>NC_047530.1:90167480-91466855 GCF_012275295.1 Melopsittacus undulatus
AGAAAATGAACAGATTCTGTTGCTGGAGATGTTCAGTTAGAGTCTGATGGTAGCAGTCCAGTTTCACTTAAGATGATCTAATCTCCTGACTGAGATAGGGCAACCTTGATTCTCTGCTTAGCAGAAGTAAACCAAATTTCTTTGTAATCCATGTCATAGCTTTAGAGCTATGGATCTTTCACTTTAAATACAAAGCAGCCTGAAACTTCATGGGTACCAAAGCGAAAGAGATACATACATACACATACATGTGTGTGTGATCTGTATTGCAG
Organism: Melopsittacus undulatus; assembly: GCF_012275295.1. Classification (NCBI taxonomy): domain Eukaryota; kingdom Metazoa; phylum Chordata; class Aves; order Psittaciformes; family Psittaculidae; genus Melopsittacus; species Melopsittacus undulatus. Next base: position 90,167,753 of record NC_047530.1, read on the forward strand.
TACATACACGAGACAGGTTTTCCCCTGCTTTGCACCCATGGAAGTAGAGCCTCCATCATTCCTGACAATATCAAGTTTAGCTTGCTGATAGAGCAGATACTGCAGTAAACTCTTGAACAGGTTTTTATTCAACAGCTCGAGTTTTCTTTGAAACTCTCTTGTCTTGCAGTCCACTGTCAGACCAGTTGCCACATCTGAAGGTGGCCATTTCCCATTTGTTGTCCTTTGGTTTTCTTTCAGAGTTAGGCAAGATCTGACCTCACAACCTTGCAAATACTCTCTTGCATGGGCTTGAACCAGGTCTTATGTATTCCTACTTAACTTACTGATTTTTGGAAGCTCTTTCTGGAAATCTTAACAGGATAAAGCCCAGTTGCTTTAGTGTTATCTGGAGCTTCAGACTTCTGTCCTTGTATGTCTCGTTTCTTATGCTGACACTTTTCTTGCTTATTTTCTCACTACATATATGAGGGATACAAGATACAGGTACACTTCTAAAATTAAGTTTGTATTTGGGAACTGCTGGTTTGCTGTCACTTTCAGATGTTTCTTTCTAAGTTCTGCAAATTCTCTATAAGGCAAAAAAAATGAACTAGTGCATCTACTGTGATGAACTGGGTAAAAATCACCTGAGTGGGTCTAGGACAGCTCTTTCTCACTTTCAGCTTGGATTACCTATTCATTTGCAAATGCTGTCAAAGCCTTCAGCCCCATAACAACTGGTTTTGTCAGACCTTTGCATTCAGAGTAATGGTGAAATGCCTCTGTTTCATTACTGGAGCTTTACAACAGAGATTAAAGCAAAGACCTGATCCTCCAAATGCACCACCTCAGTGCAGAAAATGTGTTGTTACCAGCACATAAGCTTTCTTCCTTTATAGAGGGATTGCCTGTAAGGGAATTTTTATTAGGCCAATAATCTGCATGTCTGTTCTATGAGAAGTTTTAGGATTATGAGATTTAGGTTGGGATAGCACTGAAGTGAAGGAATTGTAGCAATCCTAGTTAAAAATATGAATTTTAACTGCTTAAGCAGCACAACAAATGGCGGACAAATTGTAGCAGTGTGTGGGAATCAGCAGGTGAATGTGTGGGGAACTTAAAGCTGATGAATCTTGTTCATCCTAAGTAATTTTAGATAATTTGCTCCCAGTAGCTGATTTTCTGTCCCTATAGGCCCTCTAAACTATTTCATCTCTGTATCAGATAAGCGCTGGTGTGCGGCTAAATCATTTAACTCTTAAATAGGTCAGTTATCTGTTCCCCAGAAGCCTGCAAAAGGGCAAATAAAGCAGGTGTAAGTTTCCTGATAGACTGTCTGTCCTGGAAATGTTGGGAGCTAGCTTATAAATTACTGTTCAAAGGATCCCTGACTTCTTGTTCTGTGTGTATAGCCTGTATTTGCTGGAGTCAGGCCTAAGAAAGTCAGAAATGGGCTGTAACATGCTATCAGGTGTTGAATTTTAACCACAGCATTTTCCTTTGCAGTCTCTGTGAACCTGAATGTGAGGAAGCCTCATGCTACAGCTGGCATGGGACTCTCGAAAACCCCAACAGCAGAGATCGAGCGCAGTCTGTCTGGATCCGCTGCCTCTTCTGTCTCCAAGGTGACATATTACTTAGAATGTGCTAGAGGGGAAAGGGCTTTTCCTGTGCAAGTGAAAAAATTTATAATGGAAAATCTGGAATATATTATGAAAGAGGTACTGGGGTCATTGATACTAATGTAAGAGAGAATTTTAAGTGCAGTGTAGTTTAAGATTAATTAGGTAAAAATAAGTGACTCATGCTACATGCAGCTTGCATGCAATCAGATTACCGTGGTTCTGACTCCAAGGAACAAATCCCTGAAAATTCTGAGAAACTTTAAATAACTGGCAGATTAACACATCAGTGTTGGATGACAACATATAAGTATTTTCAAGGGGAAATGACATGTCCTATAGTACTTCCATATTCATTTAAAAGAGCTTTAATAGTCTTGCTTGTATCAAAGAGAGGAAAAGAAAGAATAAACATTGCCCTTGCTCACATAAGATTAACAAGCCTCCAGCACTCATTAGGTAATCCTAGAATTTATTTTTTTTTTGAGAATACTGTAGTATTTATCACTTTTTACAACTACCTGAAAGGAGGCTATAGTGAGGTGGGGGTCAGTCTCTTCTCCCATGTAACAAGCAATAGGACAAGAGGTAATGGCCTTCAGCGGTTAAAACCGATATTTTGGAGAGCCTTTTCTGAAATGTGTGATATTGTCTGCAGGTCACATATACCCGAGAACATAGCAGGGAACCAGAAGAGGAGGAAATGTACAGTGCAGAGAATTTCCGTCGCATTGCTCGCAGTCTCAGTGGGACAGTCGTCTCAAACAGAGAAGAGACTTTGGTCTCTTCTCACAGTTTTGTAAGTAGAATGATGTTCAGCTTTCCAAAGAACCATCATCTGTGTGTAGGGTTGCTGTTTTCTCTGCATTTAGAAGGTAACAAACAAGATAGCAGACAACTGAATAATAAGCAGTTATTGATCAGAAAATGAAAGCTTCTCTTTGTGAATTTTTCTTTCCTTTTTGGAAGAAGAATGAGCTTTTAAGTAACAGGGCCATCTACTTCAGGTGTCAGTGCAGAGTAGTACCTGCTGCAGCTGTTGATAAACATGTGAGCTAATATTACTTGCCAGTATGCAAAGATACCCAGTATAAATTTTTTTCCAGTTACATTACTGTATTTTCAAGAGAACTTCTAATACACCTATGATTTTAAAAAGATGCTACTAGTCATTTGAAAGTGTCTGCTCTCTTGTGGTTATATTTCAGCAAACAGTATTTTCAGAGAGTAAATGCAAACTAAAGGGGGGGACAGTTCAAGACTTGGTATGTAACATTGTAGTCAGTTACAGGAATTAACTAAAACCGGGGAGATAAAAAATCAGTCTCTGTTAAGTAACAAGTTAATACAGTCAGGAAAATACAGTAACAGATTATTGTTGGTGTTTAGCAGCATAACCAGATCAAATGTGAAGTTTTAGCTGGGACTGAATTTTTTTGTGAGCTGACCTCAAGTTTTGATTTCAAACCAACTGCATAGTAAGTACAGAGGAGTCTCGGTTGCAAAATCAGATATTTAGACTGGTTGGTCTGATTCTCTTTCTGCTGTGCGCCATAAGCTAGGACTATGTCAACTTCAGCATGTTTGCTCCTTAGCATGCTTTAGTTGAGGGCTTGAATGCATACTTGAGGGTGCTGGCAGAAGCAGGGAAGAACCTCTAGCTGTCCGAGACACACACACACAATTTGTGAACCAAATCTCCATGAGTGGTTTGTATTTGGTTTTGCTTTTTCTCCTATATTCCCAGTCAAGTGATTCTCCCATGTAGCCCACCACTGCCTTAAGAACTTTACTGGATTGATGCAGTTCTTATTTGGTTTTTTTTTTCCACATACAGATGCATGTTTCTGGTCTGGTGACTCCTCCCTTTCCTTGGATTAGCACCATCTTTGCTTGTTTCAACCCAACTCTGTGTTTACTCATCATTTTATATTGTTTTCTTCTCCTTTCTCATTTTATAAAAGGAAGCACCAAATACAAGGAAAATGCCAGTGGACACCAGCCACCGTTCTCCCAGCTCCACTTCCCTTCCTTTCCCCCATGATCCTCCTGTGTTTCCCTTTGATCCCCAGCACAACCCAAACCACGTGCTGCACCTACCCCATGATGTACTGATGCCCAGCATGGTGGGCAAGGCACGTAAACCATCAGGTAATCACAGGACTTTTAATCCTCCTTCATGATCAGAAATACTGCTGAAATACAACTCTTCAGATCTTGTCTTTCATAATGATGTTTCACCACCTGCCTGAATTCCTCCAGAATTCCTCCTCTGAAATGACAAGTCACATTCTTTTTCTTCTCTGCCCTTTTGAGTTATGCTGTGATTCTGTGCTAAGTGGACATTAAAAAAAAGCGAATAATCTTTATGGAAACATCATGATGACTTTTATATAAAATCCTATCCACATTTTTGTGAGGTATTTTCTTTAGTGTAAAAGTAGCAGTAAGACCCACCACTTTATCATGTCTGAGATTACTTCCACAGGCTACTCACACACATGTAACTGTGCCAATAGAAATAACTAATTCCTGCATGAGAATTATTTTGTCTGAGATACAGCCATCAAAACCAGTTTGATCTACCTGCTCTATCTTGAAATACTTTGGGCTCCTCCTTGATGACACAAGGAGCCAGTAAAGAAGTCAGAAGTCTATGACAGTGGCTGTGATAGGATAAAGATAAATGCAGTGAGGAAAGTGAATGCTAGAAAGGGTACAGCTATCTTCTATGCAGAACTGCATGTCAACCAGTAACTGGATGTACTAGTGATTTTGGTTTTCTTCTGTTACCTGCTGGCCACAGCTGAAAGTTCAGAGAGGATGAAACAAAAAAAAAATTAAACTAAGCAAATGTTTTTTTTTTCTTCCTCCCCTTGCAGGAGATCAGAAGAACATCATCCAGAAACTTTTGGTTGTGCCTGACAGGGGTGAAGCTTTCCAAGGTGAAGACTACTCAGGTGTGGCACTGAGCTACGGGAGTCTCCCTTGTGGACCCAAAGGCACCCTCTCCCAGGGGCAAAAGCCTCTTGTTAATCCACATTTAGGGGGTGGTGCATCAAGTGTCTCTGGCTGTTGGCTGAACACGAACTACCCTGCCAGGCAAACAGCCACGTTACCAGATAAGCGAATGACGCTTTGGGGGAAACATGCTGGCCAGCCAGGAAAGAGTTTACATCATCAAATGAATGAAACTCACGCCATTGGTTGCAAGCTACCAGCCAGCACAGACTACAGCACTTTAAGAATACCACATGAGCCTTCTTGGGATCCCGGTGCCTCTCAAGGTTGTCCTGTGCCCCCTTCTTGCGTTAAAGCCCCGGGTCCAAGGAGAGTTGACATGCCCCCAGAAGAAGACTGGCGACAGAACAGCTACACCCCTCAGCCTGGCAGAAAGCGAATGCTGCCAGTGCATGTGATGGATGGGACTTACTCTTCTGCTTCAGAGGCACACAGAAATATTCTGGCTCGAGCAGCAGCAGCTACCGGTACCATGCAAAATAATGGCTGGTGAAGTTTCATCCACTCCATGTGCCCTAATAAACTGCTCTGTGAACAGACTATAGCTGTTGCCAGAGTATGGATTGTGTGGAGACAGCAAACTCTTTGAATCAGTATCTGTGCCAGTTTCATCTTAAAATGTAGCTATACAATATGTGGAAACTAATTGCACTGTGTTTCATTTCTGACACTACTGAACTGCTGTCTGGATGGGAAATCTTAGCTATTCTAGTTGTGGCCTCTCCTAGGAAAAAAGTGCTATAGGAATGGTAAGCTTAAGGGGCACTGGTTTACAGATAAGTTCAGAAGTATGTGCATGTTTTGAAGGAAGATGGCTACTAACAGAAGGACATTTTTGAGGACTCTTTCTCATGAAATGTAGCTTTGGTAAATTTTTCACATAAAAAACCCAAACCAATCCTTTTGTTTTCCTCTCATTCCTCTCTCCTGTTGCTTCCTAGGAGAAAAAACTGGCCCACCTTCCAGGTTCCAGTAAATCTGCACTTGGCAGGCTGGCAATTAGTAAAGCAAACCCAGTTTTCAGTGTGCTGAAATCTCGGGCAGAGATCACAGCTGTAGTTGCTGCTGAGGAAGTGGTAGGGAGGCATTTTTCATCTGTAAACCAGAATTTTTCCCATTTCCTTTAAAGCAAACTAACAATGCTTCAAACAGAAAAGACTGTTAATGCTGCACGCTTAATTACACCAATGTAAACACAATAAGTTTAACTATTTTAGTGTCAAACATACTTGCTTTTGTAAGTATTTTTCAAATAAATCTATGAAAATAGTTCTATTTACCTGTGTATGAGATTTCCTTGCTGTTTAGCTTTACTTATCAGTTGGCCAGAAATTGCCAATTTATTTTCTTACACACTAACAAATGAGTAAATTGTTTAGTTCATTAACAAAATTTAAGTAATGTTTACTTAGATTGGAGCACATATCTAATTTTGTCCCTGGATTTGATGTGTTTCATCACTGCTCTGTGCTTAAGTTCCCCCTTTTCCCCTCATAATGGACAGTAATTAACAGTATCCTTAGAAAAGTATTTTGAGACTTCTTTGTTGAAGATTCTGTACAAAATGATAGTGTATGCAGATAGGACTCTTACACAAAAAAAGTCATTAGAAATTATTGATGTAGCTAGAATTGTCATTTTAATAAGAGTTCCACTCCAGCTCTTGCAAAAGCTTTCAGGTGTGGTGGTTATATGGGTTGTTAAAAAATGTGGTGGGCTCTGTTACATGCTTGTATTGCAAGTGGAGTAACAGCTGTGGTGGTTGTGGTCCAGCCAGGCAGTGGAAAGTGCAGACTGCCCTCTAGTGCATGGTACTCCATGGTAACCTGCTCTCCTGTTGCTCTAGCTGAGGGTCTTTTAGTTTCATGTTTTGCACCTCAGTGCTTGATAGAATTTCATTGGATTTTTTTGCTGTTTAGTATGAGATTGAATCTCATTCATTTTAATTAATGTAATTTTTCAGTTTCTGTTTCTAAATAATTGCTATTATGTCTGTTATTGTTACAATTTCTTTTAACTATATCATGATAAATGTGTTTTATATTTGGGACTGTGTTCCACATTTCTTTCCACTTAACTGATTTCAGTAGCAGTGGCTATCGGAACAAAGCACCCTCTTCTTCCTCCCTCTGTTCCAAAAAAAGCCCTACTGACTTTGGACTTTTTCACTTCATGGTTTTGCCAGCTTAGTTACATGAAACTTTCAACAGTACTAATTTTTTACTGGTGTTCTAAATGTAAAAAAAAAAAAAAAACCAAAAAAAAAACAAAACGAAAAACACGGAGTTTTGTTTTACTTGAAACAGCTGTTTGATCAAAGTTTTGCAACAGGCATGGAATCCTTAGCCTCTGGCTGCACATGGACATGCTGCAGCCAACTGCTAAGTTTCTAGCTGTAGAAAATACAATTTTAGGAAATTACAGCAATGCAGAGATGGATTTGAACAGAAACATTCCTGTTGCAGTTCTCTCCCCTCTCTCTCATGGGTAGAACGATACTATTGGAGTAAAGGGAGCCTGGGCAGCAGTCCCTGGTTTCTGCTTTTTGTTACCTTCAGCATTTAGAGAAAGTTACAGTAGCCCAAGAATGCAAATGAGGATGTGGGTAAGTATTTGACACTTTGCTTGGCTACAGCTCTCAAAAATTCAGGTTGCAGAGTGAGGCTTAAGTAGTCTTGAGCACAATTATCTAAAAAAACCCCAAATCTGCCATGATAAAGTACAAAATCACCTCTTCCCAGATCAATATGGAGTATGAAACCTTAGCAAATAAAGAAAATATGTGTGCTTAGATTTGTTTTTTTTCTTCAGAACACTGGATATGTTTGCTAGCGTATTTATGGAAGCAGATGCAAAGAGATGAGTTCAGCTGAAGAAACCTAAACTTTATTGGCATCAATAAAATTATTTTAGTATTAATTCTTGAGTGAGTAAGCACTGAATATACTCATGAATAAAGAAGATCAAGTGTCTATTTGTAAACTAACTTAGATGGGGTTTGTTGAAGGAGGATTATATTGAGTTTGGGATGGCTCAGTCCCAGATAATTCACCAGTGAATCATAGGCATGAGAAGCTTTATGTGTGTATATATTGCTAATTAAAATAATTTCAAATGTGAATACATGAGAAAAGTGAGTACAATAAAGCTACACTTTAATAATAAGCCTAATAATTTCATATTGTTAAATTTAAGTTTTTTACTGCTCAGACAAGGTGATTTTGACAGTGGTCTAGCATTATTCCATTTTTATTTTTTTACTTAAAATTTATACCAGTTTATTGGTTTTGGCTATCAATTGAGGGAGTTCCAAGCATAGAAATCTTGCTAATTACAAAAACAAAACCCTCGAACTATTCATGGTTGTCTTAAGTAGCTTAAAGCACATTCATGCATAAGCTTATTACCATACAATATCTATGTGAAGAATAAACAGTAGGTGAACACAAGTAACTTGCTTCAGTTTACAAATCTTGACGTACTAACCTTAAATTACTTGGCTGGAATGCTGCTCATAGGGTAATTTAACTAAGGAATATGTATTTCATATTTTTCTTGTCTGACAAAGTGTTGGTTCTGAGACAGATACGTGAACAAACATAATTGTGTAACCTATCATCATAACCTATATACTATTTGAAAAATATCTGGATTTTGTTTGCCATGGAGCTGTATGGGTTTTTTCTTTTTTGCTTGAAAATAATTTGCTTTCAAAATTTCAAAAGTTCCAATGCAGCTTAATAAACATCAACTTCTTTTTTTTTTTTTTTTTTAGATCTAAAATATGTCAAATATATACAAGTTAACATTTACTACCATTAAGTCAGCTACAAGTTTTTAGAAATCAGGCATGTATTTTTAAGTGCATTTAAGAAGAAATAACTTGATTTTTCATGACACTATTTTTTAATTGTTCCTAATTGGATGAAATAATGCATAAATAAATTTTCAATTTGCTTCATAGTTCAGTTAGTTTCTCCAGATAGGTGGAAAACCCCCTCAGTTGACGTTAGTCATTTCAGCACAGTAGAGGGGTTTTGGTTTAGAGCCATTAGAGGCTTAAAAGAAGCTATTTAATACAGAAAATGTGCCAGGTGTTTATGACACTTATCTGAAAAGGGAGAGGAAGGTATGTATGGAGAGTCTCAACTGATATTTTTTGCAGTAAACTACTGATTTGAACACAAGGATGTAATTTATACTAAGAGCTGAGTGGTACAGATCTGACATTTGTAACATCACCTTGTACTTTATGGGGAGGGGGGAAAGCCCACATCTCTGCCGTGGTTTTACAATTTTCTAGTTGCATATAGTTGTATTTTTACTGGGACAAAATACATAGTAGAAAAGCTTTTAAATCCTTATGTGGGATTACTTAGGGATATCCTTTTCTGCATTCATTTAACTATTTGTCATGACCTCAGGCTTGCCCAGTTATGAGGGCCATTTTTTGTTCAACGCTTTCTCAAGCTATCCAGGCCCAATGTAGCAGTTAATTCTTATTAATACTTAATGGAGCTTGGGGAAAAAGATGCAGAGGGGTAGGCTGAAGGCATAGGTGCTCTTTTGCCATCTGGTAATGACAGCCAAATATATTTGTGAGAAAACAGTGCATGTACTCTTCAGTAACTGAGTTGTAATGCCTCTGCCTTTTGTGGGTTTGTGTTGTGTCCCTCCTCCCAGTTTCCTTTAAAATTCCTTAATGGGATTTTTCTGATCTGTAGAACATTGTGTTCATGGATCAACACACATCATCAAAGTTTAAAAAAAAAAAAGAATCATCACATAGTTTTACATCACAAATTTTATTATAGAGCAACAAGATAGTTGTTTTTTAGTAAGGTTCTACATGTAGAGCTGCTTATCTTTAATACTTTTATCAGTAAAATCTTGCTTGTGCAGGCTCAGAGAAAATGAGATGGAACACAAAGGAGGGCAGCAAAAAGCAGAGTGAACTCAATTTTTAGAGTTAGTAGAGGTGACTGGGTTATAATCTATTAATATCATCAAAGTAGTAAGGTAAATTAAGAGAGGGAATTGGTTGGTCTCAGATGGTAGGATAAAGAGCAATTGCTTAAGGCTAAGGAAGGAAAAGTTTGAACTAGATAATAAGCAGGTGGGAGGAATGCTTTAAGCAGAGCAAGTGAGCAGTGTTTTGAGGAACCTAAGGAAGAGTTTGGGGTACCATCACTCCAGAGACATGAGGTTTAGAGATGCAGCTGGTAGTTTTTGGTATGAAAAAATTACCTAAAATTATGGAGTCAGACTAAGTGGCACAGGCTGGGATGCCTTAGCCTGTGCTTTACAGTTGTGATATGATGCAAGGAATGATTTTGGCCTTAACTTGGTTTTTTTTTTAATGTAGGCTGTACTTGCACAGCCTGCTCACAGAGGTTATTGGGGAATGAAGGAAACGTGTGCAGGAGGGAGCATAACAGGATAGACTGTAATAGTAAAGTAGCATGTAATTTTTATCAGCAACTTTCTGATAATTTTGGTTTTGGGGGAATTAAGTCAGTGCAACTTCTTAGTACTGGACGACATCTTCAGCTAGGGTATTACAGTGATAACAATTTCATAATGCTGGAGAAAATGGCTTACGATTATGCTTTCAAACTTTCTGAATTACACCCTCATGTTACAGATAATAAAGTATGCCATAAAACTGGCTTGGGACAGCAGGGAAATCTTATGTCCTCCTAAAGAAAGCTTTCAAGTATTCATATTGAAACAGTACAGCGAAAACATATTTAAAATGTGGCTTCTTCTGGGGAAATCTTGTAGTTTGTACCAGCTGCAGTACTGTTTTTGGCAATTCAGAAAGGACAGTTTCACTAATTTCTCACTAGTGAGAATCAATGAAATGGAACAACCTGTTAAAAGTTTTGTCTTCATCTTATTCTGCTGCTTATATCACATCTTCTCCTCTCAGACCTGGTTTATCTCTGCATGATTTGCTCTATGCATCTCTCTCTTGGGATCTGGAATATATCTCTCTCTCCTGTGATTCAATTTTCTTCTTAGAGTTTTCAAAAGTTCTTGTTGGATAATTAGATGATTCTGGGACATTGTGTTGTGCCAGTTTTAAAGATATGTCGCTGTTAGTCAGAAGAGACTGTTCTGATCACCTGACCTTCTGCATGGGATGGTTACAGAATTTCACATAGTCATTTTTATGTCCAACTTCCATCTGAACTTCAGTAAACAGCACTTGTTGTCTGAGGCAATGATTTACTGAAATTCTGTTGCTACTATACCTTGCAGTATTCAGTCAGGAGAGGTGTCAAAGTCTAGGTTTTAACATAACACCTTTTTAGTTAAACATCTTTCACATGCAGCTTCACTGTGTATTGCTTTGAGATGACACAGGAGGAAGTCAGAGATCATCCACATCCCAAATGGCTGCATTCCCCATGGTACAGAGTAAGATGGATTGGCTTGGTTGTTCTGTGTGCTCCTCTTGCTGAATTGTTTCTCTGTTATGAAAGCAGTTCTTCAGAAACTAGTCCAGTGCTAGCATAGCTGCTACCTAATGGTTTGGAATATCCAGTCAGAATAGATAGGAATTGGGCTGTTTTCTGTTTGGGTTTTTTTTTTTTTTTTTTTTAACTGGGCATTAAAATGTGTGGAATGGAATGGCCACTTGGTGGCAAAGCTGAACAGGAAGTAAAATGTGACTCTGCTTCTCAGAAATACTTTAATTTGTCTGGTATTTGTGGGAAACTCAGGATTATAAAGGCACACGCTTCTACCTGCAAGGCCACGTTTCTGTAATTATGTTTGTAAGTTCCTGCAATCATAATACTATGTGTGGTGCCAGTAGAAATTGTTTGGTTCCTTGAACACCAGATGTTTCAAATCAATCAGCTTGGCTTTTACTGTGAGGTAAGTTGGGGCAATGTGACTGTCCCTTCCAGAGTCCCTAGCAGATTTAGAGACAATGCTACATGACAAGCTAAAGGGATTAGGTAGAGTTCTGTAGTTCTTTGTCCCTAATGTAGGTTTTGGTATTTTCTTAATGACAAAGGCATATGCTCTGTAATTTAATGAGGCAAGCTGGAATATATTAGAAAAATTACAGCAAGAAAATCCCAAGGCAACTGTGCTAGCTAATTTCTCTTTCTAGCTGTTCTTATCCAAAATAAATATTCAAATTATTTCTTTTTATGTTTTAAGGAAGTGTGGTTTATTGGGAGACGTAACACCATTTATCACATCAACTTAATGTATTGTGGGGGAGGAAACCCAGAAAGTTTTCATCCGTGTGAGCTTTTTCTTCACGTCATGCCTATATAGAACTGGAAGTGTTTCAGCACACAGGGCACTAGACATACTAGATAATATCCCTAGAAGCTGATGATGTCTCCTGGTTGCATGGCATGATAGCAAAATTAAATTATGCTATGCTTCTTCCTCAGCCAGAGTTCTGACTGTCAGTCCCTTTTAATTCATACCCTAGGAGACAAGATGGATGTTGGCTGTGGACTCATGAGAGAAGTGAGCAAGTGAAAGAAGTAAGAGGCATCTCTCTTGGTTACTGCACTCAGGTGAGGTGAAGAGGTGGTTCCTGACAACACTCTGCAAGATCTCAGGCTCCCTCTGTGTTTGGAAATGTATGAACAAATTAATTTCTTTATAATAGGAGAATCTCTCTGCTGTTTCATGCTGTCAAACATTCAAACTGTATTTATTACCAATCTTCTCTGATCCTAAACAAGAGACTGAATTCATTCTCCCTGTTCTTTGTTCTGGCAGATCTACTCTAAGTCGACAGCAGCAGCATTTACTTTCTGCTCTTCCTAGCCCATGGTCTCACTACATATTTTGAAAGGATGCACGTGCATGCTATCCAAGCAAATGAGCTTTTGTTCCATTTAAGAAACAGCCCTTTAAGCTGGTTGTACGATAACAGACATTTGCAGAATGTAGTGTAAAGTACTTCCCACTACTGGAAATCTTAGCGATTAAATCCAAAAGTTATCCAGGATTTCTTGCATGATACTCTGATGTATCCCAACTCTCTTTTTGCATGCATGCATGCATTTTACTTGTGGACGTGAAACTAATAGAATTCTGTTTTTCCAGAATTTTGGAGACTTACAAATGTCATTAATAAATAATTCAAGGGTTTATAATTTTGATTCCTTTAAAAATTTCAGTTGCTTCCTTTCAGTGTCTTCCTGGGAGTGTTTCATTCAAAGCTTCTTGCTTGGACTGTTTTGGCTATGTGATTGAAAAGCAAGGTCAACCCAAGTGCTCATGTAACCCATCAGTTTCAATGTATTTTTGCTTAAGCCAAACAGCTTTTCACGATGGAAATGGCAGGTACTCACCTCAGGTGTCATCCTATTCCCTTGGACCCGAATGGGGCAAGATGTAAGACACTGCTGAAACTATTACCCCCAAATGGTTTTTCTTTCTTAAATTCCTGATTTACCGCATGAAATAGTTTGCACGGCTCAGTACAAATAAGGCTTAAGAGCTGTATTAGTTGAGATGGAAAGCAGCAACTCTTTAGATATGCTGCATTTGATTAAATATAGGTATATGTTACATGCTTGCTAGATCTGTGTTTGTTGGCAGATATTTCAATAATACCGAATTTGAAAAGTTTTGGTTTGGGGTTTTTTGAGATGTTTTTTGTCTGGTTTTGGGTTGTTTTTTTTTTTGTTTTGTTTTAATTTTTCAATGCAGTAATTTCCTGTGATTTCAACTACAGTGCAGTCCTACAGCCAACCTACACTGGTACTACTGAGAATACATTAAATTGGAGAAAAGAGAATGAAAATAACTGGTACAAAGGAGAGAGCAAGAACTACATGGCTTTTTCATTAGCAAAGTTAATCTAATACAGAGTAGTCATAAATAATGATCGTACTAGCTTAGTTTTAATACATTTGTGCCAGCTTTTTGCCTTATGCCCTCCATAACACTGGGCCACTTGCTATACATATAATTTGCATGGTTTGTGTATAATGGAAGGGCTGTAGCCTGCTGCATTTGCAAAGATCAGGCCAGTGGTGCAGAGCCTCTACCCCATTTTCTTCTCATGCAGCTTTGAATGGTGTCAGAAACTGGGAGGGGGCAGTTAGTGCTGCCATATCCAGGGCCTTCAGTGCTCTGGCTGCTGGTGTTGTCCACTGTTGTTCAGCTCCCTGGGTGGAGCAGAGACATTTGGCTTACTTATCTGGTGGTGGTGGGTTTTTCATAGAAAGGTTTGGGTTGGTAAGGACTTTAATTGTCATCTAGTTCCAGCCCCCCTGCCACAGGTAGGGACATCTTCCACTAGACGAGGTTGCTCAAAGCCCCATCCAACCTGGTCTTGAACACAGCCAGGGATGGAACTTTGGGCAACCTGTTCCAGTGTTTCCCCACCCTCATAGTGAAGAATTTCTTCCTGATACCTGACCTAAATTTGCCCTCCTTCAGTCTAAAGCCATTCCCCCTTGTCCTATCCCCACATGACCTTGTTAAAAGTCCCACTCTAGATTTCCTGTAGACTCCTTTTTTCCTCCTCTTCTGCACCTCGGGCCTCACCTGAGAGGCCAGGCTGTAGAGCCCCTTCCAACCGTCTGTTGTAGGTGAGCTGCACTCTGAGGTGCTGTCCTGGGGGACTGCGGATCCCTGTCAGCTCGGCTGGGAAGGTGGCTGCTTCGCCGCTTGACAAAATAGTTCCCTTAGCCGTCCGGCCGGCTGGCCAGTGCCTTGCCCCGGCTGGAGGAGCGGCCGGGGCGGCCCGCGGAGCTCTCCATGGTGGCTACCTGGCCGGGCCGGCTGCCGCGCCGCCTCCCCCACACTCCCGGCCCTCCACCCGCCTGTCCCGGGGGCGGGGGCGCGCCTTGCTCCTGGCCTGCCTCCCCTGGCAGCGGGGCAGAGCCCGGAGGTGCAGGGCCGCAGCCACCGCCCCTCTCCGCGCCCTGCGGGGGAGACACCGCCCCGGGGAGAGCGGAATTTCGCCACGCTCCCTAACGGGCGCGCTGCCGGCGCGGCGGAGACAGGAGTTTCGCCACGCTCCCGTAGTCCCCTCGTGGGGTGGCGGCGCGGTGCATGCCGGGCCCGAGGCGGACTGTCCCTTCGCTGCGCGAGGAGCTGGGAGCCGCGCCTGCCGCCATGTTCCGCTGGGCCGCCGCCGCCCGGGGCCTCTAGCTGCCCCCGCCCCGTCCCGCCGCCGGCCGCCGCACGCCCCTCTCCCCGCCAGTCCGCCGGCGGAGGAGGCGGACCCAGGCGCCGCCGCGCCCAGCAGCAGCCACCGGAGCCCGGCAGCGCCCAGCGATGTCCGCCAAGGAGGGGAGCAAGGTGCTGCTGCTGACGCCCCACGCCACCAGCGAGCGCGCCGTCAAGGGTGAGCGTCCCTCTGATCGCGGCCTGGCGCTGCCTGAGCCCTGATCTGGCGGGAGGGCGAGGAACATGGCTGCCCGGCGCGGCGGAGGGCGGCGGCCCCTCGAGTCCGGGGGCGCCCGGGCTGGGAGGGGCTGCTGATGGTCGCCGGGCTGCCCGCAGGTGGGGCTGGGGGCGGTGTGACCGCGGGAGGGCTGCCTGGTCGCAGCCCCGGTGGAGAGACACCCGGTCGGCTTGGCTTGTGGGCGGGGAGGCCGAGCCGGGCGTGGAGGCTCCCCGGGAAGGCAGCGGGGCTGACCCTGCCTGCGGGGACCCCCGGTGCTGCCGCCCGCCTCCAGGAGCTGCCCATGGGGCTGAGGCTCCGGTGCCGCGGGTGCAAGCAGCACCCACGGCCTGCGGCCCTGGCGCCTCCCGCTCCTATGCGGTGCTCGGGCGCTGTTGTCACGAGTGTTCGTGTGCTCTGCAGGCCGGGGGCCACCGGCTTCCCCGCCTGGGGTCTGGCCCCTCGCTCCGCGTTCTCTGCGGGGGTTTTCCTCTGCGCAAAGGAGATCCTTGTAATTGCAGAAGCTGACAGCACCGAGGAAGAGGGAGTGTGAAGGTGCTGCCGCCCTTTCTATTGGCTGCTGGTCTCAGGTTCCCTGTTCTGATGGAAAAAAAATCACCTTGATCTATTTTTTCGCGGCCTTTCTAGGTAGCACAATCTCATGGGAAGCTTTTAAAAGTCGAACGTGTTATACTTCTCATGAAAAAGAAGAAAAAAGGAAAGCCTTTTAAAGTAGATACATCTGTGTAAAACTAAGATGGTTTAGCAACCAGAATGCTGTAAAACATTAATAGTCTTGCTCTGGAGCACATCAAATGTATCATTTTAGTATTTGTGACAAGAATAATCCTTCAACATTAAAGTCTCCTTAATACATCCATTAGATCTAAATTGTCATTTATAGGATGGCATAGTTAATACCTCAAAGAATTTCTAGGTTTTGTTGACTCAAGTGACAGGACATTTTATTTTGATCTCAGAGGTTTTGATATTGAGCTGTATTTGGTGATGGCAGTGATGACATCTGTGATAGTGGACCTAGACTATGGGAATTCCTGGTTGTACACAAAGCAGCCTGCTTTTAAGATTGACATTCCTAGGGAGCACAGGGTCTGATGGAGTGCAGCGTGCAGGAGATCTGTCCATTTAACTTTTTATGTAATGGGGGAGGGGGGCGTGTCTTGAGAACTTAAAAGGATATCTTTGTCTTCATCAGGTCTTAATTAAAGCCTTGGAATCCCATAGTATGTTTCGGAAATCAGCGTGTTTTCCAGTAAGCTGGAAAGCTTTGCTCACAGTAAGCTGTTACTCATTTTGGATTGCTTAACCTGTTGATTTGTTTGAACAAATTGCAAGAGCAAAAGCAGAAAATGTTAAAACTAGTCTATTGGAAACTTGTGCTCATTAGTGCTAGTATAAAGTGTAGCTGGATTTTTGTACCTTTATTGCAATTTCTTGTAACAACTTAAGTTCTTCAAACAGTGTTAATGGAGCTAATGGTGAGTGATTAGACACCTTAGAGTGTGCTGGAAAACCTGCACCCAGTTGTTGAAATTCATAGGTATGATTTGCTTTATTCTAACAGGATTACAGCCTGGGGTTACAGTATTTCTTTGAGCCTGGGTGTGTAGGATGCAGAACTATTGTAATCGGGCTTTGACAGCTTCATCTGACATAGTTACAACCAGTTAAATGTTAGTGTAGCAGCATTTCTCTATTCCTTCTGTTGACCTGTCCTGTCCGTGCCTCTCGTGCTGAATCACTGGCTTCTGGAGAAAGCCTGGACAGCTGTGCCAAGCTATCTGTGTTCCTGATATGAAGGACAGGGTGGTTTGGTTCCCCCACCCCCCATTAGGTACAGTGCAGTTGGAAATAACGTTTTTTGTACAGTGACTCCAGAGATGCAAGGTTGCAGGTTATGTCAGTGCTGGTTGGGAATATCTTCACAACATATATATGTTAAAACCATGTTAAAATGTGACAGCTGTCACATCCCTGTTCGCCAATAGATGTGTTGCCTCTTCCATACAAAGAAATGATCACCGTACTCTTGCCTGTATTACGATGAATAGATTACAGATACGGCGATACTTTCTTAAGGTGGGCCCTCTGCTTTTGTCAAGGCACCATTGCATACTAAAGGACACCAAAGTGTTAACTTTATAGACTGGAATTGTGTGGACCAGGCATGCTGGTGGAACTGCTAAGACAACAGTTCAGATGATTGCGTAATATCTTATACTTTTAACTTCTCTGATGCTCATTGCAGAAGTTGCTTCTTTTTTCCCCTAAGTGTCCACTTGTTTATTGATAATTATTGGTTTTTATTTACTGTAATAAGGTTTGGGGATTTTTTTAGGGTCATTTTTAAACATATTTTGTTTAATGTGAACTGTTCGGGGGGGGGGCTGGGGGAAGCAAGAAAGTGTTCTGCAAATACTATTTGTGTGTGTGTGTGAGCTCTGTTCCCAAGAAAAAAAAAAACCATCCTTGGGGCACCCAGGCTTTCTTCCTCTCTTTTCTGAGACATTTCATTTATAGTGTCTTAAGTCCTTGAGAAAAGCTACAGAGAAAAATGTAGTAATGTTATCTGGTGTGTCTCTATGGGTCCATATTTCAGCTTTTATGCTCTCCATATACTAGGTCTTTTTAGGAGGAAATGTGAATTCAGGACTTAATGCCTCCTGGTGTTTGCATTGTTTCATCTCTTGCTTTTATTTTAGCTTTGCCTCCTTCCTCTGTTACTGGAAGAGGGGAAGAATAGCTATTACATTTCAGAGGCCATGAGAAATTAAATCCGTTATCACTAATAATATATGTTGGTAGAAGTGGGCAAGAGATACTCAAGAAAAAATGGTTACATTATTGTATAATCAGTAACTTTTCTAATAAGGAAGGATAATAATTAGGATGTGTCCCTCTTTGTATTTTGACCTGTATATTTAACAATTAGTGGGAAGTGCATATATCTAGAAAAAAATCTGAAATATTATCAGGTGTAATGTTCATATTAGGCGTATATAATACACATGATAATGGCTTTAAATATGCAGTCTGAAACAATCTAACTGTGTTGGTCTGGCATACCTTCCCAAGTATGAATTGTATCATCAGATTGGTTGCTTTTAAAATGTATAGAAAGCTCAAAATTTTCTCTTCATGGTGTAAGCAATTTGTCTAAGCAATTTGTACTTGCAAAGTTTCCTATTAATTAATGGTTGGCTGTGAAATTGAAATGTCTGAAGTCAATTTTTGGCATTTGGTTCCAAAAGGTGTCTTATGGTGAGGTTTTTGTTACTGCGTTTTTTAAATAGAGATGAGAAAATGAACCTGTCATCCTCATTCACTGCTTTGTGAGACACCCTCTTCAGCTTTAAAAGATGATAGTGTCTCGTGGAAGATAGCAGTTTCCTTTGTTATGCTCTGTCAAAATCACGGGGAGGAAATAGTATCTTTTTTCTTTAAACTGCTGTTGATATCTGCTGTATGTGGTGCTTTGGGGCTTGGGTTTGCCTCTCTTTGTGAATGATAATTGACCTTTCAGTGCATATGACTTTTATACTATAATTTTGTCAATGTAGTGTATCTTTTCTACCAAAACAACTGTTTTGCTATTTTGTAGTGAAGGAAAAAGAAGTGCTTCTAAGTTCAGTTTGATAGAGTCGTCCTTGGCATGGTAGGGATGAGCCTTCATTGGCTTTCCTTTCAGGGCAAAGCATCAGGGCTTCTTTGACCCACCTGTGGGTAGCTACCCCATGAAGTTGTGCTTGGAAGTACTCTATCTTCATGGTATTGTGCTTTGCCCACTACAAGTGCTACTAGGTTTTTGGAAGCAATCCACAGGACCTTGTTGTGTTGAACTAATGGATACTTTGTGCTAAATTTGGAGATCATGTCTGTTCTTCTGGAAATGGGAGGCTTTGGTATTCCTTTGTTTTGGAGGAAAGTCATTATAGAATCTGACTAACAGTCATTGTTGCTATTAAGTGGTAGCTCATTGAAACAACTCTTCAGAGAACTGCGAAGAGAAGTAACTCATATCCTTCAGCAGGGTCCTAAATTAAGACGTTAATAACTACTTTTTAACAGTGATTTCCATGTAGGAGATAAAGAAATCATCGCAGAAATCATCACAACTTCAGCATTCAGAGACTGGTAAGAAAACCAACCAAACAAAAAAAAACAAACCAAAACCCAACAGGTAAATGGATAAATGCTTACAGGCAGCATGAAGGCTGTTTTAAAAATATTATAAGGCACTTAGAAAGCCTTTATGCTGCTGGTGAGAAATGATTCTGAAATGATCCAGAAGAGCAGCAGGGTAAAGAGAGTATTTAAAAGTCATACTTTAAAAAAAAAAATAACCACAATTTTGTTTTGGAAGAGACAATGGAATGAAGCTGAATTCTGACAAGTAAATGCTTGACTGGCCTTACATACTTTGTTTTGAGAGAATGGTTAAAATTAATAAATTTTAAAATAACAAGAAGAAAACCCCCCAAAACCCATCCAAAAATGGAAGTCTGCCTTAACTTCAGTAGGGCAAATTGGCAGTTGAGGCTTGGGAAGGTAAGGCCAGAGCAGAAAAATCTGGTGACTACTTACATGTGTGTTTATTGCTTGAGGAATTAAGGACACTTCCATACATGAGTCAGTCCTATTGTTGAATGGGACCAAAGAATTGTCTCATTGAAATGTAAGTGGTTTCAGAACATATCAACAAAACAGATTTTCAAAAAATATCCCAGGACCAGAAGATATTTGTCCAGTGGCTCTAAAGGAATTCTTTTGGGGTTTTTGGGTGCAAAATTGCTGGTTTATTTTCCATAGCCTGCAGCATAACTCATCTTCTGAGCCTGAGAGATGGCACACAGCAGCATTTTTTTAATAAATTCTAGACTGAAATGAGAACTGTAGATCAGTAAGTTTAATTTAAACAGACTCATAGCACTTGTAAGAAAGAGTGGGCTAACTATGCCCCTGGGGAAATACGGTATAAAAGAGGAGTTGGTACAGTTTTTATAGATGGAAAACAAGAGAAATTGTTAGAATATTTTGGAGGAGGCAATTAGCTGATTGATCCAGCCAAAACTATTCATTAGGTTCCTCTATCAGAGTCTTTAATGTAAGCAAAAGAGAAAATATCCTCTTTTGGATCAAAATTGGTAAAGATTAGATGTTATTAGGTTATAAACTTTCATAGTTGAGTGAGGTTAACATCTGTCATCTGGGCTCTTTAAATGTGTTGATAAGTTAATGAGAAAACGAGGTGAATGGCAAATAGTAGCACTTACTCAGGATGGTAAACTCAGAGATGTTTCAGATAGCTCTTGTTAGACCAAGTGCCTGGGCAAAGAAATTGCAGGAGATGCTGTTCTAATAAAGGCAGAGTAGACTCCACAAGGAGGAAAAGATAATTTTTGCTTAAATGTAGAGGGTAGTGAACTTGGGAAAGAAACATTAGGGTCTGTATGGATAATATTATGAAAATATTAGTACAGTGGCAGTCAAACAGGCTGAGAGGAATTTAAGGAATATTAGAAGATCAGTTTAGAAAACAGAGAATACACCATCATGCCATTCTATGCCTCCTGTGTTATATGTGCATGTTGAACAGCAGCATGTAATTTTCGTACCTTTTCCTGATTTTCTTCTTTATCTAAAGATATGTTCAGAGGCACTGACTGCCTATCATGGAAGGTGGATCAACAAAGATGAGAAATCTGTGACTTGGAAAGGGGATAGTTAAGTAGGGGGTTGAGCTAGATACTGCTTACACCATGGATGATGTTTAATGGAAGAGTTGAATAGGAAACAGTTACAGTTCTTGTCTCTCTGTGAAAAGGAGAAATGCAGTACTGACCAGAATTTTCCAGAAATGAATATAAAGGAAAGGTAAAATACTTCTTCATTTAATATGTAATTAATTTGTGGAATTCCTGGTGGTAAGATGCAGTGGAAGCAAAAATGATGGAAGTGTCTGTTCAGGATCTGGACAAAATCAGGAAGTTCTTCACTGACAGTGTGGTGAAGCACAGGAACAGGTTGCCCAGAGAAGTTGTGGCTGCCCCATTCCTGGAAATGTTGAAGGCCAGATTGAATGGGTCTTTGAACAACCTGGTTTAGTGAAGGTGTCCCTGCCCATGGCAGGGGTTTGCAATAGATGATCTTTAAAGTCCCTTCCAACCCTAACCATTCTATGATTCTATGATACATGGTAAGGATAAACTAAGCAGTTCCTGCAGTGCCTTTATAGGGTTTCAGAGTTTACAGGGTCATTTTTCCTTGCTTCTAGAATGCTTGTTAATATAGCTTGCAGCATGCATTTGAGTGAACTTGAGTGAAGGGATAGATTTGTGGCATTTATGAAAAATACCGTAATTCACAAGAAACTGACTTTGCTGAATTTGTTCTTTCTTGCTTGGGATGAATAGGATAACTTTCATCTTTTGACAACTGATTGTAGCTTTCTGAGTCGAGTAGACACTGCTGTGTATTTGTGCTTAACTAATATTTTCAAGGTTCCTGGTCCATAGACCATCTGGGATGTCTTTATGCTGTTTCTTTTCAAATCTGTTCTTCCAAATGCGGGAGGATAATTGGCTATATTCTGTCTTCGTAGCAGTCATGTGTGCTACATCTCTTTCTTCTGTAGAGATGTTGGCAGAAGCATGAAAACTCCAGGGACAGACTGAAATGACAATACATAGACAGCAATGCATTTATAAAACCAAAGCCCACAAAACTTGACCAAATGACAGAAAACATACAGACAACTGTGCTGTCTTGGTAATAAGCCTGCTGACAAAAGGAAGGAGACTGGCCTATTTTTTCACAGAGCAACATGGTTGTATTGATATATGATATCACTTAGTGGAGACAAACATTATATACTGTTTCACGTATAAATACCACCAAAGCTACAAATTCATTACAATGTCTGTGTTTAGTAACCTTGATAATGTGAGCTGAGACTATCTGTGAAATCAAAACTACTCTTGAAACAGAAAATGAAATCTGGGACATGGAACATGATTTTACAGCCAAACAGTTCATTAAACATATCATGGACCTCTGGTTATAGGGGAAAAATGGCTTGTTTTCTTTCACTGTCAGAGAAGAAAAATTATATAAGTTTTAAGGTCTTAAGAGCAGAAAAGACTTTGCTTGTGCAAGTACAGTACTTTGTACAGTTGATCCCTGATACTTACCATTAGTCTAGAGGTTTTGATCTCATCTTTTTTCATGAGCCTATTCCAACAGATTGTCTCTGATACAAGCCATATTTAACCAAGTTTATTAAAATAGGCATATATGTCAGTGTGGTTTAAATTTACAGTATCTACATGTAAGATTTCATTAGCAGCTACTGTTGCACTTGGTTACTAGGCAATGTGAGATCTGCTTTGGGTCTGAAAGTAGTGTGTTTATGTTAGTTGCCATAATGCACCTCTCACCAGGGATTATTGTACTGGGTAAACGTGCCATGCTAATTTAGTTTTCTGATTTTGAACCTTTTTACAGTGTGTTGTGAATTTATTCAGATTGGTGCTAACTTTTGGATCTCTGTAGCATGCTTATTCTAAGGTGT
Source organism: Melopsittacus undulatus (assembly GCF_012275295.1). Classification (NCBI taxonomy): domain Eukaryota; kingdom Metazoa; phylum Chordata; class Aves; order Psittaciformes; family Psittaculidae; genus Melopsittacus; species Melopsittacus undulatus. The sequence goes on from NC_047530.1 coordinate 90,190,350, forward strand.
AAGTACACCTAGAGATTTCTAGAAAGTCAGTGTAGAACTAGGTTTAGAGGTTTTGCAGTTGATATCTCTGTTTTAAGTACTAGTGCAGTATAAAGGTAAGGTGATTTTTTTTTCCTCTTTGTAAATGGGTATACAAATAGTAATAAAAAACAATCCCAAAAGCTGCTTACTGTTTGGTTTTGTTTGTTTGTTTGCTTGGTTTTTTTTCCAGCATTACTGTTAAGAATTTTGAATGTGCAATCATGATGTGCTATCTTTGTTACTACTATGCTTTTACTAATAAGATATGTTATTTTGTGCAACAATATTTTTTTTTGAGATTCATCCCTAAATGCTTTCCTATTGCTTAGCTTTGCTGGGAATGGAAGAAGGGAATCCTTTAATGACCAACACCATGTTATTTCCTTAGGGCAATTCCTCTTAATTACCATTCCGTTACAGTCCCAAGAGCTCAGGTTATGCACAAAGACTTTGAAACATGAATTATATTTCTGTCTTGGAACACATTATGCTGCAATTCTTTTTCCTTAGGCTATAACATTCTATTACTGCTTCATCAAAGGTTTCATTAAACCCTTTAGTTTGCAGAAATTGTGTATATGCTTCAGAAATTATAATTCTTAACCTATTAAAAGATGTTATTTGTAATATTTTTCAAAGGTGTGAGCTCTAATATAGTGTTAACTATTGTTAAGACAAAAATTAAAGTATAAAATGGAAAGAAACATTTTTATAGTGTTTCTGTATTCAGCTGGATGATGCAGATAAAATCTTTTGCCACATTTTAGTCTGTCTTCTCTGAAGATTATTCTAAGAAAAAAAATCCTTCTTGAGCAATAGGAAAATACATGAATTTTGTGAAAAAGATTTTGTTAAACTCTGAGGAACTAGTTGTAAGACTTACTTTTTTCATGAGGTAAATATAACTTTATGGATGCTTAACTACTTCTGATACTACATTCATTGGTTTTGGACATTACAGATAACTCCTAGGTATACAGAGTTTCTAATTCGAATCTTTATAAGAATAGTAATTAAAATAATCTGAGTCAGCTCTTTCCAGGCACTGGACAGAAACATTGTTTTTTATAGCCTCCAAGAAAATGTGTAACTTTCTAGACAAACTCCAAGCTGTAGTTTCTTAAAATGGGCAGAATTGAGTACAAATTTGATCTGAAATACAGTACATGGACATAAGAAATTTTTTAAGCGAAGAAAATTTCATCTGCCATGTGCTTGAAACCCCTGAAATATTTCTGAACTGTCATAAGGAAGAGGTCAATACCATATTTCTGAGCTCTGCAGCCATTGGTAGATGTAAGAAGTCAGGAATGATTTGGGCATTAGAGACTGAAGAACAGGTGTTCATTTCACCTCAACAGACCATTCTTTACCACAGCCTGCATCTACCAAAAAAAACTTCAGAAAGAAAAAAGGGTCATCTTTCACTTAAGTACATCATTATCTAGGAATAGTGCTAGAACTAATGAAGTGCAGTTCCTACAAAACTGTGTCTTGGAGGTGATTGACTTTGGTTCTGGGAAGGTATGATTTCTAATACTTTTACAAAAATTAAAGCAGAAGAAATCTACTTCTTGAATTGTCTGGTCTCTCATAAAAGGATGAGATCAACTCTGCTGCTGAAAGCAGTTTTGGGCCCACAAATAATACGTTAAAAAAGTGGGAGAAGAAATGGCCTAAAACAGATTTATGCCCAGATTAATATAAAATTCTGAGTAATGCAAAAATAACATGAAGAGAATATGAAGATCGCAAAGTCAAGTTCAAAAAACCAGTAAATGCTGGAATTGATATTTTCATGGTCATAATTAAGTGTGTCTAAAAATAAGTTAAATTTATCATGTTGGAACAATGGATTTCTCTTTTCAGAGACAGATTTATGTTTTTAAACAATTGTTGTGCATGGAACAGACATGGTTATCCTTTGATTTCTTAAATATGTTAAGTTTATTAACATTTGGACTACATGGAATTTTAACACTTCCAAATGAAACTTTAATCATTGCTAGAAGAGTCTGGAAGAACAGGCATGTAATTTCTTTCCTGTTAATAAAATACTGTATGTCCAAAAATAAGGTGCCAAATTTGTTCTAAACTGCAGAGACACATTTTTCAGCTTTTTCTGTCTTTTATAAGAGGAAGAACATACAATTCTCCAGTTTATATTCTAGTATAATTTAATTTCAGCGAATATATGGGTGTGATCTAGGCAGTAGATATTTTATTCATAGGTTTTTATTATTGCATAAAACAGAAGGGTAGCAATTTGCTGGTAATCTAGAAGTCAATTTAAAGGAAGTAAATGATTGGTTTAGTATTTCAGTATTTAAGCATTGATTTTTGGAATGTAAAGCTTAAAATAGTTAAGTATGAATAAGCTGTCTACAGGTGCATTCATACTGCTAGTTCTTATCTTTGAATAGGTATGTTTCTCTAATTTTTGTTTTTTAACGTATTTGAAATAATATTTAAATGTAGTGTAGGTGAATGATTCTGCTCTTTTTTTTTTTTTCAATTCTTTCAATAGCAGTATGCTTTGGTAGGGACGTGTCAGATGAGTTTCATTTCCTGGAATCTAGCAGGAGTGCAATGATATTCTGATGCACTGCTTAGTGGCAATTTTGATGTATCCTCTTCCACATCCCACATTTGTATTTCATTTGTAACTGAATTAACACTGTCTGAATTCATATAAGCTGCTGCTGGTCATCAAATGTGCTGTCTGGGCAGTTGCTGAGCCTGGTGTTGTCCCCAGCATCACACCTGCTCTACTTCTTTGAGATATGGATCACACCTTGACATGCAAGCCAGGATCCAAGTAGTTCTTGTACTTCCATTAATTTCTAAAGTTGTGTGTAGGATATGAACAGCCTCTACTAAAATTCAGTCTTTTTAGAGACAGCGCAACAGGGAAATAAGGAAAACAAGATCAGAGAAGGAATTTGAACCTAAAGTGGCAATGTTGTAGGCTCAAAAAAATTTTTTTTTTTCTGGCAGCATAAAACTTGTTAGGCTGCTTAGTCAGTGGTTTGACAAAATTTCAAACTGGCAGAATCCACCCTGGCACTTTCTGCTGTTCAGTGGCCATCAGCACTAATGCTACTCTCCCTTCATCTTCTTCATTAATGCTGTCATAGACTTCTGTTAGAGTCCCCCTTAGTTTTCATGAGTTTAGGCTGAAGTTAGTCTAGTTATTCCTGAAGAAAATAAAATCTAACTTTTTGATTTCCATTGTTGTCTCTTGAATCTTTCCTGATTCTTCTCCTTTTTTTTTTTTTTTTTTAATAAGTTGGACAAACCGGAGTTGCATAGTAGATTTATCAGTGGCACAATTACTTCTTTTTTTCATTTACTAATAATTCTTCATATTCAGTTTTCTGGGTTTTGTTGACTTGTCAGCATCAAGTATTTTCCTAGAACTATAGAAAAGACCTTGCTTCTGAATAGTAATAATAATTTTATAATCTGTGATTTTTATATGTAAAGTCAGGATTGATTTCATTAATTTTCATGTATTTTTATTCAATATCTCATATTTTGCTAAGCCACTCAGTAGCATGGGCGATAGCTCTTCAGAGCCTACCGTGTTCTTCATTGTCTGGAATATTTACTGTCACCTAGATGCTACATCACTGCCATTATTTACCTTCTTTTCAGTGTAATTTATGAATTTATTAAATAGCAAGGTTCTAGTGGGAGTCCTCTAATAATGTTTTTTTTTTCCAGGTGCTGGCTGTTACCTCCTTTTATATCTAGTCCTTTAAACATTATTGTATCCTTTACTTGCTAGCTTTGGATTTGTTTAGGTGGGTTTTTTTGGTTGGTTGGTTGGGGATTTTTGGTGTTTTGAGTAGGGTGTGTGTGACACTTTAATGATGGAAATAAGTAATTTCAAATTGCCTTTTGCAAGTCTGAATGCATATGAAATGGATCTCCTGCATCCTTGATAATTGTTGAGTCCTTCAGAGAATGGCAGTATATTGGAGAGAGAGATGTGTCCCTTTGCAAAAGCAGTTTTGACTCTTCCAGATGTTTTACATATTAATATGTCTTCTAGCTCTTGTTTTATAGTTTACAAATTCACACATTCTAGATGCCAATTTTTAAAATATACATACACAGATGGCACTGTTCCATCTGGCTTTTAATGATGGCATCAAGTTGGTTCATTGAAAGACAAATTTGCTACTTTGGATAGCAGCTATTCCATGACAGATCCAAGCCTAGATGGAGTATATTTTTAAAACGGCATTGTTGCAACTAGTGTTTCTTCTTTTTAAATTTTAGCTGTCCCTTTTCCACCAACGCATCGCTTGACATCTGAAGAAGTGTTTGACACAGATGGAAGACCAAGAGTTGACATTTTGAAGAACCACTTGATAAAAGAGGGTCGAGTAGATGAAGAAATTGCACTTAGAATCATCAATGAGGGTGCTGCAATATTACGGAGGGAAAAAACTATGATAGAAGTTGAAGCGCCAATTACAGGTAATATTTCTATATAATTTCACTCATAAATAAATTTGAAAAAAAGACAGGTATTTTCAGTAGTTGAGTTCATCATTGCTAAAATAGAATTTCTGTATAGTCATTGAATTATCCCTCCCAACTGTATTTGCTTAACAATACTCAAATGGTCTGAAAAAATAGGCTGCACATTAATTTTCACAATGAAGTCAATAAACCTATTGGAAAAAGATAGTGTGATTGCTATTAAAATGACAAAACAGAAAATACTTTAATGTTGATGAATTACGGATTACTAATTCCTGCAGTATTGTAAGTGGAAATAAAGATATCTACCTGCTATAGAAAAATGAACTCGGAATTATCCTAAAGTCTAAAGATGTGGAGAGAAGCTAATTGCTGTAGTTCGAAGCAAATACTGTGAACTGGAATTCTTAGTGAAAATACACCTTTGCAGTTCCTCTGTAGATGAGACTCATGACTGCATGTGAAGCCATGTCCTTGTGAGGGTAGTAGTACTGGAAAGTGTTGAAAGATTGTTCTAGCATTTTTAATGTGCTAGGACCACATCCACTGTGATACAAGACAGACTAGTGGGGGGAGTGGGGGTGAGTGTTCATGGTTTGACTATTTGAATTTCTGCTTGACCTAGTGAAAGGTGGAGCAGGTGTTCTTTAGTACTTTTATATAGAAACAATCCAGACTGGTAGAAGATCACTGATGTTGCATATCTGTTATTTACGGTAATGAAAGTAGATTTCATTTATGCATTCAAATCAGATTTTCTTTGATGTGAATGTATTTTCTTCTAAATGGACCTCTGTAAAATTTATGTCTGAAAGCTTCTTTTAGTGCATCACCTTGCTTTCACTTGTTAATATCAGGTAAATGAAAACACATTATTACTGCAATTTATTTGTTTTTAAATAAGTGGTTGAAAGGGTGGAAACCAGTAAGTGAATGTCTGAATGCAGAGTCTTTTGAAGCTCCAGATAAAACTAGTTACCGTATGTTTAGAATTTATGTATTTCTGTTTATTCAGGTAGTTACCCAGAGCTACTGGTTAATTAGCAGCTGAAAAAGAAGGAAAGTTCTTGCAGTGTTTCAGTAGAAATCTTAACAAAAGTGACATAAAAGGGGATGCATTCCATTTAGCCTAATACTTTGTAGTCATGATGACAAATGGTCTGCTCCGAGGGAATAACAATCCTGTCTGTGGTGTGCCATATCCAGTACTTCCTTCGAAAATTAGAACAACCTTTTTTTTTTCCACAAAAAAAATTTACTGATAAACTCTGAGACGTCAGAAGATGCTATTCATCAGTTGTTCAGTGACATTTTGCTTCAGTGGAAGGCACAATCTCTCTAATTCCTGTTGTTATCAGCAATCCCTCCTGCAGAAGCAAGAAGACAGCTCCTGGCTTCTGTTGAGCTGGGAATTCCTGTGGGAATGAGGAGTTAGGAGCAGTTCTCTTCCAATATTTTTTTAAATTTCTATTTCTTTATTTTTTGAATTGTGAGATGACCTGGCTTTGTTGTATGTTCTTCAAAGTCTTCCCATCTGCTATCTTTGGCACTTCTGCCTTAGGTTGCTGACCACTGGTCTTGTCCTGTCTCATATTCTAAAAACACAAGAAAAATCCACTGTTGAAACAGTGAACATGATTATTTGAAGGAGAAAAGTAACTGAGCAAAGAGAAGATATGATGATATTAAAAGGTATGTTAGTCTGACATAGAAAAGAAAGCATATTCCCTGCTTTCCACATGGACACAGCAAATTGTTGCAAAGCAACAGGCATTTTCAAATATGCATACCAAGGAGAATTTAGGAAGATACCTAAGGGGCTGGGGAGGACAGTAAAGATCTGCTGACAGCTTTCAAGACTTCAATGCTCAGTGCTTTAAATGTCTTTGAAAAGTATTCCACAGTTTGCTAGACTGAGATGGGGCTGTCATCAGCATTGTTGCAGGTAGTGAGGACAGCATCTTGACAAAAAGCAAAGGGGGAAGCTTCAAAAATTTCTGTTATTCTTGCTTTATACCTGCCTCTCCTCTTAATTAGAAGTACTTTATAGCTCTTAACTATAACTTAATAACTTTTCCGTTAGACTTTTTTTTTAATTAATTTGAACAAAATTTTTGCTTGCAGTGTGTGGTGATATTCATGGCCAGTTCTTTGATCTAATGAAGCTGTTTGAAGTGGGAGGATCACCTGCTAACACAAGATACCTCTTCCTCGGTGACTATGTAGACAGAGGTTATTTTAGTATAGAGGTAACTGAATATATTAATCTGTTTTGTCCTAAATTTTTCTATAAGCACACTTTTATGAAGGTTTTCAAATGAAATTTTAGGTCTGCTTTAAGATGTGAATATGTTCTTCGTTGCTGTGCTTTCCTTTATGAGAGAGGCCTGCTCAGAGGAGGATATTGACCTGCCATTTGGACTGTCCTGTTGAAATCGACAGACTTACTCATTTTTCCTCCTCTTTCTTTAGTTAGTTTTTGAAAAGTTGAATTCTATAGCTTCATTATATATGATCCTGCTTCTCTGGAAATAGCCAGGAAGTTGGTTTTGTAGGTTTTTGGTAAACAGGTGAGTAATGACTGCAAAGTGTTTTAATTTATTATGGGTGTTTATTTGTGTAAAGTAGATTAATTTTCCTTATGTAATCAAATGGTTTTTTAATAATCATTAATATTTTTCTTTACTAAAATTCTGAGGGCGGTTACAGATATTCCCTAAGGATGACCTGTGTTTCTGCCATTAATTTTTCAGGTATTCTGAATTAAAATGCTTTTTTTATTTTTCAGCATGTTTGTGAAGTATGCTAAATTCCAGAGGTGCTCACATATTCATATCAATTAGTTTCAGAGTTAGGAATTTTAAGTTAACTATTCTTCTGGAGCCAGCTTGAGAAGTGCTTCAGCTTGGGGTCTCTTAATAGATACCAAATCTAATAGAGGGGCATAATGATTGAGATAGTACTTGGCAAGTTATGGTGTATGATACTTCATTTTTGTATTTAAATTATGCTGTTCTAGTAACATGTGTGGGTATATACTGTGAAGGGCACATACAGTGCCTTTTGTGGTTGTTAGGGATGGTAGACAAAAGGAGAGGCAGCAGGAATGATTGCCTCAAGTTCATTTATAAGGAAAAATTTCAAGAGACTTTCCCTGTTTATCAGTTTGATCTTCTTGTCCTGTTATTAATGATGACAAATAATGTAATTGTCCTTGAAAAGGACATTTATGTAGCAGCACTCTATGCTACTATATCAAAACATGGTATGAAAGCTTTTCAACCTTTACTTTTACAAAAAAACTTCTGTACAATGGATGTTCTTGAATTTCTTAAGAAGAAGAGGCTCAGGGTTTATTTGTCATTTAATTTTAATTCAGTTTTTAATATAATATTTGGCATGCTAGATGTACTTGTGGAACATGTAAAGATGTGTTAAATATACTCTTGAAACCACTCCAGGGTTCTTAAAAGGCTTGTCTTTCTTCGTTGAGATAATCTGCTCTCTTCTGCTGTGAGTGGTTCTTGGAACAGCAACGAAGTATATGTCAGATTATCCGAATAAAGTTGAATTGCTGCGAGTGCATGAAGGCGGGGCTACGCTTTGTGGTCCTGTTGAGAAAGCAAAACATAGTATGTGAAAATCAGCCATTTGTTCTCTGTTTTAACCTTAAAAAAAATCCTGCTTACATTTTTGTGTTAATTAACATTTAGGAGGTTTAAGTTGACCTCCAGGAGTTTTTGTATGTGGTTACTTTAAAATCGTTCGTAGAGATTGGAAGCATAATATACTTTTGGTAAAACTTTTGACGTTTCACAGCACAGGAAAGGTGAAATTTTCTAAAAATGTTCAAACAGTGAAATTTGATTTTTCACCATTAAATTTTCAATCAGTCTGTCCTGAAAAATCTGTAATTGCGCTGATATTTTAGTAATAACCCATGTCCAATTAAAAAATGTCTTTGCTCCTAATAGGAAAGATAATTATATGCTACTGTAATTGTATATAACAAACTGCTGGGGTCAAGATGGAGACTTTCACATAAGTGTGCAAGTTCTTTCTGTGCTGGAAGTATAAGGACATAAAAAATTCTGACATTAGTCTGCTTGCATTTGATAATAAAAAAAGAAATATGCCAATACAGCAAAAGGTAAAAAAATAAAAAAAAAGATCTTTTAATGCCTAATAGGTAACATGATTGAGAGTGTGTAAATCTGCTGTTTAATCAAATGTAGTACCCACTCATTGAAAGGAAGGGACTGTTTTGCTATTTTTCTGTTACATGTTTTCAAGGTTGACAACTCTTATAAATTTTTCATCCCAACTGACTTAACTAAAACAGTTCACAGTTGTAGAATCTGCCAAATTAATTCATGTATTCATTTGATGGTAAGCACTTGTTTTATAAGAAACTGATTATGCTTTCTGCTGGGAAACAGTTTTAAAGAGTCTGGGGACTTTGCAATATATTAGGATATTTTAGAGTTACAGAAGTGTTGGAAGGCGAATGATATCTTTAGAAAAATTACTATTTTGCATATTTTTACTAAGAAGATAAGAAAAATTCAGTAATTAGTTTAGCTAAACTTAACAGTAGAAGTCTTTGATATATTTCTCCATGTTTGCTGGGTTTTTAAAGTGTTCCTTGGTTTTCTTTCTTCCTTCATGCACTTGCTATCCTATGCAAAATAACTGTGAAGAATGATAGCTTCAGGGTACTCTTTTTGATTTAAGAACAATAATAGCAACTTGCAGGTGACTTCAGTGTAGTCCAAAACTTATGGGATTTTGAGATCTTTGTGCTCAGTTAAAAATACAAGAATCTCATATGAAATTTAAGAAATACAATTGGAGTATTGAACACTGAATAAATACCTGGCTTTCCCAATTTTTTCAGGAGAAAAAAAGTTTACTTTGTCCATTCAGAGTTTAAAAACAGTCTTCAAATTATACAAATGACTTAAATGTAAATAAATTTGTGATTGCCTTTTTTTTCCCTTCTTCAATGTCTGTCTGCTTTTCTTGTTATGCCAGTGTTTAGAATCATACAAAATCAGGTTTTAGGCACAAACATATACATTATTTGTCTAGATGAAAATGTTCTGTAGTATGATTCTGCTGAGTTTATTTTAACCACTGAGTGTCTGGTAAATATAAATATTTTTACAGCATTCTTTGTGGCTCTTCTTGAAAAAAATAAGTAATTTGCATAAGACATGTCTAGAACTGGACTCAGGAAGCAGTGCTGTATTTTAAAATGGTGCATTCAGCTGTACTTGCTTTTGAAGCTGTTAACCTTCTTGTTCATGTTTCTCAGTAATAATTTTTTAAGTTCTTATAAACCAGTGTATTTTACTGGATATCTTTGTTTTTCAACAGTGTGTGCTGTACTTATGGGTCCTGAAAATTCTCTACCCAAGCACATTATTTCTTTTGAGAGGCAACCATGAATGCAGACACCTAACAGAGTATTTTACCTTTAAGCAAGAATGTGAGTACTAAGAATGTAAAATTAGCTTCCAACCTGATGATCTGCAGTCTAATTTTGCTTGAGAGATGTTTGTCTTCTAGTTTAGTTAAGGTCTAGCAAACTTTTGCAGGACCCATTGACTTTGGTAGAATTGCTTACAGTTAAGCATGGTGTTGGGACTGCAAGTTATGTAGAACAGTGCTGTCCATAAAGATACATTGTAGACTAAATTTTGATCTATCAATCCCAGTTTTAAAATCCTGGAGAGAGGAAGGTTATTTTGCTGTCTTGGCTATAACTGAGAGTGCAAAGTAACATGCTGAGTAGCACTGTGAAGCCAGCAAAAAAACCCTACTGCTGAGTAATTTTTGCATGTGGAGAGTTGATTCGAACTGTACTAGTAAGATAACTCTTTGGTGCTCCTCCACTTGGAGCCTTGTGTAAGTATTGATCCAGTGATAAATGGATCATTTGCCCTGGTAAAACTGTCTTTGATGGAGGCAAAAGTGATGTAATCTATAAGCAGTTCTTAGCTTTTGCTGTAAATGAGAAATCATACACTTCTCAGTAGTATTTTACATGAAATGTGCTGTATAATTGTATAATACTAAATCTGTGATTTAAAAAAAAAAAACAAGAAAAAATATTTGTCCACACTTGAAATTGAAGAAGAAATGAAAAATGTTTATAGTTCTAGAATAGAATATTTAAGAAATGTGCTTGCTGTTGCAGTGTTTGGAAATGCTCATTTAAACCCCAAATATTCATTGCTTTGGGTTGGTTTTGGGGTTTTTTTTAAGCATTCACTTCAAGATTTGTTCGTATAAGTATGATCCACTAGATTACTTCTTCCATCTAATACATATTTCTTACTGATTTAAATCTTCTTTCTTGTAGGTAAAATAAAGTACTCGGAAAGAGTCTATGATGCCTGTATGGAAGCTTTTGATTGTCTCCCTCTTGCTGCTCTCTTAAATCAACAGTTTCTTTGTGTTCATGGTGGACTCTCACCAGAAATTAATACACTAGATGACATTAGGAGAGTGAGTATTCTGTGTATATGAAAATAAGTGAAAATACAGATGTTTATATGGTGCTACACAAAGTCATGTTTGTGAAATTGTCAGTGTATTGTTTTCTGTTCTTGTCTCTTTTGGAAGTGTAAACCAGGAACTGAAATGTAGTCTTACGTAGTATGACATTTAAAAACTCTTGGATTATTTAGTGTATTTTCCGTTAATCCATCTCCTTGGAACAGCTGGGACTATTACATTAAAAAAAACCCTCAAGAACTCCACATAGTTTCCTGAGACAGGTAGTACATATACAGAGCTTCATATCCAGTTGAAATAATGCTTTGTATTTCTTTCTAGGTAAAGGTAGTGTTCTCATGGCTTTCACAGCAAAACTCATTGAAGTTAATTGTAATCTTAAAATGGTTTGTTATATCAAACATATTTTATTCTTTTATTTCTTTGAATTTTTTGAATATTTCTTATATTTCTTTTGCAGTGTTTAATAGAAATTCAGATTGCTGCTTAAAATGGCAGATTTGGTAGGCATTTGAGTAACAGCTGTAGAGTGCTTCTCGCTGGTAAATGTGCTGAGTACATTGGTAAGAATGAAAACAAGTTTTAAAAATTATACAATTAAGACATAAAATAGTCATGTGCAATTTAAAGGGGAGAAGAGTGTGATGACACGAGGTATCTTTCTAGCAATTTGGTTTTAATTTGCATGGACTGCTGATGTCAGGTAAAGATTTATCAGATGGGAATTTTCAGATTGCTTTCCTTTTTGCATATTCCTTTTGACTTATTTTAGTTCACTTAACTGACATCTTAACTGCTGTGTTTGGGATTCAAAACTGTTCTTGTTATGATTAATAACAGCTGAAGAGTAACTGATGTCAGCTTAAAATATAAATATGTGGTTCTAAGAAACTTTGAAGTTATTGGTAAGGATGCAAGAAAAAAGTTGTTTATCCACATACGGAAGGAGTTACATGGGGACCTATTTAAAAAAAAGATCCAAATTTCAGAAGGAAAACCAAATTAGGAACATACCTTTTATACTATATAAGTATTGATGCCCATTTTGTCTTTTATCTTCATTTATAGTATTTCTCATTCTCTTAGAGACCTCATAGCAGCCTTTCAGTATCTGAAGGGGGCCTACAAGGATGCTGGAGAGGGACTGTTCACTAGGGGCTGTAGTGACAGGACAAGGGGTAATGGGTTCAAACTTAAACAGGAGAAGTTTAGATTGGATATAAGGAAGAAGTTCTTTACTGTAGGGGTGGTGAGGCACTGGAATGGGTTGTCCAGGGAGGTTGTGAATGCTCCATCCCTGTCTGTTGAGGGATGAGCCTTGGGTGACATGGTTTAGTGTTGAGGTGTCTGTGCCCATGGCAGGGTTTTGGAATGAGATGATCTTAAAGCCCTTTCCAATCCAAACCATTCTATGATTCTGTATACTTGAATATATTTGATAAAGGCTGTGCACTGCCAAGATTTCAGCTGAAACAAAATTCCAGGAACTGTGATTTTAAGCCTTGTGATCTATAAGGAGGGAAATGTCCAGAGAAGTTTATGAGCATTCTTAATTTAAAGGAAACACAGAATTTACTTCCTCATTTACAACAGATGGTTGTTCTTTTGTTTAGTTCTTGGTGATACTAAGGCTCAATCATCAAAGTGCCTTGAAATATATCAGGGTGCTACTGCAAACCTGTCTTTGTAATACCTTGCTTTCTTTCTATGGTCTGCTTAAATTTCCTTCAGTAGTATGTAAGATGACTGCCACTCTTCACTGGCCTTCATGTTGTTTTTAAGCCTTACTTTGTGATGATTCCCAGGAAAATTAGTACAGGTTAATTAAAACTGCTGTCTGTATCTTCAAGAATGTGAAGCTTCTGCAAAGGTCTTTTGCCTCAAAAGTAAAATAGTTTTAATTTGCTGTACCTTAATCTACTTCCAAGATTTTGCTACACCTGAATTTGAACATCCGTGTGGAGGTATGATGTACTCTAGTTTAGTAGCCCTGACTGGTTAATGCCTAGAAATTAATTTGGATTCTATGATCTTGTGGTACATATTAAAAATTACACTACCTATTTCTGTTTTAGCACCAGGTGTAGTGATTCCTGTTCTTGAATAAAATCGTCTTTCTCAGTTACCTTAATCATATTTAGAAATATGTTAAGCTAATTTGTGTTGAGATTCTGTTTTGCTGTAGTCACAACATATGAAGAAATAGCTGATCAGTAAGAAGTGTTTTGAATTGACTCGTGTCCTTTGCTAACTTTCTTGCTGTCCTGATGTAAAGAAACCCTTAAGTTGATTATTCTGATTTGATATATACAATCAGGGTTGAGTAGCTTGCAGTGACATTTCCTTAAAATTTTGAGATGTCTCGAGAACCATGCCAGTTGGTAAACTGTATAGTGAAGGAGACACTGATTTGATGTGTTTGTAAGTATGTTTGTTTTTTACAAACTGACCTCCATACTTCAAGATGTCAGCATCATTGTTCTAATGCTACGAGAAGGTGGTTTGGGAGAGAGGGTTGCTTATAGCAACCAAAACTTTATAACATCTCCACCCATTTAGCCAAAGTCATAAGAAAAATCCTTGAAGAAAACCCAAAGGAAATCCTAGGAATGCTTTATAGACTTTCAGCCTTCTGTATTGCAGGAAACATCAATTGGGAAACAGTTGAATCTTCTTTGTGTGAATGCTTCTGTTACTTTCTGCACCAAAATTTATTGCTGGAGGTTTAGAAACTTGATGGTTTAATCTACAGAAATTCAGGTACTTGCAGAAGTTGATGGACTGACTTCTTCAGTTTCTGGAAGAAATATTCCATACAGGGTTTATTGTCCAGTGTGGGAAATGTTAAACCACTGGATTTTTAATAATGAATAAATTCCAACAACAACTTCAGTTAATACCTGCCTTGCCATTATCTGGCAGGAATTTGTAAAGATCTGGACCTCTCCACTTATGTTACAGGTGGCAACCTTGGGAGCTCTGATTTTCCAGGGCACGAGAGAGCTTGGCACTACTGCTGGTTCCATATTTGAATGGATTCCTATGGACCGTTAGACTCAAATTCACCAGGTGCCCACCAAACCTCCCTTCGAACCTGTCATGAAGAGTTAAGTGTTTTTTAGTACCATCAAAGTCATCTTCTTTGGTGTGGGAGGTAAAGTGAGATAAATGCACTGTCCATCAAAGAACTGTTCCTACATTTCTTGGATAAAATCATCTTGTGAACAAACTCCAGCTACATAAAGAACAAATAAGCGTATATTGAATCTGGGATGTCTAATTTTATTTCTGGAACATCAGAGGTTGATTGACCGTTACTTATTAAGCAGGGTCTTTCCCTTTTAAGTTAACAAATGGGCTGTCCTCCTTACCTCTGCTGTTTTCACTGTGGTTACTAGGAAAGTTGCAGGCTGCTAAAACAGGTGTTTCCAAGTAGAAATCTGTAAAGCAGCAGCTAGAGAAAGAAAACAAAGACATCTCCCAAAATGTGTAATGGCCCATAGCTGAGAAATAAAGCCTGAATGAAAGACATCTGAGATGACTAAGCTAGTCGACTCTTCCATTTTGGTGTTTAAGGTTTTGTTTTAATTATCATTATTATTATGATAATTTCTTAAATTTATTTAGTCTCTTCTAGTCAGTGCTAATTATTCATGCTTTTCTTTTATAATTCCTGTTTCCTGTACTGTTTCTCTGCTAATTCCTGGCAGTGTCTCCAGATTGGTAGGTGTGGCATGTGCATGAAAAAGAACCATTTTGTTCCTTGTCTGTAACTTGACCTTGTATTACATATACCCATCAGTCTGTAATTTATCTCCCTTCTTTTTACAGCTAATAAATCTTATTGCTCTTAACAGGTTTGGTTCTTTGGGCATGTCTCTGCCTTATTTCATGAGGAGGAGAGGAAAAAATATACAGAAACAACTTCTCTTTTATACTGTGATTTATTGTAAAAATGTTTAGTATTGATGGATATGTAGTTTAATGTGTAAATGTGTAAAACTTACTGATTTAATATTCAAAGAATCTTTGTGCTGTTAACTTTTCTTTAACAGTTAGATAGATTCAAAGAGCCTCCAGCATTTGGACCAATGTGTGACTTATTGTGGTCAGATCCTTCAGAAGATTTTGGAAATGAAAATTCACAAGAGCATTTCAGCCACAATACAGTCAGAGGATGCTCATACTTTTATAGGTGAGAGTATGCTGTGACCTGTTTGATGTCTTGATGCTGACTCTTGCTGTGTATTTTAGATAATTTTGGTTACTCATAGCTGTTTTCATTTTGCAGCTATCCAGCGGTTTGTGAATTTTTGCAAAATAATAATTTGTTGTCAATCATTAGAGCACATGAAGCACAAGATGCAGGGTAAGTACTTTGTCTTGCAAGAAATTATTCACAGTGTAAAATAAAAACATATAACTGCTTATTGCTGTAAGATGTGAAATAATCTGTCTGGTTTTGCAGTTATAGAATGTACAGGAAAAGTCAAACTACAGGGTTCCCATCATTAATAACAATTTTTTCAGCGCCTAATTACCTGGATGTCTACAATAATAAAGGTAAGATCTTGTTATTAATAACTGTACGTAATAATAAAATAAAAATGTCTTGCTAGGTTAAGTCATCTGATATTAACAGGTTTTTGCCAGGAGGGCAAAAAGGAAGGAAACATTGATCAGAAGTCTATGGATAAGGTAGTTTATGCTGTGTATCACAGCTTCTGAGAGTCTGATTGAGATGGTACAGTGCCATAATGGAAAATCGAGAAAGAGCAAATAATGATCTAAATACCGATCACCACTGGAAATGTTATTAGGGAGGTGTAGGCTGGAAGGAATTAATATTTGTCCATCCTCTGCTTATGAGAGAGTTGCACAGGAGAAGCGTGCTTAATAGTGTGGAGATTTACAAGTCAGAATTACAGAGAAGAGCTTAGCTGTAAGTTAGTATTAGTCATAGATGAGAGCAAAGTTCAGCAACAGAAATAATTAAAAATAAAGTCTGCTGAAATTCAATTATGACATTAAAGTCTGTCGTTTAAAGTATGTGATGAGTGAATGATCTCCAAATGTTAAAATAGTGTTCCTTTGGAACCAGAACCTTCTTTCTATGAAATATGTGCATTTTTTTTGCCCAACCTCCAAAGAACCAGCTGCCAACCAACACCACTTATGTAGAGTGATTAGCTGTATAGAGGAAAAGGTAAGCTGTTGTTACTTGCACTGAAGGAGTAAAGGAGAAACAAAACTAGCTGCCACTGGCTTTTTACATCTTTTCACCATCTCTGTGGATATTGCATTTTGAGCATCCTTTTTCACATCAACTATTTTCAGTGTAGTGTAAGTGTGGAAAAGTGCAGTCAGTGCTTTAGAATGCTTGTATTTTGCTGTTCCGTTTCTCTCTGCTTCGCCTTCCTCCTGATCTGCTAGGTTTCTATGGTTTTACTTGAGGCAAGAGGTTATGGCCTAAAGATGTGCCATGGGAGGTTTAGATTGGATATTTGGAAAAATTTTTTCACTGAGAGGGTGCTCAGGCATTGGAACAGGCTGCCCAGGGAAGTGGTAGAATCACCATTTCTGGAAGTGTTTAGAAAACCTGTAGATGAGGCCCTTAGTGACATGGTTTAGTGGTAGACTTGGCAATCCTAGGGTAATGGTTTGACTTGATGATCTTAAAGGTCTTTTCCAACCTATTTGATTCTGTGATTCTAAGATTCTATATGAACTAAAAAACCTGAGTCTAGATATACTGGACATACTACTGTTCTGAGTTAGGATTTTGGTGCTGAAATTATACCATTTCAGGATCTTTTAAAGTCTTCATTCATTATAGCCCTATAATAGGGTAGTGCAGAGCTCTGTTGACATGTAACAGTGCCTTAAACTGCAACATGTGCAATAAAAATTCTAAGTTCTCCATTATAAATCTATGAAAGAGAGTGGAGTATCTCTGGGATTGTTTCGTCTATAGAGGAAAATAGAGCTAAAACAAACTTGTGCCTTTACATTTGTGGTACTTGCAAGTTTTAAACATTCTTTTCAAAATGTCTGAATTTTCTTTTAGCTGCTGTGTTAAAATATGAAAACAATGTGATGAATATTCGTCAGTTCAATTGTTCTCCTCATCCTTACTGGCTACCAAATTTTATGGATGTTTTTACATGGTCTTTGCCATTTGTTGGAGAAAAAGGTAAGCAAAAGCTACACGTCAGTGGGTATCTTTTCTGTTTCTCCCAGATTGATGTTGGGAAGATTTTATATTTTTTTAGATATATTTACCAATGAGAGATTAATTGCATGGGGTTTATGAAAAAGAGTATCTGTGTCTTTATCAGACAGAAGATTTGGTGAAGTTGTTAAACTGATTTGGAGGGGGGGTTGGTATGTGAAAATGCCGTTTCTGAGAAAGAATAGACTGAAATACAACGTGTTCTACAGGTTTGAGTTGTTTACTTCACCTGTTTTGGTCAAGATAGCTTAAGCTGCATCTAATAAAGCAGAGGGGTTAACAGTAATTATCAGTTCCATTGAGGGTGTATACATGCATTGATAAGTAGTACCTTTGAACTTTTGAATTAATGTATTACTAATCTTGTACAGTTACAGGTATAAACTATGTTGAGATGTTCATGTAAAATTATAACTTTCCTATATAGTTATAACAGATTGACCTTCATTAAAGATAACTTCTTCTATTATTATTTTACTTGTACAAAAGATAATTTAGTGTGATTTTTTTTAATTTTTTTTTCTCCTTATTTCCCCCATCTCTTTCCCTCCCCAGAGTTGCTAACTCTGAATCTGGGACACTGGGGCTCCAAGTAGTTTTCAGGGAAAAATCAATGAGGTTGGAGACTATTGGATCTGTTTAAAATCCTCTATGACAGAAACTGTTCTTTTTATAAAAGAGGTCTGGAAAGCTCTTTAAATTTCTTTGAGAAGTATTCTTGAGATGATATATTTGCAGTCATATAAACCTAGGATTCTAGATTTGTTTATATTGTCTTTAATGAACAGTTTAACACAAATAGTTTGGATACTTCTCAGTACGGTTCACCCACTCAACAGGTTATTTTATTATTAAACAGAGGGACCTCATATTTGAAAGATTTTTGTGTGTGTCTCATTTACCTGATGATGTAATAGATAACATTTTCAAGAACAAAGAGTTGGTACTTTTTATTTTGCCTTTTTTAATGCTGCTGGTAATGAAGCACCCAAGTACTGCTCATTGACTCACTGTATACTTAAGGTTGCTGGAATCATGGCCCTTGTAGTTTGCCTTTGGACAAGTACATGCTTTCAGTTTTGATGAGGATACAGTGTCAGTATTGTGTGGTCTGTGTTGAACAGATCAAAATCAAATGATTTTGGGGGTTTAGGATTTATTTTGTTTTTTTTTCAATGAAGTGGGGAGTAACTTCCAAGAATGGAGACAAATACCCTAGCAGGTAACACAGGAAGTATATGAATTAGTCATGAATAAATGTAGATAGCAATTTACAAGCTTTTTAACCATCTGACTGAACTTCTGGAATAGGTTTCTGAATACTCTAGTGGGAGGAGAAGTTTGGCTGTTTTAAGAAAGCCTGATATAAGTGAGCAAGGTCGATTGGCAGAACAGGGAGATTCCTGAAGAAAGAAAATGAAGCTTTCTGAGGCAAGCTTGTGTATCCACTCTATCAATATTTTTAAGGGGAGTTGAAAAAAACATGTAATTTGCATCGTATTTGTGTCATAATATTTCTCTGCTTTGGTGCTTCTGCTACATGCCTGCAGGTGCCAGAAATGCAACAGCTTTTTTGTTTTAAACTGAATTTGAGCAGTCAAAATATTTTCTTATTTAACTAAATTTTGTATAAAATCTAGTTCAAATACTTATCCTAATGTAAAAATACTAATATACAAGAAGACAATCCTCATCTAAAAGAACTCCTTGTATGATATGAGAGAAAGCTCTGCTGTGGTCTTTGATTGGTAGGTGGTATAGTTTTTAGCTTATTTTTCTGAGCTTTTTGAATTCAGTGATAATGCACAGCAAGAAAAACATTTTTGAAACCAGGTTATTGAGCAGTAGCTGTGATGTAAGATGTTCATTCGCTATCATTGCTGGTGACTGGTTATATCTTGTGTGCGTGAAAATACGTACAATTCTACAGGGATTGAATTAAGACTTTTTTTTTCTTGTACAGTAACAGAAATGTTGGTGAATGTGTTGAGCATTTGCTCTGATGACGAACTGATGACAGAGGGGGAAGATCAATTTGACGGTAGGGGTTACTTTAAGATGTATATCTCTTTTTAATGGTAATAACTTGTGAAAAAGTAACTGGCCTAGGCTGGTGTAATACTGCCTGGAATTTGAAAAAAAATTGGCTTCAAATTTTTCTTTAGATTTCTTTTGTATTTTACTTGGTTTTGTGTTCAGGGCGGGAAATCTGCCTGCTCTTGTGCAACAGAAATACTCTGGGGGACAGGGAAGGGAATTGTGGTTTTGTGCTTGCAATCGAGAAACACTAATGGCATTCTTTACAAATATTCATATCTGATTTCTGTTTAAAACTGAAACTTTTTGTGGAAAATTTTCATAATTTCTTATTTTAAATTTTAAAAATACTAAACTTTGTAAAGTCATTAGAATGAATTTATTATGAAGTGTTAAATTTCTTAATGCTTGCTCTTCAGGAGAGAGGTGATGTAAGTGAAAGCCATACATAATATTTCTTATGGCAAAGTGGTATATAATAAGTATGAAATACAGGTTTGAGTCTTAGTGTTTGAGTTTAAAGCATAAAATTTAAAGGATAACTTGTATGTGTACATTGTATAATATGTATTTCTTGAATTATGGCATTACCTTTTAAACTATGATGCAGTAGATTGTTAAGGAGATGTTTGCAATGTGATGATTGAGAAGCAGCATTAACATGAAGACCTAAAATATCACACTTCATTTTGTTGGGTTTTTACATTAGTGTTTAGTGTCACATCTGAAAGTTTTTCAGACTTGCTTCCTTTTATCCAATAACAATTGATTTGATGGATTATTTGATGATGGGGGAGGAGGAAGAAAAGTTTCAGCAGCCATTGAGGAATACTAAAGGATCATTTATAAAGATAGTAGAGACGTGAAGCCGTTCTTAATGTTTGATAGCTACTGTGTTTAAATTTAGTAGCAGAATAGTGTGCTAAGCAGCTGTGTGGTTTAGATTGGGGTGTATTGGTTATGAGCCACTGGAATTTTGCTGCCATTCAGATTGTTGGCAGAAATGTGAAAACTTAGAAATAGTCTCAAATGTGATCCTGAAAACAATTTATGTTTTTCATGCAAGTAATCCTACTAAACTGAGTGTAAAGCAAGTATACCAAGCACTTGCAGGGTAGGGTTAGGTGGTATTCCATGTTGTCCAGTATAATTGCAGTCATCAATTGATTACACATGCCCTGTCTTCAGTATGATAGTTGCAGTTTCCTAATTTGAATTATTTTATTCTTCTGTCTCTTTTAACACTTTCTTTGCTTGATGCATCTCTTTATGCCACCTAGGTACTGTCTATGCTTTATCTTTCTATGTGAATGGATTTTTTTTTTAAACTGTTGACTTTCAAGCTTTCACTTGTTTATTGTCAAATTTTAAAACACACTCAACAATTCCACTTCTTGTTTGATGAATGCATTTTTAAGTGTTGCAATTTTCCACTTCATTTTTTCACATTTCTTCTCCATTCCTTCTTTATTACCACTGCCAAGTTAAATATCTTTATTTTATTTGTCTCACTCACCTTTTTCTCCATCGTTCACTTCCTTTTTTTCTGGACTCTCCATCTGAAGAGCGACTCATATATGGCAATAAAAAAGGTACAGACCAGACAGAGTAGGAATGTTTTGAAATATGACTTCATAGAACCTGGCAGTATAAGTATTAATGCAGAAAACACCTTTCTGTCAAAAGACATATGTAGCCTTTATTATTACTAACCATTTTAATGGGATGTTTATAAAAGCTTCTGTATTTTGCTATCAGAAGTCATATTCCAAGACATCTGTCTTTCTGTGCATGAACTTTTCTCCTCCTTCCTTCCATTCCTTTTTTTTTTTGTAGGATTCCATTCTTTTACCTGTTTCTAAAATTTTATCTTTGGTCCTGCATGTGTAGGGAGTGTTCAGTTGTCTGTCTTGCTCTTTAATACTTTTATCATGAGGATTTTTTTGAGGTTGTGCATGGAATGTGTTTATACAATGTTCCAAAACCTGGTTTGTGTAGTAATTTTAGTTTCCTTCAATGGATATGTCAAAAAGGTACTTTTTGATTGTATGTACAATTTTGAAGATGGCTGGAAACAGAATGGTAAAAAGAAACCTACCATCTTAAAGTGATGGTCTGTCACCTGTTTTTCAGAAATTTCAGGGTAGATAATTCTGTGCAGAAAAATTCTTCTGTTACTTACCTAATAAAACAAAATTGCTCTCTGTTTAAATTTGTCACTTCCAGGTAATATTTCTAATATTTGGGATTGCATTAGATTATGGAGATGTGTCCGAAAGTTCTGAGCTCTTTAGAGCATAATAGTATAAGCATTTCAAATTTTTCTTGTGTGCAGGCCTTGGGAATGGGGGATGGGAGAGTCTGTGTCATATCTAATGTAGGATATAATCAAGACATTCTTCAGCAAGCAGATGCCACCTTACATTCTTCTCTGAACTAAACGGGATTCAGTGGCCACATTAGTGCAGTGCAGCAGCCTAAAATAATAGCTTTGGTCTTTTGGCTTGGCTATGGTACCTCTGGGGGGCTGGGGCAATTAAAGATCATGTTAAAACAAACAAAAAACCCCACCACCAAACCAAGCAAACACCAAAACCACACAAAGCCAGCTCTTCTTCTCTTAAGGCAAGGGGACATTCCAGAGTTAGATACAGGCATTAACAGTGCTTGAAACCTTTTCAGCCTAGATGTTACTGCTCTGCATCATTCTAGCCCTCAAACAGGTGTAGGTAAGAGGAAAACCAGGAGACTTTTAGGGAAAGATTTATGGTCCTTCATTTAGCCCTAGCTTTTTCAAAACTCTGAGGGAGTCCTCATTCCAGATCCTCAAGCTTTTGTTTCTTTGTGTTCAAAGAGAGAAAGTAAAAACTTTTAGACTTTAAAAATTGGAAGTTAAACCAGATATTTTTAGTAAAACTTGAGTGTTTCACCTTAACCTGGTCACAGATTTTCCTGAGCCTTCTGTGTTTTTTTGTTAGGCTTTTTGATTTTTTTTTTCTTGTTTGTTTATTTTTAATTTGGTGTCTGCAATTTATTATGGCTGTTCAGTTGTCTAAAAAAAACTTTACTCAGTAGTTCCTGGCTTTTTCATTTGGTTTAAATGGATTGGGAAATACTTGGCTTACCCCCTGATTCTTTCATTGTGTTCATTTGAAGGTTGTCTCTTGCTCCCTTTTTTGTCACTACTGTATATTTTCCTTCTTACATGATTTTGTTGTTGTCATGTGCCCCTGCAGGCCTTCTCTTTTGTGTTTTATTTGGGTTTGTGTTCAGGGTGGGAAATCTGCCCACTCTTGTGCAGCAGCAAGCCTTGCGTTCCTGCAGCTGTGGCTTAAGAAGGGTGACTGTTGGTGCTGGAGTGTATGTCCTTTCACATGGAAGCTAAATACTAGTGAGCAGGGATATAAAAAGGCTTCTTTCACAGCTGCCTTTTCTGAATGCAAGTAGACAGATCTGTGGCCATGCAGCTTTCCTTTGCCCACTTCTGAGATCCTCTCTTCTACATTCTTACATTCTTGCAAATTAGTTTTGCAACATTTTAATGAGGGCAGTTGAAGAACAATGTTACATGGAAGATCTGGAATGTTTAACAGCTGTCTGAGTTTGCTCACTTTTGGTCCCCTGTGGTTGAATTCAAATTATGACTGAGTCTTGGTGTGATTAGTACTCTCCTCCCCCAGTGTCTGAGAAGAAGTAAGGAGTTTAGTTGCGGTATCTCCTCATCTGTCTTTCCTGGTTTAGTGGAATTGAGGAGTCAGAAGGAGTGGAGGATGAGGGGAAAGATGACTTTTATGCATTGAAACAAACCAGCAACACTTAGTGTAGGAGAAAGGAGCTCCTGGTTTTATAATGTTTATACGATTTTTTTAAGGCAAGTAAAGGTGGCTTACCTTCCCAATTGCAAGCTACCGTTCAGAGTTTTGTCTTCATTTTTATCTTTCACAAATGATATCTCTCTGCTCTGTGGAATATACACAATTTACTCCAGATCTTTGATATTTGTAATTTCTGGAAATGATGCAAACCTAAGATGATGAGGACATAGGCTTAGGTGTTAAGGGGTGGTAACGCTGCAATTCTTTGTCATTTTGTTTTGTGGTGTCTTTCTGGGGGGATGACAGAAAAACAAGCATTTTCTCTTGGACAGTTGTGTAAGAATTAGTGACAAATCTTTATTTTTTGTGGCTTTAGTATCTCTCTGGCTTCTGTATTAGGCTGCATGCCTAAATCTTGATATATACAGATGCCAGTGAAGAATTACAAGTGTAAAATATAGACAAATGAGTTAATGATAGTTATTACACTGTAGTGGCGGTAATACAGATGGCTGCTAGCTTTAGGCAATCACTGTAAGCATTCTAAATTTTTGTGTGTGTTTTGTGAACACAAAAGTGATAGTGGGTTTGGTGGCATTCTGAGTCCATAATTTTGTAACTGTGCCCTTAAGTGGTTGGGTACTGGCCTCCCGTGAAGAGCACTGAACTTAAACAGTTACATTTAAATCCATGCGTTTTAAAATGGTGACCCTGTAAATACTCATGAGCTTGAGACTCTCTCTTATTCCATTGAAAGTAGGTACAGCTGCCGCACGGAAAGAAATAATCAGAAACAAAATTCGTGCAATTGGCAAGATGGCAAGAGTCTTCTCTGTTCTCAGGTACTTGCGTGACTTCTGCATTCCAAATCTCCCTCTTACATATATTAGGAAAACATCTCTGCTCTGGGATAATAGATACCAAATGTTTTTTTCAGGGAAATCAGCTGTGCATCAGAATCTTGTTTGGCGTATTGATGCACCACATTGATGTTGGTATTTTTGGTTATAGAATACTTGTATGTCATTTTTGAAACATGTTTCAGGAAATCAGAGAACGTGGTCTTCAGTTTACAAGTTATTTGTCCAGCCATTGGTTATGGGTGTTGGAAAGAAAATACCAAAAAAAAAGGAGATTGAAATCAAGGGTGTAATGGAGGTGGTCAGGACTGTCTTGGAAAATTACTGGCATACCAGACAGTTGAGGACTAGAGGCTTTTTGTTTCAAGTTTTTGTTTGTTGTTTTCAGGTTTTTAAAAAACTTGTCTTATACCTGTCTAGATCCAGAAATTTCATGATCACCTTTACCCAAATAAATAGTTTTCCACAGAACATAGTTGCCCAAATAGGGATAATTTTGTAAAGTTAGCATTTCCTGAAGCACAGAGGCTTTGAACAATATCGTGGGTTGTTTTGTGCCACTGAGATGTGTTCATTACCTCGTGAGACATTCAGTGCTAATTTCAAAGCTAATGAGTTTGCATGTGAATAATTGCTCAGAATGTGGTTCAGAACTAATCAGCATTTATAACTCATATGCAGAGGAAAGACTGGTATGGAATTGAAATATTTTCTTCTTTCTAGTTGTTTAATTTACATTCAGTCTTGAGATGCATAAAGCACAGCAAAAATAGGCTCTCCCTATCCCTTATTTTACTTCAATACAAGTTTTCACATGAGTGGATATTTAAGGTGCTGTTATTTTTTTTTTCTCACACCAGGGAGGAGAGTGAAAGTGTGCTGACACTCAAGGGTTTGACTCCCACTGGAATGTTACCTAGTGGAGTGTTGGCTGGAGGACGACAGACCCTGCAAAGTGGTAATGATGTTATGCAACTTGCTGTGCCTCAGATGGACTGGGGCACATCTCACTCTTTTGCTAACACTACACATAATGCATGCAGGGAATTTCTTATGCTTTTCAGTTCTTGTCTTAGCGGCTGATACAAGCATAGTGTTACGTGTTAATCAGGCAATGTGAAATGGATACTTAACCAGGGTATAAAACTAAAAGCAAATTAATTCAGCAGTGTCAGGCCACATTTTTCAGACTTTCAGTTTCCCTAGTTTGCAGTTTTGCAGGCGGCGCCTATGCCTGAAGTGAGGTGACTTTATTATATATCTGGTATTGAGGCATTTGATCATTACAGATACAAAAATGTAATGTAATTTTGCATCATTACATGTCTGCTTTCCATTAAAATGGTTTATTATAGATGTGTTAGTATTTTCATTGACAATGTCAAATACTTGTTAATATAAACAAACAGCTACAGGCTGCAGAGTTCCGTATTATACTCCATTGATAGATTTGAAATGTGCTACGTTTTGTACCCTGGTAATTAATGCCAAAGTTTGTTCTCTATGTTGTTTGTCAAATGTTCTATGTATAATTTACCTCCCTGAATTGTCCTTGTAACATGCTGTTTCCTTCCTCTGCAGATGTAGCTGCTTTCTTAGATCTGTCTGTCTCTCTCTAGGTATAGATGTATGTCTGTATAAGTGTTATAATTAAACCACTATCCCAGACACTTGTCTGTCTCTTGATGTAGAAGCAATGTTGTAGCACCTTGTTTTTGAGGTTTGCTGCATTTGCTGCTGCACATTGTCTGTGCATTTTGAACAATAATGTACTTGAAAAATATTCAGTAATTGTTATAAAATCAGTTGAGAATAAAGGGATTGAATTTAAAACTTGTAAATAAATCAAAATAAAAGGGTGTTATTAAGTGTGCATATATTTTTTTTGCATGAAAATAAAAAGAACTCTATACAAAATATACCTGTAATCTGGCTCATTGAATATTTTGTAAAAGGTTTTTCTTCCTTTTTTTTAGTTTGTTGAATTATTGGATCACATTTTTCACAGGGCCCATAAATGATTAACTAGGCTCAGGGAAAATGCTGTGAGATTATACCAAATGTATTAAAAGAATGAAGTCCATCTTTCTGCTCACAGTGGTGGATAACTAAAATATACCAGTATGAAACTGGACTTCATATCTGCAGCACTCTTAACATAGATTGTTCAAAGGCTCTTTACTGGCCATCTTCAGACTTTACTAGAAAGTATTAGACTGTTGTATGGGACCACCGAATTTTATAACTATTGAAAGATTATGATATATGAACACCACTTATTACACAATCTATTTTGCAAGAGCAGCTGCTTTTCTCATTTTGTGACTTGGGCTGTTTGAATTTTTAAAATTTTCTGTGTAGTTTTTTTTAAAGTCTTTCACTGCATTTTCTATTAAAGTACCAAAGCTGTTATTTTAATGGCTTTGAAACATGAATGTCACATTGAAAGTCATTTTTTTCAGTGGGCATATAATGTCTACAAGTAAGTTTATATGTCCAGTGTATGTATGTGATTGTTTTGTGAGTGTCTATAATAAGAAATGGTGTATGTTTCCTAATCCATCCAAGTATTCCAAAAACATATGTTCTAGTTTAAATTTCATTGTTTAATATGATACTTTATTATGCTTAAAAAAATGAGTCTGCTTTCCTCTCACTCATTTAACAGATTTTTATCCGTGTTGCATTATAAAAATCAGAGAGGATCAAACTGACTAGAAAATTTTTTTAACATGAAACATACGACTTTCTGTTATTGCTGAAAATGTGGGACATTTGGAAAGTATGCAAAATGCATTTTGGATTTTTGTTGGTGTTTTTGTCTTGACTAGAACTTCTGATGGCAATATTCCTTAATGCACTTCATTAATATACCTCATTTGTTTTAGTCATGTTGATTGTTCAAAATAACTTGTGCCAACTGTTAGCTCTCCCTAAACTGCAGTAACTGATGAGAATTTGTTTCAGTCTGAAAGTAGTTTTCAAATTATTATGCTCAATTTCAAAGCTAGAGGTAAACAAAAAATGAAATAATTCTGTAAATAACTTTTCTAAACCAGCATAATATCAGTGAAGTCCTATTCTTGGCAAAAATATGGTCAATGATAGAAGGGCAGGATTTAAAGATATTTAATTACTATTTGAAGTATATTGTACTATGTTGATCAGTACACTATCAATTTAAACTAGTATGGATTTGAGAAAAAAGAACATAGTATTTTTTTTATTCTGTTCTTTTGTTTGCTTGAAATTTCACAAAATTGGCATGGGGTTCTGGGTTTCAATCTTAGAAGTGCTTGTTTTTCAACGGCACCTTGAGAAAAGGTCTAGTTGTGCCGGTTGCTATTAAATCTGTAAGAAGCTTTGAAAGCTGTAAGAAGTTGGAGTGTACATCTAGAATTTTCTAGAGAGCTGGGCTGATTTTTTTTGTCAGGGTAAAAGTATATATATATATATACATACACACATATGTATATGTAAATCACCACTGAGACAATGCATATGTGATTTTTGCATATATGCCTATTACAATTCGTAATGTCAGTAGCAATCTGTGCTAGATCTTAGCAAATACCACTTCTGTTTCAGGAGTTTGTTCAGCTGCACTTGCAATGTTTTATGAGATACTCAGTGGCCACTCTTAAAGGACAGAAACTTTTTGGCATTCACATAATGCAGAGCAGGGCACCGAACACATGGGTCAGTCTGACGCAACGCCTCTATTGGCAATGCTTGAACAGATTTTTGCTGCAGAGCAGAACAGTCTGAGGCTGAAATACAAATTTGAACTCTAGTGAAGGGATTAAAGAACGGTCAGTTTAAAACAGATAGCTTTGGGAAAAAAAGGACCAAATTCCATCCTGTGGAAGAGTCAATGTACAATTTTTTTTAAATTTCAGAAATATATGGATGTATTTTTGAAAAAGAAATCATAGGTTATTTTTTGATAGCTTTTATGTGCTAGAATAAAAACAGACTTTGGGAAATCGTGTCCTTTTGTATGTTTCTAAGTATTTTTTTATGTAGATTTATGGTTTTTATTATGTTGCTTACATAATAGTAGCTGAAATATTAAAACCCAAGTACCGTTCTTTAACATAGTATTTCCTAGTGATTTATTCTGTGAGCTGAATCCAACAAAACTCTGTTAAAAAAATCCAACAAGAGGTCTGTTAAAAAAACCCCAAAACACCTGAAACCTTATTCAGCAACCTACCAGACACAAGCCTAAAGGAAACGTTGCAATACTTCCATAGAAGTCAGTTGAGCTAGCCAAATACATCTTATCTTTCATTACTGCCCTTGCTGTTAATCAGAGGGGTAGTAAGGTAGGTTTTTTGAGGTTTATGTTGAAAGTTGGCAAGGTTTTTGTATCAGATTTGTCCCTTGCATAAAGCAGGGGGAGAGCTGCAATTGAGGGTGGAAATGCCATTGAACCCTGTTGCTTAAAATGTGCTCTGAATTGAGAATATTCTGAGCCAAGGCATCAGGATTAGCTGTTACGTTAGTACGATGCAGTATTACTTGAGGTTTATCAGGGTTTACAACAAATACAGTTTTAATTCAGGTGTACCTGCAAAAGAGAATCCAACAAAATTCCAAACTGAGTCTTTACAGTGTGAGGTTTTCTTAAGTGCTTGTATTTTCCAGTCAGTTTGTTCTTTTATGTCAAATTGAAAATTACCTTTTTCTTAACTGTGTCGTATATTCCAAGATCTTTTTGGAATAATAATACTACACATAGAATGAGCTAGGAGTAAATTTTGAAATTTGTATTTATGACAAGCTACATAATTTACAGAGATAAATCAGTATTCGTGATCTTTTCAGGAAAAGATTGAAAACAAAGACTTCACAGGTAACAGGAAATGGTGGAAAGAGGTGGTTTTTCTACATAGTTTTGTACGGCAAATTGATTATAGTATGAAAGTATGTATTTGGTTACTTTCTAAAGTAATTCTTTACTAATTTATTTCTACAACTTGAAAAGAATTCTTTCCCTTAATGTAAATAAATAACCATCAATGGAAGAGACTTTTTTATTTATTTCTGGGATTGCCCTTGTTTCTGTAGATTGACATGCAGGAAATCTATTTTTTTTCCCTACCATGGAATGTGCAGTATGCAAGAGTTAAAATGCTGCGTTACCCGTAAGCATTCCACATTATTTCAGTAGCACTTAATGCAAGTATCCAAATTTTAATTTTTTTTTAGAGATTCCCAGTGGAAATTATAATTTTATGCATCATTGAGCTTGAGGCATAGTGCAGGCAACTGAAATTTTGTGTCTGGGTTTTGTTGGATAGGAAATGAGAAATAATAAACTTAATTAAGTTTAAAGCATTCTGATCCAGTGCTGTATTTTTTAATATGGATAGTTTCCCCAGCATTTACCCGAATACTGTGCTATGATTTTTGTTGTTAACAATATGTACCAAGCACTACACAAGTAGGTTTACCGTTATGTGTGCTATTTTTCATTAATATTTATGAAAATATGGTATTAAAAGCACGGCACATAGCAGGGGTGGTAAAAAGTTATCTTTATTGAAACTTAGTGATATCTTAGGTTGTGGTTACAAATTGGTTTCCTTAGCAAGTCTGCCCTAATAGAAGGGGGTTCTTATATCCTAGTAACATATTAAAGCTTTGACTTCTAGAGCTAAAACAATTGGGAAAGGTCTTACACCTAAGAAATTGCAGTAGATGTCATGGTTGCGTAATTCAAAAAAACAAGTAAGCTAAACTTTTCATATTCACATTGATTCACCCACCAAGACTATGTTAAATCCAAACCTCTTCCTGCTGTAGAATTTGTCTTTCATTCAACTAAACAATTGACGAGACTTTGTAAAGATTATTTGCTAGATTTGTCTTCCTGGCTTAAATTTCATTGTTCAGTTCTCAGAAGTTTTTACTTAAAATACAGTGAGAATTTGTCGTACTTGTTTAACTTGAGGCAGCTAAACATAAAGAGAAAAATAATTTCTTAGAACGTTTTCA
Source organism: Melopsittacus undulatus (assembly GCF_012275295.1). Lineage (NCBI taxonomy): Eukaryota > Metazoa > Chordata > Aves > Psittaciformes > Psittaculidae > Melopsittacus > Melopsittacus undulatus. Next base: position 90,220,334 of record NC_047530.1, read on the forward strand.
TAGCATCCTTCTTGATAATTTAATGAAGTTCACTAATGCGTTTTAATCTTTAGAATCAGTAGTCTCAAATAGATATGTAGTACTTCTTTTAAATCCATACCACAGCTTTAACCTCAGTGTAAGTTTTTTGTTGCTGCCTCAAAGAAACCCATATGAGCCCACGAAACTTAGAGAAATGTGTAATTAATACCATCAGTTAATTAGTGTTGCTCTTAGTTATTTTATTGATAAACTGTATTAGTTAAAATTTAGAAGAAGATTCACTTAAAAACAACTCCCCAAAACCTTAATTATCATTTTAACTAACTGTAATCTAATCTGGCGTAGCATACTATATTAAATTGATCATTGCCTTTTCTGCTATGCGATATTACACTCTTCATCTTTCTCATTCATTTTGCATGCATCTGCTCACTTCTGTACAGCCACTGTAGAGGCAATTGAGGCTGAAAAAGGTATGATCAGAGTCTTTGCCATTGGCAGAGATCTGTGGTGTCTGGGAGGGAGTTCAAAAGTACTCTGTGTGGGTGTGTTTTACTTTCAACTTGCACAAGCAGAGATGAATCAACTGCATTGATTCATCCCTTTTACATGTAACATTCATTTCTGGCTTTAGGATGATGATAATCTTTAATATTTTAGGGAAATTCTTGGGGTTTTTTTTGGTCTTTTTTTGTTTGTTTTTACAAATTATGCAGTAGGGTTTTTGTATAATAGCATGTTGTGATACGTGGTGTTGTCTTGAAGTCTTTAAAAATGGTAGTGTTTAGTGTTGGGGTTTTTTTCTTCATTGAACTGCAAGGTTGTGTTTGATGGGGGGTTACATGTGGAAGGAGGGTTGTTTATGCATGCCTTTTCTCATAAAATCTCTTTTAATAGCTTTGAACAAATGTTTTTAAAACTTTCCGTAACATTTCTGATAGTGCAAGATTTATAAATGTAATGGGATTTTTCTATAGATTTTGAACATAGTTTGTTGACCAAATTTATTTCCAGTACATATGCCAGCCTCCTAGTATGAGGCTTATTAATTTCCATGGATTATCAGTGCTTCTGTGCTATATAAGTAGTATATTTCTCCTTTTTTAGTGATATTGAGCATTTGGTATTCAGAGTATCCAACTTCAGATTATTGTCTTTTTGGTGAGATTTTAATTTCCTCTTGCTCAATATTCAGTGTAGTGAATGGCAAACAGCATAGCAGTTAAGAGAGCTGCCCTTGGGGGTTTTCAGATTTGGTCGCAAAGCACCATTTAATGACTGTATTCTTTGTTTTTTAATTAAGGAAGTCAGAGCTCCAAAAATGTAAGCAAGTGCCATATTCCATTCTCACACACACATGCAGGAGGTCCCGTTGTTGTGAGTGGAAAGCTGTAGTTACTCTCCAAAGAATTATTTCATCCCAAAGACTTCGATCTTATTATGTGGTCCACCATTTTCAGGTGTCAATTCAATGACAGACCTCATTTATTAAAATAATCAGTAGCAAAATAATACCTATTTTCTACACTTATTTTAAATACATTTGTATTTAAATGGTACCATTGTTCAACCACAGTGCTAATTCAGTGCTTGTGGTTGTGTCCATTTCCATCATCCATGATTAGCACCAAATGTGAACCACATCCTGCAGTTTTGCCTGCATGAAAACTGCAGGATCAGGCCATCGATGTGTATGCAGGATGTAAATCTACTATTACCTTTAGAACCCTTTGCTGCTTTGCCTCCACTGCACTTGCTGTGCTGCTTAGATCTTACTGACATCCTGCTGGAGAGAAGGGGGATGTCAAGATAAGCCTGGCACACCAGGCAGCAAAAGCAGTTGGTGTTGATAGCTGGCCACACCAGGGATGCGCAGAAGCAATCAAGTGGGTCTAAACCCCTTGATTCCTACTTGCAGAATATTTTGCCATACTTTGTTCTTTTGTTACAAACTGAACTCATGATTGCCATTGAACATTTCAGGAAAGCAGGTTAGAGCAGCTTTTACTAATACAAATGCAGAGCCATAAGTTTCTTTGGCTGATTTATTACCTGTTTTTAAAACATCATTTGTTAGAAAAAGTATGTGCTTTCTACTTATTTTTCCATTACTGACATATCAAATTTGCATTTTGTTAAGCAATACGAGGATTCTCTCCGCAACATAGAATCTGCAGTTTTGAAGAAGCAAAAGGTTTGGATAGGATCAATGAGAGAATGCCACCAAGAAAAGATGCTCTTCAGCAAGACGGTATTAATACTATAAACACAACAAATGCCAATGGAAACAATGGAACTGGCAACAACAATGCACAGTGACCACATCAGCTTCTGGTTTACTCACTCATGTCTTGCCTGAGAATTCCTAGATTACTGCTTTTTGATGTGACAACAGATGAAATAGCCAGGGGGATCACTTGAAGCAGCTACTTCACATGAGGTGGAAAACCGTCTGACTTGATCCCACTGAAGAATGACCATCGTGCTTTTGAGACAACAGCCCCTCTCTTTACATGGTGACCTGACCTCCTGGGATCCTGCCTTGCCTATTCACACAAATTCCACCACCGGCTGCTGAAGTTCAGAAGGAGTCTGGGGAAAGGATGAGGCTGTTGCCACTAAAGCACATCTAGACTAGCATCTTACGCTTATCGTTGTCAACACTTAAGTTTACAAATGGGATTTTTCTTTCGGTATAGGTAGTTTGTTTTTTTAAATCAGACTTTCAAATACAACCCTAAGAGCTAACTATTTATTAATGGACATCGGTTTCATGAAATGTCTTTAAAATGATAGATTAGAATGGTCTTAAAATATCTGAGGCTGCAAAAACTGTTTTAAGTAGACAGAAAAAATGCCAAAAAAAATCTCAGTTGGTCATTCAGTAAAATGCTGACCTCAGGTTTACTCCTTAGATGTTGCTAATTCTATATTGTATTCACTGTATTTTTTAGTTACAGCTTATCAGAAGATTTCTATGTAGGAATGTTTATTACTTGAACACAGATTTAAAAAACAAATATTTAATTCAGAAACTTTTTTGCCCAGCTTTTTCAAGACTCTTCCCCACCTTGAATTTAAAAAAAAAAAATAAAATATTATATATACTAATTTTAAAAATAAGAAAAATATGGAAGTGTTAATTTTAAGGTACTTTTAATTGAACTTTGTACATTGTTTAAGTAAATTTTGATTCATATCAAGTCTGTAAAGCTTGGCATTGTATTTTGTGTATGCATGTTTTAATTTTGCAAATATTTAATATATAGACCTATGATGTACATCTATAGGTTACCTAGATGTTATGGGTACTTTTAGTTTATTGTGAGTATTACGGTTGCATAAATAGCTAATAATCACTGGGCTGAATAGCTGCAAGCTTCTTATTATTTTTCAATCTGTAAAGGAAACTGAACCTGTACGGGACATACTTTTTGTTTAGGCAAAGCAGCGCGTAAGCAATTGCTCTGTTCAACTGCTAAGGCATTAGTGAAAGTGTAAACTTGAGACTGCATGTATTTTGGTATCTACAGGACTGCTTGGTTAAAATAAAAGTTGAAGCCCTGTGCTAATTTGTTCACAACTAATGGACTGTACTGATTGCCACTGTACTTTGTTACCTGTTTTGACATTTGCTACGTGTCCCTCTCATCCCCTGGAACACAACTTGAAACTTAGGTCACTAGAGTTCATCTCCCTCCCCTTTTTTTTTGTTTGTTTGCCATGAAGTACAATCTGTACATACCCCTGAGTTGGAAATTTTATGCATGTTCTGAACTATTCAAGTATTTTATAAACGGTAGCACACAATAAATTTTGTGCATGGGCTGCGGCTCCTATCACTGTGTATGGGTGTTATTTGACATACGCAGGTCTAATCTGGCCTTGAAAATTGTTTAGAAATAGTCTTCAAAATGTAAGGTAGCTAAAAAAGCCTGGAGGCTCAGATGTGGCTTGCAGAGAACTGCTTGAATGTCAGTGCTATTTAATCTAAATTTCATTCCTGATTTTTTTCTTTTGCTTTTGAATTGTCGCTCACAAATAAAATACCCAGATATTTCCTGTCTGCTAAACAGGGCATCCATTGCTGGTTTCCACAGAGCAGTGTTAGTTGATTCTAGAAAGGCTGTTCAGTGTAGCTACATTTTGGGTGTTGGTTTGAACTAAATGTTCAAAACCAGTGAAGTGTGTTGGGCCTGCTTTTTCGGGTAGAAAAGGAGGACTGCTTGTGTTGATAGTCAATACAGATAAGTCATGTAGTCGTTTTGGTATATTCTTTTTTAAATAAGGATAAGCTGCTGAACAGGGTGAGAATTAAGATAAAAGATAAAAATCATTAAGTCACAATTTATATTATGCTAATGGAGTTTTAATATTTGATTTTACTTTATTGCAGATGCGTTCTAGTTGGAAACTCCTCAAAGGTTGAGTGCAGAAGATCAAGTTTAAAAATGGTAAGTGTTTGGTGTTTTGTATGAAGCACTCCCATACTCATGAGCTGACTCATGTCTGCATATGATGTCATATTAGAGCAGGACAAGCACATGTTACTAAGTACAACTGAAATTTTACATGATGAACATTTTGATGGTACCTTCCTCCTTGTGAGCACTAGTGGAAAATTTCTCATCCTCACAAAACAGTATCTTTCATGATGTGATACAGATTTTAGTTGTGATCAGTATTCTGACTAGCTGGTGTTGTCTGTGCAAAGAAAATACAGATTCAGTCCTTGTTTGGAAAGTCCTTGGTGTAACTGGAGAGAACTGTTATGATTCTTGCATGGCAGTAAGTTCCCAGCTGCAGTGGAGCTGGCTCTTGTGAGGATTCCCTTGCACCACCTGGTTTGCTTGCTTGAGCATTCCCTGGCAGCATCTTTTGTCTGTAGTAGTTTTTGCCAGATATGAAGGCAAATCTGCAATAAGGGAAGATTCTTGGGCAGTTGTTGACCTGATGGGTCAAACAGGAAACCTGTGGGTTTCCTGACACCCTTTAAGTCAGGTAACAGGATGATGTGGTGGGTTTTCTTTGTTTGGAAAGTAGGTACTCATTTTCTGCTACTGTGTTTCTGAAAGGTGGTGTCTGGAGCTGTCTCTTAATTCTTGTATTGTTGGGGAGAAGAAATTATATCCTTCCTCCCAGAAAACTGTAAGTAGTTTGCTTTGTTCGTTTTATGCTTTCAGCATTTTAAGGAGGGAAAGAAAAAAGTGTGTAACCTTAGTCTGTTCTTGGGTAGGGAGGGCAGAAGGCTTGGGAAATACCTCTACTGGAGAACATGGGTAGCAAAAGCTGTGAGAGGCATGTCTGGGTTCTGGTTTGAGCTGGTGTAGGCAGTGCTGCCCTGCCCTGGGTTCTGTGGATGGCGTGTGGCTCCCAAAGAGGCCATTTCATCCCCGAGCTGATAGATTAAACCACTGTCTGTGGTTCCCTTGTCTGTAGTGCACCAGCAGCGGGGAGTATTCAGAAGCAGGCTGGGGATTCCAGCTCTGCCAAGGAGGGTAAATGCGTTGTACTGAAACTTGATGAAGGTTTTGGGCCTATTTCAAAGCAGGGACTTGAGCTGTCGAGAAACTTGCTGCTACCTCTTGAGCTGGCCAGGGAAGACCAGTGTAGCTCAGTGTCTGCCTGTGCTTAGTATAGGGGCACACACAGCTTCAGAACCCAGAATTACTTACAGTGTTAAACAGAAGCTTTCCTTTCAAAAGCTTTTTAAATTCCAGTTGTGAAGTGGAAAAATTGCTATAGTCCTGTCGATTGAATTGTGACAGTTGGTCTCTAGCAAAAAGACAGATGGTTGGGATTGGGGCTTGTTTTCTCTTAGGAAGTGGTAGGTCCCTTCTGGTTTGAGTCTGAACACTTGTAAGTGAAACAGTCTCATAAATGGCTTTCTCTTTTCTAATGTTTCATGTTGAAACACCGCTGTGTTTCCAACATAGAAAAGTGAGGCTTTTTCAGATGCAGAATAGACAGTATCTGTTCCCTTGCCTGTTTTCTACTACAGTTTCATTATCATCCAGCTCGTTACCCATCTAACAAGTCTTCCCTACTAGCATGTAATGAAAAGAACTTTTTGCCATAAACTAGGTAAATGTCATTAGAAAATAGAACCCTGTTCATCTGTGCATTTTTTGGAGTAGTAGTATGCATGAGCCAAACTTAATCAATACTCCACTTTGAATGACAAGTGGTGGGGATTCTTTTAGTCACATAAAAAGATACAGAGGCACTAATACGCTTTAATTATTAAATGCCAAGATTATTGAATTGTAAGGAAGTTTGCTCAAGAGCAAATAAACAAGAACCAAATCTTACGAAATCCTCTGTGATGCTTGTAAAGCTATTGACAGCTATACACATATAGTCTGAAGTCAGATTTTAAGTAGCAGAACATCAATGTAAGTGAAATACAACAGTTTTTTTTTTGTTGTGGTAAACTCTCTGCCTGTTACTGTTTTGCAAAAACCTTCATGTGTGTGCTGTGTAGGAGTGAAAGGTTTGCCAGATTAGAATCAACTCTGCCAGCTTGAACTGGTTTTGTTTGAGGGATAACAGAAATGGGGTTTGCTGTTTGTGTGAGGGTGTCCTCAAACACAATCACCGTTAAAGCTTTGCTTAGAAATGTTAGGAAATGCATTGCCAGCTGCTAGACATGAAGCTTCTGTTAAATTCATGGCTGGGGACAGATCCACTGTGGCTTTCTGAAAAACCAAATGTGCTATTCAGTGCTGTTCTTTTTAAGCTCTTTGAAAACATCCAGTCATTTATATTGTGTAGGTCACAATCACTTTCAGTTGTGCTTGACACATGATCCGTAGTGTTAGGATTTACATACTAGCTTTTCTCATTGCTCAGTCGTTTGCTGTGTAACCTACTCCCTTACAAGCAAATGCCTCAAAATTAGATACAAAATTGTTTCTCCTCTCTGTTGCTCCCTTAAGCATAATTATAACTAACCACTAATGGTAACTAAGAAATTAAATGGGGAGATGGGGGAACTGTACAGTCAGATTCTGCCAAGGTCCCTAAACTGTCAGTGTAATGTGACATAAACTGAGCACTTGCATGTTTTTTTAACATTACAGTGGAAATGTTGGGGGAAGAGGGAGTGTAAAATGCTTTACATCACAGCATCAGGCTTTTTTTGTCATCCGCAGGTAGTTCAGCAGTTCAGGTATCCCAAGGAACTTGTTGAGTGCTGGAGATGCGTCTTGAGTTTAATCATGTGGGAGTCTGGCAGAGGGGAGGGATTTTTGTCTCTGTCAAAAGAACTAAGGCTTGGGGTAGTAGACAAGATACATCTTTTATTATACAATAAGGAATATTATGTGCTGTAAATTAAGGCAATTTTAAGTGCAACAAGCTTATTGAATCACTCAGAAGGCATATTTGATTATACAAAGCTTAAAATTATTCTTTTACACACAAGGATAGTGAGTGTCTGCATAAAGCATGTTACATGTCCTTCAGCTTGTTTTATAAAAGAACACAAAAAAACAGATACTCTTTTACTGACCAACAATGGCCAACAGCAAACGTCGGTAATCACCGCTTGTATCACTTGCTATCATTGTAGCCAAAGTCTTCTGATACATTTGTGAGAACACCTGTTTAATTTGCACAAGGTCAATCTAGGCAAAGGAAGAAAAAAGCACAGAACATAAGCACAGGGTATGATTTTAACGCCTTGACAGTCACCCCACATCTTCTCCCTCACTGACTAGAGAACACACGCCATGGGTGAAATGTGCAACTGATAACTGCGTGTCATCAAGCCAGCTGGTCCCTCCAAGGCCAGAGGAGCAGCTCCCAAAACAGAGAGTCTAGCAGCTGTTCTTGCTTTGTTAGGACTATACTATCCTAATGCCTAACAGCTGAACCATTGAATTTGAGGTGCCTGTCTGCTAGATGGGCAGGCAACCACAGTTAAGAAGGAAGACATGCAATCTAGCCAGAGATAATTCAATTACTACATAAAAGCTGGCTTTAAAGCTAATTAACATGTCCATCTAAATCTGAACCCTGTAAAACCTTCATTGAAAAACAGTATTTCTGCAGCTGTGAAGGAGGACTAAATGAAAATCTGGTTAGGGCACAAAGCTTTCTGCTATGTGCAACACTCTCAGAGTAGGTTTCTTACCTCACTGCGAGTGACTATAATTCTGATGAGGGTAGAATCATCTGTGCCAGCTCCTTTCATAGAATAATAAAGTCTTTCTGCGAAGAAGGCTGGGCGATTTAAAGCACATTGCACTGCAATAAAGTATATTTTTAGGATTAGTTCCAGCATTGTACACTGTACAGTGATACCTGGCAGGATCAGTTCATGATTTTTGCTGTAGATGTACGTGTTGGTGAAGATGCAGTTTCTGTGGACTACAGGAACTGTTTTACAGAGCTATTTGGAAGCTAAGTGACTTACTCTTTCACACACTAAGTTACAGTTATTAGCAGTTAACTTTTCTGGAAGTGCTTTTCAAAGCTGCCTGAAACCTTAATTCTCAAATAGGTAATTCAGAAGCAGTTGTTCTCCTGGGGTAGGCTGGTACTGGAACACAAGGTATTTTACTCATATTCCACTGCTTGAATCTCACTAAGAAAAGTACAACTGTAAAAAGTTGTCACTCCGGTAGTTTCAGAGTGGATCTTGTTTCAGTTAGATTGTTCACTTGCAGAGACAAGCCTTTATTCTTTTACATCATTTTCCCCATAAAACTCTCAAGTAGGATATAATCTGGGAAGTTTTTGCTTATCTGTTATGGCTACAGAAATGCTGTCATTCTGGTAAGCATTGGTGTCTGCAGATTTACTTCTAAGTCATACTGATGCTCACTATTGGCAAATTGTATTAAATGTTAACTGCTTTACTATACAAGTCAGTAGGAAAAAGTGAATTCAAAACAGGTTTTCTATTTGTTGACATTTTTCCTAGCAAGTGCTGAGGATTTTGGGGGAGGGGGAGTGTGGAAAGGAAACTGCGCCCAAAGTACGTTCATGTTGGCTCTGAGATGATGTGTGGGGTGGCTCAACTGTGTCTGCTGAGGTATGTCACAACCAGAGTCACGGCTGGGTTCTGCCAGTACTCACATCATTTTGCAGGGCTCTGAAAAATACAGTTACAAGTACTAACCAGTACCCCTTACTTCTGTGTCCTTCCCTGCCTTCCCAGAGAAGGGACAAGTAGTTTCTGTATAGCCTTTTCTTGTTTCAAACTCACTTCGCCCTGGTGGATGCTTATTTTCTCCAGCTAAGGGTAAAGTGAATAATTTGAGTAATTGGTGTTTTCTGTTAGCAAAGTCTCAGGTTGTGTGTTCATTTGCCATACAGCCACTATTGAATTGTATTACTATTTTGTTACATGTGTAAGATTTAATTCATAAGCAATAAAGGGAGGGAAGAACGCATCACTTACAAATAGCCTTCAAACCACGTTCCACGTTTCCAGAAAATTCTCGGTCAATGCTGCTTAATAAATCACGATTAGCAATCTACAAATAAATGAGATTAATATAAGGATAATGAAATGTGGTAATAACTGGAAGCTTAATTTAAAATACACTAACCAAGCACATTGGAAATGAAGAAAGAACTCCTACCCTGGAGTATGCCTCAACTGTTGCTTTCAGTTGGGGAAAACTTCTGCTTGCCAGAACCATATTAAAGCAAGATTCATCAGTCCCAAGTTTTCCTTCACCTGCTTGGTACAGACGCTGAGCATCTTCTTGAGCTTTTTGGTAATCCACAGTTTGGTTCTCATCCCGATTACCCTAAAGGCAGAGATAACAGATGACAAATGAAAAAAGGCATGGTGTCTGTGCTTGCAGCATATCTTCAAAGCCTGAAGCAGAAAGAGTAATACCAGTCTGGAATACTTCACATTGCTTTAAAGCTACCCTTTAGTTTAAGATTTCTTATAGGCAACAAATTCAGAAGTGACCCAGAACCCTACATGTAGGGAATGCTTTAAACTGCAGATACACTGACTCAGCTAATTTCACCCCTACATACCATCTCATACTTTTAATTACATATTGAACTTAATTCTCTGTTTTCCTTAATAATGTAAGCTTTCTCTTGATTTGTTTGTTTCTAGGCTTGAAGTTGCAGAGTCTTCCCAAATGAACTAATGAAATATCTTACTGAATATGCACACCTGAAATATCTCAGGTCTTCTGTTTTATTTAGAATTTGCTAATTTTGACTAAGAATCATAGAATGCCTCCAGAAAGCACTTACTGTAGTTGTAATATGTCAGTAGAGCTTATATGACATTTTATGCCTTGGGTTTGTGGGGTTTTTTTGCTGCCCAGTGCATGGATGGATGTTGCTAAATGTACTGGCTGAGTAGGCTGAACACAAGCTCTCTAATACTGTTGTTATCTATAGTAATTATTACAATATTTAAATTATGTGGTTGTCAGTTACTGTAAACTACTGGATTTACCAAAATAAAAATTAGCAGCATGAGCTTTTCAAGGTTTGCTTTCTTGTGAATTTTGATTTTTTTAATCCAAATAGCTAGTGTGCAGCTGAACTCTCACAAAGGTAGAGGCAAATGAGACAGAGAAGCATCATAGAAATTCTAACAGCAAATAGGCAGATGGATCAGAGAAACGTGGAAGTTGCATTAGTACGTATTTCTTCCTTGACATGGATAACTGCAACGCAAAAAGAGCCCTAGTATTTGATACGAGATAAGCAAGCTCCCAAATTCGGGTGATGTGAAGGGAAGGAATGCTATGGTGTAACTTGGAAGCTGTGGTATCTCTTGAGTTTTTCACAGGGCTTCTTACAGTTGTTATAGAATCATAGAATAGTTAAGGTTGGAAAGGGCCTTAAGATCATCAAATTCCAACCCTCCTGCCATGGGCAGGGACACCTCACACTAAACCATGTCACCCAAGGCTCTGTCCAACCCAGCCTTGAACATTGCCAAGGATGGAGCATTCACAACTTCCTTGGGCAACCCATTCCAGTACCTCACCACCCTCACAGTAAAGAATTTCTTCCTTAGATCCAATCTAAACTTCCCCTGTTTAAGTTTTAACCTGTTACCCCTTGTCCTATCACTACAGTCCCTAATTAAGAGTCTGTCTTCAGTATCCTTATAGGCCTCCTTTGGATACTGGAAGGCTGCCATGAGGTTTCCATGCAGCCATACCTGTATAATCACATCCACCCAAATTATTTTGTTAACGTAGGCAAAAAAACCCAAAAGCATCTTGCTTTAACAGTGCTGTGGAGCTCTGCTTTATAGTACCACTTGATTGCTTCTGCACAATAAAGTATTTACATGTAAATTCTCCAAGATGAATACAGGGTGCTAAATTAGGTCACATAATTCATCAGATTTGTAGATAGTATCTCTTCCTTGAGGAGGGACTGACCTGTCTTATATTGTCATTAGGGAATAAATGGCCCAGAAGTAATTTCTTAAAACCTGGCTCTTGCTAAGCAGACACAGGCTATTTCTGAAGCCATTATGACTACATGCATCAAAGTTGTACTGTACATAGTTACCTTACCCAAACAACAAAAAAAATTAAAGCTTACCTGGCACATAGATATAAGTAATCGTTCAAAGTGTCCTGAAGTGTCTGCTCTGATGTCTTGTTCAATGTCCCGTCCAAATTCTGATTTATAGCAGTTCACTATATCTCGTATCTCCTGGTTTGTCCTTGTGCAAAGGATCTCAATCAGCACTCTCTCCTGAGTGCCTACTCCCTGTAGGCAGAGAAAAAGAGGGCATAACTAAAAAGCACTACTTATTCAGTTTTCTTCAACTGTGAAATTAAACTTAATACAATCTACATTGCAAGAACAATATCCCTTCAATGCGAAAGCACCGAGTCTTCGGTGTACTTAAAATGGAATGAAGATTCCTCAAATATTCAGTTCTGCACCAGTTCAAAAAAATACCTCAAAGCTATATATCTATAGCAGTAACATCAGCCAAAGTTAACTAGAAAATGGTGTAGAAAGGAAGTTCTTTGACAACCTTAACCTGGAAACATACTGGAGGAAGGTACAGACTTAACGCTAATCATTACAGCCAAAGATACACCACAAATTTTGTTTTGGTCAGTGTACAAGTGTGCTCCCTATTCCAAGTGTTGTTGCTTCATTAACATGGAGCACCGGCAGGAACTTTTCATAGCTATAGGGACTTTTACACAAAAGCATGTAGTGACAGGACAAGAGGGAATGGCTTTAAAATTACAGCGGGGAGATTTACATTAGATATTAGGAGAAAAATCTTCATTATAAAGGTGGTGAGACACTGGAACATGTTGCCCAGAGAAGTTGTGGATTCCCCATCCACGGAAGTGTTCAAGGCCAGGCTGGATGGGGCTTGGAGCAACCTGGTGTAGTGGAAGGTGTGTCTGCCCATGGCAAGGGGGATGGAACCAGATGATCTTTAAGGTACTTTCCAACCCAAACCATTCTATGATTCTATGCTTCCCTCTCCCCAGAATAAATATCTTATTGGCCTGGTCATCTCTATTCAGGCAAGGATGAGATAGAAATGGATCTATGTGAGGCTTCTAGGTAATGTTGTGACTTTTAAAAAATGGTTAAGTGACTGTTGGCTCCACTAAAGCCAGATCTTCATTTAAGCTCCAGATTCCTTGGAAGGTCAGCATTCATACATGGGCTGAGCTTGTTGATTCCAGTATCACCCACCTGCTAGCTGCTGCAGCTCAAACAAGAAGGAAATCCTGATAAACTATGTACCAGTCTACCTGAATTAAAATTTTAAATGAACTAGCTCACCTAATCTTTAATGCAGTCTTAACACTTGAACAAAGTACCTGCATGAACTGACCTTAATTTTTCACTACTGTCCTTTTGGAAAAAAACTGTGATAATCCAAAAATAAATTTCAGTAACAATTGTTTGTTCCTAATAAGGAGAGGTATATAACTTCAATATAAACAGTGGTTACAGTTTTAACAGCAGCCAGGCTCTTTCTAGGTTCTAGCAACTTAGTTGTGACCAAGTGGCAGAGTAAGTTAGTTAACTAAACTTAGTTATAACTAAGTTTAGCACTTAGTTCTGACTAAGTGGCGGAGAGCAGAGGATGAATGGACAGCAGCTCTGAATTGGCTAATCCTGAAGAAACTGCCTGCAACTGGGGTGCACAACAGAAAAGAATTTTAAGCCCCAGAGTCCCAAAATTTGTTTGCCACTACAGGATTTTTTAACAATGCAGCAGTCAGGCATGTTTTTTTCTTGGATAAGCATTTTAAGATGTTTTTAAGCTATTCCGTTTACATAAAAACCATACCTTCATTGCATGACGTAAACTCCAGGCATCGTAGTAGGTGCTGGGCATGAAGAGTGCTAAAATCAATTCTTCCACATTTCCACTTAATTCAGACTTCAGGTCTTTAATTAAATCCTGTTCAATTATAAACACAGAAAGGGCTTTGCAGAGTGTTAGCTGTGTAGATTATGTATTTCAGAAAAGATCAAACTTATTTTTGTGACTGATTTCCAGCTTTGTACTGTTTTTCCTGTAAAGCTTAGTTTAATTTCTTATAAAGAAATTCGCTCTATCCAAACCTTTAACAGTTCAGCTCTTCTCTGTTATCTCCTCACTGATTAGGACCTAGTTAGGTCCTGAAAAATGCCACAACTATAACATTTCACTCTAAGTTGCAAAAATGACAGAGGGAAGAAATTAATTTATCTCAGCCTTTTATTGACTAACCAATTCTCAACCAGTTTCTCATTTTGTTTCTTACAAAAAAAAAAAAACAACAACAGATTTCAGGGCTGCTTTCTATGCATAAGAATCTCAGTAGTTTTAAACACTAATACAAGAACAGATTAAGCTTGATTATTTTCTATCTATCAAGCATTACAAAAGCAGAGAAGCTTCTTCTTTGGTCAGGGACAGAGCCAGCCACCCAAGCTTCCCCCACCCCTGCTTTTGCCAGGGGAATATATCGAAAGAATGTAACCAAAAGAATTGCATTTCAGAAATGATCAAACCACTCCCCAGGACTAAACTGCAATCAGACAGGTGAAGCAGCAGCTGATTTGGGTTTGCTTACTGATTCAAAGAACTAATGAACATACCTTGCCATACATAGTCTTGAAAGCTGCCTTGATTTTTTGCCTTTGATCATTGGAGCGGTTAGCAACAACATTTATGATAGCCTGCTCATCAGTTCCTTAGAAATAGAAGGGCAATTTCATGTAAGAACTCTTAATAATCCCTCTGAGAATGCATTTTATCATCTTGCATTTGGGCATAGTTACATAGTATATTACTGCCATTTAAGTCTACCAAATATTCTCTATAGCTTTGTCCACTAAATAGTCTGAGTAATTTAGAAAGTGTGACTTTTGAAAAGCTTGGGGAGGGGAAATGTATGGTTATATAAAAATGGAAGAAAATGACAAAATGGCATCTCAAGGCCAGCTCAATAGAAATTTAAGTTTCTACTGCTTACTTACCAAACCCCTTCATAGCTTTGCGTAGAATTTCTGCATCCCTTCCAGCATCAAAGTTGGGAGCAGCTTGAATTGTGCCCTGGGTACACTGAACCATTGCTGCAGGCTGAAAGTATGAGTTGGATTAACTAGATGTGCTGCACAATGGAAATTCACATTAAAATCACAGCACTGGAATCAGTACTTAAGAATGAGTTGTCCATGAGTAACCTTTATTTTTTTTTTTCCCTAGCCCAGAACCAAGGTGACATTCTGTTTCATTCAACAGCTTTGGCCCACTAATGCCAAAGAGATGCTTTTAGCCAATTGGACAGATGAAGATCTACTTAATGACTGAGTATACACAAATAAAGGGTTATGATTTTGTTCAGGTTGTGCTGAGTGTAGGTGGGAATTGTTGATGCAGAACACACTGTAAATTGCTGGAAATTAGTTGTAAAAAATACTAAAACTACAGAAGCTACATAAATTGATTATAGAAGAGGGTACAGACATACCAGGCCAGGCACTGGTGATGGTGTTTGTCCACTGGGATATCCTACTGAAATTCAAAAGATAAAATTAATGAATTAGGTCTCCTCTTATTATGTAAATACTATCTTATCTGAAAATAAAGCCATTTAAAGACCTGTATTTACTTCTGCACAAGACCCGTTTCCTAAGTAATGATACCCGTCATGATCAGTAACTGAACTTCTTGCTTTTGGGAATGACGGGAAGAAGCCATCATAGGTGCATTCAGGTATGTATATTAGCAAAACTATTCTAAAAATAATTTATTGGTGGTATGGGAACTGGAAGGCTTTCTACTTATTAAATATTATTAAATTAATAAGAATAATTATTAATATTACTGAATATTGCTGTCTTTGACAAAGGCCAATGTAGCTCATGCAAATGAAAAATGTGTGTCCCATGATCTCTTTTAAAGTCATATATTGTGCTTTAAAATGTCTAGCATGTAAATGATAAACATTAAGAATTCATTGGTGCAAAAAGAATTGAAGGAACCTCATTTTGTGGTCAAAAGCACTTTGAATACAAAAAAATACTACATTTTTCATACTGGAATTGTATTTTTA
Source organism: Melopsittacus undulatus (assembly GCF_012275295.1). Taxonomy (NCBI): domain Eukaryota; kingdom Metazoa; phylum Chordata; class Aves; order Psittaciformes; family Psittaculidae; genus Melopsittacus; species Melopsittacus undulatus. Next base: position 90,235,858 of record NC_047530.1, read on the forward strand.
TCCATAATACATATGTAAAATTGTTATATTTTTAACAGCAGCCTAGCTATTATTAGAGTTAACAAATCAACCATTAAAAAGAGGTTTTGCTGCTCTGAATTTCTTGCAAACACAGCTGACATGTTCCAGGACAAAAATTGTCTTGATGGTAACTGACCACTCAAAGCATTAAAAGGAGTGCGCTGTTTTTAAGGAATTTTGTGCATTCTGCTTTCCACTTCCCCATAAGGCCAGCAATCACCATGAACACACGGATCTGAAAAATGCATTCATTTATTTGATATTAACAGAACAGCTATATACTCAGCCAGACACTCACTGAGTGCAGACTCTGGACTTAACAGCTTTCATCAGATACTTGTAGTTTGAAGAAGGATAAGCACCTAAACCACTACAGCATGACCATTAATCAGTAACAGCCATCCCTTTTGGATGTAGCACTTACAGAGATGGTTCTCATTAGCCTCATCGAGAAAGGTAGGAGAAGGTTTACAAACCTCAACAGCTAGAAGTAATAAAGGTAAGGGCCTAATTTTTTACTACCTGTCCTGGAATCTCTCTGTACTACCTGTCCTGGAATCTCTCTGTTTAACCTTGGATGCTTGAAGTTTCTTACATATGACCTACCTGGCATTTGTGCTGGTCCACCTCCAGCATAGCTTTGGGCAGGAGGTTGTGGGTAGCCACCAAAGCCAGGGCCAGCAGGAGGCACACCAAACCCAGGGCCTGAAGGAGCTAGGGGAAAAATGGCGACTTTAGCACACTTAGTGTTCTGTACTTGACTTCTGACATGTGAGCCAGGTTATTGTGCAGAGCTGTGTAAGTGACTAAATCCTCTGCGTCTGTGCAGTGGCCCAAAACCATCAAGCCACTGCCATCACCACACAGGTATTTACTGCAAGACAGCAACCTGGCTGGCTGCCTACATGCTGCTGCCTAAATTGCTCACTGAACAAAGCTGCTTTTCTTTACTACTTCTACCAAAGCACAGGGAATGTTTACACCAGAAGGGGTACTCTAACAAGGAATCTTACCTCCAGCATAAGGTGGCATTCCTCCAGCCTGGGGAGCTCCAGGGTAGCCCCCAGAGGCAGGATATCCTGCTGTCCCTGCATACCCAGCAGTTGGTGGTGCTGCAGGATAGGTGCCACCTCCTCCTGCTGGAGGATATCCTCCAGGAACTGGGGGATAAGAGTACTGACCAGCTGGTGGGTAGACAGACTCTTGTCCTGTGGGCTGAAACACAAAACTGGGATGTCTGTACGCATACTAACAGGACACTACAGTAAAAACTCTCAAGCTACAAAAATGTCCAGGTGTGTAATAATGTGAATTATATCATTAAATTCAGCACTTGAAGCAGCAGCAGTAGTATTCCTGAAGCGTGGATAGGGGCCTTCTTGTTGGGTTTTCTGATGCATCTTCTATGGTGACAGAGAATCAGAGTGCTGCAGGGTATAAGGCACCTCTGAACAGCCTCTGATCCTTTCCATCTTTAAAGTAGGGTCAGCTTCAGAGTTAGATGAGGTCATGCAAGGCCTTGTCGAGTTTTCAGTATCCCCAGGGAATAGTGAACCCACAGATGCTCTAGGCCCCTGTTCCAGTGTTTGCTTAGCGGAAGACTGAATATATTTCCGCTTAGCCTTCCTCCAGGTGAGCAGCCCTCCCTGGGCTGTCTTCCTGTTTGTCCATATCTGTTGTACTGGGAGGCCACAACTAGACATGGTATTCCAGATGTGGCCTTGTGAGCCCTGAGCACAGAGGAATAATCATTGTCCTTGACCTGCTGGCTTCGCTCTTGCTAAAGCCAGGTATGTCATTAGCCTTCTTCCCTGGGGACATGCACCTGCTGACTTGTCAACCAACAGGACCCCATGTCCTTTACTGGAAAGCTGCTATTTCTACCCTGCACAAGTAAAACGTGAGCTCAGCAAGGCTTGCTCTCTATGAATCATTAGAAGCTCAGCTCCTGTTTTTACAGGACTTTTAAGAGCTTAGTATCTTTGAACTTTCTGCCTCTCTTGCACAGTATTTTCAAATGTTACGTGGTGACAACTTACAAGAGGTGTTGGGGTTTTTTTCCATTTCCTTTGGAATCCAGGTTATAAAGCATGGACATTCAATGACTAAATCTGGACCACTGAGTCAGATTGAATACCTATTACAGGCTTTAAATAAAAAGAACAAGTCAAACATCTATATGCCTTTGTTTTGCTATGTGTATGACTTATCAGTCATACCACAAATGCTTGCTATTAGCATTAACATACATTAGAAATATTTACTCGAATGACAGGATCTCTAAGGGAAAAACCCTGTAAGTTTAAAGTCATACACTTGATCTTAACAATCAGGTATTTAAAATTAGCTTCATAATGAAGTATAATGTATGGACTCATTACTCAGTGGGAATTACCTTACTAACTAGCTTCAGAAATATGGGTCACACATTACATACAGTACACATTCATTCTTGATCCCAGAAAACAGAAATAAACGTCAAAGCAGTAAAGTCTACCTCAAATACTCTCCTCAGGTTTGGTTGCCCCAAGATTTCTACCCCCAGATTATGGTGCCCAGGCTATATAATACTCTCTCCCACAGCAGTACAGTCTATCCTGCCAGACTCAACTAGGAGATTTTAATAGCATTTAGATTTACAAATCCAAAATTAGGATCCTCAAAAGCCCTGCTCAGATAACTATCACTACTGCAGAAGAAAAAAGTTTTGCATTATTTTTTTTGCACTGATTATCACTTTGGGCATCATCAGGTAGATTAGGCAACCTAGAATAGTTGGTATCAAATCTAAAGGGTCTTTTAAATGAATCCATTAAAATTTGCTATTGGTATATGGTATATGGTATTTTCAGATGTATGCAAAAATAAATCACAGCTACAGACACGAGGGTTAACGGAACTGGGAGGAGGTGAAAGAAATCCTGGAGTTAGGAAAGTCTGATTTCTAACATGTTTGTCTTCAGTTTGACTGGTTTCAATGTTTCAGAAGGAGTAAGGGTAAACTGTAAAGCAAAATAATTGAAAAATTTATTGCATGTATTTATACATATAGGATATATTTGTAGTTTTTCAGTATCTTAATGGGATCAAGGCTGAGCTCCATGCTGAAGTCTAATTCTGTGCTACATGAAACACAGACCATATAAAATTTCCACAACTGTGGTGTGATCAGTGCCATACTAATAGAAGCACACAGTTGCATCTAGCTTTGAAAAACAATGCGGGCATATCAAAAAGACTGCAGTATCAGTCACACCTGACGCATTCCAGCCTTCTGTTAAGTTTCATTGGAATTTTCAGCCCATTCAGTCATGAACTGAAGGTGGAACAAAGTCCTGTGGCTGAAGGAGAGGGGGGTCGAAGTCAAGATACAGTGTTCTTTATCCTCAGAAAAATATTTACTTGGTGTCATATGAAAGCTGGGCTACTTGAGTAAAGCATTCCAAGCTCTTCCTGAGGGTAGTGGCCACTGAAGATTTTTCAGCATCTCTAAATCCTGGGATACAGATACACAGGATATTTGTACAGACTGTGGTAGAGACAGACTAGTTCAGAGATTACCTCTGACCCTCTACATAAAGAGCTGCAAGAACTGCTAATACATTAAAAAAGTATTTGCTGAGATAGTTAGCTGTATTTATTAAAAAACAAACTAGCAAGAAAAGGATAAGATAAAACAAGACCAAATAATCAAAAACTTTCTGGAACAACAGGCAACATTAAAAAAGACAGAAACAAAGCCCCTAATCTCTAGAGAATATTGTATATGAACTGACAGCTACTATTCACACACAGAACACAGTAAGAAGGGGTATTCACAGAATATAAATACCTTAGGAATGCAACACATTTAAGAGCCTTACTTACAGGATAACCAGGGAAAGCAGGATAGCCATCAGATGGAGGATAACCCGGGTATGCCATTCTGGGAAAAAGAAAAGATATTTTCACTGTCAAGGCACTATATATGAGTTTGTAGTAGTTATTTGCTTGCTAATTATCTGTTAGATCACTTGAACAATATGTTTAGTAGGTTTAGAATTGCTCAGAAGTACTTGTCAGCTATTACGCCCACAAAACCTTTCAATTTTCCATAAACATGACCACAGCAAGCAGGATTCAGAAAGGAAGCATCTTCAACTTCATAATTACCTACCACTCTTACTTTGGTCAGGTAGACATTGAAGTGTGGTAAGAGGCTTAGATCTCCTGAATATATCTCCTGATATCTGAAATACAGGATACCCCTTCAAGAGGCCAGCAGAAGAGGCTGAGCCCTTCACCAGAACAGAAACAGAAGGGTCAGGCTAGAGCAGGGTCCCAGTCCTGCACTGCACCAAGCACCTGTCTCCCACCACCCTGCACTCCTCTGCTCACAGGGGTAGTTCCTATAAGAAAAGCAATACCCTATCTGTCCCATGTAGAATAATAATTTGATAGAAATATGTGTAATCTCCCAGCTTCACTTCATTTGGGTATAAAATTTCTGTTTCCTGCCAGTAACTGTTTATTTTAGCCCAGTTTTTAATAGAGGGACCTGGGGAGTAGGAACAAAACAAGACAGAAATCATCCCCTATATTGCCTACCAGTTGTCAGGGGTTTTTTGAGGCCATTAGCCAAGTTACGAAACACATAATGGTATGAAAAAAAATCCTGTTAATGTTAACCAGCCACATTCCCTGATCAGGGTCTGGGAGTTACTCATGGCATGTTTCTAAGACAGTATGCACTATAGCTGCACAAATCAAAGGACATGGGAAATATAAAATGAATACAATATAGTGAATGATTATTCACATTTCTAGGTATTCGGTAGCCAAACCAAATGGATTTTAAAGCAGAATTATTTCTGTGTTGGACCATTAAGGCAATAGGTGGTAGTGGAATTAAACATCTGAGACTTAATGTGGAAAACATTAAAACTCTGTGTAGGTTTGTTCAAATAAGAGCCAAAATCAGCTTGCAGAAAAGCACAGAGGTGATCCTTCCCCTCTACTTTGTTCTTGTGGGATCCCACCTGGAGTATTGTGTACAGTGCTCAACACAAAAAGGACATGGAACTATTGGAACAAGTCCAGAGGAGGGCCACGAGGATGATCAGGGGGCTGGAGCACCTCCCATATGAGGAAGTTGGGGCTGTTCAGCCTAGAGAAGAGAAGGCTGCATAGCAGCCTTCCAGTATCTGAAGGGGACCCACAAGAATGCTGGAAAGGGACTCTTCATCAGGGACTATAGCAATAGGACAAGGGGTCATGGGTTTAAACTTAAAAAGGCAAAGTTTAGATTAGAGGTGACGAAGTTCCATGATTCTGTGATAAACTTGGGTCACTGCTTTCAAATAAATAAATGGCGAAGAGCAACATGAGTATTTGTAGAATTATGCTCGCATTATAGAATAGTTGGAATAGTATAGGAAAGAACCTTAAGATCATCTAGTTCCAGCCCCCCTGCCATAGGCAGGGACACCTCACCCTAGACCATGTCACCCAGGGCTCTCTCCAACCTGGCCACTGCCAGGGATAGAGCATTTATCACTTTCTTGAGCAACTTGTTCCAGTACCTCACCACACACACAGTAAAAAACTTCTTCCTTGTATCTAACCTGAACTTCCCTTGTGTAAGTTTAAAACCATTACCCCTTGTCCTATTGCTACAGTCCCTAATGAATAGTCCCTTTCTGACTAACGGCTTTTACTTCCCTAAGAAGTAGTATCTTCAAACAGTACCTGTACACTATTTATTACTGACAGCTGCTTGAATGGACTTTAAATTTGGCTTTCAACAGCACACTTCCTTTGTTATTTCTGACTTTAACTGTAACTCCTTTCAGGAACAGGACGACCGGCAACACTTCCTTCTGATTTCAATGTCACTTTTTCTGCTTACAGGAAAATATTGTGCCAGCAAAACAAACTGTGTTTTGTAAACCAACAAAAACTTTGTTCAGCTTCACCATTAAGCAGACAGGATTATAAAGAGTGTAAAACTTGTTGAGGTGCATTGTATAATTTCCACTGTACTACTTACTATGTTTTTCATGATGCAGTGATGGCCACTCAGCTGTTTGAACAGGTGTAAAAAGCGCAAGTTGTACAATAAACGGAACCCAGCAATCTTTAACCATATTACAATACACCAAATTTTACACTTCTTGGTAAGATACTTCATTTAGAATTTGATTTACTAGCAAACACATTCTGGCAAAAAGCTTTTAAAGGGATGAGTTTCCAACATCTCACTTTTGAGCAAACAAGCCATGACAGCTATGTTGTATTTTTGATTAGCAGATTAACCAGCCATGTCAACCTGTGACTTACGGTGCAGTGGTAAGTTGTTTAACACTTTCCTTACTTTTGCTGTGTTGGTTTCTTTTCTAGGAGTCAGTTTGTACTGCGAGTTCCTCTGAGCCAGGTATGGGGAATTGCAGTGTCATGGTTTAAACCAAGCCGCACAACTAGTTCACTGACTCCCCCCCTTGCTAGCCCAACTCCCGGAGAGTTGGGGAGGAGAACCCAAAGAATGTAGCTCACATGGGCTGAGATAAGAACAGTTTAATAACTAAGGTATAACACAAATCTCTACTGCTACTACCAATAATAATAATAATGATAAAGGAAATAACAAGTGAAGAGAATACAACACCTCACCAGCCGCTGACCCATAACTCACCCCACCCTGCCCGACCGAGCACTGACCGATATCTCGTCCATCCCCCAAGAGCACTAGCCCTTCCGGGTAACTCTAGGTTACATCCTGGGCATGACGTGCTATGGTATGGAATACCTCTTTGGCTAGCCTGGGTCAGGTGTCCTGTCTCTCCTTCCTCCCGGCCTCCCCTTCTCCCTGGCAGAGCATGAGGCTCAGAAAGTCCTTGGACAAACCAAATATTTGAGCAGTAACTCAAAACATACTTGCTATCAGCAACCGTTCTCAGCCCGAAAGTCAAAACACAGCACTGCACCAGCTACCAAGAAGGAGAAAAAATGACTGCTACTGCTGAACCCAGGACAGTAATAAAAGGGTCAAGTAAGGGCTGCTGCTTCACTTGCTTCAAGCCTTTTATAACAGGTGGATATGATGCTAAAGTGGCATTTCAGACTTGCCTCTGACATCAGTTACAAGAGTCTCTCAAAACTTACTATAACCAGACAGCAGTATTGACTGAAGCCTCTCTGTATGTAGATACATTTCCAAGGAGATTAATTAAGTCGCTTACACAATGTTAAATACCTGATAAAATATTGCACTGCCACTGCCCTAGGGCATGGCCTCACTTATCCGCAGCGCAAGCATCCTCAGGCAGAACATAGGCTCTGATAATACCAGTTTTATAACAAAACCATCAGATTTTCCTGTCAGATTTTAACTCCCGCCCCGTCCTCTCCGGGCGGTGGAGAGTGAAGCCGAGGGCCGGGCGCTGTCACAGCCTGCCCAGGGGTGAGTCAGCCGCGGGGCCGCCCAAGGGCGGTATCCGCCGGTTCTCCTCTGCTGGCTGGAACCCACATTTGGGGGGGGGTGTCTCGTTTTTGGCGGATGGGGAAGGCGTATATGCAGCTCTAGCGGTGTAACATTAGGGGCCCCGCTGAACCTGAAGTGCTGGACGGGAGCCCAGCAGCTAAAAACAGAGAAGTCTCCTAGAGCCGCTGTCTCAGCCCGGCCCCGCTGGACCTCCGGGCACCCATCGGACAGAGGAGGCCCCACCCGGCCTGGCCCCGCCCACACCTGCTCTCCTCTCCGAGGACGCCCCCGCCAGCACCACACCCGCCCCCAGAACGCTTGAAAGACACCGGTGGGGGCACCACCGCCTTCCGCTCTGAGCCGGCCCAGCCTCGCCCGCCGGCCGAGCCACCGCCCCGCTCTGTTTTGGGGAGGTCATGCATTGCCATGTCTCTCTTCCCGCTCCCTCAGCCGCTACACCCGGCGCGGCGAGCCCTCCGGCGAGGCACAGCTGCAGGCGAAGGCAGGTAGCACGATGCTTGCTTCTCCAGAGGCTATCGGCACCTCGTTCCCGTTCTTCCCCAGGATGGCAGACCTCCGGCCGGGGGATGTGGCTCTCTGGGGAGGCCGGCCGGCCGACGCCTCTCTGCCGGACACTTGCCGAGTCCCCAGCTGGCGGGCAGCTGCGACTCCTGGAGCCCTGCTCCAGGCTGCCGCTCGTGCCACCCCGGACCCTAAGAACTCCCATGCTGCAGGGCGCAGCAGGGTCGGGGCCGAGCCCCTCCCCATCCTTCCCACCTGCCCCCACCCCACCGGAGGCGGTGTGTGAGAAGAGCCGCCTGGCCCGGGGCCTGAAGTGGGGGGCGCGAGTCACGCGGGCCGGCTCTGCCCCTCACCCCGCCAGCTGCCTCACCTTAGGAGGAACCTTCGGAGCCTCCGGCCTCTCTCCCGCAGCGACACCGCCAACTGGAGGCTGTGACGCCAGGCGGCAGCCGCCCCGCCCCCGTCACCGAGACCGCCCCGGCCCGGCCCACGGGCCGCGCTCCCCTCCGCTCCCGAGTGCCGGCAAGGCCGGGGCGGGCCAGCAGCGGCTCCAGGTGGTAATCACCCTGCTAACCCAGGACCCCTTTCCTATCCGTGCAGGTTTGCCTCATCTTGCTGAAGGAAAGCTGCAGTATGCCCAGTTCTCCTTCAAAACGTCTGAAAGGTAAGCTCAAAAATGCAAGTGCTACAGAAACGTAGAGTGACTTCTCAGTGGAGCTGTTAGCGAAGCGCCAGGTGATGGCATCCCTCAGGAGTCCTTAGCTGCCACCCTATGGCATTCTTTAGCCACCTGCCTAGGAAAGGAAGGGAGAAATCCACACTGCAGTTTCCCTGCAACACCACTACGGTGGAGTTCATGCACGTAGCTCTAAATCGAGTCTGTTACCCAGTTACACATGAGGTTTTAGCACAACATCATCATTCAGTAGCTGGCAGGTAGTCAGCCGAGTCATCTAAGCCATCAGAACAGTATGTAACAGTGAAGTATGTAAAAGATTTTAGTGGAGCTGGAGCAGTTGTTCCTTTTTATGTAGTTACTCAAATCAGGATCTAGGTCCCAAGAAGGCATAAAAGTAAGATTGTCCTGACTACTACATACCTTTCTCTAGAAAGAAATCTTAATTATAGTTATATGTATGCAGTTGTGAGAAGTGCATTTCATGTTTTGTTTCTGCCTATTCTAACATTTATTCATACTATACATAGAACAGAAACTAGATACGAATAGTCCTTTATTTACCTGGTGATTACTTATCTGTAAGAGATTCTGACCAGCAGGATAGAATTTATGAAGGATCCACCTGTGATATTATGCACCAGTTACTTGGGATTATTCAAAATAACTTCTTTGGTTTTTTTATTTTTATTATAAACATCTTAGGATTTCAGAGACCATTAAAATGCAAACTACTTTTTTTTTTCCCTGTAACCTGGTGCCACACTTGGAACTCCAGATGAAACAACAGCCACTGTTCTGTTTGTCTGTAAACCAGCATTAAGTGCAGGCAGCAGAAAATAGGTGGATAATAATTTACTATGCTTGCCTGCTTCAAATGAAAAGCACCTAAAGCCACATAAAGAACCTAATAAATTACTTATCTTTAACAAGATTTGGCTTGTTCTCCCCTGTTTGCCCAGAATGCATCAGGAGCAGCTTTAAGAGCATAATCTTCACACCATTCTCTAGCTGACCCTTTGAGTGTATGTCTGCTTTATTTCACATCTGTTATACACATTTCTTTTCCAGTGGGGTATAGACTTAAATCCCTGTTTCCATAGGAACCAAGTACCTTCTTAAAATACACAATTCTTTCTCTTTTCCATTTAGTGGACTGTTTGGATTTGAGCTACTTGGGAAAGAAACAATCTTCTTTTCTTTCCTCCCCCCCCCCCCCCACTGACAAGTGGAAAAAGAATAAGAGAAAACAGCATTAAGTCTGAAGAGCCTATTATATGTTGCATGTTTATATGTTAATAAGAATATCTCAAATTACTTTTTAAAAGCATGTAATGAAACCATTGTGGTCATCTAATTTCACTCCCTATATTTAAGGAAATCGCCTGGCTTGTTACTATAGCTACTGTCAATACATTAAGGAAAGCTTCTTAAACCTCATGGAGATTCAAGGCAGCTTTTCACTATTAGAAAATTCAACTTTAGTGAAGTTGAGAGACAAACTCTTGCTCTTTTGTAATATCCTTGTATCTCCTGCTAAGATATGATACCGGACAGAATTCTGGTCTGAGGGTCTTTGCTTTCAACTACATAGTTGTGCAGAATACTATGAATAGAGCTGAAAATTCTTTCTTTTGTTTTCCAGAGTAATTTATTGTTGGTGATATAGATCACTAGAGCATTGCCGCTTCTTTGTGCTATGTATCATGGTTGGAATATTGTTTCTCACTTAAATAACATGAAGCATTACTTTCAGTGTTCTATTTTAGCCAATACATTTAAATTAAAAAAACCCAAAACAAATAAAAAAATTGCCACCAAACAAACAAAAAAAAAATCAAAGCCAACCACACACACAACCCACACTCCCCCACCCCCCTTTCCCATAGTTTGTGGTAAGCAAGAAGATCTGGTCAGTTCTGAACCATAGGTCAAAGTGTAATCAGCCAACAGGACACTGCAGTGACCCAAGTCTAAGTTTTGCACTGAAACTTACTTTTCCTGTTTCACTGTCATGTGACTGCAGTAATTAAAATACAGATACTCAATGTTAACTGTTGAGTTAGCCTTCTATGTGCACAGGGAGCAGAGCAAGTTCAGTTTACTTCTGGAAGAGCCATGTGTTTGGTTAGCTGCTCAAGTGAGAGTCACTACCCCATGAGTCATGTTAGGGTTCCACCCACTGTAGTCCAAACATTAAGATTTCACACAAACCTTACAAGTCAGCTGCCACCAGGGTCTCTAGTTCTGCTGTGTGGAAGCACACTAAAATTAGAAGCTTTACCCTTTCTCAAAGCAGAGAAGAACAGCAGGATTTTCAGCTAAACTGCTTAAAAGAGTAGCACATCCAGTATTTTTCACAATCAGCTTTTAAATCCTTACAGTTAAGCCCATGCATTTCAGATATAGATAGCATATGTCCACAAGTTCACAAAATCACACACGAAAACCCTAGTTCCTCTTTTGCAGCAGATTTAAGCATTCTGCCAAGAAACTTAAATGACTCGGCTAATAAAGCAAACTTAGTGACCTTCATCCCAGTATATGGAAATAGTCACCAAAATTGTAATGCAATTACAATTACAAAAAAAAAATCCTCACTGCCAGAATTAGAATTTGCATTGTAGCTATTACAGCTGGCAGTGGGGATTTTTTTAAGTATCAAATTGTAGATAGCAAAATAAAAAGTTTGTTATTCTCACTATATAGAACAATTAGTCTTATCTTCACTTTCCAAGGCTCCCAATTGAACACATGGTTTATCAAAGATCAATCATTGGCCATACTGAGTCAGTCTGACACTATGTACATTCTAAATGAGGAATGCAGTATAAACCACTTGGACATCCACAGAAAGGTTGACAAGAACCCAGAATTAAAGTACAGAAGAGAGGAATCAGCATGAGCAAGGATAAAAAGCTTGTAAGAACAAAGGCTGTGTTGAAAAGTGAACTTGTAGAATTCTGTTAAGCTAGTCAGGGATCAATTCCAAGTCTTTTCTTAACTGAGTAGGGCACAAAAGTTAGGAGTAAGCTAACTGCTGATACCTGCTGACAAAACTGCGAGGTGTCAACAATACTGAAATAATCCAAACCAGTAGAAATAAATGGATTTAGACTTTTTTAATTAAAAAGTTTCATAATATCAGGTCATGTGCTTAAATTAATAATTTTCTTGGCAAATTGGAGCTCAGCTGCAAATGAGAGCAGGGGCATGAGATTGGGATGCTCAATCACACTACATGACAGACACCAAGAGGCAAACAAGGACTTTGTAACAGGAAAGTATTATACATTCTTATATTAATTGTAATGCAATTGATGTGGGTATGGTCTTTACCAGCTCATGCTCAAGAAAGACTAAAATTAATGTGTAATAATTAATTGATGTATGGTGTTTACCAACTCATGTTCAAGAAAGACTGGAATTAAGCTTTAAGTGGGCTGCTAAGTGATCAAAGCATAGACAGTGCATCAGTGGAAAGGAGATAAAGCTTACCATGCTTAGTAAAATGAAAGCTACAGTATGTTGGCTACCTATTATGTATAAATACCTATTATGTATAAATACTTATGTATAAATATCAGAAAGAGCATAACATAAGAACTTTAGTAAGGACAAAGGAGTTATATTTAAGTATATTTAAAGTAGAATTTAAGATATAGTTGGCTGAGACAGGAAAGAGATGAATTTATGATTCAGGAGACTCCTTCTAAGGTAGTCAGTGAACCAGAGAAGGTGTCAACAATGAAGTATCTGTTAAACACACCAAATTACCACAAGCTTATTTCCCTACCCAGAGAAACACATAGTATAAACACTTTAGTTTCACACACTTAGAATGTCAAATTCCAATTGCTTTTTTAGCTTAACTGGCAAACTAACAGTAACACAATGCAGTCTGCAAGGACTCCCTTTAGATCATATTCTAATCCTGGTCACAACCACCACCAGGAATATTCTGTGCATTACTGATCCTAAATACCTGATAGCAGTCACAGGAAGCCTGAAACCTGACTGTTGCATACTGCCTATCCACTAACATCTCTTGAAGAATCATCTAAATGTCATCTGCAAGTCTTGCAACACAACAGAGCACAGGGAAACTAATTGCCATCAGGTACCTGTAATTTCCATTGTGGTACACCACCTTCTTTCTACTGTTGAGACTCATCAGTTAGGAAATACTTGAGCATTACCAGTTCCTCCCTGCATTTTTAACGTGGCATTTCTATTAAAGATAGTATAACACTGAGTACTTTCAGGTGCTTGTGGATTTTACATGCACTTGCTCAAAGACGTGAGCAACCACTGCCTTATGACACTAGGAAGATGTCAGAGCAAAGTGTAGCATCTGCATGCTAATTAAACTGCGTGTTGTCAGAAGTCATCATGCTCAGTGGAAAACCACAAGGTTTCATTGCCACTTTGTACTGCCAAGAGCTGCGTTGCTGAAACTCTATTCCTTTGTTGAGGCTGACTGAAATTACATGTCCGAGAAGGGTCCAAGGCAGCAAGGTGGACTGACTTTATACACCCCTCTAGTTCCCTAAGTACACAGCATATCAAAAGAGAACAAGAGACTCAATTGTCACAGTAAACTCTGCCATGAATATTGTGTATATTGAGGAAAAGAAGTTTTCAAGAACATGCTGAGGTAAAAACCCAAGATCAGCTCAATTAAGCTAGGATACAAGGAAAGATCTTAACATTGTTTGAGCAATTAAATATTTGAGTGCTAGGAGGTGGTTAACAGAGCCATTTAAGCAAGGTATTTTAAAGCTTAATACTTCCCAGGAAAACATGCACATTGCCAGAAATAAACATGTAATAGAGTAATGTCCAGTATAGTTGTACTCATTCAGAGAAGACATCTAACAAAACAAAAAGGCTGAACATACCACAGAGGATACAAAAAGTTGTATTAGTAGGGGCACTATTATGACTAAATATAATAAACATTGTATATAGAAGCATACACAGAGACCTATCTATCCTGACTATTATTAAAGTTATTTGAAGCAATGCATCCTAAACAAACAAAACCCAAGGAAAAACTCCCCTAATTAATCCAAGAAATCTGTGGTTTACAAATCAATAGGAAGTTAAAGCTTTAAATCCTTGGTGATGTTTCTTGACTCCCAAGCTTTCCCCACCAGATTTTCTATTGAACTTCAAGTTTTTAGATGGATTTTCATAAAGTGGAGCAATTTACATACATAAAATACTTCTAGGAATTCCTGTCTAGACTTTCAAACTCCAGAGAAGGAATGCCTCCTACGTACAGCCAGGCTTTCCAGTTAAGCAAAATGATGCATTACATTTATGTTTGAAATATTGTCCTTCACAAGAATGGCTACTGAAATTTGAAATCAGGCATTCAAAGTCCCAGCAGTAAAGTAAGTTTCACAATGTGCTCTTCACCCAGTAAAAAGGGACAGAATGGATGGAATCAGATACGGGGTTTCTAAACAGGCAATTATTTTTTTTCCTATTTCAATTCCAAGCATTTGTCACTGTGGTGTCTAACATACAACCAAATCTATGGATTGTCTCCTCTTCTGACACCTCTGCTTTGCAGTGAATCTACCTAGGAAGACATAACCTCAGTCCCTTCTGAAGTACCATCATTAGTCTTCAGGTACTTGTAAGGACTGGCAAATTCTGATACATTTTCTGTAACAATGATCACAGATTAATCTTTCTTTTCAGTGCTTTGCATTTTGTGCTTATTAGATAGCATAGCTATTCAATTTGTATAGCATTTAAAATTTTTCTTCTTACATATTACCTTCTAACATTTAGTTTTCCTAACAGGGAATGGCAAGACTTTACTGCAGATGAGAGATCAGGGAAAGGATGTTATCCTTTCTTCCCAAATTTTTTTTGTAGTAATTGAGAGACTTATCCAGCTTTGCTGCTTGCTCTTTCCCTCCACATGTTTCAAGGCTTACTTTAAAGAACACCTTGACCTGAAAATCTGCAAAATATTTAAATGGCCAAAGTTACAAATACTAAGTTTAAAGACAAGAATGGAAACCAAAGATTTTTATTCAGACGTATAAAAAAATGAGAGCTGAGTTTCAACTTACTTAATGCTCACAAATAACATTTTCAAAGTGGTGAGAACCCTTGCTATACCTTCAGTTTTCATGTACCTTGTCTTGCAATTAGAACTTAGCATTTAGTCACTGGGGGAATTCTCCACATTGGAACCAGTACAGAATCTACAGATCTGTAACCTGAGTCCCACTCTTGGTAAATTTCAAATTCATTTACCAAAACAGATGTGAGGCATCAGAAATCACCATTAGTAATTAGGGGTAACAATTATGTTGTAGAAGAGGGACACTTACAATCCGTCATACAACCTTCCCCCTCAGTGCAGCTAAACAGACTTGTAAAAGTCTGAATTCAGTCTCATACTCTGTCAGTACCCTGCTGAAGAAGGGCACATACACAGCACCACTAATGAATCAGTGGCCATAATATCTTGTAGTCCTCCATATCATGCGCAACACAGGAAGTCACACTTTCAGTGTGCTTTAACAGCTGAAAAAAAACCCTGTAAAGAAGCCTGCTGGATTGAAGTTGACTTGCATCCACTCTGGTTTTCTTTCCTGATGCCATGTTATCCCCCTTTTCTTTCAAAAGTGGATTCATTATATAATAATAAATGAAACAAGTTTTTTGTTTTGTTTTGTTTTCTGGACAGAAGCCGATCTTGCTATTGCAATGGAACTTTTATTTCAAATACATTCTTACAATAAAGCTGTATTTTGTTACACAAGTACATAAACCCAGGAGACAAAAGACTCATGTAATCAATTTAAAAATATTGGACTCATCTAAATTGCAGCCATTCTCATGAGTTTCCTAAACCATGGTAAGGATTTTTCAGGGCAATGAAACAAAAATAAAAACCAAGTCATCTAGGTAATTAAATTAACATCTGGGGAAATTTTGTAACAACATAGAAAAGCGTTTCTGCCCATTCTTCAGGCTCTTTGACGTGTAGGGTGGCACAATTTTCTTTATAAACTCAGAAGTTTTTCATTTAGAGCAATCTGTGACTGTGTGAGGTTTGCCAAGTAGGTTACCATCAGCAAGTCCTGAGAGGAGGAAAAAAAAAACAATCCACAGTGATGAGAAATACTAACAAAGATGACAGCCTATTAGGGAGTTGAATTTTTAACACCTGTAAAGCAGTTTACAGTCAGCTATTAGGAATGCTTCCCTCACAGGAAGAAGGGTTTGGTATTCCCAGCATATGAAACTGCCTGTAAAATTTTAACTCCGAGTTCACCCATGTTAACCAGGCAATTCAAATGGTATAAGCAAAATTAAAAATTAGTTCTGGTCTTACAGACTGTGGCTGAACAGTACATTCAGAAACTCCGCTTTTGCTTTCTAAAATTCTGTTACAGAAGTAAGGTAGCACACTAAAACTCTGCTCATGTCTTAAGTGTCATGCAAGGAGACAGAACTTCAGCTCAGGCAGAGGAAGCTGGCAAGTCACCAGCTGTAGTCCACCCTTGTAATCCATACTGCTTTAAAGCCTGGTAATTTGTATTGTATAGTCACTCTAAAAAGAGTTGGTGCTGGCTTTCAGATTACTTGCATAATTCCTAAGTACTTTAGAACTTACTCTCTCATTCACAGTTGCTTTCAAGGTTATTATGGTGAACTGATTTATCCACCTTCAGCTCTTAAAACATCAAATTACTGACACAAAAGGGTTTTATCTTCTCTTAACATGTTTGTATGAAATCGATTCTTTTGATCTGACACAAATTTGTGTCTGTATGACAAATTTTCAGAATTGCTGTCAACTGAAAAAACTGGATGAACTTACATTGATATTGCTGTTCAACATTGTCTCAAAGTCCTCTGGTGAAATCTTTGGCACCTGGTTAATGAGATCCATCAGGAAACGACCAACAGTGTTGTCAGCAGCCACTTTGCCAGACTATGTATAAGAAACATACACTTCAACGTGAGTAAAACTCAGCTTATGGCCCAGAGAGAAAACACAGAAAAAGAAAACCAAGATGCGCAAACTGACATGAAACTTGTTTGCTGGCTCATAAAAAGTTTGCCTTACCAACACATCCTCTGCATACTGCAGCACCATGGTGAGGGTGTCCTGAATCCTGGCTGATGCTGACCCCACCTGCTGTAAGTCACTGGACAAGCCAATCACTCGGTTAGGGCTAAAGCAAGTCTTCATGATAAGATCCACTGAAAGCAAAAGGGGGATAAGTAAAAATCTTGTCACAGAAACCAACTTGTTGAGGACTTCAGCAAGACAGTCTTATTTTCAGTAGAATTCACAGAATGGTAATGTTACCAGGGTAAAAAATACCCAACATTTAAACAGTGTCATAACAATGCCTATAGCCAAAATAGGAAGAAAAGATTCACCTCCTATCCGCTCTGTATCATAATAAACATACTTCACTGTCAGAGGTGTGAACATCACGCCCATAGTTTTACCAGGGACTCCCATTGGGGCACTAGGGAAAAAAGAACAAAAAGTTTTCAGCATGGATATATTTAACGGAGGAAGTAATAATTTAAATCTCAATAATATCTGTTAGCACTGAAGTGTAAACATTGAGTATCTTACTCATTCTCACCAAAATCAGCAATATTAAGACCATGAATAAATGAGGACAGAAAATCAGTCTGCCATATTATTAATTGCTCATTTTCAACCAAGAATATTCCTAGCTGGTCTGATGTTGTCAGCATGAACGCATGAAGAGCTAAGTATTATCTTCTTAGCCACAATTCCTTCTTGCTTATAGAGCAGATATTCTTCTATCCTGAAATATTGCACACTTCAACAAATTGCTTAAGTAACAAACAAAAATATGACAGATTCAATTACAAAGCACTCTCAACACTTTTATTATTCCTATTATTCAAAGTATTTGAAGTGCATTTATGCTTTAAAACGTCAGGGAACAGCTTCCTTTTTGAAGATGTGCAGTAGACTTCCAGTATAAAGAAAGGCTGGGGCTTTGTTCGTCAAAGAGGAGAGCTCTACAGCCAGTGCTAGAAAGAACAGTGAGGTGGAATAGGTTCATTTCTCAATATTTATTCTCCATTAATTGATAAAAATTGAAGGGATTGGGGGGAATAAAGACTGATAAAAAAGATGCAGTTTCAGTTGTCTTAACTGCACTAATCCTCCAAGCTGCATAAATAAACTGACAAGCCATAAAGCCAGTAACTACAGGCTAGCATTCTGACAGTGTGATGGAAGTCAGTGACATTAACACTAGCTATATGAATCCTGTGAAATATCACAAAGATGTTCAGAACACTACTAATGAAGGCGCAATTCCCCACCCCAATGAAGTAGGAATGGTTAGGTCTTTCAGCTTACATATAAGGGTCAGGATATTCCAATGAGAAGTAAGCTTGATCCCTGGCTCTCTACTGTGTTTTAGCTATTGCACAGCATTGTTCAAAATGGGATACTGCAGCCCACTATGTTTCTCGTTGCCCTGATGTGGTCTCCTAATAATTCAGATAATTCTCCTCCCAGAAATGCAGCCTCCCGGTGTACCTGACATAGGCTTTAATGCTCATGCGTGAATTCTGGAGACTTGTGTCCACAGTGAGATGGATTGGATTGTGTGCTTCCCGGCTGTAATATTCATGGATCAGGACAGAATGTTCTGTGATATCGTGGCCTGTTGCATACCTTAAAAAAAAATTAAAAAAATCACAGGGTGAGGAGCCATTCTTCCAGCATTCTAGTGCCCAGTGTTTGGTACTGTTGGTATTCAACAAGTTTTTATCCTAAACCACTCATTTCCAAACACTGAGCTGCAGAAGCGTATTAAATACAAGTGTTTCAACTATGGAATTTACAGTTTGTAGAAATTACAGAATGAGCATACCCACGGCAAAAACACGCACAAGACCACTGCTGTAGTACCAGCCATAAAGATTTGGTACAGTTGATATCAGACACCCAAGATTCAGTTATCTGACATTATGTTCTGGAGCAACTCTAATTCTGTCTAAGTCAAAGCATGCCAAACAGATCTGGACCAATCAAGTACATCTTCCATAAAGCATCTCTCTGTAGGAGGAACAACTCGTTAATCTAGCTCCTTTAACTGCTCTGCAATTAGCTTCACAGGAAAACTCCTGTCATCAGGACTACACCTTGCTGTGCCATTAGAAGGTGGTTAAGGTCTACTCCACAAGAACAGAACTGCACTATTCTGTAGGAACAGGGGAGCATTAAAAGACTAATAGAGCCATCCACATACTCGGGCGCTGACATCATACTGATCTTGCTTCCTATCCCACATACACATACTCCCACCTTTTCTCAGCAGAGAACTTCTCTGCGTGCTCCAGCTGTTATCACTGATTCCTCCTGAGGCCTTTGATGCTCTAAGCTACTCTTCTGTGTTCTCCTTTCTTTCTAACCAGTTATCTTCCATGGTGTAAGCTGTATTACAGGTGGCTATGTTCTTTTAGGAAGGCCATGCAGGCATTCTCTAACTCACCACTCCTCTGTGATATCTTTGTTAGATACAAAAACAAATCCTGTACATCTCCAATACCATCTCTTCCTCTTGTGAACTGCAAAAGCTTTACAACTGATTCTATAACAAGAGTTGCAAGGTCTTACTGTCACAAGCATTAGTGCTTCTGCTTCCCAATCTGTGACAAGGAGAATGATGTATTTCAATTAGTTAAGGGACCAACAGAATTGCTTGTATGTTCTTGCAGGAGAACTTACCAGCCCAAAATGATCTCGTTAGGAGACACCTTCTTGTGCAACTCATACATGTTTTTGGCAAATTCCATATCGACTGCCACCTAAGAAATGGGACAGGCTCAAGTCAGCTGGTCACAGGGATATTGAACTCTTAACTGCGGACAATATGGTTATAAGCCCTCACGCCACCATCAGGGGTGGCACATGGGCAGCACACACTCCCGCTCCCCAGCAATCGCCGAGAGACCCACTGCCCGCTCTACAGCGCAGCTCGGGTGGGTTGTACAGCCCGCCCAGGCTGTCCCACGCTCCGTACCTCATCTTCGGATTCGTTGTGAGGGACTGAGAAGCAGTTAGTGACCTCCACCGAATGCTTGTCCACAGTCCCTGTGGGAGGGCAGCACGGTTAGAGAGGCACCGTGGGGGAAGCGGGCTGCTCTCCTCGCGGTCGGCGGCTCTTACCCAGCAGCGTCCCGATGACCCGCGCCGCGCCCTCGTTGCGCCGCTCGAAGCTGTCCACGATGGAGGCGAGCACGACCGGGTGCAGCCGCACCACGCGGCCGCCGGGGAACGGGCCCGAGAGCGATGCCGACAGAGGCGCGGCCGGCGGCGGCGGCGGTGCTGGAGTGACAGGCGGGAGCGGCGCGGCAGTGGGGGGAGCGTTTCCCGTCGGTGTGGTAGGCGCCGTAGTCGGACTCTGCGCCGGAGCTGCCACGGGAGGAGCTGGAGCTGGAGCGGGAGCTGTCGCCGCCATTTTGCAACAGAGAGAGGGGTGGGGGAGTTCACGCCGCCAGTAACTGGCTGATCTGAACGCCTGTCACGCAGCGTTACCTTTCTATTGGGAAAAGGGTTGTGCTAAGGCCCTCCTGCCATCTGTCAGCCAATCTGGGGAGAGCGATGAAGGAAGACGCTCTGGTTGGAGGAAGAGCATACTGCCAGTGACTGAAGTTTAGTCTTATTCACACCCTCTAGGAGCCAGGAAGTTTCTCAATTGGGTTCTCACGTTCCCCACCTCCCTGCGTGTCTGCTCTCGCTGCCTATTGGCTAGCATCGCCCCTGCCCTCTGGCAGGGCGGGAGGGTATATGTATTGGCTGTGGCGCAGCTGCTCGTCCTGGTGGTGGCTACGAGGAGAGGTTTGTGTACGTCTATAGTGCCGATCAGTCGCCCGCACGCTTGCTCTCTCGGTCGAGCAGCAGGGAGCCCTGCTGGAGGCAGGCTGAGCCGGCCCGGGTGTTTCAGAGCTCTCTGTGCCCTTCCAGCCACTGCCATTTCGGTGGCCTTAGGAGTGCCTGTGTATCCAAGGGCCTGCCTTAGCTGGTTGTGTGTTTGTGGCACATTCCTGGTTATGCTTCAGATCTTTGTTGCCGCCAGCTGTGGGTGAATGCTGAGGTGTTTGGGTGATGATAGTGAGGTTCTGGTCACAGTGGCGGGGCTGTTGCAGCCCCCTTGGCCTGCTTGTGGTGAGGGTAGAGACAGTAGCTCTTTTTCTGCGGCCTTACAGCTGTATAGTCTGTGATGAACCTAATAGCCTTCAGACATGCCGCCAAGTGGCCACCATAAGGAAGAAGATTAGCCAGTAATGCTGTGTGTGAGGGTTCCCCAACCCTTCCGGCATTGGGCTTGTGAGGCAGAGAAGTGCTGTTAGCCGTGTTTTCCAGGTTTTTGTAGTGCGGAAGAGTAAGTGCACGCCAAGTAATATGTAGAGAGCAAATACTGGCTACCTCTATCCAAGGTTTAAGGGTTACCCAACAAAAGGTCTTCTTAGATATAATTTACCTGTTACTTATAGCTCCCTATGTTTTTGTGCTCAAGCAACAAACCTGTGTAGGTGAGGACAGGTATGGCTGCAGAATGAAGCAAGTATGCTTTTGATAACTGCTAAGGTGACTCAATTCTTTTGGATCTTCCTTGTCCCTTTTTTTGGCTGTATACTTTGCAGGTGTGGCGGTATACTAACAGGAGTAGCAACATGGTTAACAGAGTTACCTCTAATTCTCTTAGTTCAAAAACTGATTATCATAGTTTTTAATGTTAGCTTGACAAACTTTTAAGGGAGAATTTCAGATATCATTGAAATGGTAGGGCAAGGGGTAATGGGATAGAACTTAAATGGGTGGTTCAGGTTAGAGGTAAGGACAAAGCTCTTTATTGTGAGGGTGGTGAGGCACTGGAACAGGCTGCCCAAGGAAGCTGTGAATGCTCCATCCACAGCAGTGTTCGAGGTCATGTTGGAGAGAGCCTTGAGCAACACAGTCTAGTGTGAGGAGTCCCTCCCCATGGGGGTCGGAACTAGATGATCTTAAGGTCCTTTCCAACCCTAAACATTCTGTGATTCTATGTTTGGGAATTTTTCATCTCAAGCTGTTCTTTTCCCCCAATTGTTTGTGCGTGATTACAAATATATAAACACTGAAAAAAAACTAGAAGTTTCACCACCTGATAAAATGCTTAATTTCATGAAACTATGCCAGCCAGAAACCACATCAGTTCTCTGGCACCACTTTGTCTGTGAGGTGGCTGTTTCAGTAATTGAGAACATTTACAGGAGTAGCAAAGTACAGTGGTGGTAACTGCCTCAGATGTAATCATCTTTACTCTCTTACAGATCCACTTTGGGCTCCTGGCACACTTTCCCATATTTGGATTATCAGTTTAAAATAATTTTAATACACAAAACCTGATTTTATTGCTTGGTGGCTTTTGGAGTTTTTTCTGCTTTTCAGCTGAGGAGTGAATGTCATCAGTTGATGAACAGTTTTAACTCAGTCAGTAAAGACAGGTTCCTAAGTATAAAAGGAACAGCTTACTAAAGATAATACATTCTGCCCATGTGCTACCAATTTGCTGCTTTTATATAAATGGGGAACACTTGTCAAAGCTACAAAGGAGAGCTAGTGATTGTGAACAAGAATAGATTTTCTCTCCTCATAAAATCACTTCCTAGTCTGTGTACCAGTAAAAACTGGTCCTCCTATTCTTAGGCTTTCATTGTGCAGCCTTCATTTCTTGTAAGTGTGCCTAGGTCAAATTACATAAAGCTTTAAAATGTTTCTGTTCCTGGAGCTTTGATGTGTCATTGAGAAGTGTAATGTGTGAGGTGTTCTCATTAGAGAGCAGCTGTTTGATCTCATTCTTGTTTGCATCAAACTTTCCTTGGTGCTTAATTTGTAGGTTCAGGTGAAGCAAGCAAGGTTCTGTAAGACCTGCCCATAACACTTTTATGTTGCCACTTTAAAAATTGGCAAACTTAAAGCTGCAGTTGTAGTTCAAAACTGGCAACTGAAAACCTTCTCGTATGTTGGAGAGAATGCCAGGGGGGCTATAAATGCGAGTAAAAATTGATAGCCTGTATCTCAAGAGTCAAAGATCAGTGGTTGTCTCCCACAAAACCCACTTCATACAAAGATTGTATAAATCTAACAACAACAAAATCAGTTGTGTGATAGTACTTGGAGCAGATGTGTCCAAGCCGTAAACTGTTCTTCCTTGCTGAAAGACTACAGGAAAAAAAAAAGAAAAAAGAGACTTTCATAATTGATACTGTTTCATAGAATCATAGAATAGTTAGGGTTGGAAGGGACCTTAAGATCATCTAGTTCCAACCCTCCTGCCATGGGCAGGGAACCTCACACTAAATCATGTCACCCAAGGTTCTGTCCAACCTGGCCTTGAGCATTGCCAGGGATGGAGCATTCACAGCTTCTTTGGCCAATCCATTCCAGTGCCTCACCACCCTCACAGTAAAGAACTTCCTCCTTACATCCAATCTAAATTTCCCCTGTTTAAGTTTTAACCCGTTACCCCTTGTCCTGTTAGTAAAGTCCCTAATGAAGAGTCCCTCTTGAGCATCCTTATAGGCCCCCTTCAGATACTGGAAGGCTGCTATGAGGTCTCCATGCAGCCTTCTCTTCTCCAGGCTGAACAGCCCCAACTTTCTCAGCCTGTCTTCATATGGGAGGTGCTCCAGTCCCCTGATCATCATGTGGCCCTCTTCACAAAATATCAGTTTATGTTTAGAGTAGGGTAGTTACCAGTGACCCATTAATGGTGCCTGTTGTCTACTGAGATGATTAAGATGTTCAGATACTACCTCATTACAGTAAAATCTGCCTAGAGGAGAATGAGAAGACACATTTGCACATGAAGATGGATCAGTGTTGTACCTCAGGCTTTCTGATCTTAATTGCTTGGTTTCCCTGTGTCTGGTTTTGGTGGTGAATATAATTAAGTTCCTAGTGCTGCTTTTGTATGATTTCTCTTTATAGTCCTTATGTGTGACTGAGTCATCATTATTGCGTTTGCTGTTATGTCAGCTGCATTTTCACAGGTGAGGTATAATTTCTTTATCAGTAGCTATCTTTTCATCGTACTTATATACTGGAAGCAACATCATCTCTTGCTCTGAAGAAAAAAATACATTGCATTACAGGTAACATAAAATAGTTACAACTTATTTGATTAATCATTTCAGGACATGATTTTGTCTGCTTAGTTTAATTGACTTGACTTTTTATTCCACTATTGTAAGTCCATTTCCATGCCTGGAATTTTTAGAGTGAGTATCCAGCCTTCATTGTGCTCACAGAGCTCTCTCTTTACCTTCTCTCAGTCCAGTTACCAGAACTTGTGTTGCCTACTGGGTTTTTCAGAATCCATATGTTCTGTCTTCTATCCAGGGCTTTTATATGATGTAGACATGGGCAATAATTTTGGGTTTGGGTTTTGTGTCTGCCCCCCTTTAGTATTAGTTCCCTTATTTGGTCTTAATGGAATGTCTTAGATACTCATCTGCTTCTTGTGCATTTGGGATTGCTAGTAGATGAAAGGCCCTTGGTGGCAGCAGCCAATTCTGAGTGTAATGAGTCAGCTGATTCAGCTTCATCCCTTTAGCAAGCCCTTCCCTGACTTTGTGTAATGTTCTGTAGACTACCTTAATTATCGGAGAAATAACACTGACATATGAGACCACTGAGGTAATGCTTAGAGTGAAAATCCAAATACTACCTAAAAAAATGAGGCATAATGTTAACTGCATGCCACACTGATAAAAGAATATACCTTCTCTAAAGTTAGAGTGGCAATGGAAGTCATCATTAGGTGTTAAAAAATAGGACATTAAGGACTTCTGTGTACTTTTTAGTCAATGTGGAAATACAGAGACCCAAACTAATTGCCTCAGACAAGTGCTGAAAATTTTAAATTGGCGAAATGTCCCAAAACTACTTACTTGGCTGTTCATGAATCTCAATGTCCCAGTTCCATTGCTTCTGATTACCAGTAAGAGATCTGTCTAAAAAGAGAGGTGACCTGCATTTAAAAGCCATGGTAAAGGTGTTTTGATCTAAAAGGCAGATTACTGTTGTTGCAATACTGTACCTTCTCCAGTTTCAGTGGAAGCATATCAGTAACAACTTGGAACAGGCTTTTCCTGAAGAGAGGGTAGGCTTTGTGCTTCTCTTCCTTTTTGCAATTCAGTTCATACTGTTGGGATCAATGGCTAACTGCTTTTATTCCAAATGCTGATAGGATATCCTGAAACAACCTTCTGTTGTCTCATACAATGCCTCTTTGCCGGTATGGACAGTCAGATGTTCATCCTTTTTTTCCCCAGATGAGTTTGAAAATGCTAGCCCTAATATTCTATATAAAAGCAATAGTGCATTTTATTATAAAGATCTGCATCACATTTATATATAGAAAATGGTGACTGAACTCCTAAAAGCCCTTATGGAACTTATACTGTGAAGATACACACTTGGCTAGATGATTGGAAGTTTGTTTCAGCTGTTTTCAGGGCTAGGTCAAGATAATTCATTGATTATTAAGTCAAGATGGGTAAAAAGGTAATCCCCCATACATGCTTGCCCGGTTTTTAGTACTGGCCGCAGGATATTCAGATACCCATGGCAGGGACTAAAGCTGCTCAAATAATAATGGAAAAGCTTAGCAAGGTGTAATCCCTGAAATTCAGGCTGGACGTGAGGAAAAAAATTTTTATAATGAGGGTGGTAAACCACTGGAACAGGTTGCCCAGAGAAATGGTAGACGTGCCATCCCCTGCAGACATACAGGACCAGGATGGATGGAGCTCTGAACAACCAGATCTAGTTGAAGAAGTCCCTGCTCATAGGGATATTTAACTAGAATGACCTTTGAAGGTCCCATCCAACCCAAACCAGTCTGTGATAATACAACTGTTCTACCACAGCTTGTTGGGAAAAAACAGGAATATCTAACAGCTATGCCCCAGCTTACATGCGCACATTACGAACATCTACATAAAGAGAGCTGGTGCCAGACATTACTAGAGAAGACCCCCTGCTTTTTGGACTGTGTATGAGGTAGTTTCGTCATTTTATGTATTTAAAGAGTAATCACTTATGCTGTGCAGATCATCGTGAACGTTTCAGGTACACAGATAGAAAGACATGAGAGGGAGAATCTTACATGCAATATATTAATGTCTAGGGCGCGGAAGGTCCCGGCCCTGGGGGTGCTGCAGCTGCTCCTCCCCGCGAGGAGGCGGCAGGCGCGCGCGGTTCGCCCCGGAAAATGCGCGCAATCCTTCCTGGAATCATTGCCTTGACACCGGCGTCGTGCTTAACTGGGTTTGCTGACTATTGCCCAGAGATGCGATTTTATTTTCCTCCGATACTAAAGCAATTAGATGGCCGTGAATACAAACCGCATCCTTTGTAATCACTTAATGCCAATTAATTAGTGACTTATCTCTGCTGGATTGAAGCACCGTAAGTGGGAATTTGTGCACAGTCCTTTTCCCACCAGTATTTATTATGTGTATTTGACTTGCCAATTTCTTCAGTTAATAAAATTAAGGTAGAATCAATGAGGTGGAATTCATTGTTTTTACCTTAATTCTTCCATGCCATTTCACATAAGAATATTAAGAGAGATAATTCAGTCTCACGGATATACAATCCTAAAATGTGTTGTACAACCCTGCATTTTACTGAAATATATGGTGTTGAAAGGTGTTTTGTGTCTGATGAAAGCACAAACTCTCAAAGCAGTCAGGATGTTCTTGCTACTTGATGATCTATGATTGTGATTATTTTCTGCTTTTGACTCAAATCATCTTCAGAGTCAGCTTTCAAGTGAGAGGCATTTTATATTCTACTTAAGATGGAATGTGCTTGCACTGACCTAGCAAAGCAGTTAGGTGCAATACCTTGCAAGATCAAACTTTGTGTCATTATATTTACTGCATTCTTCCTGCCTACCCCATGCAGTGAGAAATGAAGAAAACCTGCCTGTGACTCCTGGATGTTGGGTTGGATTTTTTTTTTTCTCCAGGGACTATGAGGCAGAAATGTGGCAGCGCTGCTGTCCTTTCTGTGTAATCAGCTGGAATAAGTAACTTCTGGCAGGCAGCCTTTACACAGTGTCCCTTTGTCTGGTAACTTGCTGCTACTGTGCTTGACTTAAAAGCATTTGTAACACAGCAGTGCTCTGTCCTTGAATACCTACTGACATCCAAATAAAATGAGGTGTAATGTCACTGATAGCAGATAAGTATGAAAAATCTTGTGCAAGCAAATTTCAGATACTGAAAATTTTTATCACTTGTAAAAGCTAATATATTCGTGTGCTGTTTGTTGGGAAAATAATCTCTTCTCCCAGTCCCTTGTTCTTGTAAAAGCACTTTACAGCTTTATTTCTCATGTCACAAAGCATGTCCTTTGCTTGGTGTCCTTTACAGGGTTAAAGTCACCACTTTCCATACATTTCAGCCCAGACCAGAATTGCTTATGTGCCCAGAAGCATTGACCTAGACCTCTGGGACTGACACTATTAGCTATGTCACTCAGGACAATAATTTGCTTGAGATGGAGTCTGCATGCAGAAGTGAAGCAGCTAGACTGCAAAATACATAATTAGTTTGGTGGTGTAGGGAGCCTGCTGAGAGATAGAATAGCAAAAATGTTTTGTGAAAGGGTTCTATGGGTCTCAGTGTTGTCTGTCCCTTAACAGCTCTGTACTTTGTCCAGCATGAGGCAGCTGCATCAAGATGTGTTGGATGAATAAGTGGGCAATGATGGAGAAGGTAAGAAAATAATAATTTACATACAGAAGTGGGAATGGAAATGAACTGTGGCAATAAAATCTAGGTGACAGCTTCTGTGTAGGAGCATGGGAGACCTGGGGGCCCATCACATTTCTGTTAATGGCATCTTGGGCAATGTTAAGACAGTCATCCAAACAACTGAAGAAATGATAGAAACATGCTTTGGGTAGTGTTTTAGCTCTTTCAGTGTGAAGTGTTTGAAACTAGATAGTGTTCGCCTCCTATCTGGCCTCTTACTTTGGGGAAGTAATTTAACATTTAGATCTCAGTTATTCACTTTTGCAAAGTATGACTAATGATATTGTAGTGGCTAGGTTTGTATGTAGGACATCCACAGATGGTCTACTGAGGAAAGGCAGGAAAGACCTTACCCTTTTAGGAAACAGTTTTAAGAGGAAGCTGAAGGGTAGATTTCCTGACCCAGAGAATGCAATTTGGAGAGGGAGGAAGTGCCTAAGCGGGAGCCTAAGAAGGAGAACAATAACTGTCTTTGCACTGTTTTCCAATAATAAAGGGAAATAATTCTTTAGCTGAGGTGAGTTCATGCTGTTAAGACCTCAGGTGTAGCAGCAAAATTTGATTGCATTTTATATCAAACCTGCTTATCATCAAACTTGGACTATACTATAGTATTTGCAAGGACTGCTTTTGCTAGATGCTGTCCTAACCAATCTGTAGATTTGTAATATTCCAAGCGGTGACATATAAATTCACCTTCTATATTCTGTTTGCCAATTGGTCTTTCTGCATCAGAAAGCATAATACAGCATTGGCTGAGTGATCTGCATAGGGCTGGTTGGATGGGTCTGAACAAATAAAGGATTCCAAGCTGCCCAGTACTCCAGCTGAATCACAAGCCTTTACAGCCATGCTCAACTTGAGTTACTGTGGCAAATAGGGGAGTACACAACACAAGTAATCAGGCTGCTCAGGTGAGATTTTTCAGTCCCTTGCGAAAAGTCAACTTTCTGTTTGTAGCTACAGCTTCACAGCTAATTTATTTCATTTAGTGTAATTTGTCCTGAAAGTTTCAGAGTTTCCAGAGCTGTTTTTAGATATTCTGGGGATTTTCTGTTCTAATTCCCTCAAACATTTGGGATTTGCCATTTACTAATCTGAATTATTCTGATTTACAACCTTTTCCATCTTGTTTTGTGTTTTGGTGTGGGGTTTTTTTTTGGTTGGGTTTTTTTTTTTTTTTGTTTTCCATTGGGGTAAAAAGAGCTGGTCTGGCAGTGAAATATCATCCCAGTCATTTGTTTCCACAGCTGCCAGCAAGGCAGCCATCTGCTAATGGCAAAACTTATGTGGGAGATCCCTCACCATGCCCACTCATCTTCTCTTAGCTAGCTCTGTCTAGAAAGCTTTCTTTTACATTTGCTGCCCTTTGAAGTCTACACTGGATTCCATCTCTCTCTGAAAACACTGCAAGACTTTTCTCCCAGATCCTTCTGGTTTTAGGCATTTTTCTTAACAAATATTAATAAATTGCTAAATTTGTAAATGTGCTTACAGTTCATCTGTATACACTTTTGGGTATTCTGTAGAGTTCATTAACAGAATTATTGGGTTAATCAGGTTAAGACAGTGAAATTCACCTTTTGTATGTTTATGCCTTGTCCCAGTTTAGCAAACCTAATAAATAAAACCCTACCTCATTTCTGAAATATTTTTGAATGGTAGGAGAAACCTAACCAGAAAAAGACCTTGTTTTGTCTTCATAGTAGGAAGCCTCCCAATGGCTTTAAAAGATAAGAATACGTAGGTGTTGCAGCCTTACTATTCAGTTTTCATCCCTCTTATACCTCATTTAATATTTCAAAAATTAGGTAGCCAAAAAATTTACGGGGTGATACTTTTCTAATAACTTCTGTCCCAGGGACACAAGCATGGGTAGTGTTTCCATAGTCTATAATTTTCTGTCTTGAGTGATTGTTCATTATTTGGAGCCTGGACTCCTCATGTTCTCTCTGTGGTTAATGGTAAGAGAAGTACCTTCAGAAGGCAATTCAGCCACCTTGCTAAAGTCTAATATATAGGCTTTATATTAATTAATACCTCTTAAGGTAATTCTCACTCTGAGTATTGCTTGTACAAGGAGTCTATGGAGCCTAGATGTCTAATGTAAGCATCTAATCTGCTTAATGCAAACCATCTGAATGCAGCCCTGACCTGTGAAAACAGGATGACAACATGAAGTAAAGAACTTAGGTGGCATCAGTTTGTGATAGTGCTGGCCAGCAGTGGAATAGTTGAAATCTGAGTGTTTGTGAATAAAAGGGAGGCTGGACTAACAACTTCCTTTTCTATTCTTGCTTCTGCACTCTTGCTTCTGCACTCATTAACTTGTTCGTTAATGCATTCTAGCTCATTCTGAGTGTGCCAGCCCCTGTGGCTTCAAATATCTCTAAAATTTATTAGAAACAGAAGAACAGAAAGACTCATTTTAGGGGTAGTGCAGCATCTCTCCAGCAAAATGAAAGTCTAGAGCATCGCACTTTGGAAATTTATGCTTTCAGAGTCATAGAGGTTAAGAGCTTAGGTGTACATTGTGCCTCCTGGAATTGAGTCAAATTTTACCTCAGTCCATGAGGTGTCTGTATTGGCTGATGTGGTGTTCAGATATATCTAGTCTGTAAGAAACACTAAACTCAGGGCCATAGATAAAATATTGGTCATCAGTAGGTAGCTTAGAGTCTTTCTGCATCAGAGTAAGATATGGATAATAACACCCCCTTGCTTTGCAGGAGAATTGTAGAAACAGCTATTTTAGCCTATTAGAAGCTCAGTATTCTGTCCTGGGAGATGTATGAGTAATGTAGAAAAACAGAGGGAGTGTAAAAAAGCTTCTCTGTATTTCTTCTGTAAAACATTTCTGAGACTGGCAGTCTGCAACCTTTCAGCAGTGTTTAAATTCACTCTCTTGAAAAGAAAAGCATCTTGCTCTCTGGGGTAGTTTGCCGTTTCCCTGTTTGAAATTAACTAGTAGAACCCCAGAGGGTTTCACAAACAGCTGACCATTAAACACAGTCAGGAAAAAAGATCAATTGAAAGCACATTTAGATTTAAGCTTCCTGGCCTGCTTTTAATTTCTTCAAATCAGCATTGGGAGTTATTGCTGTGGTCAGTCTCAACTTCTGTTTGTTCAATGGCTTATTCATATAAACAATCCACTTTAGGGATGCCTAACTGCCTTTTTTTAATTTATTTTTATATACATCTTCCAAATATTCCCAAAGTTATCAAAGAATTATGGTTTAAAATGCAGAAAACATTAAATAGAAACACA
Source organism: Melopsittacus undulatus (assembly GCF_012275295.1). NCBI lineage: Eukaryota > Metazoa > Chordata > Aves > Psittaciformes > Psittaculidae > Melopsittacus > Melopsittacus undulatus. The sequence goes on from NC_047530.1 coordinate 90,266,662, forward strand.
TTATCAGAAACAGAACTTTATGAGTCTAGAGGAAGCTTGAGAGAAAGAATATGGGTCATGGTACCTTAAAGCTTTGGTAGTTTTCTTGTGTCTGGGATCTGGATTTGTGGCAGTCTTGATTACTGTTTCTCTTCAGATGAAGCTATACAGGCACAAAAGGATGTACAGCTCCAAAGAGTTTGCAGTTGAGATGGAAATCAGGAATAGTCAGTGGCTGGGCTGAGCTTACTTATGCCTTGGAACCAGAGGGGAATCCTAAATGTAGTTTGTAGCAACCTCAGGGCTTTAAAAAATGACTGAAGCACCTGAAGTTCTGCCCATGGCTATTCTGAGTCTGGAACCCTTTCTCTGTGTAAGGTGCCATGCTAGTGTATTGCCACCAAAAGTGTGATGCCAAACACATTGCTTTGTTGCAAGTCTTGCAATAATTGCTGGATTTGGATTTGGGGCTTGCTTTTCTTTTTATGGTTTTAATTCTCAATGTTACAAAAGAAAATTATGACTGTAGGAATGCTGTATCAAGCAAATATTGTTTTGTCAATATGCAAAAACTTTCACCCACTTTCACAGATTTGGGGATTGTTAAATAGCATGACTGTTGAAAGCTGATGACAATATAGCATCACTGTCAAGATGAAAATAATAATTAAAATACAAAAATACATATATTTGTGTTAAATGCATTAGAACAAATATATCAGCAAATACATTGCAATAGCAGTTTAGGTATGAGAAGCCCTAAGATCATGTTAGTACAGCAGCCTCCCCAGACTAACACACCCTTCACTCAGTTTCTGTGCTATATTATTTCCCACACCCGAGCTAACTTGCTCAGGTACCACAGCTATCACTGTATGGTGATGTTTGTAATGCAGGCATATAATTTCGCAGAGGGACAAGCACATGGGGACAAACAAACAACATCCCCAGAAGAGATTCCAGGCTCTGAGTAGGTATACTACATCTTTTTAAGGGAATAGCATTAGTGATACCTTCAATATACAACAGGGTATTCATTGTAAATAATGGTATCCTAGAGCCAGCTAATCATATTTGCAGTGTGGTTTCCCTATAAAGCAGATGTCAGACATATGGTAAAAAAGATCAGTCTTGCTACCATCTACAGCAAGTGTGAGTGCTGTGGGGAAAAGGTAGTGTGTGGAACATACTTCTCATTTCCTGGGGAGACTTGTACTTTTTTACGAGTACACAAAGGCTTACAGAAATATATAAGCTGTTGGTTAAGAATTGTAGAGCTGCTGATGGTTGGCTACAGCAAATTAGCAAATATGCTTGTTACCTTTTGGTAACAAAACAAATTTGTTTGTGACCTGTAAATTAGCATATGTGCTTGTTACCTTTGGATTACTCTGAATCCTGTAACAGGACTCGCCAAAGGTGATGAGACTGCAGGCTAGCAGAGCTTTGCAGAAGCCTTTTTTTCAGGCTTCTTTGCTTCTCTTTTTATTCCTTGTGTTTGAAAACTTTTGTATGCATTTTTTCAGTCTGCTTTGTCATAAAAACTCTCTGTGCTATTGTGTTGTATGTCAATAGCATTGAACAGAGTATTTCAGTATTCTTCAACTGAAAACTCGTTCACTATTCTGTTGGTACTGAGATACTCAAAACAAATACCACTGCTTGTGTAGATAGTGACTTGTAGCATGTCTAGTATTTAACAGAGCTTGTGTAAGGTACTGTTCAGTCTTTATCATCTTTATTCAGCATTGGAACTAGAATTGTATTTCCTGTGTAATAGCAAGCCTTTCCTAAGACGTAGTTCTCACCATGGGTTCATAACAGTACTGATTTCAATGTATCTTGATTGTGGCTAAACGCATTTGTTTTGTCAGCTAAAGTCAAAGTACAGGACACGTTCTAAGCAAATAGAACATGGTACTTAATTGTTTTAAGTGGTACATCCAGTTTGTGTCACAGCAGAAGTTCTTCTGGTTTCTGGGTGGAACTTTTGCAGAGGTTCAAAACTGCTCCATTAAAATGAAATCTTTGGTTTACATTTTCCTTTAATCAAACGCAAACCAGAGCTTCCAGGGATTGTAAGGAATTGTAATAATGTTTCAAGTTCAAGTTGGCTCTTTTGCAGCCCATCAAAAGAACTTGTCCTTGACAAAAACAATATTTTAAATATCTGCTCACAAGCACTAGAGCCAAAAGGTTGCTGTTTCATTTGGCAAAATACCTTCCTAAGAACAGGACTGAGACCTGAAGCTGAGCCAAAATAAGCTGTAACAGATGCTTAGACTAGAAAGCACTAGACTGACTGGTTAAAACTGTTGAAAGAGTATACAGGGAAAGGGAAGGGCAGCTAACTAGTTCTGCTTCTGAGTTGGTGTGTGGTCAAACTGCATCCCTTCTGTCCTAGTGGTCTGCCAGCTAGAGGACCTATCTCATTTGTCTGCTATCTCACTTCAGCTTCTGGGCCTTAATCCATTTCTTGCTGTGGGTACTACTGTAGTCAAAAATAGACCTTCTTTGTTCATGATAGTTGAGGAGTTTGATCTTGTCCTTTTCTAATACACTCTGTTTAGTTCAAATAGTGAAAACTCTTTGGACCAAGAGGCACTGCTGTGGCCTTCCCTTCACATTTTTCCTTCCACTTCCAATACTTGAGCTTAAAAAAAAAAAAAAAGGACAAAACAAAAACCGAGCCCACAACTTTCAGATGCCAATGTGATTTGAGAATTGCAAAACTTGTGCTCCTGGGATGACTGAGGTTGATCTAATTTGCCACACAGTCTTCCTTTCCTTCCCATTTGCTGCTTCTGGCCTTTATCTGTCCCCATATAATGCTATCTTTGCTCTCAGATCTGTCAAGAAAATGAATAACTTTTGTGGCATCTTTTCTGTTAATGTGGAGAAGGCATGTGGGACTCTGAGACAAAGACAAAGCAAGACTATGGTGGTTAGCAGTTGGATTGGACCAGGTTGTTGTGAAAGTACAGCCTGATGATGCTGTTCTATGATAGTTTCTGTGAAACTGCAGCTTAAATATTTGGTCATTCTCCAGATCTTGGCAGTGAGAGAAGGTGAAGACAAACAAACTAAACAGCTTTCCTGGGGTACAGAGATACCTGATCCATAACCAGAACTGAAGTCCTGGGTTCTTAAGTCAGACTGTAATCACAGTTATCACGAGGTCATAAGCAGCTAATTGCTGCTCTTCTGGAAATGGTCAGACAGTCTAGATGGCTTTGTTCAAGTTAAGAAATAGCAAGCATCAGTGCTTAAGGGAAAAACTAAATAAATACTGGTTGTGCTTCTGCAGAGGTTGGAATAGATTCTTATTGATTTTGATGCATGCCTGGAGTAGGCATTTTGTCTGGTGTAACTGGTATCAGGGTGTCTTGTGAAATTAAAATTTCCAGGGCTTGAGGCAGAGAGGAGAGCAAGTAGCAAAGATACCAAACCTGTTCATAAATCTCTAAATTCAAAGAAATAGGTGTTTGTTTGTGTATGTGGCTTTATTTATTTAGACTGTCTTTGACACTAGCTTTCTTCCCTAGGCAAAATTCAAAAGGAGCTTCACCTTAGCTGCTCCTGTGATGCCTGTTCCCATGGAAATAACACAATATAACTGATGCTCCTATGGATAAACTCCAGTATTGGTGAATCCAAGGAGCAGGTAATATCATTCCATAACTGTAACTCCTAATATCTGAAATTCAGGATCCCAGTAGAGAATAGTGGTGGGAGAAAGATTGCCTAAAAAAAAATAAGTAATTTGGGTGTCACACACACACACACTTAAAAGTAGCCAGCATATGCTTTCTCAGAAGCGAGCTGTGCTGTGATATATAACAAAGATAACATTAGTGGCAAAAAGGTACTCACAATAAACAGGAGATATCCTTTGGAAGGTGTGATTCACATTGATGTCAATATCTTTTATTGAACAAAGGGGATTCCAAAAGCAGTGACAAGAGCTTCTCACAATCCCGGTAAATTACTACCCTGATATTGCCCAATGACCATGGTCATAGCAGGCAAAGCTCTTGGGAAATTAGGACCCAGGGCAAGCCACTGAAAATCTAAACTTGACTAAGAACATCTGACTCTCTAGAAGTTTGACTTTGTACTAAATATGTGCCAGCAATGTGTTACCAAGAATGCAATACCAGAAAAGTCTATTTCCCAGTATTTCCTAGGGATCACTTTGGCCATGTCATGAGCAGGGTTGCTGTGCTGCAGACTGGTTGGTTTGTATGGCTTGGCTAGAGCTTCCTCTGGGGGACAGTTGAGCTTTGATTCGCTCACTGATCCAGACCTTGTGAGGTCTGGTAGAAGAGGTGGCTTTCTCTATGCTATATTTAAAGAAACCTTAGTGTGTTGCTCTAAAGAACTGGGGTGTTGGCTTCAGCTTGAAGGTAATGAAACCACAGCAACATGCCCTGGGATGTAGCAGCTGACAGACTATGTATGAAGAATTGTTCAGTCTCTGTGAAAGTGGGAATAAACCTCCAGGACCTGACTTTAAAGAACTCCTGCAAATATGGCTAAGACCCTGCATTTTGTAGTGAGGGGTCTAGGACATATATAAGCTATGCACATGCCATCTAGCAAAAGCTCAGATGTGCCTGTTTTAATGCAATGTAAGGAATTGTATCTTCACAGAGGGACTAAGCATAATCTGAAACTAGTTGTCCCTCTATAAGCATAGACAGAGTCACAAAAAGAAAGACATGCTGATCATGGCTAGAAAGTGCCATGAAAAAAAATTGGTGGCTCAAGGAGTGGGCATGTTATTCTCTGTGGTGGGAATGAATTGTCATTTGGGATGGTTTGGGTTTTTTTTTTTCTGGTTGTTATTTTTGTTGTTTGGTTTGGTTTTGTCTAGTTTGACCTCAGGTTGTATTTTCATTCTGTTACAAGAATCAGTCACTTGTAAGCCCAAGATACCATATTTTAAATGATGGAGTTTTCCTTTCCAGTTCATCTCTGACATTGTGAAACACTTCAACAAAACCTGAATTACTGAGATTAACTTCTCTGGAGTGTTTGTGGGGATTTCAAGTGCTGCCCTTAAGAAATCATTTGCCATGCCCCAAACACTTACTGATTCTCTACAAAACCATATTGCAAGCAGTGTTTATTCCTGAGCATTATGAACTTGCAGTATTTCTGACTAATCAGAAATCTTAGATGTTCAAGTTTATCCCAACTCAGAATAAAACCACTGCTTCCAGTAATCTTCAAATCAGAAATTTTTACATGTCCCCTTGGAAATGGCAGTTGCTGATTCAAAACCCCTGCTTGGTGATTTGGTGAGCACAATGAAGTGTTGTGCAAGGCAAAACAGCTGATTAGAATCTGGAAGCTTTGAGGGTTCCAGCCCAGAGTTTCTGCTTTGGGAGAAGGACTTTTGGAAGCCCTGGAAGTCTGTGTTTTCCCTTGGGTTCCTTAGACTTTAGGTTGCATTGTAAAAGAAGCCATAAGACCGTACTGTCTGTAGTTCTGTTTAGTGCACTAGATTACTAGACTAATCAGACTAGACTAGAAATTGAAGGAGATAGGACTTGAATGAATTTGTTTTCTTTTTAATTTTTTACCAGGTCTTCCAGTGAGGTCCTACCTGCTGTGTGGCTCTCTAGCAACTGGTGAAACAGAAATATTGTTTGTACATAGAACATAGAACTATAACAGGATGCATTGCACTGTCCAAAAGGGTAACAAGAATCTGTTGGGTTTGTTTGGTTTGTTGGGGGGTTTTGTTTGGTTTTCCCTGCCAAATTCATAGATTTCAGTGATCTGAGGCTCTTTTTTTGAATCAGATCTGTATTCCAGCTCCAGTGGTGTATGTCCGGTATGTGTTTTTACTTGAAGAGGTACCTGGGTTTCTCAGTCCTGAGACTGGATTGAAATTTAACACAGAAAAGCACACTATAAACTGCAGAAGAATTAAATACAGTAATGCCCTTGACTGGGGATGCATGCTTGTATTGGCAATCTGTGATCCAGTTCTACTCTCTGATTTGGTGTGTGGTCGGGAGTGAGAAGGGTGAGGACACTGATGCATAAACAAATATAAGGGTTGTTTTGCTATTGCAGCTCATAGCAAGGCAGGGTGTGCTTACAAAGTTTAGTATGATACAAATGCAACCCACTTGTTTCTCAGCTAAACAGAAGCTAGTAAAAATGTGCCTATAAGCATTTTTTCTGATTATCTTCATGCAATTTATGTCTGTAAGCAGGAGCTACCTACATAAGGTTAGCTGTTGTGTTGTGAATAGGACAATGTGTTTTAAGGTAGTAAAGTCCTTAGTGCAGTACCAGCTGATCTTGGTCCAAGCAACAACAGAGTTTCAACTGCTTTTGGTTGATCTAAGACTTGCTCCTTTTATGAAAATTGGTTGTGCTTGGAAGTCTCCAAACTCTTACTTCTGAAGTTTCCTTAAATGTTTCAATATAAGGATTTTTGAGCCCTAGGCTTACTCATCCTTATTTGAATCTTCTAAAACATTGGTCAGGTTCTTCAACATGTTTCTTGAGCACTAATTCAGTAAAACATGTACAAGTGTTATCTGTGTAAAACTGCACATGTGTTTTCATGAAAAACTGGCTGTGTGAAAACAACAGAGCAAAGCAAGTGAATAAGAACTACCATGTTTGGTTGGTTGGAGTTAACAGGCCAGCACTCTTGTTTCCAGTAATGCATACTTGCAATTCCTACTTGACCATTGCAAAGGCTGGGAAGATACTCTGTACCATGAAGGTGTCTTCCCAAAGGAATAAAAAAATATCTAAAACACCAAAACTAATAGGAAACAACAAGCTCCTCTGTATGTCATCTGTGGCCTTTTTAAACAGGGATGCCAGCTTGAGGACTGGCTCCATGAACATCTGAAGAATTAATAGATCCACCCTCAATCCAAACATCTCTGGGTTATTCTCCAGTGCTCAGAGGAAGGGAACCAATTCCAGGATCACACTCTCCAGTGTGTGATCCTGGAATGTGCGATCCATTCTTGCCTTTATATTTAGTCAACGTGAGCGTGCAGGCATTCAAAGCATTTCCCTTAGGTAATCTTGATGTTTTCACCTCCCTAAAGAGACTAAACTCTTTGCCTCCACTTTGAACTCTGGCTGCCTTCACTATATGTCAGGAAGGGCAATAGGAGTGGCATCTAATGTCTTCTGCAAAGCACTGTGGAACACCATAGTGTGTGGCACTGTTAAGTATCTCTTTGTGTGAGACCTTGTAGTAGACAGTGGCACACAGTGCTGGTAGATGTAGTAATAAGCCAGAGGCACCAAGAAGTCTGACTGTACTAGTGATATAGATAGCAGTAGCACGGAAAACATTAAGAAGGACTACAGAGTCCTGGGAGAGGTGCTTAGGGGCTCTGAAGCTCAGATAGTCTTTTCATCAGTTCTCCAGGATACAGGGGAGGACCTTATAAAGGCTAGATAGATTTGCCAGGTTAAATGGTTAGAACAGTGGTGCCATAGTTGGGGGTTGGGGTATTTAGAACACGGGACTCGATTTGGGAGGCCAGGTCTACTAGAGACTGGTGGAGCTGGTCTGACAACAAAGGGGAAGAGAGGTTTTGGTAGGAGGCTTGCAAGACTGGTCAAGGATGCTTTAAACTAGCAGTGTTGGGGGAGGAGGGCATCATTCCATACCAACACTCCCAGTCAGATGCCAGCACCTATAATAAATGTTCCGAGCAATGTAGAGATGTCCCAGCCACTCCAGCCAATGAGCTGTCTTCATTTGGAGCTCAGCTCAGATGCCTCTGCCCAAAATACCCACAGTATGGGGAACAAACAAGAGGAATTAGAGATGTGTGCACATCTACAGGAATATGATACAATAGGTATCACAGAAACATGGTGGGATGGCTCCTGTGACTGGAGTGTTGGAATGGAAGGTTACAGGCTCTTTAGAAAAGACACGCCTGGCAGACAGGGAGGCGGACCACACCACCCAAGTTTTGGAATGCAGACGCAGGAACTGTGAGAATGAAGACCCTAGGCCCACTGTAGGAGAGGATCTGGTTCGAGACCATCTTAAGAACCTGAACGTACACAAGTCCATGGGACCTGATGAAATCCATCCGCGGGTCCTGAAGGAGCTGGAGAATGAAGCTGCAAAGCCACTGGCCATCATATTTGAAAAATCATGGCAGTCAGGTGAAGTTCCCGACGACTGCAAAAAGAGAAATATAACCCCCATTTTCAAGAAAGGGAACATGGATGACCTGGGGAATTACAGACCAGTCAGTCTCACCTCTGTGCCTGGCAAAATCTGGGAGCAGATTCTCCTGGAAGGCATGCTAGGGCACATGAAAAACAACAAGGTGCTTGGTGACAGCCAGCATGGCTTCACTAAGGGGAAATCCTGCCTGACCAATTTGGTGGCCTTCTATGACAGGGCTACGGAAACGACGGACAGGGGTGGAGCAGTTGGTGTCATCTACCTGGATTTGTGCAAAGAGTTCGACACTGTCCCACACAACATCCTTGTCTCTAAATTGGAGAGACATCAATTTGATAGGTTGACCACTCGGTGGATAAAGAACTGTCTGGATGGCCGCAGGCAAAGAGTTGTGGTCAACGGCTCGATGTCCAGCTGGAAACCAGTATCGAGTGGTGTCCTTCAGGGATCACTGTTGGGACCAGTCTTGTTCAACATCTTTGTCAGTGACATGGACAGTGGGATTGAGTGCGCCCTCAGCAAGTTTTCTGATGACACCAAGCTGTGTGGTTCAGTTGATATGCTGGAGGGAAGGAATGCCATCCAGAGGGAGCTTGACACACTTGTGAGGTGGGCTGATGCCAACCTTATGAAGTTTAACCATGCCAAGTGCAAGGTCCTACAGCTGGGTCGGAGCAATCCCAGGCACAGCTGCAGGGTGGGCAAAAAGGAAATTTAGTGCAGCCCTGTGGAGAAGGACTTGGGATGTTGGTTGATGAGGAAATGAACATGAGCCAGCAGTGTGCACTCCCAGCCCAGAAAGCCAACTGCATACTGGGCTGCCTCAAAAGGAGTGTGAGCAGCAGGTTGAAGGAGGTGATCCTGCCCCTCTACTCTGCTCTAGTGAGACCTCACTTGGAGTATTGTGTGCAGTTCTGGTGTCCTCAACATAAAAAATACATGGAGCTGCTGAAGCAAGTCCAGAGGAGGGCCACGAGGATGATCAGGGGACTGGAGCAGCTCCTGTATGAAGACAGACTGAGAAAGTTGTGGCTGTTCATCCTGGAGAAGAGAAGGCTGCGTGGAGACCTCATAGCAGCCTTCCAGTATCTGAAGGGGGGCTATAGGGATGCTGGGGAGGGACTCCTCGATGGGAACTGTAGTGACAGAACAAGGGGTAATGGGTTAAAACTAATACAGGGGAAGTTTAGATTGGATATGAGGAAGAAATTCTTTACTGTGAGGGTGGTGAGGTACTGGAATGAGTTGCCCAGGGAGGTTGTGAATGCCTCATCCCTGGCAGTGTTAAAGGCCAGGTTGGAGAATGCCTTGGGTGGCATGTTTTAGTGTGAGGTGTCCCTGCCTCTGGCAGGGGGTTGTAACTAGGTGATCTTAAGGTCCTTTCCAACCCTAAGCATTCTATGATTCTGTGATCTGCATCATATGGAGAACCTTATAAGTTGTACTTTGTGTGTGTAAAGCTAATCTGTTTATCCATATTCTGTGGGGCTTGTTTTTAGCTATTGCAGGCACCTGAAAGTATTTAGGCAGATCGTCAAAGCCTCACCAGGTGTTTGAAACCAATAGTCGGCTCAGTGGGCCTCATTCTTGCTGAAACAATATTTGATACTAATGGAAATCAATGCCTGAGGGCTTTTAAGCTGAGAACACAGCTAGGAGAGTAGAAAAGAAGGATGTTGCTATCTGTCAACTTTGTATGTACAATGGAATTGATTTGAAGATGTATAATGTAATTTTGCTTCCTAGTAAGCCATTTATCTTCTTAGGATGGAGAAGTGCCAAAAGTTTCCTAGAGATCTGGGGGCTAGAAACAAGCTGGGAGTTGGAAGAAGTGTATCTACTCTAATGGATAGCTGAGGTAGCAATGGTGGTGCTAGTGTTAAGACATCAAAATGAAGCATTCTGGGGATTTGCCTGTGAAATGTTTTAATATATCTGGGGAGAAAGACTTCTGCTTGGTTTCAGGAGGTGCTGAGGAAAAAGCAAAAGAAAAGAGATGAAAGAACTTGTAAACAAGATTGCTTGTGCTGAATTCTGTATTAACAGCGGAATTCAGTCTTTATTGGGTATCTTCACAGCAAGAAGGTGAATCTGTGAGGAAAGAAATAGACAAAGCTACAACATGGAGGTATGAGAGCATACTTGACATAGCTTAAAAAATGTGAAGTTGGTCTTAGTGTATCTATTTGCTGAATCATCTATTAGAATTCTTGCTGCTCCTCAAAAAATTCAGCCTTTGTCAAACCATATCTCTATGCAGGAAAGCATTGTGTTTATAGCTCTGTGAAGAATTATCTTGGGTTCCCTACAGGCTTGTAAACCAAGTACAAGCTAACCCTTATGCTTGTAAGAAAAACTGTTTGGAAGCTTGAAGTTAGGCTTCCCATTCCTTCAAATTGTGGCCACAGAAGCTGGTTCTGTTGCTTACAACTACGTAACCATGGTAATCAAACTACTTAGTTTGTCTTGTTACCTCTATAGACAGACTGCTCTGTTACCAGGTGATGTTAGACTGGAGAAGGGAAGGGTCTGGCAAAAGAATTTGATAATTGTTCTGATTGAAATATTTAGATCTGACCGCCAAATTCTTGTGATTGTGTTGTAAGCATGTATCTTTATTTCCTATCTACACAATGTAGCAAATACTTTCTTCTTCCTGTCATATATAAAATTATATGCTTGTTAGGATAGTGACTTTTCAGTTCAGCTGAGAGGACCCTTTTTGACTCTAAGTGCTGCCATCAATAAAATGATCTTAAATCTTTGGCCACTGGCTTGTTATCCAAGCCAAGCAGCATGGTCAGAGTTGACCATATCCAGAATGAGCTCTTGGTGTAAAGCAAAGTTCTATTTTGTGCTATTCTTAATATACTCCAAATACTATTAAGAAGTTTCTGTTTGGTTTTGGTTTGTTGTTGTCGTCACCAGTGTTTCATCTAATCTTTTTTTTCAAGGGTGGGAAGAAGGATGTTTTCTTTATTGTGTGCTTCTTTATTGAGTACACTCTTGCATTAGCAAGTAGAAATAAAATGAAAATAAAGTGCCTGTCTGGGCTAGCTCTAGCTTGTCTGGAGTACATATCAAATGTGTTGTTCTAGAAATGCAATTTCTACTGGCATGAATTAACAGGCTTCCGAAAAATAACAGTATTACAGAGAATATACAGTTCTGTTTTGACATTGCATACATCTAGCGTTATATATTTATCTAAAAGATAACTGATGAAATTAAAGTAGCTCAATACTATTTCCAGCTGAAAAAACACGGCTTTTATACTGCATAGCCCTTGGGAGGCTTAGATTTGTGGTTTTTGGATCAAATTACTTTCCAAAGTTGGAGACCACTTTGGAATTTTGGATTCTCTTTGTCAAGTTTAATACGTGATCAAAAGGGCAAATTTGGTATGTAGGTTCCGTGTCTGCTGTTTCAGAATTTATTGGTAGGAGTTCTAAGAATCAGTTCAGTATGATTTGTTGGAAATAATCTAGTGTTAATAGAATACTATACAATGAAAATATACATTGATGATTCTGTACTAGACCCCTATGTGTTCCCAAAGATGAGCTTCTAGGCACTTGCCTGTGTGTTTAAAGCAAATGCCTGGAAAGGAGATTTGATGTTTTCTGTCATGATACCTGTCTGAAGGAGGTCTGAGTCAATTTTGGTGGGATGTGTAATATCTTCAGTATAAAACTGGTAGCCACTGCAAAACTGGTTGGGCATTCTGACAGGAGCTGCACAATTAGGTGTGTACTGCTGAGCACAAAATTCTTCAGAATATCAAAGCAACAGCCATAGAATGGACAGCTACTAAGTAAGTGGAGTGGAAAAGACACAACAGTATAAACTCAGTATCTAGCCGTTCCCTTCAGTCCTTATTTGATCTTCCCTTAAGGTGAGTACCAGTAAAGTTCAGCTTAAGTCATGAGTCCTAATTTTGTCAAAACTACTTGAGTAAGTAGTTGAATATTGTTCAGTAAATACAGGTCACCTGGAAGATAGGGAAGATGGTTTATGACAGGGCAAGTGAGACAACATCATACATGTGTAGTACTGTAATGCAGTCTATGATACTTGAGGTTGCCCTTTCTTTTTTGGTAGGGCAAAATATTTTCTAAGGTAGGCATAAGCCAGTAAGTTCCAGTTCGAGAGCTCTCCTAGTTATGAATCCATTCCTAGCAAGAGTTCAGATTTAAAGCACTCAGCTTTGTTGTCTTGAGATGCAGCCCCTTATCCTGCCCATGGCATGGTGTCCCTGCCCATGGCAGTGGGGTTGGAACTAGATGATCTTAAGATCCCTTCCAACCTTAACTATTCTATGATTCTATCCTTTCCACATAAGGAGTGGTGTTATTTTCTTGTAGTAAATTAAAATGACATGGAAGGAATGCTTTTTCTAAATAAATTTTTATAGTTCTGAAGTTTGTTGCTAAGCTGATAAGTTGTCTTTTTAATTTCTCCCCAGTCACCATCTCCTTTTACCCCCCACAGATATCCAGGTTTTATTTTAATCATTAATTGCCTAAAACCTATGACCCCGGAAAAGCTAAATATAACCTATTCCAATACACTGCCAAACTCTTAGTAATTCTTTCTCCTGTCCTGTTTAAGATTGAAACATGCAGTACAGTGACAATGGGGAGCATCTTGCATATTTGAAAATTACAGAGTGGCGTTTTGGCATACTGGCTTCCAGTATATTACTTTGGGGTAACTGACAACCAGTGAAGCCAGAGATCACTTGGTTGTATCTCTTTCTTTCAGATGAAGGTTTTCAGGTTTTGTATGCTGCATTTGGAGAAAAGGTAATGTTGTGCCCAGATAGGCTGTAGTTTGATACTTCTTTGTACTGCTAAAGAACATCTCTACTGGTGCTGCCAGGAAACAGAGGCCAGTTATAGTAGTAGGGGACTGTACTTTGGAAGGAACAGAAGCACTCATCTGTCGGCCTGACCCAGTCTCAAGGGAGGTGTGTTGCCTGTCAGGGGCATGGATCAAGGATGTTGCACAGAGGCTGCCTGCTCTACTAAGCCCCACTGTTACCCACTTGTAGTGATCCATGGGGGGGCTAGTGATATAGATAGCAGCAGCCTAGAGAACATAAAGAAGGACTACAGAGCCCTGGAAGAGGTGCTTAGGGGATCTGGGGCTCAGGTTGTCTTTTGTCAATTCTCCAGGATACAGGGGAGGACCCTAAAAAGGTTAGGAGGATTTGCCAGGTTAATAAATGGTTAGAGGGGTGGTGCCATAGTCAGGGATTTGGGTGTCTTTAACATGGGACCCAAGTTAGTAGGCCAGGTCTACTGGGAGCTGGTGGAGCTGGTCTGACAACAAAGGGAAAGAGTGGTTTTGGTAGGAGGTTTGCCAGACTGGTCAAGGATCCTTTAAGCTAGCAGTGCTGGGGGAGGAGGGCATCATTCCATCCCAACACAGTCAGTTGCCAACACCTATAATAAATGCTTGGAGCTATGTAGAGATATTCCACCCACTCCAGCCAATGAGCTAGCTTCCTTTGGAGCTTAGCTCAGATGCCTCTGTCCAAATACCCGTAGTATGGGGAACAAACAAGAGGAATTAGAGATGTGTGCGCATCTACAGGAATATGATGTAATAGGTATCACAGAAACATGGTGGGATGGCTCCTGTGACTGGAGTGTTGGAATGGAAGGTTACAGGCTCTTTAGAAAAGACAGGCCTGGCAGATGGGGAGGGGAAGTTGCTATTTATATTAGGGATAGGCTGGAGAGTGTAGAACTCTGTCTGGGGACAGGTGAGCAGTCAATAGAGAGTTTGTGGGTCAGGACTAAAGGGAGAACAGCTATGGGTGACATAACTGTGGGGATCTGTTACAGACCGCGTAATCAAGAGGACTCTGTGGATGAAGCACTCTGCAGACAGATAGGAACAGACTCACACTTGCAGGCCCTTGTTCTCGTGGAGGACTTCAAACACCCTGATATCTGTTGGGGTGACAGTATGACCCGGCACAAGCAATCCAGGAGGTTTCTCAATTGTGTGGAAGACAAGTTCCTTCTGCAAGTAATAGAGGAGCCAAGAAGGAGGGGCGCCATGCTTGACCTTGTGCTCACCAGCAGTGAAGGGCTCTTTGGAAGTGTGAAACTCCAGAGGAGCCTTGATTGCAGCGATCATGAGAAGTTCGAATTTGAGATCCTCAGGACAGTGAGAAGAGCGTGCAGCACTCTCACTGCCCTGGATTTCAAGAGAGCAGACTTTGGCTTCTTCAGGAACCTGCTTAGCAAGGTTCCATGGGATATAGCTATAGAGGGCAGGGGGACCCAAGACTGTTGGCTAATATTCAAGGATCACCTGTTACAAGCTCAGGAGTGTTGCATCCTGATTACAAGGAAGTGCAGCAGGAGGGCCAGGAGACCTCCTTAGATGGATAAGGAGCTGCTCAGGAAAATTCAAAGGAAAAAAGAGGCTTATAAAAGGTGGAAGAAAGGACAGGTGGCTTGGGACGAATACAGGGATGTTGTTCAGGAAGCTAGAGACCAGGTTAGGAAAGCTAAGGTCCAGTTAGAATTAAACTTGACTAGGCATGTTAAAGATAACAGGAAGGGATTCTATAGGTATGTAGCAAATAGAAGACTAGGGACAACGTAGGCCCCCTCCAGAAGCTATTGAAAGAACTGGCTACACAGGATTTGGAGAAGGCTGAGGTTCTTAATGACTTCTTTGCCTTGGTCTTCACTGACAAATGCTCTGACCGCACCACCCAAGTCTTGGAAGACGGATGCAGGGACTGTGAAAAGCTAGACCTTGGGACCACTGTAGGAGAGGATCTGGTTCGAGACCATCTTAAGAACCTGAACGTACACAAGTCCACGGGACCTGATGAAATCCATCCGCGGGTCCTGAAGGAGCTGGAGAATGAAGCTGCAAAGCCACTGGCCATCATATTTGAAAAATCATGGCAGTCAGGTGAAGTTCCCGACGACTGCAAAAAGAGAAATATAACCCCCATTTTCAAGAAAGGGAACATGGATGGCCTGGGGAATTACAGACCAGTCAGTCTCACCTCTGTGCCTGGCAAAATCTGGGAGCAGATTCTCCTGGAAGGCATGCTAAGGCATATGAAAAACAACAAGGTGCTTGGTGACAGCCAGCATGGCTTCACTAAGGGGAAATCCTGCCTGACCAATTTGGTGGCCTTCTATGACAGGGCTACGGAAACGACGGACAGGGGTGGAGCAGTTGGTGTCATCTACCTGGATTTGTGCAAAGAGTTCGACACTGTCCCACACAACATCCTTGTCTCTAAATTGGAGAGACATCAATTTGATAGGTTGACCACTCGGTGGATAAAGAACTGTCTGGATGGCCGCAGGCAAAGAGTTGTGGTCAACGGCTCGATGTCCAGCTGGAAACCAGTATCGAGTGGTGTCCTTCAGGGATCACTGTTGGGACCAGTCTTGTTCAACATCTTTGTCAGTGACATGGACAGTGGGATTGAGTGCGCCCTCAGCAAGTTTTCTGATGACACCAAGCTGTGTGGTTCAGTTGATATGCTGGAGGGAAGGAATGCCATCCAGAGGGAGCTTGACACACTTGTGAGGTGGGCTGATGCCAACCTTATGAAGTTTAACCATGCCAAGTGCAAGGTCCTACAGCTGGGTCGGAGCAATCCCAGGCACAGCTGCAGGGTGGGCAAAAAGGAAATTTAGTGCAGCCCTGTGGAGAAGGACTTGGGATGTTGGTTGATGAGGAAATGAACATGAGCCAGCAGTGTGCACTCCCAGCCCAGAAAGCCAACTGCATACTGGGCTGCCTCAAAAGGAGTGTGAGCAGCAGGTTGAAGGAGGTGATCCTGCCCCTCTACTCTGCTCTAGTGAGACCTCACTTGGAGTATTGTGTGCAGTTCTGGTGTCCTCAACATAAAAAATACATGGAGCTGCTGAAGCAAGTCCAGAGGAGGGCCACGAGGATGATCAGGGGACTGGAGCAGCTCCTGTATGAAGACAGACTGAGAAAGTTGTGGCTGTTCATCCTGGAGAAGAGAAGGCTGCGTGGAGACCTCATAGCAGCCTTCCAGTATCTGAAGGGGGGCTATAGGGATGCTGGGGAGGGACTCCTCGATGGGAACTGTAGTGACAGAACAAGGGGTAATGGGTTAAAACTAATACAGGGGAAGTTTAGATTGGATATGAGGAAGAAATTCTTTACTGTGAGGGTGGTGAGGTACTGGATTGAGTTGCCCAGGGAGGTTGTGAATGCCTCATCCCTGGCAGTGTTAAAGGCCAGGTTGGAGAATGCCTTGGGTGGCATGTTTTAGTGTGAGGTGTCCCTGCCTGTGGCAGGGGGTTGGAACTAAATGATCTTAAAGTCCTTTCCAACCCAAACTATTCTATGATTCTGTGATTCCTACCACATGGAAGACCTGTCCACAGACTTCTTGCATGAGATAACATACAAGCTAAAAGATAATGGTTTTCATTTTTTATTCACACTTTAAAAGCATCCACTTCCTTTCAGTTGAAGGGAGTTGTGATTTTCAACTTTCAGAAAACAGGGAAAGCTTTGTTGTGAGTAGAAGAAACTGGAGGACAGCAGATAAGTCTCCCCTGTTAGCCAAATTCAGTATTTTTGTTACTATTCCCTGCATGGATTTAGTCCCTGTCCCTCTCTTTTTTTGCATCATGGTAGCAGAGGACGGGATGACATAAATGCTGGTCTGAATACATAGTTCACAATCTAATGTTCTTGTAAATCTGGTGTCCAGTAACCACTGCACAATGGGAGTTTTGATCCAGACTATAGCTGATTTAAAACCATTTATTTTTGTTGATGGCTGGTAGCTAGTGCTAAATGATGGCAAGGGTACTCACCTGCTTGTCAAAAAAAATTAATCTGTCCTGTGTAATGTAAATGGAGGGTATCCAGCTTGTTTCACATGATCCATGTTTGCTGTATAAACTCTGAAGACTGCTTGCTGTTAGAGAAGCATGAGTGTAGCAGTTACCCTCACATAGGCTCTGTTACTTTAAACAATTTTCTCCCACGCAAATAAAAACTAGCAATTCTGAAGTTATAGGACCACTTTGCAATTTACAGGTAATATTTTGTGATAGCAGAAAGTGGCTTCTACAGTAGTATCATATTTTGTTGTCAGTTTTGTGAATGACATGTGTAAACTGGTCACAACAAGGAAAACCTCAGTAAACAACCTGCTCTGTGAGCTTGCGTTAGTGTCAATTTCACTGTCATTCACATGATGCAATGGACAGTGTAGAAAACTGCCTTGGGTCAGCAGAACCTGAAGACTTGGTTCCCTCATATGACCCCATCTCTGCTATTTGCTTCTTTTTGTCACTAATTGGTTTGTTCTTGTAGCACAGTGTGTTCCAGGGTACAAAACAAGGAACTTCTTCCTGGAAACCTGATAGCTTATGCTATTAACTTGCTATTGTCTTCCTTCTTTTCCACACAGAATTTTCTAAACCATGAGTTCATTTGCATTCTGCCAGAAGAAGATATGTTCCTCCAGGCAGTTGAGAGCATAACCTGTAAATATTGTGGGTTTGGCCAGTGTACCAAGAATGCTGGCTCAGGCCAGGCTGCTCAGATGGGCATTCCTAGGACTGTAGAGTAGTCTCAGGGGCATATTAAGAACAGTTGTTATAACAAAAGGCAAAGGACAATAGCTAGTGATCTAGAAATGTCTCCTCTTCCTGGATTTTTAAGATAGTGTCAATGTGAAGAATGAGCCTGAAGTTTCAGGATGCATTACAGTGAACCCAGAGTAGCACGTGCAATACATGAGATTTTATTTTAGGTCATCTTGGAAGACTGTTTCAGTTATCTACATGTACTGCCCCAAAGGAGCAGTCTGGCAGCTGTGTATACCTGCATTGCCCTTCTCTAGTCCCAATATGAAGAAGGTTATCTGGGGTAATTCGTAATGGCATGAGTTGAGAAAGATCTTGAGTTGCCTAAATTCACAGTGTGAAAGATACGCTACAGAAGTAGCTTAAGAAGCAATTTGTTCTTGATTTTTCTTTTGATTTCTTTTACCTTTAAGCTTTCCTTCATTAATCTTATCCCAAGAGGAGAGCTGGAAAGGAATGAGAAGGAAATGTAGACATAAAGGCTAAGCATTGGATGCTAAATAGCATTACTTTACTGTTACCTGTGCTTGCTTAGCATAGTCTGAATTCTGGGAGGATGCTATGTTCTTTGTAGGTTTGTGGAGTTTGTTTTGTTTTGTTTGCTTGTTTTTAATTACACACCTCACATAAAATTGTACATAATACAGAACATCATTGATGTACTGCAGTTTAAGGAAACTGGTAGGGTGATGACTCTACTTATGAGCTACAAGGGGTCCTACAAGTTTGATTTTTTTATTTCTTTTTTTACCACTTATGCATTTTTTTTTAGTTTCCACTCCCTCTCATTTCCCTTTTCAAAAGGAAAAAAAAGTACTGGGACTATCGAGAATACTTGATTTATCAGTTACTGATATTCAAAATCTCCTTCCATTCTCAGAAATGATGCTTCCAAACTCATCATGCATCATGAATTCCAATTTGCTGGTAAGCATAAATTGCCTGGTTCTCCTATAACAAAGAAGACATTCTGTTTAGTCTTTAGGCTTTGAAGTATTTTTCACAGATTAAAGAGAGACTCTGCAGAGCCCTAAACTGCCAGTTTTCTTTTTCATTCAAGGATCAAATTCTTGTCCTCAAGGGGTAGTTTAATGTGAAGAAGGAAATTGAGAGGGGGAGGAGAGAAAATATCAGTTGAAAATATTTGCTGTGAATTAAATGTGCAAAATTATATGAAAAGTAATCTACTGTCCATTTTAAATAATAACTGACATTATTCTTCTAATGCAGTTGATAAAGTGGTGAAGCATTGTCTTACTAAAATTCCTGGAAACTGCAGAATATCACTGTATAAAGCACAAATTAGTCATTGGCACAACAAAATTGATTTACAAATTGCATAGTTCTGTTGAAAAGCTATTTGAGGAATCCTCCTCTTCATTCTCCAGAACTTTTCTCCATTTCTGCAGTGTGACTAAAGTTAGTAAGTTTTGGTATTTTAAGGACTGATGCTGCATGCAAAAATCTGAGCACATAAATGTTGGTTTTGGAAGAGTATCATAGCTGAAATTGGAGAAGCACTGAACTAAAAGAGCTATGGCAGACTAGGAAGGAACAAAAGTACTGAACCTTGGATTTGTTAATGTAGTTTCCATTTCATGAAAATAATGCTGTCCCAGAAACTTAACTACTGTTCTGAACAGACTTCACAATGATTCCCCACAGCTTTAAGCTGGCCTGCAGGAAAAGCCCTGTATTTTAAGGGATATCTCTTATTCATATGCTAAATAAATGACTTAGCTGTTCAGTAGCTTGAAGTCAGCAGAAAAACACTTAAGAAATATAGTTACTGAACGTGTCCTCTTCTTAGCATGGATTTCCACCTGAAAAAGCTTTGATCTTAACAAACCTGACTATACTCTGTTCAAGTATTCATCTTATGTTGTTAGAAGCCTACACTTAAAATAGTAGAAATTGTGTAAGGGTAATAAATCACAGGTGTATTTTAGACTTTGCCATTGAAATTACAGGTCAGAGTAATACCATGTTTTGTGCTTGTGACCCAGACAAAGAAATGGCATACAGTGTACAAACTTGAAAAGGCTCTTTAATGAGTATGTGAACAACAGGCAGACACTGATATGTCTTAAATCTTTCAGCTGATAGTATGTCCAGGATAGGGTTTGCAATAACTCATCTGACTGGGACAGAGTTTCTAGGTAGAGACCTTCTGAAAAATATTTGTCTGCGTCCAGAGGCTATCACAGAGGGAAACTTTATCTCTGGGAGATTTGTTGGTACAAAGCTAATAATAAGTGGCCTGAGGAAAAGGTTCAGGATTGATTAAGTGAAAGAACTGAAAAATGCAATTGCTTCCTCCAAAACTGTGACCTGATGGTCAGACTTAGAGGACATCCAGAGAAGCAGGCATTGTTTTGGAACAAAGGAAGTACTGAATGCTTAATATCCCAAATAAGTTCTGAATGATGGAGCTTCTCTGAAGGCACTTGACTGTGATTTTAAATTAACCTTCATTCTGCAGGCTCTGAATATCTGGAAATGCGTGTGTGTTGTCTTCATCCCCTCTTTTCTCCCACACCCAACGGTGTCTCTTAAACTCTGTAGCTGAAAGGATTTGAGTGTGTTCTATTGGTTAGAAGCATTCTTGTACATTTGATAAGCACTCTCTATTTGCAGCTAAGCTCTTCAAGGATTACTAAAATGATAGGCAAACTATAATTATGATACAAACACTAATTATTGTAAAAATGGGACAAGTTCTAATTTTAAGACTGCTAAATATTCAAAACTGCTAAATATTGCTTTTTTAAGACAGCTTCAAATTAACTTCACTTTTAATTTAAGCAGTCATATGAAATCAATTACAATATTTTTGAATGTTCTGTCGAGCTTTAATAGTTTAAAATAATTTATAGTTGGGAGTAGATAATGACATTTGAATGATGAGAAAGAACCATAATTCCTTAAAGGGAGTACACTTGCTATAAAATATCCCTTAAAAGAGATGTAGTACCTCTTATTTTTCTAAAGAAGTATGCTTGTACTAGAATATCTTCTAATGACTGACCTTGACACAGAGCCAGGCTTTGGTGAGCTCTTTGCATCCTTTGTTGGTCCCATGCTACTACCCATGGCATTGCTAGCAGCTAGGTAGGGTAATTGTGAGGTGCAGACATGTCCTGCCCACTGATGCCTTTGCAAGAGGAAAGGAGTAGGGAAAATAACAGGGACATTCTAAGCATTCAGTACCACAAATACTGAACATGTTTATTTCTTTTAATTTGTACTTTAGTGCATTACTAAAGTTCTGATTAAAATATTTAGAGTTTTATCTTTGTAATTAAAAGAAGCGGTGTGGAAAATACAAAAGCCATGGTAATAATCCCTGCAACCCAGCATATGGCATTTTATATCCCCAAACAAAGAATCACTTAAATGTAAATTGATAGCTTATGAGGTATGTCAAACATGATCTGAAGCATGAATTGGAATATAAACCATGTGGATTAACAATTCAGTTGCCATAGAAACTTAGTCTGAAATTGGAACTGAAACTTGCTGAAGAATGCAGCCCATGACGTTTTGTTAGCTCTAAGCCTTTATATGTAATATTAGCTGTAACAATAGCTATGTGATGTGATTTCTGGGTTTGGGTTTTGTTTGTTTGTTTCTTCCATTAACACTGGAAATCAGTTGTTTATAGTTAACTCTGCAGTTGCTCTGGTTGTTCTAGCTGCTAGGGATCACTCAGCATAAGTGATCACTCCAAATCCTGATGTTGCAGGTATTATTTAGGGAATACTTGTCTGCGATTACATACTTAGTATTTGCATCCAGATGGCTTTGGCCATCACAGGCCAACTTCAAGAATGCGCATGTACCTAGCAATCATACTCCTAAGCATACTTTTCAGTCTTTAAAAACTGTATGTAGCTGAATTCACCATCTCCTACGACTCTGCTCCTAACCTGGATCTTTAATGACTCTCTATTCAATAACAATTCATAGAACCATCGAATGGTTTGAGTTGGAAGGGACCTTAAAGGTCATATAGGTCCACCCCCCCCTGTCGTGGGCAGAGATACCTTCCACTAGACAAGGTTGATAGTCAATTAGCTGATTCAAATGGTGGATGGCAGCATGTGGATCTTCCATTTCTAGGACATTATTTTAAATCTTGGTAAATTCTCACTGCTTTCACTCCTGAGTTTGTTCAGCTCAGTGCATCTGCAAATTAGACTTGTATAGCTCTTGAGAGAGACTACCATTATAGTATGCAGAGAGACATGCTGCCTAAGTCTGCATTTATATCAAGGCCATATTTATATTTACTAGCTGGATTATGACTAGGGGAATGAAAGACTGCTCTGCTACTTTCCTGTGTTGTGTGCTCTCTGTGGTTGGATCTTTTGTCTTTAGAGCTGTTAGTTCAATAGTTCTTGTGCTAGAGTCACCTAAAAAAAATAGAGGTCTTATTGAGCGGCTAGGATATAAAACTGAAATAACTTTGAAGTGACTTACTGAAAGAGCGAATGTCAAGTTCCTGTTCATCTGTAAATGGAGAGATGCAAGACAAGAATTTTGATCCAGCCTTTAAGTGGGCTTGAAATTAAGCAGCAAACATCCTTAGCTGTAACTTAGTTCAAAGCTATTTTCAGCAGTTTTGTCCTGGATAAATCTGAAACTTGGTGTAAAAAGAGCAAAATCTTTCAGTGATGATTAGACAGACAGGCCTAGCCAATCCAGGTTGCTTTTAAAGCCAATGTTAGATTAACAGAAAAGTCTACACTGTTGACCTGTTGGTTTACTTATACTTTAAGCCTTTGGATACCTAGACATCTGGATGAAGCATCCGTGGATTAATGAGGTCTCTGTGTAATAATAGTTAACTGAATCCTTTTTAAACCTTTAGCCTGCTGCTTAACATGAATTTACAAGTGTAAAGTGCTTTGTGGTTGACCAAATCGTAATAAATATACTCATTGCTATTAATGAATGCAGAATCATATTTGGAACAGTACTGTCTTTGCACCCTGATTCCTCAATCAACTAAGTTTGATTCCTCAATTTTTATTATTTTTATAAGTTCTCAGATCCAGCCTCTTGCTGCTATTTTCAGTCTGTTCTTTAAGGAGTGTTGTTAGGTTTAAACTATTTATAAAGGCCCTGTAATGTGCATTTTGGCTGTTCCTACCTCTTACTGGAAACTGCCACTGGAATATTATCGAAACCTAATTGGTGCATGAAGTCTTGGGCTGTGTGCCAAAATAAAGAAGAGACTGGGGGTGAGGAGAAGTAGAAATAACTAGAAAGAAAAAGGTCATGTTCTCAGAATAAGTGGCTGCAGCTTGGCATAAATTTGGAAATTGCATCTGTTAATGCTAGTGCTGAATTTAGCATAAAATAGTTGCTGTTTCTCTTCAATCTAGAATTCAGTTCCATAACCCTTCTGAATATCATGCGGAATTCTAATCTTGAACCCAAGAGTATTGTTTCCTTTATTTCTCGAAGCTGACGAATTGATGTGGTTGGCTGGCTAGGTCAGAATATTTGGAAAAATTATTTGTGCATTTAAAGGGACTGAAGTCCTAAGGACTCCTAAAGTGAATGTTGTTATAGCAAAAGCCTTTGAGGCCATAATTCCACCTAGGACATAAATTCAGAAAAAAAAAAAAAACATTACTCTGATATATAAACAACTGATAGAGTTGAGTCTTTGATTCTTTCTGGAGCCCTGCAGAAGACATGCAGTTTGCAGGAGTAGGACATTGATGACTTAGTGTATGAAACTGTTGAGATAAATCCCCTTTTAGCATATCTCATTTTACTATTCTCATGGATCTGATAATCTTCTGTATCAGGAGCAGTGAGTACTTATGCTACTGGAGTTAGAAAGTGTGGACTAGTTTCTGTTGTGACTTACTGCTGCTGTATCAACAGGAGAAGATTCAAGGACTTTTTAACTGTTCAATTGACAGCCCAGCCAGTTACCACTCAACAGAAGTGAATGCTGAGTGTCCAAAAGCTGGAGAATGATTTCTAGAGTTTAAAGTATTTATACTCAAATCTTTAGAAGTAATTGAGTCAGGAGAGTGCAGAGATTTATACTTGTTTATTATCATTCCCAATGCAATTGATGACTTTTCAGGAATGGTTCCATTGAATGCAACAGGATCACTCATGGAACAATGAAAATATAGTCTAAGGCTGAGATTTCAGTAAGAAAATGTTTCAAACACTATAGCTAAACACAGGTGTGCAACATCAGATTGAGACAAGTGTTGCAGACATAAGGGGACGTGGATCTGCTGGTGGTCATTGTATCCTCTATACTCAGTACAACTCTATCAAGCTTGTCCATGCTTTTCACATGAAGCACATTGTGACAGTAACATTACAGGCTTGCTGCTACTTTGTTATAGGGTGTTGCTTTCTGACTTCAGTAACTGACCTTATTTCCTCTAAAGCTGCATCCTAAGGAGCACAGATGTCTGACATAATATATGCAAAAGTTTGGTGAAAAATCTTTCTTACCTGCATTGTTGAGATTCCCTGAATCTCATTTGCTACCCTAAAAAGAGGGTCATATTGTACTCAACTGCAGAGACAAAAATGGTTTCACAAGAGACAGCCTGTGAAAAAATCAGTCTTTTGGTACAGGTAGGTGTAAGTTTGTCTGAAGAAAGCATGTGGGAGACTATAGGCTTCCTGTAGTACTAGCCAGTGCACACAAACTGGCAGTTGCGTAACACTTCTACAGTCATGGTGCTGCATTGCTCCAGTGTCTTCCAAGTGTCTCAATCCACCTCTGCCTATGGTTTTGCAATGTTGTCCTTTTTTTGTGTGATCTTGCACAAGTATGGCCAACTGCGTAAGATGATTTGAATGTTGCCTAGTAACATTGATGCACAAAATAATGATCAGAATATTCTTTACAGGGATTACTTGCTTAAAGCTTACTAGACTCAGGGAACACTTAAAATGCATATTTAAAAAATACATGACTACATTAATATGCTTACTCATTTCTTCTAATGTGAGGTAACAGATGCTGATAACGTTGAGATTGGCCTCATTATCTACAGTATGCCACTCAGACTTGCTCAGCACTAACAGGCACTGTATCTGTGATAAGGGTAAAAAGATCACCATTTTTAATTTTATCTTTTATTTGCAAAAGATGTTCAGTCAGCAGTTTTGACATGAATGCCCCACTGCTGTCTTGTAAAATTCATATAATGCAAGAGATGAAAACTTTTTTCTTTTGTAATATTTCAGTTGGCAATTCCTTTGCCTGTTAAATGTGTTTCTGCACATTTGAAGCATGAAAAATTTTTGACAGTAAAATCCTAATTATAAAATATTTTAGATCATAGAGTTTCTTTTGTCTAGTAAGCTAACAAGAAGAAGACTTAAACATTTTGCCTTCACTGAATTATTAAGACCTGTCAAGTCATGTCATTGTGTTAAACTACACTTCGGGTAAAGCTTCCAAGCTGACTCTGGTGAGTAGTTTAAGTAAAAAAAATAAAAAAAAAAGAAAATGAAACACCCCAAAAAGCCACAAACAAAAAAACCAAAGTGCAAACCACCTGAAAGCCTCTTACTGGTCTGATGAAGACACAACTGAGGATTCAAAAGCTTAAGAAGGAAGTTTGAAAGGCAGATGGTGACTAGGAAAGGTCACTGTATTAAAAAAAAAGGGGGAGGGGGAAATAGCACAACTCTAACATATGCATGGGGGTATGGAGTCAGTAATATTTTCTAATCTAACATTGTTATCAAGTACTGAATTTGTCCTGTTTGTAGCCATTCCATATCCTGCAGGGAGAATTATGTCAGCGGAGTCTCAGAAACTAAGTTCTGGCTTATTTCAATCCTGCTTATGCAGCTGAATTTACCCCCTGATAAAAAAAAAATACTGTCTGCTCTTCAGGTATCTATCAAGGTTCCTAGTAACTGCTATTAAAAAATGTAATGAACTGAATATGGCTTTCTCAGTAAGGCTCTGAAATTTTGTACAGTAGATACAAATCTAATGCAATTTGAATAATGGAATATGTTTGGGGTTTGTGATTTTAGCTGAAGTTGGCAGGGTGAAATATCTCACAAATGAAAAGCAAACTAAGGTAGCTCAGACTAAAGCACAGATAGTTGTGGCAAGTGGAAGTCAGCAAATTTCAGCTAGAAATGATAGGTAAACTGTTAATAGTGTGGATAAATGAACAGTTGTAAAATGCGCCTAGAAGTCCTCAGTGGACTTTATGTAGTTTGCCATCTTTATTCCAAGACTGGCATCTACTCTAAAGTTTTTGAATAGGTGACTTTTCCTCCTCCTTAACGTGGAGTGTGTGGTGGTATTGAGTTACAGTCATGAATCACTGACCCCCTGGAAAACAGTTTTGCTATCAGGATTAAGGGAATGGGGAAAGGTGAATTGCTGAAAGATTATATATAGGATCATGGTATAACAAAGCAGTGTTGTGGCTTGGCTCTGGTAATTTTTGTTTGACTAAGTTGATGCTAGCCATGGGAAACTGCATTAGCCTTCTCCTTCAGCTTTGTGGTTTGTCCCTACCTACTTAGGCTATGGCCTCCTTCATATATATATATTCTGCAGTTTGAAGTATAGGAACTTCGCACACATTTCTGAAACTGCATGGTGTTTCTGTGTGACTTATGTGCATGCACTGGGAGTTTTGGCTGCCACCTATCAGTACTGGTTTGTAACCAGAACACAGACCAGAGGGGTCAGATTCCTGAAATAAGCAATGTCATGTCCTGATGTGACTCCTTAGCTTGGGGTGTGGGAATCTGTCCAGGCAAGGCAAACTCTGTGCCTACTTCAGGATGTACTGTTGTTGGGTTTTGACACACACTATGTAGGGGATGTGGTATGTTATAGTGATAGGTTTTCTTTTTCTGGCTGCAGTGGACGCAGACTGAACTGTCTGATAAGGATACTGAGCTGACTTTTAGCCCTCTCAGGCAATGGATTCTGACTCTCCCCCTCACCCAGACCATGTTGACAAGTTTAACCTGTTAGAATAGGAGATTACATTTAAGCTACGGTAAATAAGGACTTTGCCTGCTGTCACTATGTTTTGCCTGTAATGAATAGCAGTCCTGCAGAGAGCGCAAATCCATTTTTGTCTTGCTTTCTCTGAAACAAGGTTACCTTTGTTTCACTCTAGGGTGAAGAACCTGTTGCCTTTAAATACTTGATGGTAACACAGACCATTTCCCTTACCAGCATTTTCAGCATCTTTAGCACTGTGTCCCATTTTCTAAGTGCCATGCACATGGATTTATTAATGTACTAACAATGATAAATTTACTTGGGGAACTATTTTCAGCCCAGTTCACAGTACTGCTTTTATTTACTGATGGGCCTCCCTATTTCTTTGCCAACATTCCTGTATGTTTCTGGTTCTTATTTATTTTTCTAATGCTAGTTTCCTCTCATTAATCACTCTAAACCTATACAAAAGTGATTTTCTCATATTACAAGAAATCTCTTACAGGGCATAGACCTATGTTACTTCCTGAATATATTATAATATCTTAATTAGCTACATATTAAATAGCGAAATACTTGATTAGATCACTTACTATTTCTGTTTATGGCAAACTAGTATCTGCAAGCTTAACCCTAGAGGCTGATTCTGACTAGTCATACAGTATATAAATCATAAGTGGCCTCAAGTGTAAGCAGCTTTGTAATGCCTCATTCTCCCAGCCCTGATAGGGCTCCTCCCTAGAGGACAATACAACACCTGGTTATCAAGTATGAAAAGACAGAGGTGTGTAAGGTAGGTATGTTTGTCTCCTCACTGAGCATAAATTGAGCTGGCTAGCTCTGATTTTTGAGAACCTGGTCTGAACTAAAATAAGATCAGGATTTTTTTAGCATTAGGTGACTGAAATACATAAAGCAATCCCTGTAGCAGTTATAACTAAGCGTCATCTGTATGTGGGATGGGGGGAAGAGGACTGAGTTCTTCCTACACTGCATCACGTATTGAAAATGGGGATGAGCCTTGCTGCACTGCAGTGGTTTTACATCTCTTCAGTTTCTGAGAAGCAAAAAAGTGGTCAGGAAACAAATGGGCACCTAAAAGGAGGGGAATTATAAGGAAAGAATCTAAGACTTATTTATCCCACTTGGTAAATCTGTGTCTGTCAGGTTTGGGACAACAGTGAGTTAGGAGGATGGTTAGTGGAATTTCAGGAATAAGCCCTTTGTTGAAGAAGAAAGTGATTTCTTATGCCAAATTGCATTTTCAAATTATTATTCTTTAATTCTTTTTTGAGGTTCATGCAAACAATTCTGTAGAATAAAACCACATTACTTTTAAAATGCATGATCTTATACTGGGAGACCAGGTATTTTGGAAGGGGGAAGGAGGATTATTGAGGGAAAGGTCAATCTCATTCCCTGCACAAAACCTTCAGCATTACTTTGGGTTGTACCTGCTGAGCTCTGTGCACAGCTATTGAGTATGCTCAGTGCAGCTTTCAGGCACAAAGAATAAACACTTCCAGCAAATTTACTCAGGAGTCTGTCTGCCAATTGGAGCCACCTCCCTCCTTGGTTGTTTATGAAAATGTTGTTTAAATGGGGAAAACGAGAAGAACAAACAGATTCCTTGACCCACCCAGCACTTCTCTCTGCAGCAGAGCCACTCCTGCTGTGTGGGATACACCACATGACAGGGAGATGCTTCTGGGAGCTGTTATTTTAAAATATTGGCAGCACATCATTGGGTGGGACTGCTCTATCTCATATCTTCTTACAGGGTCCTACTAGCTGCATTTCCCATTTTATACATCAGCTTGCTCTGGCTGTATCAGCTATAATATACTTGTTTGTCCTCTGTGTGACTCTTTTCATATGCTTTGAATGACGGTTGTTCCATGGAGGATGTGCCAAAGACCAGTCACCAAATATGACACTTGAGAGTCTCTGTAACCTCAGTGAGGAAACATCTCCAAATGGCATGGATGGCTTTTGAGGCAGTATTTATGCACTTGCAAGGGCCAAGGTTTGTCTGTGGCCAGATACATAGACAGTGTTATTCCAAATGCAGATTATCTGTGCAAGTCACGATGAACATCATTGTGTTCTTTTGTTCCCTGGTAAAGAAGTCTAGCCAGAACTTCAGTCTGAAGCTTCCTGCTGCACAGCTTACAACAGCTCACACTTAACTCTGAGCCTGGCAATGCAAAGTCTTGCCTTACAACATCCTGTTCTGTTCACTAGACAGCAACTTCCTGCCCTTTTACTGTTTGGGATGGTGGTTGCGTGTAGGGAGAGGGAATGGCAGAGAAGTGATAAGCATATGTGTTTTTTCACTGTCTTGCTCTTTTGAATAGAAGCTAATGATATGTGCAAAGCTTCTTGCTATTACACAGGGTTGTTCTATTCCAGTGGGGGAAGACCCTTTGCTTCTTGCTGGGTGTTCAGAAACAATGGATCAGTCACAAAAGGATTTTGCTTTAGCACTTGTTTCTGTTGGCTGGCCTGCTCCTGATAACATCTCCTGCTGTGTACAAAGAGTGCTTGAGCTAAGGGCTTTAATATCTTGTATGGTCAAGGTTTTGTTTTAGAGGGTGTAGTAGCTTATTTTTAGAAGGAACTGAGAAGCAGCCATGTAACATTGAACTCTCCTATCCTGTTTATCACCTCCAAGCCCAACCCTTCTCCCAAAATGGGTTTTCAAGATGCAGCACTGTGCTGAACTACAAGATAAGATTTGGCAGTCAGTTCTCTGGTTTTGGCAAAGTATTAGTTGGCACAGGAGTTCAAAAATGCACATTGCCTGGGGATAAACTGCTTAGGCTAATTCACACCTAGAATAACATCAGACACTAGAGGAGTTCCTTTACAAGTGAATTTGTTCTCTTCTCCCCATATGTTCTTTTAAATCTGCTGAAGTGTGGCTGCCATACCTACCACTGGAAAAGCTGATTAAGTCCAAGAAGGGCTAATCCACACCTTAGCTGAAAACACTTCTTTAAAAGTCTAATTCTTGGATTTTCTTGTCTTATGTATCTTGTCCTGGCTAATGTTTTGCTTCTGCTCTTGGCAGACTCCTGTACAGGGCTTTTTCTGAATTGCAGGCAGTGTAAGAGAAGAAACTACAGGGAAAATTACTACTTGAGATCTGTCTAAGCTAGATGGATGGATACCAGCAACCCTAATTTGCAGAGTATTGGAACTCCAAATAATGTAATTTAGCTGTCTGAGGAGTATATTTTTGTTAGACTTCCAGTTGTGTGCTCCAGGATCATGACTTGAATGCTGTACCAGATGCTCTGGGCTGCATTCTTTGGTATACTTTAGTGTAGTTTCTTGAATGAATGCTGATAAGCAAAGCTGCAATGGCCCAGGCACTTAGATCTGTTGACTTTAATGAGACCCTAAGCTGCTTATTATGTGCCCTTCTTGAATCGGTGTCTGACTACTTCCTAAGCAGTTTGATTCAAGTCAAGAGAACTAAGAAAACTCAAAGCAAAACCCCACAGCCTGCCTTAAGAGCAGGTGTTGAATATTCATATTGGAGTGATGGCAGGAGATACAGAAGACTGTAATGTGTTCCCTATTGCTGTAAATGCATCTTTAAAAACACTACCAAAATCCCATGCCTATCACTTTGATTAATTTATAGAAATATGGCAAGCCTTTTTGTTCTGAGTGTCTTCCAGGTAACAGGGCTTGTCTTTGTACAGGCATACCTACAAATGCTTATCTACAGGGTTTGAAGTGGGTCTTCTAATTTTAGAAAAAAAAATTCATGAGAGTTTTAATCATTTTCTGCTTTTCTTCTGCAGAAGATCTTGCCATATGCATTAGAAATGGTAGTTGAGCACAGAACTCTGTGCCGGTCACTGTAACAGTGAACAGATGTTATCTAGCGAGGTTCTGAATTAATTGAAAACACCAGCTCCCTGAAAAGACTTGCATTCTGAAAGATCGTTTTCTCAAATGTAATTCAGTGCTGAATGCAGGTGGAAATAGGGCTGGGGACAAGGTTGGGGTACAGAGAACATGGTAGTTTTCCATTTTGGGGGCAAACTGTGTTAAACTTGTCCTAGCAAAACTTTTATGTTTGTATCTTGCTTTCAAGGTTATACAAATGGTTGCTGACCTGTTATTCCAGGAGCTGGAAACAGAGGAATTGTTGCTGTTCAGGCTTTGCTAACTTTCCCAGCTGCATTTCCTTTAGCAGGAGCCAAGGAAGGAACAGCTGCAATTGGCTTATAATACAAAGGGATTCCCTCTCATAGAAGTCCCATGCTGAGTGGATTCACTAGGTTTTAAGCCTTCTTAGCACAGACTGTTAGACATAGGGCAGCTGTAACAGTTGCAGAATTGGTTCTTTCAAAGATAATACTAGATATAGAATAGCTGATTTCTGAGAACTGGTGTTAGGATAACTTTTCTGATGTTTCCCTCTCATTTTTTTTC
This sequence comes from Melopsittacus undulatus, assembly GCF_012275295.1. Taxonomy (NCBI): domain Eukaryota; kingdom Metazoa; phylum Chordata; class Aves; order Psittaciformes; family Psittaculidae; genus Melopsittacus; species Melopsittacus undulatus. Next base: position 90,297,896 of record NC_047530.1, read on the forward strand.
AGTGCATAGTTCTTGCACATCCTGTTAAGCACTATGTATGTGACTTGCAAGTCACTCTGGTTAGTACAGTTAATCCACAACCATGAGGTTTCTGTGCCTTGTCAGTAGTACTGTTTCTGACAGTAATGCTCTATTGTCCACCAGAAAGGATCTAACCCCCTGAGTACCCTATGAAACTATAGCCTCTTCCTTGAAACTATTCATCTAACTGTCTCTTTAAACAACTTTGTGTATTGCCTTTGCCTTCTCTAGGTTCTATGTGACCATCTTATTCCTAATAGTGATATAAGTAGCTATCCACCTGCACTGTATATGTATTTCATTTTAGTCACTCCTTCCATCAATCCCAGTGATCTCTTCTTGATTAAAAATAAATAATATTGAGTGGGCCTGTTTCACAAAGAATTACAGAGATTAGTGGCAGAAACTAAATGCAGAAGCAGTTGCTGTTTCTCCAAGAGGTCAATTTGTCTTTTTAGAAGGGAGAAGCCTTTAACAGTACACCTACATCCTTGCAGTTTGGGTACAGATCTTTGGGCTTAACAGAGGCTTGATACTAGGGTAACACCAACTGTAATGAAAACAGAGTATTTGTATGTATGGGAAAACATCTAAACAAGTCCACAGATTCTAGAAGACTGGTCAGAACAACTGAAATAGGTTGTGCTGAGTATTACAATTTTATTATGTGTTTTGAACAACTAACATTTAAATGAATGTTTGAATACACATCATGTGCATAAAAATTATAATTAAATTTCCATTCCAATAAAATAAAATACTGTGGCATATGTCTCAGCCAATGCTGCAGTAGCTCCCTTTCCTGCCGGAGGTTGACTTGTTCTTTAAACACTTGTTCTTTAAACACTTGTTACCTAAGCATAGAAAATTCCATCATGTTTTCTGATAGCTTGCCTGGAAAGCAGTAGTAAAACCTCAATGCAATCCACATAATTATTGTGGTAGTAAATTGCAATATGATGTCCACACATTTTCTGGTGTTTGATTCCTGTAAGCTTTCATTATGATATGCCTTATAATGCAGATCAGCACATACTAGATCACAGGTTTCCAAACAGGCTTTTGCTGTGACAATATATGTAGCTACAGAAAGTGCACAGTGGATGGAGTCCTGATGATAGCACTAATAGTTATTTGAAACTGTGCTGGCTTTGCACAATGTTTCTGGTGCCTTTACTTGAGAGATGCTGTGCCAGTCCTAATCCAACTTGAAGGTCTTTAGGATGGTAATTTTGATCCCATCTTTTGTCCTGTGAACTGTAGAAGAGAATTGAACATGGGGCAAAGGGATTTGCATAAAACGAGACTGCAAGCCAGCGATTACAGGGAAATGCAATACATGATGGTGGGATGACTGCAGTGAATCTTGTCTCCTGTTATCTTATCTGCAAGATCCTTCATGACTGGGAGGGAGTAGATGGGTTTGCTACAGAATCACTGACTGCCACATTATCCATGTCAGGCAACCAAAACAACAAGGCAACGTTTAGCTAACACTGCTGCAGAAGCACATAGGAACAGAATAGGCAAGGTCTCAGCATACCCATTTGAAAGAAAGGCAGGTATGGTTGCTGGAGGCTTCCTTTTGGACTGTATATGTGCTATCAAAATAGAAAGCCATATTTGTCTTTTAAAGTAGCCCAGCCAGTGCTCCAGATATTCTGATCACCATGATATCTTAACATTATGTTTATATATATATTATGATAACATATGCCTCTATGATGATTATTTTGATATCAGTGTTGCTAAAGGCAACACAGGAAAAATTGCCTGTGGCTTGAACTCCCTGTTGTTTTGAACTCTTCTATCATTATTGAGCAGACCCTGGGTCATCTTTGCAGGGGAAAGCCATTCTCCACAGTCTCCTGGGACACACACTGCAATAGGAAGAAATTTTGTCTCTGGAATTCCCATAAAAGGGGCTTGGCTGACACCTCTTCATCAGTGCCAGCAGTCTCATGCTGCAGTGACTTACTGCTTTGAAAGTCTTGATATTAAGCTGAGATTGGATATGCTTATTGGCAAAATTATATGAACTATAGTAGTGAAGTTCATGCTATCTATACTATGACTTCTGTTACTGCTGAAGTTGCTTATGTGTGAACAGATTTCTAGGTTATCTATAAATAGCACAGATTTCAGTGGGATAGAGATGATTTGCACTCCCTGAGGATTTGGTTCTTTTTGTCTGGAAGACATTGGACTATGAAGTTTCTGTGAGAGAGGAGGTCTCTGTGGCAGCTCTGTTGGCTGGAGCACTAGAAGCTAAGTAGTCAACTAATAGGCCCTTGAGTATCTGCAAGAAGCATTCATTAAGAGGAAAACCCTGAACTTGCTGTACCAGTACCATCCACTTAAACGCCCTCTGACATTCTCTGTGCAGGCTCCTCTCCAGAACCGATGTTGCAGCATCAGCATCACAGGAGTAATGTACTGACTTGGGAGACAAGTTTCTCTCCTCTTCTGGTTCTGAAACAGGTTGCTAGAGTCCATTCAATTACTACTGCTCCCATTCAGGTTGTGAAATTCACAGAAACTTGTAATGAATACAACTTTACAAAGTGCTTTTTTTTCCTCTGTAACTAGCAGTTGGAGAACAAGTTTTCTTATTAGGTGCTGTACTAAATGTGGATCAGCATGAAGGAAACAGATTGGTGCTTTATCTACCCTTCATTGCAATTACTTATAAAGGAAGTTTGTGCTTAGTATGAGAAGCTGTGTGTGAGATATGACAGCCAAACTTAATTACTCTTCATCTGTCCAGTCCAGTGTTTCGGTGGTGTTTGGAATATAAAAGCAGATACATACACAAGACTTTATTTTAGATATTTACCTTTCCTGCTCCTATTGTATTTGGGACACATACAGTCTTTATGTAGCTATTATCTCAGTGAAAACAAGGTGTGCATCTGGGAGATGGTAACAGGTTACTGGATGACTTTGCCTTTGATATATTACTTTAATTTTAAACTTTAATAGATTAAAATACATTAGCATTGGAGTTTTCTAGCTTTTTCTAAGCACTTGCCATAAATCAAGACATGATTCTGAGGCATACACTTTGGTTTGTGATCAAATGGCATTTCTGGGGAAACTTCAGTATTTTCCTTATAGTACAGCATTGTGTGATGCGACCTGAAGGCTGTGGCAAGGAGACCTTGCACTCTGACACTACCAGACAGGGCTCTTGATTCTGCTTCCACAAAAATACTAGCACATATTTTTCCTGAAGTATGCTTTAGCAGCTGCCTTGAAACAGAAAAATCTGTGAACAGAATACAGTGTGAAATTGAGCCCTATCCATAGAAGGGTGAGTGGGGAAAAAAAACAAGTGTGTGCTCAAGCTTTCAAGTTTTACAGGGGAAGACTAAATCTCAACCAGTGATATGCAGAGGAAGAAGGTTAATATTCAAGGATCACCTGTTACAAGCTCAGGAGTGTTGCATCCTGATTACAAGGAAGTGCAGCAGGAGGGCCAGGAGACCTCCTTAGATGGATAAGGAGCTGCTCAGAAAAATTCAAAGGAAAAAAGAGGCTTATAAAAGGTGGAAGAAAGGACAGGTGGCCTGGGACGAATACAGGGATGTTGTTCAGGAAGCTAGAGACCAGGTTAGGAAAGCTAAGGTCCAGTTAGAATTAAACTTGACTAGGCATGTTAAAGATAACAGGAAGGGATTCTATAGGTATGTAGCAAATAGAAGACTAGGGACAACATAGGCCCCCTCCAGAAGCTATCGAAAGAACTGGCTACACAGGATTTGGAGAAGGCTGAGGTTCTTAATGACTTCTTTGCCGTGGTCTTCACTGACAAATGCTCTGACCGCACCACCAAAGTCTTGGAAGACGGATGCAGGGACTGTGAAAAGCTAGACCTTGGGACCACTGTAGGAGAGGATCTGGTTCGAGACCATCTTAAGAACCTGAACGTACACAAGTCCACGGGACCTGATGAAATCCATCCGCGGGTCCTGAAGGAGCTGGAGAATGAAGCTGCAAAGCCACTGGCCATCATATTTGAAAAATCATGGCAGTCAGGTGAAGTTCCCGACGACTGCAAAAAGAGAACTATAACCCCATTTTCAAGAAAGGGAACATGGATGGCCTGGGGAATTACAGACCAGTCAGTCTCACCTCTGTGCTTGGCAAAATCTGGGAGCAGATTCTCCTGGAAGGCATGCTAAGGCACATGAAAAACAACAAGGTGCTTGGTGACAGCCAGCATGGCTTCACTAAGGGGAAATCCTGCCTGACCAATTTGGTGGCCTTCTATGACAGGGCTATGGAAACGACGGACAGGGGTGGAGCAGTTGGTGTCATCTACCTGGATTTGTGCAAAGAGTTCGACACTGTCCCACACAACATCCTTGTCTCTAAATTGGAGAGACATCAATTTGATAGGTTGACCACTCGGTGGATAACAAACTGTCTGGATGGCCACAGGCAGAGTTGTGGTCAACGGCTCGATGTCCAGCTGCAAACCAGTATCGAGTGGTGTCCTTCAGGGATCACTGTTGGGACCGGTCTTGTTCAACATCTTTGTCAGTGACATGGACAGTGGGATTGAGTGTGCCCTCAGCAAGTTTTCTGATGACACCAAGCTGTGTGGTTCAGTTGATATGCTGGAGGGAAGGAATGCCATCCAGAGGGAGCTTGACACACTTGTGAGGTGGGCTGATGCCAACCTTATGAAGCTTAACCATGCCAAGTGCAAGGTCCTACAGCTGGGTCGGAGCAATCCCAGGCACAGCTGCAGGGTGGGCAAAAAGGAAATTTAGTGCAGCCCTGTGGAGAAGGACTTGGGGATGTTGGTTGATGAGGAAATGAACATGAGCCAGCAGTGTGCGCTCCCAGCCCAGAAAGCCAACTGCATACTGGGCTGCCTCAAAAGGAGTGTGAGCAGCAGGTTGAAGGAGGTGATCCTGCCCCTCTACTCTGCTCTTGTGAGACCTCACTTGGAGTATTGTGTGCAGTTCTGGTGTCCTCAACATAAAAAATACATGGAGCTGCTGAAGCAAGTCCAGAGGAGGGCCACGAGGACGATCAGGGGACTGGAGCAGCTCCTGTATGAAGACAGACTGAGAAAGTTGTGGCTGTTCATCCTGGAGAAGAGAAGGCTGCGTGGAGACCTCATAGCAGCCTTCCAGTATCTGAAGGAGGCCTATAGGGGTGCTGGGGATGGACTCTTCATTAGGGACTGTAGCGATAGGATAAGGGGCAATTGTTTAAACAGGGGAAGTTCAGAGGGTGGTGAGGTACTGGAACAAATTGGCCAAAGAAGTGGTAAATGCTCCATCCCCGGCATTATTCAAGGCTGGGCTGGACAGAGACTTGGACAGAATGGTCTAGTGCGAGGTGTCCCTGCCTATGGCAAGGAGATTGGAACTAGATGATCTTAAGGTCCTTTCCAACCCTAACTGTTCTATGATTCTGTGATTGTATCATCTAGCATAAGATTTGTATCAGGATTTTGTAGACCTTAAGATCTGTGACTTTAGCTGCTTTTTGGTCCCAGTAAGAGAAAATTACTCTCAAATGATTCCTGGATTTCATAGTCTACAACAGGAAGAAGTATTAGCTGTGTCCAGAATCCTGTCTAATACAAACTCAAAATAGCTCAGAGGAGGGAAAACATTTAGATTTACTCCATGAATACATGGATTACATTAGAAGTTTTGCCTTGTTCCAGCTTGTGTATGAACCTTGCACAACATTTGTGAAGTGCTCAGCATCAATCTGAACACAAGTGCAACAGGGACCTCCTGCATTCCCCTGCCTTCCTGCTCTGTCCCCTGAATATGTGAGAGCAACCTGAAGTCTGGCACCCTCAAGGAAGCTCCTGCTTCCTCCCATTTGCAACAGACCAATACAAATGATCTCTAACTCATCTCCCACAGCAGGAGTCCTCAAATTAGGGTTGGTCATTGAGTAACAACATCAGATACCTGCTAGTGGAAGAGACCTTCTCACCAAATTGGTAATGGCTAGGCACTCTTCGTCTTCTTTGATTTTGCTGTGTTTGAGATTTTTCTAGATAAGGGTATACAGTGTATATGTTTCAAGCACAGTGAGCCTGTTTGAAGTTTCTTTTTCAAAAGTAATACTCCACTCTGTCTCAAACTTTCACTTTTTAAATATATGATACATGACCAGGATCAGAATCTGTGTCTTGCAAAGAAACAGCTGGTTCTGTAGATTAACATAATATTGAGACAAGTCAAGGAGCCAATGAGTGGCTCCTGCAACTCTAATCTTGTATGCTTGGATACTTGCTCTCAATACATAGCACTAAATAAGGTGTAAAATTTATCTTTGTTTTCCTAGAAATCTAATGAGATTAATGAATATGTTTTGGTTTTATGTTGTAGGGTTTTTGTTTGCTTGTTAGTTTGCTTTGTTTGGTCATGTGTTCCCCCCCTTCCTCCACTGATATACAGAGAAATTAAGTAGTGGTTTGCTAGATCTTCAATAATAATCAAATGGTCTTTGCAAGTGTTCCCTTGTGTTGATCACTCCCAGGTGCAAATTAAATGCATGGGCTCTGTCAGGGGATGCAGGCTTGAAAATCTGTCCTAGAATGGTGCTTATTCTGAACATTGGATTTTGGCTTCTTAGACAGTAAATCCTTGAGAACAAATTTTTTCAGTGGGCAGCTCCTGCATGAACAAATTTGATACAGGAGTAAGGTAAGTAGTCTGAACATGTCCCTGTCTTCCCTAAGACTGTGTTATTCTCTATAGTTATTTTAATAGCAATTTAAACAGCATATTTAAAGGTTCATGTCAGAGGGCCAGAGAAGGTAAATCTACTGGGAATGATGGAGTGTTTCTGTCAAAGACTTAGGAAGAAGACATCACCAGAAGCTTGTCTGTTTTTTCTCAACTGTATCAGTTAATTTAGGAAGAGATATTACCATTGCCTACAAATCTTGCCCCAAAGGATTTTACTAGTAACAGAACTAGCTAGGATTCAGCAAGAACTACTAAACATGGTATTAATGGAAGATACTATCAGTTCAAGCAGGGATATGAAGTATTGAATTCTATATCAGATCGATTTCATATGTACTGTGTTTCTTAACAATATATTAATAGAGCTGGCTTTTCACCACTCTTCCAGTGAAAGTTCTTACTATTTTCAGGATGTGGATGTTCATTATTTTTCCAAGTGGGAAAAAAACCCACAAAACAAAACCACCACCACCAACAAAACAAAACAGACAAACAAACAAACAAACAAAAACCCAAAAAAACAAAACACCAGCAAACCCAAGCTTGTTAAGTTAGTATAAGCTGAACACTTAAAACCAAATGAGAAATCATGTTTCATTAGAAAAAAAAATCAGCTTTGGTACTTATAATAAAGCTAAAGGAGCAGTTTCTCATTCATTGCTAAGAATTCATCCCCTATTTAATGCATTTAACTTCATTCCCCATGCCTCCACTTTATTCCACCAATATTTATCTGCATTTTTGTAATGGGTATTTGTCTGCATTTTTCCACTGAGGCACCTTCTCTTGTAAATGGGAGGAACTCTTCTGCCAAACTTCAGCTTATCCTCCAAAAGATTTGTCTTTGCTGCACTGCCTACAAATCACTGTCACCTGGCAGTCTTGAAGCTAGGGACCATCTGTGACCATGGTGACTGTTGATTTATGTTAGCACACCCATCTTCATTGTTATTCATGCCACTTTCCTTTACACATTTTTTCCCTTAATCACTCCATTTCTGGTCGAACATGGACTACAAAGAGTCTGAGGAGAGAGGGGGGAGCTGCCTAAAATAATGAATATAAGGTGCAGAATAGATGTAGAGATTAGTGAAGAATATGTTGAGAAACAATAATATATTTGGAGTGCATTTTTGTCAAAACAAGATTGTATCAAATATAATTACATAGGAAGAGGACATACCTTCCAAAATATGTAGGCCAGAATCACTGATCCAGCCAAAAACTGTGAAGACTTGGGTGACTCACAAACTTCAAAGCTAGACAGGCTTCCATTTAACTCAGGGTAACCTTGAAGCTTTTCTGAATTTTCTTGTCTTTCACAGCTCTCAAGGTGCACCAGAGCTTTGATATTTTTGGGACGTATTCTCTTTCATATGGCTAAATGCCCCAGCACTAGTGGCTGAGAATAAGGCACAGTGTGACAGAGATCTTTCTGGTAGGACTCCTCTGTCCCAGAGACTTCTTGGGGGACACATATGACAGCCATAAATCTTTCCTAGTGTCTCTGGAAAAGGGCCAAACATTTACCTTTTTAGAAAAGTATATTAGGGCAAGATAGGAAAATTTGTAAGTGGGAAGCACATAAATCTGTATAAAGAAAACTTGTTATAAAGTCAATACATTGTTTGGGAAAGCCTATGTCTAGAATAAATATACTCATAATAAATTAATTTAGTGGTAGTTCAAAGTTTTTAGAAGAGCATGTTATATTCAACAACAGGGGCCCAATCCTGCCATCATTGAAGCAGTAGTAGTGCTGATATAGCTAGGACAGAATTCTCAGGGTGTTAAGTGAAGATTTTTTTTCATAGCCATAGATACATTGCCCCTGTCATGCCTTTCTACATTTTCACATGTCATAGCAGCAATCCAAGATGACTTTGGAGAAAGCTGACTTATCCATGCACAGAGTGGTGCTGCAGAATCAGCCTAGCTTCTTTCGATTTATTTTTCAAAGTGCTTCTGCATGGTTTCTGTCTTGATTTTCTTGTCAACATGATTTAGTGCAAATCTCTGAGGATGCCTTGTGCATTATGAGACTAGTGTTATTGTTGTTGGAGCAGACTCAAGCAAAGAGCTTCTGTTTGTGGAACTGTTTTATGTTGCATGCATTAATAATGTCAAACTTCTGAAGGAAAAGCTCTTGGAACAACCTAAAGCTGCCTTTGCAGAGTAATCTCTACTCTTGTCTGTACTCTTAAATTTAATCCATTCATTGCTTCCTCTGATGAAATGGTTTTGGTTTGAGACTTGGCTGATTAATAAGCTTTGTGTCAGTGCTCTAATTTGAGCCTGATTTTCTAGCAAGGTGCTGAGCACATTCAGTGAGTCAGTGGGAGTGGCTGGTGTTCAGCACTTTTGCAAACCAGGGTGCTTACTTCAATGCCTCAGTACGGGCACAGGAGCCTTATTTAGGCTCCTATTTTTATAAACATGCCATGACATCCAATGTATCAACTGATGTGTTCTTTGAATAATTACAGCTAGTATTTTTTAAAGAAGATGAAGTCACTTAGCCAATTTTTAATGGGATTAAGGTGACCAATGCCCAGAGTTTCTCTGAAAATCTTGTACCTTTTGTTCAGCATAACTCTGGGCCAGGAGGAACTATGTACCAGCTTTGCTGAATATATGTTTTGTTATTCTGCTTGCTTGAAAATGCCACACCAATGTAATTGGGATATGCTGAGTGCCTGAAAATGCAGGGACACTCAAGATGCATAGATTACTCTGACTCTGATTTTAGTTCATGAGTGTACTGAATGCATTTGGGGCTGTAAAGGGTGAACAAGGAGGTAACAGTAAGAGTCTCCATGTTTAGCATTTCTCCAAAAGGTCCTGTGAATCTTTGGTCCTGCTGAATCTCTTGTTACATAAATTGACCCAATGAACATGTCAGATCCTGAAACTTAGTAAGCTTTTGCAGGTGGTGTTTAAAGCAAGCTGCAAAACAAGACAGCCTTTGATAGGTGTATGAATTTGTATAAGCATATGAGGAATTGCTCACATAAATTCTGGTGCTGCCACTGTGATTTATTACATGTGCAAACCTCAGAACATCAAAATGGAACTGTAGCTGTGCTGGCTAACAGCTGTACCTGGAATGAATTAATACAATATCATAACTCCCTAAAGGAGCTCTGATCATGTCACAGAACCAGAGAGCAGTATGTGAATGTTTTATCATCCTAGCAGTGACCTGAGAGTATATAAACAAATATCTAGTACATACTGCTGTTCTACCCATTGTCCTGTGCATTAAGACATTTCTGTGGCCTCATACTCAGATTTTACTAATAAATGCAATCCAGGTGGTAATTTGATGAGAGATATATGTTAGTACTAATTCATGCTTTAACAGGGCAATTACTTTAAAAATAATGTATATGAGTTTTTAAAATAAACCCTCCAAAGCTCTGCACAATGGAGAACAAGCCAATAAATAAATATAACTATTTCTGCTGGGCTTCAGCTTCTGGCAGTGCTTTCTGTCCTGTCACCGAGTTTCCTTGTTGATTTTTTGTCAGACAACTTCCTTGTCAAATTAGACCAAACCTGAACTGTAGCCCAGAAGCCAATGTGTGTCTGTTCTCCCAGTAACTCAGGGAGACTGACAGCTCTCAGCTAGGGAGTCTCTTTTCTAAAGATACCCTGTCCCACATTTATATATGGGCACTGCCCTCCTCAGCCATTGCACTCAGTGTGAAATCAGTGTTGACACACAAAGAAGGAGGTATCACTCAAACTAATGAATATATGACCCCCATGCAGCACTGTTTTCTGCTAGTTGCAGTTTCAGAGTGGTCTTTCACTGGAGTGTATTTCACTAGAGTCATTTCAGTCTGTCCTAGCTGAGAGGCAATGAATAATGTGTAATTGGAAAAAGAACAGCTTTCACCTCTTAACTCAAAAAGTATTAAATGAAATACCATTGAATCTCACAACTGTTTGAATATGCTGAAGGAGCCAAAGAGCTAAAAACATATAGCTAATCTCCTTTAACTGTTTTTTTTTTATATATATAATATCATCTTCCCTACCTGAGTTGACTGATGCTGTTGGCCAGATGAATCAAAGCCTTTCTTGGCTAAGCATTAGGAAAGCTGTACAAGGTGGATGAAGTACACTTAAACTCTGGAACTGAATGCCTGAAACTCTAAGACTGGATAGCCTCATCCTTCTTATCAGAGCCACCACCAGAGACAGTAAAGTGGTGTATAGGATCTGATGTACTGGGAAGCTTATCTGTAATATGTATTACTCATACACGTTGCTGTATTGAGATTTTCAGGTAGAAAAAAGTGAAAATACAAATTAAGTGAAAGCATTCATGTTTCAGGTTAGTTGTAGGTTTGGTCCTTAAGAAGGCAGCCTGCTGCAGAAAGGTTTATGATTCCATTCCTCCTGAGACCCATCTGAGTGCTGGACAAGTAACCAAATGGTACCTTGTGCCCCATCCCAAAGAAAAATGTGAAATCAACAGGAAATTACTCAGGGTTCTGTACTTGGTCCAATCAGACATAAGTAAGGAGAGCTGTATTTCAAGGACATTTTCTTCTGTTTTGAGGGAGCCCAGAGACTGGTTAGCAGCAATTAATGGTCCAAGGAGTAAAAGTGATAGGACTAATTGCTGCTTTCCAGTTTCAATGTTTTTTTCTGCAGACTGAGGCTGCTGGGTGGGATGACAATGCTGGAGGGCTGGGCTGCATGGCAAGCAGATTCGATGGATGTGAAAGCTCATTTTTCCCCCCATTCATACACACAGATAAGCATAATGTTTTCCAATAAATGGAAAAAGGGCAGGGACATAGAGGAAAAAGACCATGGACAAGACAACTTGAAGACTGCTGATGCCCAGCATTTTGGCCTAGGATAATAGGTTCTTTCATCTGATATTTTGCTCATAAGGCTGCTGGCATCTTGAGCAATTTCAGAGCCCTCTAGTTTAATCCTGGGGAGAAAGGGACAGTTCTCAAGTATTAACACAAAAGTAGATCTGAATCCTACTTATCTTGTCAGCTATGGCATTCGTATCACAGCACATATTTCTGTACACAGCTCTGTTCTTGTACATGTATCTCACATAAAATTTGTAGGTATTTGAAGGTGAAAGATGCAATTGGTAAAATAATATCACAGAATTCTATAGGTTAACATAAGGGATATTATTTTTCTTAGTCTCCCCTTGTTTCTTTATCAGCTGCTGAAGTTCTCTCTAAGAGTGTAGTAGGCTTCTGCCAGTTTGAGAACTGGCAGGAAGCTGATGCTTTTGTTATGATTTTCTAGAGATGATATTCTTAATTTTTATTGTGTTATAAATCCAGATCATAATGCCTTTGTCTAATTTGTTTTTCTTGCTTCCGGGAGTTGGCACTATCTCTTCATTTACTTTTGCAGTTAGATGTGCATGCTTTATCAAACTTGAGGGATGCCTTGTCTTCCTCCATTCTGTGCCCCTTTCAAAGCTCCCCCCATGACTTGGGCAGCTCATTTATCTCTTGGCCCCATTAATCATTTCCATGTGTGCCTCATCTTGCAAACAATACTCTGGGCCACTCATCGCTGTTGAGCAAGTGTGGCTAACACATATGAGCTGCTGGTCATACTTCACAGGGTAAACAGAACACACACAAACACAGCTTCCAAAGGCTGAGGAGTCAAAGGTGCCCATTAGTTTAATATGGAGCAGATTTTTATAGTCAGAGAGAGAGGGGCAACACTGACTTCTGGTTTTGCACAGAAACTGATTACATAGTGGTTTATTTTAAAGGGTCAGATCTCTGTTGATAATATATCTCTATGAATTTATTTTAATACATATCCAGCTTGCAGTTAATCTCATCAGTTTAATTGGAGTTTCACAAGACAGGGATTTGTTCTATTGTTCTTTAAATAAAATAATCATAGGTGACATGAATTTATTTGTGTGTTCCAGGATGTATATAAATAACGTGTAGTTAGTTTGAGCTGTTCAGTTGGTTCCAACATCCAAGTTGCTTAAATGTATGGTTTTTCTAGGTTTGTCTGTCTGCTGCAGTAAAGATGGAACAACAACAAAGCACCAAGATATGTGCTGATGTAGCAATAAATGAGATATTTTTTTACACAGCACATAATTAAGAAGTAGAACTTGCAGTTGATGAATGTCATCGAGGACAAGGGGCTAGCAAGTTTCAAAGTGACATTGGATTTTTAATGGCTCCTCCCATAATTACTCTGCCTAAACACAATAAAGAAAAAACCCAGAATTTATGAAGTTTTGGGATCACAATGAAGCCTTAAGTTTGTGACAGTTTTAGGATGTCAGCTACTAAAACCACCAAAATCTGACGTTTCTGCTAGACTTTTCCATGGTACCAGTGATGGCTTGCCTAAAATCGAGTCCTGATACTGTCCCAGTACTGACTATCCTGTTAACACATTCCAATTAATTTTTATTTCTGTATGCTTATATTCCTATGGGCTCCTAAAGGCTAAAACAATTAATTGTAGTGGATTAAGTTTGTGTAAAAATAGTAGAATTAACATATTGTGTTGCATGTCACCAATGCAATTTTGCTATATAATAGTAAGTTGACATTTTTCTTTTCTGATAGTAGTAAACCAGACTTGTTTATGTGTAATAAGACATTGTTGTGTTTCAGGAATATACAGAGCTTTATAAACATTTAGAAATGAAAGAAGAAGAAATTTACAGAAGTGTGCAGCACAGATGACTATCCCAATCTACAGTGCATGCTTTGCATGCGCCATTGGGGCCCCCAGGGAAGTGCAATTCAGTGTTGCCAAATACTTACTTTTGGAGGGGCCTTTCTCAGTGTACTCTCAATCCATCTATGTTCTGAGAGTATAGGAAACTCAGGTGCCAGTATCATGTGTATAAACCCATAAGGACCCTGTTCAGTAAATAGCTAGTGTAATATGATGGGTCAGAGCTGTTGCTAGCTTAGTGCTAAAGGTTTGAAAATCGTTTTGTCTCCTCCTTTCCTGTTTCTAGTCTGAGCCTTGAGACTTTTGGCAGCACAAACAACTCTGCCTACAATCCTGTTGCTCTTACTCAAAGGTATGACAAAACATTTCAAAGCATAATTATTAAGTGCTGCTAGCATCAGGTTTCAACATGTTCATAAATATTGCTTCATCAAAAATGCTGGCATCAGTGTCAGGAGTTATGTCTTGAGGTTGCTCTCCAGAGCAGCCATCAAATCATCATTTTTTATCTCAAAATGCCTTTTTGCATTGCATTTTCTTTCATGGATCTTTGAAGATTAATCTCATAAAACTCAGTGTAGCAGGGTTTTTGTCATTGACAATAATCCTTTTAAAACGTCTTTCTCTAGACTATTACCATCTACTCTAGTAATTTCTATTTGCATGAAAAGTGAATTCAAATTAACATCTGACATGCTCATTGTACAGGGGTTGGAAATGACCTTTGAAGGTCTCTTCCAAGCCAAATTAGTCTGCAAATCATATACAATATGACCTCTTTCTGGTTCTGCTGCAGTAGTCTCTGTTGCAGAGTTGTTCTCCTGCCACACTATATTTTCCTAGTCACTTAAGGCACGGTATTACTGTTGATGTATCCAACTCATGAAGGCATAGTGTGTGTCTATTATTTTAAAGCCTCAGTAGACTAGCAATAGTCTTTCTCTGTGTGAGGTGTCCCTGCCCATGGCAGGGGGTTGGAACTAGATGATCTTGAGGTCCTTTCCAATCCTAACTATTCTATGATTCTATGAAACTAATTTTCCATAGCCCTTTTACAGACTCAAGCTGCAATGAAATAACAGAAATGGATTAAATTTTCCAAGACCACACTCGTTAAAATCTTTTTATCATAATAGTTAACATTCAGGCAAATTAAATGCTTAGTGGAAGGCAGAGCAATTTCTTCAGTCTGTGTAGCTTCAAGGATCACCAGAAGATGATGTTCACAAAGTATAACAATTTTCACATAATGCATTGTGTGTCACGTGAACTAGAATGTACATATGTAAGTACGTAACTACATCATAGGTTTTCAAACAAGAATGTACCAGGCAGGCTTATATTTGTCCATATCTTGGAATGTGACCACATCTGACTATCAAAATTGCTAGTGAATGCATCCTTATATCAATTACAGGAAAGGTCTTATTGAAGAAAAAAACCCCAACAATTATACTCCTTGTATGAGTGTGATAAAATGGCACGTGGCAATGTTCTTAAAAGGGTTGCTACAGCTAGTAAAGCAAGAGTGGTCCTAATGTCATACCCAAATATATTTATTAAGTCAAGCTGTATGACTGATGGTTTTAATTCTTGTTACATTTGCATATATTCCCTTAGTTAATAGGCAGAGGACAAAAATCTGTCCCCAAACTTGTGGGTAATAATGGTAATCAGACTGACTTGGCATAGGAGATTCATCACTGTAGTACAGCATCTAAGTCAGTACCCCTAGGCTTTCTCCAGTAGTCACCAGTGTTGTTATCCTCATGCCATTTCTGGAGTGTGTCTGCTAAATGATACTTTGTCTCTTTTTCTTTGTCCATCCCATTAGGGTAGATCAAGCAAGGCTGAAGATGCTTATTTGTTATGAATAGTCTTGAAGCAGTCTAAGCACAAAGTGTTCCAAGCACACCACAGAAATACCTCAGCAGTAGCAATCTATGTCACTATTTGACCTAATGGGGCTTCATATTCATAATCTGTATGTGGGAGCTCTGTATCTCCTTCCTTCAGCTATACCATATTAACTGTTTTAAACATTTATTGATTGATTTATTTATCATAGATATGTTTTATATTGATAAAAGTTCTTAGACAAAGGCTTTTGTACATATAGGTTTCCTGAAATACTGTTCATTTCCAAAGTAAAACACTAGTTTGGCAACTAATGGAAGTGCTAGGATTGCAAAATAAAACTGATTATTTTATTGGCTTGGAGATAATGAAGGGAGTTTTCAAAGTAATTCATAGGTATAAAAGGGCAGTTTTCTATCCTGGAATACAAAAATATCTTAGTTTGTGTTTAAAGAAATTATTATGCCTTGCAGTCCTGTGATGGTGCATTTAGTGCACAGCACCTCAGACTGGGAGTCAGAAGAACAGGATTTCTGTCCCAGATCCAAGACTTGGTGTTAAGCTGTGTACCAGTCGTTTAATTTTCTGACTCTCAGAAATAATTAGCTTTGCTTTCCCTCCGAAACTGCTTTGAAAGCTACAGAGGAAAGTTAACTCTCAGCGTGGTCATTAAGGATATCCCAAATTAAATAGCAGAAGAATTTCTATATGCTTATAAGGTATATGTCACAAAGCTGTGGCTCTTTGATCCTTTGTGTTTATTGATATAAAGCACTGACACTCCCAGAGTGAAGAGTTTATTCGGTAAACAAACAACAGTGAAAGTCCAGTGACTCAGGGAATGTCTTTCAGTAATTCTCTGTAATTTGTATGTTTATTTCAAACAAATGCTAGTACAATGACTTGATATTATCTAAGAATTTCAGAACATTAGGGATTCCATATACACAGTTTACTTCTCACTCATTAGTTTTAATCTTCAGACTGAGACAGACATAGACTATGCAGCAGAACACAAATGTGAGGACTTATGAATTTTGGTTGACTAGCTGTGATAACTTTTAAAACAGAACTGTCCCCAGTTTTCCTTTTTGCCCGTTAATTGGAATTAAAAATCCTGTCAAGAGGGTGGCAGAGAAAGATTTGTGCTCTGTCCTAGGACTTTAATACTGGTATTTTTGCTTAATCCACTTGGTAGATGAGCTGTTAGGAAGCAAGTCCGTGCCCAAGGTTTGTGGACAGCACTTAATTTACCTCAGTGGGATGGTGGTTACTTAGAAGACTAGAAAATCCTGGTTTTCAGAGTGCAGGTTACATTGATGATTTGGGGAATTGAAGAGAAAGAGGACAAGTCAATAAGGCATTACGCTTAAATCTGCCATGAAAAATACAAAGTTCTAGAACTAAACTGGGTAGTGAAAGCTGGCTACCCATGACGGGCCTGGCACTCAGCAGGAGGTAACATGCCCAGCTTCATGTAGGTTGACCATAGGGCAAATACCTGGAGTTACTATTTACTGCACTCCTTGCATTATACAGGTTTCATGGTAAATTACCAACCACTGGGACAAGAGGCTGCTCTGGTGGGAAATGGAGTATTTTGGGAGTTTAGGGAATGGAAGAGGACTGTGCAGCTCTAAACAAGTCCCCTAGAGGATGTTTTGAGTTGGGCTTTTGAGTATTTCCAGGTTATTACATTTTAAGGTAGAGGAGCACTCACATGACATTACTTTATTCTTTGACAAAAAAGAAATTTGAAAAAACCCTGCCTATGCAGTAGCTGGACTGTGAATACTCAGTGATGCTCCCAAAATCCCTTTAGAGTCTTTAATGGAAAGCAAGACTATGATGATGATGACAAGTAGTATTATTTCAAAATCTGAGTGTTAAGTTTACCACTATTTATTATGTTTCTTTATGCAAGATAGGTCTGAACTCAGATCTAATGCTCTGTACAAGCTTAAATCTCCATTATAAAGGAGACATGAAGGAATCTGATTTTTCTAATACTATTTTTTTGTCAACCTTAGCTTTGTATCTGGTTTTGTTTCTGTTTCTTTGTTTCTTTTTAATTTGCTGTGCTCAGTTCCTTCACACTACAAATAGTTTTAGGCTTGCAGTGGATAGGTGACAATTCCTTTGTGCTTGACAAAAATAGAGACAGACAGCAAATTAAGTACAAGCAGAGAATAAGTGCTTTGCTCCTCTCCCAAATTGCTTTCAAGACTTCTGTTTTACTAGTGAAAATACTGAGAAATAAACCTGGCTGCCAGTAGTGCTGAGTAAGTATCCACAGGTCAGAGATTTGGTGATGGGCCTTGGTCTAAAGTATGACAAGCTTCGGCTCTCTTGCTTTATTAATTTCCAAAGATGTTTAGATTCACTGCATCTCTTGGATTGTTGCTTTACCTATCTTTCAGTTAAAAATAGGTATAAAGAAATGCAAAGGCAGAAATACCTAAAAGAAAAGCTTTTCCAGATCTGTTCAGTTCAATTTGCATTTAAATTTAAAATTAAAGATTAGGTTACTGGAGCTGTATTGGTATTTCATCTAAAGCAACCATCCTTAAATAGTTCTGAATGAAGAAAAAAAAATCGTGTACTTTTGCTCATCTATTTGTCCATGTAAGCAATTAAATCTGCCTCTAAATCTACATTCTCTCAGCAGTTTCTCTTTTTAAAATCTGCCCCCAACAGCACAGCTCACCTTCTGCAGGTTTTAAAAATTGTTTCATTTCTTCACTCTCATTTCCCAGGATGGATGGGGCAAGAATGGGCAGAAGAGCCCTTTCACTTCTTCTGTGAGTGGAAGGGAAGAAATTGTCCTGAGCCACAGACTATTTCTGCTCCTTCAAGGTAGGAATAGTATAAGATCTTGGAAAGAGGGATCACGGGAAAGGCAGCCAATCTGATGAAGTTATTTTTACAGCTAGTCATGTATATGTATAGTACTATTGATTGCTTAGCATTTTCTTCACTATTTACTTTTGAGATCTATACCACTTTATGCATTGTGGTGGCTGAAGTTTCCAGCTAGATAAAGGTATTTGTAGAGATAGATGGCAAAAGTCTCTATAGTGATGAAACATCTAGATCACATCTGATCCCTCTTTAGGGTGGGAAGTCCCTATGAATTCTGAACATATCAGTGAAAGAAAACCTACATGCAGAGTTGCTTAAACCAAAACCTGAAATGCACTTGGACTCTGTTTCTACCCTTTTAATGTTGTTTTTATTATTATTTCTTAATAAATATTTTAATCTGTTGTCAGAATTGTTCTTCACAACAAAAAGTTGAAGTAGCCATTATAATTCATTTATAGAAAGCATTTCAGGTTCATAAATTAT
Source organism: Melopsittacus undulatus (assembly GCF_012275295.1). NCBI lineage: Eukaryota > Metazoa > Chordata > Aves > Psittaciformes > Psittaculidae > Melopsittacus > Melopsittacus undulatus. The sequence continues at coordinate 90,316,567 of NC_047530.1, forward strand.
TACTGTTTGTATGGAAAACCTTATTCTAAGTGTCATCTGTATCTTATCAGGGAATACAACATAAACTGTTAAAATGATGAGTTGTGTTTAACTAACAAAGATGGCTTTATGCTCTCTGTGTGTACATGTGTATATGTGTGTATATATTAATAGATATGAATGACCCTGCCTAGCCTGCCAAAGAAGAATTGGTTGTTGAAATGGTTTAATGATTAATTAGGCCAGACAGAAACAGAGGCCCACATAACCTGTCACAACTGCAGGTCAAGACACTCCCTTTGAGGAAGCATAGATTTCTTGCACGTATGATCTGCAATAGAGTCAGACTAATAAAAGCTTTCTTGACTTTCTCCATAAGGAACAGGGAACATGTCTGTGGACCCTGGGTATGTGTGGCAGCCCCTACTTAAATTGAAGGGGCTGGAAATACTGGCAGTGTGATAAGAATGGACAAGTGTTTTTTACAGGGCTGCATGCAGTAGTGACAAAGCTGGAAACAGTCAGATCTCTGAATGATTATGTCTATATATCCACCTCCATCCTCACCCTGTATACCAGACAGAGAGAAGGAATAGGCTGTGATGGTGGAAGTCAGAGAGGGAAAAGACAAACTTTATCTCTGCTCACAAGAAAACTGTCTTGGTTTGCAGAGCCTGCTTCTTCCCTTTACATATTTCCCAGCAAGAGAAGTGTTAAACCAGCATTCAGAGCCTCATTCCTCCTGGGATTTGGAATATAACAGCAGATGCCAAGGTTGTCTTTGTTCTATTTCTCCAGTGAGGCTCTAGAGCAAGCACAAACAGAATGCTGCCTTCTTCCCTTTTTAAACTGTCAATACCAACAAGGATCATAGTTCTTTACGGTGGTTCCATTTATATTACAAAGAATAAAGGTAGTGGGACTCTCTAGAGACTCAAAAATAGTTTAAAAGTAACTCAGAATCTTTTGAAGACAAGTAAAGGCTGCCCATTGAATGAGTGCAAATCTTTTAAGCCAAAGGATTTCCAAAAGGCAATGCTGTCTCGACCCCTCCCATATCAGCTGGAAGCCTGCAGCATTTGCCACAGCCAAGGTTAAAAACCATAACACAAAATCCCTGAGCTGTTCAGGATCACCTCATAGCTAAACCTTTCCATATTGTAGTTTCTGTTTCCCTTGTTAGTCAGTGCAAAGGTGGTATAAATTGCCATAATCCTGATTTAATCATTTGTAATGGTTCTGATACAAAACCAAGGCAGTGCTGCCTAGTGGATGCATGAGCAAATTAAGAAAGTCTGAGATCTCTTCTCTGCTTTGCCACTGCTTTGTGGGGTGATCACAGTCTTATTGCCATTGCCACTGTTTCTCCATTTGTAAAATTGAAGTAATTTGTTCATGTTGCATTTTCTCACAATGCATAAGTATGGCAGTCTGTTACACAAATAAGGTAGATTCTGCTTTATTTTTTAATCTGTATTTTTGGGCCTCATCCTCAATAGCTTTGTACTTCGTGCGATTATTTCCACTCTGCATTTTTTATACAAGGCTAAGTGGGAGAGGATTCCTTCTTGATGGTAGCCCATGTACATTAGCCAAGACACAATGTCGACAGAAAAAGCAGGGCCGTGAAGATCCAGGCCATTCATCCTGACAGCAAAAACAAATGTATCTCATTTTTGCACTATTATTTACTCAAGCAGAAATCAAAACAATAGAGATGGGAAAAGACCTGAAAGAGCTGTCAGAACAAGTGCACCATGCCAATAATTTGAAGGATTAAGGACTCCGAGCAGTATGTACTAACACAATAGCCAGGGCCATCCTGTTCACTGGGTCCATGGATTAGAGGGATGTCTCATATGATTCTGGTTTTCTTTTCAACTCTGGTTGAACAAATATAGTCTGTGTGCCTGTAAATCCCTTGTTAGCAATGCAAAATACAATTTCCCTTTCACTACACTCTATGATTTTGCCCTTGGAAAATGTTGCAGTTGATCTGTCTGAATGCCTTCACATAATCAGATGACTTTGTGTCTGGTTTAGTGTGATGGTGGATAGTTGGAGCCCAGAAGAGGGGCCTGGAGTTAGCATACCTGCATTGAGACTGTGATACTAAGATACTGATCTAAGAGACTGACAACTCTTGATTTACTTGTCTTACCTGCTGTCCTATAAAGTGGGGTAGTTCACACTTGAAGTGCATTTTTACTCAAGCTGTGGGTATGGAAATGCCAGGGTTTGAGATTGGTGGTGTCATAGATTTTATTTTAACGATGTCTTTATTTACACCTAAAAAGATGGTGTTGCTCTAGTGCTGAAGAAAGTTTATCTGTGTTTGAGTCAAGCAGGGATTTTTCTTCCTCTCACATCACTACCAGCATGCTGCTAGGAAGCTCCATCCCATCCAATTCTTTGCCACCTCACTCAGGAGATCCCCATTCCAGCACTAAATGGCAGTCTGTTCATGCAAAGAGCTAATGTGTGCCTCCTCTGACCTAATCTAGAGGAGCAGTTTGGGAATTTCATGATCAATGTGATGGAACTCTCATCGCCATGAAAGATGATCACAGAAGTCTCACAAACTTCAGTAAGTTAGGAGTATCTGTACCTATATCTGTATTACATATAAACATCTGTCATTAAGAATCTACCAAGTTACATGGTTTATGGGAGCATGAAAAAAAATTCAAGGGAGGTATCACAGCTCTTGGGACCAGCATGTGGACTCAAATGTGAGCTGTCTAGTGAAGGGTCACGTTTTTTTTTTGTTAAACTCACAGCTCAAAATTTTCAGTGGAAAGTTGGTGGTGGTGTGGTAGGGGGATGGAAGAGCAAATATGTGGTATAACCAAAGTCTTCCTAGAAAGAAGGATTCTGGTTGAGTGCTTTTTGTCTGTGTTGCCCCATAATCCATTTATCTCTGTTTTCTCATGCCAGTATTTAGCCATTACAATTATCTTGTTTCAGTGAGGGTATTTAGATTAGCATTAAAATTCCAAAGCACCTGGGTAATGTCTCGGGGTTGTAAATGTGGTACAGTCTTTGTATTTGCACAAAGGACAAACCCTTTAAAGAGAGGGATGCCTAAAAATGGATATTACTGTGAAGGCTACTAGACAGTTGTTCTTACAGGCCTCTACCTAAAATATTGGCAGTGTTAGTTTCTTCTTGTACTTGTCCTCGAGACACAATTAAAGAGAAAAATGGAGTTCAGTCCTTGCTCTCTGGGACTGTTTGCTGAGGATGCAATCACAGTGGGGAGCATTCACTTATTTAGCCTGGGCTTCCTCTGCATTGGATTCAAACCAGTAACTTTGTGATGAAAGATTTGCTCCCTCTGGTAACATAACTCCTCGCAGGAAGGGCTGAGTTCACTTCCTAATGAAACGATTGGCCCTGCTGCATACTTCATTCTCATGTTCATGTGTCATCTTAGACTGTTATGTTAGTAGCTTGGCTGCTAGTAACATAACAGTCAATTGCATGCCTTTTTAATATAGCAGGGGCACAAGCAGGAAGGCAGGCTTCCTGCTTTTGAGTGGAGCAGTAAGATGGTGCATTTCAGGAGAAAAATGTTTACTATTTACAAAACTGCTTAGCAGATGGGCATCTGTAAAGTCACCTGCTGACAGCAGTAAGGTACAAAGCCCTCTCCTTTTACAGAGGAAATGCTGGCTTCTTGCAGATGTACTGAGTATAGTTTGATGGCATTTTTAGCTGTAAAATGGTGCAGGCTTGTTTTTTGAGCATTTATTGAAAGGTATCTTCTCTTATTTAGATGGATGTTCAGAAAAGCTCAACAGCTTTTGAAAATTGGGTCATGTATGTAGGTATGCTTTTGCAGCTTCTCCATGGTTTGACTTGCAGTTCCTGATGCTGTGGGTGGGACTCTGTTCAAAGCAGAATAGACTTTCATTTGTGTATTCCCTGTGATTCCACCAACTCATGTGTAGTGCTGTACAGGGTCTATAAGCAATGTATCATCTTTCTAAGGATAGCAGGAGTGGTACTTTAACACTGCAGTTAAAAATATGGCCCAAGACTTCTTGCACTGAGTAGTGCTAACACAGTAGAAGGGCAGAGCTAGCTTTGTCTATTTTAGATTGGCGGATTGACATTCCTGGGTCCAGGGATGAACTAGCAAGTTCCCTACTTAAATTAACAGTACTTGAGCTGGTCCTTAGAGCACTGTTTCAAGAGTAGAGACAGCCAGACAACTCTTACAGACCCTGAACAAGTCAGGAGAGATCAAGGCTGCAATGATTAATTGGCTTTCTACCTGCATTGATCCTGTCTTCTGCCTCTTTTGTATGGAGATGTACATACACACTTGCACACGTTTTGCACTTAAGGAAGTCTCTAAATTGAAAGTGAGCATTTCAACTATTAGGTGAACCCTAGGCCTTGCTCTCGGTTATTTTCGTAGACTGCTAGTCTTATGATGCAGGGAGCCTTTTTTTTTTTTTAAGGAGTGGCAGTATTACTGAGTAACATCTGAACTTTTTTTTTTTTCTTTATTGCTATTCAGCCTGGGTAATATGAGGTTTTGTGCCTAAGTGGCTTCAGTGGTCTTGGCAGGATGCCACAAATTTTGTCACCATTCTCTCTGTCAGATGAGAGAAGATGAGAGAGAAATGAACACTTATTTTCTCCCCAAGCAAGATTTCAGTTTTGAGATTTCCCAGCTGTCCATTCTGCTCCCAGATGATGGTCAAATTCCTCTCTCCTGGGATTGCAAGAAGTGGAGAGCTGCTCAGGATCATCTAAGCAAACTTCCGGTCCCCATCTGGAAGGCAGCTAGCCTGCCTTTTGTATGTATTCATCTCTCTGAAATGAAAGAGACTTTTCCAGCTGCCCTTGAGAGGTTAGTGAGCTTTCAGAGGGAGCAAAGTTTGGTGCTAAACTTCCTTTGTGTCTTCTAGCAATTGAAGCTAAAGTATGATCTTTTCTCAAGCTACTTTACAGATTGAGATCTAATTAACTTATTTTGGCAATTGCTTTGAATTATTTGGTGATATTTTTAATTCATGGTAGTAGTTAAGTAAAGACAAACTAGATTCCTGTGGCTGTCAGAATGTTAAAACCAAAAAATAACTTTAAAGTTGAAAAGGAAGAAAATAGAACTGTAACTGCTGAAGATGAAAAAAAGAACATGAGATGTCGTGACAGCCTGAGAAGGATGAAATTCCCTCAGTGTCCACTACGTTTCCTCCTTACACAAAGCCGGCACAGTCAGGCCTTGTGTGGGTTGGTACCTTTATGTGTTTTGTGCATATGGTCTTGAGCATGGTCTAGATTTCCCTCACCTCTGTGGAGCACCTAAGCTGATGCAGGAGCAGTGCCCTGAGCATTAACGAAACCAAAATGGGAATATTACTCCCATGCAATGCAAGATGAATGAGACAGGGGGTTGTTAGGGATTTCCCCACTCCTCTATTTGATCTTGTTTCCCATATAAATCGTTCAGTGATTTGCCAGAGTCATCTCTTTCCCCTTCTTCGTATTTTCCCCTTATTTTTCTTTGATTCGTATTACATACTATCAGACGGCTGCATTGAAAATCCCTTCATTTATCGCTTGCTACGCCGCGTGCCTATATGCACCCATGAACGACTTCCCTAGCCCTCCGTCCCCGGCAAATGTCACCACCCCGGGTGCCATCAGCGACTGCCACCCGCAACAGGTCGGGCGAGGGGCTGCCGCACCCCCCGCTCCCGGGTTGCCACCGGGGAGGGTGCTCCCTTGCCGCAGTCGGGGTCAGTTTCTTTTCCCTGGCCGGGGAGCGCAGGCCCTTTTCCCCTTTCCCCGCTGAGGGCTCGCTCGGTGCCGGTGCGGGCGGTTCCCGCGCCGCGGCCGGGGGGCGGTGCCAGCGGCGGTCGCCGCCTGCCGGGGAGCCGCGGCGGCGGCTGGGCTCGGCGCCGGGGAGCGGGCGGCGGGGCTGTGGCGGCCCGGCACGGCGGGCGCGGAGGCTGACGCTGCCTCTCCAAGGTAAGCTCCTCTGCGCGGTCAACTTTTCGAAGCAGCCGGGGCTGTCGCAGCTGGCCCTTTCCTCCCCCCCGGCTGCAGTGAAAATCGCTTTGGCTCCATTTTATTCCTGAGATTATTTATACCCGTAAGGACTATGTGTCCTTTAAAGGGCCATTATACTGTGGGATATTAGCGCCTCTTTTTCCTTAATACCTGGGGATGTGGTCGATGTTACGCCACAGTTTATGTGAGCCTTTGTGCGAGCCTTGTTATTTGCGGGTAAAATTTATTGCAGATGCAGAGAAGTAGATTTGGGAATGAGTTTCTTACGCTTGTAAATAGAAATGTTATTTTTCTGTTAGTGGGAAGGGGGAGCAGAATACAACATTGCTTTTAAAAGGAGAGGGAACACACACGGTCATTTTCTGGGAGCCTTCGGACTCAGCAAACCGAGTGAATTTGGTATGGGGAGTCTGTATCTACTTGTCCCGAGACAGCTAAACCCAGGATGTATGCATTACGACTGTTCATTCATCAGCGGCTGCAGATAATACAATTACCAAGTCAGCGGCACATGGATGCTGCCCTGCGTATGACATGCTGAGAATACTGTACTTCAGGAAGCCAACACTTGCTGTAGCTTGGATAAAACAAGCTGAGAATGGCAAGTTATGAAACCGTTGTGTCTTTAAGTAGCAGAGGCTACCGGTCAGTCTCACTAGCATTTCTGAGGATTTGTATTTTGTGTGCTTCTATGCAGCGGTGTAAATACCCTTTGCAATCTGTCCGTAAGAAATTCAGGAGTGAAAAATAATTGGCACCAGTTTCAGGTGTCACCAGTGCCTGATGAGTAGTATGTGGTTTAGATTCCTGAGAATTCACAGTATTTTTAATTAAATCCTGACATGGAAAAGGCTTCATTTAGATCTCAGTATTTTATTTACAGATAAGATTCTGTAGCCCTGATATGGCTACCCCTCTGCTAAGGTGTCTTGGAAAAATGAAGGGGCAGAAAAAATGATCAACGTGATTACCATGGACACAACCCTGTCTTATTTATTTATTAGGCTATTAGGATAATGAAGAAAAGCCATGCCTGCCCTGCTGTGCAGATCTCATTTCAGCAAAACTGCCTGTGCTCCTGCTGTTACCCATGTCTGATTTTTAACCAGTGAGTGCCCTGTGCTGGTGTCAATGCCATGATTGCTACACCTTCACCTCTGGGTGCTCATTGTAGCCTCCAAATCAACAGACTCCAAGGGTGGAGCCCAGATTGTTAGTGTAATTTTTTTCTAAACAGAATGTGCTCTTCACTCTTCTACCCAAAGATCAGTGTTTGCTTACTTGTAGTTGCTGGTTATTTATTCTACTTTGTACTGCTATTACTGCTGCTGTTCTGGGGCAATATTTGTATTATTATACAGTAGTATATATTTTTTATGGCTTATGCTGCTGAAAGTAGCATCTTGTATGTGTTGCTACCACGTCATAAAAGGAAACAGTATCTGCCCCAGACCCTTTTTCTACCTAGAAGGTACAGAAAGGCAGGGGGAGGTTTAGCTTGTTTAGGATTATTAGCAGAGTTAGTATTTCTTAACTCTTTAAGGCTGGACCATGTTTGTTCTGCTGCAGGTATACATATACAGAAAATGTGTGTGCCATATTAGTGCCCCGAATGACTCCCATTTGATTTATACACCCCTTTTATTGTTCAGTAAGTTAACTTAGTATCTTTAAATAGGAGTAGTTATTTGTAAAAATAATTCTGTTCTATAAACCCAATGTTGATTTAAAATACCATAAAGAGATACAAGTAGTGATATTTAGGCAGTCAAAACACAGAAAATGTGGTCTTTGGAATACATCAGATTTTTTTTAAACATAAGCAGATCACACACATACATGCAAGCTCATGCCTAAACTGTCCACAAGACGAAAGAAACTGTGCCTAATAAATTACACATGCCCAGAAAGCTAACCTGAAAGTCAGGAAGGTAAGAATTGTGTGCTCCACGTGAATAATTTTTGCAGCTTCCTTTTTCTTCAATATATAAGCAGTTCAGAGAGTACAAATGTAAGGATTCTTCCAAAGGAAGGAGGTCATGTGATAAACAGGTTTCTTCTTGTGTTTTCTGTTTGTAGGGGAGGAAAAGTATTTGGAGTGGGGGGGAAAAGGAGAGCTCAGAGAAACCTAGAAGCACTCTGCAAATGTTGAATTGCAAGTTTATTGGTTTTGCAAAGGTTTAAACAGGAATGTTAAACCTTCCTGCAAATTACACATCCTATTTTTAGGAATGTGCTCTATGTATGTGTACTTTAGTGCATGCATGTGTGCACAGACACTCGTATCGCTATTAAGAGATGGCAGCAGATGTTGGTCGCAAAATTTATTTATTCTAATGTGTTACTGTATACAGTGTGCTAAATAATTGATGAAACTACTAAGAATGCTTTGTCTCAATGGTATCCTGCAGCAGAAAACTACATGGGTTTATTAGTTGTTCCTCTATGTTTCTTTGGTGTGTTTTCTTCAGTTTTCTCATCCTTAACTTCTCTAAATGCCTCTTGGGTTTGTTATAGAAAAGAACAGATAGGGATATCAAAGCAGCACTGTTTTGTTTTGAGCAAAGACTATAGTTTATGGATCTCCCAAGATGGATGAACAATCTTTGTGTTTTTTCTCTTTGCTGAGTCCTTTGCGGTGAGCCAGAGAGGTTCTGTTGGTCTGATTCTGAAGTCTTCAATCCCTTCTATAATCCCATTAACTTCTGTGTAGCTATATATGTGAATGAGCATTACAGAATTAGGTTGTATGATGTGTCCTGTTTGTGGTGCAAGTCTTAAGACAGGGTCAGCACTTTCATTGCTTAGTGTAATTTGTATCAGAGCAGATGCTACCTATGGGATTATGGAAACTGCTTGCATCTTTAAAAGCAGACAAGACGTTTTCAGCAGAGCAGGGTTTGTCTGTTTTTTTGTGTGTGTGTGAGGTTTTCCCTTTAGATTTATTCAGCATTGGGAAATGCACTGGCAGCATGGATAATGTTCAGTGTTCTTTGAAAATTGTTTTTAATTCAGGCCTTTGAAGTTCTTGGTCATGGGTAGGTTGTTTTATTCTTTGTTCTTATTGTGTAAAAAATATGCTAGGGCTTTTACTTGCTGCTCAAGATTTCTGAAGTAGAAGACTAACGAAAGCCTGTTTTTTCAACAGTGCTGGGTACCTACATGTTTCCCTTCACTTTTGTCTTTTCCTTGGGTGATTGGCACTTAGTCTGTGTATTTAAATAGGGATTTATGAACCTGGTCTTTGAATTCAGTATGATTTCAGCCTCTGTTCCTGTGCGTACTACACTGTGACCTTTCTACATGCCACAACATAAGCAGGTTTAGGAAGGGATGGTGTCATCTTCACATACAGCTAAGATAGTACTTATTCAAGCATGGCAATAAAGGCAAACGTTCTACTGAAGGTGTCTTTCAGAGAAGGTGTCATACTGATGCCATGCATGCTTGAGTTCTTCAGTACTCTGCGGTTCTTTTTGCATGAAAGTTGATACATGCCAAACCACAGCTTTGATAGGCTGGCTGCTGTGTAATAACTCTGCTAACTAGATACAGTTATGCCTCGTTCTCCTTGTTGTGTGTGGTTGCTGAGTGTTGCTAAAACAGACACTACATGCTATCCCAGAGAGAAAGACTATTTAAATTCTAGAAGGAATAATACCTTTATATATGCCCATGGAGGCTGTGGATGCTCCATCCCTGGCAGTGTTCAAGGCTAGGTTGGATGAAGCCTTGGATGACATAGTTTAGTGTGAGGTGTCCCTGCCTGTGGCAGGGGGTTGGAACTAGATGATCTTAAGGTCCTTTCCAACCCTAACTATTCTATGATAAGCCTTCTCATGGTCTCACTAAGATATCATAAAGCATGATTAAGTAATTTTGGATTCCTGCATCATAGATGATGTTTATTGGAATGTGTTTAGAAAAACAAATAGTATTAGATGAGAATAATTAGGTAGAAAAACTGCTTTGTGATGTGCTTCTCAGATCAGACACTTCATATCTGAATTTGGGTGTGTGAATGCTTGTATGTCAGTCGGCATTTTACTCTCTCTCTCTTCCCTTACTTTTACACTTGTCTGAAGTATGCAATGTAAACCTGGGGATTTGGGTTTCCTAGCCATTCACAGTAAGAGGAGGTAATCTGGATTGATTTTTAGGAAAGTTTGTTCCATATACTGTGTGAAGTCTCCCTAGCAGCAGAACTACAGTGTAGCACTAAATCTGTTCCTTATATACAGGTGCCAGCATAGGCAGGCAGCTCTGCCATCACTTTACAGCTGAAGGAAATGAGATGTGGAGAGGTAAAGCAATTGCTACAAGAAATTATCTTTTTTATCCATAGCCAGTCTTGTAACAGTTTATTGATGTTTGTCCTTTTCATAAACAATAAAAACTTTGAAGTGAGTGGCCTTATCTTAGAAAGCAAACTGTTGCTAAAATTATTCTTTGTTAGGAAGACTTCTGAAATAACTCCACTTCCTCTTATCCTGAGAACAGAGAGAAGATTATTCAGTGCTGTAATGGCTGAGGGTTTTCAATGCCTCCATCAAAATGGGAAAACAGGAAACAGCAGCATGCATGAAAACATAGTTTGCCTTCAGGTTTGATTTATAGCTATTCTGGTCTTTCAAAGAATCAATTATTTACTTAATATGAATGAAATATGCCCGGAGACCAGAAGGCTATTCTGGTTTTGAATAAACACTGCAACACTCATTCATGTAAGGAGCAGAAGTTATATTTTTCATAGAGCAGTACGAACATAATTAGGATGACTGTGTGGAAAGAGGGGCTGATAACAGTATGTAAGTCCATTTTTCATTACTTCTATATCTGTATTGATCCTAGCATTTAAAGGTCAAAAGTAGTGGTTGTTCACTTATTATTACAAGTTCTGTGAGTTTCAGCCCACTTTCCAGTGCCTGCAGCATTGCTGTTACAAGAGACATCAGTCTCTTGGCAGGAAGGCCAAGCCTAATGGTCCTCACAGTCAAATGCCTTTTATAAGCATAGGAATGGTTTTTCTCTGTCAAGCAGGGCCAGTTAGTCATGTGAGGTGCTAAGAGAGAAAGGCCAGATTTAGGGACTTGGAATTTTGCCCAGCTACGTCAGTTGCAATAATGACATGTAAGGTAGTGTTAGCCCTCATTTATCTCAATCCCACAGTTTGGAAGAGCTAACAAAAAGCAGTGATTCCTACACTGGAACCGAATCTGGGTTGATATAAAGTGGAATTATAGATGTCATCTCAAAAATATTCAGATCAATTAATCTGAGAGTTTATACAGTATTTATGGTAGATAATGGTAAATTTACCAAACTGCCCCAGTCTATGTGGTGTAATTACTTATCCATTTATCATTGGTGTTATTTAAGCAAGGGATAGTACTAGATTGCACTGGGTCTGATTCCTACTCTCTGTTCTTTGTTGTGGTGTGCTTTGTATGAGCTCTCTGAATACTGTGGAAAACTGTTTGCAAATAGTTGCTTAAGTAACATGTCTTTGTAATGGAGGTACTTATAACTCCCTTTTATTGGCTAATTTTGTAGAACTTTATGGAATAAAGTATTGATTTTAAAAATAGTTATTTGTCCTAAAACTTGAGTGAAATTTGTTTGCACATGAAGTACCACTAATCCTCACGGAAAACCATTTTTGTCTTTTGGGGATAAACCAGTCACAAAGTGTAAGCTGTACTGAGAGACAAGCCAGTCATGCAGCATTGAGCTCCACAAACACTTGGTGGATATTAAAGTGTGGTTGGCAGTCTTTTGCTTAGTTCTGAGTTGAGATTTGTATGGTCATGATAGGAGGCAGCTGAGCCAGTGCTTGGTAGTGGGGGTAAAAAACAAGAAGAATAGTGTGCTCTGTTGATGCCTACATTGTGTCTTGGAGGATGACCCAGGTCCTAGATGCTAAGTAATGCACTGGCACCTGTGGTCTGACATCATACTGTCCCTAGTAGAGTCTGAATCAAGCATGAGTTCAGGCTGCCTAAAAATGCTACAAGTCCTTGCATCAGGTAGTGTTGAGACTATGGGGTGTTTTCATATGATTCCCACCTCATCTTGCCCTCCTGAAATCACCATTGCAAGGGCAGATGACGTGACTAGAGGCTGTACCATGTAGGGTTCTCCTCATGCAGCTGGCTGTGTCTAAGGTTTTCTCTGGGAATACTAGCAGGGTCACTGAACACCTGTCCAGAAGTTCCTTCCAGGAAGTAAATGGATTCACTGCTCTAGACACCAATGAGGGTACAACATCTCCAGATGCTTTAGAGTCCTCAGGACGTCTCCAGAAGCCTTAGAGAAGATCTTTGTGTTAATTACAATAGAATTTCTCCATGATGTAGTGTGTCAGATACTGCATGTAGTATTCTATGTATCATCTTAGAGTTACCAGTCAAATCTTGTAAAGAAAATTTGTGATGAATTACTGCTTAGCACCCTCTACCATTATAACGTGTCTTGAGAAGAAATCTGTTGGGCACAAGTCTACAAAATTGGGAAAGAATGTATTGCATATACAAACACTCTAGATGACAGTTAAAAGCTGCATGTGCCCTGGAATTACAGCTTCAGGAAAAAATGGTTAGGTATCACAGCTTCTCCTGATGCAGTGTGACATTTGAAGGGCTAGAAATAGCACTCTGATAACACATTTTAATAGATGACTAGGTATTTAGTTTTGTTTCTCCTCTTGAAGAGTCTGTCTGTGCTGTCAGGCTGATTAATTATTAAAAGAACCCACTAAATATTTTACACCTTTTTATTTTTTATCTGTTTATCTATTGATTCTTTTATTCTTCTAAGACTTTACTGCAGCAGGAAAAACCAATCACAATATATGTTAAGAACTTATATAGCTTCCTAGAAAAGATTAAGAAACCCCACAGACTCTGTAAATACTTGTTTCCTCACTCCACCTTTGCTTCAGTTTATTCTCACTTTCTCTACAATGCCCCTCTGAATCTGTTTTGCTGGGTAAGTAATCAGATTTATTTACATGTCAAGCAAATTTGTGCTCCCCTTATGCAAGGTGTTACGTGAACGTAGAATAAATCCAAATGTACGTGGCAGAAAGTGTGCTTTCTAGGTGAGATGTGCCAAACAAAGGTCACATGTTGTGACTAGGGTAGACGGACATCCATGAAGAATACATGGTTGTGTGCTACCTCACTGTATCATTAGGTACCATTTCTTATCATAGCTGTGAGTTAGGAGTCTTTACAGCCAGCTATACACGTGCACAAAAAATTATAGAATCAGAGACCACTGGAAATAAAATTTCTTCAGACAATTAAGGCATTTGGATATGAATTTAACATCTTGAGTGGATCAACAAAATACTTGTACAGTCTTTGCTTGCTCTTCTAACATCTAAATGTTTCAAAATGTGTACAAATTGTGTTATGGTTCTCCTACAAATGGTGCTTAGTTACATACCTGGCGGTGCTGTAATACAAACAATGTGGTGGGCTGCCACCTTTTCCTTTCCTTGTCTCTGTAGCTCAGCTTTGGTCTGTGATCTGGCATCATGGGACAGTTTGCATATTTGGTAATGAGTCCTCTCCTACCTCAGATAGGTATGAGACAAAGCTAGTGATAGAAAACCCAGAAACTTTCTAACCTCTTTTTCATAGCAGTCTGCATAGTTTTGTAAGACTTCTTCTGTGAAGACTTTCACAAATAAATACACTGCTCATTCAATCATGAGATACATTATCCAATTGGGGAAAAAAAAAGGTTGAAAGTGCTTAAAAGAAAAAGAAACTTAACATCTTCACAGAGAGATGGCTGTCTTATGGACCTGGAAGACTGATTGATACTCATGATAGAGCAGATCTTCAGGCCTGAGTATACTTATGAACAGTAAATTTTTAATAAAAGTGTTCTTAAAGTATATGTAATTTGTTGCTTCAGTTTGTGAGGTGGTCTGTGGAACACTGTTATAAAAGTGGTATCAGTATTTTAATGATAAAGCTGTACTTGTTTCCTTAAAAATTATTTATAACTAGAAAAAAATGAAACAAAGCCCTCAAGGACTGTTTCTTATTTTGTTTCCTGGGTCACTGTGCTCATTGTAGAACAAATGAATGTGAATGGAGCAAATGACTGGCCAACAGTCTTTGTGCTTCTGATGCTGAACGAGTGATGATTAGACTTAAATCATGTTGTTTAATTAGCTGAGAAATGTGAAACATGTATGTTTGCGTAAGGTTTTGTGAATTTCTGTAAAAAAGCTAGTCTGTATCTTGATGCTGAAACCAAACAGTAAGAACTCTTAATGAAAAGGGTTTATCAAGCAAGTTAGCTGGGTATTCTTGGGTTAGAAGCCATGAAGGATAGAAGGGAATCCTGTTATTTTAACTCTGAAGGGTAGAAAGTGGGATAGACTTCACAGTCAGATGTTCCACATAAAATTGCTATGTCCAGTGCAGGAAATGAACTTCTTCCTGCAGTTGGTTTTAACTCATGGCACTCCTGCAAGTAAGTCTTCTTCCTCAATCTACGTATTTCATATGTCTGTCTTTCTTTGAGTGGAATTTTGGTTGAAAAGAGCCCTAGTCTCTTGTTTTGCAATCAGATTGCTGGCAGGAATAGAAACATCTCACCTGATCTCTTCCATCCCGTTGGAGGGGGGGGATTATAATATTAATACCCTAACGTGTGCAATCATAATGTTAGTAGATGGCCTATGGAAAGTCATCTGTTATGTTGTGAGACCTTATTAAAGAGAGGACAACAACCCTTTGCTATCTCACAGCCTTCACTTTTGTTCTTTCTTGCTTTCTGCTTTGTTTTGTACTAGAACAAATAGGCTATGAGCGCATTCAGCTGCACGTAGTCATGTTCACTGAAAACCATAGTGCCAGGCATGTGCCCATTGTGTTGACCCAAACAAATGTTCTGCTACTGATACTGTACTCATGTGAGCTCAGATGTAGTGTGAGCTGTGGTATTTTGTGACTCATGCTTCATAAGACTATAGCTGTTAGCTGTGTTTAGCGCTCACCAGCACAAGGGACCCAAGGTCGGATCCAAACTTACTGGAGTTAATAGAAACAATCTTGTTGGTTTTAGTGAACTAGATTAATCCAGAAAGGTTTTGGGTTGTGTTATCAGGACAGGATGTGAAATAATTTCTTCCTTTTGGTTTTTAAATGTAAATCATTTACCCTGAAATTAACAGAGAGTGAGAAAGAGCATGGAAATACTACAGTGGCATTGTAGTTCATTGTTACTTTTGAGCAGCATGTTAGGTTCAGTGGATGGAATAGCCCTTACTGCTGTACTGCAGTTGGCATGAATCGCAACAGATGCCAAAATCTCCTTTTGAACACCATGCTGTTTTCCCTGTGATTCTCCATACTGCTACAAAGGTTCCCTGCTGTGAAGAGATGACAAATTCCAGAGTCTAGCCCACGGGAAAGGTCCAGTCACAGTGTTTCCTGGTAGTCTAGGGCTTGGACATATCCCTTGAATAGAGTTGACAGAAGAGCCCTGGACAAAGGTATTACTAGCCTACAGTGCATTAAGAGAAGACAGTGCAGTCATGTCCATCTTTCCCTCTCAAAGCAGAGCTGTTGAAAATTTCCCTGATCTTAACATGTTTACATGAACATTTTCATTTGCATTTTGGTTATCACTGGAACTGAGTGGGTTTTCTTTTTTTCTTTTTCTTAAATATGACATTTCTCCTCTTTTTTTTTTGGTCAAATGTTGTCCTGCTCCCTTCTTAGGTGAAGTACTGTGCTGTGATTTTGAAAAAAAAAACAATATAATATAATAGAATCTATAGAGCCTGGTATTTATAAAGGATTGTAGTTCAGCCCTGTGAAATCCTGTGACTAATTCATGATATGCCTTTGTTCTGTTCTAAAAGCTTATAAGCCCTTGGCCAAGAGGTGATGGATGTTTCTACATAGTTTCTTTTCTTTTACAGGAAGACTAAAATTTTACGATAAATGATTTCATGCTTGTCTGTCATAGGTTTTATCCCTCTACTAGTATTTTGCACTACTAGGCCACTAGGTCTTCCACGTTTCTGATGAATATGAAAGAAGTCTGTAGGAATTTCAGGCTGATTGCAGGCTTTAATTAAGACCCCTGTGCTCCAGTACATTCCCTGCTATGTGAGCTAGAGCAAAATCACTGTTAGTTAATAGTGCTCATTGCTCAGCAATTGAATCCCATCCCAGTTATATACTCCTATGAGTCAGTTCAGTGAAGTTTTTTAAGTGAAATCTAGCTGTTGAATAAAAAAAAATAAAAATAAAAATTTGTATAGACTCACGACCTTCAAAAATATCATGCTGCTTCTCTGGCACATCAGCTGAGACAGGAATTCAGTCACCTGGCAACCAAAGTCCTTTGTGAGTCCTGGGTACAAGGACAACCCACAGCCTCTGTTTGCCTCATAGCAATGAGCAACAAGAAATCCTTGCTGCTTGAGCTGCTGGATGTCACAGACCTCCTTATCTTAAGTGACTCCTTAATGCCAAACTAGCCTGGGGTTGACAGTTAGCTTCTCAGACAAAGCTTAATCCTGTGAAAAGTCTGCTTTGCTCTGCATCTTGCCAAACCATGGTCTGTCCTCATATTACTTCAGAATTAATTAATTAATCCTGTTTGTAATGGCTTAGTAAATTAAGGCCAAATCTGAGAATACAATTAGTTTTGTATTTAGGAAGGCTTCCACTGAAATGAAGACCATTTTGCTTGAATAAGGAGCCTTGGTATCAGTGCCTTTCATTGTTAAGACTCTACTAAAAGTGAGTTGCTATTATGTTACCTCCTCTTGTCATCACGTAGGTGCAGACAGAATGATAAAAATTCATCTCCTGCAAGCTGGTGACTGCATAAAGGGTAGATGCAGGGGAAAGAATTCACCAGCAAGCTTAGCTGAGCCTGTCTTAGCACCCATCCTTGCCTCCCCGTGACGTTATGCCTACATTCTAGCTTGCACATGCTTTGGAACAGGACTCTGTGAAGCACCTGTCATGCCTCTTGATGTGTCTAATAGGGGAGATTTCTATTTCCAGCTCTGTAACTGCTATAGAGCACGGCAGCGGGTAAATTACACAACATTCTTTTATGCTTCCACTCTCCCATCTGCGATGTGACTGGGGGATTTTTACCGGCTGATAAGATTTTTCTTCTGCTGTACAATAAGAACCTTGGTTTATTTGTGCTAGGGCTCAAGGTGATTTTGGGGCAGAAGAGGGATATCCTGTCCACATCTAATATTTGAATTTACATGAAAAGATAAATGATGCAGGAAGCAATGTTGGCAGCCCAGTGCAATGCAGCTTGCTGGTTGCATGCTGATCATACAACCCAGGGCAAGTAATTAGAATCGCAGAATCATAGAATAGTTAGGGTTGGAAAGGACCTTAAGATCATCTAGTCCCAACCCCCCTGCCATGGGCAGGGACACCTCACACTAAACCATATCACCCAAGGCTTTGTCCAACCTGGTCTTGAACACTGCCAGGGATGGAGCATTCACAACCTCCCTGGGCAACCCATTCCAGTGCCTCACCACCCCAACAGTAATTAGTGGACTCACAAGCAAAAATGCAAGCAAGAGGTCTGATTATCTGCCTGGCACTTTGCAAGTGTACAGAGACATGAACTCTGGTGATATCCTCTAATTTTTTAAATGCCACAGTTCCAAGTGTCTGTTGTAACCTACCACAGAATTGTCTGTGCTCCCTGTAGTGAGTACAGGAACTTTCACCACATGTGGTTTATGGGAGTGACTTTGGGCCATTGTGACTGGAAAGCACAATAGATGTGTAAGACACTATCTTTGTGGGAATAAAAAAAACATTGCTGGAACTGACTTAATCATCCTCACTACTGTAAGTTTCCACTCCAAATACCGAAGTTTTCTATATTCTTTTTTTGTTTGGTCAGTGTTTTGCGCTAGTCTGCTACTCACAAGATTCACAGAAGCTGTATATCTTATCTTTCAATTCTGTTCTGCTTTTTCCTTCATGAAATGTTGAGATAAACACTTTTATCACACATTGTTTGTGGGCCATATGTTCCTGTAAAAGCTATAATTTCCCACAAACGGATTCTGTTTCCATTAAACCATTATGAATGTGTGCTACATGCTGAAATACCCACTGATTAAGAAGCTTCGTTTTAACTCCGTTTAGGTACAGAACTGATGTGTGATGCTGAGACCTGAACCAAAAGCATAGATGGAAGTATTTGGAGCCTCACCTCAGGCCAGATCTGAATCTGAGTGAGAAAAAAATCTTATTTAGTTGTATGCGACAGAAAACACATGTATAAAGTGTCCTGGCATGGTCAAAGGTATAACACTGTTTTTTGCTCCCAGAACAATGATAGCACAGGGAATGTCTGAGGCAGACACACAGTGTAATAGAGGTGCAGCTATCCAATCACTGGTAATTTAGTAATCACATATAATTCAATTCACTAGATACCCTGGACATGAAAAGAACTAAAATAAGACTGTCACATTCCCCAAGCCATTTTATACCCAAGACACATGTCACACAAAGTTAACAAGTGCCATAGATCTTCTCAAGGTCTCTAATGGTTCCTGTGTAAGAGCCACTGCTTCCTCAGTTTCAGACTGGGTGATGCCAAGTTCATTCAGCATACGCATCCTTGAGTGTGAATTTCATGTGTGAGCCCTTCTGAAGTACCCATGTAAATTTACTCCATTTTATGAGCATTGTTAAGGATGACCAGCCTGTGACTTAGAGTGTTTGAGTCTATCAGTTTGCATCTGGATTTTTATTTAAGGACCCTTATCAGAATTAAGCAGGGATATGGATGAGGCTGAATTAACTTTGTTGTTGTTATGGCAACTGCTGGCATAGCATGTATCACAGATGCTCTGAGAGAAGGGCTATACACGAAGTTCACTGTGACTATTAAAATAAGGTGGGCGGTCTCCCTGCTGGGACTTCGGCTCTTATGCCTGGGAGTCCCAGGTATGGACCAGAAGACTCTTGTGCTCTGTGTTATCCCAACCAGAGAAAGAGGACAATCTTAAGAACCAGCCATGGACAATGAACAGCAGAATGAAAAAATGTGTTTCTTCTTATTTGGCGGTAACCTTCCCTGGTTACTCTGATCAATGGGTTATCCCAACTCCATTTACTATAGAATGCATCTTCTTGACAAGTCCTTGGTTAACTTTTGGATGCCCAAATTAGGAAAGGTGGAACCACAAAAGCAGAGGAGCACAAGGAAGCAGAAAACAAATACGGTTAGCTGAATGTCGTCTTTTAACCCTAATAAAGGACCAGACCTGACTCCGCTTAACTCTTGAAATCAGATGAAATAATTGTGGGCAAAACACACTCTGTATGCGTGCTACTATGGTGATCCCCATCACAATCAGCATACAAGTCTCAACAGTATTAAAAGGCCATTCAAAAACTTCAAAACTCTCAAATGATGCTGTAGACCGTCTGGAGAGGACACTGGGAGGATAGAAGAATGTCTCCTTCACAGGTTGACCACCCGAAAAGGAGAAAAAAGATGTGAAATTGCTAAGCACTTCTATTATATACCTCCCGAAGTATAAAGTTGGTGACCATACCGGGAACATAAACCAGATCAGTTTCATGATGAATGCTTCTATTGTATTACAAGTCATTAACATAAAGAACAATGAGATAAGAAACTTAGCCCAAATCCCATGATTGATAAACACAAATACAGCTAATATATACTGAAAGTAATTGGCAAAATCCTGAAACTGTGAGATCAAGAGAAACAACTGTGAGAGACAATAAATCAGCATTGTGACAAATGACTATAAATCCTGTCAGATCTGTTGTTATCTCAACCCCTCGTGCCCCACGTTGGGCACCAAAAAGAACTGTCATGGTTTAAAACCCCACCTCAGTCTCCCGCAGTGCCACACACCCCTTTTTCCCCCCACCTCCCCACTCCCGGAGGGAGGGGGAGGAGAACCGGAGGAATATAACTCCCACGGGTTGAGATAAAAACCAATCCAGCAATTAAGGTATAACACAAATCACTACTGCTACCACTAATAAATCAGTGATAGAGGAAATAAACAAGGAGAGAGAATACGATACCACCCGGCAAAACGAGCCCAACCTGGAAGCGAGCTAACCCCCCCCTTCCTGCCAACTTCCAGTTACCTCCCTGAGCATGACGTGCTATGGTATGGAATACCTCCCCGGTTAGCCCAGGCCAGGTGTCCTGTCTCTCCCTCCTCCCAGCTTCCCCTCCTCCCTGGCAGAGCATGAGCTCAGAAAAGGCCTTGGACAAAACCAAACATTTGAGCAGTAACTCAAAACATACGTGCCACCAGCAACCGCTCCCAGCCCGAAAGTCAAAACACAGCACTGCACCAGCTACCAAGAAGGAGAAAAAATGACTGCTACTGCTGAACCCATGACGCTGAAGGAACAAAAAATTCAGCCCATGTTCTCCTGTCAGCTGGACTCTTAGGCAGTATCTATTTTCCTTCTTTAATCTAAAAACACCTTTCTAGATTTTAATATTATTAATACAAAGAAATTTAGTTATGCAGATCTTATGATAATTCCACTTCCTGCCACTTTTATATTTCATAAGAAAATGTTATTTTGTATCTAAAAAATATGTTTGTGATGGTTGCATAGCAGTTAACTGCCTTCTCCACAGTTGTCCTTAAGCAGAGAGTTGTTAATTTCTGTAAACCCCCCATGCTTAGCAGATGAACTAATCAATTAAATATTTAGTGTACTTCTGGGGATTTTTGCAAGCTATTATTAAATAATCTATAAAAGATAAAAAGTACACGTGTGTACACACACCTGCTGTGGTGGATTTCTTCTTCCTGTTCTATATAAAATAGGCTCAAAGGGTTCCTCTGTTTTCTGCCTCTGGTTTTCTTCTGTATGAGAATAGCATGTCTTGTTTCCTTCCCCTCCCTCCCCCCACCTTTTTTATTTTATTTTAATAATTTCTTCCAGAGTTTATGCATAATTGATGATTTGTGAGAATTATCTCATGGATATTATGAGAATGAAAGCTGACCAAAGGTCCAGGGAAGAGGTACTTTTATTTTGATGGCATAAAAGTTTAAAATGAACTAACAAAGCTCCCAAGGTTTTGACCACCTGAATAAATATTTGGGAGTAAAGTTGTTGTTTGCCAGAATGTAACAGCTTGCTCAGATAGATGGCTGTAGGAGCTTCAACTCTACAAGGCATCTAAGGAAACCATAGAGTAAGACAAGTGATATTTTAAATGAAAAGACCAAGTGGCAAATAAAACTCCCAAACATCCCTCTCTCTCATTCTAAACAGTTTTCAGGCTTGTGTGAATTAAAAAAAAAAGAGGGCACAGAACTGGAAAGGTCATCTTTTTGTATATTTTACCATAGAAGTCAATGTTATATAAATTGATAAGCAAGATGTTATTTACAGTAATAAATATTAACTATGTTGAGCAAATCTTTTAATATGAAAGTAGCCAGGTTGCCATTGTTCGCTGTAAGTGAAAGATCTGAGTTGCAACATTTTTTCCCTCACCACTTGTACAGATAGCTTTGTAATTTCTGTGTCATGGAACATGGAGGAGTTTCAAAACCATCTTTTTTTGCTGCTGTTGGTGATCAGTAATTACTCTGGCTTCAGGAAATCATTCAATTTCTTTGTGCAGGAGGGTTTTGGTTTTAATTTTATCAGCTCCTAATCATTCCACTGTGTCTTGCTTTATAAAAGCTGATTTTGATAAAGGGTCAGTATTTATATAAGTATGTGACTTAGGGTGAGGGAGGTGCACAGGGCTGAGCTGGAAGGAAGGGCTGGGAAGGCTGCTAGGAGAATCTGTCAGCACAGACCAGGGTTGTTCTCTTTTCCTCTGAACCAGAGAAGGTCACAAAGTCACATCCTGCCCTTCAATTCCAGACAGAAAACAGACTCTAGACTCCTTTCTTACTTAACTCTGTGTATCTTGTTAATACTATGTATGTGTGTCTTCTGGGAAATGTTTTTCAATTGGCTGAATGTAGCTAGCTAATTTGATTGATTTGATTCCCCAAGAAGCTTAAGAGAGGTGTGAAAAAAAAAGTATTTCTGAAGCTAATTCATATATCTGAAAGCATTCCCATTAGATGTTTCTTGGGATTACGAAGTATTATACTAGTGCTTTGTGTTGGGCTGGTTTTGTGCTTGATTTGTATGTCTGTGTATTCAGTGCTCTGCAGGATGAATGTTAACTGTTTCAACTGTGTATTGTAAGTCCTGTGCTGCCACTGGAGTAGCTATTGGAGAGTCTCCCTGTTTAGGGATATATGGTTCTGGAGCAAGAACGTGTACTTGCTCTCTTTGCTGTGGAGTTGCAAATCACCAGTGAAGCCACAGCTAACTCACGTTTGTTTCCATAGTTGAGAAGGTTGCATGGCCTTAGTGCAGTAAGGTGCTCCCACTTTTCACAAGCTGTTGATTTATAAATACCAAAGGGAATGTGCCTCTCAGTGCTGGTCTGTGGAAGACAGAACAGCCACAAGACAACATTAAGGAGAATGCGAAATACAAGAGGGGAATCCTCAGTCTTTGCAGTCTCAGCTCTTCCCCATATTGTTGCTGCTTTCTTTTAGGAAATGGATGAGACAGTGATATTTTTGTCTGCCCTGGTTTACTTTAAATTCAGGTTTAAGTTCCAGGCAAGATTAGAAATAAAGTTTTGATATGGATTTGAGCAAACTGCTATCACTACAGCTGCGTTTGATTACTCCAGTGCAACCTTTCAGGTCTGTGGTTCTGATGGGCACTGACACTAGACTGCACAAGACAACCTCGCAAAGGTAATGAAAAAGGACAGCGATGCCTTCTCTGTTTGAAATTCATCATACCAGCATGCTCCTCAGTAAAATCTCTATTGCTAAGAGGAAAGGAAAATACTTGAAAAGGAAAGCAGTGTTCTGAACCAAGCCCTGCAGTGCGTACGGTGTTGCTGAGATTATGTCAAGGCTGGTAACTAGAAAGTCTGCCCTTGCTTATGCCACACTGTCTTTCTAGGTACTGCAAGATAGGCAGGAATTCGAGCTCTCTCTTGTCAAGAAGCATAGGAATAGCAGAAGAGTACTGTGGGTTTAGTTCAGTTTGTCCTTCTTGGCCTTAAGAGACATCATCCTTGTAAGTCTGGAATAATCATTAATGTGTATTTTCCATAAAGTGCTGTGGCTGTCCATTTTTCCGAGGGAAAATGTCTTCACTTGTTTTTACCTCCTCCTTCAAGGAACCTCAGTATTCTACATAGAAATCAAATTTTGTTGGTTTTTTTTTTTTTTTTTTCTGAGCCAGCTCAGGGCAATGAAAGTCCTGTCCTTATACCTGGACAGAGTTCGCATTCTGGTCTTTGTCACTGATTTTCTAGTGCAAGTTCAGGTGAGGCTGCATGAGGCTTCTGTGAAAAGGCCTAGTGGAGTATGGGGAGGTTCATTCATAATAATTTCACCCCAGAAGCAGTGCTGCTGTAATTGCAATGTGTAATTAAGATAGTATGGAGCTCTATTACTCATATGTGCCATTTTTTTTCATTAGAAATATATGTTAGTATTTAAATTCTCAAGTGACATAATCCAATATAGTCACTGACATCTGCAACGGGGGCAGAAATGCAATGTAATCATAACAACCTTTACACTTAGTTCACTAAACCTTACGTCATTTCACTCTAACTTGTCTTTCCATCTAATCAGTCTGTACTAGAATTTAAATTTAGCAGTTTGTTTATTAATTGTCATGGTTTCTGTCTGGAACATTGGACACTGATCTTTTTATTTCCCCTCCTGAGCAGCATGATGGTAAGCAGTAAAGAGCTCAGTGGCAGAAAGATTGTTGAATGACTGAGGAAAGCATCTACAAAAAATCTGTGACTTTCCTATGTAGGTACCTCTGCAGCTGATCTCCCTTCTTCACCCCAGTATCTCAGCAATGTGGGTGTCTTCAGAATTCTTTTTTGTCTTCTTCATCTTTTAGTAGTAAGGTCTGAACCAGAATCCCTCATCTGAGCATCCTTTAAGGTTGTATTTATGTGGTGTTTTAAAATTGAAATAAGAATGGGATATCTCAGGCTTGGATAGTCAAATTTAAATTGCTTTATTAGTTATTGATTTTTTCAAGCACTTAAAATGATTTATTAAGTACTTCAGCTGATTAAATATGGTATATTTCTTCTTTTCAACCTCCCTCTTAACCTGCTTGGGAAAGGAAAAATGAATTATTTTTGTGAGAGTACTGAGGTCTCTTAGTGCAGGATTTTTCTCTGGAAAGCAACAGAAGAAATTTTTAAAGCAAAACATCAAAATGTGTTTTCTAAAAGCTATGAAATGAAGAAGTAAAATATAATAAAGATTCAAAATGTATTATTTATGAGTTTATCTAAAAGACAAAGCAAAACCTTATGATTAAGACAAAATTCTTGAGTCAAGATAGCCGGCTCTTCTGATTTCTGAATGTTTAGCTGTGGCCCTGATTTCAAGGTGGTTATCTTCTAAATTCTGCAGTTTGAAACCCAGAATTGCTCAAGCAACAAAAATCTTAATTCAGAGCTTATTGTAGTAACTCTTTTAAGTCTAATGAGCTGTAGTGCAAGTCCTAACAGCAGGTAGTGCTTTGAGTGACTGTTACAGGGTGCAACAGTAATTCATTAAAGTTCTTCAGTAATGATAAAATGTATGT
The DNA here is from genome assembly GCF_012275295.1 of Melopsittacus undulatus. Taxonomy (NCBI): domain Eukaryota; kingdom Metazoa; phylum Chordata; class Aves; order Psittaciformes; family Psittaculidae; genus Melopsittacus; species Melopsittacus undulatus. The sequence goes on from NC_047530.1 coordinate 90,341,280, forward strand.
CAATCCCAGGCTGGTCAGGATCCATGATTGCAATTTCTGTCTCTGAATATTCTGCATGAAATTTGTCCTTTAAAGTATTACAGTAGTGTTTTCTCATCCTTGGTGGGAATGTACTCATGTGTATTTTCTGCTATTTTGAATTTTTTTCTGAAGTAATATGGACATGGAACTGTTGGAACAAGTCCAGAGGAGGGCCACGAGGATGATAGGGGACTGGAGCACCTTCCATATGAGGACAGGCTGAGAAAGCTGGGGCTCTTCAGCCTGGAGAAGAGAAGGCTGCGTGGAGACCTCATAACAGCCTTCCAGTATCTGAAGAGGGGCTTTAGGGATGCTGGGGATGGACTGTTCGTTAGGGACTGTAGTGATAGGACAAGGAGTAACGGGTTAAAACGTAAACAGTGGAAGTTGGATATAAGGAAGATTGGATATAAGGAAGAAATTCTTTACTGTTAGGGTGGTGAGGCACTGGAATGGGTTGCCCAGGGAGGTTGTGAATGCTCCATCCCTGGCAGTGTTCAAGACCGGGTTAGACAAAGCCTTGGGTGGCATGGTTTAGTGTGAGGTGTCCCTGCCCATGGCAGGGGGACTGGGACTAGATGATCTTAAGGTCCTTTCCAACCCTAACTATTCTATGATTCTATAATTTAGCAGTGATTTCTTGCTGTTTTTTGCTCTTGTCCTTGCTAAACTTTTAGGAGTGGAGTTAGTCCTAAACTCTTGTCTATCCCCTTTTTTCTCTTTAGTCACTTTCATTCTGATTTCTTTTTCAGTCAGGCTTTTCAGTCTCTTAGCCATTACTCTGATGCATGTGTGATGCTGTTTGTTGATAAACAGATCCTGTTAACTATTTATATTCATGCAGGTACTGGGCTTTGGCATAAAATGTCCTCATACTTCCTATCAGATGATCTGGTGCACTGTGATATGTGTTGTAGGATATACTGTTTTGTGTTTTACATACATAATAATTGAGAAAGTATGTGGTCTAATGTTTTAGAGAAAGGAGCTCTGAATCAGCATCTGGTTCTGATACCAGCTCTGTCAGAGTCTAACTGCCACATTGAGCAAATTCCTTCATTCTTCTACATCGCGGTTCATGAACAGAAACTGCTGTGACACTCTGGTGATGTAGGCAGTAACAGTCACAGTGAGGGACTGCAGTTGCACGCCTTTGTTCTGCCTGAATAGCATCTCCCCACCTTGCTTTGGCTGCCTGGCACCTCTTGCTAACCCATGCTCTTATTGATGTCTGCCCACTGCTTTACACCTTCATTATTTCATATGTGAAATGGGGAGGAATGCTAGTTATCCCACCAAATCCACCACTGCATGTGTAACATGAGTTGAAACATGCTTTGGTAAATGTTTTGGGTGTGCTGTGGAGTCTTCAGCTACAAGATGTTGGGCCAGGGCACCATGAGGAGAGATGTGTCTGGGTCCTGCAGAAGGGAGTCAGGTGAGGGGAACAGGCACTACTGAGTGCTCTGGTGGCTTTATAACACCTTCCATTTGTTAACTTTGGTCTTTCAGTTTCTACATAAATCCACAATCTAGTTCTTCTAGCAGTTACATTAGACTCCATTTTCAGGCATGCAGAAAAGCTTGTGAAATAAAGCTGAAAGATGAAATCATAATTTATGATTTATGAATTTATGAGTCTGTCATTACGCTGTGTGTTGCTGATCAAACTTTTTCTCTCATTTCTCTCCTCTGCTCCCAGATAAGATGAGAATTAATGTACACAGTGCACCAGGAAGTTGTGAGGATTAATGACTCATCCAGTAGTGCTCTGAACATTACAGGTTTTGAAAGGGGTTTTATCTCTAGATACAGATCCTGAATTTTTGATCCAAGTTGAAGGATGCAGGCAGGTGTTTTGAATAGCATCCTAAGTCATGCTCTCCAAGAGATTTATGTGACTGTTGTTACAGTTCACTGGAAAAGCAGTTGGAGGACTTCTGCCACCAGTTAAGTTGCTTGGACGATAGAAAGGGTAAAGTTTGTCCCATTTTCAAATGAGTGGGGCCAAAATTCTGCCCACTTTGCTTGGGCATGTTACTATTTGGTAAAATAAAAAATAGATTATGAAAGACTTTGTAGTAAAGGTTAAATTTGTAGGATTTGTTGTATTTGATTCTTTTCCTTTTTAAGTAGAAATAATATGAAGTACTTAAGTCAGCACAGAATAAATCTCAGTTTTGTTGCACCAGTTGTATAAAACTAGGTTGCTCTGCTCTACATTTGCCTTTAAACTGTTTATATTACCTAAAATGTCATTCCAGAGGAGAGTTTGGCTTACAACTGCAGTGAAAGCCATTTTATTCCATGTATGGACCTAGTCTCCCAAAGCTATTTTAGTGAGGAGATAGAAAATATTTTTAGTGAGCCATAGTTTCATTCGTGTTTATGTGCCTAGGTCAGTTTAATGAGGGAGTTATGCTGTTCTACAATTCTCTTCATTGTTTCAGGAAAAAGAGGAATTTTCAGATGCAGGCTGGGATGTGTTTTTTGAAATGCTTTATTTAAAACCACATCTTGAAATTGCTGTGCTCTCAGTATAGCTACCAAGGAATTAAACCCTTCTGTGCCTAGGAGAGGCTCTGTTAAAAAAATTACATCCCTGATTGGTGTTAATCAACATCGCCTTTAACAGAACCAAGCCATTTTTAAACCATTGCAGGCGCTGGTACAAACTTTCACATCTCAGCCTTCAGAAGCTCATTCACCACAGTGATAGGTGGGTGAAGAAGACTCACTGGTTCAACAGCAGAATCAAAAATCTTGAAGCTTTTATCCTCGGGACTGTGTTGTGGCAGTTCTGCAGAAGCGCAGTGTTATAGAACCATGCTGCTCTGGGAATGGTAGCTGTGAGTTTGCTCTCAGGGTAGCTTCCCTTGGTGTGGATCCCCAGAGAGTGGTAAGGAAAGTGTATAATTTGACCATATTTTTAATATGGCATTATTCCATGATAAAGAAGTAATTTTGAGTCTTTTTATATTTGAGACACTATTTGGTGCTTTTTCAGAATATTCCCTTGTAATTAATTAGTATGATGTGATCTTTTAACATAGAGAAAATGTTGTAAAAGTGGTGCCTCTATATATAATACCAGGAATAATTAGAAGCAGTAGTCTTTTATGCCACTGAATGTTCCTTTGAAAGTGGTAAACTTTTATCTTCTGCTGTAACTAGCAAAAGGTAGTTCTAGTATGGCTACCCAGTTTCCTCCATGTATAGTCTAGAAAGTCCTTTATTCCGCTTCCAGGGGATGGATTTCTGCAATTAAAGGGCAAGTTGCACCTCTGACAGGGCATGCAGCCTTTGTGTTGAAACTACCAACTGCTGTCATTCATTGTTATAATCTTTATGCTGTAAGTGACCTGGAGCCAGGTTTTCAAAGGTATTTATTTGCTTAAGAGCCATTAGACTCTAAAAGGGATTTCAAAATTTGCTAGTAAATTAGATTCCTAATTCACAATGTAGATCTGATTAGGAGGCTTTGTGTATCTCTGGGTGCCTAAATACCTTTGTTTGTATAACTGTCTGCTGGATACTAGGAACTAGTCTGAAAGCAGCTATGAAAGTCACAAAACAATAGTCAGAACACAATAGTTTTTGATAGATTTTTGAATTGGTAGTATTCAGATTACTGAAGAAGAGGTAAAGGGCTCTGAATTTCTTATTGATCTTTGTCTTTCAAAGTGCTTTGAGTCACAAGCTTGAGCAAGTCCTTGCTGTAGGGCAGGACTGAAGTGAATGTGGGGATGATAGGATGAATTTATGCCAGTGCCACTTCCAGCACCTGCTGGGCTACAGTCTGGAGATGTTTCATGCTTCTTCTATTGATATGAATAAAAACTTACAAAAGATGTTTGCAACTGAGAAATCCATGGTGGGTACCTCATCAGCTTGAAACTCAGTGTTTCCTCAGAATACTGCCATTCCCTAGACTGATTTAATTCAGCTTTGGGTTCTTGCAAAAGTAGGTTTGTCTTTCACACATATGTTCAGTAGGCAGTCCTTTAGTAATTTGTTTCCAAAGAAACGTCCTGAAAATCTTTTCAACTTACCCTTTAAACTTAGTGCTTACCTTGATCTTTCTCTTAGCAGAGAAATGAGAAAACATTAAAAAACTTCAGAAATTGTAGGACTGGGCCCTGTAAATCCTGAATAGGTCTTCAAAAATTCAGTTTTGCAGCAGTCTGATTTTTACATACTTGGAGTTAATATGATCACTATCAATTTTGTTTGTCTCAGAGAATTGTTAATAAGTTCTTAACAGTCAATTGAGAAGGTTCTTACACAAGAGAAGTTTCTTTTCAAGCCTGTGGCTAAATTCAGCTAAATTGTAAGCTGATCCAGCTAATCTGTCCTTGACTTTTGTGTTATACTCATGTATATCAGTTAAAACTCATGCATATTATGTAGGCTGAGAATCTTATGACCTACCCAGGATATCGCTTTAGGCTATGGTCTATATTCAAATGACACTGTTAGGTATGCAATGTAGACATGTCTACTGTGATCCACTGATGGTGCAAAGAGTCAGGCTTTTCTCAAATTTTGGGTGGTCTAAAGTGTGTATTGTGGTCTTGACTAAAATGGCATAATAGTCACAGCACCAAAGTTGGACATGGATAACATGTAATCTGAATAATGCCAATTTTCTCAAGGCTGCTGAACAAGTTTGAGACTGATGTATCTCAGATTTGTGTATGACTATTCAACAAGGTTGTTGAAGGTGAGCAGTGAATTCCAGGGGAAAAATGTTGAGTATTCTACCTAGGTCTTAGATCTTTTATCATCACACTGTGGCCATGTTTTTTCATTCTCTGTTAAGGCTTCTTTGAATGAATTCTCTGTTAATTCATTCAAAAGCAAATACAAAACTATTCCTCAGAAGCACTTTTGAGAAGTATCTTTATTTACTTTTACGTGTCAAATATTTGGGTTTCCTCTGTTACCCTTGGAAATTATTTAATTGTCAAATACACCTGGAATTTGCTGGATACTGAAGAGCACTGCTATCATTAAAAGAGGCAAAGATAAAGAAGTCAGTAAAACCTTTACTAACATACATTAATGTCATGCTAGAGTAACTCTTGGTAATAAAGGGTGGGTCTATATACTCCAGAGCTGGACCGTATTTTAAAGCTTTGTGTATTTTCTGCTTCCTCTGAGCTGATGGACAGTCTTTTAATCTGAAGCAGCAGAGGTTTGTACTTCTAAGTTAGTGTTCCAGTTTTGCTTTCTGAGTGAATGATGTTCCTAACACATTCTTGCACTGGGACAAAGGCAGACAATTGGTAGAAAAATACTAACAAAAAGTTATTGATTAGGCACAGTGATATAGGAAGAAGCACACCATATCATAGAATTTAAGCTCCACATTCCAAAGGACTATTTTGTCTCACACACTAACTTGGAAAAGTCTAGACAAATTAGCCTGTTTCTTTTACTGAGAATTTCACAGATGCTTAAAGACATAAGATTCTTAATATCAGCTGGGTTCCCAAATGTCTTGGGCTTCTCTGAATATCCTGAGTAGAAAAAGTCAGTAACACTCTTCTGAGGATGTACCACATGGAGAGGACAAAACACATGTTTTTGAGCAGTGCTTTGCAAAAGGCTGTAAATACAGCTGGGAAAATATTACTGTATTCATAGCCATAATGGCATATTGCTGTCATCTGAAAGTGTTAAAACTCTGTAGTGAGATGTTCAGTGGAAGGCCATTAATACACCTTTTAAAGTTTTCCGCTGCAGGTTCTAGAATGTATTTGCCTCCTTATTTTGCTACAATAGGCAGTTTTGGTTTGCACTGGCTTGCATACCAAGTAGTTAGCTAATGAATATTTAATTGCTATTAATGCAGAGACTCTTGTTACATAGAAAAATATATTGTACAAGAAAAGCCTCAGACCCATCCCCACTGGAAATGGAGTCTGAATATTTATTGTAAGTCTGCTTTTGGAAAGTTTGCTAGTTTAGTTTAATTGATTTTTTTTTTAAGGCTTGGAGTGGAAGCTCCACATTTACTGGATTTTTATTGTGACTTATGTGGCAAAGTGGTGCTAGATTATTGAGCTTGTTAAGTGGGGAAGGATCAAATATAATAGAAGGGGTTGTGTTGTCTGATTCCTAGGCTATAAGTCTCTGAGACAGTACATGTTATGTATTTGCACAGTTCTCATAATACAATCAATGCATAACTCAATCCAGCTTTCATTGCTCTCTAGACATGGGGAAGCAGAATCAAGTGTTAAAGGCTTAGAAATAAACATGAACTGAAATTAAGATTGTGAGTATCTGAAGCAAGTGCAGGTAGATGAAGGGTAAGCAGTCTCAAATAATTAGAAATACGGTGTGCATCTTCACTGCCTAAATCCTTAACTGTGTCCTTCAAGATGGTCTTTCTCTTCTGTATGCAATGAAAGGTTGTATCGTGCTCCAACTAGTCTGGTTCACTACTCAACAGGCATCAGGTTGCCTGTGAGTAGGGATCTTGAACATCCTCACAATTCATAGTCCTCAAAAATAGGATATTCAATGCTCAAAGTGTTTTGGTAAATGACATTGCAGCTTGAGAAAAGGATAAGTCCTGTGTGTTTCTGCTGAGTCAGATGATCTGTACAGTGTAACAATCTTTACATTTGATAGCATGCTTCAAGTGTCCTAAATATTATGTTTATTTGTTTGGCAGGCATTATGGTTTCTATTGAGAGCTCAAAAGGTTCACTGACAGTAGCAATTCATCTGTAATAATCTGCCTTGAATGGTTTTGTTGTTTGTTTTCTTTTCATTAAACATGAACTGGAATGATTTGTAGGGGAATCAGAATGAAAAGCCATATAGATTTAAAACACTTAAAGCAAAATTGCTTTTCACACAAATTTCTTTGCAATGTCTTTCTCTTTGCAGTGTTTTTTGTAGCACTATTCTGAGAGATGCGAACTCACTGACAAGAGACAGGGACTGTGAGATAAGATCCTAAAACCTGATCAGATACCTCAGTATGAGCTGTGGAAAATGTGGGTATCATGGGAAAAACAGCTTTTAAAAAAGAACACCACAACAAAAAAAAAAGCCCTATTGTTGCGAAGATCTGTGGATATTGTTCTTTGTGTAGTGTCAAGAGCAAGATCCAGACTCGGGAAGTGGTATTTAACTTTATTTGTTATCTTCAAGTCCATGATCTCTGCAGAGAGAGTCAAGAGAGAAGAGGCTAATTTTCTCAGTAGCTTACAGACGTCTGCCAGACCTGTTTTCCCCAGGTCTTTCAATTTAACTGCTCTTTGACTACTAAAAGCAAAATGCTAAACAGTCTTTTACTGCAGCCTGGATGTCTACAAACGATGGTAAGGATGAAAGCATGTTCTATCTCCTATTTCCATATACCTACATTTGATAGATGTAGCACCTTATAGTTAGGAATTAAAATTGAAGCTATGTTTTAACTACTGTACCAAACAAAGATGAAGACCTGTTAGCATCACTGGTCAGTCTGTCAGCCATTTTGCTAAGTCAGCCTAATTTATATGCATTTTACATGGTATTTTGAAAGATTATAAGGTCAAATTCAGACCTGCCAATAGAGCTGTGCTTGCAAGTAACCACCTACTTCTTAGATCTAATTCCATGAATCTGAAGAGGCAGGAAAGTTTAATTAGGTGAAGTGTTATGTCATCCTGTTTTATTGTAAAGAGCACTAGATGCATTTCAGGTTTCCGCCATTAATTCAAGTCTCAGCCAAAGTTAACGTTGCCAGAATTTCATCTCTGTGGGATGTGAGGAACTGTGTCTAATGAACTAGTCAGTATACTGGTGCCTTTCTGCCCACAGCACTCCATGATATTGCATCTCAGCAGTCTAGCAATATTTGGTTGCTTCCATTCTGCACCATGCTGAATGTCTGTGAGGAATTCTTAATACACGAATTAAGCGCAAATAAGCCAAATGAGCACTAAGGAAGGCTGGCATCTTGGCTAGAGTAAATCTACCTAGTGCTGTGTTTGAGAAAGTTTCTGTGAAAATATGGGTTTCTCCTTCAATGTATATATAGATTAATTAAGCTAGCTCATACTTCTGTTGGTTATCTTTTATGTGTTATTATTCCAGTTTCTCTGGAACCATTCATTAAGTTTTGATCAGTAACTGTCAATGGATAGTGTGTTATCTTATGACTTCCAGACAGTAAATAACTTTTAATACGCAGCCTAGGAGGTTTTAGTATGTAGGCAGCTGTGACACAACTGCAGTTGAACAGGAGACAGTAAGTATATGTAGCAGTGCTGCTAAGACACAGTTAGGATCACAGCCTCCATTTTTCAGGATGTGAACAAAAATTTAGCTCTTGCCCCAGAAAGCTTACAGTCAACCAGACATTGTACTGTGAACACATTTTGTCTGTGGCCAAATGAAAGTACCTTTGTTTACCTGCCTAACTGAAGGATCGTATAATGAAGTGTAAGTTTAGGAAAAAGCAGAAAGCAATTTTCACTTAGCCTAGAACAATACTGTGTAATTCTTTCTTATGACGTTGTTCAGCAGCTTCTCACACTCTTAAACTGTAGTAATGGTTGCTGCTAAACCTTGGTTTATCTGGTTTTGGCTCAGACCGCTCTTCCAAGTAATTTTTTCTCACTTTATTTGCATCCCAAATCCAAGTCTATCTACCTATCAGCCATCAGCAACAAAATTATTCTTAATGTAAAATGTTGTATCAGTTCACAACTGGTGTACTAACTCAGCAACAGAGACTGGATGTATTGTGGGTTTGATAGGAAAAAAAGGAAAAAGACTAACTGCCCCAAAAGCCTCAAACAACTTAATTTGGAAGTCCTTCCTCCTCTTGTTATCTTGGTTCAATTTGCAGTATATTTTGAGAACACATGTTACAAAGTGTGCAGAGCCACAGGACAGATAAAATTATGGGTTGAAATATGGTTGTGCTGTTAGAATCAGTTTTGCATGGCATTTTCCAGCTTCTCATTATGGGAAGAACATTTAATTCCAGTCATGCATCAGATCTGTTTGATTTATACATACCACAAGATATATGTAAGTAAACCAAAATGATTTCATGCATCAGGGCTCTGAGAACTTTCTGAGCAAGCGTAACATTCCAGGTACTTGGTGCAACAGTATACACTGAAATAAATATTGTCAGGAGATGCAGAGGGGAGGAATTTTTTATACAATACATTCACACAGCAAACCACATTGACTTCAGTTGGTTTTCTGGCAAATCACCAAACCTCTGTGATGATTTAAATAAAGAGGGGAAATCTTTTGTCAGAATGGCATAATTGTAATGTCCTAAAAGGTCAGGAAAAGCATATAAATGCTTGTTTAATGTGTTTTGTTTTACAGTGCAGTAACTTTTTCATTGTCATTAAAATTTGGCTGTATCTATCTAGAAAAATATTAAACATGTTTCCATAGGGAATGTGTTGTCCTGACACCGAGGAAGCTTGTTTGGAGGGTTTTGCATATTTTCTTCTTCTTTTTTTTCTTTTTTTTAGTAACTGGCATATCTGAGTCTGTTGTTGTTTACATCCTATGAAAGAGCTGAAGCCTTTTTATTTGAAATACTGAGCAGTAAATATCTCTTGCACTCAGATTGTGCTAAGGCAAAACACAGGAAGATTCTAACTCTGATGGACCCCTGCCAAGCAAGATGAAAAATAGCAGATTAAAACCCCAGCATCCCTTCCCCCTGATTTTACCCCAGTTTGGGTAAACACCAAGTATCATGCATTAGAGTGAACATTCTCAACTAATGCATGAAACCAAGAAATATTCTGATCATCAGAGCTTTTGGTGATAAACCTATAAATACTGTGTGAAACTTAGATAATGCTGATGCACATTCAGGCACATTACAGTTTGTTTCCAGTGACTACAAGGTGTTGGAAGCATTCCAGTGCAGTATTTTTAGTAAGTCACAAATTCTCTAAAATTGAAATATGTTTCAGAGATAGCTCAGTTTTGACAGAATGATGACAGGATCCTAACTGCCAAGCGCATTTCCTGTCTGGGTGCATGTCTAATTCATTGGTTGTCCATTTGCTGGGGTACCTTGTCCTGGAATCAGTAGCCTGGGGACATACTGACTGAACTGCCTCTGAGCTGCAGGTTCCAGGCTGCCAGGATTCCACATCTTGCCCTGGACATGTGTTCTACACCCTTTCGCGATGAATGGACAAAGATTCGATGCTCCTTCGTTATCATAGAATAGTTAGGGTTGGAAAGGACCTTAAGGTCACCCTGCCATGGGCAGGGACTTCTCACCTAGACCATGTCGCTCAAGGCTCTGTCCAGCCTGGCCTTGAACACTGCCAGGGATGGAGCATTTGCCACTTCTCTGGGCAACCCATTCCAGTGCCTCACCACCCTCACACTAAATAACTTTTTTCCTTATATCTAACCTGAACATCCCCTGTTTTAGTTTAAACACATTATCCCTTGTCATATTGCTACAGTCCCTGATGAAGTGTCCCTCTCCAGCATCCTTGAAGGCCCCCTTCAGATATTGGAAGAGTAAAGCACAATTCAGAATGGAAAAATTCCCCATAGTTAAGAATTATCTTCTTGTGCACTGTTCTAGAGCATGCATCATGTTGGCAAGTAGAATGAACAACTGAAGTTGTTCTGCTGATGTAGATTTAAATTGCTATCACTTTGCAGAATCATGTTTTATATTGCTGCAGGGTAAAAGATGAATGCTAGCCTTCCATTTTAGATGGGGGTAGCACTAGGAGGTTAAATGACTAAGTTATTCAGAAAGCTTTCTTCCAAAGAAGCTGCACTTATGTCTTCAGCCTTCACCACAGGGTCACCCAGCTTTCCTTTGTGAAACCTTTCAAACTTTTCATGGTCTTGCTGCCAATAGTCTCTGTATTTGATGGTCTCTTCATGTTGCTCTTCAAGTGGAATCACCTTCTTTACACTTGAAGGCTGGCTTCAGGTACCCATGTGGGTGTGATGATACAGTTTTGGCTGATGGTATGAACTGTGACTAAATTAGAAGCTCTGTTCCTGTGTTCTTCAGCTATAAAAATAGGAATCTTGTTATATGCCTTGGTTCATGCACAGAATGCTCAAGCAGCGCATGTTAATGCAGTTGGGAAGGACTTTTCTTTTCTTAGCTTTTAAACTAAAAAGTGGTAAGTTTAAATCACCTCTTCCTTTATTGTTGTGTTTCTTATTTAGCTTTAACATAACATGGCAAAACCAGGAAGCATTCACAGAAGTTGCCAGCCTTAGCTACAGTAGCGTTTCCCTTCCCTAAGCTGCACTAGTGCTCATAGTGATGATAGCTACTCGTATTTTAATTGGTGCCTAGTGTCCTCTCACTGTTAGCATGCCTGGATTATTTGGTAGTCCCACTTGGTGGCCATGGGCCACTAGGGTTAATATGAATTCAGGCACAGCTGGTCTGGGTCAAATCCCTGCATGCTTTAGTTTGTGAAAAATTCTGATAGCCTCCAGTATGTGGTAGAAAGGATATAGCAGTTAAATAGTTATATAGAAGATAGTTACCTTTCATTATCATAGACTAATTAGAGTTGTCCAAACTTCCTGTGGGAATATGTAGTAATACCCTGTAGTTACAGAAGATTGAAACCGGGCGGGAGTTATTAGGCTGTGGAGGAGAAAATGTATTTGTTTCTGCTTCTCTGTCCTTTAGCTCCTTCTTGTATCTTAATGAAATGTAACCTGGATAAAAAAGCTGGGAAAAAGATGAACAAACACCCTCTGTTCTTTGGAGCCTGTGCACTTAGGCCCTAAAGGAGGCTAGAAGTGTTTTCTTTCTCACAGTGGAAGTGTGATTGCATGTCAGCCTTGCTTTTGAAAATTTAGAGATTTTTTTTCCTCCTCTTCTTCATTTTTGTTTTACTTCTCACTTGCACTGCTGAGGCTGATGCTATTTTGCCTGCATTGCTAGAGTGAAAACAGGCTTTGCATTCATGAACTTCTAATCAGAAGTGATGACAAGCCCTTGAACAGAGCACCGTTGCCCTTGTCCTCATGAAATATTTTATCCTTTCTGATACTGTTAGACATGTAACTGTTATAAAGGGCAGTTTCTGCCACTGGATATGTGTAGAAGTTGATCCCTGTTATCTTTGTGTAGGAACGCCTCACAGTGACATCTGTGGCTCTGCTGAACATGATTTCCTCCATTTCATGGGAATAAGATGATGCTTGTGCATTATTAAAAGGGACTAACAAGCTTCCTGGGGAGAGACTGTGAAGTGCAGTGTATAACAGTATTTATGTAATTAACTCCTTGGGATTTAATGAACAGTACTGCTATTTTGCAACCATAATTTTCATTTTCTGGCAGCCTCAGAATAAGGAAACTGTGAGTTGCAGAGTCCCTAAGCTGTTGTCTCTGATGGGAAAGGTGGACAATTTTGCTGTCTTGAAGTGATGATTAGCTGGGATCTAGTTGTGATATTAGAATATAACCACAAGCATTTGGTGTAATGTCATCAAAATGTCATTCCAAGGATGAGGTGTAGTAAGAAACTTAACTCCCCCTTCCCCCCACCCAGCCCCGCCTTGAAGTTTTTATTTGAGAAGCAGTGAAAGAGATTCAGAAAACATGCAGCAAGAGGTGAAACAAAGCATGTGTGTCACTTCTGACTTCCCACTACATTCCTCCCATGTGAAGTTAGCTCAGATACCAGATCAGGTGCTAGGCACTCTGAATGGACTAACTTCTTGAGCTGTCACTTTGCTTTTCAGCCTGGTCTGCTGGCTTTCCCTGAGCTGTCTGCGGTTGTGGCTACACTGCTCTCCAACCATACCTGAGCTAGCAGAGCAAATGGTGTCCCATTCTTGATGGTTACAGTAATAACTGAAGGGTGTATGTATCTACAACTACTCCTTTGATCATAAGAAATGTAACCTGCAGGAACATTGTACATGCTGTTGGAGTTGTAGCCCCTTCTGAATGCCCCATCCGTTTGTGTGGAACATGATTTATCCTTTCTATAACAGGATTAAGCTGAATGTAGTGCCTTTGACCTGAGTTGGTTTAGCACTATTGTAAAACAACTGAATAAAGCTCCATCTGTCATCGAAACTCAACCCCTCTAAAAGTGTAAGTTTCTGTGATGCCCAAAGACTAGCAAAATTATCTTTATTCTGTAGCTTGTCTCCGGTGAGGGTCCCCAGTGCTCTCCAGGGACCTGAACACAGTGTGTCTGCCTCCTGTGCTGTTTTCATGGCAGCAGGATTCATGTGTAGGCAAACTAACGCAAGCTGCAATGGTCTGCTTGATAGTAGACAGGAGACTGTTTGCAGTTGTTTCGTAGGAAAGTCCTGGCATTTGGCTTCATTACAGAAGAGAGTAAATGAAGTTGAGGGGAAGAGCTGGTTGTTGGTGAAGCAAGAGAATAAGGAAGGGCTCTCTGGAAATCTGATGCTAAATTGCTGTCAGGTAGAACGTAAATTGTGGAGGTTTGTTTCAGTGGAGGATAGTATAAAGTCCTAAGCAGTCTTGTCCAAGGAATCTTAACAGGTCTTATGTTATGCCTTGTGTGCATATCATACACAATGTTTAACACATACACTTATGTTTATCTCATACATTTTTCAAATGTTCTGTGCAATTCAGTCCAGGATGGTTTTTCCTTCAGACCAAATTTTCAGGGGGATGATGCACCATATGGTGACAATGGACAGCCTACATTCTTTTGGTCCCAAGAGGATTTATGAGAGTTTCTCAAGTGAATGATTTACTGTCTCTTGCCCTGTTTGATTTCCAACACAGTTGAAATACTCTAGTGACTGCAAAGCTAATGCAATCCAGTGTCTCTGTAAGGAGATAGTGACATTTTTGGCAATGTAGTTTTGAAACATTATTGTCCCTTTCATTTCCAGCATTTTGGGATATACTTCTAGCAGCAATCATGACTTCAGAAGCCTCTGCTGGAAATTAGTCCATCCGGACACACTGGACAGATTAATATGCCATGCCATGCCATGCTATCCCCTGTGAAGGTGAAGCAGCTTCATGTGTGTACATAAATGGAAAACATGTCATAGAATCATAGAATCACAGAATAGTTAGGGTTGGAAAGGACCTTAAGATCATCTAGTTCCAACCCCCCTGCCATGGGCAGGGACACCTCACACTAAACCATATCACTAGTTATTATCTGTATTGTCTTAATCAGACCACCGAAGTTCTTTTATTTATTAAACTGTTTCATAGTCTGTGGCTACTGTCATATGTCAGAAGGTTTAGGAACAAGTTTCACTATGGCATTTTGCATCTGAAACTTTCAAATATTCTTCTATAGAGAAAAAAATATTTGGCTTATTTCCTTATGTTATTGTAGTCTTTTCTTCCCAAATCTCTTGCTCATACAACTATAAGCTTTCAAGCTGAATATCCCCATGTTGTGAATATAAGGACTCTGACTATACTGGCATATAATTAATTAAATTGATTGAAGTGACAAATAATTGACTCTGCACTGAGGTGGACAAAGAAAGATGTCCATTCATGACAATGTCACTGGCTTCAGAAGCTACTCTTACTGCACTTGTTGAAGATCTGGTCTTTTGAGCCTATATATACACTCCAGTTAATGCTGTTAATATAATAATAAGTTATCTTAATTGCTTCTAAAAGTGTTCTCTTAATTTTCCAGATGGTACCTTGGATATGATGGGAACTTGCCCAGTCAATTTTGCCTTCCATGGGCTGATAACAGTCTGCTTATAAAAGGTTTTAAATCCTCTCTTCCTATATTCATGTTCTGCTTTGGTCTTGTTTATTCATAACTGAATGCCTTTGATTTTTTTTTCAGCTGTCATGTGCTCAGTATTTGATGCTTTGCATAGTAGAACTGGAATAAACTGGCTGTGATATAAGATGTTCAGTGTATACATAAGACAATGACCATTTAGCTGTCTCATTTCCTTAGCAATACTTTAAAGATTAATCATAGAGAGTGGTGTTAGCCAAGAAAAAGACAGTTGAAATAGATCAGAAATAAAATATTTTTCTTCGTGTTGTTTTGCTTGGATTCAATATTTTGATAACTTGGTGCAGAATTTGCAACCACCACAATGACTTGTTTGTGTGCCTGAAATTTGGATGGGCAGTGGTAAAACAGTTCTTAAATATGCAAGGCTAAAGTTGCTGAGCCTGTTTCTCGCTCTTTGATGAGACTGCAGTAAGCAGTCAAATACTTAATACCAGTGGAAGAAGTGGATATGTTTCCCTCGGGGGCTAGAGGGTTGTCCACTCATTAGATAAACCCCAGGCAGAGGCACATGAGTCACTGTAGTATAGGCTTCCAAGCAGTTAAAGCAGTGGCTTCCTTCATGTCAGGGAGATTGCTGTGGGGGTCTGCATGTGAGAAAGAGCTCCTGGGTTTTTTTCAGTTTAGCAGCATGGGGGAGGGAGGAAAGGCTTTAAAACATGTAGGGGAAGTGTTTTGCTTTCAAGTACTCTCAAGTAAAAATGTATTCTTAAAAATCTTTCCTATTGGAGTTTGTTTTTTTAACTGTTTTGAAACTGTTTTTGAACTGTTTTGAACTGTTTTGAAAGTCATATTACCAATTTTATGAGAATAATTTTGAAGCCTGATTTTTATATTAAAAATTAAGGAGTGGCCTTAATGCCAACCCAATATTGTTTATGTAAAAAAAGTGAGCAACCAAACCAAACCCCACACCCAAAGAACAACAATCAAAACAAAAAACCTCACTGAAAACCAAACACCTCTACCCAAAGCAATCTCATTCACCAACCTTATTGCTTATATCAAAAGGAAATCATATGATTTCTCTTCCTTCAGAGGCATAGACACTGTTGCGGGGTTCCTCTTAATGAGTCATGATTCATTTTTGCAGGTGATTGACTAATTCTGCCATAGGCATGAGAGCAAGGAATGTTTTGTGCTCTCTTTTTTAATGAAAGATTATATTGGGGTAGGTTTTGTTTTGCTTTGTTTTGTGTTGTTTTTCTGATAGGCAATCAGTCGGTCTTACCTGAGTAGCTCCAAGTGGATGAATCATGGCATCAGCTAAACTCGAAGATGATGGTTTAGACTTTATAAAGTTTATTTAATTGCTTAGTAATACAGCAAGGACAGACTGGGGAAATTTTGACCTTCCCTGGTGTGGATTTGACTCTGTTTTCAGTATAGACAGCATGTCTCATGCATGCTGGCTGCTTATAGTCTTTAAATGCTTATAATGTGTTTAAACCCTGAGTGGAAGAGATGTCTGGAAGGACTTTCTGAAGCTCAGTGAGGCCTGGATTGCTCATTTTTTGCTTTAGACAAATCCTTAGCAAAGGATTCTTACTTAGTCACTACATAGGGGAACCTTTGCAGGCCATGTTTCTCAACAGTTATGCTATGTCTAAGTAGGCTCCTTGAGCAAGTAGCAGATTTGACAACTGAAATAGTGTTTTTCATGCTTTCAGGCTTAAGCACAAACTGAAGTCCTCAAACTTGTATCTGAGAAGATGTCAGCAATCAGTCTTGTTTCCTAAATGAATGGAGTTTGTGTTCTGTGCTATTGTACCTTTTCAAGTATCCTCTATATATTCTTGATTTCATATATGTTTGTAGTTACTTTCTTGGACCTTTTTCTTATTGCTTAGTCTTTCATACATCAGCATGAAGAGAATATTAAATTCTGCCATTCTGACATGGTGTCATTTTCATCTTTGATTACATAAACTCTCTGTACATCATTATTCAGTTGTTTGTATTGTGATAGAGTCTAAACTTGCTTCAGTCATGCGTCAGGGTCTCCTAGGATTTTCAGAAATACAAAACAGAAAGACTGTGTTGCTCTGGACTGAACTGCACAGAAGCTGTGTTGCAGCTGGAGATGGGGAGGCCATATGCAATGTACTGTCCCAGGGTGACACAAAAGGTTTCATTTGACTGGGGCTGCCTCAAGCTGTCACAGGTATTCTTCTTTCATTAACAATAGCTCCCTTGAAATATAAATGACTGCATTTATTACATCAGCTCTTTTTCCTTCTTTGGAATACCCCAGCTAAAGTTACATCACACATAACAAATGTTCTTGCTCCCTTGAGTACTGGCTTAATTACTGATGTAGGTGGGTAAAGGATCTATCATGTCTGAGATGTTAATTTTACCGTGCTTTAATTAAGAGGTCAAGTGTGAAAGGCTACAGAATACCTCCCACTTAAAGATGCTGAATAGAATGGTGGGGGATAGAAGGCACTGATATGATGAGTTTTTTTACTATCTGTAGGAGTATCAACTTTCCTTCTGCATCTTATTACAATGAGGTTGGCTTCTGGAAAAACATGCCAACTTTTATTCTCTCATTGTATTTTTTAACAATAAAGGCTTTTTCCATCCAGAGTCTTTGAAGCACAAAATCAGCATGTCTCTGTTTTCAAAGGTGATGGTCACTCCTAGGTACCACTGATTTCCATTAGATATGTCAGGACCACATCCTCTTGCCCAATGTTCTTGAAGAATGGGGCTCTGACTGCCTTTGTGCTCTGGCACAAGGGAGGATGTGGGGCATGTGCTCACCAGAGGACAACAGGTGCTACCATCTTTGAACACTCAATTGTTTCCTCCTTGTGTCTCACTGTGAATGTGGGCAGATTCCTTTCAGCATTTAATTTGAAAGTCTCATTTCTAGGTAGGAAATGGTCTTGGAAAACTTTTGTGGAAAAATGAGCAGGCAGAAGGAAGTAGTGTCTCATACCAATATTAGAGAAGACTAGACAGTAGAAATGCCTTGCAGTAGGGTGGCCAGAACATATGCAACTGAGCTTGTTGCATTTATCCTGGCAGCTGGAGCAGCAATACCATAGATAAGAGCAGGTATTCACTACGATTGTTTGAAAGTTTTCTTGAGATTCACCTGTTGCACTTTGAGTAAATGACCAAATAAAGCAGTACTATTGCTCTTCAAACAGCTGTGAAGGGGTACATTTGATGTTTTTTATTAATGTCTTTTTCATCACTTACTGTCTATGTGAATTGCTGATTCATTAAGATGTTTTTGTCATGTGTGATACAGAATGTGTCTTTCCATAAACTTTTCTCCTTTTTCTTGTATTTTCTGTTGCTGTTTTCTCTTTTCTATGGTGATCACTTCTCTGGCTTTTAAAGGATAGTAGCAGTTCAGCTATGCCGCTACATTACTGCTATAATACTGGAAAAACACAGAGTTAAATATTAACATGTGCTACTGAATGTTCTCACTGAAAAAATCAGGAACGCTTCCAAGCAGTGAAAGCAGACTTTCCTTTCCTGTAGTTAAGTTTGCTTCTTAACTTTTAAAACTATAGCTTCCTTGATCATTTTAATGTGGTTAAAAGTTAGAAACTGGGAGCCCTTTCTTGTGCCCTTTCTTGTGTCCAGACTGCTTCTCTTTCCAGATTATAGACTTAGGGGGAAGATCTCATGCGGTGAATTAGTGCTGAAACATATAATAAGATTTTTCAAGGTAAGAGGTTGATTTTTAGTTTTTTTTTAATTTTCTTCCCTGTGTACTTTGGCTTGGAAATGGAAATTTAATTGCTTGCTTTTATGATCAGAAAAGCGATGTTAATAAATGTTGTGATTTGATGTTGATTCTATAGTAACTCCTTAATCAGAATTGGGGTTCCTCTTGAGTTATGAAGACACATAGTTGTCCCTACATAGCTGTCCAGCTGCGTATTAGCTGAGGACCTGGTCAGCTGAGGCCTCAAATGCGGCATTTTCTTCCGCTGACATGTAATGCCACCACTAGTCTCTGCTGAGATAAAAGGGGCACAAAGGAAATGGTTTTGATGAAGAGTAGTCTTTCACACTTAACAGTTCTATGTATTCTGAAGACATATTTATTCTGTCTTGCTAGTTGTCTCAGTGTTGAAACTTCTGCCTCAGTGCACTGGGAATCCCTGCTCAAGGTGTTAAAGCTCTAATCTTTGTGGAGCCACTCAGGTATTAGGTATAGTGAAGCAGGAGCAATAAAGCCTGTGACCCTGAACTGGAAGGGCTAGTTCAGTTAATGTAATGTTTGTGGGGTGGTACTGCTGATGCTTCTCTATATGTGTAAAAACCATGCATAAGAATATGGACTTAATCTGTCAGAAATAAAATTATGCGGTTTATTTTAATTCCCATTTACTTGCATTTGTGCAGTAGCATCCCAAAGCAAGAGAGATCTTGGCATTTGCATGAGGCATGTGCTTCTGCCCACAAACAGACAGTAAGATAAGTCAATAAAAACAAGCCATGCAAGGCATGAATTGCTCCAAAGTGGAAGAGACCTATTAGGCTATCTGGCCCTCCTGCATGCCAGTGAAGAATTGTTTCGACTGGATTTGCTTTAGAGGACAGATGAATAGCTGAGTAAAACACAGGATCACATTTTCTGTATGATATGGTGGAAGGCTATCTGTATTTCAGTTTTCACCTGCATGTCCAGCTTTGAACCTCATAATCAGCAATATCCCAGAGAAATTTTTTTTATAGTGTAACAGTGGTTTAAACAGAAACTGTTCTGATTGCACAGCTGTGCAGTTTTTCTTTGTGGGGTGATTTTTATTTCATCAAAAGAAAACAAGAAGAGAAAGCAAAAATCTGTGAGTATGGCTGTCTGTGTGACCGTGTGTGTCTGTGTGTTTGACAGAGCTAGAGGTGTGTCCATGTTCTATCAATTGTGAGAATAAAATGGCTACTTTGCTTGACTGTAGGGAAGGTATGTTATAAAGGCAACACATTGCGAAGAGAACGAAGGCTGTGCTGTATTACGGCTATGTATGACACACTTAATGCTAAAGCAAGCTACCATTTCCTATTAGTGTCTTACATGTTCATGAAACAGAGATTGTGATGCAAAGTGATTTAGCTCACTGGTAGCTGATGCAGCTGGTTGTGGCATGGAAATAAGAGGTCTCTGGTTGAAAAGACAGAAAAACTTATTGGTGCTGGTCTTTTAAGCAGCTTCATCTGCTGACTGGACAGGGAGTTGCAGGCACATTTGTCTCATTGCATCAATTTCTTGCATTATTCCCTTTTATCTGTTATTTTTTCCTTACCAGCATTTGTGTTTGAACAGAAAAAGAACACTGTGGTAAATTATGTGCCTGCCCGACTTCTTTTCAGGCCTGACATGTTTATATGTACAAAGAATTATGAAGAAATTAAAAAGAGGACCAAAGAAGCTCATAAATTCTTTGGTAAAGCTTGTCAGATTTTTAATTAATGGGCATATAGCAAAGGGAATGAAATCTGTTGCTCAATACCATAATAGGCAGTGCAGTGCTTCTGCCTCTCTCTGTCATCCTTAACAGACAGATTTATTTTTGGTAATGAGACATTTATCTCCTTTGCATCTATTAAAAGCCAGTTCCAGTGTCAAAAATCAGTTGGTAATAACATGAAGAAGTCTAATCGAGAAATGTGTTTCTTTTGGATGCTTGTTACAGTTCCATCAAACCCTGGGGATCTGTTTTCACTTTATTTTGGTGTATTTTTAACTTGCTGCAGCTTGCATTTCCAGATGACTTTGAATAATATTGTTGGTGTAAATAATTGTTTTTCAACACTTTTCTCTGTGTGGACCCTTTAGGACTATTTGTTAGCTGCAGATACCTGCCTACCTTACTTCAGCCTATTGAAAGCAGACTTGCTTTTCTTCATGGGCATCCTTGAAGCAGTCCACAGAAAACTATGCTTAAGTGATAGCCTGGTTGAACTCACCTGGTGCTGTAGAGGAGGAGTCCACATAGAAGTAATTGTGGTGAAAGAATGCCCTTAGTCAAAAAAATACGTGCTCTGCATGTATTTCTGGTCCTGATGCAATTCAGTTAGGAAAGTATTTTCATGCCTGTGGATTGAGTAATGAATGTCATACTCAAGCAGATCAGCAAGCAGACAACATTACTTAATCTGTCCATAGAGAAGCTTGTGTGAGCTCTAGATGAATGCAATGGAGGTTTTGTAGGCATTTGTTTTAAATCCTGTGGGATTTATTAGATGCCTTTTAGTAAATTCCCAAACTGTTCTATAGAGTTCTGCAGGTGGGATGTAATTTTCCTAGTGAGATCTGAAGTGCCTGACAACTGGTGAAAAAACAACTGCCTTCTTTTAGATTCATAAAATAAGATTTCTTTAAAGAAGCTGTCTGGTGCCTGTGTGCCACCTCCATTTTGTTAGCTTTAAAAGAGGGGAAATGATCAGGATTATCAGAAAGACTTACTGATGTGAAGTGACCCAGAAGCTTATTCCAGGAGGTTTATTTTCAGAAAGTGTTGAGTATTTGTACTTTGATAAACCTGTAAAATATTTATCATTCACCCCAGACACTCCTTTCAGTTTTCATTGATACCCACCTCATAAAGGTGATGCAAGACTAAATACAGTGATGCAAGGAATGTTTTGACTTTTTAGCTGATAAAGTGCTAATTATAAGAATCATAACCCATCTAGTAACAAAACCACAGATAGCAAACATTGAAAGATTAATATTCCACAGGAGTTATGTCAGCCAGCTCCATGGATGAAACATCTTTTCCATAGAAGAAACTGCATCCTATATGGAAAGAATTGTCTTCTGTACTGTACAAATTCTACAATTGTCCTTACCTACCCGTTTCCTTTCACTCTTCCATTCTTTCATGGAAGTTATTCTCCTCATCTGGCTTCTGCTGCAGTCCCTTTGTATATGTACTGTAAACAATGCTACCCTTTCTTTCCCCTATCCTCCTACACATGCTTTTAAACAACTCCATTTGCTAGGATTACAGTTCTTATAAGGCTAGAGGTGGGGAAAAAAATGTCGTTTAATCGTCAGCTTCCTTTTGTGATCTTTGCATTACTTAAGTCATTTTTTCCAAAGGCATGTTTGTTTTAAGGCCTTTGACAGCAACACTGCTGCTGCTGTGTTTGATGTTTTTGTTCTTGCTGTCCTTGATGCTCTTCCTGGCTTTTGTTTAAAAAGGCATGGAAAGTCAGTGACTAAGTTGGAGAAAATGATTTCATTTCATTGCATGCTGTGAGCTAAACCTTCGGTACCTTGCACAGGGAATACTGTAATTTGTGAAGAAAAGGGACAGGTACTCTAAAATAGCAGAGACAGTGATGCTGTTCTGTTCCCTCTCCTTCCTCCCTTCTGCCCCGTATTCAGGTAGATGCTGACTCTGTGATGCATCATGTACACTGCAGAACTGGGCATGTTTCTCCTTTGCAGGAGGTGTGTGGAAAACGACAACCTTCACATTATTTCAAGTGGCACAGCAGCCATCCTTCGTGTGCCAGACTTTTTTGCAGGCAAGAATTGACACTGTATTAGTACCACGGGTACTACTTACGGGTAGAAGGATGGATATATGTGCTATTTGTTTTCTAATAAACGTGTGCTTCTGTATAGTGTGAGCGCTGATTTTTTTAAGCATGAATGCTGTTTGTCAGCCTGCTTGAGCTACAATGTTCAGCTACAAAAAGTTTTAGTGCTTCTTCCAGGAATCTTATTGTAGATTTTCCCTGGAAGGTTTAAAAAGTGTAGTCATTCCATAATCTGTGTAAAGCTATAAGTTTGAAATGCCTTCACAGTACTGAAAGTAGTACAGGATAGTACCAAGTTCTCCGAGCCCCCTGGACCTTTTTCAAAAGGCAGGAGCTCATTTCGGAAGGAAGTTTCAATGCATCTTAACACTTTGCCTGAGATACTCAGGAGTGAGCTGTTTAATAATAATGCTGCAGCTGAATAATTCCTCTTGATCAAGAGGCCCAACATGCAGCCATGGTAGAGTTTTGAACAGGCTGCACTGATCTCTGCCTCCCAGCAGCCTGGCTGATATCCCCACATTGCCTTGGGCACCCTGTGGGAGTGGACACCGCTGAAGTCCTGCCTCTGCATTGCTGAGCCACGTGCTTTGGGAGAGGACGAATGGCAGGAAGATGTGTCATTCACCTGAAAATACAATGTGGTTAGAGAGGAATTGACATTCAGCAGTTGCCTCTCTATGTAATAAACTCAGGACAGTATTTACTCCATCAAAGAACAGTGAAATGTTCTTACCCTTTCTGTCACAGAACAGCTCATATTAGGGCACAGAACATCTCTGTGGAAGCTTCTTCCTGGGTTTTACATACAGGAGACTGTCCAGATTTGTTGGATACATTCTCTTTGCCTGTGCTTCAGCTTGTTTCAGCTTAAATGCTTAACAGGTGTGGCAGAAATTGGCTTGGAGATTGAACAGAGCACAAGTGAAAAGCTAAAAGGCTATGGTGAGTGGTAAGAAGTACTGCAAATGGTGGTTTGGGTGGAGGCAGTGAAGTGGAGTAGTATGAATGAGGTTTCTGCATGAGATGCAAGGAAGGTTCCCCAGAATATCTGCTTCTACCTTCAGCAACTTTCAGTATTGCAGCATCTTTATGGATAGTATTTTGGATATGTACTTTTGCTGCTCCTAGCTGGGTATCCAAACATTTCACACTTTAAAGTCATTTAGAAAATTTACTTGAGCCCTAAAAGAGTGCCTCAGTCAGAACATATGTTCTGTACATTTTGCATACTACTTAATTTAAAAGTTAATAATTCAGATACTGTACTCTCATCTTGCTGAAGCTATTTGGAAGCTGCTTGGCTGGCACCTAAACAAAAGTTAGACCATTGTGCTTGCCAGAAAGGAAACTTGTGCATCTTTTGCCCTGACCAAACCATTTTGCAGTGAGCAGGTGATATGCTGGATACTGTGTCTTCAAGTTATAAATCAACGGTTTAAAAGTAGAATTTCATTTTGCTGTTACTGCCTTTCTGGCTGTTAGGAATGTAGTTGCAATGTGTGTCTGATCCTCAGGGATATCCGTAGGAAGCATGTGTTAGTGATTGAACTTAATTGGACTCTAAAAGAAGTTCCCCTTCATTGCAAACCATGGAAACAACAATCCTTCGGAGCTCTAAATTAACATTAGATAGGAATGGTTCATGTCAGAGCTACTTATCTAACGGGAACACGTACTATTACTGATATTCATAATAATGTTTGTTCCAGTATAATTGGGCATTTTGCTGTCCTGTGGTGTATGGAAATTCCATAATTTTCCTTGAGCAGTCTTGCTGGAATTAGGGTGTATGTATCTCACTTCCAGTTCTCAGCTTTTGACTCTACATTCTAGCCAAAAAAACACAGGGTGGTTTTGGTTTTCTTTTTGTTTTTAAAGAGATCTGACTTTTTGTTTTGTTTCTGTTTTCAGAGGCATTTGTGCAGTGTGTAGGGCGTGATTTGAGTCAAAAAGCTTTTTGTGCTGGTAAACAATCCAAGTTTGATACACTACAAGCAACCTGTAGTCAACATCTGACCCTCATAAATTAATAAAGGGGAAATAAAAATTACCTCTGTATTTCCATGGAAGTACCAGCATTAGAGCATGAGATAGGTGTAGCTAGGGGATTTGATCCAGAGTAAGCATAGGATAGAATAGGAAGATATAGCTGTGACACTGTTAGTGTGCCTCTTTTTTTTCTTTATTAGAGTTTCTCTACAGGGATGTCAGCACATCATAGCACTCAAATTGGGTAGAATAGTGTTACTTTTCCTGCTTTGCAGATAGTAAGTGAGAAATCAAGAGCTGAGTGTCACAGGAAGGCAGACAGCTGGGCTAGGCATGCAGGCAAATGTCTCTGCTGGTCAAAGGGGCATTAGGGTATCAGTGGTACCACATGGTATCTGACTGGTATACCCAACAATGCTATGGCATATTTGTGGGGTGTACTATACAGTGTGGTGAATTTGATCTGTTGGCTCTTGAGAAAAATGAGGCTCATAACCTGAGGAGATGGGGTGAAGAGGGATGAGGTGTTCCTAGAGCCCTTGTTCTTACTTCTGGGTTCAAGTAGCTGCTGAGTGAGGTTGCTTTCTGAGAGGGAGAGAGAGGTAGCAAAGTTGATGGGAATTTTACTTACCTTGTGGGACTGGAAAAACTCCTCACTGACTGGAATACCCACAAGAACATATCAACACATGCATAAATCTTGTGACTGAGAAAGCAACAGTAGGATGGAAAAGTAGTGATGTGCTGTGCATCTGATATAAGCAGCTCCCCAGACTAACTTCTGCTGCACAGGACAATGGACTAGTATTTGATGTCCTGTAGGCAGGAGCCCTTCCTGGTGGCAGACGGTGTGATGGAGAGATGTGATTTTGTTGGAAAAATGCAAGGACAGAAGGTTTCTGCCCTTTCTGTTGGCAGAAGGTATGTTTGAGAGATCCTCCTGCTTCAGGACTCCAGCTGCCCCGACTTGAAGGATGAGAAAGGAAAATGTGGACACGATATACACGGCCAAATTAATACTTTCCATCCAACATCACTTTTCCCCACTGGGGAGAAGCTGGTGTCTTTTCCCCATCCAGAGGTACCTACATATCTACCATTTGAGAAACAAACAAATTCATTGGTATTGAGAACAGACAGCTTTTCACTGGGAGTATACAAAGGGTGTAAAAGTTTCCTTATCAGAATCCAAGTGTAACGAACATTCAAAGCTGTGAGCTCTGTGCCGAGGCTCTGTAGCATGGGCTGAAAGAAAGCTTGGATCATGGGACCTGCTTGTATAACGCACACTGAACCTGGAGAGTAAGAGTTGTATTCTTCTGTTTACTGGTATTTCAAAACATTTGTCCTTGGTGGCAGCAGCAGAGAATGAATTTCCCAGCTGCTGTCACCTGCTCTTGAAAACATATGGAGAGCGTCTGTTGCAGGTGTGGAGATTGGCAGATGAGTTCCACTCTATGGCCTTAAAGAGGTGACAAAAACCTAGATTTAGCCTTGAGCAGAGATTCTGAAAACAGATCTACAGGGCTTAGATCTCATTGAAATACTCTAAATAGCATTTGCAGATCTGTCTGGACAGCTCTGCTCCTAGTTGATTCTTAGGGAAACCTGGAATAGAGGTGCGCAAAGGCCAACATCTTCAGCCAGAAGAGGCACTTCCCTGAAAGACTGCAAGATAGAGAAACAGCAGCAGCATAATTTCCACAGGAGGGAACTAGCTCTGCTTCACACCAAATGAATTTCTACATTTCGGTATACACAGGCTCTGTGTTTGGCAAGGAAGAAGGCAGCTAACTAGATAGTGATGGCCAAAGCTGTGCAGCAGATTTCTCTGTACATGAGAACTCTTGTGCTAGTCCTGATTCACATGTAACTTTGTATTAAACACAGCATAGTAGGAGTAGTGTTAAATATTTGTATACATCAATCAAGCTGTTATTTATGTGACAAACTAGAGAATTTAACTATTTACCAACTTCCATGGTATTTTTGGAATGTTTAGAACACTCTTGAAAAAATGCTAAGATGCTTAGTTGAAGTTACTCCTTATGAGTTGCATACAGTGTTTTCATATTTGGCTCTATTTTAAGCTGTTATGGAATCTAGTGCTTTTTTGTTCTCAAGCAAGCCTGTGTCTAATGTATTAGAGCAAAACATATTCCTGTCTCCAAATGCTAACAGCAGCACATTCAGTTCTCTGGATTTCAGGAGCTAAAGTGGGCATTGCTGGAAGTTGGGCACTGTTTCTTTTTACAGCATAATAAATACAGATGATGTTGCTTTTGGTTTCATACAGACATGGATGCTCTTCCATCATAAAAGTTGATTCATAGACAAATGGTGACTCTTAGCTTTAAAAGACAGCAATGCTAGTTGAAGTAGATGGGCTAGAAATATTTGTCAAATTTCCTAGCAGACACCAGGATGGTGGTTTCTTTTAGTCTGAGAGAACATTTTATAGTTCACTTTTCTAACAGCTGCATTAGATAACTGTGTTCTATAACACAGCTTTTTTCTTTCCCAGGAGGAGTCCAGAACATACCTGTAGAGCTGTGTCTTCTCTTTCTCCAAGCTCTGCCAAAGGTATGTACTTTATGCACTGTTGCTCTCCCCAGTATACATCTCAAATGCAGTGTGGAAACTTTCAGAAAAGTAAGTGTCAAAGTTGTTAGCAGAAGACTACTTCCTTGACTTGGGAATGCAGTATTTTAAACAAAGGTCTTCCCCAGAAAGTTGTGTTGAATCAGAACTAAGCTTGTTGATAGTACAACAGTGCTTTCCTGCTTGTACTAAGTGATGTTCAAAATTGGTCCGCCTGGTAATGGATAAACACTTGGTTTCAGAGGCTTCAGAACAAGAGCAGAGCTATTTAATAGCAGGTCTACACTGACTTCAAAATCATGGTCAGTGTCTGTTAATTAATAAGATTCCCCAAGTTTATACCTTAAGTCAGTTACCACTCCTGGGAAAAGCATGTGACGTAATGGGAGTGGGGTGTCCTTCTCTTGCTGACTCTGGGAGTCTTCCCAGCCCTCTATAAGAAGGTTTTGTTTTCTAATTAAGCACTGAGTCAAGGTTGAACTGATTATCCTCAGCAGCTTGGTATCTGAAGCAGTTTTAGCAGGAGGATTCCCTGATGTAGAGAAGGTGCTTTCACCAGATGTGTAAAATTTTGACCTAAAAATAGGATAACATAGTAAATGAGAGCCTGATGTTCAAACATTCAAAGCTGTCCTTGCTGTCTAGTTTTGTTGTAAAACTGGAAGAACTGAAATAGCTTTTGTGGCAATAATTGTTAACATATGGTTGCATAGTTAAGTATAAAGAATAGTATTTTTCTATAAATGTTACTGGAAAAGCCCATAATTTGTTATATTTCTGTGTTTTTTTCTAAACTAATGCAAAAAAAAATACATAGCATAGTGATTGATTTCTATATATATAAAATAACGAAAAATACATGAGTAAAATTCTAATTTCTGATGAGCTCTGCACATCAGTTTGACAGTGTCTGCCTGGTAGCAGACAAAGCAATGTATGAAGAGGGACAGTGGGGATCTTTTGTTTTGGTTTGGTGGTGGGTTTTTTTGGGGTTTTTTTCTTCCTTTTGAGCAGAGGATGGAAGTGGTCCTTTGAACTATCACATAAGCTTTGACTACTGCAATTTATACTTCCCACTGTACCTTTTAAACATATCACCCTTCCTTGTAGCTGCAGCTGATGGTGCCCCAGGTTCTTAATGAGCCATGGGTAGTGAAGGTGCTGGTTCTTGTTTTCAGTGTCCCAAGAACCATGAACATTTTCTCATTCTGCATTTTGAAAAACAGATATTCCCTGACCCTGTGTGAACTCACCAATGCATTTCTTCCTCCGTAGACCCCTCTTTTCAGTGTGGAAGAAAGAACTGAGAGTGATTAATTCACACAAAGTTTTCTCAAGTAATTCTCAGCCACCCATGGGTTTTCCAGGAAGAGTGGCATACAATAGGCCTTTGTCTCCAAATGGATTTATTTATTGTTTTTTGAATCTAAATGCCTAGCTTGACCCTAATCTTAATGGACTTTTTAGTCCCCAAGGCTTAGCAGTTCATTCTTGAAACCTTTTGACAATGAGACTCTTCTGTGAAAATGCAATAAATAAAATAAAAAAATCATAAATCTGTTCAGTACTAGAATGCATGCAAATTCCTCTAATTATATCGAAGTCAGACTTGTTACACTTTAAGTAAAGTAGAAACAGAGCAAAATGGCAATGAAGGAAGTTTTATAGTTTCTACAGAAATATGCTTTGTGGATTAGGTCTGGATTCCTTGACAAAACCAATACATATGGGGGGGGGTTAGGGGGTGGTGGAGGAGGGAGGGGCATACTCTCAGCAATAGTTTCAAGAGTTCCCACAAGCTATGAGCTCTAAATTAGTTGAGATTAATTAATTAATTAAATGAGATTAGTTCCTCAGTTAAATATTTTTTTGATTATTTGTAACTGTGTTCTGAAGAGACAAAACAACAAATGGATCTCCATCTTCTCCTCTTTGTTTCACATTAGCTTCATTAAGCTCAAAGGCATTGTACCATTTGTCCACTTGGTGATACAACAGTGATTTTAATTTGCAAATAATGCTGCTAAAGCAATGAGGACTTCACAAAGAGGTTTGCATTCTTCTGCTTAAAAGTTTGGGTGAGGGGTTTTTGGGGGGTTTGTTTTGTTGTGTTTTTTTTTTCTGGTCTCTGAAAAAGAGTGTGCTTTTAACTTAGCCTGTTTAAAGGTCCCCTCTCCATTTTAGTTTGATTCTGCTAAGTCATTTGGCCTTGTAGAACACAGCTTTCATGGGGAAATCCTCTTACATGTGAGCTCTGATATTTTATGAGCTGAAAACTTCATGAAAATGGTTATATCTTCAGAGGAAGTGTTCCTGACACTAATTACAATAGGTAAAGAGCCATGGCCAGGATTTGGTGCTTTTGTGGTTTGTTGTTTTTAATACTTCTCACACCTTTCCTCCCAGAGAGATATAATTTACACCAAATCTGATCTCCAAAAATTGCATTGGTTGCAAGTAAATAAATTTTGACTAGTACTGAAATTTTGTCATGTGTAATTCTGAAGTCAAGAGAAAAGATCAGTTCATCTGTTTTACAGCCATGCTAATATAGCTGTGTTCTTTGCAATATATTTTTTTACTGCTTGGTCCAATCTACTTTTAAATGACTGAAGTGGGGGAGTATTTTTTATGCCACTGAGGAAACTGTATGAAGTCCAATAGATTTCACTGTTACAGGAACTTTTCTGAATAGAGTTGTCTTTTGCTTAGTTTTAGACTTGCTTCCATTAGATTCCTAATACACACTGGCAATTTGGAAAACCTTCTCAATTCATAGTCAAATCTCTTTCAAGGATAAAATATTAAGAGTGTTGTTAGTGAAACCGTATTAAAATTGATAGGAAAGAGATGCCAACCATAGGCTGCAGTGCTGGCTAGATGGGCACCATCCCACACTCCTTTTTTCATGAACATGCCACAACAGTGATTATATCTCTGGATTTCATGTCAACAGTGCACAAATTGTTGAGATTATGGGATAAGATATGTCGTCACCAACTTCACCATTAGGAACAACCTAACATAGGGAGAGCAAACCTCAGTGATTTCTATTTGTACAGGTTGTGGGAATTTGTGATGTGGTTTGTCTTTGTGAGTGTTAACCTGAGGCTGGATGTCATGAAAGCCTGGCACTCCTCTTGCCCTGTTGGATTTTCTTCATTAGCATCACCATATTTTATTCATTGGCCCTGAGGCCAAGACATCATATCTTCCCTGTTTGCTTGAGCATTTGGTGCCTGTGTGGTGTCAGTGATGAATCACTCGGCCCCTGTTTGGTCCCTGAAACAAAAACTATGCATTTGATCTGCTACTGGGGTTTCTATTTCACAATTAAGTCTACATGATACATAATACACTGAAACCCAGAGAAAAATCAGGCCAAGAGCGGTGTGAAAATGGACAGGACCATTCTAGGCTATTCAGCTAACATTAAAGAGAAAGCTGATACTTGAAATATTTGTTTAAAATTTTGTTAACATGGAGGTCTAGAGGTAGATAACATGAAGGAGATGGGACGCAATGGTTGCATCTCAGCACAGCCCCACATCCATAGTACTGAGCTCCCAAACTATCCTAATTCAAACATGGAAAGAGTAGATAGGGCCATTTCCAGTGCTGTGATGTTTTGTTAGACTACTTGAACTGTTGCATCCTTTAGCTTTGAAACTGTAGTGTCACCAAACAACTGCTTGGGTTGTGTTCTGTTTTTAATTCCAGAAGCTTCTGATAGTCAGCAAGGATTATATCCAAATAGTCTGAGTACCAGCGCACACAGCTTGTTCCAGCTAATGCATTAGTACCTATTAAACATTTATACAGAAGCATAAAGTTAGACAAGGATTCACAAACACAAACAAGACCCGTTCTTTTCACTGTGGAGCCTTTAGTCTAAGTCGTGCCTAGATGATGACATACAGCACATCTGCTTATATGAGGAAGGGTGAGAAATACCTGAAAGAAAAGTGATTTCTGAGAAGGAAGTGGTTAGAGAAGGGTATTCGCAGGTCTAGAAACTAGCAGTTGGAAGGTGTAACAAGAACGAAAATAGGCATTGAAATTCAGGAGGTAGTAAAGAACAGAAAAGCAGCTGTTAGCTGTGAGAGAAGCTTGACTATTAAATGGTCATCTTGCCACTTTTTAACATTTAAGCAGAGATGGCTTCATATCCAGATCTGATTGAAAGCATCTTGCAGATACTGAGGATGGGACACTGGGTGTTTTTCTATCAATATTCTCTGCATACTAGCTGAATGAAATGTAGTCTTTCAAAGTGTCTGTTTTGAAAAGCAGTTAAGTATAGTTTCTTTGGTCTACTCTGATCAAAATGCAAGTGTTCCTTTGTTACCTTGGTCTTTGGAGCTCTGCACTTTTTTTTTTTGTTCTTCTCTATTGTCCACCTAAGGAAGCTTCTTTTACTAATTTGGTGCTTATAGAATCATAGAATCATGGAATAGTTAGGATTGGAAAGGACCTCAAGATCATCTAGTTCCAACCCCCCTGTCATGGGCAGGGACACCTCACACGAAACCATATCATCCAAGGCTTCATCCAGCCTGGTCTTGAACACTGCCAGGGATGGAGCATTCACCACCTCCCTGGGCAACGCATTCCAGTACCTCACCACCCTAACAGTAAAGAATTTCTTCCTTATATCCAGTCTAAACCTCTGCTGTTTAAGTTTCAACCCATTACCCCTTGTCCTATCACTACAATCCCTAATGAATAGTCCCTCCCCAGCATCCCTGTAGGGCCCCTTCAGATACTGGAAGGCTGCTATGAGGTCTCCATGCAGCCTTCTCTTCTCCAGGCTGAACAGCCACAACTTTCTCAGCCTGTCTTCATGCGGGAGGTGCTGCAGTCCCCTGAGATCATCCTCATGGCCTCCTCTGGACTTGTTCTAACAGTTGCATGTCCTTTTTATGTTGAGGACACCAGAACTGCACACAATGCTCCAAGTGAGGTCTCACGAGAGCAGAGTAAAGGGGCAGGATCACCTCCTTCGACCTGCTGGTCACGCTCCTTTTGATGCAGCCCAGGATATGGTTGGCTTTCTGGGCTGTGAGTGCACACTGCTGGCTCATGTTCATTTTCTCATTGACCAACACCCCCAAGTCCTTCTCTGCAGGACTACCATGAATTTCCTTTTTGCCCAACCTGTAGCTGTGCCTGGGATTGCTCCGACCCAGGTGTAGGACCTTGCACTTGGCATGGTTAAACTTCATGAGGTTGGCATCAGCCCACCTCACAGGTGTGTCAAGGTCCCTCTGAACGGCATTCCTTCCCTGTAGCATATCAACCGAACCACACAGCTTGGTGTCATTGGCAAACTTGCTGAGGGCACACTCAATTCCATTGTCCGTGTCAGCGACAAAGATATTAAACAAGACCGGTCCCAACAGTGATCCCTGAGGGACACCACTCATTACTGATCTCCAACCGGAAATCGAGCCGTTGACCACAACTCGCTGAGTGCCACCATCCAGCCAGTTCTTTATCCACCGAGTGGTTCACCTATCAAATTGATGACACTCCAATTTAGAGACAAGGATGTCATGTGGGACAGTGTCGAATGCTCTGCACAAGTCCAGGTAGATGACGTCAACTGCTCCACCCCTGTCCATCATTTTTGTAGCCCCGTCATAGAAGGCCACCAAATTGGTCAGGCAGGATTTCCCTTAGTGAAGCCATGCTGGCTGTCACCAAGCACCTTGTTGTTTTTCATGTGCCCTAGCATGCCTTCCAGGAGAATCTGCTCCCAGATTTTGCCAGGCACAGAGGTGAGACTGACTGGTCTGTAATTCCCCAGGCCATCCATGTTCCCTTTCTTGAAAATGGGGGTTATATTTCTCTTTTTGCAGTCGTCGGGAACTTCACCTGACTGCCATGATTTTTCAAATATGATGGCCAGTGGCTTTGCAGCTTCATTCTCCAGCTCCTTCAGGACCCGCGGATGGATTTCATCAGGTCCCGTGGGCTTGTGTACATTCAGGTTCTTAAGATGGTCTCGAACCATATCCTCTCGTACAGTGGGCCCAAGGTCTAGGTTTTCAACTGAATTTCTTTTCTTTCAGTTAACAATGAATTCTAATGGCTTCTTGCAGTTTTTCCTTTTCTTTTTTTACAGTAATATCAAGGAATTGAAAAACAATGTTGCAGATGTTTTTACCTGTTGCCTGGAATGTGGCCTATATGGGAGTTACAGGAAACACTGCATGATGAGCTTCCAGCCAAATGGAGTCTCAGTAAATCTGTAAGTCTAGTGGACTGTATAGGAAAAGATAGTGATGCTGAGGCTGACTCTGAGCAAAACTGTCTAGGCAGCTAGATAGCCCTAAAATTAACCCTCCCAAAAAAAGTTGGGCTCTCTCTGCTCTGAGAAACCAAAACTGTCAAAAACAAAGGTGCATGAAACAATGACATACTTGGTGTTGAGAAAGAAGTGGCATCAGTTGCTACTTTTTCTCCTTGCTGTGTGTTGGCAGTATTGGGAGCAGCAGGGCTCCACAGCAATCTTCACACAGCCAAATGCATCATTCAGATTCATTTGCTCTTGCCCATACTGCTGGGAAGCTTTTTGCCTATTACAGCTAACCAGTGTAAGCTCTTAGTAGATTATTCATAAGAATAATTACATGGCGGTGCTACAGAATTATGCAGGCTTCTGCCAGTTTTGTTTTGTGGTGCCTTGAGGTTTCATCTGAGATCTGTGCATAGTGCAAGTATAGCAAAAGACTATGGGTATACAACCTTGATATATGTAGTGTTAATGTAAACTTTGCCTGTTTATGAAACATGGGAAGATAAAATGACTCAGCTCAAGTCCTGGAGGGAAACTCTGAGTAAGGCTGGAAATGAAATGAAGGTCTTTGCCTAGGGCTTTTCAGTGCCTACGTGCCCATTTTGTCCTGCAAAAAAAATCTGCGTGTGGCATTTGGAAAGCAAATTTTTTCTTTGCGCAGCACTTCACTTAACGTTCTCAGACCATTACACTTCTCTTTGCTTTCCCTCACCAGCACAGTCATTTTTAATATGCAGATATCAGAGAAGTAACTAAACATTTGGCTGAATGCAGCAGTTTTTATCAGAGCACTCACGGAATGTGGGAAATCACACATTGGAGAGCTACTTGCACATAGACAGCAAATCCAGAAGTATTGCTGTCAGAAAAGGAACGTCCTGTCACCAGCTTTTGTTGTCTGACACAGTTGCCCCTGAAGCGAGAATGCTGGACATGCTGTCCCTCCTGCTTGCTGACTCTGCCAGCCCAAGTCTATTTGTGAGTGTTTCTGCAGTGTGGCTAGTGCCATGGCTGTGGAATGCAGAGAAACAGCACAGCTACTGGGTACTCCCTGCTTGGAACTGAGACCAGTTTCAGGACGTTAAGGAATGAAACCCTTCCTGAGAAGTATTTTGTGGACTGTGTCTGTGTAAGCCTCCATCCAGAAGTTTTTGACTCTGGTTTGGATAAAGTCTGGATGACTTTAGTTTGTACTTTCAGGTTTCTGGGTGCTTGGGTACTTCCACTGATTTGATCTGTTGGCAGCTACTAGTACTTCATAGTCTGATGCTTACCCACTCCTTGGGGCAGGGCTGGCTGATCAGTCTACAGAGTGTGGCTTTGTGTTTCTTTTGTAGGCCAGTGACAGTGTTCAGGACTTGACCTGAAATGAGTAGGCCTGCTCAGAGAAACATAATACTGCAAAGCAGGGCTGTACCCATCCATCTCCACCAAAAAGGAAGTTGCATTACACTAGCATTGAGGTTACAGGCCCCATCCAGCTGTGTTCTTTTTAGGTTTGATTTGCAGTTAACATAAGCTTGTGAAACAGGCTTGAATTGGACTGATATTAAAACCAAGTTTAGAAACATAAAGCAGAGCAAAGGTAATTTGTATAAAAGTCTACTGCTGCTACAGGCACTGGTGCCAAGGAAAGACAGCTGGAGAGAAGGAAATGTCACAGAGAAGGGGGATGGGACCTGTAAAGTGCCTATAAACTTCAGATTTGTATCTGTAATGAAGATTTAAATGGCAGCTAAAAAACCACAAGGATGAGGTAGAAGGGAAAGCAACAAATGATGCAGATATTAATCCTGCTTAGCAAAATATTTCCAAGAAATAAAATTTCATCCCTGAAGAAAACCAAAAAATACCAAAGCCAAAGCTGATAATCTGAAGGTGAAATAAGAACTGAAGGCTGTTCCAAGGTTAATCTTTCTTTTTATCTCCTCCCGGTGTATTATTGTAGGGGAAAAGGTAGAGACTGCTATTTTTTGCCTGCCCCAACCAAGCTGGCCAGGTTGTTTAAGGGATGCTTGCACTATTTTGGGATTGGATCTTAAAGATCAAGGAGATAAATTATTACTTGCATTGGAACATGTGCGGGTGGGGGAGAAAATAAAGGATGAAACACATGGGAAACATCTGCTTTAAAGAGACATTTTAGAAATAAGCTTCAGCAAAAGGAAAGGGGAAGCAGCTGTGCTGCATGCAAGGGACCACCAGAGCTGCAGTGAGAAACAGGAGAGAAGAGGAGAAGGCTTCAGCCAAATCCAGAGAGGAGGCAGAGCTAGTAATAAAGCTTCCGCCAAATTAAAGAAAGAGACCAAGGGAAGACCCAGACTGGAACTCTGTGACTGAGACACCTCTATAGTCTAGATTGAAAGTGAAAATTTGGAGTGTCTGTGGATCTTACAACTGCCTTTAACCTTGACCTATCTCAGGGAAAGGAACAGGGTGCTCTGAACTTGCGCGGAAAGCAGGGTACGTGATAAACATTCAGAATGATTTATCAGAAATGGTGTGCTCCTCATGGAGGGAGGGAAAGAAGGTGCCTAGAGAAGATTAAGCCAGCCAAAGAGGGTAGGTTAAGGCTTCCACACTCTGGTTCTCATTGTGCCATGAGTTCTTTAGATAACCTTGAGCAGAATACTTAAGAGTAAATTCAGGTGTTTGGTTCTAGGCCTTCAGAAGTGCTAGGTGCATTTCTCTGGAAGTACAGACAGTCATATTTGTTTTCAAATACCTGGCTTACTCAGTCTGTTCTCTTGGCTTTTATTTTGTTCCACTAAACTGTAGAATAACTTCTAAGTTCTTCTGCGGAGCTGTGGTTTTGTGACTGGTGTAAACTGATGAAATCCTGGCTGCCACTGAAATATGCTGCACTTTACCCCTACCCCAGTTTCAACCTTGTGTTAGCTCTAGTGTTGATGGGTTATAGTCAGGTAAACTGAGAATGAACCCAGCTAAAATCTTACCCAGCAAAGACAAAATGGTGCCTCACTGGAGTGGGGAAGCTGCTTTATGTCTTCTCAAGTAGGAGAGATGCCCAGCTGCATCTTTCTCAGAATTGCTGATTGGTTTCTTGTATGTGACCCTGAGGCTTCTGGTGCTGATAAAGGCTTTTGAGTTATGTAAATTAATTATATGATCAACTGTGGCATCTCCCAGGTCCTTTTTTTCTGTATTTCACATTGGTGAAATTACACTGGCCTTGTTTCTCTGGTTGTCAGACTTCATGTTCTTTTCATATTGCCCATGAGAGACCGATCTTAAGGTTCAGGTATTGAAGGTAATAACAGGATTTATATTACTGATAGACTTCAGATCAGCAGTAAATTCATTTATTATACCTGATGGTTGTACTGTTTGTACTCCACAGCTCAGTTTCATTGTCCCATAGTTATCATTAAAGACAAGTTGGAATAAAATTTATCCTGTATATCCAGTTGTCTCTATTACTCTTTGAATTCATGGGAAGTCTTTCCTGTTCTTAGATACCACAGTTGCCCTAGAACTGATCTAATCCTTGTTTTTATAAAACCTTTTTTTTGGATGAAAGCATCTCAAAGTGCTCTACTATAACTGTGCTCAAACTATGCCAGTACAGCTGCTTCTGTGGTTGTGCCACACCACCATTCCCATAATGAGCCACAAGAAATTGCAAGTGTGGGATTGCTTCCTTGCAAGTTAAAAAGAACTGTCCACAGATGGGCAAAGTTATACTCGGTTTTGGCTGGGACTAGTATTTTTCTCCAGCCTAGGTGGGCTGGAGAAAAAAAGCCAACAAAACTTTCCATGAACCACAGTAAAAGAAAGTTTCGCTTCCCTGGTGAGAAAAGCCACTCCCAAAGCAGCGTGCTTTCAGGGTGGGTGGGGAAGTTAGCTGGAAGGGAGAGGCTTCATGATCCAAAGAACAGATTGAGACCATTGAGGGTCTGCTCAGCATCTCTGCATCTTAATCATGTTGCTTCAGCCTGCCAGATTTCTGAGTTAGATCAATCTCAGCTTGGTTCCGTAAAACATATGCAATGTTTAATGGATCCTGAGAAAATTGAGCCTTCTGTGCTCAGGATGGGTATTAAAACATCCCATGGGACTTCAGTGTAAGCATAACATTTGTGGCAGCCTCAGTCAAAATGAATCTTGTCTTCCATGGTTGTGAAAAATGCTGGACATGGGCAACTTGCTGATCTTGGTTGAGAAAGTGCTTATTTTTTTAAAAAAAGATAGCACTGCTGAGGAATTTATTAGTATATGTTAGGCTGGAAGTGGGAAAGCTTATCCTGAAGTACTGCCATTAAAGTCTAGGGTTGTGTCAGATTTCTGAGGTCCACTGGTGTGCTTGCAGATGCTGGTTAAGGAGCAGTAGCCATTCGTTGTCTTTTAGGATTTTGTGATGAGAGACCAATAGATGTTGTCCACCAGAACTGTTTCAGTGATCTTTGTGAAAATGAAGACAGGCTGAGAAAGTTGTGGCTGTTCAGCCTGGAGAAGAGAAGGCTGCGTGGAGACCTCATAGCAGCCTTCCAGTATCTGAAGGGGGCCTATAGGGATGCTGGTGAGGGTCTCCTCAATGGGAACTGTAGTGACAGGACAAGGGGTAACAGGTTAAAACTTAGGGGAGGTTTAGATTGGATATAAGGAAGAAATTCTTTACTGTGAGGGTGGTGAGGCACTGGAATAGGTTGCCCAGGGAGGTTGTGAATGCTCCATCCCTGGTGGTGTTCAAGGCCAAGTTGGACAAAGCCTTGAGTGATATGGTCTAGTGTGAGGTGTCCCTGCCCATGGCAGGGGTGTTGGAACTTAATGATCTTAAGGTCTTTTCCTACCCTAACTATTCTATGGTTCTACAATTCTAAAATACAAAGCTGTTTTTTACGGTACACTGTAGAAATGGCCTGAAAAAGTCAAACACGGCAGAATTTGGGAAGGATCCCATGAACCCTTTGATTGTGTCATAGAAACAATGTTTAAAGCTAATCATCTGTGTACTAATAAAATCACTGCAAATTTTCCAAAGATAAGATCCCTAGTAATATAGTGCCTGCCATTCCAGAACCAATAGCTAAAGGTGGTTGTTTTGATACATTTTAGCCATCCAGTCCATTTATATTGCAACTTCCATCTTCCTCTTGGTATTGATTTTGAAATAATTGTGAATTTTTCCAGAAAGAAACAATTGCTGGTGAAAACTGTAATACAAAGTGTAGCAAAATAAGATCTTAAGTTTTAATGGCAGGATTAACTGCATTATGTTTCCAGAATGGAACACAAAATTTTTCACTTTTCAGCTTTGAAATCCCTTGTTTCCATGGAAAATTGTTCTCCCATCCTTTCTGCTTCTCCTTTCATAACCTAAATACCTGTGCTCTCCTTTCCTTTTAATTGGTTTGCCTCATCCAATGGAAAAGAGGGTAAGGAAGAAACAACTGGGAGAAGCTCACTGGTATCTCAAACCTGATTTAAGACTTTAAAAGATTTATTTATTTATTTATTTATTTATTTATTTATTTATTTATTTTCAAATGAAAACTCTTGAGTAACTGCTCAGAAAATCCTGTTGGATTGCAGTTGCTGCAATAAATTGTTACACTGTTTCAGCTCGTGGTACAGGTGTAACCCTCATCAAGTGGGCATGCTGAAGGCTATTCAGCTTGCACCTCCAAACACCATGACTTTTCCAATCTGTGAAAACATTTGTGTGCAGAGGCACTTGTTCAGAGGAAAACATCATTTATTGAACCATCATTTCCCTCTGTAACACCTAAGGGACTTTCTATCCAGCTATTGGATTGTCACAAGTTTGCTTTAGGAGATTTTGATGGAGTTGCTGTACAAAGAGGAATGCACACAGGAGCATCCCAGAACATGTCTCAGCACTGTATTGGTCTTGTTCATCTACTGAACTAATCTCTGGTTGCACTTTGGTTGTTGTTTTGATAACCATCATTCCACCACATTGCACCTACATGAATTACTCCATAAGTGATTTCATTAGCGTCTTCTGACATAAAAGGTGTAGTTGCAAGTAAATGAACATAAATGCCCTTCTTGAGTCCTCTTGATTTACCATGCAACTTTTAATTAAGAGGGGGAAAGAAGGAGTGGGGAAGAGAGATTTCGTCAGCTTTGATTCAAGCCTTGAAGAACAGAAGATTGCATCTAGGAAAGGCAGATTGTCCCAAAATTATTTTTAATTTTGGTGATTCTTTAGCAGTAGTAAAGTGAAGGAGAGGAAGGATAGACTTGTCAGGAATCAGTGGTGAAGGACAGGAAGGATCAGAGTTTGCTGCCATGAATGGATCAAAGATCAGGACCTGAAGATTATTGATTAAGGTCTGTGCAGGAGGAAATAAAACATCAATTCTTGTTCTGTCATCCCCTGCCATGATGGGAAGGAGATGGAACATACTCTTCACATTGAATTATAAGTGAGGTAAGAAGCAAAGCCTTGTTTATATTTGTGTCTTCACTATTTTCTAACTTGCTTGCACCAAAACATTCAAAATTTTACCAAAAGGTTGTTTCAATGTAGGTGTGAAGGATTACAAAGGAAACATGTTTTCTTAGGTAGACCAAAGTCTGTGGTTTGCTAGGTCCTGGTGACCACACATCTTGTACAAGCTTAAAGTCTTGACCAGCCCAGGATTTAGAAGAAAGCTTTCTCTTTGTGAGACCCTTCTGCAGCTTAAAAGAACTAGCTGGCAAAGATAGCATCAAAACTTTCTTTTTAATATGAAGAAAAATTATGACAAAGAGAACAGTGCCAGGATTAATTAACAAGAAGTAACCAAAAATAAGTAGCATCTGTATTCTACAATGTAAATGTAAAGCAGTAAGTATTTGTCTGTCCTTTCCTTCCCTTTGAAATAAGAACTTAAGACTCTGCAGTCATTCAGATAATCTCTGTTTCTCTACTAACCCATGTCTTAAAGGGAGACATCTATTTCCTATTACAACCATATAGAGGCCCTGAACTAAAATATTTTGCATGCCTTTGCAGGCTTCCAGGAAACATTAAACACACAAAGAAAGACAAACAGCTATGAAGCCCCTGTTTAAAATTAGGAGCAGAAAAGGGAAACAGAGTTTGTGGTTGCTTTTCTCAGACTTGATCTGAAGAGGATCTCAAGTCAGTTCGCTTGTTTTGCATAAAAGTATCTTGTTTTTCACTATTAATTAAAACTAGCTGTTGAACCAGCAAGGTTCAAGTGGGCAGTTCTGCCTTTTGCCACACATTGAATGCTTGGCTGCTACAAGGGTATTTTTTAAAAAAATAGGAAAAAAAGGAAAAATAGGAAAAAAGGGAAAAAAAAGTGACAACAGGCAAACAGAACCTTGATTGCACAAACTATTTGCAAGTTGCTGCTCTAAGAACGGCCATTACTCAGTGATTGCCTGCTTGCCTTACATTCAAAAATGCTATTTGACAATATATAAAAAACACACATGTATTTAAAATAGCTTTGCTACAGTAGGATTTCATGACCAGAATACATTCATTTTTGTAACTGTAGGCAGAGTAAGAGAGAGCAGGAAATAGGAGTAATAGCTAATGAAATCATTATGAAAAAACTTTTGGTGAATAACTTTGTTCCTGCAAGTAGTTATACTGAGGTAACTATACTGGAGTGAACAGGAAAGAGTCACAGGGTTTTGAAGGGCAAGCCATGTCAGGTGCTGCCCTTGAGATGTACAAAGTCACTTCAGGATGACTTTTAAGAGTAGTACCAAGCTGTCAAATTGTGGCTACTAGTCAAAGTTTCCAAAGAGCTGTGCTGCTTTGGGCCTTAATGTACATAGTTAATTCCCCATCTCTGAAATGTACCTAATAATACAGACAATTTCTCATTAAGGACTGTTGTGAAAGTTAGGTAAATGGGACTATAAGAATGGGCACAGTTGTGGCTCAAAGATCCTTCTAATGACATCTGCTCTGGCAGTGGTCAGTGTCACAGATTTAGTAGAAGGGTTAATGTAGAGGGGAAATCCAAATTGCTACTTCACCTCAGATAAGCACACCTTCTAGTTACTTGTGGTTAATAACTTCCCAAACTAAAAATTTTAATTTAGGATAGTTTTTTAATTAAATGTTTTGAGCTTGCTCACACAGTGGACCTCCACAAGATCCTGGGGCAATGAGCTCTGCAGTCCAGTTATGTGAAAAGGTACTTCCTTCTGTGGTTTAAAACCTCTGCCTAAACAATTCTGTTCTTGGTCCCTTAGTTCTTGTGTTTCCAGAAGGAATGAGCTGTTGTTTCAGACTGGCATTTTTGGTGCCTTTGACAATGTAATCGAGTGCTCTCATCTCCTCTCTGCCAACACTTTCTCAGCCTGAAGAATCCTCATTGATTCAGTGTCCCCATGTCAAGCGGCTGAGGAGGTTTCATTGTTCTTACCACCCTCCTCCGTTCCTTATCTAGTTTTACCTTTGAGGTGATAATCTATAAGAGGCATACTATCAATTCTAAATGTTACTGTTTGTGAGCTAGTATTTGTTGTTTCCTTGAGACTTCTTGGTGGGCAGTCATTTGAGATGAATTGAGGGTTACATTACGTGAAGATTGAAGCGTTATAAAGCACGCATGTACTTATACTTGCAGAGAGGAGAGGGAGGATATTTTAGGCATCCGTTTTCCTCTAGTGAGATGTAATGATTTTGAAAACAGAGAGCTATCCACTGTGTTGTACCTATTTCTGAGCTGAGTTAGAGCCAGTTTCTTTAAGAGCAAGGCAGAGGAAAAAATAAATTCGGAAGAAAAATTATTTTTCTTTTAGAGGTTGCAGAATGAAACCATATTACACCTAAGAAACTTAATCAAAAACTGCCTGGACATCCTTTTCCTTTCTATGGCAGCTGTTTCCACTCTGAATTTTAATGAGTGGGCTGAATGAAAACCTTTAGGGAAGGGCTTTCCCCTCCCTCCCCCCTCCTTGGCGTCACAACGTAAAAGGCTGTACTACAGTATCATGCTCTGTGCTTATGTTGGGTGAGTAAATGCCTGTGGCTGGACAGTCCAAAGGAAAAGCTACATCATGTTCTCAGCTAGTTAAGCTCCTTAATGCAAGCTTTTGAAAATTTTCCTGGATATTCAACCGATTTGATTTTGGCTGCAAGAAGTAAGTATTTAAAACCTTGGAAGATGTAAGACCTTTCCAGTCTGTTGGATTTATAGGTAGATTCTGTTTGAATTACTTTAATTTACATTTCCTGTTAACTGTTCTGAATTATTTATAAATTCCCTAAAGTTGCATACTGAGATTCTTGAAGGAAAGTAATTCAAATGGTGTTGTATATGATGTTTAGTGGAAAGTATTGATTCCCTTTTACTGTATAACAAAATGAGACTTACTTACTGCTACAGATGTTTCTAAAATACCATGTGAGTCTCCTATTTCTTTATTTATCTCTGCCTGCTGAGTAACTTTTTTAATCTTAATTGTACAGTTTTATTGAAAGTCTAATCAGTCCCTCTTATGTATGCTGAGAACATCTGCTTTGCAAGTTTCTGTCCTCTTTCACAGCAGTACAATAATTTCTCTGTCTTTTGTATGCTTTTTCATATGAAGCAGAACTTAGAAAATGGTGAAAGCAGCAGCAGGGTTTTTTTTACTGGTTTTCCGTCGGCACTAGATTACATTCACTAAACTCAGCAAATAGCAGAATTCCCTCTGGAGTACTGGGAAGCAGCACAAACTCACTACAGTCGCATTTTGTTGGATTATTCTTGTAGCAGGGTTTTCTTTTTTCCCCCCTTTCTCTTTTATGGTCTGCTGAAATTCTTTCTGTTGTAACTGCATTCCTGATTGATTTCATTTTTAGATAGGCATCTCTTGCCTGTTATATTTCCCCAAATGAACATCCTGAAACAAAAGTAAAAGAGATGCCATGCATTTAATTGCAAATTTGAGAGAGTTTCTACTAAAACTGCTAGTAAAAAGGGCTGAAATTCAAGGCACCTTTATAAATTTGGAGCTGAAGTTATTGTCTTAATTTAAGAGAGAATTGAGGCTAACATCAAGCTGTAGAAACTTTTGGGTTTGGTTCTAGATTTCTCTGCTGCAGCTGGAATTGTTCGGGGCCAGACTTGGACTTGATAATTTGACACAATAATTAGTAATACAGTTAAAACAGTTTAAATGGGACCTCAGGTTAGGTCTTTCTTGGTTATGCTGGCATAAATCATTGAATCATAAAATAGTTAAGGTTGGAGAGGACCTGAAGATCTAGGCCTCATCATAGACTATGTTGCCCAAGGCTCTGTCCAACCTGGCCTTGAACACTGCCAGGGGTGGAGCATTTACCAGTTCTTTGGGCAACCTGTTCCAGTGTGCCTCACCACCTTCACAGTAAGAATTCCTTTCATTTTAAAAGTTCCAGTCTGTGAGCATGCAGATGCCTGGACTTTAAGACAAGCATCTGTCCTTACAATGTTTATTTCACCTGAGATTTACATGGCAGAAAATAGCCTGTGCTTCCCTGTAATGGCATATGGCTATTCTGGGCATTCCTATGGCCACAGGTATGCTGTGTTGTGTGGAGCAGTTCACCTACTGCTCTTTGGTACCAGAGCTCTTCTATAGGCTTTGGTATGAAAAATTAAAACTGCAGCTGGTCTGGGTTTCATTCTGACATAGCTCCAGGCTATGAGTTTGTCTTGGTTAGGAAAACTGGGCTTAAATTAAGCGGTAACTCTAGGACCATTTAAAAAACACTTTTTGGCTTAAGTAGATTTGATGATAGTAACTCTCTCTCTGTCTCATGATGGACTTCAACTTTGATGTTGCCTTCAGGTATTCATCATCTTGCTGAGTAACTTATGGTCATTCTGATAGGCTGGAGCTGTATTTTATATTGTTGTAAATAAAGGGTTATCTGCTGCTGCTTCCAAGTGAAGAAGGGAGCAGCAGCACAGCTTTCTCAAGCACCCACCAATGCCTTCCCAGTTCTTCTGTCAGTGACTGGAGATGGCTGTTAATGACTTGATCTCAGGGGGCTGAAGAGTACTGAGTGCCCTGTCTTAGTTTCCTGTCACACTTCTCCAGATGATTTCCTTGAAATTTAAATGACAAATTTTGTTATTCCACAACTTCCTGAGGCAAACTATTCAATAGAGGCAGCCATTTAGTGGGAGAGCCAGAACCCAGAGTGTGGTTAATAGCTTTTAAAGCACCTTG
Organism: Melopsittacus undulatus; assembly: GCF_012275295.1. NCBI lineage: Eukaryota > Metazoa > Chordata > Aves > Psittaciformes > Psittaculidae > Melopsittacus > Melopsittacus undulatus. The sequence continues at coordinate 90,385,650 of NC_047530.1, forward strand.
TAGAGGGCTTCCTGACTGTTCTATAAGAGAGATTTCTCTTATGAGACTCTTCTGAGGTGACTGAATGCTCTTCCCTGGTGGAAAATATCCTCTCTGTATGACCAACATGTGATAGTTTACTGTCTTGCACACCTATAGTCAATGAGAGAAAAAAGTAACTAGATGGAAGCGTAAGTGGGCATAGCAGCCTTTCCAGCCTGCCCTGTGGCAGATAAAAAGAAGCTTTGGCAATGAACTGAGACTCACTAGGAGGAATAAGTTTAATACCTATTTGTGTGGTACATGCTGTGTGATCTCTGGCATGCGATTTGATCTGCCTGCATTAAGTTTCCCCACCTGTGAATGTAATAATGCTTCATTTGTCTGTATTGGCTGTGAACTAGTCTGATAGGACTATAGTGTTATTCACACCTAGCACATTAGGGATAGGATTTGACTAGACTTTTAGATAACACTGTAATAAAAATACTGAAGTATGGGAACAGACTATTTCAGGTAACTGCATCATTTGTATTTATACAGAAGGCATATGCTGAATTAAAGATTTGCTGAAAGCTTTATTAGAGAAGAGTCGCATCTGTCACATAGAACATGTCTCCGTTATTTCACTTCAGTTATCTCACAGAACTGAAATATTTGTCTCTTATTTTTGATTGTGGTTTTGGTAATATGTGAATGGAGGGAAGCAGAGATTTATGTGTTCATGTCCCGTACTAGGCAAGCTGCAGTGATGTTTTGCACATGAACGTGTTTTAATTCAACTTCTAAATTTTGATGCCATCGAAATCTGCTGGTTCTGTATGTGGTAGATTCTCCAGGGCCAAGAACACATAGCTCAGGGGTGTCCTGTTGTACAAGAAACCCCATTCAGCCCCTGACTTGATTAGTTTCTGAATTCCCACAGTGTTATGTTCAGAGCTCCCAAGACTCTTAAGACCCACTTAATTTTCACAGAGAATAAACTCAGAAGTCTATTTCTTTTTTGCCTATGTCTCATAATTTTGCCAGGTTATGAGAAGCTTTTGGCACTCAAATCTTTGCTAACCAGTTTTGCAGCTCACTCTGATACCTCTTCAGAGTCTTCATCCTCACTTTATGTCCTGATACCTTCCATATGACAAAGTAATTCTCAACTCTGCTGTTTCTGATGTTGGAGTAAAAAAAAAAGTTGAAGAAAAAGAAGTAAATGGCAAATTTGGGTTCTCATTAATGAGTTAGGGAGAGTAGATAAAATGTGAAGAGGTTTATAGGGAGTATTGTTTAAATATATGATTTTTCTGCCTGATATATGACTGATTCCTTAAAGATTATTTGAAATTAATGTATTTTACAAAGAACAGAGTACTAATTATCTGTAATTATATACCTTCTCGTGGATAGTATGCATAGAAAGACTATGAAGTAGTCATCTATGTTAAAAGGTATAGGTGGATTTTTCTTTCAGTGCACTTGGTATTCTCATTCTTCCCAATTTATTCATGTTGTGAATGACTGGGTAGGAAGAAAGGTGAGAATTGTAGAAGTAAGGGAATTGTTAATGATGCCATCAGAAATCAAATGACACTAGGAGTTATTTTGTCTTTCTCTGCGTTACCTGGTTTTGGAGTGTTTTCTGTGATTGGACAGATTAATGCATTTTCTCTGGTTGGGATCTGTTTAGCTATAAGTACTGGCATGGATCAGATTCAATGATGAGAGGCAGATCTTGGATTTACTGCAATAGAGCTGGCTGTAACTGTGTTTGAAATTAGTTATTTTGGATTGACACATGAGTAAGTGAAGTCTCTGCTCTTGAGAAATGCTGCTGTGGATGAATTGGTGTAAATGTTTGGAATATTTTGGGAGAATGCAGCAAATAACTGTCAAAATCTGGTTTGTTTGGAGTGGGAGGACTGAGTATTTAACATGGTGATAAAAGTGCAAAGCTTTTGTAGAGTATTGATCAATTTTTTAAGCGCTTGAAAAGAAGACTGGTGCTTTTAGTTCTGTTTTCTAATGGAGAAAATGAGACAGTGTTCTGTAGTGCAGTGATTACAGAGGGCTGGGAATAAGGCTCAGATTTCCTGAATCCCAGTTCCTCAATGTGCTCTTTGAGAATCTGAGTCCTGCTGCATTATCTTCAGGGAGAAAATATCACACTGAATTGTGATTACTTTGCAACACTCTGAATGGGAACATCCTAAAAGGTTTGAAAGTTGAGTATAATCAGAAATCTATTTTTCATAAAGGCAAATGTGGTAGATGTATAGATAAATGTCTTCTAAAAATATGGAAGAGGGGAGTGGAATATATCCATTAATTCTACTTGCATTTTACACTATTACCAGGAGCAGGATGTTTTACATGGTAAATTCCACATGCTTATGGGGAATGTCTTATCGTTGTGTAAGCTTCCACACATTTCCTGTATCCTGGATCTTTCTTCAGAGTGTTGTTGGTTTGTTGTTTTCTTTCTTTCCTTCCTGAATGTCTGTTTCATATAGGGAAAAGGAAGACAGCTGCAGTGTTCTCCCCAGTAAGTCATATGCCGCAAGAGATAGTGACTTTTAGGTTGTATTAGAGCTTTTCATGTGACCAACCACTCCTAAAAATGGCAAAACATTGCTGTTTCACATGCACCCTGAAGGGCTGTAAATAAGAAATAACCCCCAAACATCATAGTTTTTGGCAGGGATAGGAATATTTGGCAGGAAGTTTGTCTGCAGATAACACAATACTACTACTTTAAATGTTGGTTATGGTTTGGGGTTTTTTTAATAAGATCAAAAGGTTTTCCACAGTTCTTGACATGATAATTTGTATTTGGACCATTTTGGAGGCACATTGTGTGTTTATAGACTTGTCCAAAATCTCGGATAGACAACTCCTACACATGGAAACTCATCTATCACAACTTCAGTAGCAAGGGAGAGCAGGCTATCTCAGAGCCATTTGGAATGCTTTTCTTTCATATTTGCCAAGCTTTTTTATTCTCTGTAGGTTTTAATGACTCAAACCTCTGAAATCTCTTCCATACATGGTTAAAGTGTAACCACTGGGGGTGGAGGGGGAGGATGGAGGGAACAACTTACTGAATTGATAGAGTTTTAAACAAATTTGGGTGGTTTTCTTGAAACAGCATTTCAGTCCAAAGGCCTAGATATATATTCACACACAGAGTATCTCTCAGGTTTTAATCATGTTAGGAGCTAATGGAAATAATTATCCATGTACAGTGAATGCAGTATGTTTGCATCCAGCAAGGACAGCTAACCTGAATCCTCCATTGGGATCCATGTTAGTCAGCATCTTTTCCTGGGCTCTTATTACTACTAGATCCCTTCAGCCATTCTGCCTTTGCCATTTTTTATGCACAAGTTAATGAAATAACTTGGTTAATATCACCTTCTTTTAGCAGTGGACACCCACTGCAGATTTTCAAAAGCACAGAGTGCTTATGTGAATCCATTCCCATTCAGGCTGATGGAGGCCTAATTCTTATTTCCACTAAGGCTTCATTACGCTGCCTGCAAGGTCAAGATACTTAAAACTAGGCTTTCTGCCCTGCCAGAGTGGTATAAAGGGACCATATCTGGCACTGCCAATTTTTCTTTTTATTTCAGTGGAAGCAGAATTAAACACACATAGCAGTTTAAAAAAAAATCAAATTAATTTGTGCTGCTTTGTTTTCCCAGTGTAAAAATAAGCCTAATAATATGTCCCTACTTCATACAAATGCAGCAAAGCTAATTTAATGTTTGCACAGCCATTTGAAGATGTACAGTGCTACGCAAGTGTCTCATCATTAACTTGAACTAATTTGTGTGCTGATCAGTGAAAATGTTTTATGGCATATCGCACTCTAGCTCAGGATAACATCGCTTGATTTGTATTGAAGTGACAACAGAAGTAAAAATAAAAATTTGTTTTAAGGGCATTCTTGCTATATGATCTGAAATGGTTGTTAGATTAATTAAGAGACCACAATAGTGTCAATTTAATAGGAACATACAAACACATACTAACATATGCCTGCAAACCCTTGCTTGCAAGAGAAATCCCTGCCTACATGAGTGACTGCCTTGCTATCAGTGAACTTGCTTATGAAAAGGCTGATTGTGTATGAAATTGCAAAATCAGATCCTAAATAAAGAATTCAGCAAGGCTAGTCTGTGAAAGTGGGAGGTTATAGGCACAGAGCTTTTGTCATCTCTTTAAAGAGATGTCTATGGTGCAAAAATGGTGATGATCTAAAACATTGCTTCAGGAAACATCTCACTCCATTTCCATTCCTTAGTGCTGTCTCTGGATTCACATGATCCATAATGTACATAAATCTGTCATGAACTTAATCTATATTTCCTTCTCTTGGTGTTGTATTTTTGTCTCTGTCAACATTGGAATAAAGAGGCTCTGCCTGAACAGATTGTTAAATACAACTAATAACATTGTGTGTGGAGTGAAACCTGGTTTACACTTCGAAAAACTAACTGGGGTTTGTTTACAGAATAGCAGTAAAGCAGGTTGCAGATGAGTAAATCAGCGCTTTTCTGATAACTGTGTAGCTAGCTGAGAGGACTCCTTACCTACTGTGATGTTCAGTGCAGCATGTTAAGCAGCTGATGTTTAAATGCATTGTGCTTTATCAACTGCATTATTTTATCATTGATAGAGTTGTCCAGATACTCCAGTACTCCAAAGTGGTTGTATCCAGAGACCACCAGTGATGAATAACTTTCCTTAGATCTGTGGCTGTAGCCAGGGTGCAGGTTTCCTCTGAGGAATCTAGACCCAAATCCATCTTTAAAGAAAAGGGCCCTAGCCTCATCCATGTCAGAGCAGGGGTGTGCCAGGATTTAATCTCATTTGGATACTGAGCCACACAGCCTCCATGGGACTTTTGGGAAGGTGAAAAGGTGACCATGTTATGAAATTGCTGTTTTAGTGTTCCAGACCTATCACTTTCACCAAAGAACTGTGCCATCTGGCATTGGATTAGTTATCTTAATGCCACAGAATCCTAAATATTCCAATGTAGCCTGGTCTTTAAGTACAACCACATTTCCAACCTGGAATTGATACCCTCAGCTGTGATATTTGCACCAAATGTGGTTGGTTTTAAACGACTTCTCTGCCAAAACACGAACCACAGCTTTAAAATCCACAACTTCAAGTATGTTACAAGCTGATGCTACCTAACTGTATAGATACCATTCTGGTAGGAAAAGAAATCTACATGGCTGTTCAGTTCCAGTTCTACCCTTTCTTTTTGTAAATGATTAAGCATCTCCATGTAAAGGGAATGAGAGCAGCCCTGCAAATTCGGGATACTGCCCATGTAGCTAGTGTCCATGATCTCAACTGTTACCACCCAAGGTCATGACAGAAGGTTTATTGCTGTGTTTCCTAAGGGGACGTAAATCTCATTTCTCTGAGTAAAGACTAGGATGCCAGCCTCTTGCTGTAGTGAGAGAAAGAAAAGCACTGCTGTGTGATGATTCATTCCAACTTACTGGAATTCCAGTAGCTGTCTTTGGACAGGATGACTTGTCCTCCTAAAAGGCCTTGTTACTCACCATTGGCCTCAGAGGTAACTGCCTAAATGCCTGACAAAGGGTTAACTCTAGTTAGGTGAAGTGGATCCTGCCATTACTACTTATCCTTCATGTTTGTGTATGTGGAAATGTCTGTGTTTAGAATCAATGGCATTTCTAATTGTTATCTTGAGTGAGGATTATGTTCTACAAAGTTCCTGTATGTGTATGCTGGTTTGCAAGCCAAGCTTTGGCAGCATTTTTTTTTTTTTTGTTACAGAGCACTGTGTAGCTGGTCTTGTTGAGAAATAGAAAGTAGATGTTTGTGAAGAGATAATTAAAATTGCAGCTTTCTGCAAGATCTAAAATTTCTGAAAAATTAAAAAGATTAGAGTTTTGTGCTACAAGTGCTTAACGTGCATGGTATCTTTGGTGGTTACTTGGAGCTGAATGGGATTTCACCTTTTTGCATATGTGAAGTTGTTACGAATGGACAGTTTTCTTCTGAACAAATCACCTAATTCTGAAAACTAATTGATATGAATTTGCAAAGAATGTAAGTATCCAGAGCAAGGTGGGGGCAAAGTTAAATCTGTTCAGTAAAGCCCAGTGGCACTTGCTTAAGTGGTGTGCTGCCTCAGAAGCCTTCTGCAACTTCAGCTCTTTACATCCTTAAAGTTATGGTAATACTTAATTCTGTATAGTGAAAGTAATCATGTGCATAGACTTAAGTAGTTGCAGGGATAAATCCTAGTTTTGTAGTTTCCTTGAAGCTTAGACCTGCTGATATCCAAAGCTGTGCTGGGGGTTCCTTAACTTATTGTATGTGGGGATACCCAGTTTATCATTCCTGCAGGAAGAATGGTGTTCTGTTTGTATTAATTTTGTCAAGGGTGGGAGGAAGGAGTTGTGGTAAGATACTGTGTCCTTGTCTTCAATTTTTGCGTTACTGAGAAAAGAAATCTGGTTTGATTGCCAAGCATATTAAATTCCTTTAGTCATGGGCCCGGTGTTCCATGTGTAGTAGCAATGTCAGATTCTAATCTGCTGTCTACTGAGCTGCTTCATTGATGCAACCTGAGCTGTTTCCTGATAGGGCCAGTTTGGATGGATGTTTCTGTGATGAGTTCTTTACAAGACCCTGGGCAGCTAACTTGTTTCACACAGTCCAACAAAGTTATGATATGGAGGTGACTTCTGTTCACTCCTGGTTTCAAGATCCTGTTAGCACAGAGTGGTTATTATGTAGAAAGAGGTTCTCTTCAGAGTCATCTTCATTATCAATGTCTTCATTATGCTGTTTACGTGCTTCTCTAGGCATGCTTGTGGAGAGTGTCTGTTGAAGAGTGTCAGCACTTCACTGTATAAGTGTATTAATTAACTGTTAATACTTCGATTGTAGACATGAAGCCCCAAATCACTTCGGTTGTTCAGAGAAGCAGAGCCTGAAGAGGGCTTGCTGCATTACTAAGGATGCTTTTTATCACTTCAGGAATCTACTAGCAATTAATTGCACTCTGGACTCAGTTCATCCAGCCGCCATTTCTGATTTCCCTTGAGACTTGAGACAGAACATCCTGCCTGTGCTTTAATTTCTCCATTGATAGAGCAGGGACAACCCTTACATAGTCACAGAAAGAGGCAGTTCTCAACTTGGACTTGCAATGAAGTTCTTGAGGTGACATGTTATAGAAATATATTATTTTGTTTTGACTGAAATGCAACATTAAAATTCCCCTCATAATTCTCTTCAAGAAGAGAGTGCCGGGACTTCAGCCCTGATGGCTCACTGGGCAAGTTCTTGCTATTTGTACCAGCATAGTTTCCATTTGTGATGACAGAATATTTCTAAACTCTGCTCATTATTTAGGACTGGATTATATCACTTTATTTGTTTCTGTAGATGCTTTCATGAGCAACCAAGTCCAGATGTAGCGGGTTGGCAGTAGATCAGGTTGAACTACCCAAGGTTTTGCTGAGACTAAATAAGGCTTAAATATTTTCATTATGTTTCCTCTTCACCTTACTTATCATACTGGCATTGACAGAAGCAAGGCTGCTTTCCTGAGTGTTGATCACCCTTCTGCATCGTCAGTAAGTGCTGTTAGCAGTGTTTAAAATATAAGTGACTTGTTGATGCAAGAGAGAGACAGGTTTGAATATCTAACCCTCCTTGTTTTGGCAAGCCTATTAAGATGTCAAGTGGCTCATAGGGTGGAGAGGATTCTGAAACCTGCAGTAGCAGAGCCCTGACATTTGGAACTGGCAGCCAGCCCTGGAGGTAACAGTGCACTCAGTCTGTTTTCACAGTGATTCTCCTCACAGGTCTATATCTGGTAATAGACTGCCACTAGCAATTTGCATGGCAATTTGGACTGATTGCCAACAGCATTGTCACCTGTCACAAACGATTCACAATCAAATACTGCCTCTCTGCAACTGTGGGCAATTACTGTGTATCTTATAAGATGTGTTATAATGTAGCATGATCAGTAAACAACAGCATTGTACTGACTTGCTTTCAGAAGAGTGCTGGCGGAAGCCAACTTGCTGCAAAACATGGCTACCTCTAGCGCCAGAAAACATCCTTTCATTTTCTGTGTGCAGGAGCCAAGAATGAGGGATGGCTTACACTTGAAGTGCAGGGTGAGACAAAATACTGCTTTAAAACCACTAATGTCCCCAAAACAGCCTCATGGTGTGGCATTCTGGCTTTCAGTCGTTGTCTCAGAGTAAAAGACAAACTCCAGCCCCTCAAACCTAGGTCCTAGAGCAGTGTGGGCTTTATGGAAGATGCTGTTCTGATTTTTATCAGTTGAGTCAGTAAAACAGCATGACTTGGCATCTACTTATAGAAGAAGTTGGGGAAGGATATTGCTTGCCAAATATGTGAAGCATTTATGTGATTTACTGCAGCAGAGATGTGAAGTACATCCTACTCAGTCTGAGCTGAGGAGGAACCTTGAGGCTAGGAAGGTGCAGAGGTTTGAATGGCAAATGGAGAGTAGAAAAGCTGTGAGCCACCAAGAAGATGCCTGCTCTCCTACCTGCTTGAGCAGCTTGTGGTGGTGATAGACCTACCTCTGGATTGAACCCCTAGGATTGTTCTCTATGTGTCACAATGGAGCAATGATGATTTGACAGAAGATGAAAGCAAGTTTAGGCTTCTGTTTCAGAAGAGCTTCTGCAATATTTTGTTGAAGGCAGATTGCTGCTGGAACTCCTTGATGTAGTTAGGGCCAGTGCTGCTTTTCTGCTGATAGGGAGGTCTTTGATTTGTGATACAGCTTAGTTATGCATGAAGATAAAATGTCAACTGTTTGGTCTTGTTTGTTTCCTTAAAGCTGTAATATGAAATATCTCAAATACTTCAAGCTAATTAGCTGCAGATACTATTTAGTTACCAGTATTGAATCTGTTGTATCATCTTCTGTATATATGGACTTTTGACTTCTGAAAGCTGTAGGTTAGAACTTGTCCTTTTACCTATCTGAGATTAGGCTTCCTGAATACTTTTTGATGAATTATTCAAATGGTGAGGAGAATAAAAAGGTCCAATGTACATCAAATTTGGTTTGCAGAAGTTACCAAAGTAGAATTTCTTTGCATTACAGAATTCTGTCCCACTCCAGGAAGCATGTGTACCAGCGATCTCAGCAAATCAATGGTCTTATATGGAAGATCTCATTCTGTACAACTGAGATAATGAACTCTCAGTTACATAATCTAAACTGCATTAAAATATGTTTGGTTACCCACCTCTTCACAGAGCACATGCGGCATTCCTCTTTCCTTATTACTACATTACAATTTTCTGATAGCAAAGTGAGAGAGGATTAATTTGTACAAGAAGTCATGTCAGGTCCATGTGAAGAACGTATCACTGGTACACTGTGACAGAAATGTGTACGTACTGTGAATGTAACTTACAGAAAAGCTGCACCTTCTGGACAGAGATCACTTCCCTCATTCTCTAAAAAGAATAATTTTAATAATTATTGTGAAAGCTTATTTAGCTTCTCTTGACATATAACACAGCTGGGAGCCTCTATACCATATGTGAGTTATGGAGAGTTGAGAATGAAATAGTTCTCATTCTAAGGTTTGAACATGTTTCAAGAGTAAAATATGTTGGCCATGAGCACACGTTACAAATGATGGTATAACAGTTAGGCACAGTCACCTTCATTATGTTCAGACTTCCCAGATTTTAGCAGTTGAGAAACAAAGAACTGAGTCTAATGCTGTGTGCCTCTTGATATTGATCTTTGGAATGGGATTATGTTCCTAACTCGAATCAGTCCTGTCATGCTGGGAGCAGTTCTGTTTGCTCTGATTACAAGGAAGTGTGGTAGAACAAAGCTGGCTTGCAATTGCAGAGAACGGGAGTACAATGTAATGGAAGTTCTTAAGATCCTGGCAGCTTAGCTAATGGACACTGCATGTCTTTGTTAGTGTTTGAACATCTGTTTAGTTAGTAAATCCCAAGACAAGCGAGTACCTTGCTCTTTCTAGGATAAAACTAATAATGTTTGAACAACTTGTTGAAAATGTTTTGGCCCAGCATCATTTGGGCTAGCCCAGCAGTGTTATAATAAAACCAACCACTTCGTTATCTGGACAGATGGATGGATGGTAAAAAATATCATATTATAGCCAGATACAAAGCAGCTGAGTTACTAATCTTCCAAAATGTGTGTCACTTTTACTATGTAGTCATGTTCAAAAGGTCTTCCCAGCCCTTGCCATCTAGAGGAAATTGTCTGATTGAGCCAAAGCATACTCCACTTCCGAATGCATGGCCAGGCTCTGTTCAGCAGCCCCTTAGCCGGGACAAGCAAGTTGCTTACTTGGGAGTGACTGCAAAATTCCCTACCTTTGTTTAAAAAGTGCAGGTATGGTAGATGATGGGTGATAGGTGAAAGAAATAAGAAGAGAATTTATCCTCTTTCTATCAGCATGCTTTTTTCTACACTGCATTGATTTGGTCTAGCCTGTAAAGTTCCATGAATGAGTCTTTAGGTAAAAATTTCAGACCTTAAGTCTAAAGGGGATGAGGATCTGCACAAGACCACGTGTAGGGTTAACAGAGGGTTAACATCTAACCAAGGTGTGGTCTCATAAATGGGAGCACTGTCTCGGCTTGAAAGTTTTGAGTTGGATTAAGTGTATAAACATTTCTGAAGACAGCAAGAATATCTAGAATTTTATGCATCAATTAATAAGAAGCTGAGTTTCATTTCAATGTCTAATGCCAGATACGTTACTCATGTGCTTCTCTCAGATTTTAATACTTTTTCTTGTTTTTAAAAATGGAAGTATGTCACCTCACAATCATTTTACAAATCACAAAAGTACTGGATCATTTTGTCTTAGTCTTATAAACAGTATCCTTCCTCCCTTTTGAAGTTCTGCAACCACATTGACTGTTCCATCTGTGCTATCCTAGACATCTTTGTTGCTCTTATCAAGCACATGGCTTATTTGTCCTTTGGCACGAATTTGTGATCTGCCCTATCTTTTGTCTCTGATTTTTTATTTATTTTTTTTAAATGATAAGTCTGAAAAGTTTATAGTTCATCTGAGCATTTGTGAGGTGTCCTCATCTCTCAGATATTTAATGACCATATTAGGGAAGCTCTGAAAGCCCAGAGAATATAGTTTATAGGATTAGTTCTGAAAGCTTAATGTGCTTACAGAGTTTGAAAAACAACTTGACTTGCTGGCTTGTGTTTTATGCAAAGCTATAAACAAGAGGAGAGTAACCAATTGTTCACAGATATGAATACTTTAATAATATCTCATGGGAAATATGAGAAAAGGCCAGTTATTCAGGTTCATGGGCAGCATCTATTCTGGTGAATGATGGAGTATGTACAAAGATACGTAGGTCATGCTTTCATACTACCCTTTCACCATCCTGAGTGAAAATGTAAGGGGCCAACACATCCCAGTTCAGAATGAGGAACTGATTATGTTAGTGCCATTTCTCTGTAGACAGAGAAATTCTGAGATGTTCTGCACAATCTGAGCAAGTGTGCTCAATTATTAATTGGATTACCGTTATATCTCACATCCCATGAGATATTCAGCTATGAAGTGTATCTGCCTCTTCATTTTTATAGGATCCCAGTGAACAGAAGGAATTTCAATGCAATAACAAGGTGGTTGTAGTTAATTTGTTATGAGGTATGTGGAATTTTAAATAATACAAAGATCTTTCTGCGTCATTTTGATTTTTGTTCTGAGCTTTTGATGATGTTTTTCAAACTTATTTTCTGTAGCCTCAAGGCTGAGGTTCTTCAATATTCATATGGTTCTTTAATAAAAAAATAAACCAACAAAAATAAAAAAGAAATAGCCCTTTAAGGATTGCTATATCTGCTCTGCAAGGTGATGGAGTCTTATCACTCTTCTGCAGTGGAAGTACAGTGCTCACTTTTGCAAAAGGTGCAGGTAGTTATTTTCTCTGGAGAATGATGCTGACAGCTTGGTCCTTCAGAGGTGATAAATAGAGTCTCTAAGGGGAAGTCAGTCTTTAGGAATGTGAGAAGTAAATGCTGTCTAGGCCTTGTCTATATTTATAGTAGTAATACTCATAAATGCTTGATTGATCTCACCTGGGAATCTGGAGCAGCCTGCCTTATGCCCAGGAGCACAGTGCTGACATAGGTATGTGGCAGCTTGCTCACATATCTCCATATGGCCCTGTGTTGTGCAGAGTAGGCATTCCCAAAACATTAATATTTTCTATTTTAGTTGAAACCTAAGATTCCTGGTTACTGTGTGAGCTACAACAACACAGACTTTGCAGAAAACCCCAGCTGTCATGGGAATCACAGTCAGAGCACAAGACTGGCATGGCTGTGCCTTTTGCACAGTTGTCCAAGTGTCCCTTGATATTCTTGTCTCTCAACTGGAGAGGCATGAATTTGATGGATGAACTACTTGGTGGATAAGGAATTGGTTGGATGGCTACACTCCTAGAGTTACAGTCAATGTCTTGATGTCCAAGTGGAGACAGTGATGAGTGTCATTCCTCTGATTTTATTCAGGTTTGGCTCAGACACCTAGCAGGATGTAATAGTAGTCCAAGGTGTTTGCTGTTCTGAGTCTCAGTATGCACAGGTGGAAGTAACTGGGCTCTGTTAGAGGATCCTCAACTGACCACAGCACCTTCATGCCCCCTGCACCCAGAGCACTTGTGCCATGATTAAAGGAAAGCAGTGGCTTCTGGACACTGTCACCAAGCATTTAGAAAATCATCCTGTTTGGCAGCATTTCAGCTTCTTATTTATGAGTCTTCCCTCCTCTGTCCTTTGATATTGTAGGTCTTTGCGTTAAAATAGGATGTGTGCTTCCTGAGAGAGAATACCTGGAGCATGGTGTGAATTCATGTTGTATGTTCATGGTATTGCCACTTCAGATGTTCTTGCATCAGCGTGTGGGTTCCCCCATCACAAATTAAGCAATTTCACTTAAGGGATCATGAGGGCATTTTTTCTGTCATGTAAGAATATACATTAGAATGACTTATTTGCCTTCTGGTTCTTCAAGTTTGTCTCTTCACCATCTCTGTCTGTAGCTCACTGTTTTTATTTTGGGAGTTGACTTTTTTATTTACTTCAGATGAAAGCTGAGGTTCTTGCACAATCTTCTATTTCCATCAGGTTTGGCTTTATGAAAACATCACATATTGTAAGAACTGACAAGGCCCTACTAGATGTGCAGTGCCCAGTGGTCCATCAGACTGGCAGGTAGCACTTTGGGCTGTGCCCATTCTTAACCGACTGGGAGATTTTATATGTTTAGAGTAGCTGCATAAGAGATTATTTGCAATTCTGGATGGGTTCAAGCTTTGAGAATCCCCTAGGAGATTCTTGGTTAAAGACTGAATGTTATTACTTGACTATGTGAGAAGACTTTAGCGTTTTTTGCAGTGATGTTTTGGGACTATTTCAGTTACTTGAACAATAAATGTTAAAAATCTGGGCTGCATTTTAGCACCAGGGCTTTGCTGAAGACATGGTGGCTGTTAAAGTGACTTTACAAGAAATTAATCTGTGTTAAATTTTGTGCACTTCGTGGTGGTCTGAGTATGAAGACCAAAGATGGAGTTTTTTCATGCTATCCATTCATAGGAACAGACTGAGTCACAGCTGGGGCAGACTTTAGGGGGAGAAGGACTCTTGAGCTGAAGTAAGTTATTTGCTCGTTAGCTTTCCTGCTCACTGGAGGAATAGAAATACCAATTGTTATCCCAGAAAAATCTGTAGGCTTGCTCACTGGAATTAATGCAATCCAAAACTTTTTGAGAACTTGAACCAGTGCTCCCCATGGTTTGTGCACCCGTCACACATAAGACCATGTAAGGGCCAAACAGGAATTTTACAGCCTTTTTAATTCCAGCAGTGACTCAGAAAGGGCAGACCCTGCCTGAAGGCACAAGTACAGGGCTGCAAATGATTGAGAGGTGCCTTTGCTTATTCTTGTAACTCTGCATATAGCTCTCCCAACTGTAGGTATTATTTATGTTAATATAATTGTCTAATCCTTTTTGAAAGCCAGTAAAGCTATTTCTCTATACTATTCCCTCCTTGCCCTCTGGTAATAACTTCTTCAGGCTGATTTTACACCACATTTTATAAATTATTTTCATGAAAGAATATCAATTACATTTACTGCCTTTTTATAGCGTGGAGCAGCTATAAAAAAGCAGCACATCCCAATCTTGCTTCACAATTATTTATTCATTACTTCACTTGCAGCCTGAAATCAGTCAGCATTTCTTCTTTGCTTCCATCTTTTCAAGCTAAATATTCCTCTAATCTTCCCTTGTAACCTTAATATATGTTTGTCATTTTTAGTCTCTTAAGCTTTGATTTGATTCAGTTGTCTAATCTTACAAGGTTTCTTGTTATTATTTAATTATACATGGGTTAGCAAGTCAGATTTGCTGGCTGGCTGCTCCAAGAGTCTGCCTGATTCTTCTGTAACTCTTGCCTGGAACATTATGAACCCCAGTACAGGTAATGATGGGGTCTCCAGGATTTTGACAGCATTCAAATGTCTGTCCAGAACTGTTCCTCCCATTAGAACTTTCTTGTGCTTAAGACAAGCAGGAGTTATCTTAAATCATGCTTGTTGGGACCTACAGCTGTAAGCAGGGTGCTGCATAGTCCAGCAGCACCCATAGCAGCTTTGAAACTGCCTCCTGTGTTCCTCACTTCAGCATCCCATAGCAGTACCCTGCAGTGCATGGTAGCTGTCACTTGACATGCTCTGGCCTGAACACTGTTCTCTGAGATCTTAAATATCTGTTTAATCCATTTTAGGACCCTAGAAAGGCCACCTGAGCAGATGTTTCTTAGTTGTTTTCACCCATTTTAAGGAGACCTTACTATTAGTGTAAGTACGATGGTACCTGATGTAACTTTGCCAGCTACTTTGTCACTTGCAGTGTTCAAGCCCAAGATACAGAGTTAGAAGGGAATCTCATGACAATTTTTCTCTTTAGTGATTACAATCAGTTTTCTTCTGTTATGTGTAGAGACATCAAAACAACATGAGGTTTAACCTGAACATGAATTTGTTCTTTAGAACAGGAGGCGTTTTTCTTTTCCTGTTGTCCTGATTGAGAACCTTAGCATTTGCTCTTTATTTTGCCAAGACCAGATCATGTTTTCAGGGTCTGAGTCCTATACCTGAATTAGAAGAGCAACAAAGAGAAAAAGAACTAATCTTTTAAAGTCTCAGTGGGGAAAATAGAAAGTCTCAGTCATGCACAGATGGGAATAGAAGCAAGGAATGTGACTTGCTTACATGAGACATGCTTGCTGTTTCATTGCAACACAGAGCTAATGTACAGAGAAAGTGGAGGGGTATTTCACATCAGTTACACAGCTTGAGGATGGTATGCCTGTGTTAGCTTTTCTGTGAGCTGATAGTGACCCCATGCAGTACATTGTTCCTTTTCTCATTTCCATCTGCTCAGACTTCTAGTTTCTCAAATCACTGGAAGTTTGCTGTTGTTTTTTAAATGTGTCCAAAGTTTGATGTAAAGTGACCTCATACTGCCAGGAAAAAAGATTTCGAGACACCTTCAGCTCAACATCTACCCTTAAATGATGCTTACAAATCATTACAACACTCTGGGGATGCCCGAGTTGAAAGAGAATCACCACCACCTTGGTAGTTATTGATCTCTGCAGAGATCAATTCGTTTTCATGAGAGAATTTAGAATTCAGCCACTTTACTCTTTGTTCTTTGTATTTTTGTGTATAATCATCTCTCATTTGGTAGATGCATGGCAGAGCCAAATCTCTAGTTGTGTCTTTGTCCAGCATTGTGTGATTTCATTGGAAGGCAATGCAGACTCTGTGTTAGATCAGACAGATTCTGCTCTGGCAATGATATGTCTGCCTGACATGCCCCATTGCTCCTGCAGTCTACAGCCGAAACCTCTTTATATTATTCCACTGTTCCTTTTCTCATTCCCATCTGTTTGTCATCCTGGAGTTTCTTGAATAATGGAGACACAGTGATTGCTTTTGGGATGCGTCATAAGCTTGTTGTAAGCACTTTCCTTTAATAGCCCCCTTTGCCAGGCAGTGCAGTTGGAGGAAACAGTAAGGGGAATTGACAACTTACCCCAGCTGTTCTGCTGAAGCAAATGCCAGTGGCTCTTCTGTGTGTTTCCCCACTCACTGTCCACATTGATTTTTCTATTACTCTTGGCAGAAATACTGTTGCCTATTATTGCAGCCGCTGAAAATTAAGGGGGCCTTGCCTCTTGAAGTGTTAGAACAAGAGAGATTTTTAGCACTGAGGAGACGAGGAAAATAAGTGCTTGTACTTTAAACAATGACTGATATAAAATCTAAGGCAAGAAACTTACTCTTGTTCTGAATTTAGTATGCTTCACCCTTTTCATGTTCATTGACTTAAAATTCATTACCATAGCTGTTAGCTGTGAAAAATTATATTCACTGTGGAGTTAACTCATCTGGCTGGATTTAAAGTCACAGCTTTATTTACAGCCACTTAATGTTTACCTCAAGCTGTGATAAAGATCTTATACCTTAGGGCTCCAAGTGATTTGCAGAGAGGTCAAGTAGAAATAACATACTGTCTTCCTTGCATAGCCTTCCTGAGATGCAAAGGGAGGATGCAAGTGCAAAAGGCATCTGCCTTCCATGGGAGTACCAGGAGCCGTCTATTACCAGGGTCAAAGCCCAGCTGTGCTGCGACTCAGCAAAGGTGGGATCCTTGCAACCCCTGGAGCTGTGGCTGCTGCCACCCTCCCAGTGAGAGTAGCCCTCTCCTTACCTTGAGCCTGCCTCACAGTGAGTGCAGAACCATGGTCTGACTGCAGCATATTCACCCTTGTACAAAGCCTTTTGTGAGTGATACTGCACAAGGTGCAGAAATCATTCACAACCTTCTCTTTCTCTGCCCCTTCCCTGCTATGGTTTCTTTTTCCTGGGCACTTACACAGTTCTTGGCCTTCTTGAGCCTGACCTCAGTGAGATTTTGTTGCATTATGTTTCCCCTCTCCCTGGAATGAGGGGCTATTGTTTCCTCCTAGAAAAGTGTAATTGACACAGTGCCCTGAGGCCAAGTTACTGTGTGTTTGACCCTTTGCCTTGGTCACTGACCCACATTTCATTCAAACATGTTGGTAAATAGTGGCACTTCTTATGTCTTTAAGATTTATGTAACAGGCGGGGGAAGATTAGAATTGAAGCTATCTTTTACTATTTTGGGGTGTGGGCAGCCTGCCAGTTTTACTTCTTGAGAAGAAGCATTTGGTTTTGTGAGTATGAAGTGTGTGACTTGTTCTCCTCCTTGACATGCTTTAATACATATACTGAGTGGTGATGTACATGAGGATGCATTGAGGCTCTGCTTTAGCTGACAGCACTTGATGCACTATAATCTCACATGTGGAAAGAGGAAATGAGTTAATCTGCAGTTAAATATAGAGTTGATGAAAGAGGTGGGAAGGGGAGGGGTTGACTCTAATCTCGCTTAGGTTGGGGTCAGTCGAGAGTAACCTCTGTATCTAGATGGTATTACTCTGGGGTAAGTCATATCTCACCTCTGCAGAGCTGACAATATTAGCTAATGGAAAATGGCAACAAAGTGAGAATGTGCTGTAAACTCTGGCATCGCTGCAGTGTTGTTCTTTCTGTTCAATCTCTACATGTTGGTGACACTTTTTTTTTTCTTTCAAGAGGTAACCAAAGGATTGTAGGTGTGAGCAACTACACGTCACTGGAATTACATTTTAAGGACCAAATATGAGAGTGGATTAGTCTTGATCTACAAGCTTAGTTCTCTGTGATTGTCAAGAAAATGTATCAGGACTTTGTTTCTTTATTTTGCAGTTTGTTTGTTTTTTGTTTATTCCTGTCTCGGCTTTGAGCTGGGGATGCAGAAGAACTGAGAATCCAGGATACCTCCTCTGTAGCTATCCCATTCTCTTCTCTTTTTTTGTGCAGGTGTGTTCTTGAACTCTGTGATAGACAGAGAGCTACCAATGACCATTCTCTCCAGCTTCCTGAATGTCTATGCTTTTTTTAGGGGAAAGGCTCCATTACTGTATTGCCTTACTGGTATATACTGGCTGCTTCTGAGCAATTTTCTCTGTGAAGTGCTGCTGGTATGTTGCCTGCTGGTGTGCCCAACCAGAAAGACAGCTACACCCAATTAAAGACAGGTGCTTTTTGCCAGGCTGGGACTGCTGCCAGACAGGGTGCATTGCCTGTAGTGCACTGAAGAAGAGGTTAAATGGATTTTGCCATCTCATTTGGGCAGGTAAAACGAGACTTTTGAATATGGGCTGAACAAACCTGAAAGAGGAATTTCAACAGCAGCCAGGAGTTGCTTCTTCTGAGAAGGCAGTTTGAGCTAATCTGTTATGTGCTGGCAGTGTTTTCTCAACAGAGTTGAATGCAAGTAGTCCATGTAAGGAATTTGCATTCGAAGATCACATTACTATATGGGTCACGTTTGTTGAGCAGTGGGTGAGGAAAGCCACTGGTTTACATAAGCTTGCGAAGATGAAAGGTCCGTTGGTTAAAAGAGTTCATTTTTATACTGGAGAAAATCTACACCTGTTTATAGAGATTGGGATCTAACCTGGAAGGTACTTGGGCCTTTTTTGTTGACTTCACTGGGAATCACATGCTTTTGCAGGATTTGGCCTTGCATGTGAATTTGTAAGAGCATCGCTGTTGTCTTCACTGTTCCTGTTGGACCAAAGTGGTATAATGTCAGACAATCCAGTCTATGGACACAGGCTGAACTCTGGCCATCTGTCCCTAAGCAGCTCATATAGGTTGCATACAGTTTGTTTGGAAAAGTCTAATAAACTCGTCACAAGCCAATAACATCAGAGATGGCTTATCAATATCAGGCTGATTCTCAGTATTATTATTAATTATAAGTGGCAAAATGCTATCAGGATCTGATCTTTGCTGCAGTAGCTGATGGTGGCAGTTTTATTGTGTTTGATACTTACTAAGTTAGAACTTTCAAGATGGAGTGGCTGAGATAAGGAATTTTAAAAGATTTATTGGTAGCTCCTCTTACCTGCACAAGTCTTATGACTTCCAGAGTGGAAGACCGAGGGCAAGCATTAACTGAGCAAATGATTGCTCAGGTTGAAGATGGGGACCTTTGTCCTCTCTTCCACACTGCTGCTTGATGCTGTACAGATAATGATGGTTGACTTCACTTACAGTTGTGCCAGCTGAATAATGCATGTGAGCACTGTCTGATCAGCATCAAGAAAATAGATGAGCTTAATTTATTCACTGGTTTTGTGGTTTAACATGGTGGATTCTGCTTTTTGCGACTGTGGAGTGCTCACGCTGACACTTCTGCTACCAGCATTGTGAGAAGTGGTAACCTCCAGCAGGTGGGATGATGACTAGCAGATTTAAATGGAGACACCATCAAAAGATGGGTGTTGATTTCCACCCTTAGAGGCAATATTAGACCAATGAAAAGACCATTGTGCTGGGAAAGCAGGAGCCACAGTTTGTTCCTGGCACTGATCCTGGTGTTATGTGATCAGGTCAAGTCACTTCTCATCCACACATCTGTTTTCCCTTCTTTATGCCTTGTCCATTTAAACTCCTTGGAAAAGGGTCTGCCTTATGTGGACAATGGTGAAATAATATTTTTATCCTGCTAGTCTTCCAGAGCTGCTTAAAGTTGTTGTTTGCTAAATGGCCTTTAGATCTGAGTATTGTTTTTTTCATTTCTTTCCAACCCTTTGTGTTTCCATTGCAAATCTGGCCCCATGCTGATGTGTTTGATTATTTTTTCATTACCATTGTACTTGCTTTGATTTTGCAGCTCAGTGCCCAAATCACAGGGTGCTGTACAAACAACATGATGAAGTCAAGCAGGGTTAGCCTCTTTCTCTTTTTACCTTGGAAACAATGTGAAACTCCCGTGTTTCTTTTGCTTGGCACTTCCAGTTCCTGAGCTCAAGGTTGTGTGTGCATGTGTGTGTGTGCTGACCTCCTGCCATGTTCAGGTGTGAGATCACTTGGACAGTATTTTCTATTGCTGTCTATAGAGGTACTAGATGCTGTGCTGTTTGCTTGGTTGTGTGTGATAGCAAGCTGTGAAGTATAGAAAATTAATGCAGGTACAGCAGCATGCTGAGCTGATGTCCATGTGTACAGCGTATTGGTTGTGACTAGGTGCCATTACTAGGGCTCACAAGTATACACTTGTCTTGATGATCATGTCTCACCACTGTCTGTGACAAGGAATATTCTCTCATTTCTCACCTCTCCTTTTTGATTTTTGGCAGCATTGCTTTCTCCATGGGGATGCGGCTTGAGTGTGGCCTATGTCCAACCCTTTTAAGAAGCGCCAGGTTACTGGTTGTTGATCTGAGAAAGGAAGAAAGAGCTGGATAGCGTGATTCTGTGCTACTGTGGTGTTGTCAGCCACTGTATCAACCTGAATAGAGCAGCCTCCAGAAACATCCGTAAAAATGTGGGCCTTAGTACTTTTGTACTTTAGGCTCATCCCCTTCTTGCTCCTACTGTTCCCTTCCCATGTCACTCAAAAGCCCTTAGGGCAGCTTTGGGTACCAGGACAGGCTGAGGCTGTGGTTTGGTTTGTCAGAATTACAGGCTGCAGTTTCCCTAAGCCAGGGTGATTTGTGACTGAGGATCTGAACACCCTAAACTTAAACAGTGCTTAGAGTTAGGGAAACCCCTACCTTTAAGAGAGTGGGAGTGGGAGACAGATAACCCAACAGGAAACCCCTTTATCAGCTCTGTGGTGGGGGGTTGATTTTGTGATGGTTTTTTGTTGTCTGCTCACTAAGTTTGATTTCAGCACTCACCTGTTACACTGCTGCATACTCAAAGTTACCAGGTGGGAGTGCTGGTCCAGTTTTATGCTCAGTTATCCAGTTTTGTAGTTTACCAAGCAGTTCAGTCACTGTTAGGGGCCCAGTGTGCTGCCTGCTTGTGCTCGAAGAGTCCAACTACCTCTTGTATTATTCAGTGGAAACTCGTTCAGCAGAATTTTCTGTTACAATGGATAAAGCCAGAACACAGGTGAACACCTAACAATGTTACAATTAAAAAATGTTGAAGACTTTTGGCAGTGTCCTTCATCTCTGACACTGTCAGCTGCCCTACTTCTGTTGCCACTGACAGTAAGGGAAGTTTTGTCACTAACAGCAGCGGGTATAAAGTTTGTCTGAACTAAATCCTAGCATAAATCCTGCATTGATTTTTTTCACAAAAAAATAGCTTCTTATGGTCCTCCAGGAGTTAATGTGGGGTATATTTCCAAGGGGAAATTTCAGATGTCGAGTGCTGTCTTCTAGTCTGGGGCACAGACCAGCTATAACCTGCGTCTATCTTCCTGTGTCTTCCTGCACTCCATGGCTATATGCCAGGTTAGAGTCTCAGTTGTAACAACTCTAGGCACCAGAGGAGTTTTTATCAGTTGCTTTTTGTGCCATTTATTCTCTCCTCCCCCTCGCAACCTAGCTCTTAGCCCTTGTGATGGGTAACGAGTTCTCTGCTCTGGGCAGCTTTTGGTAGCTGGGACTCTGGCCAGCTTCAGCCTTTTGCCAACTCACAAGGACAAGGCAGGTTGGGAAAGCAAACAAGCTGTAGTTAATGTCAGCCGAGCAGCTTCTTATATCACAGCAAAACCAGGACTTGACCTTGCCACTGAAGTGTTAACTCTGTCTTGGTGCATACTTTGTCAACCTTATAGGAAATTTTCTTCAAAGTACTAAATAAGCCTGGACAGAAAAATTTGTTTCAGCTTGTATTTTCCTAAGACTGTTCTAGGTTATTAAAAACTAGCCTGGTTCTTCTAGGCTTATTGTTTGAGATATTAATGGATCTTGAAAGAAGTCTTGAAGCTTGGAAAAATACCACACTATTGGAACTTTGTGAGCATATTCTGACATGGTTCCTCCTCCTAGGCAAGGTTCCTGATACTCTGAGAGTTTTTACCTCTGAGCATCAACTTCTGTTTATGCCCTCCCTGCACTGTCATGAGGACATCTAACTAGTAAGGTTTATTGGCTGACAAGCTGGTAGTACCAGGCATTTGGAGGTTCTGGTCTTGTGTTGCTTGGAGAAAGAAATGTTGATCCACTCCTCTCAGAGCTTGAATAAAACACACATAAGGATTTGTTCAGTCATCCAGCATAGGTATGAAACTTTTCGAGTTGGTTTCTTGAAGTTCTTTTTGAAGTTGTTGAACACAGAAGTATGAAGAAGGCAGTGTAGATAAAGGCTGGGTTGCCTCCTGAAGGAAACTCTCCCTTCACTCAGTGTGAAAGAAGCTTAGGGTGAGTGGCTGACTAGTTCAGCCTGACAAATGACATGATTAAAGTTGAGGGGTGTCAATACTTGCCTTATAAATTAAACTTCAAAGACATCTCACTAAAGCCGGGCTGCTGTTAATGTTTTTGAGTGAACAAATAAAGCTGCACAGCCATCTTTCAAATCAATGTAAAATTTAACCATTTAGACTTAATATTGATCTGGATGTAAATAGTCACATTTAGTAACCATCAATACATGCAAAAATTTAAATTGTCCTCTGTGAATTCTGCCTCTGTAGCTGTCAGTCTAGCTGTGTACCAAGGAATTTGTCTGAAGACAACCCAATGTATGTTTCTCAGTATGTGTCTACTATCTGTCCTTCTTTCTGAGGGTTTTTATTCCTGGCAGTGGGAATTTACATTTTGTGACTGTCCTTACCTCTAGCTCCCAGCCCAGGGTCTGTATGGAACAAGCCTATTCATGCATCAGGGATATCTGCATAAGATGTATATTCCCATCTCTCTCTGCATCTTGCAAACCAGTATACTAAATTAAGCTGAAATCAGCAGTGATTTGCATTAGTAAACAGACTGTAGGTTGTAGGGAGGCGTGAGTATTTGTGCTATTTAGCCGTCCTTGCTGCTTGGGGGGGAATCTCTAGCATAAAGGCAGGAAAACGGATGTGGTTTCAGCTTTCCCAGGAAGCAACCATAAATACCAGTTCTCACATAGGGGATGCTAGGATACAAATCTGGTCAGGCTGCTGTTTATCCTAACTTTCTGCATGGTAAGGAGGGGGAATTGCTTTAATTAAAAGTAACATTATTTCTGTCAATGGCTGTTTGCTTTGGTACAGTCCTCTTGATAGTTAATAGCATTTTTTGTCCTCTTTGACTTTTATAGGTATGTGCTGTTACATAGCGGTTGCATGTGAAGAGAAGACAGAGTGGAAGTTGCTGTCAGAGGATCCTGTCCTCATAAGCCGGGTCTAAAGAGTTCTGCCAGCTGACTGGTGTGAGTACTCTGAAGGAGTGGGGAAAGAGCATGTCACTGTGAGCCCTCATCCTGAGTTGGGGCACTAAAATCCTATCTATCTCTATCACTTGCAGTGAAGGAGTTTGTCTTCCTAATAGCAGCCTACCTGGGTGGTGCAGCAAAAGCTATTTGTGGGAAGAGCACCAGTGTAATATAGGGGCTTTTTTAGTAGATGTGCCAGTGGAAAGCCCCGGTTCATGAGAGATCAAGCTCCAAGTGCTAGTTTTCTGGCAAATCATGAGTGCATTAGATGAAACATAGTAGTTCCAACAAGGTTTAAATTTACCTTTGTCACCATCAGATGTGTTCCTTGTTTATTATTTGCATTTATGACATCCTTTTCTGTTTATTTGGGTGCTGCTGCCAAAAGAATCTTTTGTGCCTTAGTCTAGGTCAGAAGCTTATGGACATAGTGGGATTTTGGAACTGGTTATGCTTTAGGATAAAGACCAAAGTTTAGCAGTTGATCTTGAATAGGCTACAAATGCAGGTTTAGCACTAGTGCTTGTCTGTATGGGAACAATGAGCTGGATTCATTGCCTCCTCTGTAAGAGGTCATTAGGTTAGGCTTGAGTGGATGTCAGGATGTGTGACTTAACCTGGTGTAGGTTTAGAGCAGACTGCAACTGTTGGACTGGGATTGGGGTTGGAGGGGAAATATGGAGCTGATTACATAAGATCAGATCCTCAAGGGGTTACTGGACTAGATTTAGGATAGCTGCAGACATGACAGCTACAAATACTGGTGAAGCTGATTTGCTTTCTTTAAAGATGGTGGGGGGAGTTTGGTACCATATGGTCTAAGATTAAGTCCTGGTGGAAAGAAGCTTGACAGTTCTTAGATAAGGTTTGATATTCTTACTTGCCTAAGGCAGAAATGCTTCAGCCTTTGAGAACTCTGCATTGAAGCAGAAGTCTTAGACACAATCAAATCTGAGGCTCACATGTCAAGCTCTTGAGACCATTTTTTCTCCATTAGGATGGCTGTTAGAATGGAGCCTGTTTGTGATCAGGACAGCAAAGATCAAAGCAGCAGTTACAGAAGACTGAATCAGTGCCATCCCAGAAATAGCAAATACAACTCTTTTGGACTGCTTCTCTCTTTGTTTCTAAAAAGGCTGAAAGTATCAGGGGAGCAGTCTCTCCTGTCTTTCCCCTTCCCTTTTCTCTGCCTGGATGCTCTAGTGGTCTCAAATTCCAGCTCTGCATGACCATCTCAACGCCTTTTCCGTATAACACTGTACCTGATCTTTGTCTTTAAGCCACTGTTGCATCCATACTGACATGGTGATTCTCAGGGTTTGCTTATATCTCTCTTCTTTGCCAGTAGAGATCCCTTTCAGTAAGGCTGCATCAGTCTCTTGCACGCTGAACATGCAGAGGCTGTTGTTAGCATGACTGTGCTGTACTTTTTATGAATTAGTCCTCTCTGAGGAATGAAAGTCCAGGTTGTTGGGGAGGAAGCTGGAGAAGCTTTTGGGATGTATCAAGCCACATTTTATGTTGTTGTCCTGCTGCCTTATAAGCAAAATCACATTAATCCTGCTGTTGAACTGGTACAATGACTTGGGCCATTTCACACCATTTTATGATCCTGTGCTTTGCCTGCAAAAGGGAGGAAAGCTCCTTCTCCTCAGTTTGCCTGCTTTAGATAGGAGTATGGTACTAGGTTAGGTGGAGCTTTAGATGGCTCTTCTTACATTACCTTTTTATATGAGAGAAAATGTATGCCTTTCTGTAGTCTGACTCTTCCATTATTTGAAGGTTAATGGGAATGCATGGAAGTGTTTGTATACCATGTGAGTTTTGCATTTGTTGTTTTTAAAGATATAATTAAGGCATTGTGTTGGTTTTTAATATGACCTGCAATTCATGCTGCAGATCAGCTGTTCACTTCAGATCTTTAGTCCAAGCATCTGGAACTTAGTGGTGACAAAACTGTTCTGGGCTTGACAAGCTGGACCAAAGGCATGGTTTTGTGAGGGGATATCTAGCCATTGTACCAGGAAACAAAGTAAGTCTATGAAAACACAGGGGGAAAGTCTTGACTATATCTTTTGCTGTCATAGGTGAGGTAGGCAAAGTGTGGGAGAACACTGCCAAGTAGGTCCAAGACCTCACTAGTTGTTTTTCCTGCAAAGGAGGTATCTGCTCTTAGTGCATGTAGAGAGCTGTTGCGGAAGCTGCTAAGGAGCTGCTGTTCTCACTGATGGCCACATTTCCCAGGGCCTTCTGGTCAATAGCTGTTGCCTTATTCAATTCCTGAATTCACTGCTTTAAGTGAATTCTGGAGATCACTCAGGCTGCTTTAAGGTGCAGTGAGTCCTCCATTCACTAATTCCCAGAGACAAAGCAGGGTGTCTTCTAGAGGAAGGCGTTGCCTAGAATGTCATTTTGTCTCCAGTCAGCTCATCACATCAGCTCCACACCAGCTCTGCCCATCTTAGACTATAAGAAGTTTAAGTGGTGCAGCATGGTGCCAGAAACTAGAGCAGTAACAGTGAGAGAGAGTGTATAGAAAGCAGGAAGATGGAGTTTTCATTTTTTCCATTGAACTTTTGGGAACAGATGGAGAGTTGATGAGGCAGAGATGCTGGAAGGGATAGTGTGTTTCAAATGTTTTCCTTAATGTCTTCCCAATCTGCTCATAGATTCATAGCTCCTGCCTGTTCAGTATGGGGCAGTTAGTGTGTGATGTGATCACTTCAGTGCCCCCAGGCCTCCAGAGGTGGATATTCCCCAAGGCCTTTTGAGCTGTGTTTTTTAGCCAAGGAACTTCTGACATAAAGGGTCATGGGAACAGCTCGTGGCCTCATGGACAATGTCTTTTTTTACTTCATTCCAAGTCTCTTTAGTGGTGGACTTTCTGGATAGAGACAGTGACCCAGGAACATCTTCACTGAGCCTGGTACCGATGCCAGCCTCTCTAGCTGGCCTATGCGGGGGGTATTTTTCTTTCTGTGGGTTTTTTTAAAATCTGAGTAGAAGCCAAGAAGAATCTAATCAGATCCCAGCAGTGCACTGACTAGCAGCCATTATCATTACTTAGTCACCCACTTGCTGTTCCTTTGCTCTGACAAGAAAAGTTGGTGTGGTGAAAGGGGACGGAAGATCAGCTTTTGTCTTTATATCCTTTAAGAGGTTCAAGCACATTTCCTCTCAATACACCTATACCAAAATGTTGCCATTAGAGGACAGACTTAGTGAGGAAACTCGGTGGCAGCCACAGTTTGAGGGAGAGTAATCAATGAGGAGGGGGAACTTAACCCCTCATTAACTTCCAAAGGCAATGAATTTCAGCTGTGAACTGTGAGATATTATTACTCTCTCATTAGCTTTCATAGTTACAAATGTAACTGGTTAAATAATTCCAGCCAGCTGGCCAAGTTAGAGGCAAATCCACATTTGTGCTCAGACTGTTTTTTTTAGGCTGGATCTCTAGTTATTAATGACACACACAGCATGTACATTGGGCAGAACTGCTGGGACTTAATTTCCATGATAGCCTGGGCTTGTCTACTGGAAGGCATGTTGCTTCTTTTAGCTCTGTAGTTCTGTTCTGGAGAACACAGGATGAACTGTGGGTAGCCTCATTTGATATTCACTTGTCTTTAGCAATTAGGGAAAAGCATTACAGAAAAATACTGAGATGAAGAGAGTGCACAGCCTGAATTTTCTTTGCTGTCTCTGCTAGTTCCCTTCTTCACTGCACTCCTACCTCTCATTTTTACCCTTGACGGTCTAACAAATCATTGTAATTAGAAGAGGTAGTAAGCTTGGGTACTGGTCTAAAGATTATGCTAAATACCTGAGTATTTTCAATAAGCAAATTCTACAAAAATCAGCTTCCTTGTCCGTCATACAGATGATTTTGTCCTGGCTGTACCTTAAGGTTAATTTAAGCTCTACAGCACAAAGGTTTAAGAGCACTGGCAAACAGCTCATGCCATTACATAAGTTTATAATATTGGTTGGGCTGCATTCTGTTATCTTCCCAGTCAGTGGTGCCTTTAATTGAATACGGTACTGCTGGTTGGATCAGTTAGGATGGCTCTGGCCTGAACTAAACTTGTTATGTACTTGAACTGTTGTTGATGGTCTTCTGTAGTAGAGCAGCAGAAGAGCCTGGGTTCACCTGCCTCACACAGTCCAGTATCACTGAGAATAATCCTTGTGTCTCACACCCCAGTTGGGCACATATGCCACAAATCATGCATGTAAGTTTTTGCTTCCATTTTGCCTGAATGTAGGTGGTAGTGCAGGGTACAAAGTGCTGGATATACTTAATGCAGGTGAGGATGCATGTTTTCTTGATTGCATGCTGTAGTGGCAATTTCCTTAGGACTTGGATAAGCATAGCTGAACCCTAAGTTTTCCCCCTGTAGTGTTGTATTTACCACATCCTGAATTCTACTACATCACTTGGTCCAGGGTCACCAACCGTTCAAGATAGATGAGCAAGGTTATATTTTCTTTTATGCATGAGAGTTTAAATAGGTCAGCAGCTGGGAGAAACTACTACTCAGGTGACTGCTAAACAGAAGATCACTCCCACTTTGTGTTGGTGTGAGGCGGTGCTTTCCAGCCCCTGCCAAATTCTTTGTTCAGGAGAAGACAGCAGCAGGAGCTATGCTTCTCACAGAAGTCTCCCTTAAGATGCTGTAGATCCTAAATCCTGGTTAACTGTAATCCTACCAGGTAGTATTTTTTTCTGTTTTAAATGAGAGATCACTAGCCTACAGCATCCCTTGTTTCCAACAGACAGAAGGAACACTAGGACAGTTCTGCCGTCTTCAGCCAGGAAGCCAAATTACGTATTTGCTTTTCTCAGCCATTTGAGAAAATTTTCTAGCAGTTTGTCTTGTAGTCCATGCTTTGTTCTCTGTACACTTAACATGTAATGTGCTTTCATTGGATTAATACATATATTATTATTGCAAGGGCCTCTTGGTAGCCTTTAACTACTTCTGCCCTAAAGACTTATTAATATTGGCAGATCAAGTTCCTATCTAGAGCTCTTAAAAGGCTGTAGACATCCTTACAAAGTGTTTTTCTCTGTCTCTGGCAACAGCCTGAACACCTTTATGCCATGCAGATTCAGCTATAAGTGCTCCCTGAGTCCTTATGCAGTTGCACTAAGGTGCCTGGCAGTTGCAGGGGCTGCTGACAGCAGTATGTCTTTCTGGGGTGACACTGGTTCCTGTAGCTTTCAGCTGGAAGGACTGAGCTGCAGTGTTCAGGCTCAGGTCTGAGACATCCAAGGGGTTTTGGGTGTTGGGAGCTCTGGGACAAGCTAGGGCTCATCTCTGATAACAAGGAGGGTGCTGTAAAACTGTACTAACCAGAATCTGAGTGGCTGTTCTGTAACAAAGCAGAAGCTCCAGCCCAGCAGGGTGAGGCTGTGGGTGAATGGGTTTGTGTTCATTCATGGTACTGGGTGGAACCCTAGCAGCAGTGTGTTGCTTTGGCTGAGTTATGTTTTGCAGTTCAAAGCCTAGAACTTGGAGGAAACTGACCATGATGTAAGTTTGCTTGCCTTCCTCCTCCATTGGCAAAACCAAGTAAGCTCAATCGCTTTTGCTGCCATCTTCCAGATCTATCAAAAGTACCTCCTTTTTTAAATTACATGTCACAGCTCTTCTTTGACCTCTTCTGGTGGTGGGGAGGCCTAGCCCCACAGCATACTGGATGACATAAAAGAAGTTGAATGGCTTTGTGACATTTATCAAAATGCAAAAACTGTGTGGATTGTACAGCAAACTTTTCAGGGTAGCTTGTAATTGGAACAATCCACTCCTTCTAGTGAAAGGATTTTGCTACTTTGGTAGCAAAACAGACTTGATGAGGGTAGCCTTGTCCAGGGGCTGCTACAGCAGTGATCCAGAACTTCCTAGAACTGGCATCTGTCCCTGTTACACCAAAGACTTCTTTTGTTGTGCAATTTATTTTGTCCCTTTTGCTAGGTGTGATGTCTTTTGCAAAGACATGGGTATTATGGGGGGAAAACCACAGCAGTGGATGTGCAGCAGTGGGTGCCAGGAAAATTGCAATATGTAGTACACTATTACAGCAGGTTGATGGTAAAACAGCAACACTTCATAAAGCTGTTTATCCTGCACTCAAGGTTGACTTTGAAAACAAGCAAGCTATGTAGCCATCAGGTTTTACCTTCACCCAAGTGTTACAGCAAATTCTGTGAAAATTCAGTTTTCTAGTCTAGTAGCTGTCTGTAGCAGAAATTCTTCCCATTATGCCACATTTATTGAAGGTTCTCTAAGCTGGTTCTTGCAAAGACTAGAATGTTTCAAACCCCAGTCCTTGACCTGAACTTTCCTATCTAAGTTTGGTCATGAGCCAGCCCCTGAATTGTTCCCTACTTTGCCTCTCCCCAGGTGCCATTCTTTTGATCCCTAGATGTTATTTTTACAGTATAGTTTCTACTCTTTCAGCATTTTAGTCACAGTCATTTTTATTACCTGAAGACAAACTATCAGAGGCTTGTTTATAAACCCCTGCTACACAGCAAGCAGGGCTTACAGCTGACACACTCTTGTGTGGCCCAGGCTCCACAAGAGACTTGAGGAGATCAAGGAGGTTATTTTCAGGTGGTGAGGGAGGTCTCCTGTTGTGTACTGTTCATTTCAATTGGCACTGGTGATGACTGCACATATTACTCTGGACAATGTTGTAGGCTTTTTTATTGGCTTTCCTGCTTTGTTGTTGGAAACAATGTGTGTTAGCTTGCTTAGGGCTGGTTGTTTTTTTTTTATGGGGGGAGCCTGAAGGGAGGTTTGCAGAAGGGACAATAAGGTCCAACTGTTCAAAACATACTGTTTCCCTATTCTTTATTCTGACTCTTGATGTCTGAAATAATCCTCTTCCTACTCCACCCAAACACACCTAACTTTCAAAGGGGCTGGAGTCTTCACCTAGATCCAAACCTGAATTTTGCAAATAGCCTCTGATATCTGCTGCGGTGAATGGAAACAAAACTCCAGGTACAAGCTCCCCAGTGTCAGTCATTTGTGATGTAGTAGTAAATGTAGGCTCAGGAGCCCTTTGTTTCCCCTGATTAGAACTACCAGTGGCATGTTCACACTGAGGCATGGGATTGATCATAAATGAAGTGAGATAGAGCAGTGTTTTCCAACTTCTTCTGGCCCCTCAA
This sequence comes from Melopsittacus undulatus, assembly GCF_012275295.1. Classification (NCBI taxonomy): domain Eukaryota; kingdom Metazoa; phylum Chordata; class Aves; order Psittaciformes; family Psittaculidae; genus Melopsittacus; species Melopsittacus undulatus. The sequence continues at coordinate 90,416,196 of NC_047530.1, forward strand.
CCAATAAACCAGGTTGTGCCCATGTTGGCTAACAATTAAATGCTTCATTTGGTGGGAAGCAAGTACTGGTATAAGAAGGTGTATTGGGGAGGAAAAAGGAAATCTTGTGTTGCTGACAGAATCTTAGTCAGCATTTCACATTGCATCCATATGGGTTTATGTGTGTAGGTATTTGGAGACCTTTGTTCTGTGTCCTTTGACAACACTTTATTGAAAGGATCTGAAGCTAAAGTAAACGTTGACCCAAAAGTAGCCTTTGCTCTACGCCCTTCTGCAATCAGCAGCTCTTGCCATCTGTGTTGCATTCTAAGTCTTGTTTCAGTGCTGACATGCTTGCCTTCAAATAATTTTCAGTACATTTTCCCAGTCTGTGAGTTTGGCAGCTTATCAGTGCCTGTACATGCATTTTTGAGGAATAAAAATTCAGAGACAGGCTGCAGACAGAGATACTCTGGAATGTTATTGATGAAAACCAGCAATGTTTGGCACACTGGTTGCTGTGTTTTGGTGACAAAGGACAGTACCACGGCACTTGAGGGTCTACTTCAAATTATTTCCACTGTTAAGCTATCACTTGGTCTTGCATGAACCAACCACCAAGGTCTGATTTCAAGAAGTCTTGGTCCCATTGGTTTGTTTCATAGACATTCACTGTGGAAGGAAGTATGATCCTGTGGTGCTACTCACCTTACTTACCAAGAAGCTGCCTGGGCCCGGGGATGTATGAATATACCCTCATTCTCCTAAAAGCTGGCACTATCTTCGCAGCAGTGCAAGTCTTAGGCTATCTAAAGGGAAACCAGGCTGCACTGTGGTAGGGAAATTCTACTCTAGGGATACGCTAGTAGAGCTTGTGTCTTAAAAGCTCCTTTGATGCCTGTTATGATGCCCATGGAGGAGGCATGTAATATGTAATAGCAGTTCAAGCAGTTAGTTTCTCTGTGTGTCATGTCAAATATTTATGCTACAAATCTCAGCTGCCAAGTGCAGAAACTTTAGCTGCCCCTTCAGCTCCTACCCATTGAAATAGGATCTGCCATGTCTAGTGCTAATGAAAATAGTCCTTCTTTGATGAGCAGATGCTGCCTGGTTTAAGAACAAAAACAAAGTGCTTTTTGAAGTATTTTCCCTATATTTTATTATATCTTCAAGGTCTGCCTGTCCTTTCCCTTCTGAAGGGCATCCCATGCCTGTGCAACCATGGAGTGTCAACTCCAAATTTACTCTTTTTTCATTCCCTAGCTCTAGAGCTGCAAGAAGAGTCAGTGTCTTTCATGACGACAGTAGTAGGGTAGTGACAGGCAGGCTGGGTGGGGGTGGCTGACGGTGAGCAAGCCTAGTGACAGGATGAGGTGACTAAGAACCAGCTGGCTAATTAAAGCACAGCAATGGGAGGAGCAAAGTATTTAAGGGTGCCAGAGAGATGCCTCCACAAATTTCTTGTTACACCTCAGCAGCCAAGTAACTGGTTTCTTTAACTCTTTCGTGCCTCTTATGAGGTGAAATCAAGGGTCCAAGAAAATGGCACCATTAACTGAAAAGCCTGAATCAAGGTAAGGACATCAGTATGGTTTTTTAGTCACAGTTAGTCATAGGTAGCCCTCCTAGAGCTGCTGTGAGCTGAACTTCCACAGCTTTACATGATACTAGTGTATGCTGTGACACTGATAATTGAGTACACTGATATTCAGGTTGGTTCTTTCATTTGGATGTGCTGCTTGAAAAGATAGGAGATACCAAGGTAGTCATTACGTGGGTTTGTGTTCTCATTAAGGGAAATGGGCAGGCACTCCTTTCCGTCATGACTGGATCTTTCTCCTGACTATTTTTATGGGAAGGAGGGATTGAAAGCAATTCCTGAATGCTGATTCTGAGGAAGTTGCTAAAATTAAAGTGCTGAGAATGGATGTGGAGTTCTCAGCGATATGCAAGTTTGGTCACCTGAGGCTGGAGGAGCAGAGGGAAGTGAAGATGCGGATGTGATTTTGTGCTTCTTACAGGGATGCTTTGAATGTCAGACTATTGGTTATTCCAGCAGTTTGGTTTTCTCAGAGCATTTTCTGTACTCAGTAGAGGAGCAGTCACTGTGTTCTTGTTGCAGTGTAGGTGACTTTAGAGGCAGCACAGTCCAACAAGGATATCAAGACAGCACTCCACTCTGAACTCTGGCAGTCATGGGTTTGCTGTCTGGCCTTGGATGTGTAACAGTAACCAGCTTTCTGAGTTTTGCTGGGACCTTTTTGTGTCTGATTTCAGGTAGATTAATCAGTTTCCTGGCAATTTTCGTAGTGTAGCAATGCTTCCAGGTCAGCAAAGGCTAAGGAAAATGACCTTGTCTAATTTCAGCTTGCATCCTTAGGCTTGTCAGAAGTGTGTTGGAAGTACTGTATGCCTGGATCCTCATATGCATTGGCTAGATTTAGCTTTATGTGGTTCCCTGAAGTTCACTGCAGTTGTGTGTAAATGAGACCAGCTCTAAAACTGGTTTTGCTTATTCTGAAATTACAAAAAGCAATATATAAGACTGATATATGCACCTTGTTATAATGTGCTAGTTTAGCTGATTTCAGATGTTGCATTATAATAGCGACCCGAATCTCCCATCTCTGTATGAAATAGGAATATCATTTATATATCTTGAAAAGTGTTAGCTGTTGCTCACTGAGTGCATGTGCAGAGCTTCAAAACTGCTAGTGCTAGCAGAGGTTAATAATAAAATATTAATGTTTATTGTCACAATGAGCACTCATTAATGCCTGTGCAATTCCTTTGCCTTACACTACTAGGAATCTCAGGGTGTGTCTGGGATGGCATAAGGTGACTGTAGCATTGAAGTTTCTGGCTTATGTATTAGGGGTGTATCAGAATCTTCTCTCTACCCTCATTTTTGTGAAACGTTTGTAACCTGGGTTTGAGCTTTGTGATGATACTGAATCTCTAATTAGTATTTCTACTTAATGCAACTTTCTCTTATTTACTGCTTCACCATTTGCGGGTGTGGGACAGAGGTGAAGACAGTCTTTGTAGTCTTTGTTGTACAAAATCATGCAAGAGAAGCTTCTGGATGTTGTTTAGATGATCTAATTGATTGTATTTATAGAACGCCATTCACTGTAGTAAATGCAATGTAGTGTTTGTGTCCTGCAATCTTGCAGTCAGCTGAATGGATTCATTGTTATACATAATTAGGGCTTCTAGAATTTGGGTCTGTTTATTTACAGCAATTGTTCTGCAGAGGGGCAAGTGGCCCCATATCAGAGGTGTAGAGGGAGCAAAGTGTGGTACAAATAGCAGCACCCCAGCTGCATAGCTATTACAAGTAGTCTCACAACAGCTTGAACCCTATGAATCATTTGTTTCATCCAGCTGAAGTATAAAACCAGCTTCCTCTTGGCTAGGTGTGGTCATTGCAGATTGTCTAAAGGTAAAAAGATAAATTTGATGTCATTGAATTATTTACCCCTTAACTGTAAATAAATCCCAATTTCAGTAGTTATGTGCTCCCTGTCCAAATTCCTGTATGAGTCTCAGTTAAGTGTCCTCGATGGTCCAGGCTGCATTATGCGGTTAATTCCTTTACAACTTTCCCTTGAATTGGCGGCCTGAGAGCTGTGCCCAGTGTGCCTCCTTGTACAGGATGTACATCAGGCTGTTTGTAATCTCAGCTTCTGCTGCTCTCAGATGCTGTTCCTTATGTCTCCTGCTAAGATGAATACGGGATTTTATTTAAAATACCATAGAAATCTTTATTTTCCTGTCTGAAGTTTTAAAGTGTTCATGTGAGCTGCTTGGGTGTATGGTTGTGGCACAAAGGCATGTGTTTCTTTAGTAGACATGAATGCTAGGTGCGCCACAGGTGCTGTTACCATGATATCAGCCTTTGAGTACAAAAAAGAGAGAAATCATGGCGGACTCCGGAGGAAGTCAGAGCTGAGTTAGTGTGTTTAAAACAATCTAGTGTAATGAGAAGAAAGGGGTTTGTAAGGCAACTGATAGCAGTTATCCAGATGGAACTGGTGATACACTGCATGTCAAGTTACTCTTCTGTCTGCTCTGTGCCAAACAGCCCTCTGGACGGCCGTTTTCCAACCCTGTGTCTGTAGTAGACCAGAAGGTTGATGGCTCGAGAAAGAGACACCTTTCACACCCTCCCCAGCCCTGCACGTGTAAGTTATAACCAGTGGCTGATATGAAGCATTCTAGCCTATTTCTTTTCAGGGAGGTCCCTGTAGATATCAAATCACTACCTGAACTAACACTGACCAAATAATTGGTTTTAATATAGAGGCCAGAATTAGAATAGACCAAAAAAGCCAATTTATCTTTTAAACTTTGCTTTTCAGCTGTTGGGCAAATCAGCTGTGGCTTTGCTCTCTGGTTTTGTGTCATTAAGCAGAGTTTAGACTTTGGACTGCCAAGCTTTTGCAGTCTTCTACTATTTGACAAATTTTAATGAGATGTGTGGCAATGTTGCAGACCAGCTGTTTTGGAAGTGCTTGTTCACAGGGCTGCAAAATGAAGACCCATTGCAATCACCTTCTAAAAATGAGTGTATGGGATGAGTGCAAGGAGGAAGAGCTGCTTAAAGAGAAAAGTCGTGTCGGTACAGAACGATTTAACTGTAGCTGTTCGTGCATTAGGTTGCAAATGAGAAACAGAATTAAACCGTAAGAGGAATAAGTTCTGGAGCAGGCTTCCAGGAAGAACAGTGGAGGCAGGAAGCCTTACCAGTTTTAAGCTGGAATGTGAAATGTTCTTGCATAGGATTGTATGACACAGTTGCCTGCAATAGCATGGGAGTAGGCCTGATGACCTAGGAGATCCTTTTCTGTTCTGGGCTCCAAAAGTGGTGACCTTGAACTGAGTTAACTCAGGTTGCAGCTAAACTTTGTTTACTTTGAAATTGATGACTCTAAGATTACTTAGTTCAAAAGCATTTCTGAGTTCTTAAAGCCACATGTCCTAGTTTACATTTCCTGTCTGATTTTTAAAGGTGGCATATTCCTCTTAAATTGCAGAACTGCTGCATGTGACCCAGATAATTTTGTCCATTAGGAAGGAAACAAACGTACCATATTAGAAAAAAAAAAAAAGCACAGTGATACTGCATATGAAATGTGCTGTTGTTTATTCTAACAGCTCCAAGTTCAATTATTTATAAGTATACCTTATGCATGCTTCTGTTCTATGCTGCCATTTACTTCATTTAGCGAGCTTTCACTGCTCCCACTCACTGAAGAGCATGGGGAGGCTGTGGTCTTGTGCAGAATTGCTATGATTCTTCTATGTGCACTGCTTGCTTATTCATAGTCTTTTCGTGACATTTATTCTTAGAAGCATAATGTCTTCTCACGGAATAACAGAATGTTCTTTAACCCTTAAAATAAAAACGACAGGCAACATATTTCTCTCAGTATTTTAGGATAAGAGAATAACGATTCTTGGAAAGAGAGCTGATTGCCTGGGTTATCCTGAAGCTGCCTCCTGTATGCTAGCTTTTTTTTTTACTTGTCACATTTTATGTGATACAAAGTGAGAAGTATAGAGGAGATCTGCTTTCCAGCAAGTTCTTTTAAGTGGAAGAACCTCCTGGTAAGAGGCACTAGCTGCAGTACAGCCCTTTGCCCACTTTCCAGATTTGTGACTCCACATTGCTGGTGTGGCTGGTTGAGCAGAGCGTCTTGGTCAGGAACAGCGTCGACAACGTGGGAAGGGGTCTGAGTCCTGGCCTAAATGAATGAGTGCTGTCAGTGATGAGTGAGGTGAAAAGCAAGTTTTGTGATTGCGGATCATACCTTAAATCTGAAAGATTGTAATTTTTCTAAAAGGTTCAACTCCTAGGTTATACTAATATAAATAAGACTTTGATTTTTCATGTAAGTGCAGCCACAAAGCACTTAAAGCTCTTGAATATAGAGAGAAAACTTTGAAAATGTTAAAAACTTTGAACTGAGATAAAGCAGGTGTCCAGGTGTCAGGAGTATAGGGGAACTGCCCAATAAGTTTTGAATGCTTGTCTCATGCTTAGTAGTTGTTTTATAATCCGATGTGAGTCATCAGAGCTGTCAATAATAACAAAAGAAGAAACAGAAGGAAATTACTTTCCCCCACACATACACATTAGATCACCAAAAATAACCACCACTTGCAACTCTTAGTTGAGATACCAGTGACTTAAGAGCATGTGTCCTTGCTTGGAACTATTAATGAGCTGTTTGTTACCCCCTGCCATTGTAGGGGGAGTACTCAAATGTTTAGCACTGTGAGATAATCCAGAGACATGCTGTGCAGAAGTAGTTGCCACTTATCTGCATTCCTCCTAAATAGGCTTCTAAATGCCCTGTTCTCTTTTCCACACCAAGTAGGGAAGGAGCTACTGCCTTGGAAGAAATTGGGGGGGGAGGGGAGGGGGAAGGGGACGTTGGAAGGAAGAAAGGAAGCGTTAAGCATCCCTCTAGAGGTATGACTGAGCTGGCAAGTAGTTGGTGGATGTTACATATGGACATTGGCATGTTCAGGGTTACAGCTGCTTGCTTATGCCCTGAGGAATTAATTACCTTTCATTGTGTTTTGAATGTCTGCAGCTTTGAGACCTTTGTTGCTATGTCTGTTACATTTCAGGAAAGGCACTAATTCCAGTCTGGCAAAGAGACACGGGTTACAGCAGGGAGCTGGAAGGAGACACGTGGGGGTTCTGGAGGTTTGTTGGGGTTTTTTTAGTTGTTGTTATTTGTTGGTTTTGTTTTGCCTGATCTGGCAGTACTGGTTTCTCTGTTTTTAATACTGACAGATCTCATTTTTGCTTCCCTTGGAAAGGCTCCCTTCTGAAGCACTGTTGTGCATATTTCATGTGTATCTACAGGAAGGGCTTGGCTGTGTCTACAGGAAGTTCTTGGGCACTGGGATCCAGATGCACTTGTTTCCACAGCCCAAAGACAGCTTTTCTGGTCAACCTGACAGGAACTGCTGTTGTCTAAGGATGTACCATCCAAAGACTCATGGCACACTGATTTACAGCATGTAACTTCTCAGGTGTCAGAAGGCAACACTTTGCTATACTGGGGCCATGGAGCCACATATGCTATCTGGCTGGACCAAGTATCTAGTCTCAACAGTAGCCTTTTGGCTAAGATAGGCCTAATAGGACTTCAGTATGTATTTTGGCTTAAGCATATAGGAGACAGAATAACTGTATCCCTGACGCAAAAAAAAGGCACTGAAGTATGTTCTTTTCTTCAAACGTGCACGATGATTTCCTCAACCTAAACAGCAGTTATTTCTACCTGCATGCAGCAGATCTGTATGCAGATCCTCAACTGATCAAAATCAACTTTTAAATGGAGTTTCTGGAGCTATAGGTGCTCAGGATTGATTATGCTTACCCTGAGCATTGCTGAATCCATTCTGTGTATGGGAACCTGCATTAAGTATGTGTTTGAGTGCTTGAATAATGTTGATTAGTTTCACAGTAAGTGAACACTGAAAGCTTGCTATTTTAAATTGAATTCCATAGTTGCCATGTGTGGTGATATGTGGAAAAGGGTTTTTCTAGATCTAATGAGCTTGTACACCTCCTACGTTTAATTTTAGCAAAATTCTTTAACTATCACTTTATTTTTAGCTTTGAATCACTTCTTCTGGAAAGTAATTTGTTCTTCTAAGGCCAAATAATTGTGTTTTTTTTTGGTGTGAATTCTTTGCTTAATGCTTTCCTTAATGCAATGAAGGCCAGCACTGTAAGCAGTGTCAAGATTCTTGAATCAAAAAGACAACACTGAAAATCAGGTTGATGGCAGTTGTGATGTCACTCTTTCTAAATAGAGTTTTTTAAACAGTCTGTTTCTAAAGTGGGTGTTTAAAAACTTGGGCTCACAGGTTTAATTGCTTGGATACTGCCATTGTGGAAGGGGATCAGTGTTGCTCTGGGATTGCAGCAGCAGTGGACCCTGCCTTTGCCCAGGCATGTGAACTAGTATTTCTTCTTTCCTCTCCTGAAAAGGTATTAGAATAGATTTCACCATCCCACCATCCCCCCTAGATCATTAAACTGGACTCAGCTTTTGTTGTTGACTGGTTTTAGACTGTGCCCTCCACTTCATACTGTATTTTACTGGGATCAGCTTGGAGTTATGCTGCATGCTGCTGAATGTTCATCAGCCCATAATGTATATCTCATGTGGTTATTTTAATGAAGAAAATATAAATAATTAAATGTTGGCAGCTGTTGCTCAGTGCCATGCTTGTTTTACAGACTGATCTGTTACTATATTTGCATGTTGAATTTTCTTTCCTTTTGGGTATCTGTTGAATATACTCATTATGTTGGCTGGTATGAAACAAATGCTAGTTAAGAATGGGGATACTTTTGAAGCAAGAGAGCAAATTCAGTTCCCCAAGGGCAATTTCCACCTCCTACAATGTCCCACTGGTAGCTTCAATTCATGTAACATGAAAACAAGTATCTCAAACTCTCTTGTTTAGTTTCTTGTTAACATGAGCAATTTTTCCCTATAATTGACAGATTAGGGGCTTTGTTTATACATGATTTTGCAGCCTCAGATACCTATTTATATTCATGTCATGGAAGCCATTAATTGACTGTAGTGACACTTGATCTCACTATCTTTAGCACCAACTTTTGAGGGGAGTGAGACTGAAACATAAAATTTAAGGGCATTGAATTCAACCTAGGTCCTTTAGAGAACTGAGAGATCCTGGCAAGTATGCCTTGTTTTCTAGAAATACTGCTTTTTGAATGTTCAAATCAACATCTCTGATGTGACATTTAAACATGTTCTTTTGCTGCGGATATCAAGTCCTTACAGGAGTGAGTACTGGGTATGAACAGGACCCACTGGTGTCCTGTGTAGACTGTCAGGACCATGATAATTGACTTTTTTTTTCTTCTTTGACCTCATCTGGAAGTTTTTCTCTTGAGTTAGTAGTTTCAATACCTTTGGTCCCAGGAGGATTAAAGCTTCAAATTTTGAAGTTTCACTCTTGAAAATATAAGTGGCACTGAGGGACTGGAAATGGTTGGTGCAGAAGTTAAGGATTTTGACAAGTATATCTCTTCTGTATTGTAACATCTTTCAAAAGAAACACTGACTTTGAGCAACAGATTGCCTTGAAATCTGGCAATAGTCTAAGTCGAGGGGTTTAACTTAAAGCTTTTAGTTTCACTGATTTTTTTTTTTCTTAAAGGTGATTCATATTTTATATATTAGAAACTTGCTGGATTTGCACTTTGCCATATATAGACTCTTGGACTTTAATCAGTACTTTATGATTTAAAATTGAGGATTAGTCTTAAATTCTGAAAGTAGTACCTGTACTGGGTGGAAATAATCTTTAGTTTCTGATAATTTTCAGGAAAAAAATGTAACTGGTGGTTGTCATAAATCCATTTCGGTTTTAAAACTAAGTTTTTTGAAAAAAACTGTGGCTATTGCATGGACTTTCCTGATGAACGTTCAGCATCATGTCCTGTGCTGTCTGGGCGGACTTGAAACATAACATAACTATTCTGCCTTTCACTTTAAACAGACATAAACAAAATCCAGAAGTGAAAAAGGCAAGTCCCTCTGCCACAATGAGCTCTGGTAAGTCTCTGTTGTTTTTCAGTTGCCCTCCTTGGCATTCCTCTTTATTACTAGAAATATTCCTGTCTGACTCTGTTGTGCAACTGCTCTTTTTCTTTGTCTGTTTTGTTTGTTTTTCTGGGGGGAGGCCTTAGAGGGGCCTTTTTTGTTTGTTCTGTTGTTTTTTTTTTTTCCGTAGGGTTTTTTTTGTTGTTGTTTTTTGTTGTTGTTGCATTGGTTTGTTTTGTTGGGGTTTTTTTGCCTCCTCTTCTGCCTCCCAGAAGTGTCAAAGCCTGTCAAGAAAGCTCAGGGAATCTGACTTATAATGGTGGCAGTGGAATAGCTTTCAACTAAAAAGTGTCTTGGCTTCATGTTTGTTGTTTCAATTTGGCCTTAATGCTCAAAAAATTATTAAAAACATCTTGAGGTCATCAGCTTTTTTAACCTCATAATATGAGAATTGAAAATTACCCCTAAAAAAAAAACTGAATTTGATATGTTTTAGTAGGAATGAATGCAAATTTTGACACCTGAATAGGAAAAATCACCTGTTCAAGAAAAAAAAAATGGAGGCTGATTGGGAAGAAGAAAACTTCTGGGCTTGTCTTGGTAACAGGCTAAATTAGAGTGAAAAACAGACACCATAATGAAGTGAGATATGTAGGACCTGTGGAATAATATTCCCACTTGATTTTAGCAACATCTCCTGAGATAGTAGGAATACTTCGTGAATCAAATAGTGCTGATGCATGGCATCCCCTCATAGTCAGAGGTTAAATTTAGTTGCAGAGGTTTTAACCCAGAAGTAATCTGCTTCTTCATTTGTCTTGCAGAACACGAAGAAATTGATGTTGCAAAAACTGTTGTTAATGGACTGAGCAGCAATGGACGAGAAAAAGGTGGGTTAAGAGTTTCAGAGACATCTCTGCAGCTCCCCCTGCATGTCAGCTGCGTGATGTGTTAAATTCCCCTAGGCATTCACTTCAACAGCGGTTTCCAAACTTGGTTTGCTTGGCTACTGATACAAGAAGAGCCTTATGTTGCACTGTGCCAGTAGTGGCAGCATTTCTTAGCTGAACAAGTGTTCTTTGTCTCTTGAAGGTGTAAGGATGGCTTTACCTCTTCAGATACTTTGTGCACTATTTGTGTTACTTGTGAGCACCTGTGAATCAGTATCTTAGTGTGTTTAAACAGCATGGGCTTGTGGATGCCTATGTGTGAATCCTGTGAACTTCAGTAGGAAATGAAATTTTGAGCCCAGGATTAAAGAGCAGGAACTAACCATTCAAGTAATAAAATAAATTTAAAAAAAACCTAAACAAACCAGACTTCACATTAACTTCAGCAGGTTTGCAGTGTGCTTTATAGCATTCAATTTGGTATAGTGATTCTGTGTGTTTTGGCAGGCTGAGAGTATATGGTTGTATAGGTTGGTTCTCTGCTGGTTTAATTTCCTTCTCTTTTGATGCCTTTTTATAGTGATTAGTATTTTAACTGCATTGTAGATGGATGAATTCAGTCACATATAGGGTAAACATGTTTAGGATTGTTTCCACAGGCTGCTTGGATTTGGGATCTATTGTATTTGCAAGGCCTCCAGTACTCAGGAAGAAGCATGGAAAATAGAGTTTGATCTGTGTTGCTCATCTGTAAAAAAATAATTTAAAACAATCCTGTCAATTAAAAAACTTACTATTTTGAGGTTTGAAAACATTCTACCAGCTCTTCCCACATCCGTGAGAGCCTTGAGAGCTCTTTTCTAGGTTGGTGGTCTGTGCTTTTCAGTTTTGCCAGGGACCAGAAAGATCTGCCACAAGAGGGGGTGTCCACACCACCCTGATGTGGATGCCTCTTGGGCTGGCCCAGTGCTCAGAATCAGTGTATAAAGTATTAGAAATGTGGTTCCTCTTACTCCTGATTTTGCAGACCTGTGAGGGATGGCATGGAATGTGAGGAACACCTATCATTTTCCATTTAATACATGCAGAAAGCTAATAGGTTTTAAAGGAGAAAATCCTGGCTCTGCAGAAATCAAGAACAAGACTCAAGTTATTCTGGGGGAGCCATGATTTGCAAGATGTTTGTGTTGGCAGATCCTGTTAAGCTTCACCTCTGAGAAGTTTTGCCTCATTTTTTTTAAAAAACACCCCCACCCACTAGCTGCAATACAGAGTCAGAGAGAAATCACTGCCTGGTTTGGGCAGTTTTGTAACAATTGCTGGAATTTTGCACAGTGCTATGTATGGTTTTCCCCTATATTACTACATCTAGTATAATTAGTGTGCTAGCTGATGGATTCCAATAGAAATTTCTTCAACTTACTGTTTAAAGGGATGGACTTTTTTCTGAAATAAGTATTTTGATGCTACCCTTTGGCATTGAAAAATTTTTAAGATTATTTCACGTTTCACTTCCTTCTGTTGCTGAACTTATAAAATATGTGCCATAAAATACAGAATTCATGTAATGTGTCTAATGTTTCTCTCTCAACCTTTCAATCCTTGTTTTTTCACTTTTTGTTTTAACTGAGTCATATTAATGTTAACATTTTTATTTTTGCATGTAGTGTATCTCAGCTAAATGATTACACTAAAATTTTTTGATGGCTTCTAAAGAACTAATGCTTCCAGATTCTTTTTGCCTGCAGCATAGTGGCATTCAGCAGTTAGTCAATTCAGTAAGCAGTTCTGTATGCAGCATAAAACAGACATGTCCTGAATTAGAGCGAACGAAGGGATATTTTTAACAGTTGCATCACTGCTCTCTGGACTGCTTTTGTATTTGAAATTTCCTGCTATTGTGTCTCCAAGTACATTAGAAAATTTTGTGGCATGCTTCCCAAACTCTGCTCTTCCCTTTTTGGATGTGCCATTTACACTTTTGTGTTTGCAGCTGTTGATGTCCCTTTATGTACACGCTCTATTTCTGCCGTTAAAATAATCCCTGTGAAGAAAGTGAAAAGTTCTCCTCATCTAGTGCTGCCTACAGGTATCTTCTTCCTTCCTCCCCCTGCCATGCATTAGTTTGCCATCATCCCCTCCTCTTTTTTCTCTCTCCTCCTCCTCCGTACATCTTTCTGCTTCACCCATGTGCTTTGGCTAGTTTTCAGCTTCATGCTCTTCTCACTGTTTCCAGAGCAGTAGATTTCATCAGTAGGTAATAAAGTTAGCTCTTAATGGCACCGTACATTGTTCTCAATTAGGCTGCTCTTCTGCAGGCATAATTGTGTCTGCTTGAATCTGGGATCATTGTAAGCTCTTCAACTAATGCTTGATTATGAATAATATTGTTATTACAGCCTTGTTTTGAACCAAACTCCTGATGAACCAGAGAATGTTTCCTGCATATCTTTGGTCTTTATGAAAGTGAATATATGTCAGAGATGGTACTTTACAGGTTCAGGCATAGTTCAGCATTGGTTGGATGGTTTTGTTTTTCTGTATATACACTGACTTTACAGAATCTTTATACAGATGAATAAGAATGTTAAGCTGTCACACACCCCCCCCCTCCCCCCCCAGCACATTTTCCCACTAAAAGTAGAAGAATATTTTTGTACTTTGCTGGATTTGCACAGTCAGAGTAGTCTAGCTGATACTGCTTGTCTCTCCTAATCTGTCACGCATGTCCTCTGTTGGACTAGTATAGTGCCAATGTCATATTTATTACCATCTGCTGGATTTCTGTACTGAGAGATTCAGATTCTTGTTTTCCATCATCTTGCCTAAATTGTGAAGGAATTCAACATCTGAAGTATTTGTCTTCCTCTCTGAAGTTGAAATAGTCTGACAATATTTTATTTTCAGAGTGTTTCAGAACATTTTCATTTTTCTGATTTCAGAACACTTTTTTCTCATTCTTATTCTTTTGATTCAATATACAGCTTTAATATGTTGTATGAAAATAATTTGAATCCCAAATTTGATCCTCCTCCAGTATGATGTAGACATTTATGACATGTTGAACTCTTTATGTGTTTCCATTTCTCCAGTGCCTGTGAAGGTAATCTAGATGTAGGAGCATGAGAGAACCCTGTACTCTTTGTGATTGTCTAAATCAGGCCTGGTGACCCCTAAGAGTGTGTCCATGCCTCAGCATTACAGCGATCTCAAGACTGGATTGCCAGAGCTTAAACCTTTGTCCTCTGGTGTGAGTGTATCCATTAGAGTCCTTGGATGTGTTGTGCTGTGTATATGGGAATGATAGACAGAACTGGATTCTTGGGCAAAAGGAATCCTGACCCTATCTGAATCATGCAAAATCAGTCAGAGAAGTCAACTTCAATTTTGCCAGTCATGTGGGTAACCTTAAGGCATGATCACTTGTGTGGTGTCAGGGCAAATGTGATATATTTAAGGATGAAGAGCATTTGATATGTCTTTGTGGATAGTCTTTCCCCTCACCCAGGCTGCCTCTGTGCTGCCTAAATTAACTAAAGGCTGAACTACAGGAAAGTATCCTCTGATTCTGTACTTATTCCATCCTTTCTCAAGTCGTGTGTATCTGAAACTATGCTTTTTGTGAAATCTCTAAAGCACTGGAAGCCATGTAAAACCCTGAACTGCGGTGACCTCATCATAGAGGCCTTTCCATGTGAGCCAAGTGTTCAGCGTTGGTTGAGTCTTCCCCCTACTGCTGTTGTTCATCTGGCACTATTGATGTCTCCTTCTATTATGGCCAGATTGGCTGTGGTCTGTTTTGTAACCCTTGTTGAGGCATTATCATGGTCTATAGGCACTGTACTGGTGTGATTTTAATGGGACATTATCTTCCTGGAGTCAGCCAGGGAATATTGATCTGCACAGACATCAGTTGTTGTCTAGGCAATGAGTGGCAGCCTTTGCCTGCTCTGTTCAGTCTGAAGACATGACCATCCAGTGCTATCTCCATGCAGAGATAGCATGATCCTCACCCCATAAAAATAACAGTCATCATGTTGTGTAACACAGTGTATTATGCTCAGTACCTCTTCATGCTCCCTGTGTGGTTGCATGGTAGGACTAGCACCTCTGTTTAAATAAGTCAAAGTGAAGTCTGATGGCAGCTGCAGGGTCAGTAGTAGTGCGTGAGAAAGGGAAGTGATGTGTTTTCCTGTGGAAGTAGCTTAGATAAGTGAGAGACTCTTTAGGCTTATTTTTCTATAGGTATCTTAGCAGAAAACTCTCTGGAAGGATTTTGAGTAAGGGGAGGAAGATAGCATTGAAGTATTGATTTGCTATGACTTAAAAGGATGATAGCAGATTTAAAAAAAAACAACAAACAACCCCCCCAGAACAAATAAAGAAATCCATGGACTGAAATGCACAAAAGTAAACCTGCACAGAAGCTGTGCTGATCTGGGCCTCAGCAAGGGTGCTAGTGTGATCTAGTGTTTGGCTCATAGGGTGATTTGAGTGTGTATATGCTGAGTCTCCTATTTTTGGGGATTTTGGTTCCTATGTCAGAAGATGAAACACTGCCATGAAATGGGGGAAGATGGCAAGTAGATGGCTTGCAGCACCCTGCCTTTAGATCATACTCAGCATAGTTACAAGATTTTATCCACCAGTGGTCATAAGACATTTTTATTTTTCTTTCAGTCCTGCACAAAAGACATATTCAAGGCTTCAGCACACAAATTGTATTGCTTTATACCACTGGGACCTCTCAACAGAAGAACTAGAGGTGTAATGGTAGAATGTCCTTCTTGGTGCAATATCTCCATACAAAGCTGACCAAATAAAGCAAATGGGCCTGTGAAATTTGGTTCAAATACTCATCCAGTTTTCTTCCTTTCTTAGCTCTGTTACACTGACTCTGAACTTACTTCTATATTCATCAGTTACATGACTATGAAACTGCTTTGATTTCTCAGTGCTTTAAATCCAGAGCTAATCTTCATCTGCATAAACATTACTAGATTGGTTCACCCAGAGGCAGCCATGCTAAAATTATTCCATAGAGCTCTGATGGATCCTAGTAGCTTTGTACCATCTGTTTCAATATGTCTTCTCTGTGTATGTGCATTTCCTATAGAAACAGATCCTACTAGAGTCTGCAGTGGAAAAGGAGCTGTGACCCTGCGGGCATCTCCAGCCTGTCAGGAGAATCAGAATATCACTTTGCCATGTCCTCAGAATGTCGAGCAACCTGAAAGTAAGTGGATGAAATGTTAACTGGAATATCTTAATCTCAAGAGAGGTCAGTCCAGGGTCTTGGGGTGACTCTTTTTTAGCTACGATTTAAAGCCCCAAATTCCAGTAGCATGGTCGGAAACTTCAGGCAAGAACCAGGCCAGTGGAGGGAGACTGAACCCGGTTCTTTCATAGTGCCAGTTTGATGACTGCTGACTCTGGCTTAAGTTTGTTTACAGCTCCCTTTTGCTGTCAGGAGCACAAAACCCTCTTTCATATAAAACTCTCAGATGTTGTTTTGTATTTTTTTTCTCCTGGCAAGCCTATGTCACCTCCTTTTATCCCAGACACAAGGTTAACAGAAAGAGGGCGGGTGGTGCTTCTGCCACTGAAGCATTCACTTGGGTTGTCAAGGGATGGGGATAGGGTCCCAGACAGACAGTGTCGCCACAGAGCTGTGCTGTCTTTCAGTAGCAGATGTGTAATTACTTAATTGTAGGAGACAGGCAAAACATAACAAATCTGGCCAGTGTTTTGGGTCTGGCAGAGAGGATGAAGTCCTAAGGGCACATGCAGTTAAGAGGAGGAGGGGTCAAACTTACTCTTGAAAGCAAAGCATACGTCATTTATGAATATATTGTTGGAAGAAAGGCATTTCCATTAATTCCAGCTCCAATGTGCTGCTTTCTGCTCTGTCTTCTCTTCTTATTCTGCTCCACCTATGACCTACCCTTTTTTCATGCTTGCCATTCTCTGTTTCTTCACTCCTACCCTCCACAATTGCCTCTTTCCTTTCTGTTGATGGCTTCATAAATTTCCAGCAGCTTGAATGGCAATGAGCCCATTACTATGGAAATTGCTCATTAATACTTCTTTTGCTTAGTCTCTCAATAGCTTTATGAAATGTACTTTGGAGCTGGAAGAGCTTTTTGTGTATAACTTAAGCAGCAAAATGGGTAGAGGGGTAGGGAGGAGCCCAGTGGGAGGGTGGGTAAATAGATGATGAGACCAAAGTAGGTAGCTGCAGGAACTGGGCTATTAAGTGACACTGTATTTTGTAACTCTGTTCATGCACACACATTTAGGCTGCAAAACCTGATCTAGTTGTTAGCAGTCCTTTGTTTCAGTTAATCCCACATAGTGAATTTGGTAAGGCTAGTTATGTCTTTGTAGGGTGTATTATGGCTGAATAGGGGATCCCTACATTTCCAGTAATTTGTGGTGCCTGGATGTCAAGCTGCAGCTTTAGAAAGTAGCTAGCTGGGCTGCCTTTTTGCTTCTGAAATAAGAATGTCAATGAACAATTGTTTCTTCATTGCTCTGAATGAATTGCCTTGTGTTTACAAAGGTCAGAAACAAGGAGGGCATCATGTTTAGGGCTGGTCTCTATGGTAATTAGGCAGCCCTGTCAGAAAGCATTCTATGTGTGAAATGAAGTAGCTCAACTCTTAACTTCAATTGGTACATGTTTTCTGTAAATATAACGGTTTATTCCCCCCCCCCCCCCCTTTTCCTCTATGCCTATTCTCCACTCCGACCTCTTCCATCCCTCTTTTCTGTGAAATGCGTAGGTCTGGAGCCAGAAAGCCCAGAAACAGGTACAGATATTGGCTGCTTATGTTGTTGCTTCTGTTGCTTTCTTAGAAGTATTTCTTGTTGCCTGGGGAAAAAAAAAAGGGGGGAGGGAGGAAAGAGGAAGAAAAGAGTCCCCTTCTTTCATTTTTACTGTAGCCAGAGAGAATTCTCTGTGATCTGTTTTCCTTTCCCTCAGATGATTGGAGGTCACCGTCTAACACTGATGCCAATGGGGATGCCCAACCATCTTCTCTGGCTGCCAAGGGTTACAGGAGTGTGCGTCCGAACCTTTCCTCAGACAGCAAGCCACAGGTAAGCCTTTCTTCTGTGACTCTGAGGGTGATCTTCTGAGTTCAAGCACTGGATTCATGGTCAGGATCTCTGGGTCGAACTCTAGACCTTGCTGCAGACTTTGGTAAGTTTAAGCTTGCCTCCACTTTTCCTGCCTTTAAAATGAGGCAACACTGATATGACCAGAGTGCTGTGGGGCTTGTGTGTTCAGTCATGCCACAGTATTTCCTTGGTGGATGAAGGAGGAGGACAACACTATCTGATTGGAAGAAGAAAGGTGAAGTAACCATGTAGTACTGTTTTGAATTTTATGTTGGTGTATTTCCTAGAGGTTGCTGCAGGTTAAAAGCATTGTTAAATTAAAAACAAGATATTGGGGAAATGCCTTTCATTCTTAACACTGTAACTGATAGAAGCCAAAAAGGGAAAGGTTATTTGTACCTGAAGGTGAATGGTTGAAGTCAATCTGTTAAGAGAAGAGTAACTTCATCCTTTTTCTTTTGAGCAGTTGGTCTGCACAGTCTCAAAACTGGTAAGGAAACCCTTCATTAGAAACCACTTTCCCATGTGCAACAAGAGTCTCTTTAAAGCCTTGTCCTCTATTAGGGACCTATAGCAATGCCCCAGGACAGTGTTCCTGAAATGGTAAGTGAAAGTGGAAAGAGGCACAGCTTGTAGGAAGGCATGAGAAGGAGCAGCACCCTAGAGGAGAAACCCATTTACTGCTTGATACTTACAGCTGTCCTGTAGTCCGTTATCGATATTGTCTATGAACACAGAGAGCACTGATGCACATAGTGATTTCTATAGAAGTTTCAAGGACTACTGACCAAACTAAGCTGAAGTGGAAGAAAATGGTAAAAAAACAATTTTAGGTGGAGAATTGTTATTTCCTCATAATACTATGTAGCAGGAAAGTGAGGCTTCCCCTAACCTAGGGAAATACGATGGCATTCTGAAGTTTCCAGGCTGAAACTACTGTCCTTAAGGAATCAAAAGGAATGAGCCTGTTCCAGAAGCAGAAGCCCTTCAGAAGAAGCATTTACCAACCCAATTCTCCTCTCCCTTATATATCAGGAAAGTGGAGGGAAGAGTTGCAGCATGAGGACAGTAGTTTTTGGGACAGCAGCTGTAATTTTATGAAGCTGTTCTAGGTCTATATCCATGTAAGAAGAATACATGCTGGCTGTAAATTGTCATATGTGGATGAATTATAAAGGAGGTATATTTGTCAGATTTGAATATTGCAAGCTGTTAAGGCATCTTCATTTTCTGATTTTGACCATTTTAGCAGTGGTTTAGCCAGCCTTTGCCTATAAAGATATGACAACAAGGTAAAACCTATTTTTGCAGTCTCCAGAAGGTTAAATTTCAAGAATTCAGGGAGCTACTGTTCACTAGGTGGGTGTCTTAATTCTCTTCCTTTCAGTAGTTTATAGTTTTCAGCCACTGGCAACAAAGCAGTAAATAAAATGAAACTTCTCTATTGCTGAATGATTTTACTTCAAAACGGTTTGGCTTTCAGAAGAAAATTGCTGGAGCTGGAGTTGAAGTTGATAGGTGTTTCTGCATTTAGCAACCTATATGTTGCAAAGTACCAAAACCAGTTGTTTATTATTTACTAGAAGTAGGATTTCTCTGTTGGTTATCTTGATTCTGAAGGCAAATTCTTATGAATTCAGTTAATCACAAAACTTTAATTGTTCTTTTCTTCCTGAAGGCATTTTCAGGATGGAAAAATCCTGAAGAGAATTCAACAGCTAGCTTTTAGAAGGAAGAAATGCTGACTTTTTACTTAGCCAGCTGTGGCAGTCTATAATATTCACATGATGTCTGCTTTCATTAGCATTCATGAAACTTTGCAATGTTCATTTTTCGGCAGTACACTTAACATGCAGAGATGGCCTAGAGCTCTGAATTTAGCATTGTGATTCAGATGTCTCCAGTGGGAAGTATTTAGTTATGGAGACATGAGCCTGGGTTTTGTTAGGCAGGATGTTAAATCTTGACTGTAGCTTCCCAAGGGGCATGGTGGGTGTTGCTCTGCAGGCCTCTTGAAACAATATAGCACTGAGACTTATTTAGCCAAGAGAGAGGAGTGTGTAGGCAGGGATTTGAGAGCTGGGTAAAATTTGTGTGCTTCAGTAAGCAGTGTTAGGAAAAACAGAGTGTGCAAGGTGATGTATGTGAGTTCTGCACTGGCCTTCCAGATACTGTATTTGCTTTTAATTCTTGCTGTGTTAAAACCTGCTTAACCCAAGTCTAATGATCAAATTAATTCTTGGAATTTATTTATTTTTTCCTTCCTTATTCCTTCCATTTGGTGCTGCTTGCTCACCCTCTCCTCCTTCTTGACTGCCTGAGCAGGCCCTTGCTCCTCCCCGTCCTCCTCTTCCCAAAGAGGAAAGCTTTGCATGGCGTCCTCGCACTGACACTAAAGTGACCAACCTGTTGCCAGTGCCCATCATGGACTGTGTGTACCTGAATGCACCCAAGCCTTATACACAGCAGTGTGCATCACCAAATGCCAGTGCACGGTGTTATTTCTCATCACCTACCCCGTATGGGACTGTCCCCAGTGGGAAGCAAGGCTTGCCAGCAGCATATTCTCCCTCTCCAGGCCCCAAAGATGAGGTGCATGCTGGGCAGCCACTCTTGGAAAGTTGCTCCTCGTCAGATGCATCATCTGTACAGCACAACCCCAACAGGGCAGATCCCAGTAGTAAGGCTGGAATGAATTCCAGTCATGAGACGAAGGCGGATAAAAAGGTCAGCAAACTATATGTAGCTTGTTTATCTAACAGCACTTGCTCAGCCACATCTGAGAATTCCACTGGCACCACTCATGACCCAGCAGCCAGCACCAGTTTGGGCGCTGAGCTCACTCCGGCACCAGCCACCAACATTGTTTCCTCTGTAACAGACACTGGAAAGTCTCTTCCTGCTATTCCTCCTCCTCCTGTTCCTCCCAGGCCGTACTTTTACATTGTCCTCAATAAAGACGCAGTTAGTTATGGTGCGGGTCAACCCTCCTGGACTCAGTCATCACCTCCGCAAGCTGTGAGGGACAGAGTGCTAGAGCCCCAGAGCACAACTGCCACAGAGGACAGGATGAGAAAAGAGCCTTATCTTACCCAGCAGCGACAGGCACCATACAAGGCAATGGGACGCAGCATGGTACATGTTTTCTCCATAATCTTGTTTTCTTTCAGCCGTGTGAACAGTTCTTTAATTCATTACAATGTTCCCTTGATGCTTTATTCCCTACCTAATTTCTGAGCACTTGTTGTGCCACTTGAGTCTCGTGGTCTTCTACTTGATAATAATTAACACCCCATGTGTGCCCCCTCAACATTCATCTGTGTGTGTGTGGTGTTTGTAAGGGGTTGGATTGGGCTGGCAAGGATCTTTCTGTTTTAGGGAGGTGTACAAGAAGCAAACTTTGTTATGTGATCGTGAATGCTTCTCAAATGATGGTGGATACATTTATGCCTCACAGCACAGGGTTGGAGAAGAGGGGTGGTGAAGGGAAGGAAGATCTTTGTGAAAAACTGTGCATGTTCATAGAGGTCAGGGCTGCAAGACTGAAGTATGTCTTCTGAAGGAAAGAAAATCTGTTGGGGCTTTGTATAATTTTGGATGCCTCCTTGCATGGCACTATATGGCTGCATTAGACTCAAGTATCAGTCTCCCCTGTTGCATAACAACACCTTGTTTCCTACAGGATACCACTGCCACCACCACAACTCAGCCTGGGGTTATAGTAGTCCCCCTCCTCCAGGTTAATCCAGAAAGACAGCAAGAAGGCAGTTCCAGCACTCCACCACCGCCTCTGGTTCCTTTCGGGCAAGGCTCCACATTCCCTGAGATTGTTCCTTCTGGCTCACCCTTGACTTTTCCGACTCTAGATGATTTCATTCCCCCACATCTCCAGAGGGGTTCCCACCATAACCAAGCACCCTCCTCATCTGGCACATCACCCTATGTTTACCCGAAACTGGCATTCTTCTCATCACCACCTTCACTTGTCCCTCCAGTCACAGGGACTTTGCACAGGGGCTTGAAGCCTGAAATCACTGGAGTCATCTCACGTACAGTAAGCTTGCCAAGTACACTCCTCGCCCTTTTCCTAAATTTGTATTCCCAGATAAAAATTACTTTCTCCTTGCAATACTAAACTTGAAAGGGGAGTGATGACTCACTCCCTGCCAACAGCATGACAACTGAAACCCTGTTTACATCCTGTGCTAGTGCATGCATGTTGCCTGCCTTGTACAGCTTTGAACCTTCTGTTGACTTCTCACAACA
Source organism: Melopsittacus undulatus (assembly GCF_012275295.1). Lineage (NCBI taxonomy): Eukaryota > Metazoa > Chordata > Aves > Psittaciformes > Psittaculidae > Melopsittacus > Melopsittacus undulatus. The sequence goes on from NC_047530.1 coordinate 90,438,064, forward strand.
ATATTTGACTGTCTCCCTTTGTGCTCATTCTGCAGGTGGTGCACACCTTAAGAGTATTCACAGGACTTGCTCAGAATAATTAATTTTGCATAAACACAATAGTTGCAACTAACCGATCTCTTCAGGCTCTTTTAATAGCATCCTTAATTGTATCTGAATAACTTTTAAAGCAGCAACAGCAGAGCAGTTAAAGGTTAGGGCTGGCTTTCTGTTGCACTTGGAGCCACTGTACACTCCCGACACAAATCCCTGTCGAAATCAGTGTAAGACTAATGCCAGTATCCAATGACCTACAAGCAATAGTATCAGTTACTGAGCTAAGAGTTTTCCAAGTGTGTAGGCGTTATGGGCTAGATAAGAAAGAGAGTGTCTCTTCAGTTTGGAATTGCTGGTCTTTGAAAATTTTGAAGGATTCAATCCACATCACTTTTAACTTGGAATTTACTGTGTTCTTTTTGGATTGTTTGTTCATCTTTAAGCTCATCACCTGTTTTAAAAAGTCCTTAGGGACAAGGACTAAAAGTAGCTCTAAGTCGAAGTTGCAGAGGAAGCAAAAAGTACCTGACCCTCCTTGTACTGGAAGCCTTACAACCACCGTTTTTTGGGGTTTTTTTTGGACAAGTAAGAAGTTGAGCAGAAATCCCCTCCTCTCATCATGGTGCCTTTTCCTGCCCTCTGACTGACTCTATAGGCATCCAGCAAGCAGGCAGCTGGGAGGAAAAGAAGAAAAACAACAACCAGGATGATACTTTCAAAAGTTCTCAGCATTGGCCTTTCTGCTTTTGTTGAAAGTTTTACAGTGGGGTTTTTACTGCAGATAGTAATGGAAGTTTGAAGGTTTTGTCTGTGGTGTTTTGGGTTGGGTTTTTTTTTTTGGGAGAGGTGTTGGTTGGGTTTTTTGTTTGTTTTTTTTTTGGGTGGTTCTGTTTGTTTGTTTTTTAGTGGAGCTTATCTGCAGGCTCCAGAAAAATTCAGCAGGCAGAGGAGGAGTGGAAATTTTATTGCACCTGATTTTCATGAAATTAGAGCTTTGAAACATTTTTGGGTATGCTCATTTCAGTCATGTAGTCACAGAGCTGTTTTCCACAATGATTCCAATGGTCTTTGTTCACCAACTTTTGTGACAGCTGGGGCTGCTGAGCCTGTCCTTATCTGACATCCCTCTTCCAGGTGTTCTTTATATTTTAGTTATCAAAGTGAAGATCAAATCTCTACTACTTCTCCTTGACTCCCACTCCTTTTCCCAAATTGCATTGTTTGGAATATTATCATGGCCAGCTAAATGGGGCTGGGGATCACTCTTAGGGACATCTGTTTCTGAAGACCATTGATTCTCTTCTGTCCACATGAAGATCAGATGCTGCTTGGAGCAAGATCACCTCCACCCATCAGAATAGGATTGTACTTTCCTATTTCCCCTCTTGGTTGGACAGGCTGTAGATGCTTGTTCTGATTCTGGCAAATTCTTAATGATTCATCTCTGAGCACTGGTGCCAGGCCTCACTCTGGCCTCTGTTCATCCCCCCTGCCTGATCTTGTAAGTTCTTTCACCTGATGCTGGTAAGTATGAAGGGCGCTGGGTTGCATTTGGCCAGAAAAGCCAGGAATAGAAATTTTTCCGGAGCATTATTCTGCACATATTATTTTTTTTAATTAATATTAGTAATATTATCAATGAAAATCCCCCTGAATGCTCAGTTCTGTTTTGCAGATCAGTGGCCTGCATCATTTCAGACTGGCAGTGGAGTAGTAGGAGTGCAGAAATCTGCTATGTTTTTCCATACTCTTTTGGTTTGGATGCTCATTCCCAATTAATGGTAGTTGTGTCTTCAAATTCCTTAGAAGATATGAAAAACCTCAGCCTAAACTGACATAGTCTTAGTCATCACCCCTTCTTTATCTTTTTCCTTTACTACCAACAAAAGCATAGTATCCCTGGACTCAGATTTTTCAAAGATTAACTAGTTTTTAAAGTCTCCTTGCTGATACAGCCTGTATTTCTACAGAACAACCAGAGGTGTAGTGATACCAAAGGTGATTTTGAAATAAACAAATAATGTAGCTGTATGCTTTAAGAGAACAAGAGCAGCTTGCTATCCATACTCCAGCTGCAAAGCCATGTTGAGTATCTTCCTTGCTACAGTCCTGCTTTTTCTCATCAGTTTTGGGGTTTTAATGTCATTATTTGAACCAGGTAGGTGTTATACTATCTCCTGAGTTGATGGTGTTGACCTTATTCCTCAGACTTTACTTACCAAACCAGCTGCAATAATACTGTTTCACTACAGAATTGCATGAGTTTTGCATGCCTGATTTCTTGCTCTAAAAGGAATATTTTCAAAACAAAGGTCTGTGTGTGTATATATCAGGGGAAAGATGTATGTGTTTTCCCCCTCCTCAGAAATGAGATATGTTCATTCTGGCACCCTGTGTTTCCTCCAGAGAGTTCGCTGTATTAATTTAGTACCTCCTTTTGGGGTTGGAGTTGTGAAACTCAACACCAAATAATTATAGTACTGCATTACCAAACTGATTGCATTAACAGCGAGGAGGGTATGTACAGGGAACAGGGTAACACTCATGCTTATGCCTGTTTTACTAAAATTTGCTGTGATTGTGCTTCTCATTCAGCTGCCACATGTGGGGGGTATTTTCCAGATTTTCGCAGTGTAGCAGCCTTCTGCATGCTGCTAATGATATCTTGCTCTCCTTTTCAGGACCCAAGTCCTGTGCTAAATGAAGTGCCCCAGCCTGTCATTGGCACTGACTATCCAACCTCCTTCACTTCAATCAACAAGTCTTCCTCTGCCTATCCCTCAACCACAATCGTCAATCCTACTATTGTCCTTTTGCAGCACAATCGAGGTAAGGAGACATCCAATTAGATATTTGTGACTCAAATTGAGCAACCTGTTGTGTTGCAAGGAACTGGGGAGTGTGCATACCATGGACAGTTAAGTCCAGACTACTAAAAGCTAGCAGAACTTAGAGTTGTAGTTATTGGAGCATACAACAGGTGCAAGTAAGAGGCTAGAGCTGTGGGACAAGGCCTGTTTCTTCCTAATTAAAACCTGTGGATCACAGCCACTCTGAGGCTGGGGGAGAGGCTTACAACAGGCTTACAACAGGCTGTGGACATATGAGTAAGTTATTGCAGTGTAATAGCTTATCCCCCATCAGGTGTCCTGTCATAGTGTAAAGGGCGGCGCATGCTCACATGTGTCAGTAGCAGCAAGGTAGCTTGAGGTAGGTTCACCCTCACTGGAAAAGGGGCTATGTTACTTCTCAGCTGCTGCAATGTGAAAGCAGACATATTTTCAGTTACTATAGGAGAGATTTGACTTGTGATTGTCAGCAGAAGTTACCCAATAGTAAATAATCCATTTGCGGGTAAGTTTGAACTTGACAATTTCTTCCTATATAGCTGGATCGACTAAAACTCTACTTTAGTAGGCCTAAAGCTCTGAGTTTACATATGAGCAAAACAATGTTGTTGAGCACTGCTTACTCGTGTTTATTCATCTAAACCTTTCTCTGCCTCAGGGCAGCTCTTCTTGAATGGATAGTTACATCTTTTTGCCTCTGGCATTAGAGGGAAACTTTGTTTCTCCTTTTTAGTGCCCCTGATGCCTGGCATACACCAGCTTTCTAGCTTATTGCAGGTCACTGGAGAAAGTAGCTTATAAAGGGCCACAACGATGCAGTCCAATTTGCCTTGACTTCCAGTGGATTTAGGAAACTCCAGGGCAGATTCCAATCTACAATACTATGACTTACCTTTTGCAAAATAAAACAAGAAAATAAGGAAATAGGGCAATGCCTGCACTCCTCATATTGTATTCATGCTATAATTGCAGGCATGCATTTATGTGCTGCTTTGCAGTCTATCATATGTTGTTTTTTAGTGTATATTTAAAGCAGATTTCAGTTGCTGATCTTGAAGACAGGATCTTCACTGTAGCCCAGCTGATTATAGGGGTCATTAGTGGGTGATCTCTTCCTTTTTGCCAGCATCTGAAGCAGCTTTGCTTATGTGCTTCTGAATGAGGGTGTCTGAATTCCTCAGCTGCTTCAAGAGGAAAAAATACTTGAGGCATCCTTTTTTATCTCAAAGCTTTTTGCTCACTATCTTGAGGTGTTATATTCTTTTAGTTGTTTTTTTTGCATTAAATCTGGAGCATTTCAGTGTGTACCACACAAGGATATTTTCTCTTTGTAGGCTTTAATAGCATGAGAGACAAATCTATAAAATATGATCCACACACAATGGCTCTGAGACAACTGGTATCAAGTTTTTTTGTTAATTAATCACCTTCACAGTTACTGATTTGTCCTGTCTGAATGTCTTTACTCTGACCACTAGCACTCACAATATTGTATCCTGATAATTTGAAGAGCCTTCTCTCATCACATTTTTGTTGACTGCAATATAGATAATCACCTGATGAGCAACTTTATTGTGCCTGTATCTTGTTCTGATGTGTGTTTTTCAGTCTTTTTTAGTTAAACTTGTAATCATTGAACTGGTTTGACAAGGCATCTTAGTCATAAATCTGCATTGATTGTTGTGTGTCATGCTATGTATTTGTTAGTAAAATCACATATAAGTCATTACTGTTTTTTGGGGTTTTTTTTGTTTGTTTGTTTTGGGGTTTTTTTTGTTTGTTTTGTGTTGTTTTTTTTTCCTGGCATTATTGTCAACTTGACAGATAGAAATCCCAGCCATCATACTAATGCTTTTCAAAGGTTGTCACACCATTTGCTTTCTTCCTTGTCCTGAAAAAGGAAGGTTCCTTTATATTCCAAGACATACGGAGGATGAATGTTAATGGTCCAATGAGCTGCTCTCTTTAGAGCAGAAAACTGCTCTAAAAATCTTCACTACAATTTATATGAAGATGCTACTTTTCGGGTATCTGACCTCAGTTGTCATTCAGCATAGTCCTTAGTTGCTGTTGAAGTGGAAAATATTTCTTCATGGGGCAGCAGAATGTCAGATTTTTTTTTTTTTAATTTTTGTCCTCCAAATGCAGAATGGAAAGAGTAATCAGATGCATCATCTTTTCTGCCCTCTTATTAACAGTTCCACTATGTCTGTTTGGTAGAACAAGATCATTGCTAGGTTTCTGTTTATTCTTCATGTACCTCAAAACCTGTTCTTGAGTCTGAGACATTCTGTTAATTGTTTTTCTTCCATTGTCACTTTCTTCCATTTCTGAGCATATGGTGTCTACTCATAGGTATACATTTTCTTAGTTTTCCATCTTTTCATGTGTTGAAGGTTTCTTAGAGTTCATTATGCTTCTATTCCTATCTAGGCTGTACCCAAGCATAGCATTCAAATTTCTGTTTGCTTAGTGTTTTAAAATGGTTCTCAGATCTTAGTTATCTATTACATTTCTGTCCTGACTGACATGGTTCATATTTGGTTTCAACTTTATGGACCTTATCTATTCAAAAGTTGTTTGGTCTTGTAGCATGTAAAGAATTTTTACTAGTTTATGATCCACCTTCACCTGAATGGTTAATTATGTTTGTGCTGAAATCAATTCCTGTATGTCAAGATGAGGTTTAAAATAAATTTCTTTTATCTGCTATGAAATACCCTCTGAATTAGAATTTTGAAGGTCATTTTGGTGCTGGCATCTGAAATCTGCAGTAGCTTAGTCAGTTTTCCAGATGGATAATGTGACTTTCTTTCTCCTAATCAGATTATTGATTGCTTTTTAAGGAATTGGTTATCTTTCTTTCTGGAGTGACCTACTGTTCTATTTTATTCTTCATCTGCTGGCTCATTAATCTGTAAGCATGTAAGACCCTTTGATGTGGAGCTGTCAGAGACTTAGAAACAGGTAATGGCATTTGAAGCACAGAAACTACACTATACCCTTTTTTGTCTGCTTCATCTTAGTTTTGATGAGAGAGCTCAGAATTTTTTATACTAGATTTCAGTAATGCCAACTGAATAAGATTGATGCTTATCAACAATTCATTTCAGATCCTCTTTCTCATTCCTAGCAGCAAGGTAAGTATATCTTCCCTTCACAATCTGTTGGTGTCTTGGTTAATCTTTGTTTTTATTTTGCACTAAGTACTTGTCTCCTCTTCCCTTTTTGTCGCTAGTTTCGAGTCTTAGTTTCCTCCAGTGCTCCTTCCTTTGGGAACTTTGAAGGCATCTAATTCATTCCTTCATTGATGCCAGCAGTTCTGTTCCTCTGCTCAACCCTTTCTCTGAGAAGCCTACAAGTTTTTGGCCTTTGCTTACACAGAGCACAAGATCAGGAGTTAAAAACTCATTTAGCTGATGTGTGCCTGGGACTTGCGAGCTGGTTCTGGTCATGCAGGAGAGTGAAATAGATACCTCCTACTCTTTCCACTTCTTTCCTACTCAGAGACTTAAATGAAAATTAAACCTCCTTTTCTTCCTCTTCATGTAAAAAGTACTTCTTTTCTTTTTTTTATGAAAAGTCTATTAATCTTTTCTCCCCTGTGGAGAAAAAGGCATGAAAGAGCTCTCAAGCATCTACTCTTTAAACCACATGTTCTTGTCAGGAGACCTTAGTGATTGAACGTAATTCTCCTCAGTGAATGTGATGGCAGAAGCTGAGACCATCCTTTACTTGCATCTTTTCCTCCTTTCTCATAATACAGCAGCCTATCCTGATGGCCTGCTTAAAAGAGTGAACCCTGAAGGGAGGTGGTTCCCACATGCTTTCCAGGTTCAGATTGCTAACCCTTTTACCTATTTCATATAGCAGTTTGTTTCATGTGATAGTAGCTATCATGTGACCATAATGTGCAATAGCAGCTTGCTATTGGTTGTTAGCAGAGTAGAAGTGCTAGGGTTAAAGAAGAAAGCTGATAGGTGTTGGTGAGGGCACTGTACTTAGTGAGGAGAAATATTGGTCTCCTTTGCTGAGATGATCCACTTAGTACAAACATCTAGTAAAGGTGGGTTCTGCTAGCAAACAACATAATCCTGGAGGATTGTTACCTACTGCAGACTTGCTTGGCAAGTGTCCCATGCTACCCCACAGCACACTTATTTCCTGGCCAGGCATTGCATGGCATGGTTTATTATGTTTATATAACAGGTGTGATTAATATATTAAAGTTTTTTAATCTTTGCATTAACAATATGGGCTTCCAAGAGTGTTTGTATATTTGTATGTAAATAAAATCCTTTATTCTTTTCAAATGGTTTTCATGCTTTAAATGAAAGGATTAATTGCTACGGAATAGAAAAAGCAGAGAACAGAGAGTTAAGGATTCCTGGTTTATTCCCAGCTGTGACTTGGGCAAGTCCGCTGGGCATCCCTTTAGAAAGCAGCTGTGAGCATTAGCTTTAGGGTGGTCAAACATGCTGGAAGATACCACAAATGTCCCAGTGTGGGAACTCATAAACGAAAGACCCTAAACCAAGGGAAGCATTCTGAGAATCAAAGCCTTTATCAAGCTGTGTCTGTGTGGCTCAGTAGACTGTGATGACACTCAGCAAGCACCAGCAATGACTTGATCCTTTCCTGTATCCCTTCAAAGCGCTACAGTATTATTGCTTCAAAATGTACTTCATGCTAACGGGTAACAGAGTTAGCTGACAAGTTGTTTGACTCTGTGAGTCTTTACTGTTTTTCAAACTGTCTCCTGTCCAACGTTTTTTGTTCTCTGATGTTAAAAAAAAAAAAGTCCTTTGTAAATAATATTGATCACTGCATCATGAGATTTATATCATTCCACGAGGCTGCTGTGTGGAGAAGAGGCTGTGGGCTGTTACTTTGGCAGGGTATTTGAAAACATATTATCTTCAGCAGCTGCTGCCATTCTGTCTACAGTGTATTTCTTGCCCATCAGAAATGCAGCACCAGAGCACTTGCTGTTTATGTCTCACCCATTTGTTCTGTATTTCTTCTTGTTTTGTTTCTTCCTTTACCACAGAACAGCAAAAAAGGCTTAGTAGCCTGGCAGGTATGATATGAAAGGTCTGCAACCCTCAACTGCTGCTTCTGGTGGAGCAAAGCTGCTGCTTTGTTAACTTGTGGAGTACCTTTAGCAAACACACTTCCCAGAAACTGCAAAGGAGTTAGTATAAATATTTGTCCTATCTTAATCTGGGTCACTTAATATTTGATTTCAGTCTGTTATCCAAATGCTACCTGTGTTGCCACATGTTAGTATACTAAAAACCTAAATTACTCATCTATTCTTTGTCAGTTATAAGATTTACATAAAGTTTGATTGTTCTAGTTGACTTTGGGGGCTGCCTTTTGAGCCTTTAGGTTTATTCTCATGGGGCATATTATCAAGTTTCTCTACATAGCCATTAGTCTTGCTTGTGGTGAAGGGAAAGGAAAAGGAATATAAAACAATATTTACATGACTCTTAAGAGTATAAGTATTTGTGCTAGATGTCAAGAAATAGACAATACAATTGTAATGTGCAAGTATGCATGTGTGCTGCCATCCTTCTTTCTCTGGGCAGTTCTCTGCTCCTGTAATTGGAATGATAGTCTGTCCCTGAAAGAAGAGCAAGTTATTTTCCTGGCTATCTTTCCCTCCCCATGCCCCAAACAGAAGAAGGTCAGTCTGCAGTGGGCATTATAGGACCAGCATATTATTCACCCCTTACTCATATTGTTATTGTTGGGTTATGGCCATGGCAGGGTAAATGGAGAGGTGAGAGAGAAGAGTCACAGAGAGTGCCTAAGCACTTTAAATGTCACAAATAGAAACACAAGGAAGCCAATACTGTGTGCTCTTACTCTGCTGTGTGAGCCCTGGACTAACAGAGCCTGTCCCATGAGGCAGCTGCTGACTTAGTCCAACTTCATCCGTCAGGCTCCTTCAGCTGCTACACCAGTCTGTCCATCCTCGCCGCTGCCACCCTGCTGAGGTGACAGGCTGCATACAGCTTACAGTGGTTTCTCTCAGCTGACGCCACTCAGCTATGAGTTTGATACTTGCCTGCAAGTCCTGATAGAGGTTTCCTGTTGATTTTCGCTTTTTTAAGGTGTTTCCCTTAATTATCAGGAACTCCTTTGTTTTCTGAACTAGAGATAGCCACAGAGCAGTTTATTAGAGCCTGAATGATCCTTGGTCTGGAAGAGTGAAGCATATTGTGGCACAGCTGGGTCTGCATCTGATCTTAGCGTACCAAAACAACAGCACAAAGTTGCTTGTTGCCACCTCTCCCCCTACTTTTTATGTCCTGTTTGTCACAGCAGTAGAACTCTTTTGCTGTAGAACCCCATATATTGCTGCTGCTCTTGCAAAAGGATAGCTCAGGTACCATGGAGCATGCTTGCTGGTGCAATCTGTTTATTTGGGTGATAAGGCATCAGATTTGGTGCTCTAATTTTTAAATACCTCCAAGTCTGGTTTACAGCTCTATAAGCTCTTTTGAAATCATTCAAACCCCACTGCAAAAAACAAGTATGAAGTTTAGCCTTTATTTTCCAACTTGTAGGGTATTATAGGAAATATGTGGCGAAAGATGTCTGCTTTAGTTCCTCCCTCTGCAAAGAAAGTTGTACAGCAGGTGTCTTTGTTTGCAGCATCAGCTGAGCAGCCATACTGGACCAGCAGCTAAGCTGATTCTCTTGGTTGAGTCCTGTGGACCTTGGAAGAGCTTTCCTGGCAGAGTACACAGGGAGGGCTTGCCCTAATACAACTGTCCTGTCAAACAGACCTCTCCTGTCTCAAGGGTTGTCAGTCCAGCACCTTCAGCAAGTTCTAAGTGCACTAAAAAAATATATTTTTTTAATATATTTAACTGGCTGGTAGATTTCCCACCTGGCTATACCATGCTCGATTGCTCCTAAAATTTCATGTTATAACATTAAAGATGTGATTCCATGGTTGGGAGATAACTGGCACAGGCCAGGGGCCAATTTTTGCTGAATTAAAGATTTTACTTAGATCATGGCTGGGGCACTGGGGTCTGCCTGACAAACAGCCAACCACTTTTCCAGTGCAGGAAGCTAGGGAATCAAAAAGAAATAATATATATTTACCAGTCCTGTTAGAGAAGGACTTTGTGACCTTCTCTGGTGTCAGATTCTTTGTCCTGCGGAAAATAATGATTTTTCCAGACAGAAGCTTGGGACTTGTAACCAGTAGTGACAATGATACGTAATGGAAGAAAGCTGTGAACTTTCCTGATTTTTGCATCCTCTCTACATCCTTATCCACATCCAAAAACCCACTTACTTTTGGTCTTCAAAAGGTTATGGAAGAATGGTCTAGTTTCAGTTGCTCTTTCCCTACCCTCTTCCTAGAGGCTTAGTAAGGAGTTTAGTAATGTAAATGGACTAAATACTTCCTACAAAATAGAGAGCCCTCTACATCAGCAACATGAAAGGACCAAAAGACAGCGCACACACCTTCACAGGTCAGGGAAATAGTCTACCTAGTCTAAGTGGAAGGTGCCTTTGCCTGTGGTAGGGGGGTTGGAACTAGATGATCTTTAAGGTCCCTTCCAACCCTCCAACCCAAACCATTCTATGATTCTATGAAAACGCTAAACAAGGATTTAATAGATGCTTTGCCTGATTTTGAACATGTATAAACATTATTTAATTTTCTCTTAAAGAAGATGAAGACTTAAAGTTTGATGGTAATTTCATACCAACCACTCAAACACAAATCCTTCATGCACTGAGTTTTGCAGAGCAGAACTGTGTTTGCTCAAGGTACCAACAGATCAATGCTTTGTTATGCATGAGCCTTTCCTCTGCTAACTGCCCCTTTCAGATTTCCGCACACTTAATGGCTTTGGGCAGTATGGTGATGTGCATGTGAATAAAAGTATCTTTCTCTTTCTTAAATGCATGCAGTGACGTAAAAAGGATAGAACTTAGCAAAGTCTTGATGAGGCAGACTGTAAAATCAAACATGTTTCCTCTCCAGAAAATCCGCATAGAAAAAGTCATTGGCAGAGCCTAAGGGTTACTGTGCTGCAGTTCTCCAAAACATTGTAGAGCTTCAGAGCAACCTGGGCTCCCTTCGTTCTTTGGCCAGTAGTGGTGGTGCCTGCTGCTGTGTGGGTGTCAGTTCTGCTGCATCAAGGAATTCTGGGTGAAGCAAGATGGTCTGGAGCAATTAGGTGTTTTGCCCAGCCTTTATGCAAACTCATGTTCAAGAGGAATCATATGTATGCATAAACAACACTGGAATGTACTGTTTAAAAACTAGTTAGGGCACAGAGGTGTATTAAAAGCATCATATGTAATGAATGGGACTGTAATGAATGGGATTGCCAGGCAGGTGAGTGCAAGCTGTTAAAAAAATACTGCTCCACTACCTGGTAGGATGCTCCATTAGATTGAAATCACCAGCAGAAAAAAATTTCTAGGAGACTGTATCACTGATATTTTTGGATGAAGAATGAGACTGCAGAGTCACTACGTAGTCAGAAAGACACAAAACACAACCCACAAACAATCCTTGAAACCAGGATTTTCTGTTGTCTTACATGACAGCTGAGAGGTGCTAGCCTCCTTTTGCTGGCATCAAATGTTTTCATGCTAGGTTTCCTGCGGTCCAGATGTTAACCACAACTAGCAGTGGTGCAGTCTGTCTCATCAACTGCTTGCTAGGATTTTTGTCTTAAGAGTGTGGAATGTGGTGATGTGGTGAAATGCTGGGATAAGAATTGCTCATTGTCAATTCCAGATTCAGTGCCAGACAAACTAGTTTCTGATAAAGTTGATTCAGCACTCATACGGGACAAGCCACTTCAGGAGACAGTGCCAAGTGAGAAGAGAGCAATGGAGGAAAAGAGAAGCACTGTCAAGAGTCCTCAGCACATGGCTGATACCTCTGTTGATGACATTGGCATTCCACTTAGGGTAAGACAACACTGAGCACAAATGTACAAAACCTGGGCCAGATTCTGCCTACCTTAGGGGTTGGGGAATTCAGTAAAGCACCAGATATTGCAGAGATTTAAGAGAGGACATAATTCTAGTTCCAATGTATTTTATTGTATGATTTCTTATATTTATTATTTATTTCCTATTAGTGACCTATTTCAGTCGCCTTGGGGAGTGGGGGAGGGATGTGGATAAAAACTTAATTCACTCTTCTCGTATTTTAAAATACTGATTTCTGCTCTTTTCTTTTGCAGCTAGCAGCTAAGGGAGAATTTTGTCCTATTTTAGCTATCTTAAAGGCAGATACCTCTTTTATATGTCATGTTTAAGTTAATTCAGTGTTCAGGGGAATTATCGTGAAGAGAATTATTAACCTGTTTTTACAACTAGTGTCTGGAGTGACTTGAGCACTAAATGTTTCTAACTGCCCATTGAATACTTAGGAAATTGGTATGTGTGACTAAAATAGGCAAGGTGTCTGCAAAGCCTTCCACACAGTCTACAATTCTACATGGGTTATAACCAACCCATGCAAAGCTTGTGTGCTAATTAGTAACTTGAGTGAAGGCCTGTAGTTTCATTATATATGAGATTATATATCTGAGTGAAATCACTTGTATTTCAAAGTATTAATTTCATATACCAGAGTGTAAAACTTTTTCATTGCTGTAAGATTCGTAAGAACTTTGAAAGACTGGTAGAATTCATGGTTGTGATTATTTATTTGCATATTTATTTTTCCAATAGAATACAGACAGATCGAAGGACTGGTACAAGACAATGTTCAAACAGATCCACAAGCTAAATAGAGGTACTGTAACACAGATGTTTTTTTATTTACTTTAAAAGACCACCTTGATAACATTTTGTTTCATTCATAGAAAGAATTGTACTGGATAATCAAATAAAACCATTTTATGTTAACTAGCGTTTGCTCTGCACCACAGAACTCAAACAATGCATTTGAAATCTATGAAGGCAAAGGTGGGAGAACAGTGAAGTCCAGTGAAGGTCTGAGTTGTTCTGAAAGGTGAACTGCAGTGCCCTCATGAAATCAAGAGAGCTATTTGAGATCAGAAAGTTGCTGATAATTCCATATTTAAAGAAAATAGATCCATGAACTCTAGTTTTAGCAGCTAAACCTGATACACCCACACACTTTTAAAGGACAGTAGGTTATCACTAAAACTGCTCTGTGCGAAAGAGAAATTTTTACACTGTAAAGCTTGATTGGAAGCTCACTGAAACTAGTTGAAAGGTTTCCATTGATTTTTCGGTGAGTTCAGAATCTGAACTCTGCTTTTTTCAAAACCTCAATTTTTCTCTTTTCAAAACGTCAGATTGCGGTGAGCACTTGCAAACCTTGTAATGGTGTACTCTCAGAGGATCCTGTACTTTGGGGCACTTCTGTGCCTGGCTGCTGATACACTCATGTTTTCTTCTGTGTGAAAAATGGCTGCAGTAGCAGTTGAAAACTACTCTCTGAACAGCCTGACATGCAATAAAATGCCATTCAGAACCATGCTTACATAATAAAACACAGAGCATGCAAAACTGGAGCTGTATTTGCTGCTGCAGGTGCTGTCATGATGAGCTTTATGCATAGGTAGATGCTGTGTTAAACTGATTGGAATGTGATCCTAATCTTCATGGTCCTAACAGAGGTCCTTCAGCTCAGCTTTAGAAGCTCAGCTTCAGAAGGAGAATTATTTCAGGCCCTTTGGCTTCCAGCATCTCTCAGAGGGCCCAGACATGCATGGCAGCAACAAGCAAAGAGGCATCTAGGTTATGTCATGCTAGAACACCAGCATGAGAGAGACTGTTCTGCAGCCACGTTGTATGGATTCTTGTCTCGCCGTTCTTCCCCTTTAAATCTGTCCTCTCTCTTCTTTTTTGCAAATCACGTTCCTCTCCTTAGACACTCCTGAAGAAAACCCTTATTGCCCTACCTACATATTTCCTGAACTTCCTGAAATCCAGCAAAAAATTGAAGGTACCAGAAGTTTAGTCAGAGTATCTGTTGTCTTGTGCTTTGAGTTAACTGTACTATAGCACCCTAATAGTAACTAGATTCAGGTTCTAGATTTCTGTTAAACCGTGTGTTACACTGGTTGGAAATTCACTTATGCCCACTATACCTTCTTCTGTGATGCATAAAATAACAAAATCTTTGCTAATCCATTAATCTTTTTTAAAGTATGATGCCATTTAGTATTGTTAAAGTAGGCAATAAAATCATACAATGATAGGAGATTGGGGGATGAAGCAGAACCTCCACTATTACTGTGGATAGTTTCAAAATCCACTGCTTTTCTCTGCTGCAGAAGACAATCCTTATTCTCCTACATACCAGTTTCCTGCGTCTACTCCTAGTCCTATCTCTGAAGGTAATAATAAAGGACCATATATATTTTTCTGCACAAATGCTGCCTTACCCATTTATTTTCTTCCTGGATTTTTTTTTCTAGTTGCTGAGCATTATGCTGCCTCATAATGATTTGCTGCACTCTAAGCATTGCCTTGACTGTATGATGCCTTTTTGGCTTTGCAGTTCTTCTCTGGCTTTGTAACTAGTATTTGACTAATGTTACTTGGGGTTTGCTTGGTTTTATGCGCTTATGAGTTGTATTTAGCCATGTGCGTGCAGTGATTATTTAACATGCTTAGAATGTTGACTTACACATAAAGATGTGGTTTAACCGAGCTTTCTCCCACCCCCCTTTGAGATCAATACATTTCTTTAATTATTGGCTTCTGGTTTTGAATATTAACACAGTATTAGGGCCAGACCCAAAGTGCCACTGAAGTCTATTGGTAAAAAGGCTGCTTGCTTCAGTTTGTTTTGGGTCAGTCCCTCAATGTAGTCTTTTAAAATAAATATAACTTGGTGACATAGGTACAGGGCTGGCCTTAGGTGCACTTGGCGTATCTAGGCAAGGTCAGATTTTAATAGTCTCGTCAGTACATCTTGCAAATGTATGCTGTCTTTACCTGATCCTCTTCATGTGCTGAGCAGATTCCTTTAAACTTCATGTACGAACCAGAATTCTTTGCAGTCATGTTTCCGGGGTGGTGAAATAGCATCTCTTGCAGTGATAATCGTGTGACTGTGTGCGTGCGCATAAAAACATATATGCGAAACACTGGAATCCGCTGCACACATTGGACGTATGAAAATTTACTGATTGGGAATTTCTTATTGGTGACAGCCTTGCTGACTTGGTAGTGCTTTGGTGTCACTTTAGATCCTGCAATTTAGGAACTTGCCTACTTAGCCTGTGCCTCAAGCCAACCCTGGTGAGACTGTTAACCATTTCATTCAATGTTTATATTAAACATCTGGTGGGTACTGCATAAAAATACATATGCATACAATATGGGTTCTAGCTGAGATGCTCTAAGAAAGCCTGGAGATGTAATGTATATGTCACTGTTAAAATAGATGTGGACAAGTGTCACTCAGGTATCTAAATTAATTGCTCATTTCTTGGTGTAATGTGTAGGTGAAGAGTCCTGTCTTGCAAATCATAATACAGTGTAAATTATTTTCTATTGGTAGAATGGTATGTGGATATGGATGAGAGAGAAAAAAGAGTCTCAGTAACTAATTAACAATTGAGTTCTACAGAGATTCATTTTGCTCTTTTTTGAAATAACATAGCTTGCAAAAACAATGGTGATAACATATTGAGTCTGGGTTACTGTCCCTTATAGACTTACAAATGTGCATATGGAAGTAATATGCTGGCTTAGGGAGCTGGAATTTTCTTGGACCAAACACTCTATTTTTATTCTCAGTATGTTAGGAAATGCTTCTCTAATATTTGCTTGTATTCTTTCCTACATTAGGAAACCAGAATATCTGATGGGTTGGAGTGTGTGTTTCATGCTTAGAAAACATTTCAGAGTTATATACTAAATGGTAAAGTGTTTACAAAAAAAAGGGCTGAAGCCTCAGTTCCACATAATCAGCGTTTGTTTTTTTTTTTTGCTTTGGATTAGAATAATAGAATCATAGAATAGTTAGGGTTGGAAAGGACCTTAAGATCATTAGTTCCAACCCCCCTGCCATGAGCAGGGACACCTCACAATAAACCATGTCACCCAAGGCTCTGTCCACCCTGGCCTTGAACACTGTCAGGGATGGAACATTCACAACTTCCCTGGGCAACCCATTCCAGTGCCTCACCACCCTCACAGTAAAGAACTTCCTCCTTATATCCAATCTAAACTTCCCCTGTTTTAAGTTTTAACCTGTTTTCCTTTGTCCTATCACTACGGTCCCTAATGAACAGTGCATCTCCAGCATCCCTATAGGTCCCCTTCAGATACTGGAAGGCTGCTATGAGGTCTCCTTGCAGCCTTCTCTTCTCCAGGCTGAACAGCCACAACTTTCTCAGCCTGTCTTCATGCGGGAGGTGCTGCAGTCCCCTGAGATCATCCTCATGGCCCTCCTCTGGACTTGTTCCAACAGTTCCATGTCCTTTTTATGTTGAGGGCACCAGAACTGCACACAATACTCCAAGTGAGGTCTCATGAGAGCAGAGTAGAGGGGCAGGATCATCTCCTTCAACCTGCTGGTCACAATTCTCTTGATGCAGCCCAGGATATGGTTGGCTTTCTGGGCTGCGAGTGCACACTGCTGGCTCATGTTCATTTTCTCATCAACCAACACCCCCAAGTCCTTCTCTGCAGGACTACCATGAATTTCCTTTTTGCCCAACCTGCAGCTGTGCCTGGGATTGCTCCGACCCAGCTGCAGAACCTTGCACTTGTCTTTTTCCAGTTGTCAGGAACTTCACCTGACTGCCATGATTTTTCAAATATGGTGGACAGTGACATAGCAACTTCATTTGCCAGCTCCTTCAGGACCCATGGATGGATTTCATCAGGTCCCATGTCCATGTGTACATTCAGGTTCTTAAGATGGTCTCGAACCAGATCCTCTCCTACAGTGGGCCTAGGGTCTTCATTCTCACAGTCCCTGCATCTGCCTTCCAAGACTTGGGTGATGTGGTCAGAACTTTGATGCATAGGATCTCCTAGAAACATCAAGACTTAAGCTCTCCTCTAAAAAAAAAAAAAAAGCTACAGTCTCTCTAGAAACATAGAATATATGGCCAACCCATGAAAAAAAAAACAAAAGCAACCACCGGCAGGGAACAGTCTCTTGTTATAGTGATCAGATTTTGAAATTACAAACTGGTGATACCCTGCTCCATTAGGGAGGGTCCCATAGATAGAATGCAGCTCTGAGAAATAATACTCATTTCTGATTCATTCTTTAATCTTTATTGAATAATTCCAGATTTCTGTGTGTCAGTATTCCTTGGTGTGAAAAGAGAAAAAATGTAGACACTCTTTATAAAATACTTGAAGACAAAACATACCCATTTTCCGTATTATTGTAGATATTTGAATGCTAGCAACTGGAAAATAGCACTTTTCTGAAGTGAATTTTTCATTGTGTGATTTTCCTGTCTGAATAATGATCTATAATGTATATTGATATTTCTCTTCAAGTAAATTGGTATTTTCATTGATCACAAGCACTAAAAAGGGCTAAGATAGGTGAATGGCTGTGAAGACAGTTTGAGACATTGGTTCATCTCTATTTGCAGGTACAAGAGTTTTGTGATTTACTAAGTGGTTTGCTGTCTGAATAAACACAACTTTTATAAAGGAATACCAGTGATTTTTGTGAACAATTCAATGTAACAACAGCAAATAAATATTTGTTTCCTTTCTTAGGCTGAAAATGTTGTAATTGGCCTGAAAATTGACCTTCACTCTTTTTTAACCTGGGGGTTATGATAAGCACACTAGAGTCAATAACCATCTGTTTGGAACTTAAACGTTGTAATTCATTCACCAAAAGAGGAGCTAAAAATTAAGTCTTATTTGAGTCTTCCTGAAAAGCTTGATTAAGGCTGGAGTGCAATTTCAGGGCAATCAGCTGTGTTAGCTAGATTGTTTTTTCCAGCAGATGACAGTGGCCATAGCAGCTGATTGATGTCCTCCTTGAGAGAATATCTAGGAATTGTTTCAGTCTGTTGATCAGCATCACTAAATTCACAGAAGTTTTTTAGTATGTTCTTCTTATTTAGCTTATTTTGGCTTCATCTGTTTTGTTTCTCTCTTTCTCTCTCCCTCTCTCTCTGAATCTCTCTCACACTTTTGGTGGTTTCTTCACAATAGCATTGGTGATACTTTTGTTCACAGTTCTTGCATTGCATTGCATTGTAGTTTCCTGCACTTGCCTTGGCAGTCCTGTAAATGTCTCATGTACACATCCCTGCAAGTTTGAACCCTCCTCAGCATGGAAAGGTGATTGGCCTGTGGCTCCAGTTTCCAGGTCTGATCCCAACTTCCCCTGCTACTACCTCCAATTCATTGAGGTTATTCTAAAGCCCGTTAAAGATGGTGGAAAGATACTGCTAGGTTTTTGATCCAAAGTCTCTGTCCGTCACCTATAGAGTGGGGGCTGGTAATGCTGCCATCCTCCCGCCTTCTTTCTGGGCACGTCTGCCTTGTGCACTACAGTACCATGTTACCTTTGAATAGGGCAGTCTGTTGTTCCATGGCCCAAGGTGACACTGTGTCCTGGGAGTGACATTGCTGTGTTGATGCAGTGTAATACTTCCACTGTCAAAGAGAGAAAGTTGTTCAGCTTGGGGGCCAGACTGCACCACTGTTACACTGATGTCATTGCTAGCTCTTTTAGAGCTGCTTGAATATCTCTACTGCATACTATAGACATGTCTTTCCTATTTAAAAAGTTCTTCAGAACAAGGATAGTCTGTTGGTGTAAGTATACACATGTGTCTCGTGCCAGGAATATTGTCTGTGCATAAAAAATAATCTGAGTCAGAGAACAGATTTCAACTTGGTGTATAAGTTAATGCAACGAAGATGGCCCAGTGATTATCATATGTGATTGGGAGGAGGACTTCTCAGTTCTTTACTATGTCCAGCACATAATGAATTATTTTTGGCATATATTATGGCTTTTAGATACTCTATTTACCTTTCAGCTTTTGATAAAGTGGATCTAATAACCCTTGCTGTAGGGTTTTGTGATAAAAAGTGATTGTTTTCTGAAGTGCTTTGAGAGCCTGGAAAAAGGTATTAGTGTAAGTAATAATTCATATTTATGAATAACCTAGGAATTGTTTAAACGCAAATTAAACCTCATTGAGATTTTCTTTTTTAGGATCCTCTCCCTGTGGTAAGTATTGGGCTTATCACACGAATTATGACCATTGTTTTAGTAGAAGAAATGAGAATGGTCTCTGTTGCTTCTTTGGGGCTTTTTCAGCTCACTTGCAAAATGCTTGTGTCTTTCAGATGAAGATTCTGATTCATACTCTCCTCGTTATTCCTATTCTGAAGACAGTAAGCACTTCTCATTTATTGTGTAATCTGTCAAACAGAAAGTGCATGTAAGCCATGTATTTATTTGGCTTTTATCCAGTTCCCCAATGCTTGTATATTTGTCATCCTACAGGCAGAACTCACCTTTCAGTTCCCCGCTCCAAGAGTGAGATGGACAATATTGATTCGGAGAAGGTTGTTAAGAGGTCTGCCACTTTGCCACTGCCAAACCGTACTTCATCATTGAAATCAAGCCCAGAAAGGTGACCTGAACTTCAGTAGTGGAAGAATCTCTGAGAGCTGTGAATGGGAAGGGAACAAAGGTGGAAGCTTTAGGTCCACAATTCCATTTAAACTTCTTTTGAGGAAGTGGAGATGTAGTTTTGTCTCAGATTCTTCTGCTAGCTAGCAGTGAACTCCTTCATTGTCGCATCCCAATCCTCCATTTTGTATGTCCTGTTTTTTACCAGGCATCCCACAGTCTGTTGCATAGTTTCCTGCCTGGGTGAGGAGTGCTTCCCTGGGTGTTATGCTGATACAGTGCCTACCACAGAGGCACAGTGGAACCTCAGTGTGACACTGTAAAGGCAACTCTGAATACAAGCAAGTAGCAGTAATTGTGAAGAAGTAAAATTTGGATTTATGTTGAGCCTTGGTAAAAGTTTTGTTACATGTTCAATTTCTGAGTAGTCCCCCTCATACGAACTTTGTTAGAAGTAGGTTCTTGGTAGTGGTGTAATTTCTGATGTTTCTTTTCTGTCTTCTGATATTTTTTCCCTCACCAAATTCCACATGTTCTTAATATTTTTAACTTTAAGAAAATTGCTGCCTAAAATGAGCAATGCTGTAATTTGAGATTGCTAATTCAGAGAACATCTCAAGCCACTGGATCAGGAGGCAGTGTCTGTTGATAAAATATGTCTTTCTGATGCAGGAATTGAAGACATACTGCTTTGGCCCTCTGAGAAAACTCTTTCACATGAAAAGATTGCAATAATCAGTGCTTCCTATTATCCTATATTCCTTTATTCCTTCCTTATCCTTCCTTATATTCCCTATTCCTCTTATTCCTTTCTATATTCCTTTTCAGAGGAGCTGAGCATTGTAGGATATGGACCCTGAATACCCTGTGGCTACTGCTGTCTGAACTGTGCTAGTGTGGACACTGCACAAAATTACAGTGGTTTGGATAGTCAATAGACTGTTCTGAGCCATCTTTAAATATACTAGTCTGAGATGGTTTGTTTGTATCTCTAGAAAAGACTCCCTGTTGGACCCCAGCGCGGCCCCTATTAGTAGTACTCGGGTAATCAGTGAGGTGGCTAAAATGAAGAAGTTTAGCAAAAGAGCTTTAATCTGAGTTCTGCTCAGTTTGAACATATTCATGTTTGTGAGCTTATTTGAAACCCATCACTAAGTTGATTTTAATGAGGAAAGATATTGAAGCCTGGAAGTTTATTGAAAGTATTTGCAAGAAAAAACTCTCTGCTCTAGTGATTTCATCAGTTGAGCTGTACAAAAGTGCTATAAATAAACAAATACACACCTGGAGCCCTATCTGAACTATTCTTTTTGCAGCAGGCTTCTTTCCTAGATGAAAACAAGTGCTCTGTTTAACAGAGTAACAGTAAAGTACTCTGTTTAACAGATTAACAGGGAAAGGCGCCTGTCAAAAAGAAGTGTTTATCTCCACTGAAGCCACAGTGTTTTGGGTTAATTGATCTTTCTTTCCTCAGGACTGACTGGGAGCCTCCAGACAAGAAAGTGGACACCAGAAAATACCGTGCAGAGCCCAGGAGCATTTATGACTATCAGCCAGGAAAGTCTTCAGTTCTGAACAATGAAAAGATGGTAATATTTCTTTTATACTATGTTGTGCCTTTATCCTGTGATTGTAAAATACCCCTCAAGTGCTTGTCCAGTTCCATTTAGGTAGGATTCCTTATGCTTACACTGCAATGCTCACGATGTATTTCCTGTATATTTTGTTTAATAACTGGTTTTTGTTCTTAATAACTTCCTAACATTTTTATTCTCTTTAAAGCAAGATCCAGGGGGAGTGAGAGACTTCCTTCGCTTTTCAACTTGTTTTGTTTTCTGTGTTAAGTATGGATCACTAACCCTACTTTTTAATCCATGTTTGACACTATGACCTGTTCAGCAGCTGTTTTGCCAGTGCTAGTTGGTGCAGGAGGGTTGAGTGCATTATGCAACAAAGGAGGCTGGTTCAGTTTCTGTGTTCCTCTGAGGCTTTAAACACCTAATGCCTAATGTTTAGAGTGCCTGTAATGTACCTCAGGGGATGCCTCTGAGGTGCATTGGGGCATGGCCGTCTTCCTAGGTTGCTTTTTTCCTCAGCTGGACTTCACTACTTCTGTGACAGAGGTGGCAGAACTTAATGTGAGCTGGCTCTCCAGCTATGCTGGTGTGTAACCTGAAGCACTAAGTGAGGTTTTACCAGTTCCAGTTTGAATCAATAAGAACTGCTGCAAATTGTGACAGATAGGGCACATACAAAAGTCTCGTTCTGCAGGCTTGGCTGAGAACACTTGGCAAGCAACAGGGCAGAGAACAGAGAGGTGGTGCTAACCTCCTAAGCCAGTCCTGCATAAATCACCACAGCTCACTCAAGGTGTCCTTCAATGGTATAAGTATGTAAATGCTAGAAATGGTACAGGAAGATATAATTGCTCTATATAGGTGTTATTTGAAGGACCATCATCAGCATAATTGGGAAAAATTGTACAAAGCTCATCAAAGACAAGAAGAATGCGTTACTTCCAATGTTATTTTTTGAGCTTTAATTTCAAGCCATTGATCACAGAAGAAAGGAGGTGCTGAAGAAGTGGCTTCATGGTCTCTATCAGTCTCGTTAAATACAAGACTAATTCAGTGATTAGCAACTAGATCTTTCAAGGAAGTTGCAGGAGATTTGTGATATCACAAATCACACCCATGTGCAATCACACCCATGACTATCAGAATTTCAATCCAAAACTGCTTCAGAGCAATGGAGAGCCTTCTGTTGATGTCAATGGGCTTTCTTTCCATGTAAAGACAGTTATATAATAAGATGAGTACTTCTGGTTGGAGTGCAGTGAAGAAGAAAATGGAGGCATTGTTTCTATTGTGCCTTTAAGAAATTGTCAAATATTCGTCAGACCGCTGGAGATCGAACAAGATGTAATGATTTATCTTTCATATTGAAGCATTGCTTCTCCTTCAGATCACTCATGAGCTCTTGTCCTGGGGCGTTTGTTGTGATGTCTAATGGCTGTGTCAGAGTCTGGGACACCTTGCCAAGCCCAGCACTGTTGGGAACTCCCCGCTGTCTCAGTAACATCATCACAGGATGATTTGCATCAAGACACTTTATGTTGGCTCTCTGTGCATGTGTGTGGCTCATCGCTTGTGGTGATAGAGCACATGGAATCACACTGGCATATCAGACATAATGTGTTTATATTTTTAATGCACAGAGATCCATTATGTCTAAGACTAGGTACACTGAAATGCAAGAGTTTGCTAGATGTCTTTGTGAAGGTGGCACCTCATAACCCTGAGCAATGGGCTTACTCTCTTATCTCACCAGTAATGTTTTTAAACAGCTACAACTATTTCAACTTTGTTTCATTAAAACAGATTGTGTGAACAGAAGGGAACTTACTTTTCAACTGTACTGTTTTCTGTCCTGTCTGATTTTTCCTTCTTCGTAGTTTTGTCTGATTCTCTAACATTTATTTGTAAAGAAACAAGTAATATTGTCTTTCTATCCATCCCTTCAGAGATCTTTCAAGGATGCGCTCTCTCTGACTTGTCTCCTTTGATTCAGAAAACCACCATTCACTCTGTTTGCAGTGTATAGAAGAGGGTTTCTCACATACTCATGTGCTGTTAAAGATGCAGTATTTGATTCAGGTCTCACTGAATCTCTATTTTTAACCAAATGAAGATAAAAAAAAAAATTCTAAGTACATGCAGCTTTGGACTCAGTGGAGTGTCTGACAGTAGGACTGAGGGAGTGGTTGACTCCCAGCTCTTCCATTGAGTCTCCCTGTGACTCTGGGCAAGCAGCATTATCTCTCTCTGTGTGCGTCTCCTGATCTGTAAAATGCAATTCATTCATATTCATGTTGCTCACAGAGATGCCATTAGGCTTAACTGATGTTTGCAAAGCAGTTCACGGCCTTTGTGAAGAGAGGTGCTACAGAAATTCCAAATTAAAAGGCGAAATATCTACATTTTAGAATGGGAACCATGGAATCTGCATCTCTAACAGTCCCTTTCTGTGTATTCTTTGCATAATGTTATCCTTCTCTTTCTTCCATTCCCCTATCACCAACTCCTTTAGACTCGGGATATAAGCCCAGAAGAGATAGATTTAAAGAATGAACCTTGGTATAAATTCTTTTCGGAATTGGAGTTTGGGAAACCGGTAAGTTTGATAGTTCCGATGACCCATGAAGTCAACCTGCCTTTTCTTTTTCTTTTTGCCCTGTCCCCTTCCCTCCTTTTTACAATGATTTTCACATTCTTTTGATAGGCCTTAAACCTGGAACAGTTGCCTCACTTATTTAAAAATGTGATTATTCATAACATCACTCTGGTACTGATGCAAAGCAGCTGTTCTGTGACCACTTTTAAGTATTTTTGTCATTTACAGACATTGCCCACCTTCCAGCCATATGTATCAATAAGGCAATATTTTTTCACACACCATAGTTCAAACTGCATTTTTGTTGTTAATGTGTAGAAGTAATGCCTTGTTCTCATTACTGAAAGGCCTAATTAAAAGCCCTTATTCTCCCTCTGCCTAACAAGTCACCTTTAAGTCAAGGTGAATCGCTCATTTATTCCTGGCCCTGGCTTGTAAACTGTAGGTCAGTAATTTCCAGCTATCCATAAACAGATCATGACCCTGTTTCCTGCTCATTTCCTTATGCATGTAGCTGCCCATTGCCTAAATGGGGTGCATCAGTCTGTGTTGAATAGCCCTTGCTATTCCCTGAAAGCAAAAGAGCCTGAGAACAGTGTGCTTTCTTTACAAATGTGTTGCTATGTGTGGGGAAAGAAAAAAAAAAAAAAAGAGAAAAAAGCCTTGATTTCCCGCTCTGGAAAAGATGAAGTAAAGCTTAATTACTCAATAGGACAAAGGACATTTTGATGGAGAGAACACAACAGTGGTCATGGCTACTGGAAAAAATGTGACCTTAAAGCATTTTATGGCCTGATTCTTGCTGGTTAAACTATGTTAACTTCATTATTAAATACTATTTAATAAGCTACTCTTATTGCACCAGAGGGTCAGTATCAGCCTCTTACATCTACTCATGTATAGTGGTTGTTTCTCCCTTCTCCTAGAGATCAGTCATCAATTGGCCACACACACCATTTTTTGAGTGCTCCTGAGATTTCCCTGCATGTACAGCAAAACAGAATGTTATTTTTAAATTCAGTGCTAGCAACTGCAACTGCACATGGACACCAGAGAACAGGTTTTCTTTAAATCTAGCCTTTGTTCTCATGGAAGTGACAAAATTCCTTTGCACAGAATGTAGCTGCCTGAGGTTGGGTGCCCAGTCTGATCACATCATAGAAATAGTGTAATTTTTCCTGAAAATCAAACATGCACAGGGTCTGTATGGTAGTCCCTTTTGTCATAGCTATGTATTATAGCAATGAATCTTCCATTGTAAGTCAAAGAAGGAGCTTCAACAGTGTTTGAAATGAAACCCCCTAACTTTTAGGCAATAGAGGTCAGGTAAAACCAACCTCACTGGGGCTTTGAAGTGATGTAAGTGTAAGTATTTAACTCTTCACAAGTTGTCACAGTTTAACATTTCCATGAAGTGAGAAGAAACCTGGTTCTCTTTGCTGCTGCATAATTAATCACCCTATGCTCTTGAAATTAATTAATGTTTGCATCTCCATGATCCTTTGAGTTAGTATAAGTTAATGGAAAATATGTCAGAGAAAGGTGAGTATTTATGCTCTTGGGGCTTTCTAGGAGTGAGGGTATATCTGTTCTTCTAGAAGTGTGCATTTGTGCTTTCAGTCATGCAGACTTGGCCTTCAGAAGAGAGCATGTCAGGCTACACCAACAATCCATCATGTCAAACTTGCCCTAGCTCCAAAGCCATCCAACTATGCACCCTGATCACTATGAATGTAGTATTCTGTACTTTGTCATCAAGCACTTAAATTGAGGATGCCATCTCAGACTTCTATAGCTACCAAAGCTCCATCTGAGCTTCCTTACCACAGCCAAAGGAGCATTTTTTTTGTAGTTTTGCTCACTCTAATCAGTAGAGGACAAGATTTTTGTGACCAGCTGGTGGCTAAGTCTCATACCTAACCAGAGAGTTTAAACTGATGTTTGCTAGTGATTTTCAAAGGTTCTGTTTGTTCCAGCTTTTTTTCCCAGTGCTGGAGATAAGGTGTACTTCTACAGGCATGCTTCTACAGGTGTGGTTTCCCCTGGCTTTCTGACTTTATTTGAAGCTATGTGACATGGACGGGAAACACCCATAGTAAAAGGATTCTCATAAGGATTCTCCTAAGTCTGTGAGTGTAGTTCTCCAAATGGCCAGGATGGGGCTCTCCCCATTGTAGAAGGCATATGTGCTTCTTAGGGCAGCTGAAGCAACACTTCCCTGGACCAACATCCCCGGTGCATTCCTGGGCAACTCCATGGACATGCGTGTGCCCTGCAGACAGGTAGATCAGTCTCTGCAGTATGGATGCTTTTTCATTGTGCTGCTGGGACTAAATCGTCACACACTCCTTCCTCCTGATCCATGGCTGTGCAGCTCCATGGAGCTCATCTGTGAAACTTGACATTTGGTCAGTCTAAAGCTCTGTTGTCATCTGCTGTGATTGTGGGATCGCACACAGAGGAACTTTCTCCCAGCCCTTCCTGAGATAGCACTGAATAAACCCTTTGCTATAAATGGAAAAGCAGGGGGCTGGAAAAAGGTGTGTGTATCATGTCTTCTCACCTCCTTCCCTTCAGTTCCTTGCTCCAAAACTTAGACCTAAATCTTTACAACACCATTTACACTCCTGCAGTTGCTAATTTGATGGATAAGAAATAGGTATTTAGCATTTGCATCCACAGAGTGGCTGTCCAAATGTCAGCCAACAGGTTATTTTTGTTTGGAAACAGCAGATGTATTCTGATTTCAAGAAGTAAGAATAAAGTCTTTTTGAGCATATTAGTGAGAGGTGCATATCTGGTGAAACAAAGGTATTAGCATGCCATTTGGATAGGAGTGTCAGGACAAAGGTCTTTCACTTTGAATATGTGCACATGTGCATCCAAACAGGAAAATCCTATTTGGAAATTGATGCCTTCACCTATAAGATTAATTTTTAATAACTAGTTCCCAAACTTCAACATGTCCCACTCTTTCCACCAAAATCGTCCACAAGCAAACCCTCAAATGAGTGAAATAAAGAATAACAACTCTGCATTCTCATTACCCCACAATGCCACCACTGGAAATTCAGCCATTTGTTCACCTGGTATGTATTCATAGTCTGGTGTGAGGGGGGGGGAAATCCTCTGTTTTTTTTTTTATCAAAGGCCCTTGTTTTACCCTTTACTTTTGAAAAGAAGAATGAGCAAAACAAATGCTTTTTATGACTGTGTGTTTTCCCCCCTTCCCCTCTCCCCCCCCTCCCCCCCCCCCCCCCCCCCCTTTGTTTTTTGTGCTAAGAATGCTTTAACCACCAGCTATGGGCTCCCTCTAGAGAGTCCAAAATCCCTTAGATCACCTTGCAGAAGTAAGAATTTCCTCAAACACTACTGTAAACAGCCCCTCCGACTGCATGTACGCTCCCTTTTACCTCCCATGATCTCTTGATATTTGTGCTATAGTGGATTTATCCCTCTTTCTATCTCTCTTTCTCTGTTGTGTTTGGGTTTTTTTAAACTTCTTTTCCGTGTTGATGCAAATCCCCTGTTGTATTCCTTCTCTGTTCTAATCCAGTTTCCATATTCTCTGTGATGTCTTTCCTTATCTTCATTTCCTCATTTCCTTCCTCTGCTTTCCATCAGCCTCCAAAAAAGATTTGGGATTATACTCCTGGAGATTGCTCTATCCTTACTAGAGAGGATAGAAAGGTAATTGTGTCTCACGTACGTTGTACTACAGCATCTAGCGCGTATGTATGTGTGTATGTGGTTTTCCTTTTTTTTGTAGCATTGCTTGGGTTTTGTGTGCTTGTGAGTGATTTGTTTTAATTGGGCTTGAGCTCATTAGCCTAACAATTAAGTAGCTAGTAAATTGATTTAATAAACAATTCCTAAAGCATAATCAGCCATAATTGAGAGTGGTGGTTTTGCTATCTTGCAATGATAATGATACTAACAGCATATTGCATATTGTTACAGTGTCTTTTTTTTTTTTTACAGGTGGGTTTTATAACTTTATGGTTTGTAGAATTAGATTCTAGCAGGCCTGTGCTTTTCTTAATTTTCAGTGTTAAATGCTTAAAACTATTTCTTCTGTAATGATTGAATCATGATTAATCACTGGTGAATTTCTTTGTATTGTCCAAACCATCTTTGTCTTTTTTTGATTAAAAGGCTCACTTTTTTTTTTGTTAAATTAACATTCCTTTGGTTTCCCCTAACCCTAAGCATTATTTTCCCATTCTTCTTCTCCTTCTTTAACCAGACTGATCTAGAAAAAGACCTCTACCTCTACCAGACTGAGTTAGAGGCAGATTTAGAAAAAATGGAGAAGCTTTATAAAGCACCACATAAAAAGCCACAGAAGGTATTTCCTATTCTTTTCATGCTGCCAGTCCCTGTTTCCAAACTCTCTGCTCTAATCTATTCACTGCTGGATGATTATTAAATGAGGTTGGGATAAATAATGGTTCTGACTGTTCTGACTGCATGGCTTGCTGTGTTGCTGTCAGAAATAATAGAACATGATGCTGAGAATCCGGCTTGAAATCCATTTCAGATACATCTGCAGTGATTTCCTCTATCCCCGATTCCCTTTCAGCTGCCCAACCTGTCCCTCCCCCTCACATCTCCCTTTAGGATTTGGAGTTCAGTGTCTGCAAAAAAACCCTATTTTTCACATGAATAGGCAGCAGCAATCAGCTTAAAATTCTTGGTTGGCATCACGTCATCATCTCGTGCCTTTCAAGCGTGTTGCCATCTACCCTCCCTTCATACAAGCCTGCTCTCTCCTAGAAGCTCATGCCTATCCACGATTTGGATATTCCCAAGGGATTTTACACAATTTTTCTTATGCTGCACCTTGCCAGGGCCGTCTAGGGGCAGGTCAGCTGCTGCTGCTGTTTTGAGGGTCTTCAGGACCCGAAACATGAAGCAATAGATTAATTTGGTAGCACGCCTTTTTTTTCTATTTCATTCTGTTGTGATTCATTTCCTTTTTTTTTTTTTTAATTTTTTTTTTTGAAGCTGCGGCATTTCACCAGCACCTGAGCAAAGCTGCTCGCTCTTCTACATAGGAATTCTCAGATAGTTACCAAGATAGAGCATTTCTTCTAAAATTGCCTTCAATTTTTAATAATGTGCCTAGGAAGTGTTAGATGGATTTAAAGCAAGCGGATAAGAACTGGCTTTTGCAATTGAACCTGTGCAGCTGGCATTGCTTCTCTTAAGTAAGGAAACTGAACTGAAATATTGCTTTACTTGTTAGTGCTTTGGTATTATTTTTTGAATGCTGGGGAGTGTTTTGCTGCAGAAATGTAATATACCTTTAAAGCAAAGGCGGGCAGTGACCGGTTGGGGAAAAAGCTTGGGGAAATAATTATGAGCATGTATCTTCTGGTCATGGCCCAGCTGGTTATCTCTTCTTGCTTTTGGCTTTATTCACAATGACTCATTTGCAGACAAAGAATAGGCTCTGCGAAAAGGCATCGGCTGTGCTAAAAACCTGTCACTGCCCTGAAGGAACTCGGGAAAATTGTGACTTTTCTGCAAAGACATTGACAGCTTAAATTTCATTTAGACTTAAACCTCAATGTCTTCTAAAGGCTAATATTCAAGCAGTAGATGGAAAATTACTTAGGCAAGCCTTTCTCTTTCTCCCCATGTGTGTGAGTGCCAATGACTTTCATTTTGACTTTTGCAGAATACAACAGGTGTCACTCCTCTGGAAACTTCCACAGAACATTCTTCCTAGTAAGTTTTCCAATTGCTTTTTGATGTCTCTTTTACCATCTGAGGGCACGTAGGGCAGGGTTTTGGGTGTTGGAAATGGGTTGCCTTTATTTTTTGGTGATGGATATAGACAAATGTGTGTACCGTGACAATTGTACAGGTGCTTTAGATGAGTCCAGGTACAATATCTGCTCTTTGATCTTGAATGAATTTTGAAGTAATTACATCAGTAATTTTATTGTCTAGATAATAATTGCTGTTTATGCTAGGTAATGACTTTAAGATCTGTTTTTGTTGTTCGTTTGTTTGCTTTTTAATCTCCATCATGATGTGGTTTGTGAATTGTATGATTGTAACTTCATGCAAGTAACTTCACTGTGTGGAATAAACAAAGTTTGTTTCTGATACACATATATGATAGATTGGCTCCTGTTAGTTATTCTCAGTTATGTGCACCAAATCAAATGGATGCTGCACAGTGATCCCCTTTGCATGGATGGTTGTTAGGAAAGACATGTTCTTTTCCAGACACCCATTAATATAATGTATTCACCACCCCTTTGTGGCTGCCTCAGAGGCCTCTTGTACTTCTTTCAACAATGTTGCCTTCTGTTTGTGCTCATTGTGCTGAGAAACTTGTACACTGTTGTATTGTATTGTTTGCTCCTATGACTGTTTAGTTTTGGTAGGGAGAGAGCAATAAGATAAATGAAAATCTCAGAGATTAGCATAAAAAGCTTATACTTGACAAAGGACTGCTAAGGTTTCCACCCACAGCAGCACTCTCTGTGGCCTTTCTGACACCACCAAAAGCACACAGGCATTCTAGTGCCTGAGCCAGGGAAGGGATGGTCTGGGAATGGGACAGAACAGTGAGGCCTGGTGTGAGGGTTGCACCTTCTTCACTGCCCCATCTTTAGAGAGCAGGGAGAAAAGATAGCTGAAGTTCACTGGCTTTTTTGCAGTGTTATTCTTCCCTCTGTTTACCTGATTCGATGCTGCAGCCTGCTTTGGCCCTAATAAGGGAGCAACTGGTAAAGGAGCACTGCCAAAGGCCTCCTCTCTCTCCCCCAACTGTATTCTTAAAGGTGGATAGTTTTAACTCTTTGGTTTTTAACAACTAGGCTAAAGTGCTTTTACTTCCCAGGTGAGGAACTTCAGGCCAGTCATTTATTCCCTGCAGCAGCTGGCAGGGCTTCCCTGTCAGGGAACCTGACAAAGAGAAGCACTGGGATAACCCCTGTAAGACACAAATCCACTGTAGCTGTTGGTTTGTTTGAGCATTGCCTAGGTTGAAAAAGTGACAGTATTCCCTTTTTTGTGGTGCTTTTCATGAGCTTTTACTCCAGAAAATAACTTACGAGACTGCATATGACCTGGTTTTCCTAGGCCAGAAAGTAAAGTCTTCTCTGTGATCCAGACGTTGTGTAATTCCACCTCCGTAGCCAGTCCTCTGATGTATTTGAAATCTTTCTCTTTCCCCATAAGTACAGCATGTATCCAAAATAAACAGATGCATGTACAAATCTATCCACAACAAGCAGGCATAACCACAATGTTTCCACACTTACACAAGTTTGAATCACTCCTGGACATGACTGTTCACTGGCTTTCAAAGTGTTTCCATGAATTGGCAAATGCCATGCTTTATTTTTTCAAGCTTTCCAGCAGTCATGCTTTGGCCTCAAAATAGCTTTGTGTGAAACTGCATCTTATTCTGAAGAGCCCAGTTCAGTGCAAAAAACTGGTATCAGATGAGTTTAGCTTTTAGAAAACACTGTCTGCCTAATTGCTCAGTGAGTCTTTTGTACCTAGCAAGGCCATTTATACCACAGCACTGTCAATTTTTTTTGTTAAGAGAGAAATCTAGAAATCAGACGCAGGGGCATACTTGTACTCAGACTCCTGTCTGAGGAGAGGGATTTGTGATGAATGTTCAGTCTTTAAAAGCCAAATAAATTTAAATTGTACTCATTTTAACAGCATTTTTTTTCTATATCTGCATGGTAGACCCAGAGTCCTGGGCTTTTCATTCCCTGTAGTGGAAGCCTGAGGAAAAGCTTGAGCAGAACTCTGTGCATCTGGGAATTTCTTTGGTATTTAAAACAGTAGTGTCAGCAACCCCATACTCTGCATGGTCCCCCACCAGTGGGATTCAGATATTGCTCCGGGAATTGTGAACTATAGTGTTAACTGTGAAGCTGAATTGGTTGGGATGAACTCCTGAGCAGCTGTGCTTTGTAAGCAGGGTACACGCATGGCTAGTGTTTAAGGAGAGAGGGCTGGGAGCTGAAAGTTATTTGTTCTACTTCCAGCTAGCAAGTGAATTTGTGTCTATAAAGAAATGGTGCATCTGCTCTGTGACTCTCTTGTCTAATCTGTGAAATAAGGAGTGGCTTTCTGCCACCTGTTTTCTGTGGGATTGAGCTGGCAGAGTTTCCACAGGTGGAGAATGCTATGGTAGTGCCAAATCTGGAACATTATTGAAATGTCATGTTCTTCGTTCAGAACCAGTTCTTCATACTCAGTTTATTCTGTGTTCGCAAGTGTGCTTTTCTCTTACTCTGCAGGAAGCTCTCAGCAAATAGAAATGACTCACTGGTGTCCCTCCTCTTTTGTGTTTTCCAGCTCTGCATATTCACCCAACTACCAAGCAGTGAAGAGGGAATCAGAACCAGACCCTGCTGGCTTGGAGAATGAAAGGCAGATTTACAAGAGTGTGCTGGAAGGTGGAGATATCCCATTCCAGGGGCTGAGTGGCCTCAAGCGACCTTCTAGCTCTGCTTCCACAAAAGGTAGGTGATCAGGGCACTAACCTCTTCATTCTGCACAGTGTCAAAAGACAGGTGATAAAAGTGTGAACTGCTGCAAGGTTGATAGTCCTCGAGCAAGTTGAGGTTTCCTTGTCCCCCTCTTTGCCATCCCCTGTTTTCCCTCCATTTTTGTCTTAGATCACACTGGCCAATAATTTTCATGACCCCTTTATCTGATCCAGGTTCCTCTTTTCAGCAGGGACCAGCTCACTCCATCCAGCATATCAACCACACCCTGTACCCTTATGTTCTTCCTCAAGGCTGCTTAGGCTGGCCTTGTTATCTATCTGCTCCCACTACCTTGCCATGCTAGAGCCCTTCCCTGCCCTCTCTGCTCTTCCTGCTGTGGAATCTCAGCAGGCTACACCATGTCTACTGGCCTGGCTACCTTGATGTAGCTGCAACTGTGTGCTGCACAGCCTCCTGCCTGCCAGGGGTGTGCTGAGAATGCATGGGACACTGTGAACCAGCAATGCCCTGCAGGCTCTGAGACAGGGAGGCAGCAGGGTCTGCTGCATCTCTTCCCCTTTCCTTCCCCCATCATGGACTCTCTAGATTAGGACAAGGAAGAGCCTGACTCCCATCAGGGAGTTGTACTGGGGAATATATCCTGAGCCAACTTCAGCCTAAAAATGGCTTCAGATGGGGAGAGGACTGAGGAAGGAATGCATTGGTTTTCTGAGCTGCTTTCCCTAAAAATAGTTCATCATACCAAAAAGGTCTCTCTCTGTCTCCCTCTTTCAACTATTTTCAGCATTATGTCAGGCCTGTAGGGCTGGGAGTCAAACTGGGTCTGAACAAAAATATCCGTTCAAACAGTTATTATTTCCCAAACTGCAATTGAACCTGAATGGTGATTTTGACATCCAAGTTTAAATTCAAATTGGAAACTGACCTAAAAACTGCAGTCTAAGCTGAAACCAGACTGGATCTGAATTTTAAAAAAAAGTAGTGTCCTGATCTGACTCCTTGATTTTTAAAGAAAATATGGCCAACCACAATGTCTGAAGGACACTTGGCTTATTCCTAGTATGGGACTCTCAAAGAAGGCTGTTCTTGAGCAACACCAGCCGCTGCAGCCTGGATGTGCTAGCAGTCAGCCACAAATTGTAATCTTCCTCCCAGAAATAAACTGTTTGGCAAGTACTGTAATGAGACCATAGTAGGTGTGATTAAAAGCTTAATATTAAGCCATTTTTGCAATGTTAGTGCCCCTGCATTCTTGCTGACACCCTGATCCTGCCCACAATTCAGCTGCCCTTTTCCATGGTGCTGCAGCTTTCCTAGAAGCTGATGTGCTGGCACTTTTTTAGAAGGGTACCTTCACAGTGCTCCAGGTCTGCTTCTGACCAAGCCTCTCATTTTAGAGATGTTAGCAGCACTTCACCTACTCCTGTAAGCGTGGCTTGTTGTGCAGTTTCTGCCTGCTTTCCTTTGATTTGAAACTTTGTTTCTTTAAAGTGCATTTTATGAAACCCAAGCATGTTCTTTCTCCTTTCTCAACAGCTTTCTAGCACTTAAGCTAACAGGTTGTATTTATTTTATTCTGCATGCTTACCAGTGGATCGTAAAGGTGGGAATGCTCATATGACTGCACCCTCTTCAGTTAATAGCCGAACCTTTAACACTAGTCATACTGGTATGTTAGGTCACGCATGTAAACATAAGAAGCCCTTATCAGCTGCAAAAGCCTGCATTACTGAAATCCTCCCTTCTAAATTCAAACCCAGACTAGCAGCTCCAGCTGTTCTTGTGCAGGACAAGAAGGGTATCTTGCTGCCTCATGAGAAAGCTCAAAGCTGCGAAAACCTTCGTAGCTCCATTACCTTGTTTGATAATAAAAAAGCTTTCATGGTAGACATAGGGGAAAACATAGAAAACATGTTGATGAAGTCAAAGGAGGAGTATGCTATCAAATCTGGCAGTACCATGAGCCTGCAGGAGTATGGCACCAATTCTAGGAAAGGCTACCTGTTCCCTGCCTCCAAGAAGAGTGGGATGGAGTTTACAATGCTGTACAAAGACATGCACCAGATCAACCGGTCCAGGATCCATTTGAGCACAGTCTCCTCCTGCAGTGTGAGAGATATTGCATCTCAGTTTGAGAACGAAGCAAAGGACAGGATGGAGCACAGCCTTAGTCGAGAAGATTCAGAACAGATCCCCAAACACACCGTTTCCTCCCGTATCAGTGCCTTTGAGCAGCTGATCCAGAGATCCCGATCAATGCCCTCACTTGACTTTTCCACTGGACAAAACAAACTCACCACTTCTCTCCAGTCTAAGACTTGCCTCAGTTCAGCCTATTCTGCAGAGTTTCTTCTGGATTTGCCAAAAGCACACCAAGAAGAGAAGGATGCTACCAGCTTGGCAGATAAATCCTCTCTCTCCTGCAGCAACATGGAGGACACTGCTTCAGATGTCAGTGATGCCATCCCTATGGACACACTTTCAGCTTGCACGGATGAGATAGACCTCCTCTCAAATGCATCCAATGACAGTGGTGGCAGCAGCAACCTTAATGGGCCTCAGAAGCATAAAACCAACAGATGCAAAGGCACATGCCCAGCTTCCTACACCAGGTTCACTACCATCCAAAGGCATGAGCAGCAGCAGGCCTCCAGGAGCCCTGATTCCAAAGGGGATGTCTATGGAGACAAACACATGCTCCCCAGAAATGTCTACCTAATGAGCCCGCTGCCCTTCCGATTGAAAAAGCCCTTCCAACACAAATCCCGCAGGACTCCACCCCTAGACTGCCCAGGAAGCCTGGCAGTACCCAGCCCTGAGAACGCAGGTGACCCTATACAGCTGCAGGGTGGCATAGGAGACGAGAATCGCCACTTCCAGCACCAACTGTGCTCCACCAGGAGCAGGCCTCTAGCCCCCATGCGCTTGTCTTCCTATGACATTGTGGAGAGGCTTAGCTACTTCCCCACCAATGGATCTAGCCAAGATAGCTTCATGGGCCGGGATGACACTCCTGACTCCTTAAACAATATGAACCCTGTTCCATATGCCCTCTGTCACAGCCTGGACACAAACAACAACCTGCAAAGTGAACTTGGGACGTACCTAGGAGGTGGCTTTTTGTGTTCCTTACCAGTGTCCCTTCACCTGTCTTCTTGCTTCCTTTTCCCTCCCCTTTTCTTCCACAACCCTTGCATTTTTTCTCCCCATCTTTGCCTCCCCTGACTCTGTTTTTTCCCCTCGTGTGTCTAATGTCCTTTGCGTGTTTTGCTGGACATTTTTGTTCAGGACTTGTTTACAGCTGCACTTCTGAGAAAAGATTTCCACTGCCTTTCTAATCGTACCAGTTTCAGTTTGTCTCTCAAGCAACTCTGGGGATGCAAGAATCTCAACATGAGATGTTTCTAGTCCTATATCATTTGTACACATGGGAATACCAAACAAACCCAGACGATTTGCTTTAAGGAGTAGTTTCTCAAGGTCTAGTTGTGTGTGTGTGTGTGCGTGCGTGTGTATTATATTTTTCTTAACAGTAAAATGCCAAATTGTACTTTTGATGGCAGCGAATCTTTTCTTCACTAAGTCCTTCTATGTCATTACACTTTCCCGTACTGTTATTTTCTCCCCTTTTTTGGACCTTTGTTCACAAGTACAGCCCAAAAGGGAAAAAAAATGAAAATGGATAAATTATTGGGCATCTGATTGGCAATTTCATCAACAGCAATTGAGAATCCTTATTGTCAGAATGGAAACAAATTGTTTTAAAATATCTATTTTTTTCCTTTCTGGTTATGCTAGATAAATCCATCTGTATTTTAACTTCCTTATGTTGTTTCGAAGTAGATTCAGAATCACCAAGGCATTTTGCACCAGTTGATTACATGGAAACTCCAGAAGAAATTATCCGCAGACGGCATGACGATAAAGAGGTAATGCCCTCCTTTATGACCTAATAACAGCTGTAGCAGCTGCACAGATAAGAAATATAGCATTCAGCCTTATTACAGCTTGTATGTCCGTGGCTAAGTATATTGGAAGTTAGAGCAATCTAGCTGGAACTAGTATGTTTTAATTTTAATAATACTTTTGACACTGATTTAATGTATAATGTGTAGTCCAGATTAGTTTTTGTTTAAAATAAACCTGATAGTTATTTTCAATTGCATAAAATTATATATGGGGCCTTTAAAGACTGTAAAAAGATTGGAGATGTGTATGAGATGTGGTACAATACCCCAGTACTGACAGATAAAGATGAAATGGTTATTCTGTGAATTAAGGTTTTATTGTTCTCCAAGCAAGCCTCTTGAGTCAGTATTAATCAGACTGGTGAGAACAACATTTTCTTGTGGGGGATCCTTATGTTTCGAACAGCATATGTAAGATATTTTAAGCTATTGGAAAGTGTGAAGTTTTCCCCCAGTGCAAACTAGAATTCTTTATGGTGTCTCAAGTTGTTGATGACAGAATGTAGCAGTCCTTTCCAAAATGGCTGGGCAACACTGGGAAAAGCCAAAATAATAGGAAAACCACATAGACTTTTCAGCACTGACTGTATTCACACTGAGTTAAAAAAGTTATAAAGTGATTGCTTTCCAGGAAGCTGGATTTAATTTTAACTGTGGGAGTGGGGAGGGAAAGATACATTTTTAGTGTTGACTTTCTGAGTTTAGATAATGTGTATGTGTGCTTTGAAATATGGTAAAACCTGCTCTTAATTCCTGTGTGAAATTTTTTTTTGCTGGCTTCTCCTGTGAAACAGTTGGTAATCCCCTCAATTTCTGAAATCCAGCACAAGAAGTCATGTAAGAGCAAAACTCTGAATTCACTAAGACCTACTGGCTTCAAATAAATTGGCACAGAGCTGAACTCTTCAACCTGCAGTCAGCCCTAAAAGGTGGAAGAATCCTTCTACCTAGGTGCTCAAGAATGCACATTTCCCTTAGTGTTTCAGAGACTTCAGAAGTCCAAAATAACTATTTGGGGTTTATTTATTTTACAAAGTATATTACATGAAACCAAAGGAAGTATGGAAGATGTGAAACCTGAAGGTGGTTAGGATCTCTCCCAAG
This sequence comes from Melopsittacus undulatus, assembly GCF_012275295.1. NCBI lineage: Eukaryota > Metazoa > Chordata > Aves > Psittaciformes > Psittaculidae > Melopsittacus > Melopsittacus undulatus. Next base: position 90,475,310 of record NC_047530.1, read on the forward strand.
CTTTTTGCAAAGCCCAGGGGAGTTTGATGCCTTGGAACTTACTTTGTGGACCTGATTCAGGTCTCTTGGAAGTCAATGAGAGAAACTGTTAGTTGAAGGGTGTTTGGATCAGCCATCTGCATTATCAGCAATCTTCTTAGAAACATCCAGGACCCCTCCAGAACTTAGAAAAACTCCTTGTTGACTTCCATTAGCTTTGGATCAGATCCTCTGTCTGAGCTGGATTTCAGTTATGCCATAATGGTGTTTTATTTTCTGTGGTTGCAAAATCAAAGGGTATTGTGTAATTAGCAGAATCAGTATTTTATGTCGAACTGTAAAAGTCTAGCTATTTGCCGGGACCTCCGAAGTTTTATTTAAGCCACATTTGTGGCAGCTTTTGAATACATTTAACTAGATGATTTACTGCCCATTTTATGCAATTTTATGGCAGAAACTTTTAGAGGACCAGAGACGGCTTAAACGTGAGCAAGAAGAAGCAGATATTGCAGCTAGAAGGCACACAGGGGTTATTCCAACGCACCATCAGTTTATCACTAATGAGCGATTTGGGGACCTCCTAAATGTAGACGATACAGCAAAGAGGAAATCTGGGTCAGAGGTCTGTTTTAGTTACCTCAGTCTGCTGCTTGACCCAAAGCAATATTTGCCTCTCACAAAGTTGTGCTTTAGGCCGACATTAGCTCTTCAGAGAATGTTCGGGTTTTTTCCACCTTCCCCTTTCCCCCTCTGGCTTCATTTAGATCTGCTTTGACTCTTGTGCCTGGTAAATTAATTGATATCTCATTACCAAGCTGCATATGTTAAAGCATGGCTGCTAAGAATTGCTGGTGCACACCTGTGATGCATGCCTTTAAAGATCAGCTACTTTTAGTGAATCAAAGGCATTCTACATCTTTTGCATCATATTGCTACATTGTTGTCTTGTCTGTGCCTTATGCTTAGAAACATCATGTCTTGTTGATCCTGGCCATGTCACTGTCTTGTAGTTTTATTTAGAAATAGATTGTTTCTTTTCCTCTTGAAAGGTGCTTAATGTCCTTTAGGAACAACTGGAAAAAGTCTTGGCATGTTTCACTGCATACGACCCAGTTGGTCTTTCTGAAAGAGACAAAGGAGGAAGTAGATGCATTTCCCATGAGTCCAACACACTTTTCCTAAGGACTGAATGCTAGTTCGAGGGTCCTGGCTAAATGCCTTTTTCTGCCTTAGGGATTTTTGCTGGGGCTTTTGACAGTGGTTCTATTTCCCCAGGGGTGCTGCATTGCAGCGGTGCTTGAGGTGTTAACCACATGGATGGAGTACACTTTTCTGCCTGTATGTATTTTCAGATGCTCTGGTGCCATATGAAAGTGGCTGCTTCTTATTTTGTGCTCTGCTACCAAAATTACTTTAAAATTGGCTGAATATTTTGTGGCCCTTAAAAAATCAGCCGAGTAAATCAAGCTATAAAGCAGAGGACTGCTGTCAATGTCACCTTCAGCGTTGTAGCCACTGGACATTTTTTTAGCCACATACTTAATTTGTTCATATTTCCTCCTCACCTTTGTCTCTTTCCTGCCAATTTATACAGAGTACATGGGTCACATTCCAGGAATCAGCAGGATCAGGTAATAATCTGTAAGAACCACATCAAATAAAGTCCTGCTGTTCTTTTCCCCAGTTAGCAAACTTTGCTTTTCCATTCACGTATCAAGGAAAATTTGGTCCTGGAGCCCCCAGTAACTGTGGTTACTGGAGAAGCTTTCATTCAGCAGGGTTTGCCACATTTAAAAGTTTATTGGTGTTAAATCCATGTCCTGTAGAGCTCTTAATTACTGTTATAGCAGAAGCTGGCACTTTTTGCCCTGGTGGGAGAGACCCATCCAGCATATTTGCATTGTAATACCAGTTGTACTCAATGCAGAATACCTGCATTCAATTTCTTCCCTAGACTAATGTTAGCTATAGAAGAGTTTGGGTGTTTTTCCTCAGAAGAGGGTTAAAAACATAATTATTAATTTTAATGTGTTGATTTTATTTTGTTTGTTTTTTTGATCTCTAGATGAGACCTGCTAGAGCCAAGTTTGACTTTAAAGCACAGACGCTAAAGTGAGTACAGCTCGTTACTACTGCTTTGGTTGTTCTTCATCTGCTTTTTTTCCCTAGGATGCAGCGTTTTTGAAGTGTCGTGGAATTGGATTCATGTTTTGGGAGTATCTTTGCAGCAGCTCAAACCAAAGCTGTCCATAGTAAGACAGGGAAAAGTAATATGAATTTTACAGGTCATAGTCTCTAAAGGACTTTCAGGAACATGTCTTCTTTCTCAGTGCATTTGTAACCCAGGAACAAATTAGTGTTCTCCTCTGAGGGTGAGTTGAGCCATGGGAGAGTGCTCTGGTTGATGTGCTTCCACACACCTTGTAAGAACAATAGCTGGGTGAGACCTCTGGGCAGCAGCTCTGTCACTGCCCTTGCGGAGATAGAAGGGATTCCTCTCCATGACATCCCTGGTTGTACTCCAATCTAGGATCTGAAAGAACTGTATTAGTCCGTAGCTTACTCCCATACAGGTAATAAATCTATCATACAGTTGGTCAGAACAGCATATATATGCAGAACAGCAGCATACTTTTCACTGTCCTAAGCACTGGGACTTAAACAGTTGTCTAACTTTAAGCATGTCGAAGTGTGCCCTTAATTCAGGATTTTCCTGATTCAGGAACTGTAAGGTTACAGAGTGATCAGTCCTCCTCTGGCATCTGTGGATATACCAGTGGATGCTTCTGATGTGTACCACATGCCCTGTTGCAGTGCCTTGCATGAATCGCACAGCAATACTCATTCTTTTTGGGACACACTGTTGTGAAGAGAAGGCCTAGAAGGCCCTCTGCATGACCTTGGAGAAGCTCTTATTCTAACATTGCTAGAGAAGAAAGGAAGAACAGAATTCAGTGAAGGATCTGCTGGTTTTCTTCTCAGCTGCTAAAGTCCTGGGAATATTCTGTATGTGTTCTATATGTGATGATTTACACAGCATCTCCCCAGCACCTGTAATAAAAGAGAGGCAGGTGTAATTCTCAACATGTAGCTTTCACTTCGCATGGAGCATGATCTGTATCAATAGGGCTGATGCAGACCTTGGTATTTCAAGATTGCTGGACAGAAAAGAAACACATCTATTCTCCAGTGATGTTCTTATAGAGCACTTGTGTTGTTAACAGGGAGCTTCCTCTGCAAAAAGGAGATATTGTTTACATTTACAAGCAGATTGACCAGAACTGGTATGAAGGCGAACACCATGGCAGAGTTGGCATCTTCCCACGATCATACATAGAGGTAGCTGCTTTCCTTGCAGGTGTTCTCTTTGCCCACTCCCTTTCCTCCAGTGACCAGTTTATGGGCTTTTTATATGTGACTCATATGATTGTTTGTTCATTCCAGCTCCTCCCACCAGCTGAGAAAGCTCAGCCCAAAAAGCCATCACCATTGCAAGTATTGGAATATGGAGATGCTATTGCCAAGTTCAACTTCAATGGAGATACCCAAGTGGAAATGTCCTTCAGAAAGGTAGGACTTTCATTGTGCTGATGAACTGAATCCAGACATATGCTTTTTAACACTAGTAACTTGCAGTTTCCAAATGAAAGCTCAAATAAGATGAACTCCATATTCAGGAAGAATTCCTTCTTATCACCCATGTTTTTACTCCATACTCATTATGTAGTGTATTGTAGAGACAGTCAGGTAGGCTGACTCAGGAAGTGTCAGTTGCTTCCTTAGGGCTAGCTAAGAAGATACTTTGAGCACAAGTGCTGGAAGCCTGGCTCTGCACGACACATGAGATATTTGGTGACATCTCCAGTCCGATTCTCTCCAGTGAAGATGCACACAATCACATGAGAACAGAAATATTAAAAAAGAAGGAAACTAGATTCACCTTCCTTCGTACCACAAGCCAAATCATTGAGACAGGCAAGTTTTGCAGAGTGAAGAAATAGGAATGGGTTGTGTAATGGCTGTTCAGAGCACTCAGACGTATTTAGAGGTCAACCAGCTTTCTATTTTACAGCTCAGATTAGATTTTGTCTAATTATCTTAAAATTGTACATGAAGGTAGGGCTTGCACTTTATATTAATGGTCTGGAAGTCAGTTCATTTGTCAGCAGAAGAGGAGAGAGTGCAGAGATTTAGTTTAAACTGCAGACCTGTGCATATGCCCTGTATATCTCATACCCAAGAGTCTTGTGGTCAGCCTGAAACTGCTGGTTTCCATTTTTTTAATTGGTTATAGCAAGTAGAGTCCTGAAAATGTGAGCATAACTGAGTCTGCAGACAGCCCAAGTCAGCTCCAGAATATCTGCATTTCCCTCTTCTCTGAACTGAAAAATATCATTCCCACCCAGAGCCTAGGGTTCCTCCCTAACTAGGAAATAGAGGAGACTGAGAGCCACCAATTGTTTTAAATCAGATGCAGCAAGATTAAAAATGTAATCTTCTTTGGACTGATGAAATACGTTAAGATCAGGACTACATTACTGTTCCTTCCCACAGGGTGAAAGGATCACATTGATTCGACGAGTGGATGAGAACTGGTACGAAGGCAGAATCTCTGGCACCAATCGTCAAGGCATCTTCCCTGTCACTTATGTGGAAGTGCTGAAGCGGCCAGTGGTCAAGAATGCCATTGACTATCCAGACCCACCAATGTCCCTCTCCCCTAACCGCAGCATGACAGCCTCACCACAGGTATTTGGACTAGGTGCAGCCAGTTACAACACCTTGCAGAACAGAGGGATGTTGCCATTGCTGTAGCTAAGACTAGTGTTTTGCACAGTAAAAGCCATGTGCTCCCTGCAGTATACTGCAACTGCAGAAAAATGCAATGTTTTATTTACCAGAAGGGTTAATAATGGGTTATGTGGGGATTTGGAGACTCAGCTTTTTATCTCTGATCTGCAGCTTGAATTCAGGCCAGGTTGAAAGGGTTGCAGTTCACAGCCATCTGAATAAATTTCACTGCCAGAGATAGAATGAATTGGTGGTCCAGGTCCTTGTGAGTGCGTGTTTACACTTTATAGACCTCCACTATGAAGAGTGAATTTCTTATTATGACTATCAAAAGGGTGTCACAGTCTGTTATAGTGTGTAGCAGTCATTATGTTGATTCCAGTCAGCTTGAATCAAGCTGTATATTTACACTTAAGTGTTCCAGCTCACAACCAAGATTTTGGGAGACACGGTGAGGAGAGCAGCCTGTATTATTTGAAATTTGTGCTAATTGTGCTCAGGGTTTGAAAGCAGGCCAGTCTGGGATCTTAGATGAATATTGCAGTCACTATAAGCCATGCTTCAGTTCAAAGCAGAAATCAAAATGGCAGCAGGTAATTATACGGGGATCCCAGAATGTTTGCCATTAAAAATGTATCAGGGCAGCAGTGAGTCTCTAAATCCCCTTCTTTTGTTCTCATCCTGAAAATACTCATGCTTGAAGGTCAGCGTATGTGTCTGGTTTGCAGCCATGAGGTTCTGGTACATCCCTCTCTCACCCATGGGACAGAAGCAAGGTCATTTTGAGGTCAAGCCTCCAAGAAACAGAAGTGGAGAACTGAGATCAGGAGGGAAGGGGAAGGCTGCCATGGCTCATGCCTGATGTCTATCTGGATCTTCCCTAAAAGGAGTGTTTTTATTCTTAGCCACTGTGTAAAGAGGAAAGACTTGTTGCTTTTTTGGGGTTCCTTGTCGAAGTGGACCTCAGTTGAGCTTTTCTGTTTGAGCTTGGCAGTCTCTCTCCATGGCTGTGACCTGTCTGCCACGAGCTCTCTGCGAGCTTCTCCCTTTAATGGAAGGGATCGTGTTCACCCTTTTTTCATTTCCTTTACTATTCTTTTGATTCTTCCCTTGGTAAGTCAATTATCTCCCTTACTTTTTTGGTCTAACTTGGCAGAGGACTGAGAAAACACTTATCAGTGCTAATGTAGCTGATCTCACTGACATTACTGGTTGTAATAGCTAAGGGCAGAAGTCAGTTGTGTGTTCTGCCTTTATAAACATAGGACCTACTTTAATCACCAAAACGCCAAATAGCCACAGCTGGCTTTTTTATCCCTTTTTCCTCCACAGCTTCAGCAATGCAAGTCTCTTGAGGAGCAGGCATTGCTCATGCTAGAGTGGATAAAGTCAAAATTCGTTGCACCAGTGAATTCTGACTTGGCTCCACAGTGTGAGTTGCTGGGGCCCCAGCTGTTACTGCCAGACAGTCAAACGCTACATGCTGCCATCATGAATGGTGGCTTCAGCTGCTCCCTGAGGGACTTAGGATTTATGGTATGAAGTCTTAAGGTCTTCTGCAAGATGTTTTGTGTCTGAGATCCTGACAAAGGATTGGCAACACAGATAAACACTGGACCCTGTGGTTGGAGTAGCCGTGAGCAGCATGTTCTCCAGCACAGTGCACTGTCTGTGGAAAACCTAAGCACCATGCTTGGTCACAGATCTGCTCTTCTCCATACTTGTTTGCTCTCCTTTTACTTTTGCTCAGTCGTTTTATATATTCCTTTGTTTTTTTGTTTTTTTTTTTTTGTTCATTTCTTTCTTTTTCTCTCCTACTTTTGTCTCCTTCAAGTCTCCCAGCTCTGAGCAGCTCCATACACCAACTCCTCCACCTTTGCCTTTCGCACGCCGTGCCTTATCTCCAGAGGTGCAGGCGGTCACATCTGAGTGGATTGCTCTGACCGTGGGAGTATCTCCTAGCCCCACTCCTGCCATAACTCCTCCATTGCCTCCTCCGCCTGAAGCCTCTCTTTCTCACACTGGCTATCTCTCACCTTCTGCTGCAGCCAGCCCTTCCCCCACAGTCAGCCTCCACCATTCTCACCTCTCTGGCTCCTCAACTCCCAGGTCCATTAAATCCCCATTGCCCTCTTACTCATCCAGACCTCAGTCCTCCTCCCACAGTTTCTATGAGGCCACCCCACAAAGTGAAGAAAAGTTTGTTGGTTCCCCTTCTCCCAGTGTGAGCTACTCTAACTCCCCTCGCTGGGCAGCGGAGAGCCCCGAAAGCATCTTCACAGAGCAGCGTGACATCACTGGCAGCCAAACGTGGCTCCAAAAGACTGGAGAGGGCAGCAGCAGCCCTGAGCAGGGTGCTCACACTGTTCCCAAGATCTCTGTTGAGCGCTGCCTGAAACCATCCGAACTAGACATGCGTGTGGGCCCAGAAAAGAGACCTGTGGGTTCGTCTGAGGACAACCAGTTGTGTCAGGAACTAATGGCTATTGTGCAGGGAGGTAAAACAGAGAAAAGAGGCATGAGGAAAGGTGATCTGGGAAAGTTTCAAAGCGGGGAAAATAAGGTACTTCTCCTGCATGTGTGTGTGCTGCTCTGATTTGCTGATTTATCTGGTGTGTTAAGGTTTGTGCCGCTCTGCTGTCCAGGCAGAGCCAGTGGTTGCCACACATAATTTTGATGACACTAAGAACTTCTTGCAGGGTTTACCAGTGGTGTTCACTGGATAGTAGATCAAAAAGTTTTAGAAGAGGGCTCAGGAGCAGTGTAGTGAAAATTATTTTAGAATAGGTAATAACAAAGGACTGACTCAACTGGCCACCTCTAATGAGGTGATTGTCCCAGACAGTGGCTATTACCAAGTGTGTCAGATGAAAGTATCACACAGGCCTCATGCACATCTACCTCACTGTGTGGAATACAAGCAATTCCTTGCTATTCAGAGATTTTTCCAGTGCATAATGGATCATCTTTGGTTATAGGATTTATTTGTTACTCCTAAAGCCAAGGACTAAAAAGCCTTGTAAATGTCAGCCTGGCTCCTAGCATCACAAAAGCTGTTCCTCAATGATCCCAGAGCCTGTGGTTCAGTGAACCTCACTCTGACATGTATGTGACTCAGTCAGGGAGGCTTGATTGTTGCCTATGCATTGAGTGGAACTTACTGCTTTTGTGTCTCCAAAATGACATGAAAGGATCTAGCCATAAATAAGAATTAGAACTAGTGTAGAAGCAGTAGCTTCTACAGTAAATTCCCAAACCTTGGTCTTGGTGTAGATCTGCCCTAGTTTGCAGCTCTCAGTTGACTTGGGGTCCACTGTGGGCAACAGACAGCCCAAATGCATGACAGCATCCCCCATGCTATGTTGTGTAAGAGTGGAAATTTCGAGAGCTCAAAATCGTAGCATTATAAAGACCATCTGGAATGCACTGCGATAAGCCACTATGACATACACCATCTAGCAAACATTAAATAATGAAGAACTAAGATTTCTAAGATGACACGTTTCACACTGGGAAATCATATGAAGAATTGCTTGATTTCTGCTTGAGTCATAACCAGAAGCACATTAAAAACTATATAACGACTGTGTTATTTACCATCTGGACATACTTTTAGTACTGTTTTTTACAGACATGAGCTGCATGTTTAAAACAGAATGAGGTGGTCAGCTCAGATGAACTAACTGAAAACTGCACTTGCCTTTGCATGAAGTTACGTTTGCTGTGTGTGCATCAGATTTACTGCATAGTAGATGCTCTTACCACTAGCAGTGATAGTGATAAGAGACTATGTGCCAAGCTGACCAACTTTTCTTTTCTTCAAAAGACTGCAGACTCAAAAGCATTCTCTTCATCTGCTCCTCTCCCTTCCTCTGCCCTTTCTTCCTCTACTGTCACAACACAGCCACCTCCCAGACTTACATGCAGAGTCAATAAGCCACAGGTAATCATCTTTGCTGATTACTCCTCCATTACTTAGAGATGTTTCCATGCCATTGTTTTATCATATGCTTGTTTAGCCATTCATTCACAGGTGAGATATTTATCCTGTCATTTAATTCAGATTTTTTTTTAATCATTTTAAATGACTTCCAGGCTGTGCAGAAGGGCAGGTATGGCCAAACTGTTCAGATGGTGCAGATCCACATAGCTCAAAGTCTGGGTTTCTGACAGTTTGTACCAGCTGAGGATCTGATTTTCTGTTACTCCAAAGGATTAACCCAGGGCTCACCTAGTTCTGACCTTGAGTTTCTACAGCTTGATTGTATTTAGGCAGTATTGGTGGCCCTGTTAGCAGGAATTATGTAGTGTGAGATACTTTGGTTCAGGTTTTGTTTAACCATATCAGATCAATTCAAGGGTTGAGCATTTCGGACCTAGGGGTAAGACATACACAACTTGCTATCCATAATGTCAGGGACCTGTGCCAGCCTTCTCAAGTAGGATCCAGAGGTTCTCAGCTATATTGCTGACAGGTACAAATGCCTTTAAGGAGGGGTGCAGTTGGATTTGGACAGCATAACCAACTCAGCATCAGCATTGTGTGGCTGAGACGTTCAAGGTCCGGGCATGAGCAGTGCTCGCAGCTGCTTGTGGCTCATCCGTCCTTCCAGGCAGCTTCCACAAGATGGCAATATTTGAAAGGGACAGTTCAGCAGAAACTGGACTGAGTTTGTAGTGATGGGTATTGGGGAAGCAATCTGGTTTGATCAGTGAACCAGGCAGGCTGCTCATGCAGGATGAGTGTCAGAAGTAGCTGCCAATGTTACTTATTTTCTTTAGCAGTTTATGAGGCCGAGATACAGCTTGAACCCTGAAATTTCCCTGTTATTTGCTCATTTCCCTCTGATTGTGAGCTTGCACAGCTTTTACTGAACAGCCACCTCCTGCTTCCATTTTAGTTTCAGTGTCTGAGTCCAACAGGATACATATTCTACCTCATGTTAAAAATACATAGAAGTTTTCTGTATTGGCCTTCCTCCGGACTTCTGATGTGCCTGGTCCTGCTGTTGCTTGCACTGGATGTATGTGATTTAAAGGAGCAGGAGCAAAAAGATGCTTTTGGGGAAGGACGTTTCTCCTGAGCTCTGACTAGCATACAGTTCTATTTTGGATGTTTCACCTGGTTGTAACAGGGCCCTGTGGCCTTTCTTTGGAGTCAAAGTCAAGGCAACATTTATATTTTGTATGCCTTAACAATCAGAGCATTGTCAGTGTCGAATTAAAACTGTATCTGACATTACCAGTAGTCTTGACCTCCTTTCCTTCTCTTGGCCTACAGTTTTTTAGGGAGCAGGAGCAGTATTTATGTGTACAAATGATCTCTAATTACTTGTGTGACCCATACAGAGGCTGATGGCTTCAGCAAAACTGTGGGTAATATGTTGGAGGCCTTTACAAAACTCTGTATCTTTTCATTGGTTTTAATCAAATGAGAAAATTGCTTGGTAGACATGAAAATGAGTCATTACATTTGGGGTTTGTTTCCAGTGCTGTCTGCCCTTGGTGTCTTACTATTTTGAAGTTTAGTTTTCTAATTTAATTTCTCATTATAGAGAACCTTCCCAGATATGAAAGTCTGACCCAGGGGTCTTTTTTGCAGGTTTAAGATTTCTTTGGTACAGGGCTGGTGAAAGGAGTGTGTTCTTGCCTGTTCCATTTATTAATAGTATAAATTGCAATGGCTTTTACCTATTCTGAAGTTGTTGCATTTTATTTTTACTGTCCATACTAAAAAGAACTACCCCACAGCATGTGAAAGATAAGTCCAGTATAACTTACAGATAATTTGTTTGAATATTCCAGTAAAACATATTTTTATAACATAAATATTAAGCAGTAATGCAATCTATCATGGAATTTATAGTTTAACCCCTGTTTTACTCTGGGGTCCTGTTAGCACAATGTGACAGTCAGCAGTGGTAAGCAGTGGTGCTATCAAGTGTGTAAGCAGCAGGAGTGTCTGGACGAGGGTCCCTATATCACCTGACAGTGTGAGGAGTGTCAGGGGGGCTGCCTGCTCTTTTGCACTTGTACAAAACCACTGCAGCAGAGTGGTAATTTCACCTGCCTGTGGTAGAGAGGGAGAGCATACAAGGAGGATGCTCAGACCCCATCTTCCCCAGCACAGACTAGCTATGCTTTCTTAGCATGTCTATTAAATAGTTAGCACCATCTCCAGATAAGCTTTTATATCCCCCAGTGGTTTTCTGCTGCTGCAGAGGTTCAGCATGGTGGCATTTCTACCCAGCATGTTTACTGTCCAAGTCAGCACTGCACAACCTGCAGCAGGCATTGGCGCCTGCTCCCCGTGGGAGATGCATCTTACTGGTTCAGCTTCTGATCCAGAGGCAGAGGGGGAATCTACCTTCTGACAGCCTTCAGGCTGCTCTGCACTTCAGCCTTTTCAGCATCCTTTGTGAGAGCTCTTTGTCCAGCTTCTCCCTCATGCTCACCAGAACTGGGGCTTTGGTGTGTCCAGAGGTTTTTCTTTTTTCTTTCAGCTGGGCTGGGGACTCCTCCCTGCTCATGATTCTCCATTCACGTGTGGGAGCATCACTGCTGATGTGTGCTCATCTTGGAGGGGCTACCAATTTGTCTGTATGTCTGTCTTTTCTGTCTGTTAGTCTGTTCTGCTTAGCTTTCTTTTTGCTTATGTAGTCTTCTAATTCCCACCAAAAAGGGATGGAAGAATACAGGTAAACAAGAGCTGCAATGGATAGACACAGTGAAGACACTCGACTTCACTAGGAGTAGGGAGAATACTACTGAGTTAGCACCAGCATCTTTCTTCCTAATGGTTAAAACCTGTCTCAGGGCTTTGCTAGGCTCTTAATTATTTTAGAATGTTTTTCTGACGTTCTTACATATTTGTGGTACTCTTTAGATCCATCCTCAGACTCCATATAAGGTGGAACTAGTGGCCAGCTGTGCTTCAGGACTGATTATGCCACATATTTGTATAGTCTTGTCATGGTTTGAGCATGTTTTGAGGGTGTTTTTGTTCAAGGTTTTTTCCAGCCAGGTGGAGGAGGGGAGGCCGGGAGGAAGGAGAGACAGGACACCTGACCCAGGCTAGCCAATGAGGTATTCCATACCATAGCACGTGATGCCCAGGATGCATACTGGAAAAGAGAAGGCTGGAGGGATGGAGCTCTAGAGAAAAATGGAGGAGGGAGCACATGGTGCTCGGCCGGGCAGGGTGGAGTGAGTTATGTGTCTGTGGCTGGTGGGGTGTTGTATTCTTTTCACTTGCTGTTTGCTGTATCATTATTATTTGTAGTAGTAAATGGCAGTAGGGGTTTTGTGTTATGCCTTAGCAATTAAACCGTTCTTATCTCAATCCGTGGGGGCTACATTCTTTGGATTCTCCTTCCTAACTCTCCGGGAGTTGGGGGACTCGGTTTAAACCACGACAAGTCTGCACACTAAAGGAGCCATAGATACTTCAGCACCTGCTTAAGTTTATTCACTTAGTTTTACAAAGCACATAGTGTGATGGATGGGTAGGAATTGAGTTGTCCTCAGGGATTGTGAATACTTGATCACTTTTAGTGACCTCAGTTTACCTCCAGCAGCAGCAGCAGGGCTGGCTTATTGTTTTGGGGAACACTCTTGTGGTTTTTATTTTGGAGCTGTGCCCCACACTTGCTGATTCCTTGTCCACTTCTGGCACATAGAGGCATAACTGTAGGTAGTATGTGGGCTTTCTGAACCCATGTTTGAAGAGCATTCAGAGGTAGTATCAGATTTTTCCATCTTTCAGATAACAAACATACTTCATAGTTATTAATGCTTTTTGGAGGAAAAGCTGGTCAGGGAGGTCACAAGTGATCAATGGGAAAGGGACCGTACAACCTTAGGAGCTCATGAGGCAATTTGAGCAGTCAACTGATTAGTATGGAACAGAGAAGCACTTTCTTGAATTAAAAAAAATATCACAACTGCCTCTCACCTCAGCCTGGAAACTGGTTTTCCCAGCTACTTGACCACCTGCATTAGCTCTGATCTCATCTGTCTGGATCCACTGTATCCAGCTGGTTACCACAGTATTAATTTTAAATATCTAATTATTCTATTTCCCTTTCAGGACTGATGGTAGACAGGCAGGAATGACTTCCAGAAATCCTGTGATGATTTCAGGCTCCACAATAAATCCTTTGGATGCAGATTCCACTGCAATTAGCTCATCCAACTGACATTTAATGTTCTCTCTATAGGAATATGTATGGTAACAGAGCATTGTTTCATAGGGCGGTGATACCAGATTCCTGCACCAGGCAGTGCAGCTGATTATGAAGGAGTTACTGTTGGGTTGGGTTGGCCTAGAGTAGGTCACAATCCTCAAGAAAATAGAGTTTGTTCTAATGCAGTGATGGGCACAGCTCCAGAGGTGTAAGATGTGGTTCAGAGGAGCTTTGAGAATGGGAATGGGACAGGGATGAGCTCATCACCCTGTACTTCTCCAAACTCTTTGCATGCTTAGACTGAAGGTGTCACAAACCTCTTGATCTTCTGCTCTGTCTCTGGATGCTATGAGAAAACAAACCTTTTACTGAAGGACACTGTTGAAGTGAATAAAGGAGGGAAAATGTAAAGTTTGAGGCTGTTAGAATTTGGGTTGAAAATTGCGTTGAATGATCACAGAGGTTGGCAATGCTCTATATCTTATCCAGTCCACTTTGCTAAGCAGTCCTGCAGGTAGTACAAGCAACCCTACACTAGTTCAGACATCCCATTTACTCATAGCATGGCCCTTGCTTTCAGTAGGTGTTTGAATATGCAAAAAGCATGCAAAACCAGGGTCTAGATATCTGTGCAACATTCTCAGTGAACTTTCCCTTCCCCATAAAACCTCCAGCCTCAAACACCTTGTTTTTCCTTGCTGTGCCTTTGGATGTATGAATCCTTGTGAAAAGTTGTGACTGGGGACAGAGGCTGGGCAAAGGCCAGAGGCTTCACAGATAGTGGTATTTGGAGCTGGGGTTTCCACTCAGGGCCTCCTCTGACCTGAAGCTCTGCCTTTGTGTGAATTAACAGAGCAGCTCAGATCCTCTCTTGGTACAAGCTAGAGGGATTTTTGATGGGGCTGCATGGCACTGTGCCTTCTGAGGACCTGAGCTGATCTTTTTTTAAGAAGCAAAAGAGTTACTCTTCTGTGTCAAAGTCATTGAGGACTTTTTTTAAAGACAGCAGCAGATTCTTTCTAGCATGCTTTTGGCTTTTGCGTTTGATGCTTTCAAGTATGTGCTTCTGTCCTTGTGGGGTTTTTCCCTTCATAGGAACGCAGTATGACAGTATGTACCATTTCTGGTCGTAGCGGTGTCCATAATCTTCCACTCCGGTTCCCTGCTCTGAACTTCTCTTTTGCCCTCACCTTTCTCTTTGTAGCATTGTGTGCTGCAATGCAGATACATTACTGTAGCCTCAATGTCTCTTGTGTAGAAGAAAGATGTTGCTGTCCAAGAAGTGTGGTGTTGGGGTGGGGAGGGGAAGAGTTGTTTGTTTTCTTTTGTCTGCTCTCCATTTACATTTTTTTAATTCTGACCAATATAACATCTGCTAAAATATCTTCCTTATCATTTGCTTGGTGATCACACAGCCTTCCCACCATTCATTGAGAGCTGGACCAGATCTCACAGAGTCTGAAAAGAGCTATGTGGTAAGGCCACTGTTTAAATCAGATGTGTAGTCCTAGACTCTCCTCACCCAGACAGTAACACTTCAGTAGAGATAAAATACCAGCACTGTTTTTAGCTGCAAAGTAGGTACATATTTATCTATTTGCATATATTGTTTACTTTGCAACAGTAAAGGGAACTTATCTATTAGAAAAACTGTCAGTGCGAAGTTTGGCTAATTGTGCTGCCAGTCACTGGGTATAAGTTAAATGAAGCAAAATGCATGAATGGAGCGGCCTGCCCTGCATTCTTGAACTGACTTCATAGCATTTGTATTGGTACCACTGCATAACTAATTGCAACCTCATATGCTGCTGCTTTTAAAAGTGTATATATATGTATTTGTTACAAATCTTCAAACTAAATGCCAAATTCTTCTGTATCTTGCCTGTTTTTCCATGCTTACACCTGGATCCCTTCTGCACTCCACTACCTGGATAATTACCTGGATCTACAACTTTTTTTTTTTTTTTGCCTTTTACTGGACTTATGTGCTGCATCTGGAATGTCCCATCTCTTCTTGTCTATATTTTCCCCTCCCTCCCCCCTGTTGACTGTCCTTTGGGTGTTCTTGGATGTCAATGCTGCCCACCACACAGGAAGCTGTTTGCAATGAGATCATAAACATTGCAGAAAAGTCTGTTCATTACTGCAGTACTATTGCTCAGCCTCTTGACTCTCGCCACAAGGTGACCTCTAATGATCATAAACCATCTCTCATCATTTCTCAGCAACCTCAAGCACAGCAGCAAGGAACCAGCCCTGACAGAAGTCAAACACCACGAGACATGTAAGTCCTTTTGGCTCCCGTCTCTTCCAAGGACCTTATCTCTGATTTGTGGTGAAAATGGGGAGCTGTGAAAGCTTCAGCATTTCAGGAGTTACATTAGAATTATGAGAAAGTGTTAGCTTTTCTTTATAGAACAAAAATAGCCATGTATCATCATAATGAGTAGCTTGAATCTGGGACCTTGTGTCTGCATAGCACCTGAAACAGTGACCTCATGATCCAGGACTGGGTCTCCTTTTGGGCACTTGGCTCAGGCTGGTCATGGAGACTGTCTCAATTTCTTTGTATTTTGAACCTGGAGTCTACTTAATATCCACTGGCTACATCATGCTTGTATAGCATGGGTCAGTGTGTTCACCCCTGTTCCTAGCTTCTCCCAGTACAGTGAGCAATCCCAGCAGTGATGCCACTTGGTATTTTGTTAGCCAGTTCTACAGATAAACTGGTGCTAGGTGATTTGAGAGACCAAGCCTGAGATTTTTAAAGCTGTCTGGTGGATTTAAACCTGGAGCAGGCATTAAGCTAGGTGCAGGTTTTCACTGATGATTTTGAGAATAGTAGCCTGCACTATGTGCTGGGGACTTAAGTTCCTGGGCACTTTGCTTTGCTTTCTCCTGCTCCTTTATACAGAATGGAAAGTCTCACATCAGCTGTTTTCACTCACCACAAACAGGAGATCCAAGCCTCCCCAGATTTGCCCAAAGATTGTTGCCACTCCATAAAGTTCCTTTATAATAAATACAGAGTGCCTCTGGTGCAAGTGATATCTCAGGGCAGGATTCAACCTTGGATTTTGTATGCACTGTACCTCCTTGGCCATGATTTATCCATCAACAGTGGATATTAGTGCAGTAGAATAAGCAGTATCATTTTCTAAGGTCATTCACTCTGCTATTTGGTCATTCATGGCCCTGCTTATGTGCCTGGGCAAGGGAAGAGATGTCTCATTTAGCCCAGGAATGAGTGTATACAGGTTTTGGCTTGTATTCAGTAGGGTGTCTGCACTCATACACTCTGTAGGTGCTACATGCTAGGAAGACACCGATTATTACAGTCTATGGAGATGGCTACATGGCAAAAAGGAAACAGATGCTCTCTGCGTATCCCACACAGTGGAGGCATGACACTTTTTACTGCCATGGCCTTGTGACAGCAGCCAGTTTAATGCACTTGGCTTCCATGTCTCAAATGGAAAACACAGGTCTAGATTGCATTGAACATAGTGGGAATTAGAAAGGAGAAGGGAGATGTCCCCTTCTGAAGGGATGTGAGGGAAATCCAATGGCTAACATGCGGTATCTTTCTGGATTTAGAGTTAGCTACCAAGCCCTCTACAGCTACACTCCTCAGAATGATGATGAGCTGGAACTGAGGGATGGTGACATCGTTGATGTCATGGAGAAATGTGACGACGGCTGGTTTGTGGGTGAGTGTGACACTTGCTGTCAACAGAGCTTTTTGAGATGCAGATGAGCAGTTTTGCAGAGTGTTTGGAAGTTACTTTCATTTGTGGCGTTAAAACAGTGAAAAAGTCAACTTGACTTTTTTCACAATTTCTCATCTTTTCCCACCAAAAACATTAAAAATGAGGTGCAGGGAGGTAGAGCTTTGTTTTCCTTGCTATGTCTCTAGTTTTAAATTTACCTTTTCTTAATTTCCCCATTTCCCTCTTCCTCCTGATCCTTTTTGCTCACCCAGATAGCAGAGCAACAGAGGGATCTAAGGAAAAATGTATTTCTGTAGCTTTTCCAAAGCTGAGGTAGCTGTGGCGAGTTACCACAAGTGGGAAGCAGGGGACAAAAATAAAATATGGATGGGAGTTGTAGTCCCTGAAAATCCAGCCTCAAATGCAAAATCTAGCCCTTTACCTGTGAAGAATGCAAGTCTGGACAATGTTCTTCTTCTCAACACTGCAAATCTAGGCTTGTTCTCTCTTAAGGGAGATTAGCTCATTTACACTGATAGGAGTTTGGCTCCTATCCTACAGGCCCAGGAGCTTCACCAGCACCTTACTAAGTGTTACAGGGGAAGACAAAGATGATTAGTAGTAGAACTAGTTGTGAGCTTGTCTTTACTGAAAGGCTCTTTGACCAGGATTCCTATTTAACTTTAGAAAGAAATGCCTGCAGGCAGGAGAGGCTGCCATATCTGCCTTACCTCTAAGCCTCCCCTGCATGGCTCCATCTTACCCTGGCTTCATTGTGTTTTATTTTGTGACAGGTACATCCAGGAGAACAAGGCAATTTGGCACCTTCCCAGGCAACTATGTGAAGCTTCTGTACCTGTAAAATAACAGTAATCCCACCGTGACAATGATGGGGTTGTTTTCCAGATGGCATTTTTGAACAGTGAAGAAACAGACAATTTATGAATGTAATAGAGAAGAGACAAGATGTGTTAGGAGGATGTGGTTATGTGGTACAGTATTGAGTTGAATGTGTAACCCTGCTTCAGTGGGTTCAGGGTGTGATTGTTTGCTGAAAAAGAGACAATTTCTAGTTTACAGTGCTGCCTTTATGTATTCCTCTTCCCTCCCAGCAAGAGTTTTGATGATAATCTTAATTTGTATGGAGTACTTACCTCTGAGAAGGCTTCAGGGAAGCACATGGTATAGGTTTTGTTTGTGTGTCAAGATAAGATAATGCTTTGGGGCAGTACACACCCTTGCAGCTGCTCCCTTTCACTGGCAAGGTTCAGGGAGGCCAGGCTTTCTGCCCAGTGTCTGCCTCCCTGAAAACTCACTTTGCACTGCC
This sequence comes from Melopsittacus undulatus, assembly GCF_012275295.1. NCBI lineage: Eukaryota > Metazoa > Chordata > Aves > Psittaciformes > Psittaculidae > Melopsittacus > Melopsittacus undulatus. Next base: position 90,493,303 of record NC_047530.1, read on the forward strand.
TTACACTTCCATAGAAAACCCTTCCTTCATGACATGCATCTTAAGACCCAGCAGAGGACAACTGATGTGGTTAAACTGCAGAGCTCTATGTGGAAAAGGAGTCTGGGACTCGTGGTTTAATCTGTTTAACCTGTGCAGCCAAACCATAACGCAAACATGAAAATCCCGAACTCTTTAATAACATATGGCCTTATCTCTGCAGGGTTTTTTTTCTTTTGTGCAGATGGTGTGTGTGTGAGTGTGCATCAAAATGAACTGAGTCCTGGTTTTTAAAGAGAAATCAGCCTGGCTTTGATATTTATCTGCACAAAGAATAGAACCAATAAACAGAACAGCCATGAGAGCAAATCCCATTTGAGTGCTATGGCCGTTCACTGTCTTTTTCCTCCTTACCCTGTTGTTGTTTTTAAAGGATCACACACTTTCTGAAGCATAAACTTTGGGATGAAGACTGCTTCTTTCCCAGCATTGAATCTTAGAAGCTCTGATATATCTGAGCAACACATCACTGAGGGTGCCTTTTTTTTTTTTCCTTTTTGGCTAGTGTCAATGGTAGGTCTCAAAAAAATACATGCATTTTGGCGTACAAAATCCTAATCAATTTGGAAAGCTGTTTCCAGCAGTTATTACCAGTCACATAGATGCATGTTTCCTTGAGAGGGGGGAAAAAAACTGTGGCATGGCTGTATGGTTGCCTGTAAATCCACTGTTTTGATAGACAATTTGTTATTAAGAAGAAGCATAAACAAAACCGGTTCTATCAGACTCTGCTTCCTACAGTTACCATACAAATAGCAAAGGGTTAAATTGCTATTTTGTCATAATCCGTATTTAATAATATAAAATGCCTATTTTTATGCTGATGCTTTTATACAGATTTATTAAGAGTAACTACAACTAACTGTTAGCACGACTTGCAATGTTTTGATAAACTAGCCATGCTCCTGGGTTTGAAATCAAGTAGGCTTGTCTTCCGCCTAGCTCAGCGGAAGAGAAGACTCATTGTCTCAGAAGTTTGACTGTAAATATGTATATTTAACTTTGTACAGACAATGTACTTACCTTGTATAGAAAAAATAATTTAAACACATTGAGAGAAGGGAGGGGGAAAAAAAGGCAGTTGTGAAAGGTTGGGATTTTTTTCCACTTTTATTTAAATGATGGAATTCTATGTATGTTCACATAAAGAGTTTTAGCACAAAATATCCATTATGAAAGGTTTTCAGATATGACACAAAGCACCACTGTTTCTTTTCAGCAGGAGATACCTTTAATCCTGCATCTTATTTATGGGTTTGTTTTTCTGCTTTGGGTTTGCTCTCCAGTTACTTGCAGCAATATTTAGGTCTGTTGCTAAGATTGAATAACACCAAATTAATCTCTCCAGCAAAGTAACATGATGATACTGACTGTATATAACACACTCATTTAAAGGTTTATTTTTTGTTCTTGCTCTTGCCATTTTAATTTACACACACACACACAGAGACACATGCACATACAAACTGCAACTTATTTTTGTGTTGATTTTTTTGTTTCTTATTGCAGTGGATTACTATTTGACAATTAATAAATGGAATTATTGAATTACTATTGTGTTCCTTGTACAAATTATTAAATAAAGTCCATTCCCACTGTTCCTGTAGCAGTGCACTTCTCTATGAGTGCCACTCCTTGGCTGTGTCCATATAAGCAGCAGGTGTCTGTCACAGGCTTTCTGAGTGTCCTGCACCTGAGGATCCTGCTTATGACTTGTTGACCAGTTCTCCTTCCTGAGCTGTAGGCAGGCCATGACTTTTTCTTCAAAGAAACCAAGGTGTAAAAGTAGAGAAAAAGCTGTTTTGCACCCAGTCTCACTGTAACATGGGGTCAGGGTGCAGCTGCTGTCGTATGCATGCAGAGCTGTGAGCTCAGGAGCATACCAAAATCCACCAATTTACAGAGGCTCTTTGTGACTCTCTTTTAAGATTAGAAGACCACACAGGTTAAGTAGGGCAAGAAGCCCCAAATGCCAACTTCTGGGAAGGGGTGTTGATTGACATTGGGTTTACATAGGCATTTTTAGCCCTAACCTGTGTTGAAAGCCGTAAGATGCTGACCTCTGCAGTAGCTGTGTTCTGACCAGGCAGGTAGGGCTGCAGTACTAAGTCAAGGGGCTTATGGTGAACACATCATGTCTTCTAGCTGTGCAGCAGGAGAGCTAGCTGGGGCTTTTTGGGTTTGCCTTGTAGAGGAACAGTCCCTGCAGGAGCAGAGCAAGGGAAGGCTGGAGCTGAGCTGCCTTGGGGGAGCCCACTGGGGCTCACAGGTATCACCAAATTGCACCTTCCACCTCCACAAATCTGCTTAATGCAATCTGTCTGTGAGGCTGTGCCAACGCCAAAGGCTGGTCTTTCACTTCTTGAGGCCTGCACCTCAGCCTGAGCCAAAATTGGGCAACAGATTCAAACTGTGATGGGATGACCAGGCAGACACATACAACACATCGTGGCTGCAGTCACAGTGATTTTGGGAAACTGTAGGCAAGCCAACCCTAAACCTGAACTAACAGAGCAGCAAAAGCCTCAAGCTATTTTCCACTTCCCCCAAAAAGCACACAGGCACGAGCCCATTTTTCTGTTTCGCAGGTTACCTTATATGCTGCAAAAGGGCAGCCTGATCACTGCTTTGCTGCACTGTCTGTCCTAACATACTTGTTCACAGGGAAGAAGAGGACCCAGTGATGTGTCACAGCCCTCCAGAAATCCCTCACACATGGGAGAGAAGGAGCTCTTGGTGTCACTTTCTTCACTGCCAGGAGATGTGTAATGATGTGGTAGAACTGCTGCTCTCTGACAGAAATGAGATTAACTGTCCGGATGCAGGTACGCTGGAAGGAAATAACCCATGAAACAAGTGAATGCAGGAAAAAGGAGGAAGCCAAGAAAGGGGATTGCAGAGGCAAGGGTGTGCCTTGTGATTGGGCCATTTGTGGCCACATCTCATAAGGCCAGCACTTAGTGACCCACCTCAGCCACATTTGCTGACTGCTCCACACTCCCCCTCTGTGCCTGAGTCCCAGCTTCAGCAGCCGCTTTGTGCTATGGCTTACTACTGTTCTGGTCACTGATGAGCTATGTGTTCATTTACCAAATATGCAGCAGTGCTTACACTCAAGTTGTAAATGCCAGCACCATTGCTGTAAACAACCTCTCAGATTGGTGGGGGCTTAGCATGCAACTGGAACAACTATTTTTCCTGAATCACAGCTAAGGAGGTTGGCTGGAAAATTCATATATGGGAATTCCTTTGTTGGCGTTACCACCCTCAGGGGCTAGAGATAAGCACTGATGCACTTGAGCCGTTTGCCACCAGCTCCCAGCTGGGAAACCGCACACAATGCTGCTTATTTCCATCACCAACATTAGGTTTCAGAGTTAACACCGCGCCAAGCTAGCGCAGGCCGGTCCGCGTTTGCATGAGAAGAGCCGCACCGGGGCAGCCTTGCGTGCGGTTGCCCACCGACGGCCGGCTCGGCTCTCAGCTGGGAGGGGATGAAGTGGAATGGGGCGAGACGGGGTGTGAGGCGCTCAGAGTTCCCGACGAGCGAAATTCTCGCCCTCCCACCGCTGCTCGGCCCCGCAAACCTCCCTCGGGAGGGCTTCGCCTTGGAGCGCAGCGGGCCAGCGGCATCCGGGGAGCACTGCCCCGGGGCGGGACAGCCAGCCTGGCGGCGGCGGAGCCCCGGAGTCCCGGGGAGGGGCTGGGGCGGGCCGGGGGCGGGCCGTGCCGGGAGGTGCCGGTGCAGGAGTCGGGGCTGCTTCGCGTCCTGAGAGGTGCAGTCGCGCACATGGGGACACACCGCATCGTGCTGTCGGGCCCCGGGCCCTGGGGCTTCCGCCTGGTGGGCGGCCGGGACTTCGAGCAACCCCTCGCCATCTCCCGGGTAGGGCGCGGCGGCGGCCCGGGGGGGCGGGCGGTGCTGGGGGCCGGGGAAGTCGCTGAGATCGGGTCGGCGAGGCGGTGGCTCCGGGGAGGGCTGGGGCTGGCTGGTGACACAGGGGCAGGGGAAGGTCTTCTCTTTTTCTTCCCCCCGTTTATGTGTCTGATGTTTATGGAGAATCCATGATGTCCCAAACAGCCCCTTGACCTGGCTTTGATCAGAGCCTTTGCTTCTTATCGTTCATCCATAGCAAACCCCTTACTGCAGGCAGAAAGAATGCTCTTTGCTCCCACCAGCCTGTAATTTGGGTTTTGCAGCCCATCCTATGGGAAGCAGTCACACTGAGGTGGTGTTAGTGCTCTCCTGCTTTGGCTTGCCATGTATAGGTAAAAGAAAAGCCTTTGTTTACAGAAGCCGTATTAACCTACCGCTGCTGCCTGTTTATGTTCTAAGCACTTCTTACCCACTTACAGAAAAATTAAGTTATGAAATGACAGTAAAGTTCCACATACAAACAGTTTTAGTGGTGTAACTTAATGTGCCATCCTGGGCTCCAGTGTTCGCCCTTGTAACGTCAGGGATTGGTTCAGAGCGCCTGACTTTGCTGTCCACGTACCCCCTGCACCCAGACATCCCTGCGCAGGTGCTGCCACCTGCATGGCTGCTGCTGGCTGGGAGCTGGGCCCTGCTCACTGCACACCTGCAACAACCAAAGGCACACATGTCCATTTCTTCCTGTGTGCTGTCAATGCACCCCAGACTCCCTGTCTCTCTGTGGCTTTCTATGGGGTGGGCTGCTCAGTGTCTTGTTGGGGCTGGCTGCAGGCCTGGCTCCCGCCAGGGAGAGAGACTTGCTCTGATTTCATGATTTCTAGCAATTCCTCTGCAAACCACAGGCATCCGATGAGCTGCTGGCAGCTCTGGCTCTGGCATCACCTTTACATGGCTTTGGGGTCTTCAGGTGAGGAAGGGCCATGGGAAGTGGGACATACAAGAACTTGAACCTCTGTGAACTGCACTTCAAGAAGCCCAGGATGCTGAAACTTCTGAATTGTTCTTAAATATCTCCTGCCCCTTGGTCTCATGCAGTGGGGTGCCGCTGCCTGAACAACCCCAGGTGCCACGGGGAAGGCTGCTGGCTTCAGGAAGGGCAGAGCTGGGAGTGCTGTCAGACTCACAGAGGGGGGAAGCTATTAATTTTCTGTGTAAGCTCTTTCAATCACAGTTATAATGCCTCATTCTTCTAACGCATTTTTTTGACATGAAAGCAGCTTTAGTGTAGGGGAAGTGATATTTACTTCATTGTTATGGTAATTGTTGCCATTTCCCTCCAGCAAAAGGCTCTGAGGCAGAAGTATATCTGAAGTCCTACCTCACTGCTCTTACCTCTTCTCCTCAGTCACCTTTGTCAGCATTTAATGGGCACTTACGAAGAAACACAGATCAGCAAAGCAGCAAAAATAACCACCTCATGAGAAATTGTGACCCTGGAGACTAAAATGTAATAAAATATCCTCTCTAGTGGTGATGACGTAAATGCTGACAATTGGCAGCTCTTATCATGGCTTTCTCTGGTGGCCCCTCTGACATGTTTAATTTCCCCTCCAAGACTTCAAGCCATTAATCTTTCCTGTGCTTCACTGTGCACTTGGCTCAGGAACAAACGTCTTGGAGAGTCCCCCCACGCCATGTAAAAAACCCCAAAACTGTACCAAGATCTGGTCTAGTTTTGGTCTGTTTTAGAGTCTGATCCTCCTTGTGTGGTGATTTTATGGGGCTATAACTTAATTATTCTTCTTCCTTATTGCATTTTATACCTGTACTCTGACCAAAGAGTTTTTTGGGCACAGAGTCCTCCTCTCCTCACAGGTGTGCGCTCACAGCCCAGTAAGCCAACTGTATCCTGGGCTGCATCAAAAGGAGTGAGACCAGCAGGTTGAAGGAGGTGAGCCTGCCCCTCTACTCTGCTCTTGTGAGACCTCACTTGGAGCATTGAGTGCATTTCTGGTGTCCTCAACATAAAAAGGACATGGAACTGTTAGAACAAGTCCAGAGGAGGGCCATGAGAATGATCAGGGGACTGGAGCACCTCCTGTATGAAGACAGGCTGAGAAAGTTGTGGCTGTTCAGCCTGGAGAAGAGAAGGCTGCGTGGAGACCTCATAGCAGCCTTCCAGTATCTGAAGGGGGCCCACAAGGATACTGGAGAGGGACTCTTCATCAGGGACTGTAGCAACAGGACAAGGGGTAATGGGTTTAAACTTTAACAGGGGAAGTTTAGATTGGATATAAGGAAGAAGTTCTTTACTGTGAGGGTGGTGAGGCACTGCAACAGGTTGCTCATAGAAGTGGTAAATGCTCCATCCCTGGCAGTGTTAAAGGCCAGGCTGGACAGAGACTTGGGAAACATGGTCTAATGTAAGGCATCCCTGCCCATGGAGGTTGGAACTAGATGATCTTAAGGTCCTTTCCAACCCTAAGCATTCTATGATTCTGTGATGGATAAGCTTTGCCAGCTAGCTCTGGATGTAGGATTGTCATCTGCCACGGGTTATTAAGGCTTTGGTCTCCTTAAGGTGTGAGATGGGGGGCTACCTGAGGGAATGAGAGGGCAGGGAAGCTGTAGTCAGTGATGAGAGCATTGCCCACAGAGCAGGGAGGATGTGGCCGTCTCTCCCAGCACTGTTATATGTTTGCTGCGCAGGTCGTTGTATGTCCATGGCACAGATGTGCTCATGAGGAGTGCTGTTAGGAGTAGTACACAGGGCTGGGCTGCCTGCCTCGATTGCACTGTGGAGCAGCATCATCCTGCTGCTGCCAGCTGGGAGCACAGCGATTCAGGTGTGTTACATGGGGGACAAGTCCCCTCCTGCATGGTCAGCGGAGCCTGGCTGTGCCTCATCCAGGGCTGCCCATCCCAGTGAGGCACTGATGGGTCACCCTGCTGTTCCAGGTGTGTGCTTGCAGGGTAGCTTATCAGGAGAGAGACATCCATCCAGTCATGGGCCTGAACTGGGTGTTTGCAGCTCTCTTTGAATGAAGATGCCAGAATTCAGCCTGTATTGCCTGCCAGGAGCTCAGATTTGGCTTCTGGCTGTGTTGTCCTTGTGGTGGGCTTGTCTTGGTGTTTATGGCCCTCATCACCGTTGTACCTCAGCTCCTTAATAATGGCTTTTGGCTTCTTAAGCTCCCCTCTCACATGACGTGTTTCATGAGATGAGATGCTGATGAAGTGGAGCTGGCTAAAAAGCAGTACAGCTGATAGACTCCCATCCCCCTCCATCCCTCAGGTAACATGAGCTTTTTCCTGTTTGGTTGCCTTTAATTTTGATAAACACTGGAGATTTCTCTTTCCAGTTGCATATGTACATGGAACTGTCCAATAAACCTTGTTCTTGAGGTGATTTCTGTAGTTTGTGGTGGTGACATGTTTATCTTGAACAGCTGACCCAAAATAAAGGCGTAGGGGAGTTTTGCTCTATATTTTGTCATTTAAAAACCTCCCAGCTTCATTAAGGAGGGGTGACTGTCAGAGTCTGTGGAACTGAACATTTTGTATTGAAACTTAGCAGTTTCCCAATGAAAAAGTGGTTTCAGGACAGCCTAGTTTTGCAAAAGGCAAAATATGAAGTCCCAGTATTATGCTTGTTGCTGAGTTCAACCACAGTAGTGTGAATTCATCCCTGCTTAGTCTGATGATTATCTATTCATGGTATTTTAAAATTTCAGGATTTTTAGCAATTACAGAATTGGAAGATAATTGGGCATTTTTTTTGGTGTTTAGTATTTTTAAGCACGGTCCTCCAAGCCAGCTTTGTAAACTGAAAACCTGATTTAGTGAAAATAATGGGTGTGATGGTTTGAAATCAAGCACAGGACTGAATCCCATGGTATGAAAAGACATTAGGTTTTACTTTGGTATCATCTGACATCCATATCCCTCTCTCAACTGAGCAAAGGCATCCTGGACCTACCAGTGAAAGGAAGCCCCAGTGGTACGGGACACCCTGCTAATGGGCATCTCTTGCGGGGCTCAGTGGGGTGACCATGGCAGTGGATGGGTGGAGACTGAGCTCCATCTGGACCCTGCCAGGGCTCAGCTCTGTGGCACAAGTGTCTGTTCTGGGAGCTGGGCTGCAGCCTCTACCCCACACAGAAAGAAAGAAAAATAACCTGCAGCCATGTTTGATATGTGGGGAGTGCTGGGGCTGGCCAGGGAGGCCCCTGCATCCAGAGGGGAGCTGGAATGCCTCCCCCTCTGCAAAAGAAACATAGGGCGTGGTGGACATGACAGGACTTAGGGTTGGGCTGGTTTTCTTCCTCGGCATAGGGAGCATTGGCTGGTCCCCACTGTGCACACCTATGGTCACTGCCCAGCCCAGCTTTCTTGCCCGTAACAGCAGATACCAGCATTACACTTGGCTCTTGTTCTGAGACTGGCTGGGCAGAGGGAGCTGGCTGGAAAAAGCTGCTAGCGTTTATGGGAAGGTGAAAGTGGCTTTATGTTTCCTGCAATGATGTTTGCTCTTGCACTGCTGCTCCCAGCTGCCAGGCTGGACTGGGGCTGTGGCAGCACCAGCCCTGCTGGGCCATGCTGTGCCGCATTGCCCGGGGTGTCTGGCATAGCTGCTCCATAACTAGACAGTTGATCAGCACCTGTCGAGCACTGGTCATTAAGGTCACCAGCCAAGAGCTTCTGGCCCCAGCAGAATCTGGATTGATGTTTAGAGCCCAGCATGATGCCCTGTGCCTTTTTATGCTGGAGGGAGTCCTGCCTGGTCTGTCTGACTGTGTGGGGTATGGAGAGCAGAGGTTCACATCGCAGTAATTCCTCTATAGACTTCAAAGCCAGCATGAACCTTGGCAGCTTCCTGGGCAGTTGCTGAGGCTGGACAAGCTTTTGCTTCAAAGAGACAAATGGCTGCTGAGGAGAGGAAGGGACTTTGCTGATCTCCCTGGCTGCTGGGGTTTGGCTGAGATGAAATCATCCTGAATTATAGCAAGGGGAAAGCAGCAGAATTTTCTGTCAGTAAAGATGGAGCACTTTGGGACACAGGACAGGTGTGATCTTGCCCAGCCCTCTCTCATGAGTCTGGGGGCAGTTTTATCTTTAGAAAAACATTTAAAAGAATTAGGATATTAGTAAAACGCCTTCTACCAGAGTTACATGCGACATCAATAGGAGCCATAGTTGGACTTTCTGCAGTTCACCTTTTCAGACCAATTTGCCACGATTATGCAGCAACTTGATATTGTCAGACTCTGGAGTACTCATTTCTCTGTAACTCTTCTTTGAGTCCAACCCAAGTTCTTTTCGGAATGGCAACCCACCTTGATACTGATGAGTTTGCCAAAGAACATAGAGAACTCCACTTCGAGAGCACCACTTTGGCTAGCTCTGGAACAGACAGACAGAGCTTTAAATCTCAGAACTTAAGTTGATAAAGGTAAATGTTGGACTTACTGGGAGAGATTCCTTTTTGTTCTGTTATCTGCTTATTCCTAGTTGTCAAGTTACAGATGGTTGCAAGCTTCTTGGAACCTTTTACCTTCAAAACTCACTTTGTCCATCAAGAGATGTATTTGGGTTGTAAAATGCTTCATATTTGAAGGGTGCAACATCAAAATAGCAGCAGCAAATGAATTTTTTATATGTTTTTTTTCCCTCAGTAGTATAAACAGGGAAATTAAAGGAGGCCTTAACTACATAAACAATTGATGTTGTTCTGGGCAGTGACACAGTATCTCTTAGACGGTTGCTGATTACTGGACATGTTGTTTGTTTAGAGGATGAAATAAACCATCAGGAAGGCTCAGCGGATGAGCAGCTCTGTGTAATGTTTGTGAGGTCTTGTAAGAAATCCTTATATTTAATATTTTTTTTAATGTAGGGCATGTTGCAGAACAGGCTGTGAGGCTGCCCTGCAACTCCTTGACCACCACTTGAGCATCTGTCTGAGCAAATAATCCCACATATGTCCTTTTACACCACCTTCCTGAGCTCAGCCCTCTCTGTGCTGTGCCTAATGCCTTCCACTTTCTGTGTTAATAATGCCCATCTGGCTGTCAGAAATAGGCAGGACATGAAGGCAGGCAGGAGGGTGAGGGCAAGCTGGGCTATCACAGAGGGGCTTGTTGTAGTGGAAGCCTAGACCTTGCTGGTGTGGGCTGATGCTCAGGGGTTTCACTAGCTAGGGGCTTATCCACTGTCCCCTTCTTTCCTTGTGATGGTGTAGTGTGGGCCTTTACAGAGCAGCTACAGAGCTGTGGGCTACAGCAGTGTCAGACTGTAATGGTCCAGAGAATGGGAGCAGCTTGTGAGGAAAATCTCCCAGAGCCGGTTGTAAGAAACTGGCTTGTCATTCCCCCTTCCCCTAAAGAGAAGGGATGGGGAATGTGTTTGCCTGAATTTTCTCATAGCCTCTGATCTCTGGTGACCCAGCTGCATGCTTTTGCTGGGAGAAATTGTGACTGCTTAGCATAATACTCCAGTGCTAAGGACATTACTCATGGTAAAAGAGCAGTGTGTGTGGGTTGGGAGGATTAAGCTGCATGTCAGAGTTGTCTAGTTGTCACTGGTGGCCTCAGAAGTATGTTGCTGCATGTCTGTTCTGTCCCTTGAAGACGTAGCTGGGTTTTCCTTGCAGGTTCAGAGAGGTGCTACTTATCAGGATCTTTGTCTTGGCTGATGTTAACTTTCTCATTCTTATCTCTTCACCACTTCTTGCTATGTGTGTCTAGGTGTGGAGTGATGGGTGGTGCCAGAGGCTGCAGGGTCTGTGAGAAACTGAAGGGCTGATGAAGTGAGCAAGTAGTGTGCCTGAATCCATGGGGGAGAATGCCAGAAAGAATTGAATGAATTTTAGACCCACCCATCTGTGTTGACTCACATGGGGCTATGTTATGCTGCTTTTCATAGAAATGCTTTCCACCCTTTCTTCCTTTCATTTGCTGTGAGCAGCAGCTTCCCTTAATATATCCACTGCTGCCTCAGATCCTCGCCTGCCATAAGAAAAAAAGCACTGTATATCCCTGTCCAGGGACTTCAAATGTTCAAAGTTAGCATGTATGGAAGTATGGAAGTAATTGCATCAAATGTAAAACATATTTGTGTTAGGCTAGCTCTGGAACAGGTAGAAGTTTTATAAAGAGGGCTTGGGAGCTGGGTAAACAGCCAAATATATCTTCACTCCTCCAAATATATCCCTCCACTAAATAAAAATATTTCCTTTTCTATTGTAAATGCATTTGCCCAAAGACTAGCTGAAGACTTGATATGTCATAGCAGAATCTTTCATTTGCTGCTTGGCTGCCAGTGCAAGGGGACTATAGCTGACAAACCCCCTAGTAGACAGAAATGTGAACTTTGCAAAGTCACAGTGGTGTTGGCAAGCAGAGCCCAAAGTGTGTGTGCAGGGAAAGTGAGGGAAACTAATAATTTTCTACTCACTTCATAATTACAGAGCTTTATATATCTATATCAATCTCTGTGTGTGTACACGTGTGCACAAAGCTTCACTTGGTAGTATAAGAAGATAATGTCTGTTTTCCTTCTATCCATACCAACCCTCAATCTGTGGGTCCTCTTGAAAAAAAAACAGTGTTCAAGCCTATAACTGGTTTAAACTGTAATCTACCACACTGAGCTCTGCATGAGTATGGAGTGCACAATCAAGCCTACAGATTATAGAGATTATTTGTTTCTTCCACATGCTGGCAAAAGTGTCTGAGCTGGTATCAGGGACCTAATTTGATAGGTCTGGTTATAGGTATCTAGATTTGTGGTAGCCCAGATTTCTTACACAGAGACACCAGTCAAATGGCATCACTGCAGGCGGACTCTGGTGACCTCTAGGACCTATTTTGGATACAGTATGAAGCAGTGTTGTTCAACCTGTCTCAGCATTGTGTGTTCAGCAGTGAAATGAGCTAATGGTAAAGTGTTACACAATTGCCTGGCAGCAGCCACCACAAGGTAGAACAAAGCTCCTTTCCAAAGGAAGTCCTTGGGCATGATGTTACAAGGTGTGCAGAGCTTTATTCACAGATACTGTCCCTGGAGCTGGGGGCTCCTGGGGCCCTGTGATGCTGCCCATATCCCCTCTGCCAGATGCTGCTTGACCAGTGGGGGAAGACAGGGAGCTCTTTTGAAGGAGACCAGAGAATGTACCTTTGCATGAGACTTGTACAAAGTTGTGTTTGCAGGTTTTGTTCCTTGCAGTGTCTTTCAGCCCTCCTCACCTTCCCATGCAGCAGTACAGCTCTGTCTGCTCAAAGGAGAGAGGCTGGTGCAAAGCTTTAAGTCATCTGAGAGGGGAGCAGGACCAAAGCTGTTTCAGGCAGAGCAATATTCACTGGATGCCTGTGAGCCTGAAAGCTTTTGCTCATTTTTGGAGTCCTTTTGGTTGGGTTGTGTAAGCTGGCTGGTAGCTGTCAGTACTCTGAGAGCCTCAGCCTTCCCTCCCCAGCTGTACTCCTGTCCTTGCTGTTCACCATGGCCAGGGAGAGATGGGACAAAAGTAAAAGCAGGAAAAGGTCTTCCCAGTGACAGCACTCTGCTCTTAGTAACAGGAATGTTTTTTCTTTCCTGGCCTAACTGGTAGGTGAGCAGATCTCAAAAGAGCGGTGACAGCACTGAGATAAGCCCAGACCTTACTGCGAGGGGGGAAAGGAATGTTATTAGTAGCTGTAAATCATCCTGAAAGATTGGGGGATGGGTTCACTGCAGTACAGTGCCTTTGTGCAGACATGCTTGCTCAGAGTAATCCTGGCAGGGAGTACAAGCTGGATGTTGTAGGGGAGCAGTTTGTGGATGGTTGCATTTTAGGGCAAGTTATTTCCAGAATTGAAGAAACGGGATTTTAAAGCATGTTTCCTTTTGGCAAATTCGCTTATCTTTTTCATTGCTGTGCATCATTGTAGCTTCCCCTCAGGGGAGAGGTTTGTATGGTACCTGAGTGGATGTAATCGCCCTTATGCTACCAGTGGCTTTTATCTGATGGAGAAGAGCACTCACATTTCAAATTCCTCTGAAGTGGACACAGAAGGGGAATGTGACACCACAAGCACTGGCTTGAGATATTACTGTGAATGCCACTTGCTCATCCCCATTGCTCTTGGGAATTTCTTCAGGAGGCTTCAGTATTTAGTGTCCCTGACTGATCTGGCTCAGCTGCTCCTTGTGGTACAGGATCATTTCTAGCAACCTGCCACATTGTGTAGATTGTTGGTCTTTAAAAGCTATATGGCCGAGCCTTCAGCAGGGTTTCAGTGGTGATGTTAATCCACATTTACTCTTCACCCTTTGGCAGTCTTGTTTGATCAAAAATGAATCACAGTAATAGTGTGCTGAGCTCAGTGCTCCTCACAGGAGTGAGTAATGTGTTGCTCTCCCTCCTTTGGTAGTAGAGAAGGTAAAGGCACCAAGAAACCAAGTGACTTGGACAAGGCCAAGTGACCCACAATGCATCTCCTGCAGGCTGCCTCTGGTGTGGAGATGTCTTTAGGGATCTATCTCATGTTTTCTAAAATGACAGCTTCCAAATCTGGTGTGAATATGGGTGACTTCCAGTGCTCAAGATTTCTTCATGGCTTCTAGCTGTCCCTGTCACAAGGTTTGCATGAAGGGGTTCTCAAAGCAATGCATCCAGTGGAGCAGCAGCAAGCTACACTCAGTGGTCTTAGTAGGTCACCAGTCAGCTGCAGGCTGCAGGTTGGGAGATGATGATCTTCACATTTAAAGCAGATTTTCTATATCCATCTGGTGACTTGTCTGGTAATTTCATTAGCACTTCTTCTGTCACTTTGTATTCTGCTTTGAAGCATTAAAAGTGGTGAGCAGGTATTTGGTTGACCTATCTGATGATCTTTGGGGAAATATTGAGCACCTTGGCTAACCTTGGACATCCGTGATACACATCTATGTCCTTCCCGTTTCCATGAAATACTATCTTAGTGGAGAGGTGAAATAAAGAAAAGCAGTTTATGATCTTCCCTCTGGTTAGGGAAAATTTCCCACTACAGTTGTCAGGTGATGTGCTGAACAGCCTCAGTTTTGGCCCAGGGAAAGCAGTGATTGCAGCTAATGTGTGTCACCTCCAGGACATGAAGGTTTCCCTACGGGCAATGATTTGCCATCCAATCCCACACTAGGAATCTCTAAATCTTGTGAACAATGTTTATTTATGTATGACAGCTCTGCTGGGTTTGCTCAGCTGCTTTCCAGCATGCTGAAACCTAGCATGAATGCATAGAATGAACACCAGTTGCAACAGACTCATAAATGAGGTATGTCTCAGCTGTGAGGCATGTTTTAATCTGTATTTGTGTCTGACATTAGCCCACCCTTCTAATTTCCTCTGCTTATTAAATAATTGATGAGAGCCCACAGTAATCATTATGCTTCTTCCACAAAATCATTAAGACTGCACAAAATCTTATGTAATGTTTGCAAAGCCACAGACAAATGTGACATTCTTCACCCTCTGCCCAGGCAATAATTCAGTCCCAAAGAGGTCTTGGTTGTTAAGAGGACATCCCTTTAAAGGAAGTAGGAAAAAAATAAATGAGCCATTTAGCTGATTTCTTGGAAATGCCAAGTTTCAGCTGGGACCTTCTTTTTCATGAGGAGTATCATAATGATGGCGTTAGTGTCTTCTGCTTGGGATCTCCGAGGTTACGCTGAGCTCCTTCCCATCAGTGATTTCTCAGGTAGAGCACAGCACCTCTTTAGCCGTGCAGTGCTGTAACTGGGAAGCCAAGCACCACACATGCAAGGAAAGGGAGGTGTAATATGACAGAATGTGTCAAGCTAAGCTGTGGTCAGCATGGAAGGCTGCAGATGATGTTTCTTTTCCAGAAAATATCTTCAGGTTGTGGTTTAAAGATGAAGTTACCGATGCCTTTCTTCCTTCCAGTCTACTTATTAGATAAAGCACTGCTTTGGGATTGATCTTACTGAAGTCAGTGAGTGTTTGTTGCAGTTGTTCCTGGCAAACCCAGTTCATTACAACTAAAGAAGTGATCCAAAATCTCGACCCCAAATGTTTCTCCCAAGGACAGAAACAAATGAGATAATGATGCAGATGGAGGTGTTTGTAATTGGCATTGATTATATTGCAATGACACTGATCCTCTTTTTTGTCACTTCCATTCTTAAGGACTCCAACTTCCTGACTGTCCTCCCACCTTCTGTTAGGAGAGGCCTTCTCTGTCCAGCAAAGAACAGTTGCTTTCTGTACAATCTCACTCTCTAGCACAGAGAAAATTGCCTTAAGTAAAAATGTAATTTTTGGTATTTACTTGCTATCCCCTCCCCAGACTGTGGGTGCTGAAACAGAATCCTGCCCCTAATACTGAGGAGTAGCTGAGGGACCCAAATAGATTTCTGCTGAGCATTTACTTCCATGAATTTTCACCTCTTTGCTTCCAGGTACCAGTGAGAAAAACCCTGAGTGCTCCAACTCTCTGGGGCTTTTTTCAATGTTTCTATGGAAAGCTCTTCATTGAAAGTCCAATCACTCTTTTTGTTTTCTCTTAGGTGACTCCAGGTAGCAAAGCTGCAGTAGCCAACTTGTGTATAGGAGACCAGATCATAGCTATTGATGGAGTTAACACAGATAACATGACGCACCTTGAGGCACAGAACAAAATCAAGGGTTGCACAGATGAACTAACTCTGACGGTCAGCAGGTACATAACTGAGCGAGGCGGGGTGGGGAGAGGGAGGGAGGGAGGGATTTGGGGTGGGCAGTAGCTATGTTTTGGGTTAACAAAAGACTTCTGGCTGGTTTGTTTAATTTGACCTCTTAGTGCTTTCTCTGGTCAGACACTGTATAGCAGCTCCATTTCAGCCTTTAATCCTAATGCAGCTTGTGTTTCCTGCACTTTGACCTTATGAAAACACTTTTCCCACTGAGAAATTGGCTGATAATTTGTGGCAGGGTCTGGCAGCTTGTGCTGTTGCTCCTGACAGCAATCCAGGAGGTTTCTTGATTGTGTGGAAGACAACTTCCTTCTGCAAGCAATAAAGGAGCTGACAAGGAGAGATGCCCTGCTTGACCTCGTGCTCACCAACAGGGAAGGGCTCATTGGAAATGTGGCTCTCCAGGGAAGTCTTGAATGCAGTGATCATGAGATGGTCGAATTTGAGGTCCTCAAGACAGTGAGAAGAGCGTGCAGTAAGCTCACTGCCCTGGACTTCAAGAGAGCAGACTTTGGGCTCTTCAGGAACCTGCTTAGCAAGGTTCCATGGGATATAGCCCTAGAGGGTAAGGGGGGCCCAAGACTGTTGGTTGATGTTCAAGGATCACCTGCTACAAGCTCAGGAGTGTTGCATCCCAACTAGAAGGAAGTGCAGCAGGAGGGCCAGGAGACCTCCTTAGATGGATAAGGAGCTGCTGAGAAAAATTCACATGAAAAAAGAGGCTTATAAAAGGGGGAAGCAAGGACAGGGGGCATGGGATGAATACAGGGATGTTGTCAGGGTAGTTAGGGACCAAGTTAGGAAAGCTAAGGCCCAATTGGAGCTAAACTTGGCAAGGGATGTTAAAGATAATAGGAAGGGATTTTATAGGTATGTAGCAGCTAAAAAACAGACTAAGGACAATGTAGGCCCCCTCTGGAAACTTTCAGGAGAACTGGCTACACAGGACTTGGAAAAGGCTGCGGTTCTGAATGGCTTCTTTGCCTCACTCTTCACTGGCAAAGGCTCTGACCGCAGCACTCAAGACTTGGAAGGTGGATGCAGGGACTGTGAAAACCTAGGCCTTGGGACCACTGTACAAGAGGATCTGGTTCGAGACCATCTTAAGAACCTGAATGTACACAAGTCCATGGGCCCTGATGAAATCCATCCGCAGGTCCTGAAGGAGCTGGCGAATGAAGTTGCAAAGCCACTGGCCATCATATTTGAAAAATCATGGCAGACAGGTGAAGTTCCCAACGACTGGAAAAAGGGAAATATAACCCCCATTTTCAAGAAGGGGAAAATGGATGACCTGGGGAATTACAGACCAGTCAGTCTCACCTCTGTGCCTGGCAAAATCTGGGAGCAGATTCTTTTGGAAGGCATGATATGGCACATGAAAAACAGCAAGGTGCTTGGTGAAAGCCAGCATGGCTTCACTAGGGGGGAATCCTGCCTGACCAATTTGGTGGCCTTCTATGACAGGGCTACAAAAGTGATGGACAGGGGTGGAGCAGTTGACGTCATCTACCTGGATTTGTGCAAAGCGTTCGACACTGTCCCACATGACATCCTTGTCTCTAAATTGGAGTGTCATCAATTTGATAGGTGGACCACTGGGTGGATAAAGAACTGGCTGGATGGTCGCACTCAAAGAGTTGTGGTCAACAGTTCAATGTCCGGCTGGAGACCAGTAACGAGTGGTGTCCCTTAGGGGTCGGTGTTGGGACCGGTCTTGTTTAATATTTTTGTTGCTGACATGGACAATGGAATTGAGTGTGCCCTCAGCAAGTTTGCCGATGACACCAAGCTGTGTGGTTGGGTTGATACGCTAGAGGGAAGGAATGCCATCCAGAGGGACCTTGACACACTTGTGAGGTGGGCTGATGCCAACCTCATGAAGTTTAACCATGCCAAGTGCAAGGTCCTACACCTGGGTCAGAGCAATCCCAGGCACAGCTACAGGTTGGGCAAAAAGGAAATTCATGGTAGTCCTGCGGAGAAGGACTTGGGGGTGTTGGCTGATGAGAAAATGAACATGAGCCAGCAGTATGCACTCCCAGCCCAGAAAGCCAACCGTATCCTGGGCTGCATCAAAAGGAGCGTGACCAGCAGGTCAAAGGAGGTGATCCTGCCCCTCTACTCTGCTCTCGTGAGACCTCACTTGGAGTATTGTGTGCAGTTCTGGTGTCCTCAACATAAAAAGGACATGGAAGTGTTGGAACAAGTCCAGAGGAGGCCACGAGGATGATCAGGGAACTGGAGCACCTCCCATATGAAGACAGGCTGAGAAAGTTGGGTCTGTTCAGCCTGGAGAAGAGAAGGCTGCGTGGAGACCTCATAGCAGCCTTCCGGTATCTGAAGGGGGCCTACAGGGATGCTGGGGAGGGACTATTCATTAGGGACTGCAGTGATAGGACAAGGGGAAACAGGTTGAAACTTAAACAGGGGAAGTTTAGATTGGATATAAGGAAGAAATTCTTTACTGTGAGGGTGGTGAGGTACTGGAATGGGTTGCCCAGGGAGGTAGTCAATGCTCTATCCCTGGCAGTGTTCAAGACCAGTTTGGATGAAGCCTTGGGTGATATGGTTTCGTGTGAGGTGTCCCTGCCCATGGCAGGGGGTTTGGAACTAGATGATCTTGAGGTCCTTTCCAATCCTAACTATTCTATGATTCTATGATGGGTCTTGTGAAAACTCATAAACAACTGGAACCTGGGTGGTTTTGAGGGTGCTGGAGATTTATACTTCCTCTTGGTTTGAATTGTAGCCTTGGGTCCCAGCACTTGTCAAAGTAACATGACAGATGCAACATGGCATTTCTAGTTGCTCTGGAGTGAGTTTTTCCTGTGGCTGCCTCCTCCCAGAGCAGTCATCCATCAGCATCATGGCAGATGCAAGGGAAGTGCTTTCAGGAGTGCAAATGCATGACAGTAGTTTAATTGTTTAGGGCTTTTCCGCGATAAACAGAAGTCTTTTACCATAGCAATTACGATGCCAGTTCAGCAGGCATTTCCCAGTTCAGGAAGAAGAGATGGGTCTTGGCCAAAAAAAGCCTGATAATTCATTGAGGGAATTCACAGAGGGAAGAAGAGAGCTCAGTGCTGGCAGTGTGAATGGGTGGTGAGCATTGCAGCAGCCTGTTAGCCCCAGAGTTTCTCATAATGGCCTCTGACTTGGCAGCCTGTAATCTTCCTGCAAAAGAGTGCTCCTTTTCCTCTCTGTAATATCCGGCTGCTTGACTTAGCAAACCAGTGCCATGTGGCTCTGGCTGGGAGAGAGGAGGGGAGGCTAGGGCTCTTTCAGCCTGCGGGCAAACTCACTCTTACAGATCGTTGAGTCTGTAAAATGCGTTTGCTAATGTTAATTAAAAAGTCATTAACTTCACAGCTACCCCTATGCACGTTTCATGGGCCTTGTGTATGGAAGCTGCCCAGGGAGAGATTTCTAGCTGGATGTGCAGCTGTGTAAAATGATGCAGGGACTTTGATTTAGCAGAGCTCAATTCTTTTTCAAGACCCCCTTTCAATGACGTAGCATGAGTGTGTGTTGGACGCTTCTGCTGCTGTACTGGTTGATGAGCACTGCTTACAAAAGGGACAAGGAGTGTGAAGACCACAAGGATGTGAAAGCGTTGATCTGACTACTTACCCACTTCAGCATTTGATATTGCTACTCATTGCTCTACATAAAATCCATTTTATATGATTCTGGGGGACTTGAAGTCTTTGGTCATCCTCCTCCTTGGAAGCAAAGCTCTGCTTAGGGAAGAATTTCTTACTCTTTGGGTACTTGATAGCTTGACAGCTGCTAGAGATGTGTTTGTATTGGGGAATGTGATACTGCAGCAGGCTTTCTTAGAGGAAAAACTGTTCTTTAATGCCAAAAGACAACAGCATGTATCATGTGGTCTTTCCTGGTTGTGCTCTGTTGAGAATAATTTATCCCTAGCACCCAGCTGTCTCCTCCTGGCCCCCTGTAACTGTGTTGTTCCAAATGCAGCTGGACACAATTGTCAGAATTGTTATGTCTCTGTTCTTGCTGCTGAGGCTGAAGACCTTTACTTTGCAGTCTAGGGCCAAGAGCTTAAAATGGAAGATCTTACAAGAAGCCTAGAGGGGTGATGTTTTAAAACAGTTGGAACCCATGCTTCATCTTCCTGTTCAGTTTAGGGTAGAGGAAATGGGTGAGGAAAGCTGACTGGGTCAGTGGTCAGCCCCCCTCTGTGAAGAAGGGGAGCTACAGAGGTGGAAAGGGTGGAAGGCACTTTGGAAAAGAAGTGCCATCTGAAAAAGTGGTATGGCTTGGACTCCCTGAACCTGGTGGGCAAACTCTGTCAGTAAGGCTTGACTGTACAGTTAGTGAGGAAGGCTGACAGTACAGTCAGCTCAGAGCTGGAAGTTTTTTTCTTGGTCAAAGTAGCTCTGTAAGTATTTGGCCAAGTATGAAAATGAAAGTGTAATGCTTCAACATCACCAGCTCTCGGGTCTGGTCTTCAGGCTCTCCAGTTGTAGGTTGTTGTTGAGTCAGTTGTACCAAATAGCTGTACTGGTAAGGATCACTGGTCTGCAGTATCTCTGCTGCAGAAAGCCTTTAGCTACAAGTGGCTGGAGGCTGGGAAAGTTTTAGGGAAGTACTGCACTATGCCTGCCTCTTGTGCTCCTTCTGTGGACCAAAGCAAAGTTTATATGTGTTCTGCAAATATGCAGTCCTCTTTTCTCTTTTAATGGAAGTCAAGTGGTTAAGATGTCTTCATGTTTGGCCGTACTGATGATTATTTAAGAGAAGTGTAAATGTAGAAAATTGAAAGGACTTAAATACTTCTGGTAAAGGAAATGTTGTTTGCAGTGTGTACTTGATTGTGAGTATCAACAGCATTCCAATGTTTCCTGTTTCGGTATTTTCCTTAACGATGGTAACAGTCCAAAAATATTTCAGATCAGATTGTAGGCAGGATATCTAGCTTTAACACATGTCACCATTAAAAACGGATCAAATTACTAGCTCAAGAAAACATGCCTGGTCTGCTTTTTCGCCCAAAGGTGCAAATCTGTTAATTGCCTAGGATTTAAAACCCAGCCACAAATTGCTTTCCCTGGATATGCTTTTTTTAAGCAGGGTTGCCAGGTGCTTTACTGTTTGATGTGTGAAAAGTTGAAAGGGTCTGTTTTCAGCCTCAAAAGTGGGTATTCAACAATGTTGGCTCATACACCGAATTCCTGCTGAACTTAACATGTCTGGCAGCTCCCTGCCCTTTTCTGAGCCTGTATTTGTTCATTCATTTTGCTTTTTGTTTAAGGCTAGGGACTGCTTTTAGAAATGTAGTTCTCCAGGAAATCAAAATAAAGGTTCCATTATTGACTTCAGTGGTGTAAATTCAAGCTCATCACCATGGTTTTGTATGGTACATGGAGAAAGACTGACCTACAGCAGACCGTGTGTTTCAGTCAACTCAAAACCACCTGGTTGATAAACTGAGAGATTTCACAGACAAATTTTTGAGCTTCTTCCATTCTTAGGAAAAACAAAGTTTTAGATCTTGTGTCTTTGAGAAGAGCTGCTCTTCTCCCCTTCTCCCCTCCCCCATCTTTTCCCAATTAGGGTAGCATGCTAAGGTCAAGCAAAGCCTCCCCATAGTCTACACCCCTTCCAAGCTTACCTCTGGTTTTCCTTTAATGGGGGTAAGCAGCAAGACCTGTCCAACAGGCTGGAGAAAGCTATCAACTGCCTATGGAAACTTGGTGTATTTTGGGAAGGACACTTGCTCTGATGAAGAGCACTCAAATAAGGGAAGGCTCAGGAGGAACAAGCTCCTACAACAACATTCCCCTGATAACCAAAAGATCCAGGCATTACCAATGTCAGTGATAATGTTCATGATGAATTTGACATGAACATCTGTGTACCTGTAGCGGCACATGTACAAAAGCAAGCAAATACTCATTGAAGCACAGGCAAAACTTGTTTCTAAAACGAATGGCTTTTTGCCTGTGGCTTTAGTCACCAAATGGGTGGTGGAACTGTGCAGCCCTGAGCAATTTGAAGGTACAGTGGGTGGTTTGGAGTTTTTTGTTGGTGGGGGTTTTCTTGGTGGTTGTTTTTTTTGTTTGTTTGTTTGTTTTCTTCCCCAACAAAAAACAAGTGTTCCTACAGGGAGTCTGTCCTTACCTCTATGTTTGGAGGCAGGTTGGGGATGGTAATAAGAGAAGAATATTTGTGAAAAGGGACTGCAAACATGTAATCTTTTGTTCTGCTCTTAATGTCCTTTTCTTCAATTTTCAAGCTGCTTTTCTGCAGCTCTGCTGCCAGCATATAATATATTAATGCACCATTTTTGCTTGCAAAGCAGGCTGTTACTTTGCTGAAAGCGATGCCAAGGAATGAAGTTATGTATTTGCTTTTTGAAAAGTGATGGGATTGGTGAAGTCAGATCTGCTACCAGTACATGTTAAATGCATTGTCAGAAAGGATCATGTGTAGATGCTTATGAAGAAGTAGAGAGCATCTGTGCAATGTCATCTGCATTTTATTCGGGAGGTTCAGTTGCACTCTTGCTTGCTCCAACATGTTTGCAGGTTTTGGCTTTGGGTACTTAGTTGCACAAAGCCGCAATAGACTTGAATTTGTGTTCTAGGAAGTTGGTGGAATCCATTGACTCATTTAGGTTTGCTTTTTGCTTCCCTGCCAAGAAAAGTTTTCCAGCTCTGTCATCTTACTAATAATTCCTCTGGCCCTGGGAAAAGCCGATGCTCTGCTTGCAGCTATATTAGGGCATGCAGATGGCCTGACCCTCTGTGGCATCTCACAACCTTTCCATGGC
Organism: Melopsittacus undulatus; assembly: GCF_012275295.1. Taxonomy (NCBI): domain Eukaryota; kingdom Metazoa; phylum Chordata; class Aves; order Psittaciformes; family Psittaculidae; genus Melopsittacus; species Melopsittacus undulatus. Next base: position 90,515,730 of record NC_047530.1, read on the forward strand.
TGGTGTGGTGCTTCCAGCCCTCCTGGGTACATACTGGCAGCTTTTACTAAGGATTGGCAAGTTCAAAGTCAGTAAACCACTGATTGTGGTTTACAGCCTCTCAGGTGAGGCAAAAGTAGTTAGTTAACTCTGTAGCTGGCTAGTGGAAGAACAGTGTGAGTTTGAGCACTTGGGTGTGTTTTATCAGTCATAGCTCTGTAATGAAACTGCTTATGATAACTTCTGTTGCTGCTTCTATGTAGCTGGAGCTGCCCTTTTGGTTTTAGTAGCTGAAGTGCAAGGAGCAGTGGGGCCATGTGTGAAGGAGTGAATTTGGGGCCTCTTGTCTCTAGGAAGTTGTGACTAGCATTGCTGTTTGAATTGGCAATAGGCTGCATGCCGCTGGAGTACAGCTTTGTTTGCCAAAGAGAGTAATTCCATTAATGGATGGTTGCTAAAAGTGACTGCTCATGTGTAAATCCAAGGGCATGTACTTTGCAGTTGTTGCAGCTCATTAAAAGGTACCTTCTTGGTAGCCTGAGAACTCTTGTAGCTAGTTTCTAAACGTTATTAAAAAGCCTGTCTAAAAACTCTGGAGAGGGTTCAAAGAGTAATTCTCTAGGTCTTTCCTAATATTTTCTGCTAGCAAACTTTGTGTTTTACAGGGAAGTTTTCAATCTGTATGTGTTTATACTTTGCTATCTCAGTCATGTCCATCCCAGTGTTTGAAATGGGAATGTAAATGTGACATTCTTTTCTTCATGGAACTTACACAGTTCCTGGTGCACAGAAATAGACCCTCGTTTTCCAGCTCTGAATTTTTCCTTGAAGCTATGGCACAGCTCTGCATGCAAAGCAATGATAGCAAAATCTAGGTTCTTGTAATGTTTATATTACACCATGTTCAAGCCAAGCTTCTTGAAAAATGTTGTATTTTGTAAATACCTCTCCAGATCCCTGCCTTGACTTGCATTCAGTTTCTTTCCTTCCCTTCCTACCAGTACTTCCCCATCCAAATTAGAATCAGAGAAATTCCCTTCTAATCATTGGTCTTGGTTTCTGCCTTGGCGAAACAGCTCATTCCCTGGCCCTGATTTGGTTGCTTTCTCTCCTGGAGTAAGGAAAACAGCATGGAAATGTAAACTGCAAACATGACGAAGTTTGTATATCCATGTGCCTGCAATTAATTTGCTTGACACTTGTTTCCAGGCTTGTTTGTGTCATGTTTTTGTATTTTCTTTCTGCATTGTTTAAGTGGTGCTCTCTGCTGGAGTCTTATTTGAAAAAATATGCATTAGAAACCGTATTAGAAATACTCATCAGTTTAAGTTGGAGCCTGTGAGATCCTATGGGACTTTCACCAAAGATGGGGTGGGTTTCCACAGTATGTTGTGGAGAGGCAGGTCTGGTAGCCCTGCTAGCATGGCCATGCTCTGTGGCAGAGGTGCAGTGAGCATGGAGGTAGTTTTGTGGCTGGGGATCTTCTCTCCCAAATCAGGGGAAAATTCCTTCAGAAAACTAGTACAGTCCTAGCTGTAGAAGCCTGCTGTGAGCTAAGGCACCATTGCGAAGGCTGGGTTTGAGCTATGTACTCTGATGCCTGTTCCCAGCTTCATATAAATAAGATATAAAAATGTAGATAAGATACATACATGATGAGTCTAATGAATCCATCCTACTGTCTGTATCTTATGCCCACATGTCCCAGTCTTTCAGAAAGTCCCTGTCTAGCAGTGGGACTGGAGGTGAAGTTTTAAGTGCTGCTTTTCTTTCTCCTCCATGCTTCAGTAAAAGTGCAAGCACTGACACCAGGAACAGATGCAGAAAACCCTTGCTGAGAGCTGGAACCATCGTGGTTCTAATGATGACCTGCAGACTATGGGCTCCACTGGCAGTGTGGTGGGATGGGGCATGCACCTTTTCAAAGCTAGATAAAGGCAGGGAAGCAAAGCTGTCTCCTCGTGGTGGCTTCACTGGGGCTATAAATGGGCTGCTGAGAGTGGCTGAAGGGCTTTGCTGCAGCTGTTGTGAAGACAAAGGGAAGCTTTATCCTTCCAGCCTTAGAGGGACAACCATGCGGGCTATTTAACCTTTCTGTTTGGATAACTTTTAAACTGGATTGAAAGTAAAGCCTGGAGTGACCTTGCTGCTTCCATTTATATCCAGTGACAGATCAGAATGGCAGCAAGCTGGGAAACAAACTTGAGCTTTTGCTTTGCTAATAAATAAGAGAGAAAAATCTGGTAAAAAAAACCCCAAAACAAGACAACTAAACCCCAGTCTCTGCTGTAGTTGGCCATAGCTGCCTCTGCTGTGCTAGAGACCAGTGTGCTGTGCCACCTCAAATGCACTGAGTGGGGGGCAGTGGGATGAAAGCAAGTGCCTGAGAAGTCTCCACTCTGCATTCACACATTGGCCTGCTTTGAGCTTAAATTTCCAGTCCGAGTAAGGCCTTTTGGTAATTCTGACATCTGATAATATTAAACTGCTGTAAAAAAGATAATGCTACCTCAAAATTACTTAGAACACTGCTAGTGGGAACCGGCATGTGGATGCCTCATGCCAGAAATCAGCTGAAGTGTTAAATGCTCTCTGACCTGCTCTTTCATCTCTTGATGAAGCAGCCAATGTCCACTTGCTTGCAGTCTGGCTGGCAGGGTATTTGATTTCCATATACTTTGATGTGTTCCTTGTTTTTCCAGAGGAGATAAAATTTGGTCACACATGAGTTCAAAACACTTTCAAGGAATAAGGTTTTGTATTGTTCAACAGGCTGCTCTGCTCTGCAAATACAATTTTCAAGTGCAAAAACCTCTATCTTAGATATGGCTGTGACTGTCAGGGTCAATAGCCATAATCTGGGTAAAACTGCTTAAAGTGTGGATTGCCAGAAGCAAGGAGGGATTGATTGTTTTATACTCACCTGGGGTATGTTGTGCATTCAGTAGCAGTAGCTGTTGAGACAAGATAATGATTAGATTGGCATAGATCAGATCCCATGCAGCTGTTACATTCATATTTGTTAGTCTGTGTGTGCCATAAATTGCCAGATGTCAGGATTTGGGTGACAGGTTCTTGGGTATTAGCACTGTGGCTGGTCCTGCAAGATGCAATAGCCTGGAATCAAGGGTTTGCTGTACCTGAATGCTTGTAAAGGATATCTGGTGTGACCTCTATCTTTGTACTTTCCTGTGAAAGGGGGTGCAGCACAGCAGACTTAATTCAGGTTTCTTCTGTGTAAAGTCCAGAGTGCAATAGAGGCAACAGCAGGTCAATGAAATTTCTCCTCTTCCCAGAGTGAGAATGCTGCCTCCTGCTGCCTCCCACTGAGCTGCCCTCTGGATGTAAGTGTTAAAATTCTATTTATGAAGCAAATGTCTGGGATGTACATGTGCATCACAATTAAGTTTGGGCTGTTTAAAAAATGTCCTGATACTGGAGGGCTTCTAGAAGAATGGTATAGATTAGACTGAACTTATCATTGGTAGCTCTGTTGCCTATTTCTCCATCCTTATCAGTTTTATAAGCCTTTTCTATTTAAAGGTTTTTTGGGTTTTTTTTCCAGTTATCAATCTAATTCTCAGTAGAAGCATTCCTGTTTTGCAAAGTACTTAAATTGGAGCTGGCCCTGCACCCACAAATACCTGGGAAGTACATCTATCTGCAGTTGCAGATTCCACAAAGGGCTCTTGTCAAAACAGGACGTGGTTTTCAAAACTCATCCTAAAAGTTTATCAGCCATCTGGTTGTTGCATTATGCAATGTTTAGCACTGAACTACAGTCTTCACGCAACAATACTGCAGCCACTCATTCCCTACTATTAAAAACCTTGGGGAAAGTGGCACAGTTTAGTCCATCTGAGATATCAACTACTGTTGTACTTCTGACAAATGTTGGTAATATATGTTTCCCACAAAGTATCTCAAGCAGATCAAAGCACTCCTTCCTCACCACTTGTTTGTTGTTCTCTGGGACATAGCAAAACTCCAAAATGATGAAGGTAAAGTGGTTGGTTTTGGTCACAGATCTTCACTTGTCTTTCAGGCTGCTGTGAGTAACTGGGTCAGACCACATATCAGTAAAGGTTATGTAGACTTTCTCTGACATATGATGTCATCTCAGTTTTTAGGGGTTTGCTTTGGTTTGGTCTGGTTTTTTTTCCTCCCCACAATTCCCAAAAGCCTCTTTGTTTAGCATGGATACTGCTGTATAAATAAGAAAAAAATTTCAGAGACCCAAACAAAAAAATATTTCTGTGTTATCCAAGGCAGCCCAACTTCAAGAGCAAAATACTAGCTGTATAGTCAGTTTCTCTTCCCAGCTATCCATAAAAGATGAAGCACACAGTAATCTGAATTGTCCCATTTAATTAAAGGATCTGCATCTAAGGGATATCTCCACCTTCTGCTGTTGGGTGACCACCAACTTTACTGCCTGGTTGATGTGTTGCCAGTGAAGTCCCAAAGGATAAGCCAGGACAGTCACTGCTGAGATCCTGTCTTTCTCCAAGGACCTTGTACAACATAACTAAGTCATTCAAGTTACATGCCTAAAATGAGGCTGTCTAGATTCCTTCTGATGTGGATAGTATTATATAAAAGACTGGGGAAATGTTTGGGAAATTGATGAATTTTAGGTTTTTTAGTAACAATAATGATGCTCCCTGATGAAAACAGATTATTCAAAATTTGTGTGTTGCAGAACAGAGTCAAAAGTCTGGTCACCACTTGTAAATGAGGAGGGAAAGACGCATCCTTATAAGATGAATCTGGCCTCTCAGCCACAGGTACGTAATGGAATAACTGAGTGCTCTTCCTGCGTACTTCCGTCCAACTTCAGCATGGTTTCTGGCCTGATACTCCAAGGAGCTCAGCATGTGTTGCTCCATTGGTAGCCTTGGGGATAGCACCATGTCCCATACCTCCTGGAAATCACATGTCACTCAGAAACCTTTGGAGACAGACTCCCTCCCTCCTGGTGAGAAGTCTGCTGCTGTGGAGAGCTAATCAGGTACCTTGCCAAGGTGTCTGACTAGCATGGATCAGAGGTGCTGTCTCCTGCTGTCTGCATGCTCACACCTACAGTGAGGCACAGAATGCACTGTAGAGGTGTGGCTCAATAAGTCATTGCTATTGTTGCTAAGCCTGATGATTTTCATAGATAAGAAAGGTCTTGAGAGGGGAGGAAAATGATTCACTCTTACAGTTTTTTCTGTTGCTGGGCTTTTTTTTTTGTTGGTTTGTTGGCGTTTTTTTCCTCTTACTTAGTAGGTTTGTATTAGCAGTCTAGCTGTGGAGAAAGTGGAAGAGAAGTACATCAGCCTGTTACAGTTTTACCTGTGTTGCAGGTCTTTCAGCCTCTGTCTAGAAGGTTGGTTTTGTAACCTGTTGACAGCCTTGTTTCACTGGTCTGCTGCCTCTGTGAAGTAAATATTATAGTAGCAGCAACCTGTGCAAGGGCTAAATCTAGCCTGGGCTAGATTTCGAGGATTACACTGCAAAAATCTACAATAGTACACTAAATATAATAATACATATTACACATAAATAATATAATACACTACAATACTATGCTAAAATCAGTGGCATTTCTCTGGATTTTTACTTGGGCAATGGCATGGATTTTGGTCCTATCACACATCCCATGTGAGTCTTTCTAGCAAAATCAGTAGAAATAGAACTCTTTATTAGGAACTGTAGTGATAGGACAAGGGGTAACAGGTTGAAACTTAAACAGGGGAAGTTTAGATTGGATATAAGGAAGAAATACTTTACTGTAAGGGTGGTAAGTCACTGGAATGGGTTGCCCAGGGAGCTGTGAATGCTCCATCCCTGACAGTGTTCAAGGCCAGGTTGGACAGAGCCTTGGGTGACATGGTTTAGTGTGAGGTGTCCCTGCCCATGGCAGGGGGGTTGGAACTAGATGATCTTAAGGTTCTTTCCAATTCTAACTATTCTATGATTCTATGATAATTAATTAAACACTAATAAGTCTATTTGGGTTGGAAAAGACCTGAACCAAAAGTAGCACATTTGCAGCAATACCCTGTCCAGACCTTGGCCTAGGATCTATTCCTGTTCTGTTTCATGTTGGGCTGTGTGTTGCTTGGCTTAAGAATGCAGTGTGGTGTTCTCCAGGTGTTCCATAACTCAGCCAAGGCACAGTGTGAGAGTGAGCCATTTGGACTTAGTTTGGGCTGGGGCCATGCGATGACACCTGTCTGTGACACTGTCTAGCTGAGATCTGGCCTGTGTCTTGTGCTGCCCTAGCTCTGGAGATGTTCTGCTGCAAACGGTAAGACTTGGAAGCCATGTCTTGCTAAAGGAGAGTCTGCACTGAGGCTTTGCTGCAAGGCTGCAGAGGGCTATTGTTAAGTTCAACAGGAGACCTGATCCTAGAAACCAAGTTCCTAACCCCCCCATTTTTCCCCCTGAGTCCAGCCTGGGTAACTGGAAAGATATTCACTGCTGGTCAAATACTAAACATAGGCCATTTTAATTAACTAATGCCACCTCTTAAACTCATTTCCTATGGCAGTTTTAACCCTAATCAATAGCTTTCTTTTAGTCAGCTGCCCTCCAGGTAGAGTGTTAGTATGTGAGTCAGCCCTGGGGTGTTGCAGGGAGCCTGCTGCAATCAGTAAGAAACACGGTTGAGAGAGACTAACCTTAACTCTGGTCTTTGACTTCCAAGTCATGCCCTGCTTTCTAAGAATCCAAGTAAAGGGTATTATGAAGGTCAGACTATGCAGGATTCAAGAATAATCCTGCTGGTGGAGCACATTCCCTCCTAAATCCTAACCTTAGTCCTAATGCTGGTTGTAGGTCTGGCCACAAATGGAATTAGGTATACAGATAACCCTATGCTGCTAATTTGTAAGTCTGGCACATCTGAATTTGTTGATACTAACCTGTAACTGACTTCAGTAGGAGAATTTGATGAGAAACTGACTGTGGAGAGATTTCTGTTACAAACCTTGTCTCTGAGCAGTCACCATTGTCTTAATCTAATACTAGGATTAAACTTTTGCCTGAAAACTAAGCTTTGACCCTTGTGATGGCTAATATAAGAGTTATTTCGTGCTGTAAAAGGAACATTAAAGCTCTCACAGAAATCTTGCCTTTCTTATTCCCCTTCCTAAAATGAAGCCAAGGAAGTCATTTGCAGTTGCCTGAGTGGGGCTTGCTATTGTTCAGAGCATGGAGCTTTCTTTCCTTTAAAAGGTTTTGCCTGCTGCATTCTCTGAGGAATTCAACTGTGAGAGGGAGGACATATGATGTCAAACCACAAGCTCCCATTTACTCTTGCTGCTTCACAGGGCGTGATGATCTAGTCCACTGTGTCAAAGAAAGGTGCCATGAACACCATGAAGTTTTAAGGTTTGTGTTGGTGGTTTTTGTTTGGGGTTTGGTTTTTTTTTGTTTGTTTGTTTTTTATACAGACATGCTTTTCAATAGCTGACTGCAGCGAGTAAAGTTTGTGGTGAGATCTGTCTGCTTGGAGCATGAAGTCAGTGGAGCACACCAACTGCTGCCAGAGCTGTGGCAAGCATTGGCTGAGTCACTCTGGGTCTGTCTTTGCAGCATCACCAGGGATTTCAGCCAGGCTTGCTTCAAATCAGCAGCAGCGGAGTGGAGCAGATGCTGTGCATATACATATCAAATGGCAAACTGCTATGAATTTTAGCACAAAGATGCTGATCTCACTTTTCCAACAGGATTGGTTGAAGTTATGAGTAGAGCTGAATCTTCAAAGGCAGCACTGAGCTGTTCAGGTTTTTTTAACTTGCTTGCCAGTGAAAACAGTGTATTTGCTTTCCTTGGCAACAGTCTTGTACAGAGCACTTATTAATTCACTTACCAAAGAAAACAGGACATAGGGAGTCCAAGTGGTTCATTTAAGTCCTGATCCAAGGTCCTCTGCCATCTCACTTTTTTCACACAGCCATTCAAAAATGCAGAAATTCATGTGAACAGAAAACAAACCAAAGAAAAGCTTGAAACTCTTTGAAGACACAGGACTGCAGTTATTCAAATAAGTTTCCACCTTTCTTAGACAGTTTGATGTTGAAGGTAGGAAACTGCCTTCAATATCTTAATTGAAATTTCTCAAACTTGTCCGCCTTCCCTTCCTCTTCACATGGTGTTGGTGCAGTTAAATAACTAGGTCTTTGCAAAAGGTCTTGCAAAAGAAGTTATTTTCCTGTTTGTCTCAAGAGCTAGATAACTCACCATATTTTACCCCATTTGATACAGACTACTTGTTTATTGCTGTAATGCTTTTGGAGGCTGATACTTGGTGAAGTGCTGTGTTGTCCTCTGTAAGTATTTTCCCTTACTTGGAAGGCAAGTTCAAGATACTTTTAGGCACCTTTGGAAAATAAAAAGACATTCTTTAACCTCTTGTGCATTCCCTGAAGTCCTGAATCCTAAGGCTGACTTCATTGTCTAAGCTGACCTTTGCTATGAAAGAGTTACAGCCTTATTATTATTTCATTATTATTATTATCTTTATCTTGTGAAATTACTTTAAACTGAGGCAAAAGTGATGACAAAATCACATTTCATTGAAAGGTGCAGCAGCCTGTCAGTGATGATGGCTCAGCCGCTGAGCCAGCTTTGTTTTGGGAGTGACCATGGCAACATTACAGGAAGGAAATGACAGAGCCATCTTAGTATATTTACTCAATTATTTCACTTGCACTTCTCACCCAGATCCTAAGGGTAATCACTCAGTGTCATTTTCCCATCTTTTCCTCACTGCAGTGGGAAAGATTAAAATAGCATGTCTGCCTCTCTCTTCTGTTTAATGTTTTTTGAGAAAAGTGATCGCAGCAGAAGAGAACAAGTTATGTGGTGACTAAGGTAATTTTAATGCTTATGACAGTGACCAGAGACCAGCATAACTTTCAGACTCAGCCATGCCCCATGGTGACCCTGGGCCAGGAATTAAGCTTAGGACCCATGCGCTGGTGTGTGTGTCTGTATTGCACCTTGGTCAGTTAAACAATAAGACTCTATCCCCCAGACTGTGCCATGTCTTGTCAGACCCAGGCTCTGTGGGAAAAGGTTTGTTTTCTTTTTTTCCTCCTCCCTGTATTTGTAGGACAGTGAGATCAGTGGGGTCTAGGTCTCCGTGCTGAGTGAGCTCATGCAGGGAACGAGCTGAGAGAGGCCAGCTTTGAGGGAGGTCAACACCAGCACTGTCTCCAAAAAAGCTTGTCCAGCTCCCTGAAGGCCATATACCCTGTTTGCAGTGAGGCACATATTAACATCACCCCTCAAGAATGTCAGCAAAAACTTAGTTTGGAATGGATAGATTGGTTCTTTCTAACCACAGAAGATACAGTCATTCAAACATGAGGATGTTTTGTTCTGTTTTAAATGAAATATAACCTACCGACATGCAGCTGGAGGAACTCTGGGGGTGAATCAGGGTATCTGTGGGATGAGAGAGACAGACAGCCACTTCTGTCTTCCCAAGGCTTCTTGAGTGCCTGTCCTGTCCTTATCCTTGTCATCCTTGTCCTTGGAGAGTGATGTCATTGTTTCCATCTTGTGTATTTTATCTCCTTGGATACAGGGAAGGCAGGGGCTATAGAAACTGGGCGTGTGGCTGGCTTGGCCTTTGATAAGGCCATGCATGTATGGGCAAAGCATGAAGCAATAGGTATAAAAAGTAACAACATTGCATTTCAGACAAGGGAATTGTGCTGGCATATCGTGACCTGTTTTTGGTTAAAAGGCGTTACCACATGGATGTGGAATGTGTCGGGGATGTGGAGGAGAGGATGTGGGAAGCCAGCTTGTTGTTTTACCCCCCTGCAATAACAAGACCCCAAACCCTTCCTAATTTCTAATCATATTTCAAAGCATTGCAAAAGATCTTTCCATAGCTGAAAACCCCAAACCATAACAGTGGGAGAGGTGAAAGTAAAGGCACTTCTGAATACTTGTGATCGCAGCTGTTGAAACATAGCATGGGGTAGAGTTTGCCATGCAGATTTCCCCTTCCGAGCTGTTGCTGCACATTTGGTGAGAGCAGCCTACCCCTCAGCTGGGCACAAGCATGGCCTTTGCTCCCCAGGCAGCTTCACAAGGGTGAGGATGGGACCAGGGAGTTTGTCTGCCAGGCTCCACTCGTCCCTCCTTGTGGGACCAGAGAGCTCTTGTTTGCTGAGGTTTGGTCAGGGGCCTGTTTTCTTAGAGCTGAATAAACATTTATGCTGAGAAATGTTTAATCTTGTTTCCGCTTGGCATGGCTCTCGAGGTGTGCAATCCAGGATCGCCCGCCCCGAGCCTCCAGGCTCTGACTAGGGACCTTGGAGGGAGGGGCAGGAGGAGGCAGGGGAGTGGGGGTACCGTAGGTGCCGTGGCAGCAGGGCAGTAGCCAGCACCTCTGAGCCCCCAGCACTGCCAGCTGCCTTCAGGCTGTGCTGTGGGAAGAGGAAAACCCTGCTTAGAGGAAAGGCTGCCCAACCCTCATGTCTTGGTTTAGTTTATTTAGCAAGTATGAAGAACTTCCAGCTTTTTCCTGTTTCTGGTGGTGGTGAGGTCAGTGCAGCCGGGATGGCCTTGGCCACTTCACAGCGCAGTGGATGGGTCACAAGAGCCCACCCTCATCCCAGACTACCTCTAAACTGCCTGAGGGCACTTGGGGCCATGGAGGTATCCAGGTGGCTTTATGCCCCTGATGCATGGGATGTGCTACAGCTCAGCTGATGGAGGTGGCTCATCTTGGTCTGCCTATCCATCTGCCTTGCTGACAGCTGGAATTTCCCTGGAGTCCCATTATCAGATTCCCAGGATAAGCAGGCCCCATGGTGGTGTCCACACATGGTGAGGAGGAAGCAGCCGGCCAATGCGAGCTGCTGCCCAACCCCAGCGCCAGGCATGGAGGTGGTGGCAGATGTAGCTTTGGGGATTTCACAGGCTGGGCTTCAGCGTCACTGAGCATGGCCTGGCATGAGTGGGAGGAAGGGGCTATTGTTTTCCCAGATAATTCCCCATGACGCAGCCTGAAGCCGGTGCAGTAGGAAATGCTGATCAGCTTCCTGCCTTGGCACAGGGATGATTCCATCCCCGCAGCCTGATACTGTGGCTGGCGGCTCCCTGCCAGGAGGGATATGATAGCAGGGGAGCCACTTGGCACCCAGCTGGAAGAGCCACTGTGCAGTGTCTGCTGCACACAGCAGCATCCCCCTGTGCTCTCAGAGAGGGCTCCTGCCACTAACACTGGCACCCAGACAGCTCATCTGGCAGGACACCTGCATATTTGACCTGAAGCTGGGGTCCTGCAAACCTTGTTTGTCCTTGGGACTGGGGAATAGCTTTTTCTCTGGGATGCAGGGGGAAGGGTTTGTGCTAGTGCCTGATGGACTTGAGAGCACACAGGGTTGTGCTCCAAAGCCACTTGGAGCTTGTTCATAGCAGGAGGAGATAGTTTCAGATAGGGAGGGGGCTGTTGGAGGAATGGCTTCATTTTGAAGTTAAGCAAGATGAGACCTCTCTAAGTTCAGAAGCAACACCCTGGCAGAGAAGTTTGTGCAGTTGCTAATTCATTTTAGCTAGGGCTAACCACTCTGGCAGGCCCTCTGGAGACATACCTCTACAAAGGAAGGAGGGGAGCGTGGCTGGTATCTGTGCAGACAGAGTGCTTTAACTATCGTGGTGTTAGTTTATAGTGGTAAAATACCGTTCTTGAGTATGCTGCCTGGAGGCTGGGAGCTTCCATACCCTGTATTCAGACCAAAACAACTGCTACCATTACCCCTGTTCGCTGCTGCCTGCAACCCACTGCAGGCAGGGCTGGTGTCAGGGGACTGGGGCTGCCTGTTAACAGGCTTAGCAACAATAGCAATGACTTATTGAGCCACACCTCTGCAGTGCACTGTGCCTCATGGAAGGCAGCGCCATGGCTTGCAGGAAGGGTGAGGCAAGTGCTTCAGGATCTGACGGCAGATTCTAGCTGAAGATGTCTCCAAAAAGATCTAATATTAATTAGTCACACTCCTCTTTACTACTGACAAAGAAAGAGTAGGTCATGCTCTGACTGGATAAGATCATGTCTTTGTGTCTGACTGCCAGTTCTTTCTTTGCAAACAGATCATTGCTTACTGATTTGCAGTGCATGTCCAGCCAGAGATGCTCTTTAATGCTGCTTGCCCCCTTTTCTTTGTGTTGGTCCTGGGAACACCACAGCCTTAGAGATGCTGCAAACCCCAGGCATCTCAACTGCATACAAATGCAGTATGCACTGGTTTTGTACTAACATTTTTCACTTGCTTTCTGGTGGTCAGGTTTTTGGGAATGTCACATTTCTGGTATTTTTTTTTTCAAATACAAAGTCTGAGACTCTCACATAAACATATGATTCCAGGAGCTGGGGCTTTAACAAAACTGCTGCAACACCACAAAGCCTGTATTGGTGGTTCTGGCAATCCTTAGGTAAATACATTTGACAGTGAGAACACACTATCTTTTGATCTTGGGATCATGAAAGCACTTGTTCTTTGCAAATTCCTTTCACAGCTCGAGCAGAAAGAGCAGAACAGTATGACAGGAAGTGCTGGAGACTTTGGATTATCCAAATGCTCTTTATAATGTTACTGTTCTTGTAATCCTTGTCCATAGATTCTTGGGTTATACACCTTCTACACTGTTCTCTAGATGAGAGTTTTGTAGTCATCTAATATAATCTTCAGATAATACCTTAAGCACCGATATCTCTATTTAACCTGTTATAAAATCCCTTATAATCAGTGGACTTGATCCACATGAGAGATACTACAGGTATCCTGACGCTTTTGAAAGCTTCATTTATGGTCTTGGATATTATTACGTAGCAGAAAACCTAGCTGGTGGCCAAAAGTAAGCCAAAATCTCCTGTGTGGATTTTGTGTCTGAGCATGTGTTGGAGCTCTTGGAGTCAAAGCACTAATGTGATTTCAGCCTCACTCATCCATCTGGCTGTCTATTTTCTTAACATTTGTAGGAACCTAAACATCCTTGAAGCCTCTATCACTGTCAGACTGATTTGGGCTTGGCTGACAGATCCAAAGGTCCTTCGTGGGGGTGGGAACATGCCCGTGTGCATGTGGAGTATGTAACTGAGATGCCTTGCTTCCTTAGGAAACGAGAATTAAAAAATAAAAGCAACTCTAAATTACTTCCCTTTTTGTAATTGTTGATTAATACTTAAATGTTTCTATAATAGAAGTTGTGACATGATTTCAACTTTGAGCCTATTTAACCTAAGAGTATAACTCCTTTAGCCTAAAACTTGTGCCTCTGTCTTTCATTAAACTGGCTATTTATGTGCACTTCTGAACCTATTTCCTACTTACGGCCTCCAAATGGTGGGCTAGCATGTGCATTTAATGCTGATAAAAGATCACTGATACTTTTCCCCACGGTGTGATATACAGGATGAAGTATATTTTTGCTAAAATCCACAGTTTCTGCCATGGGAAAGACTATTTTTATGAGCACTATTATGTGCTTTGAGTGACATTGCAACAAAGGGAGATTAGCTAATTACTCCAGGGTCTTTCTTCCTTTGGTGTGTGAGAAAGTTGCATGGCTGACGTCCATAAGCATCAGACAGAAAGTCATGGGAGAACAGTTCCGCCACCCCACATCTTGAGTTAGCCCACTGATTTCAGATTACTTGTAACTCATGAGTGTGTTTGGATCCACACCGCTCTTCTCTAAGGGCTCTTATGTGCTGTGCTTGGTGCTGTAAATAGCATTTGAGTGCCATGACGTGAGATGACTCCCATCTGTCAGTCTGGGAATGTTAGCCAGCTGCCTAAGGAAATCAGGGGACATAAAAGTGATTTAAAGAAAAATCTGTAGGGGAATTTCATCATACTTGTTTTTATTGAGTGTTTATCCTGTAACTATAGCTCTATCAAACAAATGTCACAAGATGTTCAAAGGGCGGTGAAAGCCGACTTCGTTGCTGTAGAAGTCAGCGCCTATGTGGCTCCCTATGTGGGAGGGGGAACTGGTTGTGTTAATTAGTGCTGGGAACCATGGGCCCAGCATGTTAAGAAGGGCCCTGTTTCATCTTGTGCCATTGGACCTTAGCCCTGTATTGAAGCCCTGCCCAAACTTTACAGATGGCTAAAACAGTTCAAAATGCACATTTGGGTGCCATCTTTCAGCCCTGGATATTTCAGCTGCCTTTGTAAATGTTAGTCCTTTCTTCTGCCTGCTCTAGTGAGGCCTCATCGTACTTTCTTCTTGCTTTGGTCAAGTGTCTTCTCTGGAGAGAAATGTTGTTATCTCTGCCCAGGCTGCTAATTCCCAGCCTCCTGAACTGGTGATGGGGCTTAGAAATTTTCCTGGTTTTGTTAGCACTGCCTGTGATTCAGAAGAGTCTTGGATTTTCCCCCTTTCTTATGAAATTGTAATTAGTGTTTCTTAGTATCCACTAATACTGCTCAAAGCCTCCAGTTTGCAGCAAACCCAGGATGTCTGGGTGATACCTCATACTTCTGACACTGTAGAAGTCTCTGGCAGTTAGCTGTCACTGCCTGTGGACAATCTTTTGTATTAACAACAGCCATCTTCCCATCCTTATTGTGGGAATTTCTTGTCCAGAAAGCCCAAAGTTGTTCATCAGAGACAGCTGTGAACCCCAGTCTCAGCCAAAGGAGCAGACACACTCCAGACCACTTATAGTAATAACAAATCCCTTCTTTCTGGGTTGCCCTTGTGTAAGTAAAGCCAAGCTTTCAGATGTCATTGAAGAGTCTGCCTCTTTCTGCTGCTCATATTTTTTCCATAGAAAGCCCTGCTTTCAGGAATTGCAAGGAATGCTTGTCTTGCATGAGAAGGTAGGTCCTGTGGTTTACCGTAGGCTTGCGGGAGGTCCCAGGTATGTGGCACCTTGAACTAATAGCTCTGGCGATGTTTCTGGGTTCTTATGTTGCCAACATGTCAACTCTTGAAATGTCCTGAAAGTCAGCCTGAAGCCATCCAGGATGGGGCTGAGGCTCTTGTGACTTTTGGAAGATACTTGCCTGCTTTGATGGTTATTGTTGCATACTCCTCAGCTGACACCATACGTAAAGGCCATCACTGCAGTGGCTGCTTGCTCCAGGCTGCCCTGTCACATCCCACCTGCATGCTTGAGCACCTCTGATTTTTGCCTCTGCTCCTTTGCATGCAGGAAGTAAGACACATAGGAAGTGCACACAACCGGAGTGCAGTGCCCTTCACTGCTGCCACAGCTTCTGCCCCCAGGGTGATCACTGCTCAGTACAACAGCCCAGCAGGGCTTTACTCCTCAGAGAACATCCAGACCTTCAACACTGCTGTGGAGTCAAAGACATCACCAGGGGCCCTAGAATCTACCAAGCCGTAAGTATCTTCCTTACTTCCCATCCCTGCCCAGGTCCCCAGGGAAAGGCTCCAGGAGATGTGTGTTCACTGTGAGGATGCCAGTTTGTTAACCCAGAAAAGGTTTTTTTCAGGTCAAGGAAAGGAGCAGACACATGAACATGAATGTGGTTCTCAGGGCAGGGCTTGGAGGAGCGGGGAACATTTCAAGAGATCCAGAAGTGAAATTAATGCTGTTGTGTTTCTTTGTTTAGCAGAGACCGACGCAGTTTCCACGTGCGTTCAGCATGACATGCCAGCCTGCTGGTCTGACCAGGTGCCTGACAGCTTGTTACAAGCACTTAGTTAGAGTTTTGTGCTGGCTTTGCGGGTAATGCTGGGCAGGAGGGGTACTAGCTAGTGCAGGAAGCACACATGTCCCCCTTCCTGGCTGGTGTCTGATTTGTAGTCAGACTCTACCTAAGTCTGGATCTTTCTGTTTCTTATTACTGAACCTTGTTTTTCACAGGAGTTTTAAAAAGTAGTTGAAACATTGATAGCTGAAACATTGATACCTGTGTGAGCAGTTTCATATATGGGACTGGAAAGGTTCCCAACCTTAAAAGGGCCTACTGATTTTTGTGGTTGTGTCTGAGCTTGCCAGAGACATTATTCCAAAAGTCCAACATTCCTCTTTTTTTCATTGGAAGCAATAAAGCAGGAGCTGTCTGAAATCTTTCTGGCTGTGTTGGTCAAGTTGCTTAACTGCCCTAAGTCTATAGCCGTACCAACTCCCAGGAAAACTTTGGCCACTTTTACAACAAAAGCTGCAAGACCAATCTTTACGTGATAGTTAAATTTCTGACTTGTGAATGGGGAGCCAAAAGTAACTTCAGCCTCTGCTTCTGTAGGGTACAAAGACCTGAGATTGTGTTTTAACACAAGCCTAAAAACTTGCCCCTGACTGAAACTGGCTTCTCACACTGGCAGCTCCAGCTGCAGGGCTTCTACTAGGCAGTTACAGAGTTGCAGCTGGCAGACAAGGTGCCAGATGTTTGTTCCTCATTTGCTTCTGGTAGAGCTCAGCAGCCTCATCCAGGGGCTGAGCAAAGGCAGAGCAAGAACAAGAGAAATCTGAATTTGCATTAAGCTGATGGGACCATTTGGCGCAAGCAAAGGATATGTAGGTTCTCCCTTCAAACAGCCTTGCAGCTGTCTTTAAATCCCTGCCCTTCTGTTTTCTGAGTTATTCGTACATGACCCACCTTGCTCTAGGTTTATCTGGTATTTTATCTACACCCCCATGCTGCACACAGTAGACATGCAGCCTATCTGAACCCAACACCACTGCACATAGTAATGCGACATGGGGCCTGGTCCATGCTCCATCTTGTATGATGTAAAAGCAAGGCTGGTACAGACAGAAACACCAGCCAATCCACTGGATTTGCAACTGGTGTTGCAAAGCAGGTGGGGAGGGAAGGGGGAAGCCTCACAGCTGAGCACATCTGTTTTGGGGTTGGAGGTGAGATGGGCCCTCTATAGGATGCCCGGGCTAGGTTTGGGAAGGGTAGCAGTGAAGGTGGCACTCCTTGGCTGGACAGTAGGACCATGAGTGCTAGTTCATATTGAAATCCCTGCTGCCATGTCTTCATTACCTTTACAACCCCTTTGCTCATCAGTAGAGTGACTACATTTTAAGTTTTTGTGTGGGCACACCTGGAGTGTGAGACCAGAGCCACAGCACTAGCCAGAAGCCTTTAATGTAAAGTCATGTATTCAGTGGTGTGCCCCTCAGACAGTATTCTGCAACTGCTTGTACTGCTTAGAGTATTAGGTTTAGTCTATTAATGTCTTCCTTCTTTCCTTTTTTCCTCTGTTGCACTTTTCCCTCAATTCTACAACGTAAAACTCAAATGAACCCCCAAAAAACACAACTCAATCTGCCCACATGAACGTTTGGGCCCTTAGTTGCCCTTTGCCAATGAGCCCAATGCAGGCTCCCGTCGCCTCCATCTATAACCCTCTGCAGGTGCAGACCTCCAAGCGGAGGCACAGCACCTCCTCCATCCCCAGCCAAGTCCGAGTGGGGCCTGAGCAGCTGAAGCGCACGGCTCAGATCTGCCCCAAGAGCCCCGTGGAAGTGGAGGTGCCGGGACTCAAAGTGCTACACGTGCAGTTCAATTCTCCCCTGCAGCTCTATTCGCAGAGCAACATCATGGATTCCCTGAAGGGGCAGATCTCTTCTGTTAGCCCTGATTTGCCCAGGTAACCTACCCGTTGACTTTGCAGTGGGCTTCAGTGCATCCCTTCATCTGCATCTTGGTGTCCACGAGTACCTCGTCCCTGTCTGTGGCTCGCAGTGTTGCTGGTCACAAGGAAACAACGTCTACATTTCACCTTTCTGACACTAGTGCATGACTCTTCACAGGGGCTTCCTCTGCATTGTGTCTGTGTCTAACATTGCAGGAAGCACCAAACATGGTTTCAGCCTGTCACTGTGTCCATTGCTCTCTGTGCACCCATGCGGCAGGCCCTTGACAGCAGCTGGTGGCTTTCCTGGAGGAGCCACCTGTAGCAGACGGCTTTGCTGGGGGCAGGAGAGTGCTTTATCCTGAAAGCTGGTGTTTCTCCTGCACTGAAATGATTGTTGTTTGTGACTGGAAGGTGTTTTCACATGTGTCCTTGTGCTTTTGTTCCACAGGCTGCGGGCAAGGCCATGTGCGTGCACTGGGCATGTTTCATTTCAGGCAGAAGCAGGTCCCCATAGGCTCCATCTTATGTTGGTAACACTCATGAGTTTGGAGCAGCCTGGGCAGGCAGTGGACACATGGAAGACACAGTCTATGTTCCCATCCCTGCCCAATTGTCTGCACAGGTTGCTGTTCTTGCAGCTGCCTCTTTGCCCATAGGAGTGGAGTATGCTCAACATGCAGGATGTGCAAGAGCCTCAGCATCACAAGGCCAGGGTGCTTTTAAGTGTTTTGCTTTGTGGCAGTTGGGAACCAGCTGGCCTATCACTCTAAATGATGGCCCACAGGGTTTTACAGGGAGGATTTCAGTACTGAGAAGGGTGAAGTAGAAAGTACATTTAGGCATCTCACAGGAGGGCTCCAACCAAGGCTGAATTGTTTCAGATGTGAACCATCAGCAGTTACCCCACTCTGTAACCATGCAGTTTGCAGATGTGTAACATGTGATTCAGGGAGGTGGTCAGTCTCTTGGTTTCCAAGGGACGGAGTGAAAGGGCACAGACAGATCTCATAGCTCTTCCTCTGCTCACAGTGCCCTCCTGGGCTAAGCACCGTATGCTTTGAAGAAGAAAAGTCGGTGTCCTCACCCATGGACCCACACAGCCAAGCTTTTTCCGTGTGCCAGCAGCCAAGAGATAATGGGAGGTTGTGGATTTACTCCTGCCTCGTTACTCAGGCCAGTTACTTGCTCTGGCTTCTAGTTGGTAAACTAGAAGCCGAGCATTCCAGTAACAGTCTTCTGGCTGGCTGTGCTGGTCCGGACAGCTGATAACACTCACAAAAGGAGCCCCAGGCATTAGCAGTTGTTTCATTGCAAAAGTGAATGCTCCAAGTACTTTGGAGCCCAGCTCTGAGATCCTTGTAAACTTTACAAAATGTGCTAACAGAAAATCGTAAAATGCCACTAGTAAAGAATAAGCTGTGCTTTTCTGAAGACGCTGTGCTAGACTGTGTCTTTATGGGTTTTATTGCCATCTTCTTGCCAATTTTAAAAGCTCAGCAATGCTGTGTTACTCAATCAGTGTTGCAAGCTGCCCATGGCAGAAGCAGTGAGATCCAGTAAAGCATGTTGGAGTTGTCCCCTACAAAGTTTTGGAGTTGAGGAACTTCGGTGCATGGTGAAGGAGACCAGTTGCTGGTGACTGCTGCAGATAAAGTACCTGTGTATCAGGAGGTGCCATAAATCAGCAAACATACAGAGACTTACTATACTGCAGGCACAAATCGTGTGCCTGTGCCCATTCAAAAGGTGCATGTGCTTTTGTTGGTTTGTTTTTTTATATTTTCTTTAAGCAGCATAGCTTTCTGCCCTGACAAATGGAGCTATTTCACTCTGCTCATACAAATTCTAGGACTTGGAGGTTTTTATAGTCTTTTGGAAGTCTTGTAGAGGCAAATGTACCTATAGGGTGTGTACCAAGGACAGGTGATCTTTCGCACACTGCCACAACACATGGTTGAAATGTGATGGCTTTGTTTGACTTTAGTGCTCTTGAAGGTGATGTAGCCTTTGCTTTTTGAGTGCATGTTAATGAAACATTCTTAGTATGCGAACTGCAGTGAAAGGTTTCTTGCCTAATGTTTTCATGGGTCTATAGAGTGGGGGGAGTATATGGGTTTACATAAGATGAACATAATGTGGAACATGGATTCATTTTGGATGAAGGACCTAGGACATTTTCTGTGTAATAGAAAGCACATCATTATTTTATTTTGGGTGAGAGGCTTCAGTAAATGACATTCAGGCAACAAGCGTTCAACTGCTTGCAAGCCCAATGTGCTTCCTGCTCCACTGAAAATTACTAAAGATGGAAACATTTTATGAAATTCTTTTTATGGAAATAGTGTTTTATAACACGTGCAACGATTTTAGCTCCGATACTTGAAGATTTATTATGTAGAGTAATTCTCAGATGACTCTGTTGCACATTGGCATGGAAAGTATGCAGTTGACTCCTCAAAAAAAGATTTCCCTTTGCAACTTAGTCTTAACTTTAGAATGTTTATTTACTTTGCAGGCAATCACAGGCTGCAGGAACAGTGAAACCTAATAGATCATTTACATTTATAAGGCTGCATTATGTGATTGAGCTGTCAGAGGAGACATGTCAGTTGTCTCATTTTTCTAGAGACGTTTTTACTCCAGTCATAGAATACAAAGCAGGCAGGAACCTCCCATGTCCATCCCCTAGCCCAGCAGTTATTTGATTTAAACCATCAATTTAATTAATTCCTATGGGATATTGTCCAGACTCTTTTTAAATCCTTTAGTATGGAGGTTGCTCACTTACTTACCCATAGCAATCTCCTCCAGCATTTCAGAGTCTGTCCATTGGAAGGCTTTTCCCAAGGAATATTCTGAACATCCTCCTGCAGTTTTAACCCTGTAGTTTATCCTGCACCCACTGGATGTGGAGAACATTCTAGGTACTGCCTCCAAGCCTCTTTCCCCCCACCCCAATGACCCTTCCACTGGCATAATGACCACCCTTTCAACCACCCTGCATTGGGAAAAGCTGACACTGAAGCACTTCAGGCTCTAGGCTGAGGGTGCAGGTCCCTCATGAAATGAGTGGCAGCTGAAAGGAGGGCTTAGTGTTAGCACACAGAAAACTCCTCTGCCCTTCACTTGCTTGTTAACCTTGATTAAATGCTCTAAATGGGCTGTGGCTCAGAGTCTTCTCCTATAAAATGGAAATAGCAACACTCACTTGAAAACCAAATTAAATTGTTGCCAGTTAGGGGTTCTTATCGTTAGGTTATACAGCTGTTACTTTGTGAAGATAGCCTTTAGGATCCATTCATAGTATACTTAACAAAGATTTCTGTTTAATGGAATAAACTTTAGTTAATTTGAGATTTTCAGTGGTGCAAGGTACTAGTCTAAGGTATTAGTTTATGCATGCAAGGAACATGCATAGATGGCACAGCTACCATGCAGGATCCCATCACAACACAAATTCTTTATTTTCCTGTTAACAGAGAGGTGATTTCCTGAGAAAGTTTTAGCTTCTGGAGTAAATAGTTAATTGTGAAGCACAGAGAACACCTGGGGACTGGCTGGGGGGCAGTCAGTTTGAACCTTTTCACAGTGGTGTATGCGGATAGCCCAGGGTGCCAGTCCCACCTGGGCTGTGGGTCTTGTGTGAGCACATCCAGCACCTCTGTGTTTTATGGCATCCTGTTGCACACTTGTTTTGCACGTTTGTTCTTCAGTCATATGATGCATTGTGAAAATTTTGCTAGAGGCACTGGCTCTAGTTTTCAGCTTTTTAACAAGCTTATTCCCTGTTCCTTTCTCAGTTTAGATCAGCATAACCAGCCCCCAGGCAGTATTGTCGTAGACAGAGAATCTGAGGTTTACAAGATGCTCCAGGAGAATCAAGAGTCAAATGAGCCACCCAGACAATCTGCTTCATTCCTTGTGCTGCAAGAAATCTTGGAGTCAGAAGAAAAAGGTGAGCACTTACTGCACACCTAATCTGAGTGTGCTTTTCTCTTTGCCATTCCTTGGGCTGCATATGATGTTTAAGAGTAATATCTAAAACTTTGTTTTCCTTTCTTAGCTGTTGATTGTTCAAGGTAGCGCACGTCAATGGTTTCTACAGAAACCTACAGACCCTCTCATAAACTTCTAAATATTCTCTTGTTGATTAGTGTCAGTGTCTACAGACCTGTATCACTGCTCACTCTTTGAGTGCTCAAGAAATAACCCCATACAACATTTAGCTATCAAGAAGGAATTTACAAAGTTGCAAAAATTTGTCCGTGTTTTGTAAAGTTTTGCCTCTTTAAGATAATATTCACTGATTAATGACCATCTTGGATTCAAGATTTTGAAAGGTACCTCAAGATAGTGATATTTAGTGAATCTTAATACTTCTGATAGCCATCCTTTGATATAAGAAAAATGATCTGTTTCTACAGCTGAATGTAAAAATAGGGAAGTTGGGTTACAGCAAGCAGTTCATAGCTTTTAAACTCTGAAATTTCAGTCTGCTTTTGCATTCGTGATCTGACATCTGGACTTCTGCAGTTCAGAGCTATAGATCTTAAGATTAAAAAAAAGCCAGTTAACTTAGATGGGGGCCAGATTGTACTTACTTTCCCCTTAAATAAACTAAAATAAACAAGTAAATAGGAAAAGAATTCCAAGAATGACTTTTTTTTCTTAGACCAGTTGAGACTTTGTCTTTTGTTACTAGCTTGGCAGTGGTATGTTCAATTTCATCCAACAAAAGCCTGATGCTGAGATACCACAAAATAAAACAGATCAGACCTACCATGTCTGAGGAATCTGTATGGAAACAGAAAAGTGAAGGAAATAAGGAAGCAATAGGAAGAAATAAACCAGGATCTTGGAGTCTTTAATATGCTGTTAAAATACCTACCTGAAAGCATATTTTAAATACTGAGTTTGCAACTTTCCCTCAGTGTTCAGCTCCTGTGTGGAAAGGACTTGAGTAGCTGCAACTTCTTACACAGCCAAGGTTTTCCCCCATGCTTATTAGTGCTGAAGAAGATATGAAGCAAAGGCCTCTCTGCTTTATCTTTCTTCGAAGATTTGCAGAATTACTGGGATTCTCTGGCACAAGGTTTGCCTGCTAGATCACAGGCCAGGATGGGCTTTGGCATCACTCCACTGTGAGCTGATAATCACCCATGCGGAGGAGGGCCGGGAGGTTACACAGCCCCAAAGGAATGTCAGTCCCTGAGGAGATGATGCCCCTGCCTGCCAGGCTCAAACACCCGTACTGCTGAGTCAGATCATGTCTGCTGTGATAAATAGCACATTGGTGATAAGCGGCACATTGGCTGGCTGCTTCTCCCAGCCAGTTTTCAGGTAGTGGCTTGTGAGTAGCAGCAGGGAGCTATTTCCCCAGCTGGGACAATTTCCTCGGGGTGTTGCTCTATTGGCTGTGCTGACTTACACCAGCTGAGAACCTAGCTTCCAACACACAGGGGATATGTGTGGGCAATGGTGTGTGGAGGTACCACAGCTGGTCTGTGTTTCCATGTTTAGACCTGATCCTGTACTAGCAGGGGGAGGGTGTTTCACAGGGTGGAACACATTGTGTTTCCTGTGGGCATTTGATTAGGCTGATCCCTTTAGAAAGATTTAAAAACATACTGTCAATGCTGATATGAGCAAAGTTTGAGGCACAGGGAGTGAGCAGAGGTGATAAATAGGGAAGAGCCTCCAAACATGGTTGCTGCTGTTTCCTTCCCAGGAAGGGTCACTTGCAGTAACTGTTGGAGACCAGGTACTTCATTTTGTGTTTGGAGGGTACATAAGCTGTAAGGAACTTATACCTCTGGACCAGCATCTCTTCATTGAACTGAGTGCAGACCTCTGAGCTGAAGGCTGCCACGGAGGCAAAGCATGTCAGTGTCACCTGCCCCATGGGTGAGCAGTGGTGACAGGGAGATGCAGTGGGCAGTTCCTTCCTTTTTCCTTCAGCTCCCCTGTCAGTGATGCTGCCCTGGGCTGTGACATGTCCTTAACCTTGCTGGTCAACAGCATATGCCTCTGGAGGATATTTCCTTCCCTTACAACAGGAATATCCACTGCACTGCTCTTTCGGTTTGACGTTAGTCAGAAGGGTTTTATCATTGTCCTTCCTAGCCTGAGGTGTCTGTTGATCCCCTCTGTTTTGGGTGAAACACCGGGTTGAACCACTTGCAAAAGTCACATAGATAAGACTAGTCACATCAATGGTGTCATTTTGTAAGAGGCTCCTTTTTCACTGCAGATATTTAAAGGCTTGCTTCGTATCCTGCATCTAGGATCCACTGCCGTTGTAGGAATTCAGGTCAGCAGATGTCTCCTGCAAAGGACCTGCAGGACATCCCTGCTCCAGAGAAGCTGCACTAGGGAGACACCTGGAGCATGCTATGCAGCAGCAGGAGGGCATGAGGTTATCCCCAGTGTCTCAGGGCCCTGCAAGAACAAAACGTTTGTTAACCAAACCTTCAGGAGTCTTGGGAGAGTCAGACCTATCGTATGCCAGACAGCAGACTGGAAAAGGACTTCTGACAGCCCTCCCCAGTCTGCCAGGATGCTCACCTCTTGCTGAGACCAAATCTGGCAATTAGCTTGACCTTGTGCCTGTGACTGGGACATGGCAGGGAGTCTCTGGTGCTGCCAAGGCTGGGGCAGGGGTAGAAGCTTTGCTTTGCTTTGTGCATCTGTGCATGTGAGACACATCGACTGAGGTCTGATGGGCTGTTAAGAGGAAAAGAAACTCTCATCTGACTGCCCACAGTCTCAGGCCCTCAGATTTCCAGGGCCAGGTTCAGCTGTGCCCTTTCTCTCCCTCCTTCCCACACATCCCTAAATCCCTGCCTGCTTTCCATGCATGAATCCCAGCCTCAGAGCTGGGGTTAAAGAATGTCACATCTCCCTAGAAAAACATCTGCTTGGGAGGGATAGCCTAGAGCCACGCATCTCACACGCTCTGAAGCACTCTCCTTCCACCCCCCAGGAGACCCCACCAAACCATCTGGATTTAGGAGCGTCAAAGCCCCCACCACAAAGGTGGCCTCATCGATTGGGAATGCCCAGAAGCTGCCCATGTGTGAGAAGTGTGGATCTGGTATTGTGTAAGTAAGCCTGTCCCTGGGGTTGCAGGTCAAGTGTACCATGCCTGTGCAAGGGGCTGAGGTGCTGCACCCAAAACACATCACCTGCTCACATCCAGAGCATCCAGGAGCTGGCCCAAGGCACAATTATTCTCACCAGCTTTGATAGCACCAATTTTGCAGTTCCCTGTAGTGAGACAGGAGTTGGGTTTCCCTCTACAGATTAATATCAGTGGAAACCAAAACAGTCCCTATGAGAAAAACTTTGATACAGTTGTTGCTGCAGTATTTTGCTTTCTACCTTTCAGGTAGGAAGCACCCAGAAACAAAATGTGCTATTCATTCAGGGCCTGTGTATTTAATGCTTTTAATGTCTTGGCACCCCCTGCCTGCCATAGAGTGGTCAGAGATGCATTGATGGTCAGAGGCAGTGTGGACCAAGAGAGCTGTGTTCTCCCTGGTTAGCTGTAGTACACCTCTACTGCATTTACGCAGACATAATTTTAGTTGTCTCTATGTGGGTATGTCCGACTGCCAGCACAGCAGAGGCATGGCTTTGATACGGAACTGCTGCACCGTAAGTATGACAACAGGAGGGACCCAACCCATGCATTCAGTTTGCTGTTCAGTTTCTCAACCATAGATTCTTACCTACAACCCCCTTAGCTTAACAGCTGACTCCAGCAGTCAAGTATTGGTAGTCTACCTGCATTATCATGGAAGAATTCAGATTTCTCCCATACTACCCACCACAAGCTATCAATCAGATAGTTGCTGAGACTCTCTACACTGTGATTGCCTGGAGCACCAGGGACTGCCTCATTAGATGTAATCCATACCCTGTAAAATATGAATCAGAGACAAACCCTACAATTATTCTAACAGCTGGGTAGTCCAGGAGAAAAAGCACAAAGCTATAAATAGCAATAAAAACTTAATGAATTATGGAAAATATAGGTGGCTGCTGGAACAAAATTATCCTCCTGGCACATTGTTGTGTTTTCCTCATCATCTGCTGGGTTAAGCTGTGAAATTTTCCAGAGCTGGCCTGCATTTGGCTGCATCCATTCACTGTGGCGCCTGAGCAGCAGTGTCTGAAATCAGAACAAGGATCTGGTCTGTGCTTCTCCCACACAAACTTGGCACATCAGTCACTAGCAAAAGGGCAGCAACAGCCTTCATCCACCTAGGTTGGTGGTAGGCAGTCATTTCTGTATTTCTTTTGCAATCCACTTGGTTTGGACCTGGATTTTGCTCCCCCAGATGGTCGACTTGATGCCTGCCATTTGATTCTGGGCATTCGAAAGCTGTTGTGCTGCCTCCAGCCATCAGCTAAAAGATGCCATCACAGTGATTCTTGCTGCTACACGATAGTGCCCCTGTGAAACTTAGGCAGGCCAGTGATAGGAAACACTTTCCAGAGGAGGAGTCCCATACCAGCATGTATTGGGCTCTAAAAGTGCTGCTAACATCTGCCTGGCAGGAGGTAGGGCCTGTTCTATGACTTCTCAGAAGACGTCAATCCTTTGACTTTTCAGGAGCAGCAGAAAATTGTCTGTCCTCAGCACTGGTGTGGGTCTGGGCTGGATGGGAGGTAGCTGGGGAAGAAGAAGGCAGTGGGGGGTACCTGGTGCTGAGGGGTGCTGGTTCCTTTCCCAGAGGGGTGTTTGTGAAGATCCGGGACAAGCAGCGACACCCCGAGTGCTATGTGTGCAGTGACTGTGGCACCAACCTCAAGCAGAAAGGACACTTCTTCGTGGAAGACCAAATCTATTGTGAGAAGCATGCACGGGAGCGAGTGATTCCCCCAGAGGGCTACGAGGTGGTCACTGTCTTCCCAAAGTAAACTGCGCTGCTCAGAGAGCCAGTGTGGATGGTTTATCCCCTGCTGCTTTTCCTTGAAAAGCACCATCCCTGCCCCCCTGCTGAATCTTGTTTGCAATAAGGAATGCTAGGCATGGCTTTGAATTTCCTTGCCATTATTAATCCTCCATTTGTTCACATGAGATGTCACTAATTGTTCAACATTCTTTTTGTTTTCTCTTGGCTTTTTCCTAATACACAGAATTATATTTTATTTCCCTCCTTTGCACTGTCACACAGGAAAATCAGAGGCCAAAGTCACATTACCACTGTTCTGTGTCCCAGTTATTTGCCTTCTGTTTGCATTCAATAAATGGGGTGAATCTACAAGGCAGATGGTTCTGCTTTCTCCTGGTATTCCTATGCATTGGACTGGGGTTACCTGGGCAGCAGAAGAGGTACTCAGTGCCTGGCCGTGTTTACAGAGAGTAGCAGGGGGGAATTACAACATTGAGTCAGACTGCTCTTGCGTGCTGCCCAGCTGCTGTTAGCAGCTGCCTGCTGGCAGCCAGCAAAGGCCCAGTGGGCACAGCCAAGCCACAGATCATAGCTGGCGCTGGTGGCCTGCCCCTGGTGCAAGGCAACTGAAACCTGCCTTCTTCCACATCCAGAACTGCTTCATGATGATGGGGCCTGTGATTCCCATACTGCATCACCCATCTGCCCCTCCATTCCCCGTGGTCACAAACTGAGCTTTGTGAAAAAACATCTACTTGACACTTGACGGAAACCAGGGAGTCCTGCTGCAAAGAGTGGAAGCTTTGAGTGGCCATAGGCTCTGTCCCCTGTTCCAGCTTGTCCCTGACTGTCCCATGCTGGCTCCCCAGCCCCATACCACAGGCTGTGTGCAGGCTGGAGACCCACATCTCTTGTCCAAACCAAGGCAGACCTGTGGCCAGGGTTGCTTCTGTCTGCAGACATTTGGGATAGTGCCCTGTGCAAGGGCCCATGTGGCTGCCAGAGGCACTGCTTTGCTGCCAGATGTGCAGCTGTTAGAGGTGCCAAAGGACTGATGTGGGCAGAGGGCACATGCCCCATGTGCACTGGATGAAGGGCTGATGGTGCCTGAGCAGCAATGCCCCACCCATGTACAGCAAAAAGCTGTGCAGTGAAGTTATTTCTGGGCTCCAGCCTCTGTTCGAGACACAGGCTTCTCTTTTGGTGTAAAAATAAATGGTTTCTAAAATGTAGTGTCATCTTTGCTTTAAAACAGATTGCCAGGTGTTGAAAACAGAAGAGTTTGTAGCTGCATACAGAACCTCTTTTGCAGGCACAGGGCCACCTCCACCCCAGGGTTAATGGGTGCATTTGCAACAGCTTTGAAAGTTCTAGCTCTCTTCAGCAACCTGTTATTGCTGCACCCTGTGTTTCCTCTCCTTCACAATGAATCACAACCACAGCACAGCTGCTTCCAAAAAATCTCACCCAAAACCCAATCAAAACCACCAAACCCAAACCACAAACCCTGAAACAATCATCTTCTGAGGTAAAGCTGACCCATTACCAAGATTATAAGCC
Organism: Melopsittacus undulatus; assembly: GCF_012275295.1. Taxonomy (NCBI): domain Eukaryota; kingdom Metazoa; phylum Chordata; class Aves; order Psittaciformes; family Psittaculidae; genus Melopsittacus; species Melopsittacus undulatus. Next base: position 90,543,752 of record NC_047530.1, read on the forward strand.
TCCTAGTGTCCAGCTCAACTCTATAGCTTTTTGGCAGTTTGGGAGGGAACTAATTTCACCAATCCAGATCAATTTAGCTCATCCCCCTAGGGTCCTTCAATAAGCAGTGGCAAGCAAGCAAGGATGGCATAGCTCAAACAGTAAACTCCTTGTCCTGCTCATCCCTGGGAAAAGCCTGGCTTCTCCATGCCACCAGCACATGCCTGCACACACCTGCACAAACTCCAGACACTACATAAGCACCTTTAATTTTCAAGGTGAGTGGATTTTTTTTTGGCCTGCTGGGGTGACATCTCCCCGAACTGCTGCCAGTGGGGGCTAATTCTCTCCCATTTGCAGCACATTTCCCCAGAGAAAGGCACTCCATGCTGCAGTGCTGGCAGGTACAGGCAAGGTGGCCTGAACAAAAAGCCAGGAGAGCACATACTCACAGGGCTGAAGGAATGAGTAAACCTGTAGGAACAAATTGCTCTGGCTGCATCTTAGGTGGGTGCTCCTGCCCTGCCATGGCGTGGGAGTGTGGCTGCTCTCAGCACTGCATGATCCTTGCTGCCCACTTTCTCAGCAGGCGGCGGGCTCCTGGCTGCCCACCAGGCACGGCAGAAGGAAAATGCTGGCTGCTGGGGCATCCAATGGCATCCAAATGCCAGCGGGTGGGCTGAGCCCGCCAGCGCCTGCAAAGTCACTGACTGTTTTCCTACTGTGCAAACGTCTGTCAGCGAAACAGGGATTGTTCCAGATCAGCGAAACTGGGATTGTTCCAGATAACCTCACGAGCTTGCTCTTGCATCAGGGGGTCAGGGCTGAAGAGCCTGAACCGTGCCTGGCATTTCCCCTGCCATCCCCACCCCAGCAAACAGACAAGAAGCCTGGTTTTGTTCAGCCCTATGTGCGTTTATCACCCGGCTGAGCTCCTGGGGCGAAGGCTGGCAGCACTGCTGGGAAAACACCGATTGTGCAGGGCATGACGCAGGAGCCGGGAACTACAAAGGGCTTGTGGGGTAGCTCTGGAGGTAAAGGTTTCTCTGCAGATACCAGAGCTGATCCAATTTATCACTATGGGAACAGGCCAGCCAGGACAATTCATATTCACTACTTATGGAGGACTTCGATAGCTTTCTGCTGTAGCTTGCTGAGAAAAGGAAGGTATTCAGTTTTTCATGATGCAGGACAAAATACTTGGCAACTGCAGTGTTCACTGTAGTCTCACTTTCCAAATTCCTCTAGAGTTTAACAGAGGAATTATTGTTTGTCAACAATAACAAAATAGGTTAACTGGGGTCACATCTGCAACCACACTGAGGTGCCTGCTCCAGAATTTAACAATAATGTAAGAAATGCGTAAAAGATTCCCATCTGAAGTGTATCAGGCAGTCTATATATGAGCTAGCAGCCTGGCAAGGAAGGATTGTCTCACATAGGTGTGCAGCACAGCAGAAAGCACAATCTGTAACTTTTAACATGGACCAGACTACTCGTGTTTCCAGTTATGGCCTCTCCCTGCCCCATCTCCTATTCTTCTGCAGCAGACAGGGTCCTGCGCTGCTCCTCCCTCTGTTGGCTGGCAGGAGCCCTCCCCACAGAGCACAGGGTGCCAAGTTCAGCTGCAGTTTGGAAAGCAGTGAGCACAGCAGGAGCCGTGGTCCATGGCAGGCTGGAGAAGAGGCTCACATGGGCCAGAGTAGCACATCTCCCTGAGCCAAGAACATAGATAACTATTTTTCAAATGTTTACACAGTCAAAAAGACCCTGCTACTAGCAGTGATTTGACAGAGCTAGCCCCAAGTAAACAAGACAGGAAAGGGTTAAAAGTTGCTGAGCTAACAGCATCAAGACAGAGGTCTCATATGAGTCCCTTCCTCACACCCTACACCAAGACCACCACAGCAAAACAGCCCTGAGCAGCAAGGCAAGTTGCTCCAGCTTAGACATTGAAGTTTCATTTGCTAATGGCAACACCTGGGTCTTGGCAGCTCAAAAATTATCGTTTTTTGCTAGGCAGAAAGTAAAAATACTCAAATCATGGTAAGCACAAAGAGCACTTGAGTGCTGGTGAAATGCCACTAAATAGTTTCTAACGTGAGAGAAGTTTACCACACATTTTCTTGTCACAACTTGGAAAAAGCACTAGCAGCCTCCCCCAGACCAAGAAGTTGCTCAGTTATAATAAAAAAATACCAAAAACCCAAACAAAACAAAACAACCCAAAAAACCCCCACAGAAACAAACAAACCCCCAATAGCAGAAAAAAACAACTTGCAAACAGACACACAGCATTAACACACAAGCGAGCTCAAACCCATCTTTTTGTCCATGAATTTGGTCTCAACTCAAACATCCCCAACAAGAGGAACAACAGCTGAGTGTATCTGGATGCAGCATGGGACAGAAGAACTGCTTCCCTTACCAGGGCAAATCTACGCTTCAAGAATGTGTCTTGCAGCTATGGAAATATTTTTTCCCCTCAGATAATCAAGGGGACACTATTTCACCCAGATCAATTAAAAACTGTTAGCACCAGTCACATCCCTACACAGCCCCCAGCATCTTCACATTATCATTACTGCATTTACATGTGTATCTCTCTTACTACAGAAAGGTTGCTTTCCAAAATACCAGCACCCCTCACAGCATGCCACATTTGCCTGTCAGCAATAAGCACACAAGTGCTGGACTACCCCTTCAAAGCTTAGTTGAATAGCAAGTGTGAACATTACTCTTGACTATAGGCATAAGAAATCATAGAATCATAGAATAGTTAGGATTGGAAAGGAACTCAAGATCATCTAGTTCCAAACCCCCTGCCATGGGCAGGGACACCTCACACTAAACCATAGCACCCAAGGCTTCATCCAACCTGGTCTTGAACACTGCCAGGGATGGAGCATTCACAACCTCCCTGGGCAACCCATTCCAGTACCTCACCACCCTTACAGTAAAGAATTTCTTCCTTAGATCCAGCCTAAACCTCTGCTGTTTAAGTTTCAACCTGTTACCCCTTGTCCTATCACTACAGTCCCTAATGAATAGTCCCTCCCCAGCATCCCTGTAGGCCCCCTTCAGATACTGGAAGGCTGCTATGAGGTCTCCATGCAGCCTTCTCTTCTCCAGGCTGAACAGCCCCAACTTTCGCAGCCTGTCTTCATATGGGAGGTGCTCCAGTCCCCTGATCATCCTCGTGGCCTCCTCTGGACATGTTCCAACAGTTCAATGTCCTTTTTATGCTAAGGACACCATGCAAAGAAGGCACTGTGCTTGATTCAGGAGATAGAACAACAGGGGTTGGAGAGACAGGCTCCTCTATGCCAGTAAGCAAAAACCATGAAAAAATATGCATTGCTTTTGCTTTTTGAAGGTGTGCTACAAAAGCAGTCACAGCTCTGCAAAGTCTCTACAGAACATCAAGCTCCACAAATTACTGAATGGCAACTACATTTCACTAATGCTACCATTAGCATTAATGCCAGTTTATGCAAATTCAGGAAGGCTGCAAGTATTAAATCCTAGCTATGCTGGCTATGGGATAGAAACTTTTTTTAATTTTATTTTCCACTGTATTGCCCAGTGATGACAATCAGGTAGCTGTGCAGGTTAAACAGGGTCAATCAGTCTTCAAAAGCTGAGTATGCCTATGTGGAAGCAGTTATGTTAGTTCCTATTAAAACTTTCTCAATTATTTCTTTTAGATACTATTGTAGCTCTGTCTACTCTTAAATCTTGCAGGTCTCCAGCAGCATAGAATAAAGGAGACTAGGAAAGTAGCTCAGCGAATACAAGTAACACATGGAGACAATACATGCTGGACTTTCCATTACTTGGGCTAAAAAGTAACTAAGCATAAAACCTGGAAACTTGTCTTCAGATATTATTAACACTACCAGGCTTTCAACAGGCAAAGGTCAAAGCTAGTCTACTCATTAATTGAAAAGATTTGTTACCTTATAGAGGCAAGGATAAATATCACTAACAGAAAATAACTGCTGCGCTATTATGCAATCAGATTACTCTCTATGGAGAGTAATTACGATCATAAAGTGACTGGAAGCTAGTTTCCAAAATCTGATGGGATTAGGTAGGATTTTATTTTATTGCATTTTACCTGTGCCTTGGCAACACTAGTACAACTGTGACAGCTCCAGCTGCAATTCCATGACTGCAGCTTCTAATTATACCTAGATGACATTTTCACAAATCAGAACTCAAAGATTAAAGGCTACTTGATGCCTTGAATACTGTGTTCAGTTTTGGGCCCCTCACCACGTGAAAGACATTGAGGTGTCAGCACACATTCAAAGAACAATGAAGCTGGTGAAAGGTGTAGAACCTAAGTCTTGCAAGGAACAACTGAGGGAACTGGGGTTGTTTAGCCTGGAGAAAAAAGGAGGTTCAGAGGAGACCTTATTCCTCCCAGCTACATGGAAGGAGGATGGAGTGAGGTGTCAGTCTCATGTCCCAAGTAATATGCAACAGGAGAAGAGAAAATGGCCTCAAGTTACACCAGAGGTTTAGGTTGGATACTGAGAAAAACATCTTCACTGAAACCATCATTGCTTGAAGCAACATAAACAAGTAGTATCCTTCACCTAGCCTTTCTGCTCCACTGTAGTCTCAAAGACTTCATTTCCAGAAAGTACTTACTCCCTGGTCATCCCCACAGGCCCAGATATACTCTGCACTTTCCCCTCCACATGCTTCAAAGAGGAACCTTAGCTGTGCAAGCTGACAAGCAAGTCAATACTGAAGTAATGTCTGTACCAGCAAAATTCAAGCTGCCTTTTTTTTGTTTGTTTGGGTTTTTTTGTTTGTTTGGGGGTTGCGGTTTGGTTTGTTCTTTGGGGTTTTTTTTTGCATTTTTTTTCCTCCTCCCTCTTTTGATGCATGCTATATTTAGACCTTAGCCAGAATAGGTAGAGAATGAATTAATGGACACAACATAAGCTTCACTTATTTAAGAAGCTATGCTTAAACCCCTACACCTTTAAGACAAACCAGACATTTATTTAATCAAAATAATTTGGAGAAGTTAAAACACGGAAGCTACACAAATGGCAATAACAATGGGACACATTCTCTCCCTTCCAAATAAAACCATAATTCACACCATATAGAGGGGGGGAGGAGGGGGGGAAAAGTGTTTTAGGACTTCCACAGGAAGATTTTTTTTGTACACGAATTTGCCAGTATTTACTACTGATCATAGGAGCTCGGTGTAAAGGTGAAACATGTCCGTTTTCTTAATCCTTTGAGAGCCTACCAAAGCTATAACATGTAACTATCACCTGCATTATAATGTAGAACATGTTACATTTCACTGAAAGAACACAAGGGATTTGAAAAATGCCTTAAAGAAAGTCAACATAAAGGAACAGTATGCTTAGGTAACATCTCTGGAAGATCTGATGTCAGTCATACGTTTGTGCTGTCAGCCACATTTGCACATTAAAACACACATTCTGCACTGGAATCTGATGATTCTTCTAGGACCTTGAAGACACCCATTTTTTCCTTTTTCATTTTTTCAGAGGTCTTCATTTGATCTAGGATTAAAACAAAACAAAGATCACCAATGACAGATGGAGTGTATGCAACCTAACTACTGCAATGTAAGAGTTGCATGTATTTTTCTCTGAATCTGGAAAGCAAGCTGATAAAATAATTTGCTCCTTCATCAACAGTTTGCCACTAGAAGTTTGCAAGAACTAGTCTCATTTTCCTGAGAATAAACCAGAATGCAGTAAACCTATTTAGTGAAGTTACCAGGAAGACAAAATTATGGCCATGCTAAGCAATATTATTTTCTAAAGTTCAAAGACCTACCTCTTGTTTTCCTAGCACTTGCAATCACTGTAAATATATAGCACTATAAATACATAGCATATAATCACTGCAAATATAAAGCTAATGAAGTACTGTCTTTATATCAAATTTAATAATTATGGCATATGGGGTGGCATTTCAGTTCCTAAAGCATTAATTATAGTTAGCTGTAGTAAATATTCAGTATATAATGATAGATCAGTGTCCTTGTACAAACTTTTTTTTTTAATTAATATACTAAATTTGCTTAGTACCACCATAGAATAATTTTCTCTATTAGCAGTCAGTTAACTGAAATAATTTTATAGAACAACTTTTTTACATAATATATGAAGAAAAAACTATAGGAATAGTTCTCATAAGTTCTCATAAGTTATTTTACTCAAAATATATCACACTTACGTAAGGCTAGCTACCATTTTTTACTTCTAAATCCAGTAATTACTGATTTTTTTCATGTATATATGCTTTGAAGCTTACCTTCTTACCTCTGCTGAAGATGCTGAAGGAAGCAAAGCATTCATTCTAAATCTACTTTAGATGAACTGGACAAGGTTTTTTTCCTTCATCAAAAGAGCAGCTTGGCCTAACCAAGCACTAGAATGTGCAGACAACCTTTTTTTTTTGTATTTGATCCACTGACAAGCCACAGTAACTCTGAAAAGCCCAACTTCCCCCAATGTTTTATTTTGAATTATGATAGTATCAACATAGGTTTTTATAAAAGTTTGTTGAAATAAATATTTTCTGAGAGTAATTTCTATTTTGATCCAATTACAGCAACTTATAGTGAAAATTGCTTTGCAGAACAATTCCCAATCTGTAGTCTTTATTCACAGGATGCTCAAGGCAGACAAGAATATAGTTTGGAATACTTTTGTCTAAGTAAGTTGTTTCTTTTTCAGTAGATCCTGTTGGAAATGTCAGCAAAGAGACCAAAGGGTCCTTCTTGAGATGTACAACATAGCTGTAGGGAAGTGAAGCTATGGCAGGTTTATATATATAGACTTTTATAAAATACAAGTTTACTGTTGAACAGAGGGAAATAAAAAAAACCAAAACCTCAAACCACCAGATGAAAACTGACTTACCAATAAGATCACTTCTATCCAAGAGTAACTCCAGATCTTTATCACTGATTACTTTTTCCTTAGATCCTTTAACCTCCCTGTAAAGGAAGAAATAGTCTCTCTTAATAAGATAAAAGCATTTTACAGTTAGTATTGCATAGTCTGTTTTCCCAAACAGCAGAATCCCTAGGACATTCTTTCCACTATGAAGATCCACATATCACTTCAGACGAGAAGAGAACTTCTAACAGCTGCTGACAAGCTGCAAGTTACAAACTCATGATCCAATAAAAATATGAAATCTGCATACCTCTCATAGTCTCTGGATTTCAGTAATTCTAATAATTCCTGAGGGTCCAGGCAGCTCTTTGACTGTGCTAAACCAGATTTGCCACCTTTAAACTGATCTGTAGAAAGAAGAAATTTCAAGGTAAGTACACAGAGACAGGAACAAATTCTGTAAAATGTTACATCAATGCTGGATACACGTATCAAACAAATTACTCTTGCACATAAAAACTAATGCTAAATTTCATTGTTTTAGCCCTCAGGTAAACACACCATATGTTAATAACCTAACTGGTGAGAAAAAGTCAGAGGTACATGAAGAGTTTTTACATGCAGGCCTTTCACCTTCTAGCTGCAGTATGCAGAAAAACTGATTGAAACAACAATTCAACATGCACACAGGCACACACACAGCAGAAAAGCCATTAGTTCTACTTACAGTAAAAATATTGTAAATAAAGTTAGATGGTGGATACGGAAGTTTGTTCCCTTTGTATTGTAAGCTGGTTGAAACAAAGTAAGCAGTATTAACCACAAGACAGGAAACACATGAAAGATACATGGTTTGCAGACAGAACATCCATCAATTTGATGGACTAGATAGACATGACAAAGCAATACACCTGACAGGTTGATTTCTTGAAGAGACTATGCTAACTCCTGTCAAATTTGGAGTCCACACAAATCTGGATGTCTGGCCAAATATATTAAAAAATTATACACAATTATTACTTAAGCAAAGCTGAGCATGGATAAAGTTAAGCTCAGTCTTGCACATTTTGAGGAGACAGGCAAGGCTTACTATTTTGTGCCATGTTTCCTCAGTTTTTATCAACACATTTACTCATTATTGAGGCTTTATTGACCCCTTTCACTATACTCCCCGTTGTTCTTTTCTTTATCTTGGTTTCAGAAGTCTTTCTCACACCCTTTCCCATCTCCCTCCAAGGACTGGCTGTTTCTCTGTGAAGTGCAAACCAGATGCAAGTTCTAGAGGATTTTGAGCTATGGGGTTCTGCCTATAAACTCTGAATGCCTCCTGATGAGACACAGGATCAGCCCTGTCACGCATTATTAGTGATGTAGTCTCTCCCTTTTAGTTTCCAGAATTTCACAAACTATATGGCATTGAATTAGCACTGTACAGATTTTGGGTTGCCATAATAGCAACATACAGAAAAATATAGAGAACCCTATCAAGTGACTGACGCTTTAAATAGAAGATTCCTCTTAGTCTGAATTTTATTAATTTAACTAAAAGCATGCTGGTTCTCATACAATTTGCTAGGCAACTTTTGCCAATAAAACAGAAGCACAAGACAGAAAGAGCAACCTGGTACTGAGGACAAAAAAGCATTCTGTTTTGCAATAAATTCCAGTTCTTAAGCTCTAGTACTAGTACTGTACACACTCTATTAGACACCATGGAAAGGCCTGAGTTAAGTAAGCTTTGTGATATTCCTTCCTCATTCATTCCTCCAAAATCCCAACACTTTCCAAATATTCAAAATAACAGGATCATTTACAGCACCTTTATATTTACACAGTGGATCCAAAGGTTCCTGGAGGGGACGCCCCTAAGTTGCAAGATCCACCAACAGTTACCAACATTAATATTTAACTTACTGCAAAACTGAAGGTATGACCCAAATTGATGCTTAGCTTACACCCAGTTCCCATTGCTCCTTTAGAATATGTCAGTTATCTACTATTAGAGCCCATTGTGTTTTGTGCGCTCATCTTGCCACTTTGATTTTAACTTCAGATTGGACCATAATCACATCATTAAAAAGCAATTTTTTTCTACTTAAAATGGTCATTAACATGCCTACAGATGAGACAGATGGCAGTCCTGGCTGTCACAAGAAGAGACCAGTGGCAAACATAATACAAAGAAAAAGGTTAGGATAAAGGAAGCATCTAACAAAGACTGGCTAACATCATCCAAAACCAGAGGCAAACCACAGCTTCAGCTTGACATGCAGAACACCATGCAGCAGACAGTTACAGGTGTGGCCTTCTGCCCCTTCATACCCACACGAAAACTTGCTTCCTGCCTCCCACAATATACTACAGAAGTTCTTTACCTACTTTTCAAGTTTAATATAAGGCTAATTATTGCCCACACTAAGTTACAAGAACTGTGTTTTTCAAGTAAGCTTAGCGTTTGAAAAATGCTACATGGAGCTACTGTCTAAATATCACAAATAGAATAAGCTATGGAATCAAAGCACGATTCCTAAAGGACCCAAACAAGAAAAATTTACCCCCAAAAGAGCCACTTCAACACAATTGCTTCTAAAGACTTTTGAGTATGACCAGCTATGTAATCAAGAACTACAACAAGAAGCACCACTGTTCTACACCTAAAAGCAAGGACTACTGTTCTATTCGGCACTGTTAATTGTTCAAACAGGAATGTTCTACAGGGGTTATAACATACTGTTCTTAAAATTCAGAAGGACAGATGTAAACAGGATGTTGAATTGTTTTTCCTGCAGCTCTAGGATTTGCAGTCTCAACCAAGTTTAGTAGGTACCCCTGGGTAACCAACTTTCTATTCTATATTCTTTATTAATTTTACCAATTTTAATAGGAACACTCCCTACTCAAGCAATTGCCAGTGCAACCGGAAAAGTCTATTGCTGAACTTCACATCATGAAACACTGCTCTAGATGTCATTAGGAAGGCATATTGCTCCTCTTAATGAAGAACTATTACAAATTAAACTGCAAGCATGAAGAATTTTTTAATTTGCTTTCGACTTATATTCTGGTTAATTTAAGTTAGAATTTTTTTTAAATATTACTAACTCAAGACTTATAATCTACCACCAGCATTTTCAATGCTAAAAGTCCAAAAGCGTTTCAGTCAAACTACCTGACAAGCTGCCACAAAAGCCCAGACCTCTAACTCATTGCCTGGTTTTACTTATATTTCTTCCAGGTAGGCTCAGTGTCCCATCACCCCTCTTTTCTGTATGTACTAGTAAAGGAGTAGTCATGACATGGTATTGCAGAGATAACAGAAGTGCTTTCCTTTAATTTGCTGTAGAAGTTATTTACAATGTGTCTTAAGATTGCATTTTGAAAAGTAATACTATCTAGTCATTTGCTGGGAGAATGAAGATTTTTGCATTTAAGAAAAAATATAGGCAGTCACAGAACAGAGCAGCAGGAGTTCTCTCAAGATTCAAAGAAGCAACACATGCTTACTAGAATTCATAAGAGAAATATACTAACTTTTGTGGATAATCAGCTTTTCTAGCTTTCTTTTGGCAGCAGCTCTCTCCACGATCTTCTGGTCAATAGTATTTGCTGTCACGAGACGATAAACAACCACTGGTTTTGTCTGGCCAATTCTGTGACACCTGTCTTGGGCCTGCAGGTCTGACTGGGGGTTCTGAGCAGATGAAGAAACAAGATAGTTATACCATTAACCTTTTCTTAAGAGACATACCACAGGCAGCACTTTCAGTAGTGAGCTCTAATAGTCAGAGAAGAAGCAGTAAGCAGGGCATTCATGGCATAATAGAATCTTGTATCTTACACTTGTCCTACTCTTATACTTGTCCTTCACAAGGTCTGCTGCTGTAGCTACGCAGCCAGAGTAACCCAACTAGTTTGGGCAGCTTCTGCATTATATGCTGCACTTCTCAAAAAATGGGCATGCTCTGTATCACAAATTTAGCTGAGGGTGTCATAGTTTTAGTTAGGTTTGTGATTTTTTTTGTTGGAGGATTGAAAAAAAATGAGTTTCAGCCATTTGTGAAGCTGCTTTAGTTCTCCTGAAGCTGAACAGTCATGCAAACTGCAGAGATTCCTATTAAAGTAAGTGAAGATAGAGAGGTCCTCAGTCATATGCTTCCATACCTCTCTTCTACCCTGCCTCCAGACTCACAAGAGCAGTATAATCCTACCTAGCTAAAACACATGTGTCAAATCACAGGAGGAAATTCAAGGGGATGATACTAACGTGGCAGCTGTCAGAAACAGGGAACCTGTAGAAGGTCCAGCCACATTCACACTTTAGTAAATCTAAAGAAGGAAACATCTTCAACAGTAGTAAGAAAACCTTTCCTGCTTTTTGTATAACTCACAGGCAAAGATGTTAGTTGTGGAAACCAGCTCTAACATTTTATTTCATAAACTATAACTTTTCAAACAAGGCTGCATATTACATACATGTCCGCATACACTACTTTGCAACACCTCATTAAAGCTATAGAAATGGTCTATAGCATGATGGGTTAGTAAATAATTATCAAAAGCAGCAACAGAAAGCATTTTATGAGACTTCTCGCTAAGTTAACAGTGTGTAAACATACCCAGTCACTATCATATATGATCACAGTGTCTGCCGCAGTTAAATTAATGCCCAAGCCTCCAGCTCTTGTACTCACTAAGAACAGGAAGACTTCAGGATCAGTATTAAATTGATGCATCTGGAAGAGAATTAATAAAAAAAAAACAGCAGATAAATCAAACACAACATAGTTAATGCTGTATTTTGAGACATCTGTGTTTAAAAATATTAACACAGATAAAATACAGCACACACTGTCAAGAGGCCAAAGCAAGGCTTTAAGAAACATTGCATTCATTTGGGACAGGACAACACCAGGAAGTGAAGCAATTGTATTTCCTTGTCTGATGAGCACAGTCCAAGTTGCCAGAGCCTAAAAACATATCCACTTATTGACACAAGCAACAATCTAAAATAATGATGCCAACTTGACTATAACTTCCAGCCGCCCTGTATACCCCCCCATCTCTTACTTCAAAGCTAAGAGTAACTTTCTGGTCTCCTACTCAACATTAAGCCTACTTTCACTGCAAGATGTTTCCAAGTGTCAGCACAGCTCCTGCCAGGTTTGCAATACCAGTCAAAACCTAGTCTACTTAACTCTGACAAGTCACATACTGGTAGAAAACTGCAAGTGTACAGTAATTTTTAGGACCTTGATCACAGCAGAGAAAAAGAAACTATCACCCCACTGCTCAGTGGAAGCAGCTACCTAAGCTCTCTAAAAGAAAGGGTGTTCAGTAGAGTCCATATTCTCTGGACTCTTCTGGACATCAGCATCTGTAGCACCAGCAGCAAATCATAGAGCCTTGCTGAACTTCAGACTGGTGACCCAAAGATTTCTCTCATTCTGCACCCACACCACACTGTGGCTTGCACATAGCTGACTAATCCCTCCCCTACTGCCACAAGCCAGTTCAGAATTTTATTAGCTTAATAAAAGTCACTATAGCTCACCGATATATTGCTAATTAACCTTTCCTCATTAAGTATCAGCTCTAACAGTAGTAACCAAGGTGTTGCAGCATTTGGTTTTCCTCAGCACAGAAAAAAAATTGCACAAAAGGAAGCACAGTTTGAGCTAGAATATCTGTCATCTGCCACTGTTCTTCTGTATCTTCAAAAACACTAGAGCATACTTCATAGACCAGATGGCAACTGTGGCATACCCCCATGATATATCCTGCATACTTCCTCCATATTCCTCTTTTACATCCCTGCAAACCCTCAGAGAGGTGGTTTTCCAGAACAACCCTGCATGGCTGCTCTTCATGATAAATATATGCATCAGTATATATTCTGTATTCTGTAGTTATTTGAAACCATTACAAGCAACCAAGTACAAAGGATTGTGCTGGAACTGATACTTGTGCAATTTCAGGCTGAAGTTACTGATCTCCTACTAGGTACAAAAAACTGATATTCTGGAAATCTACTTTATTTGGCACTAGACTTGTGGTATGCTACCCCATAGATGTTGGCATCATATCCTGAATGCTAGAAAATGATACGTGAAGGAGTAAAATTAGGATTAGCATCTTCCACAATCTAGATATATTACATACACACCTCATACACACAAGACATATCATATTTGTACAACAGAGTAAGTGAGCACTCCTCATTCTAAGCATACCCCAAGATATTTGTAGTAACACATTTCATTGCTTCAGTATTTAGGAGCTACAGATATTAAAGCAGCAGCAAGGATGTCAAGTTTTCAACACATATCTTTCGCCTCATTAAGGTTAAATGCTGCGTGAAATAATATTCCAGTGTCACAGGATCAAGCTATTTGAAATTTACTAACAGGCTCAAAGGGTATATACATCCACTTACATTTTGTTCTCTCTCTGAGTAGGACATAGAGCCATCCAATCGACTAAACTTGAAGTTTCTTAAATAGCAATAATCCATCAAAATGTCAAGCATCTGAGTCATTTGTGAGAACATTAAGACCTACAAAAGCAACAAGATTCCTTAATACCATTTTTTTGGTCATAAGAGGACAGCTATGCTCCCCTGTCAAATCATAAGCTTTACCTTATGTCCTCTTTTTTTCAGTTCTGGAAGCATTCGGTCCAAGAGTAGGAATTTGCCTGAGTTCTTTATTAGATCTTCATCAACCTTGGAAAAGAGAAGAAAGGATCATGTATTAGGAGGGAATGATATCACAGATTTCACCAACTCAGAAGCACTAACAAAAGCTGTCTGAAAGCTTCTCACAGAAACAAGCTTGTACCATCTTTTTAACTAAAAGCAACGCTAACTTTAGCAAACTACACTGAATCAATTAAATCATGCCAAAACTAAAACCAACCACAAAATTTCATATGCCCAAATAATTATATATTAAAAAAATATTAGTTTTTATCCCAATTCTGGAAGGCAAAACCCTGATGACACTAATTTTTTTCCATAAGAAAAGTGCTGCTGTTTCTTTCACAGCTTGTAATTAATGCACAAGACTCCCACCTACTGGCTATAAGGAAGCACTGCTGAAGAAGTTACTGCACACATACCATCCAAGTGACAAAGTCCACAGAACACAGGACAGCTTCCACACTGCTGCCTTAGACTCCTTTTTCTAATTCTTGGTATGGGCTAAGAGCAGGGATGTAGAAAACTTCTTAAGCCTGAGCTTAAGAACCTCAATAATTCCCAATTCATTTTCCTGAGCAGGTACTAGCTCCTGCAAGTGGTGTCAACTGTCAGATAGCCTGCATTTTTCTACAATAGTTTCCTCTCATCACCCAGACTGGGAAGTCTCCTTTTTATGCATTGACTCTACATTGATAAGCTTCAACAACTTGCTCCAGAGCACAGCTGAATCTATTAGCACTCATTGAACAGGAAATACCATTACACATTGCCACAAACATACATTTAGAATGTGCAAGCAACTTACAGTTGCTCAAGATTCTTTAAATTCAAATTACTTCATAGTTTCCTATATTACCAACTGCTTTGTGTAGATTAAGCTACCAGCTGGCCCTCATGACATAATTTGGATTTTTTTTTCCCCTTTTGAGAAGAGGGAATGCTGTATTCTCTGAGCAGACAACTCTTGTACTTGGTTCAGCCCTTCAACACCTCACACTTTTAAAGTTACCATTGCACCTCCTGCAGTGTGTACATTATGAACAGTCCACCAAGGTCAGCATTTTTGTTTCCAAAAGAAACCTTTGTGAGGGAGCTTGAGGCAGATCCTAAAACACCTCAGGTCAATGCAAACCCAGCTACTGTCTGAATTCAGCAACTCTCCTCCCAGCAGATGAGTGCTGCCATAATGTAGAACATTAAGCATCACTGTGCGAGGGCTGAACACACAGAGAGATTGAACTGGTCTCTGCAACTGCTACTGCAGGAAATTTCTAATAACGGATTCAGGAAAGTGCTGGAATTCAATGGGGAGGCATTTGCTAAATACACTGAAAAGGTCATTCTTTACAGTTGTCACCTCAAACTCTACTGCTTTCTAATGCCTGGAATAATTTTTCTTGTAATCCTTTTAAAATATGTACCTTGAATTGTTGTGTAGCAGGGTCCAAAGGATATTCAATAAGGTAGGGGTGATTACAACATTTCCTCAGTAACATCATAATATTCTGCAGTTTCAGGTTCACCTCAGAATCCATGGGAATGCTCACTGCTACCACTGGCCTTGAAAAGATACATCACCTTATTAGTATGGAAACTGTCACTTTATTATGCTACAGATACTGAAGAGCAGAAAACAATAAAACCAAAAGCAAGTAATGGATTCACATGCTGGTCAAATGTCCTCAAAATTCCTCATATTTAGTATAGCTATTATCAGATAAAACTTCTTCTAGTGTCACACTTGGAATGGGTTTGCCATTATTGGTTTAAAATACAAAAGGGCAATCAGTAATAATCAGAAACAAAAAAAACCCAACTTGTGCAAACCACCCAGCAGAAAAGGGAACAGAAGCAAGCCCTCTGTAAAATGAACGGTGACATCTCCTGCGGAACAATACATAAGCTATTCCAAAATCAGCTTTCTGCCTATTCCATTTTGGCCACACATACAAAGTGAAGGATTCACAAAATATACAGCTACTTAGCTCTTCCACATCTAAGTTCTGTTTCCAACATAAGGGATCCGTGCATACCATAAAACTAATGTAAACATGTATTTAAGTGCCTGTTCTTGTAAAGAACAGGATTACAATAAAAATCTAGCAAAATACATTTCAACCCTGAAGATTAACCTGCTTTTCCTTATATCCAAGGGACTTCCAGCCAATTCAGAGCCACCTTATCAAACTCAGGAATGAACATGATTGCTCAGCTTCCTCAGTCTTGAACCTCAACTCTGATCTTAAGCACCAGAAAGTGACCAGTGCTTGTCACAAAAACAGCAATAACTGTGCTGACCATCTGGGTTCTAGGCCTCAGTTTAAGCCTACATATTTTAGAAAATTTAACAAGCAAATAAGACTCCTCTCTTCTCCAGTCTTAAGCCCAAACTTTGCTTCAAGTATTCCTGAGTAATTCTGCAAAAAAAAATGAGTTAACTGTAGTTAGCACACAAGCATTATCCCTTGTCCTGTCTTCGAGCCAGTGAAAGATACACCTGTGAATGTAGTCGGACATCAGAGACAAAAGGTTTATCAGAAACTGTGCAAAACAGCAACAAATCAAGCTCTTCAGCTCTTTGTCCTCACTGCCAGCCATAGCCAAGACCTAAGCTATTACAATGAAATTTCAACTACCAAATAACTAAGATGAAGCAGTTCTTTCTTGGCTGGCACCCAACACTACCTTAGACCTTGAGAAGCTTTGGTGAAAACACAGTTCTTCACTATTAAGATGTTTTAACAGCCCCCAAAAGGACATTTTAGCTCTTTATGGCTATCAACAGCACTACTGTCACAGGGCCTAGAAAAGACTGACTAATGAGAACAGGAACTCAAGGACATTTATTGCTAGACTCTGCAAAGGCCACAGGTCTAGCAGTAAATGTCTTATTCAACAGTAACTTTAATGAGTGATGTTACAAGCTAATCATTGCTATTATGGCCCAGCAAATATTAGCTAAAAGCAAAGAAATAAATCACAAAGCTACAAAGGTAGTGACTGACAAAATTCCATTTTTCTTGATCAATTTGAATAAGCAAAGCTCAGAAAACAAACTAAGTGTAGGTATGCAGTATAATGATAAAAAAAGAATCTTTTAGTGTAGGCACCTCTCTTTTTCTACTTCCTCTTGCATTTTGCTAATCCATTTTTCCAAGTCATCAGATGAATCATTATGCTCTTCACAATAATCAACCACTTTTCGACTACGGCGTTTTGGTCGGCCTGTAGGACTCAACTCAGTTACTTCTTCCTGAAGGAAATGATAACGTTGCCATCAACACACAGCTTCAGATTCAAAGGCCTACGTTGACCCAGTAATTCTCAATACCAAAAAGAGGTCTCACTGATATGCATCATGCAATACCTATTTAGACTCAGCAGCTGTAAGCTTCGCTACAAAGAATATGCAATTCAAATTTTAAAGGTCTATAATTGTAGATTTTGAAAGCTTCTGCTTTATTTTTAAAAGCTGCATTCGTAGCTTACTGATTTTACAGCAGAAATTGTCAACTCTATTAAACCTGCTTTGTTTACCCCCAGGCTACAAGTAATCAAGAACATACTTATGCTTATATTGTGTTAGTTCTGTGCTCACTGAGGTCAGTCACAGTAAATACCATTAAAATAGCTAACAAACGGATCAGACTACATATTTAAGCAGAAAATCATTTTGATTACAATGGTACTGAAGCAACAGTAATGTGATTTTGCCTACAAACCATTAATAGCAAACACATTTCAAATATCCACATTAGTAGATACCTCATTATTTCCCAATAGCTTCCTAATGGTGCGATTTACAATGGCAGTATAGAAAGTTTCTTGCTTCTTTGACAGTGGTGCATATACCACAACTTCTCGTTTAGGAGGAACCTCAAGAGCAACATCAGTTTTCAGTCTTCTCAGCAAGAAGGGTGTCAAAATCTGAAACATTGAGCAGATGACTTACTATTATTCAAAGCTCTCAACACTGTTAATTTTAAAACAAAACAATACACAAACAAGCCTACTGATATAATGCTGTTTTGACAATTTAAAACAAGGGACTTAATTTGCAGAGTTTGTATTTAATTTCTTAATATGGATACCTTCTCCAAAACTTTTATGTGCATGTCAGTAATACATGCATTCAAACACCATATCCATTGACATTTTTAAAATTCTGAAGTGTTTCACAGGGGTGCAGTAGTAACTATATTACAGACCTCTCAATAATTTTCATTAACTCAAAGTAATTTTATTATTATGAACAGCTTATCTCACTTGTTATATTTCTTAAATCAAGTTACTCCAGGAAAGTCCCAAATCTTTAACTAAGTAGTTCATTGTAAATGACAACTGTATCTGCAAGATACAATTTATAACTTGCCATGAGCTTGTAATGGAAAAATTACAGTTATATAAGCATTTAAGTTTTGAGTTTAAGGTTTTGAAGACAGGCACATTATACAACTATTTTGTCAAAAGGTATTCTGTTCAACACCTAGAAGTTACATAAACTCCTTTGAAGTCACCTTTCAACAAAAACAATACACCAATTAAATCTTCTGGCAAACAGAAGCAAGCAGCCACAATTAAGTTTGACTAAACTCGATTCTGTTGCAAGAATAAAAATGAGTCATTGTCAAAGAGGTATATTGTTGCTTTCAGCATTTACGTGCTGTAATGACTGAAAGAAAAACCCACAAGTCTAAGGAGTCCAGAAGTGTCACAATAAAAGCCTCAGGCCTATAACCAAGCTCCATAAACAAGATTTTGACACACTTCACAATAATGGTCAATATTAGAAATAAACCATAAAAAAACAAAACAAAAAATAAATGAAAACCTGATGCAGCATATGCAAGATGTTTTGCTCCCTTTCTTTAGCAATAATATCTTCAGCAGTTTCTGTAATGCTGGTAATATCAAACCAGGATTCAAAGCTATAAAAACAAAGAAAGAAAAGAACAGCTTACTTCACATCTATTATTCTTCATTATTTAAGTAATCTATTCTTGTCTTACCCTGTGATTTAAGAAAAACAAAGCACTAACATCCATCATGAATATAGAGTGAACAGGAAGCATTTCTGAAATATACCTGCCAATTCAGATGCCTGAAGTTTTAGATGATTGGTAAAAATACTTTTATTGCTTTGAATATTCACTACAATTTATTCAATCTAGTCTATATCTTTTTCCAAAATTAGGCTACAGACTGTTTTGGCAACATTTTTTCACCTGATCCCATACTGCTTCAGAAAAGGATCGATCTCTCATGGGTCCCATGTCTGCCAGTCTCACACAGCTTCCTCCAGCACCTTGAGAATCCTCAAGCAGCACAAGGCCCTTTGATTAGTCAAACATTTCCCCATTAAATGCTCAAGTCTTATCTCAGAGTTGAGCTTCCACTGATGATAGAGCTGACAAACACTTCCTTCCTTTCTGAAACAGCGAAGTGTGAAGGCAAGACACATTTCAAAGCCTTTGCCACCAAATAATCATACCAAATTACAATCATACCATAAAACAGCTCTTTATATGCTGATAAAAGTTTAATAATTAAAAGATTCACAGTAATGCCCAAACAGAGCAAACAGGAATAGTTTTCACCAGACTGCAGCCTACCTTTTCAAATCATCAAACACATCTGGCAACAGGAAGTTAAGCAATGACCAAAGCTCTGCCAAGTTGTTTTGCAGGGGAGTACCAGTCAACAAGAGTTTATTGTCTGCATTGAATTGTTTCAATTCTCTAATAAGGCGGCAGTTCATATTTTTAATCCTGTGACCTTCATCTACTATAAGGTATTTCCAGAAGCAGTGCTACAAAAAGAAAGGATATTTCAATAAATCTTAGCTTTACTCCATCAAAACATATGCCAGGTGAGATAAAGCAGGACTAGTAAAATTGATACTGCCTGTTAAAGATTCTATTTACTTTTAATTCTCACTTTGCCAGACTGGAAGAGCTGAGTCTAAACAGTTAATGCCATAAACCTGCTTTATGACGGTCACATTTAGAAAGCTTAGGTGATTACAATAAAACTTCCGTAAGAAACTCATCTTGCTGAAACAGCCAGTCTGATGTTAACCATGATATTTATACACTAAGCATAGCTTTTACTCTAAGCCTCACTCACCATCACCCACAGAGAGATAGCAAGAAAAGCAAGTATGCTGGAACTATCTGCTTAGGATGATCAGGGGACTGAAGCACCCCCATATGAAGACAGGCTGAGAAAATTGGGGCCGTTCAGCCTGGAGAAGAGAAGGCTGCATGGAGACCTCATAGCAGCCTTCCAGTATCTGAAGGGGGCCTATAGGGATGCTGGGGAGGGACTCTTTCCATTAGGGACTGTAGTGGTAGGACAAAGGCTAACGGGTTCAAACCTCAAACAGGGGAAGTTTAGGTCAGATATAAGGAAGAAGTTCTTTACTGTGAGGTTGGTGAGGCACTGGAATGGGTTGCATATGGAAGTTGTGAACACTCCATACCTGGCGGTGTTCAAGGCTGAGTTGGACAGAGCCTTGGGTAACATGGTTTAGTGCGAGGTGTTCCTGCCCATGGCAGGGGGTTTGGAACTAGATGATCTTAAGGTCCTTTCCAACCCTAACTATTCTATGATTCTATGTACTTCTTAAACATGAAATTCCAGATCCACTACTACCAATGAAACAGAAGAGAATGACAATACAAATGCCACAGTATGACACTCATCGTATGGGCAGCATATAGGGTTTTTTACTGTATTCAAAAACATTGCTATTAGTGATGAGGCATTCCACCCTCCTGAGCGATTTCAGGAGAACTTAGGTACCTGCAGGGCATTTCTATCTCGCATGGCTATTTCAAATGAAGTAATGACCACAGGATGGATTTGCAGTGATCCTTGTCGCCCATGAATTTTGCGAACCAGTTTACGACGTTCCTGCTGAGCTCCATGATAGAGCATTAGGGGAATCTGAAAAAGAGGTTGAGAAGTCAGGTGAACTAAGCTCATTTAAACCTAAAGAGAAGATAGTAAAGATAATTATCTGTTACAAGAAGGCTGTAAATACATAGCACATCATGGCACAGTGTGCAGCAACCAACAACTGCAATTAAACTTATGTTCTATACAGAAAAAGCTTCAAGGTAAAGAATAATTTGTTCTTTTAAAACCTAAGAAAAAGAAAAATCTTTTACCTCTGGAGTAAATCTCTTGAATTCAGACATCCAATTTGGAAGAGTAGACAAAGGACCACATACTAAGAATGGACCAGGGACTCCTCGCTCCACCATCAGTGCTATTGTTGCAATACACTGGATTGTCTTCCCCAGCCCCATTTCATCAGCTAAAATGCCATTTATACCATTTTCCCAAAGCATCTGCATATGTAGAAAAAGAAATGTAAATACAAAATAACCAACAAACCTTAGGAACATCAGACACTTTTAGGAATGTAGGATCTGTGGAAGCTCTCTACTAAGCACATTTTACATTACAGATGAGGATGATTTTCTCCATGGTGAAAATAAATACAAGCATCTTGTTAACCTCGGGCATTCTTGAGTAGGTGTATGTTTCCAGCAATTAAGTGCCTGATTATAGCACAAAAAAAAGCCCAGAACAGTATCAAAGAATATAAATTAGTGTTATATCAAAAGGCACTTCAACTGCAAGTACAGCTCATACTAACCGTATTTTTTATTCATCACAGCTCCAAAGAATTCTCTTAGCTCCCCACTCTAACTCTAAAAACGCAAATTATTATGCTGACGCTTCAGTTTTATCTAATCAAGTAGCTTCTGTAGGCATAGCTACTTCATCATAGGAAGAAGGTGCAACTCCTGACCAATATAGCTACCTGCTCCAGTCAAAGTTCTTTGTGCAGATTCTACCTATTCTAACAAGCAACAGAGCAAACTCTCACAAAAGAAGAGAAAGGAAGACGTAGAAGTGCTCTTTGGCTACCTCTAACTAGTAATCACAAAGATTCATGAAAAAGATTACTATAACTGAGGGCCCCACTAAGGAAGATGATTTTCCCCTAAGAAGTGGCCTGTCCTCCCTAGGCACTTCCCAGTGACAAAAGTCAGTGAGCAAGTTTAGTGGCACTCACTTCAGCATACGCCTGTTAGAACAGGATAAATACACTTGTGGTGAAGAAAAATAAAAAACATAAGGAAAATACGAGATCAGCAGCAGAATGAGTATCAATTCTGTCTGGTTCCAATAATAAAAAAATTTAAGTTGTTCTAATCTGGCTTGCAAGCAAAACCAGGCACAAGTTAAATATATATCTGGGCATTTTTTATGGCAAGTTTCTGTGGATGAAAAAAACTATAGACAAAACACTTTTAAAATACTGTGTTGGTATTATAGTTAGATCTCTAGATGCAGAGAATAGAAAACTCATCCATGCCAAGTCTACAAGGCAATGTGTCTTTAAACACCTATGGGCTAGGTATTCAAACTTTTAAAAGAAAAAAATAGTAACTGTCTCTTAATAGTATACATAGTCCTGCTTTCACCAAGTATTTCGTAAAAATATGCTGCAGACAGTAGAGTTGAACAAGAAAATAGATGGGCAAAGGGAAGATGGAGAACACCAACCTGAAAGTCTAAAGAAATGTTTACAAATACCCTCCCCATGCTGAAACATATCTGCTGCTTGACAATTTCTTCTGTCATAAGAAATCATTAAGAACTGTGTCTTCTCCACCCTCTCTGTATCAACTTTCACCACAGACTTTTAGTGTATCTTCCCCTCCATTTCTGTTTCCAATCAGCAACAGATCTCAATATCAATAACAATCACTCCATACCCGTAGCCACTCCATGCCTTCCACTTGGTACCACCTCATTACACCGCCAGTAAAAATCTTTGGCTGCTGAAAAGGCACTGGTTGTCCATTAAATTTCCGTACTGGATCAAGGAATTGCTTGGCACTATTTCGTACAGCTTGACACAATCTGTCCTTAATGACGCTGTTTGAATCTTCATTTTTCTGCAGGTCTTCTGGACACAGGTTATCAGAAGAACTTCCATCCTATAGAAGGAAGTTCAAGAAACACATGGCAAGTGTAATGCACAACAAATCCCAATTAAAACATACTTTTGCCAAATTTACACCAGTATTAATATGCAGTGATGTAAGCCAGCCCCTGACACAAAGACTAATTCTGTGTAACTGCCAACTTGAGTGGAATTTATTTTTAGGATTAATATTGCTACCTAGGGAGATACAAAATTTCAATGCATGCTTTACTCCTTAAGAACTGAAGAGCAGAGATAGCTACTAAAGATACTTGGTTTATCATTTTCTACTCATAAAAGCGAGCAGACTTAAAAACTTCCTCACAGCGGTTGGCATTTAATGAAGCCATTCCCCTTCTGTAAGCTGATTCTAAAAAATGGTGGAACAAAATTCATACAGTGCATGTAGCTTTTAAACTATAGCAGAAACAAGAGACCACACCTGTTATCACCAGGTCTGTCTGTTTAAGAATGAGGTCTTAAGGTCTTATACACCAGCACAAATATTTCTTAGTAAATTTCTATGTCCTTCATTTTTTAAAATATAGGTACTCTATAAAGTACAATAGAATAAAATTCAGTGTTAAAAAAATAAATCAGAAGTTCGGATTTCTGTAAGTATTTAAGAGCATTCACATATAACTTTTTTAAACTTCTAATTTAGGACTTCAATATCTAGCAGAGAGATGTTTATTTACAGGAAAAGTTTAAAGATATGCTATAAAGTATAAAAAGCCCTCCCTCCCTCCCTTTGGGCTTAAGACAGTTAAACTGCAATAACATGTGCCAACATACCTCATTTTCCACTTTACTTTTTTTTGCCACAGATAGTATTTCCTGGAAGCAAAGAAAAAAAAATTAAAATCTTACACGCATTTCAACCTTAAAGGCTACTACAATTTGTACTTCATGAGGTCTTTTAATTGAAGAATCTGGACATACTTCAGAAAGCTTCTTATACAACACCATTAATCATACACATGATTCTAAACAAGGCCACACACACCAGAGAATGCACTGCAGTTACAAAGGGTCACTGAAAATTCAAATGGTGATATCTCTTCACAGGTTGTCTCCCCAAAGTCTTAAAAAAAATTGACTAATTGGTTAAAGTTTGTGCTACAAAAGTCCAGACAAGCCTATTCAGAGTTATGGCCTACCTCTTTGGACATAATCTCTGAGATGTTGTATGTCCCTTCTTCTCTTCCTCTCTTCTTCTTTGTACCTAAAATATAATATTTGAGTTTATACAACACATCAAACATTAAGGAAACTAAAAACACCTGTAACTGACAAGACACAATATCTAATACAGTACCTGGTTTCTCCTCTTTGCCATCAGCTGCACTTTGACCCTAGAAAATAAACACAGGAATAGGTTCATCTTCTTTTCCATCTCTATCATGACACAAATAAAAGATACCATCAGACTCAAACCACTGCCTTTGAAAGATTCTTGAAGCACTTTTATTATTAAGCAGTTGCTCCTGCTTTTTCACTACCTATTCAGCATCTTGGTTAATTAAACAATCATTCCTACATAAAAAAAAAGAAATCTCAAGACAAATTGAAAACATTTTCTTTAGTATAAATTAGTTAGAAGCATCTCCTTAGGATAATTGTCATGTTTTTTAAGCACTTATAAACAGTTCTATTATGGTTAAAATAAATATGGCATACTAGATAGATCCTGCATGTCAAATACTGGCTAATCTAACTTACTCAGTTTACCTACCTTGATCAAAATCGTCATAATAATTTGTTAGACTTTTATTCAGAAAGTTGCATAAAATAGCTGGTTAATCTTACCTTGGCAGATTTTAACATCATCTCCCTCTTTCTTTCTAACTTCTCTTTCCTCCGCTGTTCCTAAAAAAAGGCAAAATCAAAAACCAAACACCCACACGTTTTTTTATCCTTCAATAACACTATCCATTATAGAAATGATAACAGGCAGAGATTACAGTGGTAATGCAGGGTTTTGTGTACTCTACAGACTTTGGTTTTACACTCTCACTAAAAGCTTCTATTCTGACACAGTTTAAAATGGTAAAGCAAAACTTAGACAAGAAAAGGTACCTGCCTAGAATTACTTGTCAGTGAATAATTTAAACAATATTTTAGAAAGACTACAACAAAAATATTCCCAACTGCAAACTCTTCAAGATCACATCTACTGCAGTAAGCTTCCCATGTATTCAGCTCTCCTTAAACTTAGCATACTACCATCTGTGTTCATTGAAGAACAGAAAGCATTTATAAGTAGTCTATAATGCCTTTAAGGAAGAAGTGCTTTCATGTCTTGAACAATTTAAGATTTTCATCCCATCTACTACTTCTGCTTGCTGAATGCAAAAGGACCCTGGGAAAAAGAGATAGCAGACTTTGGTATTTATCAGATGAAGCAAGACTTAGTACTGAAACCTGCATTGTATCAAAGCATTAACCACGAATTTGAGCTAACGGTTAAACTACAGAAAGGAGATTCCTGCAGTCTGCCAGTACATTCTTTCCTAAGTCACTGCCCCTCTCTCAAGCGTAAACTCTTATAAGCTTGTCCACAAAGGTACAGTTAAGAAAGTCAAGATAAAAATGAACTCAGCAGCCCATGGATTAAATAACCAAGCAAACAAAATCCTGACCAATCAACCAAAACAAAATCTACAAACAACAAAACTCCACATAATTTTATGGAAGCTCTTGTTTAGTAACATCATGGCCTCAGATCACTCCAATTCATAAATTTGTTCAAGGGAGGCCTACATTACCATCCTGAAGAGACACATCATCCTCAGCCTTCAGTAATTAACACAAATAGGCTGCACAACTTCTTGTCAATTCTTTGTGTCTTCTATCCTCTAACTCCCTTAAACTTTGT
This sequence comes from Melopsittacus undulatus, assembly GCF_012275295.1. Taxonomy (NCBI): domain Eukaryota; kingdom Metazoa; phylum Chordata; class Aves; order Psittaciformes; family Psittaculidae; genus Melopsittacus; species Melopsittacus undulatus. The sequence goes on from NC_047530.1 coordinate 90,569,221, forward strand.
TTCTTATTTGAAGCTTATTTTTTCTTCCTAGCATTCAGACTAACCGAATAATTGTAAAGATACCAGTGGCATCTTTACGCTGTGATTTTTAATTATAATTATAATTTTAATAAATTATTTTAATAATAATTATAATTCATGCTCTTCCTAGTCCAATTTAACTATTAATCTATAGAACAAATTCTGAATATTATATAAAGCACTGCTTCATGCCTGGGCAGTGAATTTTTATGTTGTTATTGTTAGCAGCATTTTTACTTCATTTCAAACAGTTGGATGACAAAAAAAATACAAAACAAAACCAAAACAACAAACGATCAAAACACAACCAGATGGCAGCACATCTTAAGTATCCCCACTGCAGACAAGAATACACCTACCTCCAGTTGCTGCTGTTCCATTTTCGTTAGCAAGAATTTGGAATAGATGTTGCTCTTTTCCAGCAAATGTTGAAGCCTCTTATAGCGCATTTCAGTTGACTCCCTGTCCCAGGAAGTGCGAGCCTAATCAACACAAAGATGTCAAGTATTTAGATGTTTCAGAGTGAAGGCTTTTAATACATGGAAGGGTTCTTCTACAAGATAACTACAATTGTCTCACACACGCACACCCTTTCCCTTCCCTCAATTATAGGTGTACAAGTCCTGAGCGTATGGACTCACATATACTGACAAAGTTCTGTAAAATCAAAGTAACTGAGGGTTGCATTCAGTTCATACATAAACAGAGCTCTGTAACACACACACACACACACACACCTCCAGTGCAGTAGCACAAGGCAGTCAATGGCTCAAAGCTGTCTCAACTCAAATATAATGGATTTAGAGCAAACTGAAATTGAAGTTCATTTGTATCCTGCAAAATTTGAGAAGGGGTGAGAAAGAATCCACCTGGCAACAACTTCACCAAGTACTATCTGGGACTCCTCCACGTGCCAACTATTTGCACAAAGGTACGGTTTTCTACTATGAACAAGATATTCAGACGACTGCAAAATCCATTATGCCTAATTTACATAGGTCAATTCCTAATGTGAAAACAGCAATTTCTTCTTGCTTTGCTTAGAAAATCCACACATTATTTTAAAAGTAAATTCTGTTGAACTAGTCAAGGATGTGCATTTAGTGGATTTCCAATTATTCTTTAAAACTCAGATCAAAACTCCCTCCCAAAAGTAAAAAAGCCTTCACCCTTCTGCATTCATCTAACATTGCCCATTAAATTGAGGTATCAAACAACTGAAAATGTAAAATTAGCATCTCCAAGAGAAACCCCCGGAAGGCAAGATGCAGAGCTTTACAAGATGCTTATCTATGCCACTGCCTTCAGAAGAAACTCTGGGGGAAGGGCATGCTAAAACAGAAAGGCAAAGGAACCTTCTGAAACTAAAGAATTGACAGGGAAAAAGGATATTAACCGAATTAGGTGGTGTGACACAGGAATGGGGGAGGCATGTTTATCTCCCAGAGAAATCACATCTTTATTTTCCCCAAGTAATATTCCATTTCATTCTTATCAAGTAGCTACCATTGGAGGCTTTTAGGAGAAGAAGGATCTATCACCACAAGTTTTCTGGAGGAAGAGAGTGTTTGCTGGTGATTTTCCATAGTTTCTACTCACTTCTCTCCTCAGTACAGGTTTTTTGTTCAGATGAAAAGAACATGAGCTCAGAAAGATCAACCCTTGGTGGCAGTGCAAAGAGCGAATATAATTAAAATTAAACTACTTCATTGAGCAAATAACTATTGCTCAGTTTTTACTGAACACAGCATTCTTCCATTATTTGACCAATCTGAATGACTGTTACTTTGACCAACTGCAAAAATATCAAGGGGAAAACAGAAACCTGAAAGATGACAAACAGCATGGAATTATTATTTCCATCTTGTCCTTTGACCCAAACCTTAAAGTGTCAAGAAAGTGGGTTCTCCCCTCCCTCTTTTTTGACTGAAAAGGTCAAAAATTTGCCACTTTCTTTCATCACTCTACATTCTTATATATTTGTGTAGTGAACTATTGCCATCAGCCCACAGAAAGAACAAGTGACTGCTTTGTTGAACTGCTGCTCAAATCACCTGGCAGGGAGCTTGGTTAAGTGACAAGCGTAAGAAATGCAAATGCTTCAAAAACATCAACTGCCCTGAGGTGCCAATATGCCTGGGTTTAACTACAAGAGTAATTTCCTCTGGTCTCACTGTCTTCGATTGCACAGAAAAAGCATAACAGAACCACACAGGAAAACATAGCAACACACTTGCTACAGGTAAGCTCCTTGGATTCCGAAGAAATTGAGAGAATACAGAAACTCCCAGCACTATCACATTATAACATTGTTGCAGAAGTGGTTGATTGTTAAAGAAATGAAATTCTAAGTCCTTTAGTCAACACTTCCTGTGCAATGAGATAATCTGCTCTACAAGAGTTCCTTCCCTTCTTAGCCTCTAAAAGTACTGCCTCCAAATTTTTAGTTTCAAGTCCGATCAAGTACCTGTGCAGAAGTTCAGACAAGCTCCATAGTGACTTATTGTTTGCAAGAAGTAAGATTGTAAGATATCTGTGAAAATAAAGTATTATTTTCCAACTACAGCATCACAAAATCCTGCAGCTTAAAACCACCCTTATAAATCAGTTTTTCCTAGCTAAAAGAAAGATAAATTAAAATTAGTTCCAGGTTTTAGAAACTGTATTTTTCATCCCCTTAGACTAATGCTTCAATTTTTAAGATGGGAGAAAAAAACAACCTTATTTTTTGAGTATTTCAAGTAACAGCACAAGTACTTCAGAATACAATTCCCAAAAGCATTTAAGAGTTTTTTCAAGCCTGTATTTCTTTACACCTGTAGTATGTAGTATGCCAATAGCTTGATAATTTGTATCAGCAGAGGCTGAGAAGAATCATGTTTTCATCCTCTCTCTCCAAAATTGGTTCATATCAACCAATGCTTATTTTCAACATAAGAAAGCATTCACAGTGAGAGAGAAATGAAATGTAGTGATGATCAGGTCATTTGAATTAGCCATGTATCATTTCCTTGTATTTCTGCAACATAACAGGACTAAAACATTGACTCTCCAGATGATCAAATGTCCATTTCTTCTGGCAGCAAGGTCAGCTCAAACAGTTCCTGCTCTCCTCAGCTCAGGGGTGCTTGCACAACTGCATGGCAGCAAAGAGGAGACAAGGAGAACAACTGGCAACAAACTGATTCTTTCTGGCTAGGCTACTTCCTTGATGCAGTTGCTACCTAAACTACACCTGTTACCAAAATTAATGCTTATTTCTGGAAAGGATGAAAGGTATCTATAGAGGTGCCATAGAATGGTTTGGGTTGGAAAGGCCTTTAAAGCTCATCTAGTTCCACCCCCCCTGCCAAGGCAGAGACAACTTCCACTAGACCAGGTTGCTCAAAGCCCAGTCCAGCCTGGCCCTGAACACTGCCATTGATGAGCCAGCCACAGCTTCTCTGGGCAACCTGTACCAGCACCTCACCACCCTCGTAGTGAAGAATTTTTCCTAATGACAACTCTAAATCTACCTCCAGTCAGTTTGAAGCTGACAGTGTCAGCATCCTGCAGGCTTGAATCAGGTCATCAGTTAGTTTGATTGGTTTGGGTTTTTTGTTTGCTTTGTATAGTAAGGAGCAATAGTAGGAAAAGAAGCTTTCTGTACACGCAGAGGAAACGCAAAGAAAAAAAAACCTTCCCTTTAATATTTCATGTAGAAACTAGTATTTATCTTGCCACCCTTTCTGAAGGCACAACATTATACTTTTCTTAAGCTCAGAACAAAAATCAACAGGTAATAACATCCTCATTGCAAACTTAAATGCGTAAAAAAATGCAGTAGGCTTCTTACTGGCTGCGAGAGGCCACCGTTAACCTTTAGAAGGAAAAAAAATCGAAACACTCCAGTGGATGATCAAAGGCGCTTGTGAATCACAACCGCCGCCCGGAACTTCACCAGCCTCCCACGTTTGTTTGTTTTGAAATCAATGGGGCAGCAGACACCCGGCCCGCAGCCTCGGCCGAGCCACGGGCACGGCGCTCGGACCCACGGGCACAGGGACAGCCACATCTGTCGTGCCCTCAGCCCCCCCCTCACCTTCTCCAGCATCTGCCGCTCTTTCTCCAGCCCCGCCGCCTCCAGCTGCTCCTCCTCCTTCAGCATGACCGGCGTGATCACCGCCGCCTCCGCCTGCTCCCCCATCTCCACTCCCAGCGGTTCTACAACGAGCACACGGTTACTTGGTGTACCCGCCCTCACCCACCGCAATCCCGCCCGCCCCCAGAACCTGCCCTCACCACCGCTGCTCGCCGTGTTCTGGGCCGGCATGGCCGAGCGCCGGGGCCGTTGGAGCTCAAAGCGGTTCAGTGCCGCCACACGCACAGCCCAAACTCCCGCGCGTACGGCGGCGCCCACCTCGCGAGACCAAAAAACCGCGCGCTAGACCAAGCCACGTGAGAGGTAGTGGCTTTCTCGCGATACAGCCCGCTCCGCCCCCTCTGTGGCCGGCCCGGAAGCCATCTTGAGTCCTGGCAGGTGACGGGCACATCCGGGTCTTGTTCTGCACCTCGCCGTGCTTCACTTACGCGCGGAGTTTCCATGACCGTGTCCCGCGTCGAACCCGCCCGAGTGCAGCTGCAGTGTTGAAGCGCTCGTGGGTTTGCCTGTCCTCCCTCCCAGAGGGGAACCTCCACGCTCTGCGGCGAGCCTGGGTAGCGTCTGCCGTGGGTGGTGGTCATTGTTTCAGTTCACCCGTGTTTGGGGTCCTGTGGTGTACAGCGCGGCCTCAGAGGGCCGCCCGAGGCCGGTAGTGTTGGCTCCCTCATCCTGCTTTTCTCTGCAGACAGGAGCGGCACTGGTACCCGTCACTGGATCTCCACCTGGAGAGCGTGAACACGGCAAGGGCTGATTACGTCCACCAGTGCAAGGACCGAAATACTTTGAACATTTGCTTTGTGCCACGAGAGGGCAGGTGGAACGCTTAAAACCCAAGGGATAGCTGTGCTTCCTTGACCAATGGAAAAACCCTCCTTCCCAAGCACAGTCTGTATCAAAGTAAATATTTCTAGTTGTTCATAACACAAACACTTTAGCGTCACCTAAATAACACAAGCTGTCAAAATACCTTTGGGCTTATCACCCCAAATCCATAAAAATAAAAAATGCTGTGCTACTAATTTCTCTGCACATGTCAAAACAGATCACTGTTTGAAACCTACTCTGATAACAAGGGGACCAGAGCTCCTCCTGGTTCTAAATAGAAACCTGGAAAGGGAGAGAGGGGGAGGAAAGAAGAAGCAGAAGAGCAAACAAGACTAGTAATAACTGAGATGGATGGCATTCTTCTCATTCCCAAAGCCTTAAAGGCTGATTCTGGATGTTGTAAAGTGTTTTGTGGAAAAATTATTCTGCTTGGCAAGGCACAGTTTGGAGGCTAACTTGGGATGGTTCTGCATGGATGTCAGGGAATGTTCTTAAATCCCTAATAAGGTTATTTTACTGGCATTGTGCAATTGAATGCAGGAATTTCCAACCTTCTGTCTCACTTGCAACTATTTTCAAGACATCACAGTAAATAAACAAAGAAAATCTTTATTTTCCGAGGCACCTTTCATTCTGCGAGACCTAAAGTGCTTTCCAAACTAAAGCAGAATTATCACCTAGATGACAACTGGAATGTGTCCAAGCTGGAATATGATGGGGGCTTAAGTGGCTCCTAACAGCAGTTGCAAGCAGGAAGCTGGGATGAGGATGTAGCTAGAACTCCAGAAGTACTCAGGAAAATGAAACTGCAAAGATTTTGGCTGGGATATAAATGTTAACACCTCTACTTCTTTCACAAACCGCCATAAAACCTGCCCAGAAATTCTAAGCAGCACAATATATATCTCCTATCCAAAGAAAATAAGCCTCTACATAAAATACATAATAGAATACAAATGTTCCATTTTACTTTGGTATCCATACACATTATTTAGTAATGTACTTAAAGCCATTTTTAGAATTGTGAGACACAAACCACCTTACCCCAGATTATCGCTTAAATCGGGCAATTGTGTTTCAGCTCTTTCCTGCTCTGCCCAGCACCTTGCCTGAAAGCTGTTTGGGGCAGGAAGGGATTTGCTGGTGGGTACTGCAGTTGTGACTCCCTGGGGGCTGCTCAGCATCATGAATGCCATTCAGTTTTGCAGGGAGAGACTGTGCCATTGTGTAACAGCCCTCATCCTCCTTCCCACCATCCCAGCCACTAGTCCCAAGATCCTACTAAGCACCACAACAGGAGAGTGGTTCTGTTAGCCTCTAGGTGAGTATTTGCCTCTGTGTGCAGAGTGTTTCTGTGTTCAACTAGTCATAATTTAGGGCTGGAATATTGTTTCCCCTGTTTATTGATAAAAGTCATCATAAATGAATGACAAAATAGTAATTAAAACTACATCTTTGGTGACACTGAAATATCCAATATTCACAGAAACTGATGAAGTGAAAGATTCTGTAAAACGTGACTTAAAAAAAAGAAGTATTCCAGGTAAATGTTACCAGGCCAATCAACTGTGGCTAGAGCCTATTGTACACATACCATGGTCTGGTTTTAACGTCCCACAGACAGACAGAAACTTAGAAGGGGAGTGTGCAAAAAATTCATGTCCAGTCTTGCTCTTATCCTGTCTTAGCACACAAGAGTAAGGTGATGCTGACAAACATCCTCATCCAAATCTGGCTTTTACTGTGCAATGAATAATTGCTGCTTGTCACTGCTCCTCTCCAGCTGCACTAGAGACTGAGGTTTCTATATTTGATATTTATGGTCTGAGGTAACAAGGGGAATAAGGCAGTGTTTATATAAATTGCTCATGAGGTAGATTCTTAGGGGCTGGGAATAAGGCTATTTCCATCAGCAAAGGATGTTAAAAAGCCAGAACTGGTAGCACAATCCATAAGTGCAGCAGGATCCAGAAAATGATGTGTGCCCATGGTATAAATCTCCATTTGCTGCTTAGCTCAAGCAAAAAGGTTGTAATATATAACTTCTATCTAGGAGCAACTTCTTTTACCTCAGTAGTCAGTGATTTGCTGCAGTGCAGAAAGTCACCAGTTCATCACCTTTTGTTTCAGAAGATTAAAGTTCCTCATAACACACCTGGACACTTGCACAGTGTAATGCAAGGAGTAGAGAAAGATGAACCTAGTGCACAGAGGAGGCTGGGGGAAAGTACAGTGCAAGAGAACAGATAAGAGTTAGAAAAATGCAGATTGTAAACAAAGACGGTTCTGTTCTCAGGTTGGCCAAGAGGCTGCTGCTAAGTCGCAGTAACCCTGGGTTGTCACCTTTGAGATTTACTTGTCACTCTGGTATGCAATACAAGAATGCGTGTCATTTCAGTATGCTCCTGGCCTGCACAGGTTGTCTAACTAATTTACTACAAACTGTAAAAGTAGTTCCTTGTACTAATTGTCCTGTCTGCTGAACAACCAGAGGAAGCTGGGACTTTGAAATAAGATGGTTTTCTCCAGATGTGAAAAGTGAGGCATTCAGATTCAAGCTATTTGGCCCTTGTCTTACTCCTTCACAACGTGGGTACAAGGCTTTCCTATTCCTGAGCAAATGAGAAAGTCTCCAAAACTGTGGCAGATAACAGCAGCATCCCTGAATTTGCTCACTGCTCTTCAAATTTAAATTTAGTTTTTCTTTTTCCTTTTTTTTTTTTTTCTTTAGACTCAATGATTGCTAAAATGCAGCAGTTTCAGTCACAGACACCCTGGTTGCTCTTCCTGATAGTAACACCCTGTACTTGCTGTGAAATACCTAAAGAAGCTAAAAGAAATACCATAGCAGTATCCTCCATCCACAACCACAGTCCTTAGGTAGTCAGAAATTTCAGAGACCATCGAGATCAGTGAATTGGTACATTTAACAAAATCTCCTGTAACTTAAACATCCAGCTGGGAGGCATGTAGGAAAAAAAATAGCACTTAAGCTGTCCGAGGTCTCAGCAGATAACCAGCATGCTATATACACAGTAACGCTAGATGGCTGCACAGTCTCCAAGAAACTGCTGTTGCCTTCAAGTTTAGTTGTGTGTCTTGTGGGCCTGAAATCTATAAGGTAAGATGTATTGATAAGTGAAATAGGAGCACGTTTGTGTGCCACTCCCTCCGTATTAAATAAGCAGTCAAGTTCTCTAAGCTATCAGTCAGAGCTGCAGGGTAGTAGGAATGGCATTTGACGATGGCTGGGCTGAAACATCCCACCAAACAACGAAAACATGCTACAGCGATGCAGTCTTCCTCCAGATTTGCTATGTCTCCACCAGCAGGAGCAGCCCCTGAGACACCCATTTCCAACCTGGACTTTGGAGTAACCTGAAATCCCCATAACTGCAAAGAAAAGGGTGGGGTGTGCAGAGGGAGGCAGAAACCTCTGTGGCCAGCCAGCTTTAATCAGCTATATTTGTTTGTTTACAAATACATCTAAATAACACCACCCACCATTCTATACATCAACATCCCAAGGTTTTTTTTGGGCACACAGTTCCCTGTTTTTTAGCTCATGTTGCAGCATGCAGCTCAGACAAGAGAGAGCAGGATCAGGGTTGTCAGGGAAAACAATTTATAGCATGATGTCACACTTCAACAGGTAATCAGTTCTGCTGGGGACCAGGATCCTTCCTTAAAAAGCTGCTGCAAAAGTGACAAAAAATCACCACATTAATCTGACAGTTACAGTGAGCCTTTTAGCCTGGTGCTTAAATACACAGGTTTTATTCATCCACTTCTTAAAAGATTGCTTGTGTTTTTTTCACTATGATAAGGTCTGGATGTTACAGCACTTCTGCTTGTAACTGAGAATACAACATCTGGTAAGAAATGACATTTTTATCCAGCTGATCTCTTAGTCCAAATCTTTGAAGCAAAGTTCTATCAGCAATGTGTTTCCTGGCTTACATTTGGATAACTGTAACAAAATCCTCTCCTAGTTTCTCTGCCTGTAACTGTTTAGCTCTTTGCAGTGATTTGTGGCTGTGTGTTCACACAGGCACCAGCTTCATGCACGATGAGGAATGGCACTTATTCTGATAACCCTCTGCTTCAAAAATACAGGCTGCCATCTCTTGATGTGAATACATACTCAGATCAGAGCTTACAGCTTCATATCAAGGTACACCACATGGGCAAGATGGCTCCAAACACTGGATGGCATCCAACACCACTGAACAAAGCTCCTGGTCCCTAAACCACCTCTTTGCTTGTGGCTGCAAGAAATTAAAATGTTATAGGTGAGGCAGAGAGGGCAAGCACAGAAATTCTGGTGTGCTGCAGCTTGCTACCTGCCCAGCACTCATGTCAATCTGCTGGTGAAGTATGGGGGCCACAGCATGACTGACTGCAGCCTGTGACCCACTGGATACCAAGAGGTCACAGACTGTGTTTAAGGGATCTAGAAAACCTAATCACAAGGTGCAGCTTTGCGTGTGCTGCACAGCAACTCACAGAGGTGCAAGCTCAGAGTCCTCACCTACCAACTCCCTGCTTCTCCTCATAGTCAGAGTTAACTCTAACCAGGAATGATTACATTTTTGAGTGTCACATGAGATAATGACCTCTAAGTCATGCTAAAGGAAAATTCTTGTGAAATTTTTGCTGGCAGGCAAAGGGGGAACACAAACATCCGTGAGCTCAATATACTAAACATGCATGTTGAGATCTTACTACAGGTTGAGAGCACAGAGCAGGGAGACACCTATGTACAGTCAAAACCCAGCACTGACAACATGTGAGTAGTGGTTCCAGCACTGTGATGTTCACAAAACTCAGTTCATAGGTAGTAAATTGGCTCCTTCTTTCATGGCTTTTCTTCACTGTGATTCAGCCACATTGCATGACAGCTGGTTTGTGTGAAATGATCAGTCTTTTATTGTAACTCCTTCAGAACTGGGCTGGATACAAGCTTTATCACCAGGCAGATGTTCTTTATCCATTTAATTGTCATTACAAATATAAGGAAATGCTGCATCATTAGCAAGACCATGGTTTAACCCCAGCAGTAAGAAGGGCCAGATTCCCATTCACGTTGCCTTCTTGAAGGCCTCTTGAACCACAGCTATGGTGGAAAAGGACTTGTCAGTACTATTAAGAACATTTTCACAGGATTTAGTCAACACCTTCTTTACTAGGCTTAGACTGCCTTCAGAGAATTCTACATTGTACATGGTTTGCTTGCAATTGTACTTACTAATGTGATTTATTTATGTTTTGGAATACAAGACCCAAAATTTACTCAGTTGGCTGCATGCAGACAGTAACGGGAAGTTACTATTTAATCTGAAATCCCATTCCTCCTGATTCCTACATATTGATTTTTTTTTTTGATGACTCAGAAGGGACTTCCACCCTGCAAGAGCATATTGATCTCCAGCAACAGGCAGCAATATACACAGACCCAGTGTCTCCAGCCTGTAAGTCAAACATATGCCAGAGCTGTGGGATCAGGCAGCCACAAATGGTTCCCTGCAATCTGTGTAGGGTGGAGAACCCAGCCCATAAGACATGATATGCTTTTAGCATATCTGCTGAGGAGTGAAACTCCCTTCCTTCACACTCACCACAGCACAAAGGTATTTTGAATCCTACAAAAGGCATGCCAAAAATAAAATTTCTTTCTAGTAATAAAAAGAATGAGGAATATGTGTAGCTGGTCTGTTGGGCTCAAAGGGGGAGAAGATTAATTACCAGTGAGGGAGGATAACTATAGATGGCAAGTCAGCATCTCTGAGTATTTTGGTTTTCCTCCCTTCATCCCTTTCTCCTTTTAAAATGAATTTTAAGAGACTGTTTACAGTAAAGTCCTTTTGCATGCTCGGGCATCTTGTCTTGCATCAGCAAGTCCCACCTTTTCTGCCAGCATTCAGAAAATGCTGGTCTTCCATGATGCTTCAGAATCTTTCGTGAAGACAAACCAATGGGTGCAGAGGTTCGGGAGTAGCTGTAGGTGAGGCTTTGAAGAGGAGCTGAGATGGCCAGCAAAACATCCATGGGTAACTGGAGTGAATCCCAGCCTCAATAAACTCACTATTTTGCCATGTCAGTGCATATCCTCTCCACACTAAATTTCTGTCAAAATTCCCAATATTTCACTGAGATTCTCAGCACCTCTAGAGTTTGCTGTTCATGATTAACCCCCAAGTCACAGAAGGCTTCATGGTACAGCCATGGTACATTTAAATGACAGAGGATAGGTTGCAGGATCTGTGCTGGAGATACTGCGCTTTGATTTAAACATAAAACTGAATGGTTTATACAACTACAGTCATTAAGGGTCATCTAGTATTGACTGAATAATAGATGTTAATATTTGTAGCCAGACTAAATTCTTCCGCAGATCAGTTCCTGCCCTATGGTTTCAGCTGGATACACTGTCTTCCATTTTGTGTCAAAATCTTGACTGGGAGTAAGGAATTTCATTTCATGCTGTTACATTGAGACCAAGTTCTACGTCATTTATAAAGTATTCCAGATTCACAGGGGATGGGAAACACTATCAAAGTGTGAAAATGCAACCTTTCCCTCTTTCTTTTAGGTAAGAGGCAAACCCACCAAGCTTCTCGCAGAAGATTTTATGCTGTGATCTGGATCCTGAAAAAGGCAGAAATACTAAGCCAGTGTTTTTTCATCCAAAAGAAGGGGTTTAGGGGTTTTTGATACAAAGTGTGTCTACAGCTGTCTCTCTGATACAAACATGCTCTTTAACCTTAGTGCTGGATACACAGGCAGAGCTCCCGCTTGGACCCATAGGTGCATCTAATTAATACAGACCTCACAGGAGGGGGTGGTGCTAGGTAGGAGATGGTACACTAGATCAAGCAAACTCACCCTCTGTGGGACAAGCCTGTAGCATCTTAGGGTGCTGTGCAGGTATTACTCCAGGGCTAGCAATGATCTTTCTCTTTTCACTAGACATTTTTCTTAGAACCTAAGCAGGAATCACCAGGAACTGTGCACTACGGGGATGCTACCACGTAAGTTATACAAGTGCATCCCATTGGTCATTACAGTACTCTGCTCACATGGAAGCAACCCAGGATCATGTACATCTGGCTTACAGCAAAAAGCCAAAGAAATCTGAGCATTGTGGACTGACATCATTAGGTGCCAGACAGGAGGGCTCAGGACATACTGTACAGACTAATTGTCAAAGACACGTTCCTGGCATTCTGAATCCATAAATAATCTTTGCAAAAAGGTATTAGGTGCCTTCCCCAAGGGCTGCCAGAAAAAAGAAATAAGCAGACCAGAAGGAGCTTAGGCACATTCCAGTTTGGGGTGGAGAAAGAGGCTGCAAAGTCATCTCCAGCAGATTTATTATGGTACCTTTACATGTTTGTCTTTTCTTACCCAGAGGGCAGGGGTGGGGGAAATATGATTCTTTCCTCTGACAATGGTGGAGATTGAATGCTGTATTTGTATGGACAGCACTCTCTTCTATTGGAGCCACTCCTGCAAAGGTGTTTTGAGCCAGACTGACAACAGCCAGAGGGGGTTCTGGCAGCTGCTCATATCCCAGGAAAGTGGCAGGTATATGAACTGATCACACCAAACTTGGGAGAAAGCAGAAGGAAAGAGGAAAGAGTTTGGATATGTGCAAACAAATCTTTTCTTGCTCCATTACTATTTACAAGGTTGATCAAGGCCAAAGCGTCACCTCTTCAACCCAAAGCAGCAACATGCAGGGAGCACCACAAGTCTGCTGATGGCCTCGGTGTGATCCTGCAGGGGCCTTGAAGCACTCACATTTAAAATAAATGGATCGCAATGATAAAAGAGAGTTATCTTCACTTTATCATCATATGCTCAGAAAATTCCCATGAAAACGTTGCAAATTCCCCTGCTGCTTCCCCAAATGGCAGTGCCTGAGGCCCAAACTTAGTTACCCTTTTAATCCCGTGCATGAGATCCAAGATCAAAGCTGGTGGGACTTTGTTTCATCATAGCTATTCCCAGCACCATCCTTGGAATTCAGACAGCTGCTGGTTTTCATTCCTCAGCCATAGGGTAGCCAGATCTGACACTTCAGTGTTAACCCCTGGGTTTGGCACAAATTATGAACTGGAGTCTGTCTCCTGAAAACTGCCCTGCTCTGTGAAAGGTAACTCACCTTCACTACAGTACCCCATGAGGATAAATTGTTCACTGTTGTTTGCTGCATAGGTACCAATATTTCAGTGGCAAAGGTAGTGATCCCTATGCAATCTAGGATCTGAGATGCAAGGTGATCTATAACTGTCATATTATCCCCAGGGAAGGGGGAAGAGAATTGAAAACATTGAATATTTATTGGAAAAAAAAACAAGACCAGCCCTGTATTTAATCAAAACATTTTGCTTTGTTCCATTTATAATTATTTCCATCCAATGGACAAATATTTTAGCAATGAAAATGACAGTTCCCTTCCGTGGGCAAACAAGATAAGTCATGTCAGTTCCCGTACAATGCCACAGCAAAGGTGACATATTTTTAATGCTGTGTTGAAATTTTCTTGTATTCCAGTAATACTGAAAGCATCAATTTAGGTTTAATGTTCTATTGTTTTCAGTGCTGGAGGGTTTTGTTAGGGTGGTGGTGGTAAAACCAAAGATTTGTGGGGAAAGAAGTTGAAGTGACACTTTGTTACCCCTAAAACCCATGAGGACATGAATATGAACACAAGACTAACTGAGGCAGAGGTTCCCAGCAGATGAAGACCAGCCTGAGAGCCCATGGAACCACTTCCAGCTATGCTGGTACCTTGCATTTTTTTAGTTGGAAATTCTAGTTTTCACCTCGTAGAAAAAGGTAAGCAAAAAATTCCCATTCCTGTACAGCACTTTACTTGACTGTCACAAAATTGAGACAATGAATTGCTGGTAGCTTGGGTTTGCTTTACTGAGACCCTGATCCAGCCAAAGGCTCTCTGTCTGCTTTAATTATCATGTCCTTAAAGATGGTAACAGTATATGCAGATTTCCTACAATGCCTGACTCTCTTCCTTTCCCTGTGCCTTAGGTACCTGAACTTTGTATTCCCCACAGAAGAGTGGAATTAACTATAGAGAGATTTCTGCTGCAAAATACATTTAGATCTACTGGTAAAACAGCAGTAGAAACACATTTCCATATGCTGGGAAACACACATATGCAGTCATCAGCAATTACAGCTGCATTTTCCTGTCTAGAACAGACCATTTTCTATTCAACCATTTTCTTTTCAGTATCAGCTGACTTCAGTGTCCAAGTGAAAAGGGAGATGCAATTCATGGACATTGTTACTTGCTTTTAAGTGATTTTTCACCCAAGAACATCATGCTGCTTTCTGCACCATCACGCTGAAAATCCTGTTTCCTGGTATTACTATCTCTGTACCTCACCCATCCAACTCAACAGGTATGTTTTCATGCCCTCTAGCAATAGATACTTTGCAGAGGAGTCAGCATTTGCCAAGTGTGATTTAATACTAATTAATGCAGGCTCCTCACCATTTTCTCCTCCAGCTTAAAATGATACCACACATCCTTTTCACTGGGACATTGTCATAATATCCCACTGAGATCCAGCATGGCCCTTTACTGCAGCACAAACAGAATTCAGCTGCCTCTCAGACAGATGTAACACTTGGGGACCCACCTGACATTGACTTAAACCCTTGTTAATGCATTTTGCAGTAGAAAGCATGGCTAATGTGTGTGATGGTAGGAAAGTAGCATCTGGTTTGGGGAAAAGCAGGATAGTTTTGAAGAAGTAGAGGTTGCCCAAGATGTGCCCACTCAATATGGAGAGAGACACCTGGGAAACAATACTGGAAAGGTCTGGAGGCCTTTCCAGATCTGAAGGCCTGCCTGCCAGCTGGCTGGTGGGATGGAGTGAGAACATGGATGTAACACTCTCCCTTGCCTGAGGCCAGCACCCCAATATCAAGGGTGGGAAAACTAATTTTCTTCTGTGAGGGCAAGGCAGGGTGACCACAGCACACTAGGTAGGCCAGGTCTTCCCCAGAACAGCAGGATGAAATCACAACTTTCATCACAGATATTTAGACCTGCTGGTACCAAACCTCACATTACTCATCGAGAGCTCCACCCTATCCTCCCTTTGGGTACTGCTGATGTGAAATCTTTTCCTTACCACAATCTTTCCACATAGTATTTTCTGTGCCAGAAGTGAATTCTGGTCTGCTCTGGGAGGCCAGGAAATCTGTAGAGTACAATCATCCTAGTGCTTTAAGTTAAATGATGGCTTGCAAGAAACTAACAGTTAAAACTGACCAATGATCCAAAAAGCTTAGGAATTATGCCAAAGAATCCTCTAAAAAATACCAGTCAGGTGCTAACTAGAGCTGTCCAGCCTGTCTAGTTTAGTCTGTCTTATCCCACCATCTTCCTTCATCTATGGCCTTAAAGATCATCTTTCTTTCTCCTAGAGCTTCGTCAAAGTGTTTGTGAGCTACCCAATGCAAGTTGTGTTAAATGTCTGTAAAGGTCCAGGTGTTCATATATAGAGCTTGGGTTATGTTAATACCTCAAAGCTCACAGATCATGAGTTTGCATGTGGGGATAGCAAGTGTGTTGAAAGACTCACTTGTACATTTGCATCATGGTGGATTTTCTCTGATTGCTTTTTTTTTCCTGAATTCTAACAGTTGTGAGCTATTGCAGGCATGAATTTTGTGAGCCATTGCAGCCAGCTCATAGCCAGAAAGGTTAAATATAAATTTATCAAATCTATTTGCCACTAACAGAGACTAGCATATGAAGAGGCCAGGGAGGTTCAGAGTTAAGGAATATTTCTATTTCAGGTGGACAAACATGTAATGCTACCTGCAAGACTTGCTGATAAGAATGTGCAGACACTTGGGTTAGTGCTGGAGCCAGAAACATTACATCAGATCTAACGAGGAGTGGCGGTGCACTGCTGCTGCTCCTTCAGCATCCAGTGCAACTGTATGATCCTATGGACCTGTACTGTCTTCACAGGAACATCTGCAGTAAGTTATGGATTTCCACTTTTCATCATTGCTTGGGTCAAATCACCTACAAACACAAGGACAATGAGAACAAAGGCTTGCTATTTCTATGGTTGCTGGTGGCCAGGATGAATGGCTGCTGGCAGCATGCTGTCCCCTGTGCTTGCTGTTGGGGATGGCTGAGGGGACACTAGTCAGGGTATCTTCTTCATCCATAAAAGCAACAGTCATACCTCTCAGTTCTCTGATGTTTCAGCTGAGGGACCCAAACTTGCCTCCAGTAAGGGGAAACAGAGACAGTGGAAAGGGGCACTCCTGGCCTCTCCACACCCCCTTCTTTCTCCTGCTCATTCCTTCCTCTTCCCTCGCAGAATCCTCCCCCAGCCTTATCGCATTCCCTCCATTCCTCTCATCACCCTATGAGCTTGCCTCTGAAACACAGAGCCCACACTGCTGCATCCCACTGCTTCCAGGTCCCCTTGCTCAGACCTGTGTCATGGGGTTCCTGGCCACTGGAAAGACAAGGGTAGGAAACCCCTGGCTTTCCACTCATCTTCTCCCACAGCTCTGAAAAATATATATGCACTCCCTAGCCACCTCAGCTATGCACAGAACCACATAAAACTCCCTTCTTCTTGATGCTATCTATTTACCATAATTCAGTTTCCATAAACTCTCCTCCATTTATTCCTCACAGAAGTGCTCTTATCTTATCTTGCAAACCTGACTTGACATCAGGCAGTTTGGTGTTTATATGAAAAAAGGGTTTGGCTTTTGAAACAGTTCAGCAGCTACAAACAGAGCAAGATCTTCATAACAGCTTACCCTGCATTTTTGGGCACTAAAATGAGCAGCCAGCTCTTCCCAAAGGGCTCTCTGTAATGGTGTGCTTTGAAAACATGACTTTAAATATCCCTGAACAGTTAGATGGGGAGCCTTTGCAGAAAAACTGGACTATCTCGATGCCTCCCTGGCAGCCAAGCTTACCTGAAATCTGCTTTGCAGGCCTTTGCAGCTCTTCCCTTGTTCCCTGCTACCTTCTCAGACTGCAACAACATGGGTTATCAGGACAAGGGTAAGTCTGCCCCCTGCCTACTGCTGGTTTTGACAGACTAGAACTTAGCTGATTCAGTTTGCAAACTTGGGATTATATTTTACTGTGTCTTTGCCTCTTCTTCACATGAAAACTAACTTAGGGACAAGCAAATTGTGCTGTCAGACTACAAATCACTGAGATTCAAAGCTGGGTCATCTGGAGGTCAGTATTCACACTTGCTCTTTTGTTTTTTGTTAAGACCACTGCCAAGAACTCTGTGGAAAGCACCAAAGAATTGTGCTCTCCTTACACATATCCACTAAAAATACATACACCCGTTATTTTTACCTGGCATGGAAACCTGTGTGTCAGTTCAACCATACTGGCTTTTGATGAAGGGTCGTTGCACAGTGACTGTGTCAGTGTACAACAGTTCGGTGACATCTGTCCTCCATCCTGTGGGTCACAGAGCACCACAGAACCATGAAGCTATGTATCACATCCCTCCTGTTATTTCAGGATACAGAAATATCTCTCAAGCACTGCATATAGACTACGGATTCATCGTGAGCCAACGTGGAAATTTCAGTCTGAATGGCAGTCTTAAATTAGTAAGCGCAGGGAAGTCTGCAGTAAAACAGTAGACTGTCTCCATTCATCCCACACTTAACAAGCATAAAAAAAGAAGCAAAGTTTTATAGATAAAAGCACAAGTAGCACTGCTAAGATGAAAGTCACAAAGGTCTTGGTCACAGAAAAAATATGTGGTAGTATTTAATTTTCTTCAGTGACCTTCAATCAGACCTGAATAGAGGGGCTATGAAAAGAGATATTTCCACTGGCATTTCCCATCTGGACCTAGGAGATAATCTGCTTTGGGCTTAGTTTTGGAGGGGAAAAAATATCTATTTAGGTGAATTTGCTTTTGTTACTCTGGATGGCAATGGTCATTGCTCATAGAAACACAAGGCTTAATATAGACTCATAGTTTTAATGCCCAGGCAGCTTTACAAAGGAGAATGGTTTTACCTCTTTTTTCAAGTAGGGAGATGAAAAGCACAGAGGAGTGAAGTGACATGCTGAAGGGGGAGAGCATCTCAATGCTGGTGTCAAATCGGAGCTCTTGTGCCTTTTCCACTGCATGCAGAAGGTACCAGTTATGGGCCCAAGGAACAGCACACACCTGCTGGTGCTCATGGTTGTGTACACAGACTGTGGCGTAAGGTCCACAGTCACGTTACCAACTTCAGTTCACAAACAGTGGAGCCAGCAATATCCTTCGGGATGTCCAGAGGAAATACACACCCAAGAACTGGATATCAGAGTTGTACACAAACTAAAGAGCATTGATTTGGCTTCAGCAACAGATTTTTTAAATAGCAGGTTTGCAGAAACAGATGCTATTTGTAAAGTATGTCCTGGGGTTATCTGCCAGGTCCTTGGCTACTGCACACTATCTGCTCATCAAGGACAGTTGTTTTCAACACTTTTCAGCCCAGGAAGCCCCTGTATACATTTCCAGTGGAGGTTAGGTCTTGTGCAGCATATTTAAACCTTCTCATAGTCATCCTCCTTTCCTCAGTTACTTCTCCTGAATACCGGAGCAGCCAGATCCACAGTAACTGGCAGCCACTGCTCCAGGCTAATCTGGTGTCATCTTTAATAAGAGCCCATGTGGCAACTCTCAGTGCTCCTGTGATTTTCAGGGACAAGGGAGCTCTATCATTTCACTGGATGGGACAAATCACCTCATTCCTGAGCCCAGGCTCATGTACTATATGTCAACAGTTCTTGGTTCCGTTTTTTTGTAGGTGTACAACAATGTATACCCCCTCCAAGCAGGAAACAGTCAATTCTGTAATCAAACAATGAAAGCATAATTACAAATACAATTAAGGTGAAATATAGCCCTATTGAAGTTGGTGGGAGTTTTATTATTAACTGCAGTTTCACCTCTGTGTTTCAGGTGGATAGTTACCCTGTTCAAGCAAAGAAGCCATTATTTAATCAAAATTACATTTATAATGTAATGCCACGATCATATTCAAACCTTCAGGACATGTTTACTTTAATCAGTTCTAACTAAATTGCTACATGAGAAAAATATTTACTTCTACTGATGTGTACACATATATTCAGGGGAAATCAATGCAAATTGCCCAGGATCTCATTAATTACTATTTGTACTGCTTTAAGCTCTGGTGATGTATTTAGCAAGTCACATGTAACTCTTTTCTTGCACTCCACTGAAACAGATTGCTCTAAACTGAGAAGGAGCATTTCCAAACCAAAGGCTGCAAAAAGATACAACATTTACAACAAGGTAAATGAGCCACAGATTGCCAAACCCTCAGACCTGTTAATTGCAAGGATTGAGCAGCACTTTCACAACCACCAAGATTCTCCAGGGATAAAAAGCCAAACAAGCTAAGGGATGCTCTGGAAACACTCGCTCCCCAGCTCTGGTCCGGGATATGGTGTTGGTGTGTGCCTGGCAGATCTTGCACAGGCTGGCTGGCTCCTGGAAGCAGACTGAGTAAGGGCAGAGGGTACTGGTTGCTCTGCAC
The DNA here is from genome assembly GCF_012275295.1 of Melopsittacus undulatus. Classification (NCBI taxonomy): domain Eukaryota; kingdom Metazoa; phylum Chordata; class Aves; order Psittaciformes; family Psittaculidae; genus Melopsittacus; species Melopsittacus undulatus. The sequence goes on from NC_047530.1 coordinate 90,588,818, forward strand.
TGGGCAGAGTCATGATGGGGACAAAGAAAACAGGCCAAACACAGATCTTGTTGGAGCTTCACAGCACTGCAGACACCTCAGAGGGTGGAAAGGGAGGCCCAGGTCAACAACACCGCTCTTCTGAGTCCCTTCTCATCACCTTTTCACCTGATTTCAGGGTGGGAAACTCCCCAACACTTCCCTCACGCTCTCTATATTTTCTGTCACGGTCCCCTGGATTCCCATCTAGTTTTACCAGTCTCTTCTTGACAAATCAGAGCATGAAACTATGCAGCACATCCAGTATGCTCAGCTAGGGCTTTGCAGAGGGGAAATGCTCCTTCTGCCATGCACCCAGCCCTGCTGTGCTATGCTGCCGTGCTATGACCCTCACCTCACCCTGCCCCATCACTGTATTTTTAGGCCAGCACATGCACACACAGATGTGAGGTTAGACACAGTGCCACTCACTCCTGTTGGATAGACTTTGTGAAAGGATGTGCAGGAGCAGGGACGAAGCTTGGCCCAGCTCTGGGGTATGCTGTGAGCTGGACAGATGGCAGAGCCCAGGCTCACTGTCTGGCAAAGTCTTACTAATGCCCCAGGTAGGCCAGGAGCCAGGCAGCAGGCACAGCTCCTCAAGGCAATCATGTCTTCTACTCTTGCAGCTGCAACACCCTAAAACTCCCCATCCATCTGTTCTGGTGCTACCTGTCAGGTGGTGAGAGGATGACAAGGCTGGCATCAAGGTGGCTCCCATGACAGCAGGGCTCTGGTGAAGGGTGCTGCCCAGTGCTTGGCAGAAAGCATGGGGATGCTGGTAGGTGAACTGGTATGGGAGAGCACCTGTGCTCCTCACAATAACCCCACAGCATCTATCAAGGCTGTCCCACAGAGACTGAGCTGAGGGTTGCTGAGCTGGAGGAGAGGTGCTGCCCTCCATCACAAAGATAAAGAATCATAGAAATAAAGGCAGTGCAGCAGAAGTGGGCTCTGCTTCTCACCCCTGGAGGAGGGCAATGGCCTCTGGCAAAATACAGGAGCAGAGTGCCCCTGGCTGAGATTTGCCCTTTGTGGAACTGCTAAAGCAACACTCTGGTATCCTCAGGACATCAAGGTCCCAGCAGAAAACCAAGACATCTCTATCTCAGACCCAGTCAACTTGCTTGCTTCATTCCTTCCTTTCTTCCTTCATGAAGAGTTGCAATTGCTCCCCAGGCACCTCTGTTGCCTTTCCTGCCCCTTACCAGCTGCCTGACATCACCCCACTCCTCCTCCACTTGTGCCTGGCTGCCCAAGGTGCCCACCACTGGTCTGCTGCCCATCCTATCCCTAGTAAGGCAACCTTCTCTCCTGCCTGAGCTCACTGACTCAGACACCTCACCCAAAAACAATGGTGGAGAGGGGTGGATGTGCTGGGGGAGGAAGACCTGGTGGGGCCCAGAGTGCCTGCATGCCACCAGCCAGCTTGCATCATCACAGAGGGTTTGTATTGTGCCACAACCCAGAAAGCAGCCAGTGCAACATAGCACAGCTCAACCTGCCTTTGGAAGATGTTGACAACGTATTTTAGCTTGTTGCTTGGCTGGGAAATGTGTGGACTCTCAGGGAAGGTAATTGACAGAAAAGCAGGGGGACTGTGCTGGCTCTGGAGAGTTAGAAAGCAGCAACCTGACTTTAAGTATGGTTAGCCCCAAGAGCTTTTGAAATCAAAGGTCCTTTCAGCCCCACACAGTGAGCACAAAGGTGGCAAGGCCTCTGGCAAGCTACCAGCCTCAGCTCCCTGGAGCACCGTGCTGGGCAGCTGCTTCCCACCTGGTTCACCAGGGCCCCTTTCACAGCAGGGAGGAGCAAGGACCATGTTCCTGCTCCAGGATCCAGAACACACCTGCATTTGAACCTTCTGTCTTCTGGAAAGTCTAGTGGACACATCAGCAAGCAGAACTGGGGCAGTAGGTGCTGAGCTGGGTGGCAGATTTCTCCTCTACTCTGTGAATTGCTTGGGGAAGAAGCTTCCATGCAAAAGGCAAAGAAGATACAGATGGGCTTTACTTGTACAGACAGGCTTTGCTCATTTTGAGTATTTTGTGCATTTATCAGATTCCCTGAGGAAAGAGCAAAAACTACAACATATCCAGACTAAGGCAAGCACCTAGAGCAAGGCATGAGATTCACAGAAGTTAACACATTACTTCTAGCAGACTCGAGAGATGCTTGCTAATCCAACAGGCTATTTTTACACTTGTAAGGACATTGCAGTAAAGCAACTTCCTCTTTTGTGACCCCAAACCTCCACCTGCACAAGCAGGACACATGCAGGCCACTGCCAAGTTACAGGAGAACCATTTCACAGGAAAGCGGAGTCTTCTGGAAACTTCCATTTGAACATCACCACCCCCCTTTCATGTTTTTGCCCTTGACCCATCTCGTGTGCAAGAGACTGCTGGCCAAGGCAGTGTGTGTTCCCCAAGCCAAGCCACACCGGCCAGCACAGGGTACTCCCATGGTGGCACTGTATACCCTCATGCAGGAGGTGCTGTCAGTCCTTCCTTAAATGACATCAATACAGCACTGCAGTGTACAAGCCCAATCTGGAGGTAGTGGAGCAACCTGTCCAGATCTAGCCTTTAACTAGGGGGTCAGGGAACAGGGCGAAAAATGAGGTCTAATATGTACATATGATGAAAGGTTGACAGTTATTTCGCTGTGTACTTCAGTGTGAAAACCACAGTGACAATGATACTGGAATGTGTTTTTTTGTCAGCATAAATACTTCACGACAGTTGCAGGGGCCTTTTACATGCATGAGAAATCCTGTGATTTGGGGGCTGCACAATTTACAGACGACAGGTCCTGAAAGTACCGAGTAAAAATCCTGCTCTGCCAGACAAGCTGCATCAGAAGGATATGAAGTTATTTGCACAGGGAACTTGCCTCAAGACAAACAGCAGAGGAGCATCTGTCTCAGCCAGGAGAGCTCATCCATGCACACACTCAGAGCTCTGTCCTCATACTGTGTAATTTCCCCCCGGGCAGTGTTTTGAAGTAGGGCACACATTCAACATGCAACCTCCTTTGCAGCTGCAGGGTATCTCAACGGACACCAGGAGTCACTTTCAAGGAAGATTTCAACCCCTGTAGTGCACAGTACTAACTGGAGCATGGACAAACAGCACAATGGCCAGCATATTTTTAGGAGTCACCATTAAATGTATCTATCTGTCTTTCCAGGTCCCTAACTTGGGAACTGCACTATAAACAGACCTTGCCACACACCCTCACCCACCTACATTGGTGCAAAGGCTGAGCAGCACCCTGTGAGCTCATGCCTGGTTTCTCTGTGGTAGGGAAGTACCTTCTGCTCTGAAGTTGCTTCCCACCAGCCCCAAGTCTGACAAAGGTGACAAGAAATATAGGATGCAGCTGGGGAATCCAGAGACACAAAAGCTTTGCACACTCAGACTTCTTTGAGTGGAGAGTTTTCTTATGGCTGAGGAAATTGATGCATCCATCAGAAATGAAGCAGATGCTGACTAAGAGGTTTTCCTCTTCCCGTTACAAACTCAGCAGCTCAAGAGGGAATTTCCTGCCCAGTTGCAATTCTGAGAACTCATCTCACACTCTCAGCACATGAGTGAATAGGAAGGAGCACCAGCATGAGAGCCGGCAGCTGCTGGGAAAGTTCAGACAAAACATGTGCAAAAAATGGCAGTATCATCATGGGGCACATGGTAGCATGGCCCCAGTCCTCAGACCAGACTGTCCCTGTGGCTGAAGCAGGTCCATTTCCCTGCCCAGGTGGTTCCTCCCCATCCTTGTGCTTTGCATCCATAACACCAGTCTGCAGCTCAGTCCTGGTGCTCCATGATCCCCTCACTAACAGGCTGGGCTTTAAGGAAAAGGAGCCAAACAGTCTCAAAACTCCCAATTAAATAGGGAGACCTGGCAATACTCTTGTTGCCAGACAAGAGATAAAAGCTACAGGCTGGAAGCATCCTTAGTTTCTCACCACATGTGGACTACAGCCACAACAGGGCCTCATGTATTACTGTGCAGAAAGGACGTGACCTTACCCATGTCAAGGGTGTTCACACGGGTTAGACAAAAGCACATTAATAATCAGGTTCCCTTTGCTGCACTTCTTCAAGTTTGGACACTAAAACCAAGTACCACTTAGTTTTCTTGCTTGTAAGCTGGTTTTGACAAAGACTGGAATCTGTGGTGTTCACCCTGTGGAAGGCTTCCCTTGCTGTTAATAATATAGCCACAAAATGGTAAAATCTCCCTCCACGTAGATGTAGATGCATTTACACTTGAATAAAAGCATGCTATAGCTTTTTCCTGATCCAGTGCTAAGCTATTCAGGTGTAAAATACTGTGATCCTAATATGGCAAATAAACCTGAATTGAAAAAAATCATTGAACAGTTATGCTACCAAAACTTTTCAAGTGTAGATAAAAATAACCATGTACAACACCTTACGACAATTTTGTGGGGCCCTCTAGACTCTGAACACTGTCATATATTGTGTCAACACAGGACGCTTCCAGTAGTAATTATGTGTTTCACACACATCCTCTCATGAGAGTAGCTAGAGCATTGAAATCTTGTGCTTATTGCCAGACAATTTCACTCCATGTTTGCCATAGCCCAGGGCTGGAACACTAGGCTTGTGTGCATTTCAGGGGATGTTTTGTTCTTGTTCAAAAAGATTACTGTCACTGGGGTTTTTTATTTATTATATTTTGGTAACACAGCCATTTCTATTGGCCTCAAGCATTTGTTGAACACAAGGGGGTAAACTGAACATAGAAATAGCTTCAGAATTGTCTTTAGGAGCCTTGTTTTCTGACATCAAACATTTTTCTCACTACAAATCTAATACATCTCAAAGTACTTGGAGTTGCAGCTATACACAGACATCAGCATGGCAGCTTTTTTCCTTTCCCAAACTAGCTATTTTTTTAAATAAGCCTCTGGGTAATAAGAGAGCATTCAGCTGTGTACAAAGCAATGGAGCTTAATGGCAGAAAAAAAGGAGGGTGCGATGATATATGGGCAGCAGAGATCTAGGTAAGAGAGTAATAACTTTGTCTCCAGAATTCCTCTAGCTAACAGTGCTAATGAATTCATGCTAAGGCACCTTTAAATTATGCTTCTGCTCACATAATTTAAGTCTGCCTACTGCAGCTGGGAGCTGAGCTGGTAAGCTTAAGCTGGTACCATGGGTAGAGCATGGCAGCACGTTGCACACCAAGCACACAGCAATAACCACAGCAGTGCATACCTCCCCATCCTGGCACTGTCTCAGCGAAAGAAATATGGACCTCCTTCCCTGAGGGAATTTATGTCTTTCCTTCTCACCAGCCTTGTTCACAACCCTCTGGGTTTCCCAGAAAAATGAGAGCAGGCACTGGGTGCATGATGAGTGCTTGGAATGCTACAAGAAAACTGTGTGCAACCAACACTTTATCCCACTGTGCTGGGAGGCAAGGTGGGAAACAGTATGATGAATCTCCCAGCCAGAGGATGAAGTATGTCTTCTGTTGGATGATATGAGTTCTGGAGCAATAAAATAATAACTAAATACAAGAGCAATGTCGTGGGGGAAAGGGGCTGATTAAACTCCCTGTCTTTGAATTGTGGCTGGTGTCAATCAGCAAACTCCAGTGACTGCTACAGCAAAAAGTCTGTTCACCTCAGTTGGTATCTGGCCCAACATGATTGTTGCAGAGACACAGGAGGATCAGCACCTTCAAGAGCTGATAAGGCAGCTGGAACAGGTCTCCACTGCCAGTTCCCTTCCTGCCTGGCTTTCTTATGGCATTTGCAACATAGCTGTAGCATCCACTCTGTGGTCTCTTCAGGGCCACTGATCCTGTGAACAGCTGAAGTCCACAGAATTAGGCTGGTTTAACCGGTGGAGCAACACCTGCCAGTGCTTGAGTCAGGTGGGAGGGTGACGCAGGGACTGATGCTCTCCTAGCAAGCAGAGACCCCATATGTGTTATGGGGCTTCTGGCTGCAGGGATCTTATGCTGCTTACACCTATCCTAGGACTAATTTCCTACGATTTTCCCAGGGCAGCACTCTGGTGAGCAAAGACATGCTCAGGGCATGCCAGACTCTTCACACCTGGCCTGCATATTTTGAGTTCACTCCAGTGGGGTGACCACAAACCTGCCCATGGAAGCCTGTGCTCAGGACAGTCCTGCCACTTCCCCCTCACTCCTCTTACCGGTAGCCTGCTGCCCCAGCTACAACCACGATAGTTTTGCATTATGAAGATGTTATTTAAACAGAAAGAAAAAAAAAAGAAAAAAAAAAAGAAAAAACAACCACCAAACCCACTCTACAGCCTCTCCACCCAAAACATTCCAGCCTTTCCTTTCTTGCCACTTGAGAGGGGGGTTGTTTGTTGACATTATGCAAGCGCTGAAATATTTTTCGTTTACTTCTCTCCCGTCCCTTTTTTCCTTTCTCCCCCTCTGTCCTCTGGGGGTAGCAAAGGTAGTTCAAACCCCTCCAGTCATCCCGGCTTATCAGCCAAAGGAGATGCATTCCTCTGGGCTGCTCCCTTTATAAGTCACTGCTGGCGGGGCGCCCACTCGACGCTCCACAGCCTCCGCATCGGCAGCGCTGCCTGCTGCCCCGCCATGCCCTAGCCCGGGCCCCCGGCCCCTTTCGCCCACCGGGGGAAGCGCAGCAGCCCGGGGGAGGGCCGGCGGCGATGGCACCCCCGTTCCACGCCCGCCTCTGAGGGCGGCTGCTGCCGTGATGTTCAGCTGGCACCGGAGCTTCACCCTCGGAGCGCCGTGGAGGAGAGGTGAGTCCGCGCCCCCCGGGCTGCCCCTGCCCGCCCGGGGCCAGCCGGCGCTGCCGGCACACCTCCCCAAACCCGCTCCTCTGCCACCCCCTTCCTCCCCCTCAGCGGCCGCGCAGACGGTACTTAGGGCAAACCCAGCCCGGCCCGCCCCGTTCCCGGGCCCCGCCGGACGGGCTGCCCGCGCCCCGCCAACCCGCTGCCGCCCGCTCCCGGCCCCATGCTGCGCTCGCTGCTCTCCGGCTGCCTCTGCCCACACGCAGGTAAGGCTGTAACAAGTCCGTCCCCCGTCCCCGCGCCTTAAGCCGAATTGTTTTTCCTCTTAAAATGGGTTTATTTTGCATTTATAAGATTTGAGACAGAACAGCAGGAAAGGCGGGAGCACTGCGATGCCGAGTGGGCTGTGCGTGAAGGAGGGCGAACTGCCCAGGATGGGAGCCGGGAGAGTGAAATCGGGGCTCGATATCCGAGCAGCTGCGCGCACGCTGGCCCGCACGCATCGCTCGGGCTCCGCGCTAACGTGAGGCAGGTCGGATCTGTCCTCAGTCTGACACTGCGGTGGCAATACACATCGCTTTCTGGGCACGTATATCCGTATCCAACAGGGATTATCCCCAGTTTGAGGTGTATTATTTGCATCTTCCTGTTCTGTGCACATGACGTGATCCAAGTAGAGAAGGCAGCAGATCACTTATAACTTTCCAAGTCTGTTGAAACAAACGATGTGGTATCAGTCTGCCTTTCTCAGGCACAATAGGTCTGGTATGTTTTATTCCTTAGCTAGGGCTGCAGGTTGAGACTGCAAGTCCCAGGTAGCAGAAACCCTTTAGCCTCCCTATTTACCCTTCCCCTTAGCTTGTGCCAGCTGTAAATGAGATCTGCAGTTTCTGTCTCCATTAACTTCACCGCACTGGGTGGTTGGTTTACTTGGCAGAGGTGTCCACTCAGGGTTTGCCAGAGTCCAAGTGTAGCCTGCTGTACAAGAGCAGAATGGTAAAGATGTTGCAAAACACCGTGGTGGTGGTGGTGTGGTTATGCCTCCTGAGGTCCTGACTTCCCATCGGCATGCTGAACTCTGCAGAAACTGCTTGTACTGACCTAGTTCAAGGAGACAGGACCCAACAGAGCTGCCATGTTCCTGGGCATCCGTGTGCCCATGTGCTCAGGCGCTCACTGCTGGTACTATGCTTCCCAGCTCTCCTGCTCTGGGGCAGCTCCTCAGAGCTCAGAGTGAGCTGCAGCCTCTCTGAGGTGTGGTAGCAGGTGACTGCTGGACGCTGATGTAGCAAGGCTGCTGAAGCACATTTCTATGCCTGGGTCTGGTCTGGAGACTGGATTTTTACCCAACAACACAAAAGACTCTGGAGCAGTGCTGCTGCAAGAGCACTCCACCGTCACCACAAGACATGGGAAGTGTTGGAAGAGATGCCATTTTACAGAACGATGGAAACTGCTTGTTATTTCATCCCCCCAGGATGTAATCTGACCGTGAACTTTGTTTCCCCCAAGCTATATACTGCTAGTCTGATGGCAGGGTTAAGAGGGGAAAGGAAGCTTGCTCTTCCACATGGAAGTGTCCCTCATTACCCAGGCACAGCAGTATTGTCATAGGAATAGGTGGAAGATTTTGGTGGGGGAAGAGACATATCACTCAGAGCACTGAGGAATCGAAAAGAGGTACAGCTAAAATTTCTCCAGGTAAGAAACAGGGACAGCATTCCTTAATTACCTTGGCTGGAAAGAGGTACCAAATATTATGTCCTGGTTTGGACCTTGTCTATATTCAGAAAAAAACAAGAATATGCTGTTGTGTGCAAGCTTTGTGGCAGGGACTTTACAGTCGCATCTCAAGATAGAGAATATAAACCAAACAAAACTTTTTTTTGGAATGGCATCTCAATAACAGAGATATATGCTGATCTTACCCCTCCCCCCCACACTCCCTTGGGGGCTTTTAGAGCAGAAGCATCAGGGTAGCAGATCCTCTTCTATCAAGAAGTTCAGTTTACTGGGGCTACAGAGCCCTTGATCACTACCTCCTTCTTGTTATCTCAGCAAGGTCCTTGTGTGGCCCCAGCAAGAGCAACAAACCCCCAAATTGTCACCACTCTCATTTCAACCATAGAAGATTTCAGACATACCAAAGAGTACGCTTACTCCTGCCCACTGCTGCCTCATTTAGCAGAACTAGCTCTCCAGGTTTTTGCCTAGAGACAGCAATGACTGCACGTGAAGAATGGGTTAACAGTGACCTTTCTGATATGATTTGTGAGTTCCTTTAGCTTCATTGGAAGTACTGGGGTCTTAATGGCTTTAGTCTATAGAACAGTTGTTTACCCAAGCTTATTATAGGCAATAAAACCTGAATTACTACATACCTGTCATCACTGGGGGGCAAGTTCCATCCTTGCAAAGGGCTTCCAGTCTCCTAGTTCATTACTGGCTGAATACTGCTTTGGAATATGAAGCAGCCTGCAAATCAGATGTGCAAGGAAAGAGCTTCTAAATTAGACAGTTTTGCCAAGGTGTGGTGTATTTGTTTCTATTGTTTCAGTTTTCTGCTCAGACACACTAATGAGTTACGAGCCAAATAATCTTTTGGTATTATACAGGGCTGCCCATGAAAGCACCATTTCCTCTATTTGAGGTTTTGAACATTTCTCCTGAAGAAGCACATGGGAATTTACACAGAAAAGAATTTGCAGGTCTTCAGTGAAAGCTGTCATCTCCCTGACAGAGTCTCACAAATAGGCACCACAGGTGATAGTGAGAAGTGAGCTTCTTCCTGACCCCAGGAATGGTTACACTGTAGAGGAGGGAGGACTTTGGCACAGATCCTTGCGCACCAAAATCATCCTTGGCCTGGTTTTCCGAATGGGAATATATCCAAAAAAACTAGATGGTGTTTAATATCCCTTCCAACCCAAACCATTCTGTGATTCTGTGAAATAAGCTGCAGGATAAAGGCAGTAACAGGTGGCAAAGGCTCTTTAGCGATGCACAAGGTCAGGCTTTGTTCTGAAAACTGGTGACTGACAGCTACCCAAGTTATATCTAATAAAGCAGGTGGTCTGTGGGGACCTGCTTTGCCACCTTCTGCCAGAGGCCACTAATCTATCAGACCTGTCACTCTGTTTCAAAAACTTCACAGGTCACTTGGAATGAATAGAAGCAAAGTGTAAAAATGTCAAGTGGCCTCTCTACTTGGAAATCCATTTCCTCTTTAGTCCACCCAACTATATCCATCAGAAAACAATCAATCTCCTTCTCATTCCTCCTCAAATGCCTGGAAAGAGCTATAATTATCTCCTCCTCTTCTAAAACATATGTATTAAAGCAATGGATACCTCTCCAGTCAGAGTCCTTGAGCCCTGTTATTCAGCATCTATTTTATGGATCTGTTTTATGGATTTACCATTATCAGCTGCAGCTATGGGGGATTTATAACGTTTCTGGTCACCTTATATCACTAAACTATCATCCGGAGGAACTTCACACCCTTAACTAACAGTGTGACTGGAGAGCACCTTGAAGCCAAACAATCTAAGAACGTTGTGCTTTTTTATTTAATGACTGTCTGAGATCTCCGTTTTATTGTGGTTATTCCTTTGCATTCAGCATTTCAAGCAAACGGAATTGTATGCATATTCTCACGAAATCCACATGCATTTCAGTTCCCCAGTTGGATAAATTGAGATTTCAAGAATTTGATCTATCATACAAATATAGTTACCACATGGGAGTTTGTTCCTCTGCAAATGTGGATTTTTCCATCACAATTCCAGTAAACCCAAATATTTCTAAGACACTGATTTTCATGCCTTCATAAGTTTCTACCATTGCAGATAGAGGTTGTAAGTGGTGCACCGAACACATTTCTATAAGCTCTCTTTAGATATTCTTTGGCTTACAATTGTGCTAATTGTTTATGAGAAGCCAGTGCTCAGATCAGGCAGCCCAAATTACAGCAGCATGCTCACATACTAGCTCTGCTTGAAAGGCATTGGGAAGGCAGGTGAATTGCAAGTACTTGGGGCCAGGCAGCACCCCTGCCATTGCCAGGTCTGAGATCCAGTCTTGAACAGGCCTGTAAAGCATCAGGGAGCAAGGGAGATCCTCACTCCATGGAAGCCCATAGCAAAGCTCTGTGGAAATAGATTTTCCTCCCAGACCATTAGTTGGTAGCGATTGCAGGGTTTTTTTGGGGTGGAGGTTGTTTGATGTGTGGTTTTTGGTTTGTTTGTTTTTTTTTCAGCATAGGAGTAATCCAATTCTTCCAAGTAATGGGATCCTGCACGTGCAACAATTCTGTGTGCCCACAGGGCTGTGCAAGGGATAGTCATTGCCCAGCTAGCAAAGTTAACACAGCTCCTGGATGCTCTGCATGTGGCTCACTGGTGGGCTAGTGATGAGGAGGAGGTGCCAGCACAGCCCCAGTACCACCCCTCAGCACATATGGAGGAAGAGTCAATAGCAAAAAATGCCTATTGTTTCAGAAAGGAAGTGAGCCTTTTCCCCTTAAATGCTGGGAAATTGAGACCTCATCACTGCTGAGTAAAAAACCCCTAATCCCCTCTTCGAAGTGAAAGGGAAATACCACCTGAGCTGTACTGCCAGCAGTGTTAGAGAACGTGCCTCAGTAACAGGACTAAAGGGAGACTTTTTGTAAAGGAAGGAAGGAAAATGAGGGAGTGCAAGGACTGAATGGGAGAGGCAGCCTTTCATTTCTAGGTCATGAGTTTGACTCCAGCTCACTAGTCACTGCTGCCTAATGATTCTTCAAAAGCTGATGATCATCTTTTAGTCTGTTACTTGGAGGACACAGCCCCGTCATGGAACTTGTCCTGCATGGCACAGGTTTTAATCCTTGGCACAGCTGGAAAGCAGTTACTTGGGAGGCTGTGTGGGTCCTCCATGGAATGCTGAAAAATCTTTTTTGGGATGCATGTGCATCCTGCTCCTGTGCTCAGGGCTAAGCAGACTGGTAGGAATGAAGGTGATTGACTTTGGTCTTCTTTTGCAGGGCAGCTGTACAAAATCCCTGCTACTCCAGCAACCAAAGTCATTGGTGCTGCCCTTTGTTTTTGGTGCTCTTTTCCCTGGCACGCTACAGTTGGAAAGTACTGGCCTTACAAACTGAAATCTAGAGGGTGTTGTAAGTCTTGTGGTGGATGGAAGTAGGGGAAGGAAAAGGTACTCCGAGCACCTCTGGATTGTTCACCTTGTGCCTCTCCCTGGGACTGCCACCCTGCAAAACCCTGTCAGCAGCACCCACCATGGATGAGTACTCAGCACACATGGACCTTGCAGCAGCTCTGGGGTCAAGCAGAGAGCTGCCATGTTTCCAGTGCTGCTATCCTTTGTAACAGAATTGCAGACTGAAACAAGCAAAGCTTTGACTCCACTTGTGTCAATCTTTGTGCACATGCTTAACAGAGATTCTCCCCATGCAAGTAGCCTACAAAGCATGGACATTTTGGGAAGATAAGTGGGCACAGACCAGGAGAGAGTAGAGCAGTGTTACATGGTATAGCTCTCTACTGCCACTAGCAGCACTCATCCTAATGCCAATCTGGCTTCTTCCCATTAGCTAGATGCATCAGAATACCATGTGCTATGATACCTGAACCAATGGGTTTGAGGCCAAGGACCCCTCTCACTGATTTAGCAGAGCTTAACAGAGCTCACACTGAAGGAACTGCCAGTGAAACATGCCTTTGAGCCACAGGTGTAGATATAAAAGATAAAAGAACCCGGAGCTGTATTTCAGTGCTTTGGAACATGAGAATTTTTGAACACAGATATTGGCTTGATTTACTAGAAAGGTAGGAGCTTCTGCAAAAGTTGGGTCTGGCCAGGACTGGGAATGCCTAGGAGTTTTGCCTGGGCAGTTGTGTGCAAGAGATGCACTCAAACAACTTATTTGGGATAAAGAAAGTGCTTTCATGTTAGGTACCTGCCCTCCTTCCTCAGGCCAGAAATCTCTGTATTAATGCACTGCGCTATGCCCTGGCAGCTACTAGTTATTGTGCATCAGGAAAAATACACCTGGACTTAAAACTGCAAGGAAAGGAAGGGACAAGAGCTCATGGAATGTTATTCACCTTTGTTTCCAAATTGCTTTCTAGGATATTTCTCTGTTGGCAGTTAGCAAAGCCTAGCAGAGAAATTTATATCCTTCAAAGTAAAGCAAAATTCTAGAGACCTAGGTGGGACACATCAATTCCTTTTCCTCCCTACTAATTTCCTTCAGATATTAGCTAGTTCACTGTTACCACCTCTTTGTTAGAAGGGAAGCAGACTTACTCTCCAGTTGTACAGGAAATCCAGCAGCTTGCCCATGACTACACATAATCAATCACAATCAGTTACAGGCTCATATTACAACACAGGGAACCTTTTTTATCTCTAGCGTGATTACAGAGCCTTATAACCCTCTGAGAGGGCTACTAGGCAAGTGGCACAGGTTAACCCGAGAACATATTTGGCCTAGACGCATGTTGCCAAAGATACTGCAGGAAGCTATACTGATTCCTAAGCATATACACACAACTGATTCTCTCCCCTGCTGCCTTACCAGTGTCCCAGCCAGCTGCCTTCCAGTACCTTACCCACATCTAGAAGAGGTGTGGAAAAGCAGTCCAAGGAAAAGGAAACAAAAAACAACAGCAAAACTCTTGGTCAAGTTCCCAGGAGCAGCAGTGTCAAACCTGGCTGACCGCCAGCACAAGTAAATGCATCTTACCAACCTTAGTGCCACATGTTCAGCTCTCTGAAGTGCTTCACACCTCCTTTCAGAAGCCTCTGCGCAGCACTGTAACTGAACCCCTGCAGCACACTCTCTCCAGCATAGACAAGAGACCATCTTCCCTGTTTCGCTCTGAGACCTTGATATTATTGTACAAAGTGCTTACAGACCAAGTCCTCAACCAGAATTAGCTGACAATTCTGGTAGGGGCCCTGGTAATGAGCTAATTTGTAGCAGCTGAGGGGCTGACTCATTTTTTTTTTTCTGTAATTGCACAGATGAGCTTTATTTGCACCATTCTGGTGATTGTTGAAATAGGCTTGAAAGACCTGATGTTTTTTGTATGTTTCTTTCAAGCAGACAAAAACCTGCTTGTTGGAAGCCCCATGGTTTAGATCCCATAACCTGGTTAACAGAGAAGAAGGGAATGTTCTGTCAGTGAGGTGCAGCAAGAAAAACTTGAGTTTCAGGTTGCTGCCTTAATCATGGGAGATCTCTCTGCTGTAGCACAGGTGGCCTCACTGACCACGAGAAAGCATCACTGAATGAGGATGAGGTGCCTAAGTGTTTTGCAAAATATTGCTGTCCTCTGCATCTATTCTGAACTTGTGGTAGGGGGATGATAACATTTTGCATCATTGCAAGCTTTGGGAAGTTAAATCAGAAATGCTCAAAGACTGTGATTACCAGGATCTGCTAATGCTGAGATGAGTGGCTTGCAGTCTAGAACAGATAAATAAGAAACTGTTGTGAAACCATGCCATGTTGCTAGTGACCACTGGATGAGGAGAGCAAGGGACTGTCTTGTCCAGAGTGCAGACTTTTCTCAGCTTGGAGCTTCTGGTATTGAGGGAACCCTCATGTAGAGGGTCAGAGATTTCATCTCATTTTTCAGTTTTTCTACCCCAGCCGAACATTTTGGTACACACTGTAGCTTTTGTAGTCATAAAACATACTAATTTTAGCATCTGGCATCTCCTTCTTGTAAGAAGACCCCATTTTAATATACTGCTCCTGATTTCAGACAAAGAAATATTTGTGTAGGTCAGGGTGGAACCAGTTAAGCAAGAAAAAAGGGGGCAGATTGAAAGACAGTAAGAGAATCTCCAGTCAAAGGAAAGCATGGCATGGTTAATAACTGCAGGCAGTTGGAGTCTGTGGGAAGGAACTACCATTGCATTTAGTAATTCCAGGCAAGAGTGATAGCTGTACTATTTGTTCTTAAAAAGAAAGTGCAAGATTGCAATTGTTCTTCTTGGGTCTCAGTGGGTTTTTTGTGCCATCTGGGGTGGTGATGCCACCAGAAGAGCCTGTTAGCCCTTTATTTTTCATGCAGATACAATGCTTTGCCTCACTCTGCCAAAGGTGTTTGCAACTGAGCAGGTAGATCGTCAGTAACAACTCCAGTAATGACTCAGCTCCACCTCCTTCCAAGACCTGGCACCAAGCTCCCTCTCACAGGTGGCATTTTGCTGTGCATGAGGCTGCAAATCAGACTCCCCCCACCCAGCAATGTACTGGTATTGCACTGCTGATGGTCTGACATTGACTGTCTCAGATGTAGCTCTTTACAGTGGAGAGATGCCTATGAATCCTGACAAGGGAGGCAAGTGCAAGTTCTGTATATGATAAACAAGATCTTCTGTAAGTTGCTAGAAGTGCTATACCCAAATCCCACATAAAACCCAATCAGATGGTGTGATTTATCACTGACAGCACCTTATGAAAATCCAGTGTAAAATACTAAATTTATGGCCGCCTATGAACAGTAAAGGGCATGTTTCAGTGGCATCCCAAGAAATTCTCATGATCAAATAGAAGGAATTTAAATAAAGTAGAAAATGGCCTTAATGAGTAAAAATTTCCATTGTGTGTGGACATTGCAGAAAGCAAGCTGGAGGAGGGAAGCCTGAAAAATGAGTTATTTCTGAAATGGAGAGTTATCTGGGTTACTCTGAAGGAGGGCTGTACAGCAGACCTCGTCCTGCTCTGCCATCAGTGGAGGGTCCCCAGCTTCTTTGCCTGCTTAGGGATATTTACATTACCATGAATGAGTTTGCCTAGTTTTGATGTGAGGCAGAAGAAAGCAAGTAGGAGAGGGGAATGAAAGGAAACGAAGTGGGAAGTAAGATATCCTGAAAAGAGTATGCATTGTAGCCCTCTGAGGTGCTGTGTGTCAGGCACTAATAAGTGAAAAGGTACCAGAGAAACTGAAGTTTTGTACTGCAGCAATTGTTGGTTCCAAATCCACATACAGATGGATTTGAAGCTGAGGTGGAGTTTGTTAAAGGGTGGATGCAGAGCATTCACACTGGCTCTTATACCAGAAGACTGCATGGTGAAATAAATACTAGATTCAGGAAAACAGTGAGAAAACCTGGGGGCAGATCTTCAACTCCTGCAGATCAGCCTTTCATCCAGAGACTGCTTTACCACATTACCGTGTGAAATAATTGTGATATGAAATAAAAGTCTTCTTTGTGTGCAAAAAGCTCATGAGCAAAGCTCCAATTTTCTTTCTCTTTTCAGAGAAGGTAATATTTCATTTAAAGAAATTATTTCATAGCTAAAACCATACAGGGAGTGAAAAAGATCTACAGTGCCTCATTTGCTTTTCCTATCAGTTCTTGCTTTCTGTCACCTGTATGTGTGCAGAGAATACTGCAGAGAATATCAGTTTGCAAACTGCTTGTAAAATTCACTTACACCTGTTGGAAAGACAGATTTCATTTTATCCTTTTTGTCTGCTGGTTCAGGATACGTTTAATCAGAGGAAATGTTTTAGTCTTAAATTCACGTCTATCGTGCTGAAAGGACATGTACTTCTCTATGTACACAGGTAATCACTAAAAAGTTATCTGGCTACATGTGTTGTTTTCTACCTGTCTTCTAAATCAGAATTCAATGTGCATTTACGACTCCCCTTGAAGGGCTCTGGGGCTATGAAACAGAATACTTCTACTGTAGCAAAGCCTACAAGAAATCTTCATGTAGCTCTAGAAAAACAAATAAGGGCTGTCCCCTTCTACCACCTTAATGTCAAAGTTCTGCATTTCACATCCCTCTAGGGGATGCACTAGACCCTAAGTTTTGTAGCCTTTTGTAGACTTTTACTTATTTTCATTTAAGCAGGTAAGAAAAGCCCACCTGCTGAAGACAAAGTTGTGTTAACACATATGAAGATATTGAGCAATGAAGGAATTCAAAACCCAGGGTTAATCACAGAGGCTGCAGCTGACACAGCCTGCACAGAAGAGTCCCATCTCCCTGATGCCAGCCTCCCACTGAACTGCCAGGGAAATCCAAATGCAGCAGCCGAACCAGCAGATCCAGACTATGCAGATGCCCCAGCAAGCACAGACTATGTAGCCACGCTGCCTGACCTCAGTGCCTTCCAGTCCAAGTGCCGACTTCACAGATTCTCCAAATTCGAATCTGAGGACTCAGGGGTTGAATTGCCAAGTGGGGCTAATTCTCCATCAACACCAACCGGTTCAGAGAAGAGCTTTGTGCTTCACAGCAGAGACTCATTTTGTGACTCGGGTGTGCTTAGCACCTCATCTTCTCCAGAAATTGACCATTTGGTAATGAGAACATGTAAAGAGGATGCCAGAAAAGTCAGCCACCAAGACCCAGACAGTGAAAAGCAAACTGAGTACTACAGCCAGGAGGCAGATGCTGTGCAGGGTCCTACAGCTTCCGTCGAAGACTTATGTGTCCCTCAGGAAGAAAATCCAGATGAACATTTTGACCAGAGCGAAAGTCAGTCTCTGGAAGAGGAACTCACCCCAGAGACAGACCCTCCCAGGGAAAGCATTCTTCACACCTCAGATCCCATAGAAAAGCCAAAGACAACTGCTGACAATTTCCCAGAGAACTTTGGCAGCATGCAAGACCTCCAGATCCATGGCCATCAGCTAAAGAAGTACCCCACAAGCGACAGTCTAGATGAATACATGGATAAATGCTGTAGACTGAGTGAGGTAAGAAACACCTAAACTGAACCTTAGAGCTAGGCCTGTGCAAATATCTCAGCCAAGGTTCAAGTCCTTTTGTTTGTCACAAACTAGGACATATGTGAGTTAGAAAATCTCCCCTGAAACTGCTGTAAGCAGCAAATCATGGTAACTGATTTTTAAGAGCTTTTTTTTCTCAGTAGTGAAATTCTTAAGTTATTCACATATATCAGATCTGGGTAAGGATGACTAATGGCTCATGGAGATCTGATGTTTCGAAAAGCCCTAGATTAGAGAATGGACTAGATTTTGGTCTTAAAATGAAGATTGTGAAGTTAGTCATTGTCCTCCAATACATGTGACATGGATCAGAACATCGTTTCTTCTTCAAGGTCAGGGTATTCATGTTCCGGGAACTGCTGTGCTGCTGTTGTGGTACCAGAATTTGAAGGGAACTTATCTAAGGAGCAGCTAATTTCTGCTCATGTCTGTCCTGTCCTCTTGAGCCAGCTCTTAATGAGTGAGCAGTGAGCACGTGCACAAATTCTAATCTTTCCTTGGCTAGAAATGGAGACTGCATTTTAACTCCCTAGCAGAGGTGTGGTGGGCCCGACTTAAAGACGTAATTTCAGTAGCTTTTTCCACACCAGAATCCTTTCCCTCCTTGCTGTGTACACTGTGCCACAGACAGGAGGATAAAAAGCCCTGCTGCCCCTTCTCCCGTAGTGGATGCTGGCAAACACTCACCCCATGCTGCATACATACCAACAGATCACTGCTTTGTCTGCTCACTGTGGTGGCTTCCATGAACCAGCAAAGGCAAGATAGAAGTGGGTAGCTGATTCATGACAAGGAGACATACCAAAGAGCCCCACAGGCAAAGGGAAAGGAGAGCAGACTAGGTGAAGAGAGTCACACAGACTCACCAAAAACATCAAACAATGCATAACGGGGATTTCTTTTTAGGGTGTTCACTGTGGTAATAGTGATGAATTTAAATGGGAGATGGGTGGAAGGAAGCCAAGTGACAAGTGCTGTGGGCTGTGCACATAATTTTACCATGACCTCTCTGCCTGGGCCCTAAATCATCAGGCAATGGCCTTCCTGTCCAGCATGCCAAACCCTCCTGAGCAGCGAAGAAGGTCAGAGATGGTCCATCTCTGTTAACATTGCATATTGAGACTTTAAAAAGCAACATATGATCCACTTGAGTAGCCTCTTCCTCTCCAGAGCTGTCTCACACACAGCAAAGACAAATGTCTATTTTGCACAGTTCCTAAGCAGTCAGCAGCTTGGCCTTTTGGCAGAGACTTAAAAAAGACCAGAGCAGGAGAGTTTGGCCACAAAGACTTTTTATAAAGTTACCTAAATTCTCTGTCACACTCCAGAGAGTGTGCAGCCAGCTTGGTCTTATCTGACAGCTCTGGCTGCCTGTGAAATTCTTTTAAATCTTCTGTGAAATAGAGATTCAGTTTCCCAAAGAAGAGCATTTAAATAAACAAGAGAATAAATTAGAAAGAAGCTGAAGAGGAAATGAAGCTCTTGGTAGCTTATCTTCCCTCCTTTTTAATATCCTCACTGGCTGAGTGCTAAAGCTCTCTGCCCCAGAGCACTTTTCTTTCTTTGTTTTTTGAGCTGTATAAATACAGCTGTGACCTAGATCCTGGGGAGGATTGCCCCTCTTCGAAGAGCACCTCTGGGCTGCAGGATACATCTCAAGAGCAGTGCTCTTCAAACTGCTGGGAGCCAAGTAGCACCCAAGCTGACCGGAGCAAGAAATGCCCATGGCTGCTGCACCGACTTGTGGCTACAGCTGTGCTGTGTGCCTCCAAGCACAGGAGAGCCTCCTGTAGCTACAGAGCCTTCTGTGCAGCCAGACCTGCACAGGATTGACCTGTCCTCGCTGCCATACAACACAGGCAGGACAGAGTGAGACCTGCTAAGAAATGATGCCTGGATGATCATATGCCCATACAGCTGATGGGTTGTGTTATGGTTCATCCCAGCTGAGACCCTGCTCCAGGCTTACTCTGTGGTTTTCACATTTGCCTGTAACATGTCCAAGACACAACATAGTACTTGCGACATGTTGTCTGGCCTGATGTCATCTCTGGGACTTAAATACCCTGGAAATGCCATTAGTGTTGTCTGAAAGACAGCAGGCCAGTACAGGGTATTCCTGCTCTGCCACAAAGAACATGGCAAACCAAATTGTTCTATCAAATCTATTCCTGCTGCATTAAATTCATGTTGATAAAGATGCAAGAGTGCTTACATTGGCTTATATTTCATGCCAGCTCAGAACATTTGATTTTAGGTGACAGCAGCTTTCTCAGTTTTGTTGGTGGTTTGGGGAATACAACTTCTGAGTATCAATAGAGCAGTTGCTTTTCCCCCACCCAGCTGGCTGGGGCAATGCCAACAGCACCATGCTTAATGGCATACCACAGCCAAACAAGGATTCAGTCTCTGGATTAGGATGCCCCTTGATGTCCTCCCTGACTGCTGAGGCCACTTCCAATAGAACAGGAAGGAAAATGTTGGAGAGACTAGAAATGACCAAATGTTTTGACCATTTGTATTCATTTGCTGAATGGCTTTGGCTGAAAATATACATCAAATCATTTCAGTCTGGCATTTCTTAAACAAAGCTTTCAGATCTTTTGTTTTGAACTGTCATTATTTTGACATTTGCCTACATTTAGAAAGATGAAAGGAAGTGGAAGCTGTCAAACAACAAGTGAAAGAACTTTGAAGCCTAAATAAAAGCATTTCCTTTTAAGCCAAATGAAATGTTTGGGGTCAGTTTGAAGAGACATAGCTTTTGATGCTTTTGCTTTGCAAACACTTCCTCATACTCCATTAAGTTTACATTTAAAGTCAGCCCATACCCCTAGAAGAAGAGAGAGGGTGAGAGCATTGACATCATTAAATAAAAAAAACCCCACATTATTCACACAGTACTAATTATTATCATGGGCCAAAGCAGTCAAAATACTTTTCTGCAGAGAGTGGTACAGTTCAGAGAGCACAGGGCAACCTGTGATGGTCAGCCCCATAGCGTGTGCGTGCTGCTTAGAGGAAACCAGAAGCTATCAGCAAGCACAGCCCCTCCTGGACAGCAGGGTGGAGCCGCCAGAAATATACAGCACGATCCCTCTCTTTCCTGTTATTCACAAGCCTTTTGGTGTTGTCAACTTCTAGTGACAAATGCTCAGCCTGTGGCGTCACTAATCATTTGCCCTAAGCCCACAATGGGAAATTTGTAATTACGTGCCTTAGCTGTCAGTGCAGTGACCACACTGCCCTCATATTTGGCCATCCGAATGTGGTGGAAATGGGCAGTGAGGGATTTATGGGAGGATGGAGCAAGGTATAACTCAAAACTATCCACAAAAGAAAGTGAAGAGCATTGCGTGAAGCACAGAAACCTCAGTCACTGCAAAAACCACCAGCGAACTGTTGGCTGAATGACGAAGAGCTTCACCTGCAAGCCAGTTCTGCCTGTCAGCTTCAGCTCCTGCTGCCATGTCCAGCCCAGGACAGTTTTCCACTGAGCCCAATGGAAGAAGGGCCTGTCACATGCATCAAAGTAACAGATAACATTAACATTTCAGAGACAGGACAAAAAAAAAATCTGAAAAGCAGATTTTGATTATAACTCAATTGGACAAGAGGCTTGAAAACAAGTCTTTCTTGCAGCTTCCACTGAACTTCAAACCTTCGCAGTGCTCAGATGTTGCAGTGAGCATGATGTTACATGTACACAGAGGGACAGGCTCCCACCTCTGTGATTCTGGTGGATTCAGAGGAAAACTGTGATTTTACACTAGTGAAAATATTGACTGAAAGGCTCTAAATAAGCCAAAGTTCCCTGTGCAGATGCCAGTCTTGTGAGCCAGCAGAACTGCGATAGTTTATTGCCAGCTGAGCAGGGACACATGTACTGAAAACACGACTCCAAAACTTTGCCAGGGGAGCAATAACAAGGCCAGAAATCACTCTTTAGTTACATGTGTGTAAAGTCAGCATAGTGCACCTAACTCCACAGGGTCAAAACTGCAATGGAATTAACTCAGCGTAGTATAGCTGAGAGCCCTGGATTCCTTTTCTTCCAGCCAAGAGTCTGGCTCAGTCTGATGTACCTGGAAGCAAAATCTGTCACCTATATATACATTACTTTTCTAGAGCAACTTTAACCATCTGATTCATACATTTTGTTTGCCTTACCTCTGCATCTTCAGCTTCAAAAAAATAGGTGAGATGTTTTTCCCTCTTAGGTTTCGTCAACTCAAAAATGGGCACATGGCTTTTGTTCCAATACCATTTGACAATCCCCATCTGGGGGATGTGAAAAATTTCAGTCCAGTTAGGTGAATGTTTTGGTAAGCTTCAACTAGGAGTACAGAGATTGGAAGAGAATCATCCTGGAGGATGTTTGCAGTTTTTTCTATGGTTGTTCACCCTCCACTGCTAGCATAAAACTGTCTCACAGGTGCTGGGAGGAAAATATTTTGACCAGAACGTGAGAGCACAGGTTCTATGCTGTACTTGGCATGACCAGAAGGTAGCGAGGACTGCTGCGGTGTTTCCAGTCTATAGAAAAGAAAGTCCTGGAAGGGCCCCCAGAGAGGCCTTATCTGAGCAATTGTTTGGGGGGGCAACCATCTAAATTACAAAAATTTTCTGTATTGAGCACCTGCCATATCAAAGCAATCCTCATGCTAACGGGCCTTGTGGCAGGGCAAGCAAGGTGAAGCATTCCCCCTAAAAGCTTTTTGCCCTTACACACTAACCACAGAGGTGGCTGGCCCTGCAGGGATGGGCAAGCACCAGAGGCCCTGTCTGATTTGCCTTTTGCTCATTTGCACTTGCTGGGATCACTTCAATAAAATGCAAGTTAATTTCCTATTAACTAGACCAAAATGTCTGCCCTGAGTAGTCTCTGAAGGCTGGCTGTGAAACAGGGTTCTCCAGCCTATTGAGTACAACCTTTAGTCTTATTTACACCCTCTACAGGTGTAAATCTACCTTGCCCCAAAACCTGGAGCAACTGCTGTATGCATTTTCCTACTCATTTTCTGGGCACCTATATTTATGCTCAGGAGTTGGAAGTTCTCCCTAACTTTTGCTAGAAGTCAGATTTTTTCCATGTCTGCTCCAAACACACCTTTGCTTTCAAGTGCCAGCAGCCCAAGAGACAGAGCACTGAAAATCAAGACCACCTTCTCTTCTCCTTCCCTGCCTGTTTTGCCCTATAAACCTAGCACCCATGAACATGAAGAAGGACCTTACAACGCTAAGCACAGGACAAATATGGAACAAAAAGGGGGTGTCTAAGTGAAAGAGGTCACAGTCAAATGCTTTATGCTTTCTCTCAAATCCTGAGGTTACAGCCATATGTTTTACTTCATCCTCTTTTCCAAGAGTGACTCTGTCTCTTGTAGACTTCTGTTGTGTTTCTACAGCTATAACAGGTTGGATTTGGCTCACTGTCTCCTTAGGGCAATACAGATATACCATCAGCCACTGTAACAGCAAACTGGCAGAAAGGGGAGTTAAATGTACAAAAAAGCGATAATGAGTGGCTACTTACATTTTCAAGGATAATGAATGGGACAGTGTAAAAAAAATTGACTATGCATTTTGGGACAGCTCAATACTGCCAGATTTTCAGAAGTTTATATCATATACTTCCTGCAAATCATGCTTCTGGAGTTGGACACCCCCAGATCCCTATCTGCTTTCAGATATGTTGGTTATAATTGCTTTGATTCAAGCATTTCCCAGCAGATGCCATGGAGGCTTTGTTCTCCCTGAGGGTCCTGGAGCTGTGCCCCTTTCTACCACACAGACACAGTTTTATGGCTGAGAAACCTTTGTCTTGCCACCACTTCTGCGGGCTCTGCCTGAGAGGAAAATAAAACTCATGACTGTGAATTACTGGTTGGCTTCTATTCACCACAGTTTTTCATATGATTTCATGTGACCTCTGTCACAACCTCAGACACAAAAGCATCTGGACATAATAATACCTGTTTATAAATAACATTGTATCATCATTTGTTTAAAAAGAAGTAAATCCTAATGTTGATTATTTTTGAACACACCATGAGCTTTCTGACATAATGAAAAGACAGGAAGAGTCCCAAGGCTGGCATTTCCCCAAAAATGTAGATTGTTGTGGGAAAGGAGACAGAGTAAGCTTCCTGCTTTTGTGGAGGGAACTTACTTTTTTTTTAAGTAAGATAAACTTAGAGCACTGCTTTTGTAAAGATTGAGGCTTATTTTACTTACTTATATCACAGGCACATCAGCAGGCAGGGCCAAGGTGGAAGTGAGCCTCTGTACAGATTTGCTAGTAGCATGTCCACTTGCAGCGCAGGAGAGGATACTTGCTGTGCATGGGGAAGTCCTGGGGCCAGAAATGGTGAGGTGCAGAGCAGGGGCTGGGAAGCACCATTGCCTTTCTTCTGCCACAGGATTACTGTCTCTCTCCAGCAGCATCCTTGGCTGAGCAGCAGTGAGACTCTGCAGGCCCTTGGTGTGGAGAGGTCAGTGGTACAGAATATCCCACCGTACCCAGACAGCAGGCTTGATCCTGAAGATTTTCTTTAGACATCTCTTAATGACAGAGAAAGTAGCAGCAGGAATGTAATCTGGGATCTGCTAAAGACCAGTGGAAAGATGTTTTTTCACCTTGGCAGCATGGTTCAGGCACATTTCCCTTTCACTGACCCACTAGTGATGAGGGTCTGAGTTCAGCTGTGCTCTAAGGATTGCAGATTGCCAAAGGCAGACCAACCCAAGTTGGTCACAAAGAATCAAATCATTGCAACCTGCAGATATGTGTCTTTGGGTAGGGGCCAAGCTCAGCTTCACTACACATAAGTGAGACTTGTGCTGGGGCTTACGGCTAAGTAAGCCATACTAACCCCAGCCATACCATACACTAGAACTATATTTGTTTGTAAGGGTCCTGTGGCAAGTAAAAGACAAAAATTACCCTGGGAGGTGAAAGTGGTTGACATGAGGTTGTCCTCTGTGTCAGGCTGTGATCATTTAGATGAGTTCCTCTGATGGCACACCTTGCCAAGTAATCCATAAAAGAGCTGTGCGCAAGCAATGCTGTAGTTTAGACCTGCCCATAACCAAAGCCCCTTGCAAAAGGAAGCATAAGTGTCTTTACCATAGCCCACACAACTGTAAGGCCTGTTCTGGGCTCCCAGCTGCTAGCAAGAATTGCTCTGCTGTTAATTCATGATCCAAGACACATTATTGTTGCAGGTGAACCAAGGTAACAGCAAAGCCCTAGGCTCTGGTCTGGGATACCTGGAACACATTTGTCAACTGATTGAGAAGATTGGGCAGCTGCAGGAGCACAACATGCGTCTCCAAAAGCAAGTTTGCAGCTTGCAGAAAGAGCAGAAGATCAGCCAGATAAAAGAGGTAAGCAGACACCATAGTATCTTCAATTAAATTATATACTCAAAGCCCAGGCCCAGATTTAAAGTTCCAAGTTTGTGTAAGAGAAGATGCTAATCTACTTGACCACGTACTCACCTGGGCTGGGTGCGCTGGTCTTCAGGAAGCCTTTACCCACCATAGTGGGCTCACCTTCCCTTAGGGTGGGCTTGGGTTTCTGTTCTTGTTCAGTTTTGTTTCCCAGGTGTGCTTGTTTCTGTTGAGTTAAAAAGTGTTCTAACTTCATATGATGGCCAGCTCGGAGTCAGTAGCTTTTACTTCTCTACAGCTCTAAACTTCCCAATAACATATCTCCCCATGTCAATGCTATCAAAACAAAATCCATGGTACTCCATAGCAATTGTGTTTTGAATTAAAAGCTCTTTCTTTTCCTTCTGGTTTCAAACTGTCAAAATCACAGAATTTCCCACAAAACAGATACAGTGGGAAAGAGAAGCAGTGGTACTACTACCCGACTCCATAATCTCTTTCCCTTACTGCACTTCTGAGATGCCAAATGAAGAATCTCTGACATGAAACATCTCAGCGTGTCCATTTGTCTTTTTTATCATCCAGACCTAGCTAGGGAATTTGACTGAAATTTGCAGATTATTTCAGCATCCTCCTAAACAGCATTTTTTAGCCCCTGCGTATTTCGTTCAGCAATATCCCACCTCTGCTTCTAAGTTCTTTATTTTGGCCATCACACCAGGTTTCCAGCTTTTTTCCTCCCCTCCCTTTCTATTTATTTTATCACTCCTAAAAGAACAGAAGGGGTTTGTCACACTCAGCTATTTCTTCCTAGCCATGCTGTGGCGAATCTTTTATTCTCCCGACAGTGTCATTCCTCCCCTAGTGCCACCTGCTGGGACTGGATCTGCAGTAGGTGACTGACTCCTCTTCAGAGCCAAAGAAAAGTTGAATCAGGTTGCAGAGTAGCCCGTCATTTCCATGTACCCATCTCTTATGTTCAGAGGAATGCAGCCTCCTACATAGAGCCTGGGAATTGTTAACGCATTTCCTGAAGCTTTACGACTGTGAGTCATTGCTCAAAGTAACTCTTCCAAGCTGCGAATTCAGGGTCAAATCCTCATCTGGCATATATGCCCCCTCCTTCCCAGTTTCTACTGAAATAAAAGGCACAGTGTTTTCTTTAAATATTTTGAAACTTGGGTCTTTGTATTTTCCAAGATGTCTCAGCTATGCCTTCTCAGCCATATTTGTCCCCTACTGTTCAGTGGGGAATTGGACACCTAGATGTCCAACTGCATTTGCACCATGCTCTGCATGGGTGTTCTCTTTCAGGTATCTCTGTGGTTCCTCCATCTCCTGTCATGATGGAGCTCCTATAAATGATGGAGCAGCTCTCCATCATTTTCGTCTTCAGAGTCACAGCCCCTCTGTGTAGAAGAGGAACACTATACTACACCCATTTGCCATGAGATGTGAATGTTGCTGTCCACATCACATTTTGGAAGGCATCCTAAGGCTGCTTTCCAAATCATGTTCAATCTCCATGCAGACTACAAGCATAGAAAGGATTCCATGCCTCAGACGCATCTGTGGAAGATACAACCCCAAGAGCAGAGATGGGTTGATGTAGTACTAAGAGCTGGCCGTGAGGACTGTAGGTAGCCAGTGCTCCCAATGATGTTCTTGAGAGCTGTACAGACATCACTACAGAAACTGATGACATTTTGATCATGGGATGCAAAGGGAACATAGTTACTCCACATTCTTTGGTTTACCAGGAAATCTTTAATGCTGTGGGCATTAATGCATCTTTCACCAGACTTTCAAGCCCAAAGGTAATGTGAAGTGCCATGCTGCTGTGGCGTGTATCCAGAAGAGATGTTACGTTAAAACTGTCAATGCCTTGGGGCTCTCCAGAGGTGCTAAGTTGGTGTTGCCCTGTCCTGGTTCCAACACCAATAGCTTGGTTCCCTTTCCACTTCGGCTGGATAAAGCTCTACCTGCTTCCTGCCATGATAAACTCTTGTGTGACATGGTTGTGCAAGGTAGAAAATCTTCCCTGCCCACCACAACTAGAGCAGAAGTACAGCAGCTGAAGTACCAAGTACAGTGAATCTGACTGGTAATATGCAAGCAAACAATGGCACCCCATCAATAAAAATACAAGGTATTGTCTGTGCACATTCCAAAGCAAATAGTGCTGTCTTAAAATGAGAGTCATTATTGTAACAGATCTGTTTATTTACACAAATGCCTTAGCTGAGCAGCCCTGTGTTTAGAAATTTGTATTCAATTCCTTCTGGGAAACAAGCGTGAAAGATGCTGAGTTAATATAAGTTGAACATCAATGAGCCCATGAAAAATTCTATGTTGCCTGCTCCAGGCTGCTTAGCCTTTTATAAAATTAAATAATTTGTCTGGGTTCTGATGGTTCTCAGGAAAACATTGGGCATCCTTCACTGTAATGACTGCAATTTCTCTGTACCATCACACCACCTGGTTACCTTGGGCCATTGCAGCCTGAGAGTCTGCATGCTTTCCTTTTGTCTGGTGTAGGAGTACATTCTTCAGCATTGCTCCTGTGGAGCTGCCAGTGTCCTCAACTCACACCAAGACATGAAGACATCTTTTGCTGGGAGGAGCAGACCTCACAGCCTTTTAGTTCAGACTGGAAACCCATCCGATCTTTCCATCATCCCAGAAATAGGAGCAAACACTGAAAAGCTGAGCAGCTGCAATGGTGAGTTCGAATGCCTCAAACCTGTCCTCGTGCTTGCCACCAGTTGGTGAAATAAGCTGACTGGCAACTTCCTTTTCCTTAGGAAAGACAGATGAGAACAGAGCAAGTTGTTAAAGGAGCTAAACTTTAGCTGGAAATCTAAGAAATGCATTTTAAAATCTACTCCTAGGATTTTAACACTTACTGCTTCATATGTATGAAGCAAGACTCTTTGCTCTGCAGCTGTGGCTACAAAGATTAGGACAAATGTGTTACAAAATGGGTCTCTCTTTCAGAAACTTAGCATGCTCAAATGGATTTGTTAGTGGAGTCCCTCCATTTGGCTTTAAAACACCACTAGCCAAGGTAGAATTTGATCCAAGATGGAAAGCCTTATGCCTGTTGTTAGTCTCATACCCTCTCAAGCAGGCACAGAACACAGAACATTCCTAGAGGATGACTTATTCTATATAGACCAAGTAGAAATAAGCCCCAGCTGCAAAGCTTGGATCCAGAGACCAACTTTTCCTGAAGGCTGAGAAAGACTGGGCTCAGCCTACTGATGATAAAGCCAGCTGAAAAGTCTGGATCCAATGTTAGATGTGAGCCAGCCCACTAAGCAAGGCTGATTAGTTTATTTCAAACCTTGGACTTAAGCCTGCCTCTAATACCTGGTGAAATGCAGAACATCAATGCACCTCCTAGCAGGGTTGAGTCAGAGTGTAGCTGGCCTTTGGGATCTCAAGTGCTGAGCAGTTTCAGAGCTCTTTCCTGGCAGTTTCAGAGCAGGCCTGTAAGGAAAATAAGACCATGAGGAAGCAATTAGAAAGTCCTGTTGTGGTCAGACACTTTTTTGGAGCATTTATCTTCTTTCCACTGCAGCTTTGCATGAAAGCAAATGGGGTCTCACCCCATTATTAAGTCTCTAGGGTTCTCATCCCATCTGGAGTTGCAGCTTGCTGGCAGCATTGCCCAGAAGCTGTCCTAACAGGACATTGATGAGAAACATGAGCAAATCATTGCATTTCATTGCAGGAAGTGAGAGATACCCAGAATCAGGAAACAGCCAACCAATGGTGGGACTCAGGAAGTTGTCAAACAATAGGAACAAGGAGAATGAGTACAGAGAAGCTGGTAATATGACTGAGGTACAGGCTTTTCCATCAAAGGACCCTGCAGTAAGAAAGGTGAGTGATAAGCTTGGATTCAGACTCCAAATGGGATGTGTGGGGGAAGTGGGAAGTTCTGCTCAGGCAGATCAGAATGGGGTGCCATGAGAACAAGCCAACCCCATCTCGTAGTGAATGGTGCTGGGCAGTGCGGGCCAGGCTGCTCTATGCCTCTCGGCTCTCAGCCTTATAAGAAGTCAATGGCTATATCTTTATGCTAAGAAAAGCACAAGCAGAGCAGTGGTGCAGGGGAGTGGAGCACTGCAGATATCAGCATGGGCTTTAGCCCTCACTACAGGTAATGCATGAACTCTGCCTAAGTATCTTCACTACTGCTACTACCCAGATTAAACCAACTACACATTCATTACCACATATAAAAAACCTAGTAGGTCAAATCTTCATTGACAACACTTAGTACCAGCCTAGCAGCATATCAATATAATTAGCTCCAGTCCGCAAAACATGTTTCAGGGAGCCAGGATGAATTCTTTTCCTCTCCCTTTTTTTCACATTGTTTGTGGCTGCCTCAGCTTTTTCAGGTTCTGTTGGGGTTCAGAACAGCTGAAATATCAGGGCAGAGGCTCTAATCACAGTATTCCCAGGCTGACAGGAAAGAGGAAGGAGGAGGTGTCGCACAGAAAGACCTTCTAATGAAATTTCCACCCCAAAGTTGCAAATAAGTTGCAAACATTTTGATGAAACATTTCAGAATCAAATCAAGGCAGAATCCTAGAAGGTGCTCTGTGTTCTGACTTGTGTCCAGTGAACTTCTGGAGTGCAAGCATTATATTAAGCAAATAGGAAGCCCTGATGATTTCACAGAACTGCAGAATCAACTCTTCAAACTAAATCCTCATGCTCTTTTTGTTACAACACACCTTAGTATTGTCACTTAGTATTGCATTTTGTACCCTGAGCATTAAATGCCCCATTTACTTCTAAAGTGCAGATACTACGTGGGAATCCTGCTACACAAATCTGGCACTACTGGGTGTTGTACACATGAACTGGCAGTCTAAATACAAAAGAGAGGCAAAAGGTGGAGGAGGAAAGAAGGGATTATCACACATGTGAGGGACTGAACTGTAAAGAGATAAAGGACTTGACAGAGGCTATGGGTGGACTCCAGGACAGAGCTGAGAATACAGTCTGTTCCCAGCACTGTTGAGATGATCTGTCTTATTTATCAGTGTATTTGCCTTTTGTTTTTAGGGTCTGGACGTCAGCAAAAACATCTCGGTATGTACTGCCTTTCCAGAATATATTTAACTAGTACCTGCTTTAGCATGGACTAAACCCCTGTGTAGTGCATGATATTATACATGAATAAAAAAAGGTTCACTCACTCCCAATGTTTACTTATCAAAGTAAGAGACAGACATATATGATGACTTACTCGCATGTCGTTTGCTGTTCTCTCACCCCCGCTGCAGACAACAGCTAGCTAGCCTTCAGGAACAGGAAACTGCTCAGGCTTTCTGTGACATGAGCAGTGCTTGTTTTTCTGGGATACCACCAGCACAATAAGCGACTAACTGCTGAGACCTCCAAAACCCTTCCACAGGACACATTAATCCTAGTAGTAAACACAAAGGTTTGATATTTTCATGAGTAAACAGTCTCACAGGCAATTAACTCAATAGCACAGAAACCGGTGTTGCAGTTTTCAGCTCCCAAGGTGGTCACAACCCATGGAGTAATGGCTCTGCTGGTGGCACAGTGGGAAGGCACCTCCGGACCTGGCAGAACAAAGCCCCAAATGTGACAATGGTTTCAGAACTTCATTAGACGGGAACCATTTCTTCCCACTACACTAGTCCTGGGGCATGATCGTTTTTGTTCTGTTCCCAAGGTTTTCCAGCCATTACTTTAGGAAATTTAAAACAATGTAGCAAAAAAACCCCCAACAACCTATTAAATTTTTTGGTACGTGGCTCCTTTACAGTTCAAGAGTCCAGATGAGCTCACAGCCTGAAGAGAATAAACATCAGGGAGGGCCTCATGGGACTCTCTGACCTCCTGATAATCTCTATTAGCATTTCAAATGTAAGTGCCCAAGAGCTGCAGCTTGCAGACCTGACAGGAAAACAAAGGCTTGATCTCTTCTAATTCATGGTCCACAGAAGTCATCAACTTGAAAAGGGCTGATACCAATGCACCTGGCCTAATAGAAAGGAGAATGGAGTCAAGCTGCTTTTTTGTGTTGTTTTTGTTGTGAAGGCCCCCTGGGTGCATATGAGTAGGTAGGAAACCAAACCTTTAGCACAGTATAACAATAAGGTAAAACGTGCCATTTGGCAGCCACTCACTCGACAGTGAAGTGCCTTCACTCTGTGAAATCTTGGGTCAGAAAGAACAGGAGTGTCCTAGTAACAGAACAGTTTGGTAACAAAATAGAAAAAGGATGGTATTAGTGACAGTTGATCCATCCTGTCTCATTGTGTCCCATACAAGTACAGGCTGGCCACTGGGCATCATTGCAAGGTGGGGGGGGGGGTCCCGGTACCTGACTCTTATCTGTCTGAAATAAGGAATCTCCCCTCTTCCTACCACCCTGGAGTACCCTGAAGTGTCATATGTTGGCCAGATGAGATCTGCCAGCAGCTAGCCTTTGGTCCTTCACGTTGTGGCTTCTTTTTGCTCCCTAGGGTGAGAGCCATGCTTGGGGGAGAATGAAAGATCTTATGAGGAAGACACGTCTGAGAAACCAGAACAAGCTGGGTCTGTCCTCTGCCGCTCTGAAGAGGTCCTGTCCACAGCTGTACAGGTAAGGCAGAGCTGTGGGAGATTTTCGGTTAGTCTTTGGGAGGAGGTGATGGGAGGTTTACCTCTGGTTGCTGCTGGCTGGAGAAGACCTCTCCTTACCCTTGGTCCATTGCATGTAGTGATCCTGGCCAGCAAAGCGATTTGCCTCCTTGGTGCCTCAGGTGCTCTAAGATCCTAACTGGATAATGTTACCTGTGTGAAAATTATGGAAATGTTAGAGTCCCTAAATGAAGATACTTACCCCCAGCAGGGCAAGGGCATGTTGACAACTAGTCAGAGCCATTCTATAGGGTAATGACTTGTCTTTCTGCTCACTCCTGAGTATTGCAGTCAAGGTTAATGCTGTCCTCTATCCACCTTCACACTTTCCATCTAGTGGAACTGTAATCCATCTTGCGTCTGACATGTGATGGGATGGGACAGTCAGGATCAGCTGGAAGTTTTCCTGTCAGAAGAAGATGACATGAAGTTTGCTGAGAGTGTGCTTATGGGCAGGATGTGCTTGTTGCTGGAGATAAACGTTTGGGTCAAGCAAGGTTTAATTTCTGTTAAGAAATCTGTGCTGGTCCCTTGGGCAAGTTTGTCTACCAGTTTAGTTACAGCCTGGCCTCTGAGCTATGCTGTGCAGTGCATGTCTCTCTGAGGTGATGACAGTGCTGCCAGCTACCCCTTGCACAGATATTTCCTGTGTGTTTGCCAAGATCTCCCAGCTGGTCTAGTGAATTTGGGTTGTTTGTGTACATAATCAGGTAACAGGAAGAGACTGGGTATCTTACTCACCAAAGCAGAAGCATGACACGGAGTTGCATACCTCCATGTGTTTTTTCAGCTGAGGTCTCAGTAACCTTATGTGAAACAGCTCAAATGTGCTTAAGCCCTCCTCAGATTTTAGAGGGGGTGGTGATGGGGGAACAGCAGTTGTTTAAGCACTCAGGAATGTCCCATTGTTCCCCATAGCCTCTACCTACCTTAAAAAACGCACAAGGGAACAGGGAATCTCATAATTACATCTGGAAAAAAAATCCGCTGTAGTTAATGGAGTGATTTTTCCAGCTGGGAAAAGCTTGGTTGGAGCCCAAGCACATGTAACAGGCAAGCTTCCTCCTATTGTTTGAGAAACTGAAAGAAACACAAAGCAGAAAGAGATCAAACAGTTCCATCTAAAATAGATGGTAAACCAGCTGGGGTAAAACCACAAACTCTTGGGAACCTTCCCTCCAAACCTGAATAGAACCAGGATTTTATTTGGGTTTCAGAAAAGTCATGTCTCTGTGATATCCCATTTGTCCCTTTCTCTGCAGCACTGAGGACACTGAGAATTGCAGGCTAGGTCCTCAGCTTCATTGGGCTGACTCCAACAGGGTCAGCCCAATAGCTCCTAACAGAAACAGCTTTTGCGACTTCCGCATATGTATTGGACAGCTACTACTGCCATGGAAATGCTGTATAGCAAGATGCCAAGTTGATGATTTCTTTCACCTGGCTGTAACTGGACAGCCCCAGATATCTCATACACTGATTCTTCCAGGCTGCTTTCCATAGCTGATGAATGGCCTTCTCTTTTCTTTCACTAACTTTCTTCTCCCATATATCTACATAAAACCCTTGCCTCTACTCATGCCCTTTATCTCCCTTCACTGCCTCTTCTCCTGCTTCCTACCTTTTATTCCCGAGCCGTATCTGCATTTGATCTTGCCCTTTTTGTCCCACACCCTGAAACAGCAGTGCACACTGGGCTTTTCACCAGTGCCTGAAAAACCTGGGCACCTTGCTCCTATGGCATTTTGGATACATAGCAGCCCTCAGCTCCTTCGAAATAAAAAGTTAGGTTTAGGGTTAGTGACAGGGCTTCAAATGCTGCTGGAGAAAAAATGAAGCCCTTCCTGCAGTGGAATGGCAAAGCAAGAAAATCTTGCTTGTCTACAGCTCTTGACAAAGCAAACATTGAAGCCCTGATATTCTCAGAATTTAAAGCCACTGTCTTTGCTTTAATTTATGAAACATGTTTGTCCTGGCTCCGGTTCTGTTTGTACATGCAGGCATATGGAATTGGCTGGCTTTTGCTTACCCAGGCTTCCTTGGTCACAGAGACATCTCCCAAGGTGTTTCACTGGAAACAGGTCGGAGCCTGATGCCCTGTATTAACATACAGCTGTGAAGGAAGCAGAGAGGTGCCTTCCAACCCAAACTATTCTATGATTCTCTTTGTTGCTTTTAACACCCAGTCATTTGGGCAATTAGGGAAAGTCTCTTTGTTTTTGTTTTTATAACTAGGTCAAAGCAAATCCCCTTTCATGCTCCCACTCTGCTCTGATGAATGATCTACTCAGGGCAGTTGTTTTGGTTTTCTTTTTTATTTTCTTTTTTTTTTCTTTTTTTTCTTCAAACATCCACAAAATAATTCTCAGAGTAGAGATAACTTCGTTCTTCCAGCAGGAGAGGGGGGCCTGCCAAGGTAAACGTACTGGCACAAGACTTGGTGGTTTGTCATACATTGCTCTGAACAGGCTCCGGTTTTCATTTCATTTTTCTTTTCCTGCTAGTACATTTACTCCTGCAAAGCAAAATTTTGTGCAAAGGGCCAGACCAGGCAGATGAGTGACTTGATTATAGTGTCGTGAACTTAAGCAGCACATGGGCCTGGATCTGACCTGTGGCAGGAAAAGTAGATTTCTTCCCCAGATCATTGCAGAATAATGCCTCCACAAAGAGCAAGGAATTACTTCTAGCTCAAATGACCCCCAAGACAAAAACTTGTTGCCCTTCCAAAGTGACTAGTTTGATAATGATAACAGATGATATGGTCAAATGCTTGCCCTTGTTAAACAGTTACAACCTGATGCTGCTTTGAACAGCCTGACATGTGAAAGTTGGGCTGAAAGTTATGCAGGAGCCAACCTTGATCAAGTTATTGCCTGTATGTCGCCACTCCATCTGACATTATAAAATGTGTGAAGTTGGCTCTGGCTACAATTGCGTTACAATCTCCAAAACCCAGGGTCAAGGAGAAGCAAATTAACACATTTACATAATTTTTACTTACTTTCCCTACCTCCCTTTGAGGACAAACAGAGAAACATACAGCCTTCCACTGCTTGCCATTACTGCTGCCGAGAAGCAGACTGGCCCAGCAGTTTTTCCAGCCCTGGCATAGATACAGAGGCAGCTATCTCATTGGAAGTAATTGTGCTCAGGAGCTTTTCTGACGCTAGCCCCAACCACCTGGAAAGGCAGGATCTAATTTGGGAAGCTTTGGGCAATCCCATTCTGGCATTCCAGTGCAGACACACCTACCTGTGTATCTGTGGGAGTTGCAGTTTTAATGTAAACTGCGTGGGAATGAGCTAACCTCAAATTATGTTATCTTTCATGGTAAGGATGCTAATTTCAGTTTGACAGCCACCAAAAGCTTGCTGCGATACGATAACTGCTTCGTGGTTAAGGTAAAGTAAGTTAGGAAGGACAGTGCAGTTCTAACATGACAATTCCCATCTTCATTATTGTATAGCAAAGGCTGAAAAGGGCCCTAGAGCTGCATATCTGGGTCCAAACACTGCCCTTCATGTGGGAAATTACTACTGAGAGATCTCTGTGCTCAAGGTTGTGAAGCAGATGAAGAATTAAAGAATAACTTCAAGGCAGACGTTTGACAATTCCATTGAAAAAGAATTAAAAGCTGAACAAGATAAAAATCATACAACATTTAGGTCAAAAAGAAAAGAAATTTGTAGCTGGCAAAATAAAAAATCTGCACCACATGAGTCAGGATTTTGAGTTGAAAAATTTGTAAAATGAAGGATTTGAAGCAAATAGATGTTACTATTATTTTAAATAAATAGCTTTGAAATACTGTATTAAAAAACCCCACAAAAGTACAGCTATTCTTTCTTAAACAGCAGCTATTTTTCAAAAGCGTTCCAGAAGGTTTGTCTTCCATAGCTCCCAGAGGGATGAGCTATTACAACCAAATAGGATGCATTACACTTATTTCAATCGTATGTAATAAATAATGAACAAAAAAAATAATTTGGAGACAGTCTGCAGCTAGCTCACTGTTGTTCTTCAAAATGTCTCATTTCCTACTTACTACTTCAGGCCAGAGTTTTTAACTTCTCTGTGACATTCATCCACCAGTCTCTCCCCTTCGCTTCCAGCTAGACAGAAAATAGTGGTTGCTGTCAACAAACTGATGTTTGTATTCATCCATTATATTGTGACTCTGTGCCAAGTGCTGCATTTTGTAGCTCTTTTTTTCCCTTTTGTATGCTGCCACAAATATTTGGACAGTATCTGTTTTGGAATGTCAAACTGGAGAGGGGGAAGCTGCTCTGGGTGCAGCTTGGATGTTAAATACATATGCACAGCATATTAATACTAAAAGCACAGCCATGCATTCTGACTGCTGGGTATCAGTTTTAATTGTATTTTTCCCTTTCTAAGGCCAGATATTATGTCTTCAGAGCTAAGGAAAACTGAGAGGAACTCCATGATCGTTCTGGGACAAAATACAAAGAATGAAAACATATGGCCTTTCTGATAACCTGAGTAGAACAAGGTAAAATAAGTAAAGCAGCATGTGTTTCTTTGTGGGATTGAGGGGGGTTTTTGCCTCTTCTCAGCACAGTAATGAGACAGTCCTGTTCCTTCATCCAGAAATGCTCCAACACAAAAGGACAAAAACATGTCAGATTTTTGAAGTTCAAATTATATGGATTCATGCCAGCTTAGGACTGGCCCATATACCTTCATTTTAATAGTCCTCGCTTTGACAAAAAGCAAAACCAAACACAAAACACAATTTAAAGGTATCTGTAGTCATATAGGCTACATCATGCAGCCTTTTTGTAAGAAGTGCAGCAGCAAATTCTTACATCTGCAGTCAGTTAAAAGACTCCCAAATAATAAGCCAACCAGGTGTCTTGGGAAAGAAATAATTTGCCCATAATCAAGACTAAAAGAGAACCAGGCTCAGCCTCATTTTCCATCTTCCCAACTCAGCCCACGGGTTAAATACAGAGAAACTTTTGCTGGTCTCTCATATTCACTACGTTTCTGTTTCAGAAAGGCAAAATGGAACACCAGTGGACACAAACCCAAGAACCCCAAGGTTACTTTGCGCAACCTGCATCCTGCAGTTGTCAACAGAGCAACTCCACTTTGAGTATTGGAAGGGAAGGAGAGAAGGGGGAGGTAGAGAAGGATGTGTGGACTTTTCTATGCTCAGCTATGCACAGTTTTGCTCCCGAATCTGAAATACAGTCACAGAAGTCAAGCCACAGATGAAAATTGTTGTTAGTGTCTGGACAATGTAAACGATAGAGATATGGAAACTCTTCCTCCTCCTCTCTGGGTTAGAAACACCATTACTGAAACATTGAAGCTTTTAAATTGTCATAGCTTTCTGGGGACCTTCTCCAACTGAAATACATTTAAACTTTATGGGACACAGCAGCATCTAGAAGGGTGCCAGGGACTCATTGCCCAGTGCAGAAGTGGCTGTTGGAAGGACGGTGTCCTCTTGGGGTGGGCTGAGTGGCAGTCTCTGTGTGTCCCCAACATAGCTCCTCCATTCAGAACGGCATCTGACCAACTGTGCCATTTTACTGGACTCTTAACAGGAAAACCATGTCTGTAAAGCCAAGACTTCCTACAAGGCCATTACTGAATCCACCACTAGCTTCTAATCCTGCAAGCCTGCTCCTTCTGCAGAGGCCTCTCGAATCTAGTGCTGCCCTACAGACATCATGCACGTTCATTGCAGAGATCAGAGTGAGGAGCACTGTGGGAAGTAGCCTTTAAAGAGACCAGAGGGTTCATCTGAGGAAACACCTCAATTTCACCAGGCAGCCCAGCTCTTATGCTTTTTTGGGGAGGGAACCAGGCTTGAATTCCTACTTCTAAGTTACAAGTTAAGTCCTCTGGCTGTGCAGGTAGGATAGTAATTTTGCCAAATAGGTCAGCCTATGCTCTCACTGCTGGGAAAAGGCAAGAGGGAGCACAGATCTGCAAGGAAGAGTTAGTAAAACATATATCCTTTACAAGCTGCTGGTCTTTAGGGCCCTGTTAACAATCATGTAACAGTTGTAACAGTGGCCATGATTGGTGGCTGACCTACTGCCCCATGTCCACTGATTCCAGACTCAAGAGACAGGCAGCCCATGCTTCTGAAGGTCCCATGGTTGCAGTGGTCTCTGCAGACCAGCTCTTACTGGTATTAGCACAATAATTAAGGTACATAGAGGAAAGATTTAAACAAATAAACTTTGCCTCTTGTTAGTAGATCATTCTACCCTCTAAATTACAATGCAAGTGGAAGTCAAGCAGTTGCTCTTTCAAAATCCTTCCATAACCCAAACATGCCTGGGAACCAAGATTTGAGAAGCTGTCAGGAATGGATCAACTTTAGCAGGCTTGGCCTTTCAGTAACAGATGTTTCCCCCTTGCCCACTAGGATCAGGTGGAGGCCTAGGAGTCTGCTAAACCAGAGCAGGATCTCTTCTGAGAATCAAAGCTCCCCAGTCACACTCTTCCAGGCATCTGTGGTTTGCAGGAGTAAAGGCAGCAGCCCAGTCCTGGTTCTTCACATATCAGAAGGGTTGTTACTTAGCATGTCCAAAACCACCACCAACAAAACAAACAAAAAAAACCTACCAACCAACACCCTTCCCCCCCAAAAAAACCCCAAAACAAAGAACAACTGAACCACCAAACCCAAAACCACCCACCCAATAAAAACCCCAAAAGCTCTGTGCTGACTCAAAGTTAGCACCCTAAAGTAGGTGCTATGTTTAATATTTCAGTTGTAGCTGCTGCAGGACTTGGTTATTCACTGTATATCTTGCTAGCTTCATCCAAAGCTAGAAAGATTTATAACTTGATTATTCTGTGAATAGTCTGTATATCTCCATAAATACAGGGGACTAAAATCCTGCATTAACTTACACCCTCCATTATCCCTCCAGCTTTACAGAGTCTGTAAGGAATGTGAATCAGTGTAAACTGAATTTGAAGTGTTTTAAGATGTAGCATCGTGAACTGCTATTTCCAACCACCACCATTCACATTATAAGTTTGTGGGTTTTTTTTACTAAAAT
The DNA here is from genome assembly GCF_012275295.1 of Melopsittacus undulatus. Classification (NCBI taxonomy): domain Eukaryota; kingdom Metazoa; phylum Chordata; class Aves; order Psittaciformes; family Psittaculidae; genus Melopsittacus; species Melopsittacus undulatus. Next base: position 90,627,513 of record NC_047530.1, read on the forward strand.
GAACTAGCACTCTTTTTTATTATAGTATTATATGAAATATATTCATGTATTTTCAGAAATATATTTATAAAATGTAACATACTGTATAGTTCTCCATTACAGAATGCATTGTAATACAAGCATAAGAAATTTAATAAAAGCATCACTACAATAGTTTTCACATATCTTATTAATGAAGCCCTGGATGGTAATATAGTAACTGCCACATTTATAGTTTCAGGTGAACACAGGTAGGCAAGAAAGGAACTGTTACTCCACACTTTCAAAGAACTTTAGCTCTGGAAAAGCAGCAAGCTTGTTGTTTTGAGACTGGTGCTGTTTTCAAAGACCCAGACAGCACAGAGATCCTTTGGAAAGCTCAGGCCACGTGTGATGTTCAGTTTCAGCAGCCCTATATTCAGTGCTTCCAAAGCCACAGATGAGATAGAGCAAGGCAGCACACACCACCCCCAGAGGAGAGGGTGAAGGCTCTAGTGACAAAGTATGCAGACACTCAGCATCAGGGTTTCTTCCCAAAAATCTGGTTTAATTATCAGCACCACACAACAGGCTCAGCAGAGAGGTGCTGGCTTCAAGGCTGTTTTTCAACAGCTTCCTTCATTCACAGCCGACAGCAACACCCTGAACAGGGCAGCTTTTCTTCACGTGCAGGAGCCAAGGCCAGTATCCACAGCAACCCACACCTGGTTATACACCTTCAGCTGTATAACCAGGCAGTGTAGAGTGAAGCTAAAGAGGGTGCCAATACAAGTCATATAGGTTACTCAAAAGAACATAAAGGAGAAATCAATGAGACCCAACTAAAGAAAGTAGAGGCTGGGGGATGGGGAGGAGACAGAAATGCACCTGTGGAGGCAGGAAAAAAAAAAAATCAGCCCCTACCCCCCCCCCCCCCCCCCAAAAAAAAACCAACCAAGAAATCCAAACAACCCAACAACCCACACTTTTGCAATTTTACCTCCTGCAGAATGGAGCTATGAAAGCCCCAATATCCGAGTAGAGAAGGACAGGCTAGGAAGATGGGGACAATGCACCGGGGGGTGAAATGTGTGTTGCCTATCTTTCACCCAGTACCAGTGCTTCACACACACCCCTCATCCCACTGCTGCTTACAGCCTTCCCCTCCTGCTAGGGACCAAATACCAAGCCTTAAGCACAGGATACTTCCTGGATTGGCTTGAGGGAATTAAGTTCACTCCTCTGCTCTCACCTCCACTTATCTATGCATGCGCCCTACACTCAGAAGCAGGGCCATTACAGAAAGATCCAGCTCTGCAGCAGAACCTACCTGATCCCCAGAGACTATGTGCCCAGAGCTCCCTACCTCTTTGGGATGGTTCAGCAGCCCCATGGAGGGCAGCAGGGAGCAGCTGGGCAGGGACTTTGCTCTCCAGTCCCTTCAGTCTTCACCCAGACACGTAAGCTCTCTAATCAACTATTTTTGTCTACCTTGCAGGGCATAGGAAGACTCCATCAGCAGCAAGGAAGGTGTGTAGATCTTGGCTAACACACACTGCTAAAAGTGCCAGAGCACCCTGCCTGATGTACTGGAAAGGTGTGGTCTATATTACTCTAATTGCACAGTTAATTAACATTACAGACAGCAGCTAAAGACCTGTCATTAGGAGTTTACACTCTGCTTTCCCAAACAGATCACAACCTGGGCCAAGGTCATTTAGTTGCCAGAGTCACTCCCTAAGGGATGAGGCTGTTTGACCTATATCCAGATGAGGATTTCTCCAGCTTGTGATCTCGTTCACCCTCCCACCATACAACTCTTATACATACAGTGTTATCTTCCGATTACATTTTCAAAACAGGCAGGATTTAAGAGCACGGGTTATCCTGGAAGTAGCAGGGAAGAACAGCTCTGCTAGAGAACCAGAAACATTGTAAGATGATTCAAAAAAATTCTTGCTGGAGAAAGAAAAGAATTAAAAGTAGTTCCCAGCATCTATTAATGCTTTCCAACTGCAGTATTGGCAGTGGCCAGTTACATAGAAAAATATCTCAACCAAGGCACTCTTCAGTCCTTTGCTTCCATGTATACAGGAGCTGCTCTTCTACTTTAAAGGCCCCTGAAAGGTATGAAGACTGCTCTCCTGTCTTTTAACAGGGGGAATTTTTAATATAGCCCAGGGGTGGGGGAAGAGGGAGACAACACACTAATAATTTCTAATAAAGGGGGCAGAGGAGGAAAGAGAAAAATACTTTTACCTTCCCCTCTGAAGTACTTGCTCAAGGGCTATTCCATCAGCTCTAAGGGGATCTCAGTGTGGGTGCAAGCACCAGAGCTCCCCCAGCTTGGGCAGGAAGTAGGGTGGTGGACCCCCTTTCCTGCTGCACCATCTGGAGATATTTGCTGGACTTTGTCCATGACCTCAGGAAGCTGAGAATGGCCCTGCTCAGCTGCTGTGACTGACATCACTGCACTGAATTGCTCCTGATGCTCAGAACAGCAAGTTTTCTCATCTCAAAACAGCACATCTGTGGCACTGTTATACCAACAGTGGTGTCAAATTAGCTTTAAACCAAAATCTTTGAAGACTTCATTGTCTGCTTTCACATCAAAGTTTAAAATTAAACTTCAAATCAAGTTTGATTTTTTTCCTGAAGTTCAAACAACCTGGGACCTTTGCTATTTTTTCCAGTTGGGATGAAGTTTCCCTGCTCTCATCCTCCAAAAAGTCCCACCTGCCCTTTTTTGTTTCCAGAGAGAGGTAGGCTCTCATATAGGATCATTAGGAAGGTCCATTTTTGTAGTGCCTTGCCATTCCTGCCTCCAAGTCTCAACACCATATGAACACAACCCTGACTTACCTAGTGAGCTCAGGGACAAGTAGGCAGTTCCCAGCTCTTCTGCACAAATACTGGCTCTGCATCCCCAAAGGAGAAGCAGCTGCAAGTCTTGATTTGGGTTAGTTTTGCTGCACTTCTACACAGTGTTTGAGAGGAGCCAAGGCAAGGACTTCAGGAGGCCACCTTAGCCACTGACACAAATGTGGACACCACCCAGCATCACTCCTCTGTCTCAGTTTGCAGCTTCCTAGCTGCCCTGGTCATTAAAAAGGCTCCCTCTTAACAGCAGCAGTCAGCTCTAGCCCCAGAGCACAGTAAATAGCCAGGAAGTGAGACTGATTCAGAGAAACAGCCTTTGGAAAGTTCTCAGCCAGTTCTCTCTCAGGAGAGTTTTTGTCTTGCAAGCAGAGGCTTTCAGCCAGGGTCCCCAGGACACACTCCTGTATGTGGCTCTGGGCCAGGGAGAAGGAGCCCCACAGACCAAGTGGATTTTACAACTGTTTTATTGCAATATACTGATTTCATGCATTACAGACCCCTTCCTGCGCCACAGCACAGCAGCCACAAACACCATGCACAGAGCTGCCCCAGTTGTTACAGCAGCAAACCCCAGAGCCCAGGGGGCTGCAGTGTTCACATATGCTCCTGTGAGGAGAGAGGCTCCAGTTAACACTCTCCTGGAGAGGCACAGGGATGCCCTCAGGGGCTCAGACTTTGTGTGGGGAAAGACTTAGAGCAGGACCTTCCCCACTTAGAGCAGGACCTTCCCCAAGATGGTCATGCTGATCTGGCACACTTACCAAGGCCATCCTTGGCTGTGTCCCATCTTAGCTCATCCTGGAGGAAAATCACAGGGCCTTTGCTGCAGACATGGGAGACACCATCCTCAAGAGGATGCTCAGCACTCCTTTTATCCCCTACAGAGCAATATGAAGGTTTTACATGGAAGACACATAGCCCTGAAGGTCAGCAGAATTTGTCTAGGTCAGCTTCTCAACACATGAGAAGCTCTGAAAGCCAAGTCAGTACAGAATTAAGAGCCTCTGAAGACCTCCTCAGTAGAAAGTAGTAGGAAATGCCTTTCAAGCTGTCTATGGCTCAAGATAACTAAATCCATACACTACATATCCTACACCCCAGCTGAGAGGTTAGACCCTTGTTGCCCCTTTGGGTGGGAAGCAGGAGGGCTAGGACACTTACTGGCTGTAGCAGGGCAAGTAGTAGTGCAGGACTCCTGTACAGATCTGTGGCACACTGAAACACTGCAGTGCAGGTACACCTAGAAAGAATGGACACATCCTGAAACCACTCAGCCAGTATCTGTAGACAGTTCATACCCTGGTGTGGTGCACTGAGCCTAGTCAGCAGTTAAGCACCCACAGAGCCCCCTGCCCTGTCTCCGCTGGGTGAGGAAAGGCTATTAAAGCCAAAACAAGCAGAAACAGCTCAAGAGATAAAGACAGTTTTATATGAGGAGAACAGAAGAGTAAGTAACAAAAGCACAGGTGATGCAAAGGCAAGTTACCTACTCTGCTCCCATAAGTGGATTGATGCCCAGCCAGTCTGAGTAGCAGCTACATTGGAAGACAAAACCCTCCTGTGTTTATTGCAGAGAATGACATGATAAAGGATGGAATATCCATTTGACCATCTGGGTCAGCTGTCCCAACTGTACTCCTTCCAGCTTTTAGCCTACCCTATGCCTACTAACTTGGGGTTAAAATATAATGCTTGAACAGCAGAGCTAGGAGAGTAAGCCTTGATGCTGTGCAAGCACTATTCAGCAATTAACACAATGTTCTAACTATTAACACAGTTTTAGCCACAAGTAAAAAAAAAAAAAAAAAAACCAAAAAAACCCATAGAACTGCTTCTGAGGGCAAGAGTCCCTATGCGTTGTTATGCAGAAAGTTAACATCATTTCAGCCAGACTCAGTGCACCTGACTACAGAAGAGAAAGCAGAAAGACTGCTTCAGCTTGCTCCGAATACAAGCCCTGTGTAGCCTTGGAGCCCTCTGCTGCCTGCGGAGGGCAACCTCAGCACCTTTACCATAGGCCTTCAAACTCACATCTAGAGTTACAGCACTTCTGACACTTGGGACGCAGCTGCCCAAGCACCACTACACTTTCGTGTGCAAAAGGTTTGGCACGGTTGAAGCACACACCCTAAGCTAGTTCAATAGAACAGTTTAGGCAGCAAGCTAGCCCTTGCTTAAGTAGATATATCTTTTAAGCCCATTTCCTGATGCATCCCTCTGGTGATGCACCTTACCTCTACCACATTAATCTCAGGAAATTAAGTTTCCTTTATCAACCTCTCTCCTCCTGTTTCAGGAGGGGATTTTCTTAGTCTTTTGGCCTCCTCCTCCCAAGAAGGCCAAAAGCCTCCTAAAGTAGTTCTTACTGCTCACATGTTACTTGTCCTCAGTAGGAAGCTAGGCAGCCAGAACACGATCTTACCAGCCCAGAGAGCATCTCTTGAGAAATGGAGTCCACAAAGGTGAATGTGTAGAGGGTGAAACGCTGGTAATGAGAAGGGAACCGCAGTCCTGAGGTAACACTCAGAGGCACCAGCTGTGTCTGATAGTTGTCCCCTGTGTAAGGGCACCTGAGAAGCAGCCAGCAGCAAAAAAAGTGGAAGTCATTCACCTGACCCTATTTACTTGTAGGGATATTTACAAATCACTTACCCATCCACCAAAACAGGCCACTGCAGCTGTTGCTGGGGATTGACACTTGGTGTGGCCCAGCAGTGGTGCAGGACCAAAATCAGGTCTGGGTCTGTTCTCTGAAGGATTTTGACCTCTGCATAAACAGGGTCTCTCAAAGTCTTCAGAACAGGATAGTCACTGTCAGTATAGTAGGAAGTATAGCTTCCATCTGGGATAGAAGAAAACCAACAACCATTTTAGAGCAGGAACAAACAGAAAGAGGGAGCCTGAGAGCATCCTTTATAACCATGGCAATAAGTTCCTGCCAAGGCAGGGAAAAAGCAGTGCTGGATTCACCCATTAAATACTCCTTTATTTCTCAGCAGAGAGCAGAGCTCTGCACCAGGAGGCTTGAGCAAATCCTGCAAACCTATCCTACCTGAGGCAATACGCAGCTCCAAGGACAGAGGACCTGGCTGGGACACAGCAGGGAGTGGTGGCAATGTGAAGACCTGAACACTCAAGGGAACGAAGCTCCCAGTGGTGGAGTAACTACAGCGGACATGTAACCTGGTAGGACAGGAAAGCCCCAAATGAATCAGATAAAGGTCACTCTGATGTCTCCTTCTTCCAAGATGGCAAAGAAACAGCTGCATTAATTAGTTATATCCCCAATCTTTCATCCCACATTTCCTTTTAACACATACTTGAAATTCTTTTAGAGTTCAGATTTAAGCCTATGGAGCTTCACTGATCAGCACCAGCTTTATTCTTACTAACTAGAGACATACCAGACCTTAGCCTACTCTATAGCCCCGTTGTGAATTCAGAGCTAAAGACAAGTAGAAGTTTCTCTAGTGACACTGAACACAACGGCATCCAGCAATACAAGTCCCAGAGTATTACCTGAAAGTGCTATCCCTAGTGACAGAGCCAAGCCTCCCAGACTTCACATCCCTGGATGCCACCAACTCATTCTCATATATGACCTGGTCTCCAGTCACCTGGAAGAGAGACCGGGCACTGTCACCGCAGTAAAGTCAAACTGGATTAACACTGGGCTGAAGAACAGCCTTTGGCTCTGGAAGTCTGCAAGATGTCCACTAGGTAGCTAAAGCCACATCAGGTTGTTCCAGGTCTGCAAGATCCCGCTATTCCAGCCTGGTGATAGCTGTAGCTCTTACCTGAAAAGTGGTGCCACAGGCAGGGAGTGGGAAGTGGTACACAACAAATGCATTGTTTTTCACAACAGGGACACAGCCAGTACTGTGTCCACTGGCCAGTTGCACAGAGTCCAGGATAACAGGTGGCAGGGTCACATCCCGAGAGACAGCAATGGAAAAATGGCCATCTGGTGTGCAATGAGCTGTCACTGGAGAAAAAGATATAACCAATCTTGAGCTCAGGGAGAAGAGGGATGGAAAAGAGGCTCAAACATCACAACAAGGACAAGGCCAGCAAGTCCTGCAGGTTCTCCTGCCTGTCACGCCCAAAGCAACCACAAAGTACAGCAAGACAAGTGTAACCACCTCCAAGACTAACACCAATCCTGGCCATAAGCCAAGCTATGTTGTAATACACATGAGAGAGCTGGGTGCTTCAATAGGACTGAGTATTCTTGACAGCCAAAAACATAGCCCTAAGCCACCTGTAGAACTGGTACACACTAATCCTGCTCTGCCAGGGAAGTAAGGAATCCCAGTCTGCAGCTCCTCCAGGAGGAGAAGAGAGCAGTTGTTCACACTTACCTGTGTTACCAAAGTAACAAGGCATCACCCTATCCCTAGGGTCATAGCAGCAGCCTCGCACTTCACAGTCTCCTTGGCTGACAGGCAAGGAGGCACAGAGCAGTCGGTCTTGGCTGAGGACAGCAGAGCAGACACTGCTGCTTGGAGCATCCAGGGCTGAAAGAAACAGCAGGAGTTTGTAAGGAGTGAGGGCAAAGTCACAGAGAACACTGGTGGAAGGTGCCATGATGATGCAGCATACAGGTCAAAGGAAGCTGGACTCTGATGAGGTTCAAACACATGCCTGGAGCTGGCATGGAAACCTGCTCAAGAAAGATCTGTATTCCCCTGGGGCCCTGTAAAGGAGACTAGACTGCATGGCATCTGTCAAGGGAAAGTGTTCTGGATCAGCTCTGGTAGATAGGAAAATCATTGTATCTAGTCTCTGGCTCAATCCCCAAGTTTACAGGGACTTACACTCAAACTAGGGCTAGGAAACACAAGGAACATTCATTCACCTACTAGCCTGGCAAAGGAGGCACAAGTCCCCAACAAGCGAGTGGCTCCTGTGTCCAAATCATTCTCCAGGGAGTCTTCTGCTCCACAGAAAGTCCCCTTCGCTAATCCACTAACTGACTAGGAATGTCCATCTGAAAGGAAGGGTACCCACTGACACAGATACAAGCAGAGTCTCCCAAAGGGCTGCCAGAATCTTACCAGGAAGGTCCACAGGGCACCTGAGCAGCTTCTCTTCGTGAAGAACTTTTTGTCCAGCAGCATCAGTTTCTTCAAGCCCGACCAGCATGAGGTAATTGCCATCCTGTAGGAGAGCCACACCAGTCAGGGCAGCCAGAGCAGCTGTAGTCACAGTGCCAGCAGAACTCCTGAGGTCGCTTACCCATTCAAAAACATAACAGCCAGTATAGGAGATCATTACTGTCCGGGAGCCATCTGAGGTCCCAAATACCAAGAGCCCACACTCCGAATCATTCTGCAAAGCATGTGCCTTCCCCTCAAGATCTAGAGAAAGAGAAGACAGCAGCAGGGGCTTCAGCATCCTACATTGAATATGGAGTCCGCTACAATCCTATTTTTCCATAAGAAATAAAACTCTAGACAGCATTAGGGTCTGAACCAGCAGAGATGTTTGGGAAAACCCAGCAGCCAAGACTGTCTAGAGCCAAACACAGCACTCCACCACAACCCTCGACTGGTGGGTCATCTAACAGCCCCCTGGCTACACAAGATGCATTGAAGCTGCTAGGCAACACTTCATATCAAATCATTCCTCTTTGTCCTCATTCCAGGCATACCTGTGCACTGTACAAAGACACAGCAGCAACAAAGCCTCTGACAGAATCCTCACTTACCCCAAGCAGTCAACACAAAGGTAGCATTCCCTTCCCAGTCTGGAGATAAGGTGAGCTGCATGCTTTCTTGACCACAAGCCAGCAGGCTGGGATCAGAGAAAACACTACCATGAGCTCCCATAACCAAAGCCAGGAGACCAAGAAACCCCAAGAAGAGCATAGCTTCAAATGCAGTCCTAGATTGTCCTACAACACCCATCCTGCTCCCTTACTAAGGCCCACAAAGCAGGTGCTCTTAGCCTAGCCCTTTTATATGTTGGAGCCAGCTGGGATCAGAAATTCATTGAGTGTCCAGGTGGCTCCACACCAACAATTTAACACCTTCCATTGCCCTCACCTGGCTCTGAACCCACCACAGTCTGTTTGCACCCTTTGAAGAAAACTACAGAGCAGGAACTGATCTTGTGTCAGGAGATGTGTTTGTATTCATCTCACTAAGCTAAGAGGAGCTCATGGGTGCCATTTGCTATAGAGCTTCAGGAGGGTCTTCAAACCCTTTTTTCTGACCCTGAGTTCTTCCCACCACTGGTTCATCCAGGATATCTGCCTGCTTGCCCCTGTGTATTCTGCATGAGTGTAAGAAGCTGAATGACAATGCTCTTTTGGTCTTTTGAAGGTGCCATTGCTTCAAATGCCAGACACAGGGTGCTGACATATAAACATAGAAACAGCCCTCCATGTGAACTCTGTGGAAAACTATGATGCTCAGGAGACTTTGCACACCTAAAAAGGAGGTGATTACCCTTAAGCACTCCTGGCTGTGGACTACACCCGCATTTGTACTGTGGTTGTGTGGGACAGCAGCAAGACTCTTTCAGGCCTGGCTGCAAGGTGGCAGGACCATCTGCTTTGTGGGACCCTCACAAGCTGACAGGAGGAGCTCTGATGGGCCTGAAACACAGACAATGGGGACCCCTGTGATCCCAGAGAAAGCCCTTTCTGCCAACAGCCACTGCCTGCTGTAACTGCAATGTGTCTCGTGTAGAGCCATCTCTCATGCCACACATCAGGCTACAGCAACCACACAGAGTAAAAGCCTTATTGTCCATCTTCCATACAGATGTTTCTGCATTCGTGCAATGGAGGCGTGCACATCTTTACATTGTTGTAGGGGTGATGCACACATACTTTGTGCATGTTTTTTTGTGCCCTACTTTTTGCAGTAGGAGCACTGGCCTAGCCTGTTCTTTTGTAATCTGTTTAGTCCTTTGGGGCTAGATCATCACACACATCCCAGAACAGTGTGTGGTTTAGATGAGTAGGATTTCTAATCTTGACCCTTAATAATGTACTTCCCTTGGTATTCAACCACACTTCTGCTCTCAGCAGACCCTTCTGTTCCTTGATGTTTGCACAGCACCAAGCAGCAGGCAGCATGTTTGCCTCTCCAGCCAGCCCTCAGCAGCAGACATGGGTAGTAACTGAGTCTAAGGGAAGCGCTTCCTCTGCTCTTCCACCTTAGGCCACAGCCCATCTTTCCTCTACAGCTGAACAGGATGCCATGATCCCATCTAGGTGAAGAAGATCACTGTGCCTACCCTGACCACTGCTTATTTCATGCACCAACCAGAAAGGTTGTTCAACAAAGAACAAGACCTTTTCAGCTGCTCTGCACCGCAGAGGCTGGTACACATGGATCTCAAAAGGTTGCCTGTAGGGCTGCTCTTTGAGCAGTGCGCATGTACCAGATGTGCTCCTGCCTGTGTCCTGCCAGGGCACTGATCAGCCATGGTGGAGAGGCACATAGGAAGAATGTTTGGACTTTGTCAGGGAGGGGACTTCACCTCTGTAGAAGCAGAGCATTGGTCCAAGTCATCCTGCCTTATCTCAGAGCTACTGTATGACTGCTGAATGCTTCATTTGACTGCAATACTTGCTGATAATTGGGTTAACTATAACAAATAAAGTACTTTGGAGCTATAGGTAGTTTTCATTACACTTTAACCCACCAATACTTTGCTTATGCTAACAGGAAAAAATGTCTACAAATACTTAAAGAACAACTCTATGTGAATCAACACTGGGAGTGCTGTATAGATCCACCAGGCAATATCTGTGCTAAAAACAGTTTCAAGGAAGCACCCTTTCCTAATTTCTACACACATTTGAAAGCCATGTTGGATGATGTAGCAATGGGAGGCTAGTGAAATGAACCTGAAATTAATGGAAATGAAATGCTTTGATTGGAAGTTGTTATAGGAAGCAGAAAGCAACCTGGCTGAGAGAAAATAGGCAGGTCTCTCCAATCTCTTCCTCATCTATTTGATAGTTTCCACAAGACATAATGGCTGTAAACACACCCAAGTCCACCACAAACACAACATGCAGAGGATGAAGGTAGGTGAGGCAAGCATCTCTGTAGGCCACTAATCTTAAGCTGATCATGACTCCAGCAAGCTGAAATTGTCCTGGGATGTCCGTCAGGAAAACCATCTCCTCCTAATGGTTTTGAGCCTGGGAGATTGGGCAGACAGAGTGGCAGGTAGGAGTTGCCCTGGCTCTAGAGACCTATTGGAAGAAAACTTGGTATTGAACACCATCGCCATGAAGTGCTGGGAAAAGGAATTAAAAATGCCCCGTGTGTTGAAGGACAGCCTCCGACACGATCACAATGTGTCTGGCCTGTACATGGTATGGGCAGTACCCACACATGGTACAAAATGGAAGTGCATGAAGGAGTGATTCAGCCAAAATTATCCTCCACAGAAGCTGAACAGCATTTGCAGACAACAGGGATATCTGCACCAAGCAGTCCAGGTACAAGGGTTCTGGCAGACATGGCATCTTGCAGTGCCACCTTCTCAGCCGAGGTCCAAAATGAGAAGGCACAGGCAGCAAGCCTGCAGGAGATTCTACACAGTGATGGCAGGTTTTTCCTCAAGCTTGTGCTTTATTTTATTAAAAAAGAGGTGAAGCTACAACACTGGTAGCCTTTTCTTTGAAGATCCTTAATACGTGCTTCCAATGAACTTAAAACAAAAATTCCTGGGGAAGATGGAGAGGCAAGGATTTCAACCTTACCTTCCTGGACTTTTACATGGATGGAGTGGACGGACCAGCCCTTCCTACTCTCAGTGTCTGCAAACAGAAGTGAGTACTCAGAAAACCCTTGGGAACTACTATGACATGAAAAGGTCCATGCTTTCCCACAGTGAAAGATTTGAGTGGCTAGTTTTATGGATTCCCTCCCTTGTAAATTCCCCAGAGTGTCTGCAGGGTTGTGGGAATATTTGGAATATAATGATTTTATCCTGATAAAAATGAGAAATTTTGATAGTATTCCTTGTTCCAGGTCTTTTGTCCAAAGTATGTTGCAAACTGTGAGACAGAGCTGAGAAGTGACCCCTTGTCACTTCCCAGGAAAGAGGGAATTTTACAGTGAACATGGTAAGTTCATGAACTCTAGCAGCAGAGGTACCTCATGTAGCAGTGCAAACTCCCATGAACTCCACTTTCACCAGATCAATGGCCATAGAACTGCATGAACTTCCATGAACTTCTCTGGCAACATCTGAGCTGATGCAGGAGTTTAGACCAGCCCAGGAACCAGCCCTAACTTGCTGGCAATTCAGATTTCCACTGAAGTATCAAATATGGATCTTTAAGAAGTAAAATGAGATTTTAAAAAACCAACTAGCAAATTATTGTGCTTGTGAGAGAGAACAAGGATGACTTAAGGAAGACATAAGGATGAACAAGGATGACATATAGAAGTCACAGAAAATTTTGCAAGGGATCATAGAATCATAGCATGGTTTGGTTTGGAAGGGGCCTTAAAGCTCATCTAGTTCCAGCCCTCTGCCACAGGCACAGACACCTTCCATTAGAACAGATTGCTCAAAGACCCATTCAACCTGGCCTTGGATGGAGACCTTCACTAGGATCTCTGAGTGAAAGGGAAACTCATGTTAACACACTGCTGCACAGCAAACCCAGCACACTAGGCCCCTCACTAATTCCCACCAAGTCCCTCATCCTAGGTACTCACAGCACCAGCTCAGTTAGATGAGGTCTATCTGCCTGCAAAAGTGTCGCAGTTCAGGAGGTAGAGAGGGATACAACCAGACTGAGCAAGCTGAGCACAGTTAATGCCACAGCCCTAAGGGTCCTTTCTACCTGCTGTTGCCACTGCTGTTGGGACCTTGCAAGTACACTGCCCCTGGAGTAATCTTTGTCAGGAAGCCCCAGCTCTTTCTGAAGTCCTTGCAACATACTGGACATGCTCTTTAGCCTCCCAGAACACCTCTGTCCCTTCCAGGGAAGCAGTTCCTCATACCAGTCAAGACATCAACAAAACAGGAACTTGTGCAGGCCAGCTTCCACCAGTAGGCTGAGTGAGCTTCTTTGGCCATTACAAGTGCAAGGACTAGTTGCCAGGTTGCACTAACCTATATCCAGCCTCTCACATGTGCAGCTTTGTCTCAGCTTGGTAAAACATTCCCTAGAGATGCTCTCAAGTTGTTGATGTCTCTTTACTTGCTTATCTCAGTCTTTCTCTCCTCTAGGAGACCCTGAAGAGGTCTACTCCCCTTTTCTTATGTGCTTATGTTATCTCTTTCAGCAAAACTTTTATTGTCTGTTGTGACATCTGGAGGCCTTTCTGCCCTTGCTAGATGGATATTTTTTACTTTCGTCTTTTGTGAGGCCAGACAGCCCTAGGGAGAGAGACTGAGATGACTGTTGTGCACTGAGAACATGTCAATAAGTTCCTTGTCTTATTGCATGAAGCACAGACTCCATTGATAATGTCAAGAGGACTTCAGGAACAAGCAAGGATGGCTGAACCCATTGAGAGCTTGTACAGTCAATACCAAAGAACAGAAAATGCAAATGGCATTGAAGAACTTGGAAGATGTTTTCACAACAGTGAATTTCTAAAAGCACCCCAGTAGAAAAGTGCACCCCTAGCATGACCTCTTTAATGATAAACTTTAGATGAAACAAAATAAGTTTTATCAGCACATTGCAAGTTTCTTAACCACTCTTGGCTGCTGCAGTTATTTGAGATAAGGTATGTTTTCAATGAGCAATTAACACAAAAAAAATCCTAGTTTCATAACACAGGGCAGTCTAACAAATGATTGACTAGTAGTGTTGACTAAGCCATGTAATCAAAAACCTGCTATTGAGCCATCATAGCCCTTCTATACATAAATCTGGGCTCCACCAGCCAGAGTCACTCCCTTCTGAGCTGCAGAAGCAAATGGAGCTCCTGGGAGCAGCCACTGTTGTCCTTCTAATTTGCATTGCTTGCCTGCTTTCTGTTGCAGCATGGAGAGCGAAGTCTGGAAAGGGGAAGATGCCCCCAGGACCAATTCCCCTTCCCATCCTAGGTAACGTGCTGCAGGTGAAACCAAAGAACATGGCTGAAACCCTCCAAAAGGTAAAGCTACTTTCTTCTCTCTTACGTTATTCTCTCTTACGTTATTCTCTCTTACTTTATTCTGTGGTTGAGAAACATGTACGACCTGTGCATGGGGACAACATGTGGCTCTAGCTTGATGAGTGACAAGCCTAGAAGAGCAGAAAAGTGATAGGGATCTCAGCTTCTCCCATCACTGCTGTTGCCATTGTTGTTCAGGGCCTGATAGCTGGAAACCCTCTCCATACCCTGATTTATCATGACAGGACCAATCTGGACACTGCTAGTCTGTGAGGCTGCACTACCTGCAGTGGGATGCAGCAGCAAGGCCACTTTTCAGCTCCTCCTTCCTATCTGCTTGTTCTCTCTTGCATTTTGACAGCTCAGTGAAGAGTATGGACCAGTGTTCACAGTGCACCTGGGCTCTGACCCAGTGGTGGTCCTGCATGGACATGATGTGGTGAAAGAAGCCTTGGTTGATCGTGCAGATGAGTTTGCTGGCAGAGGACACATGCCAATAGGAGACAGGGCTAACAATGGATTAGGTATGTTTGCTGATCAAGTTCCTTCTGAGGAGAAGGGAAGGGTTGAGTATGTGTTCAGCAGAGCTGGAGTGTATTATACACAAGGGAAGACTGTGGGGAGTGGATGGGTTCTACCCGGAGAGGGAAGGCAGAGTGAGCTGTGATTGTCGGTTTACCTGACCTAATGGGGATAGCAGAGAAATGAAGCTGGATTGATACCAGTGATGGCCAGTGAAAGGGCAAGCAGCAGCAGCCACCAACTGCAGCAAGGGAAATTATGTGTGGATATAAGTGATGAATTGTTCACAGGGAGGTTGGGTATGTGGTGAAAAAAGCCAAAAGCAGTTGGGCTACAGGACCTCCAGAGATTTTCTCCAAACCACAGTACTGACACCACCATGTCAATGTTGTCACAGGGACAGGATTCACTATCACCATGAACCTCTTCATCTCACACATAGCATGCCCAAGCCAGGTCTTTCCTCTTCCTTCTTCCTCTGCAGGGATTGTTTTTAGCAACAATGAGGAGTGGTTGCAAGCCCGGCGGTTTGCTCTCAGTGCTCTGCGCAACTTTGGAATGGGGAAGAGGAGCATTGAAGAGAGAATCAAGGAGGAAATTGAGTACTTTCTGGAAGAGATTGACAAAACAAAGGGTATGGTCCATTTTTAATATAGCTTAGGAGTGCAAAAAAAAAAGACTGTATTAAGGGATCCAGCTTTTTAGCGTAGAGTTGAAGTTCCCATGTGTCTGGTCTGTGCACCAGCTATGCCCCATTACAAAGCAGTAAATAATTCCATAATCATGTACTGTTCTTTTTGGAGGACCCTTCTGTGTCTTTGAGAGACTGTGATCTGGTATTTCCTCTAATAACCAGAGCTCAGGTTATCCACAGTAGCAATAAGTAGGCACAATTTTGGTCTTGTTTTTTTTTTTGTATGGTTTGTAACTTCTCTGAAATCACAGGAACACCTTTCGACCCAACCTTTATTCTGAGCTGTGCTATCTCCAATGTCATATGCTCCATTGTCTTTGGGAAACGATATGATTATAAAGACAAGAAGTTCCTGGCCCTGATGAACAACATGAACAACATCTTTGAGATGACAAGTTCTCGCTGGGGACAGGTACATTCAGTAGCTGTTTCACAGTGTCAATATTCTCCCAGGGGAGCAAGAGGCCTCCCTTCCAATGAAGTTGCATTTTAGTCTTCTAACTAGGACTCCATCAATGCTCTGCTGTATGAGAGGGAATTAATTCAAGGGCAAGAAGCACCCTCACCAATGGAGCTGGCTTTGCCAACTAAGCGCAACTTCCCCCTAGTCCTGAACATCCTTCTTTTCCACCTTTGAGATGTCTACTACTACTAAAGAAGACCCTACCATGCTGTCAGACTGCCCAGCCCCATACTTGTGCCTCATACTTGTGTCCAGCCTCATACTTGAGAGGGTTGTGGCCTTCCTAAGCTTTTTGCTAGTACCAAAGAAAAGGGCAATGACCATATTATGGACCTTCCTGTTTCTTTCTTCCCAGCTCTACCAGATGTTCTCAAACATTTTGGTTTACTTGCCTGGCCCACACAACACCATATTCAAAGAATTTGATTCTGTAAAAGCCTTTGTGTCAGAGGAAGTGAAAATACACCAAGCCTCCCTAGATCCCACTTCCCCTCACGATTTCATCGACCTCTACCTCAACAAAATGCAGGAGGTAAGGAGACAGCACAGAGCCCCAGCTCAGCCCCAAAGACACCTACACTGAACCCCTTCCCTCTCCTAACACAGGCATTAAGATGACCCCTTCCCAGGCAGCTGTGCTGTGCTGTGGGAAGACACCAAATCTCAGATACTACCTCTGCTAGAGCTTATAGCTCTTGGTCTACACACTCACCAGCCACTACCTGTAGCTGCTTGGACATCAAGACCTTCATCTGCTCTCACCAAAACACAGGAAAATTTGCAGTCCGGTCTTGCAGTTCTTTCACTAGAAACTAGCCAACTAGCAGCTGGCATAGCAAGGGCAAAGAGGCAGCTACATAGCATTTGGTCAACAGCTTGAAAGAAGATTGTTGTGGGGTTGACCTTACTGCATAAAGAGAGCATTATAATGTCCTAGATGGCTGCTGCACCTTATCAGAGAAATGCAACAGCTCTAGGTGAAAAGACACAAGAGAAGGCCATTTTTCTTATCTCAGCTGCAGAAACATCCCACCTTTTTCTGCAGGAGAAAGACCATCCCAATTCCACTTTCCACATCAAGAACCTGATAACCACCGCCTTCGACTTGTTCATTGCTGGAACTGAGACAACTAGCACCACCATAAGATACGGGCTTCTGCTTCTTCTTAAACACCCGAAGATACAAGGTAGAGTCTGTGACTTCTTCCTCTTTAGCTGTTCACCTGGGCTGGGCACATGTCTAACACCACAGCTTTTCTCTTCCCTTTCTCATATTTTATCCAAATGGGCAAAGCCCCTGCACCTTCTTTCCCCAGGGTGGTCATTAGAGATCCCTCAGCTTCACTAGCATCATCATCAGCTACACTCTCCTCACAGCCAGGAACTCAACTGTGTCCACATCTTTGTCTCCTAGTACTCCTATTTAACCGAGTCACTAGGAAGACATTCTTTGCATGGGCTGCAGTGGAGCTATGTTCTAGTTGACACCAAAACCAGCATCACTGCTCCTGTCACCTGTGATCTTTGGACAGCTTAGGGCAACCTGTTTAGGTAGGTTTGGTTTTCTTTACCCATTTTATGGTTTGTGTCTCTCATGACAGAGAAAGTTCAAGAAGAGATTGACCAGGTAGTAGGACGATCACGAAGACCTTGTGTGGCTGACAGGAGCCAGATGCCCTACACAGATGCAGTGATCCATGAAATCCAGCGCTTCATCTCCCTCATCCCTATAGGTCTTCCTCACACTGTGACTAAAGACACACACTTCAGAGAGTACATCATTCCAAAGGTTAGTAGGCAAAGAGTGGAAGAGCAGCTCTGCCCTACACCTTTGCTTGCTTGATCTGCAGCTTTACCTCCCTGTAGAAATACAGTGGGTTCACAAAAAACACAAAGCAGTGACTCCTCACACAAAAGGCAGCAAAGCTGTAGAACTGCTCACCACCCTCCATGGAGAGACTGCAGTGTCAGTTGGTAGTTACTGAGCACAGAAAGCCCCTCAGCCACAAAGTGTGGGAGGCTATCTTGGTATTCAAGGAAACAAGAAAAACCTGTTTGCCCTGTTCTTACACACTTCTTGAGGCAGTCACTGTTGGCCACTGCCAGAGGCAGGGCTAGAGCAACCCATGGCCTGGCCTGGCTGGCTACAGCAATGCTCATTGCTCTTCTGGGTGGCCGTGGGAAACAGTAGCATGTGGCTGTTGACATCTTGATTTTCAGCTATCTTGGAAAATCGAAAGGCAAGACCCAGGGATCTGCTTAGCTTCCACCTCTTGTGTCATCACTGTGGGATTTTTTATTTCTCCCTGTCCATGATCCACACAAAAACTCCACAAATGGTCTGGAAAAGAGAGAGGATCCTGTCAGGAGAAATTTGTCAGGAGAGTGCAATAGTGCTTTATTTCCACAACCTTGTGTGCTTTTGCTTTTGGGATCTTTCAGAAAAGAAGGAACATGATGCATCTACAAGTTCATTATTGTGAAACACTAAGAAGAAGAATTAGATAAGGTGTCCCCAGATGACTAGGGCAGAGTGAGGATAAATGATGTGAAAGTGAGAGGAAGTGCTCCGGAAGAGAAACCAACTGTTCCTGTTGCAACATCTAGCAGGGTCTCCCTAAAGCTGCCTCCTCAAAGGAAGGGTCCCCAACAGGAAATGAAACATGGGTAGGGCTGTGCTGGGAAGCTTAATCTTCACTTAGCAGGCAGTCAGATTAAGTGATCCTACTAGACTCCCCTTCATGTTCTGCTCTTCTTGTGTTACCTCAGGGCACTACGATTTTTCCCATCCTCAATTCTGTCCTCCGTGACAGTAAAGAGTTTCCAAACCCAAATGAGTTCAACCCTGGACATTTCTTGAATGCAAATGGCACCTTTAGGAAGAGTGAGTTCTTCATGCCCTTCTCAGCAGGTAAAGCACAGGCTCTCTCTCTCTTCCTCTCTGTTGACTTCCTGCTCTGGCAATCATCCTGTCTTTCCCTATAACACACACTCGCTCTCCCCATCATGGTCCCATTGGTTCTTCCTTGGGGCTCACTGTTCTTTGGATAACTCCTCCCTATTGCTATCCTCCTCAGCTGCATTTCCCATCTTGCCTGGGGCTTCTCAAACCTCCTACTAGGAGGTGCCAATATAATGATACAAGTGGGACCCACTGACACTTTCTAAAATACCTGTCACCTTCCTGCACAACCACCAGTCATCCTTAGCCAACCTGTCTTTCTGTGGTAGCTCCACTTTTCCCCAGCACCTCTCAAGTACTCTCCTACCAACAGCCCCTACGGTCTGCTTTCTCATCCATGTTTTATGTCACCTTGCTCTCTCTCATCTTGCTTCCTGTGATACCCCCTCCACATTTAAGACTTTTCCTACTACTGTTCTTCCTTCACATACCCAATCAAACTGCTAAGTGTCTTTCTTCAACAAACTCTTCTCTTGCAAATGTCCTCAGTAATCCTAATGGTCATTTCACTGCTGTGGCTGTATCTGGTAAATAAAGCTGTGCAATGCATCTGCTTAGTACAAATGCTGGTCTAGTCAGCAGAGTGCTATTTGCTGTTTTCACTTCTAGGGAAGCGAATATGCCCTGGAGAGGGCCTGGCACGCATGGAGATATTCTTATTCATGACCACCATTTTGCAGAACTTTACCTTGAAGCCTACTGTAAACCCCCAGGAAATCAACATAATTCCAGTGGTGAGTGGGACAAGCAACATACCTCCTGCCTACCAGCTCTGTGCTATCCCCCGTTGAAAAGCACAGAACCATTCTCTGCAGTGTCCTGAACCTGACCACTCCTTCTCCTGGGTAGAAAATTACCCCAGCTGAAACCAGGACACGTGTCCCTTAATAAAAACAATTGCAGGAGCATTGGCCCACCTTTCCAAGGCCTCCAAGAAAGCAGCCCAAACACAAGTACATACACAGTAGACACCTTCAAAGCCTCCCAGAACTGCTCAGGGAGGCCTTGGGTGCCATTGTAGCCTGTTGCACTGATACACTGTCCATGGGCTCATTGAGTGCAGTGGCTACATCACACAGCTGATTTTCTCACAAACAGCTCTCTTGACTGGCCATGACATGTTTCTCCTTCAGCATGGGTCCCCCAAAAAGCAGCATGCTTTGCAGGTGGATACCACTGTATGTGTCTTTGTTAATGACCTAATAAAGAAAAATCTGTTTAAAAATATTTGAGCCATTATTTTCTTTGGGTTAGGTTGGCACCTACATCTGCTGCTCCTCTGCAGAGTAGGTCTGCAGTGGCTGTGGCCAGTGCCCTGTGGGAAAGGCTGTGCCTACATGGACAAGGTTCCTGCCTGCTTCATCTGCTGGACCCATTGCTGCTGCCTGTAAAGACCCCCTGCCAGTCGCAGCACAAGACCAGTCAGGAAGACTCGCAGTACAGGATAGGAAGAGGGTCCTGCAACCTGGGAGCTTTCTGTAGCTCTATCTGCTGCTCTTGGGGCTGCCAACCATGCTACCCACAGCTCCACAAAGTATAACTGCAGCATCCCTCCTGAAGCAGTGCGTTCAGAGGTTCAGATGCTGAAGTTCTGTCTGCCTTCACCCTCTTGATGGGACCCATGGCTGCTCCTGGATGATCCTTTCATGTCTCAGGCACTCTGTGGCCCAGCCCTCCCATAAGCTAGGAGTGGGAAGCCTTCATTTCGGCTCGGCCCTGTCCTCCTCCCACCATCTCCCCCTTCTGCTCCTTCCCAGGCATTTAGCAGCACAACCTTTCCTGTCACTGTGGCCACTCAGCATTCTCCCATGAATCAAGATGGGGCTGCTGAGAAGCTAATTTCTCTGGATGGTGTCTCTTGCCTGAATCACACTTTCACTCCACCTCTCAGCTGAAAAGCCAAGGTCTAAGGGATAGCACAGAGAAGGTATAGCACAGAGTAGTGAGAGACCATTGCAGGTAAGGAACAGCTGAGGAATAAGGGAAGCTGCCATAATGGGGGCAAAGTTCTGCAGCTGGAGTTGCATTTTTATTCCAGTTTTCTTGGGCATATCATTTCATCTCAGTTATGATCTGGACTCCTGTCAAATGAAGAGTCTGTCTTTGTAGGCTGCTGCAAGGAGTTCAGGCACCTGAGTGGTAAGGACTCCAACAAACTGTCTGGCTGCTCTTTTCTACCATCAGTATCACTGCAAGGATTTATATGTTCTTTATTAAAATTAATTAATTTAGGGGGACAGCAAACATCTTTCCCAGAGAGGTTGGGTGCTCCAGGGGAATCTGATTTTGCTTCCATATCTTAGAGACATCATTTCAAACAGTCCTTCCCCCATCCAAAGTCTCTGTCCCATTTTCCATAGAATTTCATGTGCGCACAAGGAGAAAACTCTCACTGCCACCGTGTGATCCTTGGTGTCCAGGAGAAGGATAGTGCCTGTTATTTCTGGCCCCAGCCACTATTTGGTGGGGTTTTTTTCAGTGACAGGATGGATGGTTTTCATAAATGGATTCCACCACAGGTGTCTCTCTTCTGTGTTTCTGCATCCTCATGGGCTTTGATTGGTTTTGGATCTCTGGTTTGCAGTGTCTGTCTTGATCTTCATTTACATATGTATTTGTTGTCCCCTGCACCATGGTCATATAAAAATCCTAAAGGGAAAATAGAATTTCTATGATGATTGTCACAAGGTAATCAGAGACCTTGTGAGTGCTGCAGAGAATACAGTATGCAAGAATTTTCCCCTTCCTTTGGAAAGGTTTAGCAGTATTTTGAAGAAATATCACATTTGCTCACATCTTGGGTTCTTCCCTCCTTCACCGTCCATTTTTGCTCATTCAGGACACAGCTATAATGCCTGGGCGTTCTAAACCAAAGGCAAACCATTGTTGGCCTCCTATTTGGAACTGCATCAAATGGACAGACATGCAACCAGAAATAGCACTCATGTACGAGCCCCAGGGAAGCATGGGGAAAGAGATCACCATGAGCTCTGTATTAGTTTAGGGCTACCCTTAAAGCCAGTCTTGCATTTAGTAACTTGCTCAGCAGTATGTGTGTTATGTTGTGAATCTGTTGAGATGACTTACATTTGGACATGTGGGAGGTGATGATTCATATTCATGTTCTTCCTGCCCATCGGAATATTGATTCATCTGAAGCAATGAATAAAATGGTGCAAACAATATCTACCTACAATTCATAAACCACTGCATAAGAAGCACAGGGAAGTGAGAAAATGATCCGTTACTAAACAGCTCCAGAACTCAGGACATACTGAGGGGATAAATAACCACACAGAGAATAATATTTGGGATAATATCCAACATACTCTAAGCTGGATGCTAAAACAGTCTTTAATTAGGTACAATCACAGTATTTTCACATGAGTTTCTATTTTATCTTTATGAAACTTTAACTCTTAGGCTGAGGTCTAGCCTTTGGTAGATAGAGCAGAGACAGTTTGAGTGCCAAGGGATGTGGTGCTGAACTTGCAGAGAGCTGCAGAGGATGCTGAATAACGTTTCTGATACAGAGGTCTAGGCCCGGACGTAGCAAAGCACCCAGGAGTGAAAGTTATTCACCTGATTCAAACTGTAGTTCTTCCACTGGGTAACACAGACCACCACCAAAATGACTGCAAGGACCAAGGTCAGAATGCTGGGTATCCCTGCGGCTACTCCAACAACCCAGGGCTCATACTAATTTACAAAGAAAGACAGATTAAATGCATGCAATGTGATCCTTTAACTCTGTGCTTAGTAGCTGGGTGAGTGGCTACCATACAATGTCAAGAAAAGCCAATGCAAGGAACAAAACCAGAGCCCTGGATCAAAACAGTGTCACCCAACACAGCTGTACTGCACACTGAGATTGACAGAAGATTGACAGAAGATTGACAGATTTGATTTCAGAAGAAAAGCATTCAATGTAATAAATTGCATTAAATAATGAAACAAACTCTTACCCCAGAACAACAATCTGCCTGGGCAGTTATGCTTCCAGATGTGTGTGCAGAAGTCTAGAAATAAGATGATTATAGAACATTTACAAAGAGGTGTTTCATAGAAAGCAAACAAGGAGAAAGGCTAAAGTGAGCAGTTTCAATACTCTAAAACCAGCATGTGGTCAGTAACACATGGAGCACCCAGCTGTCCCCTGAAGTCATGGCCTGTACTTGCCAGTCATAAACAAAAACCCAAACTCTGGTCCTACCACCAATGGTTCTAACTGAAAAGGAGGCTTGAGGCTGAAAGAAAGCGTATGCAAAGCATATACAAGAGATAAGCATACATATATGCCAGAGAAAGCTGGATTCAGAAGGGAAAACAGCACAAAGGGGAATGGGAAACCCCAAGAAAAGATGCACTTTTACCACAGTCTTCTCTCTGTCCTTGCCATGATGCTGGAGGTAGTGGCCTGCACAGCCTTGCCTGGAGGATTAATTAGTGCCTCGCAGATGCAAGGCATGTAGTGCAGGGCACTGGCAAACCTGGTATACCCCAAACAAAACTTCATCCATAAAAGCAACAATTTCTCTTCCAGAATCCCATCCCACAGCTCCTACAGGTAACATGACAGTGAGTCGTTAGTTGATCTTCATCCTATGCAATGTACTTACTGACTTTACAGTTGTGTTGTAAAATCGTGAGAAAGATGTTGCCTCCTGTAGAGAAACAAAGTAAAAGAAAATACAATCATAATAATGATGATTATGAAGAAAACCAGAACAGAATATTAGCTATTGAAAGATGACCCTGGCCAGGTGTGTGAGTAGGGAGGGGTTTTATGAAGTGACTGAAAATGATAGCATGAGAATATACTCATTTGAGCTGAATAGGGAAGGCACAGAGAAAACAGAAGTCATGCATGCTATTAGAAAGTGATATGAGGAAACATGAACTGGTTTGCCTGAGTTGTTTATACCATGCAATACCTCTGAGTAATCAGAGCCTGTCATTTAATGCACTTACCCTGACAGCTCCTAAGTTGGAAAGGGTAAGGCTGTTTAACCCCAGTATGGCTTGGGAGCTGAAGTTCAGTGGTAGCTTCTAAAATAGCAGGAACTTGCCCCTGCAACGTTTGAACCCCAAACTAATCACATATGCTTGTGCCTGTTGATTCAAGGACAGCTGAAAATAACAGAAACACATTAACTCCTCCCTGACTAAATTGTCTACACACTTAGAGAGGAGGGTATTTAGAAGGGTCTCTGCTAAATGGACTGTTTATCTGTCAGAGACACTGCTAACTGGGAAGAATGCAGAAAAAGGCTTGGAGACAGTTGAAAGCTGCTCTTAATCTCTTTTACTGATGCAGCTCTACTGATGGTAGCAACTCTGGGTCCATCACATGGTGAGTTCTATTGGCAGCAGGGGCTGCCTGCAGGGATCGGTGCTAGTGACAGTGCTGGGAGTGGTACTGCAGAGAAGCTAAGCTTCAGAGGTTGATTATCAGGACGAGCAGTGCAGGAGTTTCTTTAATATAACCCAGGACTAAGTATCATGCACTTCTGTATGAAACAGCTCTTTTAAGACACTTAGGCTCAATGTTGTTCTCTAAGCCCAGTCAGTTCCAGATGAACTGGATAAAATAAACTGGAATGAAACAGAAAGGTTGCTGAGGTCTTTCTTGGAACTGAAACTCTGGTGCTCTAGAAGGTGACAGGAAAAGGCTGAAAGAGCTTCACCTTGCATCCACCTCCCCCCCCCCCCCCCCAAACAGCAGTAGAAAGGGAGCTGGCAGAAAGTTGCCCTTTTCTGACTGCAGTAAGTTCTGCTGCCATGCACTGATGAGGGTCTGGCTACTTTAGAACAGGAACAATGCCATGAAAGCTTGCCAACAGCAGTCTGGATATTACAGGATATGAAGAAGGAAGGCTCAAAATGCAAGCAAGCTATGGGAGATTTGGCTCAGTCCAAGTCCTGCAGTCGAGGAGAGGGACACATCACTGCAAGCTGAGGACCACAATCGCAGCAAAAATCAAAGAGGGGATAAGATTATTGAAAGAATTGGAATTCATCCTCCCTTATAGATGCCAACTGGAGCATTGTTTATAAGTGTGGCCTTCATATGCAAGCTGTGGACATTGTACTGGAAGTGTAACCTCTGAACATCTTGGCTTATGGGGCCACAGATGTTGGAGAATGCCACTGGGAATGCAGCCACAGATAGCAGCTGGTCACCAAGTGAAAGGGATTTCTTTCAAGCTCCATAGAGGTGCAGGCATTGCTGCATGCAGGCTGCCAGCTGGCAATGAAATATAGCAGAGACATTTCTCACCCAAATTTTCTACTGTGACTTCATTGAACTTCATCACTGAAACAAGCCTTCTTGAACAGCTGATCTGTTAACTTTTGAGCTTAGATTTTCGTATCTGTCTCTTCTCTAAAGCTGTAAATGTTTTCTTTCATGCTTTTTGGTTAAAGACAGTGCACTTAATGGACTTTATTATTTTTATGATTGTGTATGCAAGTAAAATGGAAGTTTGAATAGAATGAGACACATAAATAACATTTACATGTGGTCACTTTGCTCAGCTTGTTTGTGAAGCTATACTTGTGTGTGCAACTGACTACAAATTTAAGCTGACAACTAGAAACAGGTTTGTTACAATAACCTGATTAGTAGCCCTTGCTTTCAGCAGAAATGTTATTTATTTTACTTGCTTATTCAATCACACTTCCAGATGAGGGCTAAATATTTAGCTTCTTAAGGTTGGACACTAACAGACAGACCACAGAAGTAAGACCTTCTTTAAAGCAAAAGCCTGGTTCTGCACTTAAATCTTGAATAGGTGACTTGAGGGCACTGCACATTTGTGCTTTGGTCTAATGGCTTTTATTACAAAATGCAGGATTTGGGGTACCCTAAGGCCACCATATTTGGAAGCTAGAGTGTCCCACCTGCTATCAAGCAAATATAGAAAGCCACAGCAAGACACTGAGAAACAAGCTGTTTCTCTCAATTGTGCGCATTGTACACATTGTCTCAAGTCACTTGCAAAAATGGATCAGTATGCAAATTTGTATGCTAGCCATGTCAGGAGAATCAAGTATTTCCTTTACATGAAAATTACTATTGATTTCTAATTTATTTACTTCAAAATGAAAGGGAAATTGTAATACTCCTGATTAAAACTCCTGATCATTGCTCTGAAATCTCTAAATGTAAAGTGAAAATAATTCAATATTGTGATATCCCTCTATGCCTGCAGGGCCCCTGCTTTTGCTCATATATTGCCCTGACTACTCCAGAGTAATGTTTAAAGAGCTGTGAGTATCAGTGACCATGTTGTGAGTCAGATAGGTTTCCTGACAGGACTACCTACAGCATCTGTCTGTCAAGAGCACATCTTGGGTGAGAAAAAGCCTTATACTGCAGCTGAGGTAAAAAAAAAGCCAAACATTGCAACTTTTCCCTCTCCCTTTTTTGCCATTCAGTAATTTGTAGCATCTTGCGAACCTGTACCCAGGAGAGAACACAAGACAAGCCTCTTCCCCAGCCAAAATCAGCATCACTTGGACCCAGCAGCTCAGTCAAGAGAGTTTCTCACTGAAGGGAATAGAGGGGAGATGGACAAATGCAGTTAAGACACATATCCAGTGATCACATACTCCTGATTTACTCCTCAGATTTACTCCTCAGATTTACCACAGATGCTTCCACTTCTAAGCATCAATTCTCCGACATATAGATAGTATTCCCTTTCTTGTAGCTGTTCTCACGCTTGCTCAAATTACAATTGCTCATGAGTAGCGACTATCTCCTGTGCCTATACAGCTCTAGACGTAACCCCTGACCAGCTCTTGGATGGAGGCAACAGAGGCTACATGTCTTTCATTGAGTATGGCTGTGGGAGAGAGACAAACGGACATCCCAAGAGGACCAATATGGGGAAGTGAAAGAAGATCAACAGAGGTTAGAGAGACCAAAGCCACTAATCTATCATTTCTGTTTCTATGTCATAAGCAAGTAACGTTTTGCTGTGCTCTCCTAGCTCTGCTATTGACCTAAGATCTGTTGAGAGCATGTTTTCAATGAATACTCATGGAATTAATTAATTATTAAGTTTCAGAGGAGAATGCTGCTTTAGCCTCAGAGCCAGCTAACTGCTGGGAGGAAGGAGATTTCTAAATCAATTTCTAAACAAAGAGCTTGTGTGTTTCAGCTGGTACCATCTCCCAGGACAGGAAATCTCCTTAAGAAGGGCCCGTTGCATGATCCAGGACACAAGCCTCCTCTTTTCTCCAACTGCCCAAAGACCAGGCTATAATTCCAGGACAGAAAAGCTGGGGCAGATGCTAAAAACCAAGCAGGTGTCTGAAACCATTAGTTGCACTCTAAGGAAATGCAGAGCTAATGAAGGGGCCATCTTCATTGATCTGCTGAGGGCAAAGAAGAGGGAGGGTTCAACACTCCCAGGGAGCTATTGATCCAGCAGATTTGATTAGCTGAGGTGGCCTCACCTCTCCTGCATTCTGATCTCCCTACTGCTACTTCCATTCAAACAAGACCCAACTGAACAGGACAACTCCCACTCACCATTTCACTCTTCTCCTTGAGGAATCCCTGCACGTGTTAACAGCAGACTGCCCAACACCAGGATTAGTGTTCCTTTTAGGATGACTTTCTCTTCCTGCTAAAAACTGAACAGCAGACCTGCAAAGAGGAAGAGGCAATGGCACTTCTCTTGCGCTGACTCAGACAACCTGGCTGGGTCCCAGCACACCTGACAGAGCCAGGTCCCTGCCAGGGCAGGGTCTGGCATGCTCCTGGGAAGTTGGGCTTCAGGGTGCTGAGGACTCCGCCTCTTCTCTGCTAGCCCCACAGCAAATAAAACCACTCCTGGCTCCCAGAGCATGTTTAGTATGTGCCACAGATGAGTTGCACGGGAATCCTGCTTTTGCTTTCTAAGGTTAGCATCTCATCTGCCAGAGCACATTTGCTGGAAATGCCAGAACAAAGTGGAATGTTTCTGCTGGCTTGATGCTGAGACAAAGAGCCTGTTGCATCTGAGGCATTGTTCTTTGAAGTGAACCCTACTACTCTGTACTCATGTTTTCAAAGGATAAAGCATCTTCTGCCAGACAATGGGTATTTCCTTTAGCAACACACACATGGTGACCGGATGGTCCTTGCGTGCTTTCTGAAAAATTAAGTCCTACTTCTAAAAGTAAGCAAAGAAAATGAGGACCCACCATGTCACACAGCATTGGTGGCAGGCAATCAGTGTGGAAAGAGACATTAAGGGAACATGATAGCTGAACAGCAGGGAAGATACAAGCCTGCAAAATATCTTTACACATACAACAGATAGATTGTGCACACAGTAAGAATCTGTCACTGTAATTGCAAATGTCTGTGTTTCTCTAGCAGATGTGACTCCAGTTCATATTCCACCTTCTATTTTACCTCCAATTTCCCACCATCTTCACTTGAGCTGTGTAGTTTCTAACGTTACAGCATTGCTTTGCAGTGTAACTCTCTGTGTAACAGAAGGCTGCTGCTCCTCACTTTGGAAATTATGTCCACCAGCCGACTTGACTGCAGCCTCATTCCAAGGTTATACTGTGCCATGACAGGTGCAGGAGGCTACATGGGGATGCTTATTCCTTACTTCATCATACCACAGAAAAATGTTCTGGTGGTGGGAAATGCATGTACTGGGGAAGGAACGCAGACATCCTTAGCAGGCAGGACAGACATCAAGCAGGGGACAGAAAGAGGAAGAAAAGCATGCTAAGTGCTGCCCAGCTACTGAATGTTCACCTGCTATAGTGAGAGTACAGACCACAGCTTTGCAGTAAGGAACATCTGCCTCATACTCATCCTGCTACTCTTTGCACAGGAGTTTCATGCCTCAGAGTCTTTGGGACCTTCTGCTGAAGGCCATTCCCTGTAGTGTGGTAAATGAGCCTCCTCTTTTAAGGTCTACTTATGTACTTATTCCCAGATTCCTGATGCTTATTGCTGCAGACCTGCATCTCAGCCTAATAAAGAGCGAATGCAGAACTTGCAACAGCAATGTAGCCCTTCAGCTATCAACTTGTTCCTTTGCTCCACTTCCTAAATGCTGTCTTGATTGCAAAAGCCAAGACAAAATTAAAGGCTCAAGGGAAAGTTGTTTCCTGCAGAGGGTAAATCCCACCTGGTATTAGCAGTAGACACAAACAACAGTTGGCAGAACAAGGAATGTATTAAAAAATTCCCTCCCCTTGAGGAAGTCGTAAATGCATGCATACAACACAAGACGCAACGAAATCCACAGTCTTTAATGAATGCAGAGACTCATTCTGGGCACAGGTACATTTGTGATTGCCCCCATACCCTCCTCTCCTCCTCCTCTTCAAAAATTATTTTAGTTAGTGAAATGTAAAATCACACAAAGACCAGGGTACATTTACACACATTAGAGGGACCGACATTTTTTTCTTTCCTTTTTTTTTTCTGAAGAAACTTTCAGACATTTAGAATTATTGACTGTTAAGCCCAGTCAGTACAGCAGAAATATTCTACATAGATTATTGGTTGAAACGCACAGTACAACAGTTGCAAGCACACTGTCACAAGAGACACCTGCATGAATGCCAGGTGTAGTAGATCTGTCAAACAACATTGCAAGCATCTGCAATGAACCAGTCTGGGAAACATGGGAAATTACCAGAACATGGAACAAAGATGTTAAAGTACATGGGAAGCTGCTACAGTCACTTCTCTCCAGAGTCATTGCTCCCATTAGAGAGCCAGGAAACTTGAACCACTGCTTACCACCTGAAACTTCTTTCTCATGCACAGGGATCAGTGTCATGCTTTTATTTCCAGACCCAAGTCACTGTGGTTTTGCTTGAGCAGGGGCACGGAAGAGAAGGACTATTGCAGACCTCATCTAGCAGAGCTCGCTTCCCCAGACCTGTATGGTCAAACAACTTGGGATCAGAGGTCTTGCCTGTAAAAAGGCCATAACATTTGAAAAGAGGAACAAAACAGCTAAAAAACAAAACATGGCTTTATACAGCCTGCAATAAAGCTATAGTCAATGGTACAGTATTGTTCACATGACACTTATTAAGGCTTTGACTACGGTCTTCTACATGCACTTTTTATATACATATATTCTTGTGTGTGTGTGTGTGTGTATAAATTACTTTATTTTTCATGTTCTAAGCAAGAAAATATTTTCATGCATTTGTTTCTCCCAGTATTCACAACACTTTGACCAGGTTCTGTTCAAGGACTTCTGGAGAGGGCTGGGTCTATTTTATTATCTATCTGGAAATGCCCTCATCTCCAGGAATGCCATTTGTGCCTGACTAGTGCTGGCCCTACATTTCTCCACAGTCATACACCAGAGAGGAGGTTTCACCCCAGAGCCTGACAGTACATTGGTTATGTAAACATAGTAATCCATGGATTATAAATACTTTATTAAAGCTAACATACCTCGGCTTTTAGCTCAGAATTGCCCATGAGTGCCTTAATGAAATATCATTCAGAATAAAGTCTTTTTCTTCTCCCCCCCCCCCTCCCCAATAACAACAGTTCAGTTTACAGTGGTATCCTCAAAAGCAGAGTTTTCACTACTATTTTCCCAAAGAAGTGCCAAGCTACCTCTTAATTCTGCAAGCCCATGGCTTGGTAGCTTCCATGTACATAAATAACTGCAACACAGAGCATGTCTGAGCCTTATAGCTCAAAGTGCTTTAGTCACCATCCTGCTTGCACCCCTGACATGAAGTTAAGAGACTGGACCATGAGCTAGCAAGGAACAGGGAGGAAGCAGAAACCAGCACAGCTCTCCCATTCCTAGTCCCATGCCTGGAGCTTACACATGTTTGACAGGTTCCACCAGCTCACCAGAGCTGACATGCAGCATGGCCTCTGTTCCTCTGCCTCATGGACACCATGACTACCTCTGGCCCAGTATTTCCTCTGGTGAGATGTTCTGTCTAGCTGATGTTGAATAGCACTCCTAGGTTGCAGTGGGGAGCCCTGGAGAGAGCAGCTTAGCTGTAGAAAGGAAGGGCTCCCAGGGAAGTGGTACTGAGGAAAGGAAGCAGCATAAACAAGGCTAAGAAAGCTAATGTGGGTGGAGTAAGCAGGAGAGATTCCTTATTTCAGATAAGGCCTGAACTGCTGCTACAGCTCTCTGAGCTGCATTGCTTGGTGGTGTAACTGAAGCATGCTGTCAACACTCCAATTACTAAGCTTTGCCACAGTCACACAATCATGCCTTGTACCCCATCACAGCACTTTTCTGTCAGCTACCACCTTTCCCTTGGACACTGCATTGAAGTACTTCCACTCAACATATACTATGACAATTACTGCAATTCAGGCATTGGGCTCTTCTCATTCACTGTGATCCAAGTAGTTAGCAGCCTTAAGGAGACTGTTCCTGTGCCCCTGCCTAGCTCTCAACCCACAATAACCAAGACAATAAATAGACAGAACAGAAGCAGTGACGGAGTTCAAGCCATCTCGTTGCTCACTTATTGCACAGAGTATTTTGGGCTGGTAGGGGAGAGTAGGCAGCTTACATACTCCTTTGAGAAATTCCTACTGTGTGGCTGTCCACATCACCTGCTCCAGAAAATATGTTGAGACAGCTCATGTGTACAGGATGCTTAGGAAATGTTACCTAGAAACAGGATATGCAAGAGACAAAGGGTTTTCTCAGTTCAAGCTCAGTCTTCACTCAGCCCCATGGCAAGCTGTGCAAAATACAATGTTTATGCCCTGACAGGTATGATTACAAGACAATTTTTGGTCCTGGGTATGTTAACAAGAAAGGGTCATACTAATAATTGCAGAGGCAAACCTTTGAGACTGGATTTAGTTTTAGTTACAGAAAATACTGTACACTGCTTTTGGCCAGGTGCACAGAAGCTTCAAAGGAAAAAAAAAAACACCAAAGATCACAGTTAAATGCCTCAATCTTCAGACAGGGAATGTCTGTGAGGAGCAGTTAAACTACTTTCTCATGTGCAATGCATCCTGAAATTTGGTACTTATGTATTGGGCATGAAAGCCTTTCTTGTTGATGGTGTCATCTGTGTGAAATCGAATCATGATGGAGTCCCCAGCAGAGTAGATTTCTTCCAGAGGCTGCAGGAAAAAAAAGAAGACACAGTGGTCAAATCTGCAGGCTATATCACTGTCTGCACTATGATGCTAGAGTTTAGCTCACAGTGAAGATGGACTGGCCATTAAGCACTAAGACTGAGTGCCCAGTACCTCCTGCCCTGCTCTGACTTCCTGAGCATATTCCCTTGCTCTGTATGCTTGCCTTTTATGTTTGAAGACTGATGTCAGTCCACTCTACAGTCCCAGTTCTTCCACCTGTTTGGTTTGGGTTGGTTTTTTTTGGTTAGTTGGTTGGTTGGTTTGAGTTTTGGTTTTGTTTTTTTTTTTTGTTTGGGTTGGTGGGTTTTTTTTTGTATTTTTATTTTGTATTTTTCCCACAGGATATTCTTGTTCGAGTCTTCTGAGTTTGCTTTAATTTGTCCTTATCTTTTCAGGAAATTGCACAATTCAACTGGACCCTGTTCAACAACTGAGGCTCTCCCAGAGTTCATTAGCAGCAAAATAACTTAGTTACTTATCTTACCTGATAACACTGGTTATCACCCCACTGCTGTGACCTGCTCCAATCTCCTTGCACTCTCTGTGGGACCTACACTTTCTCAGCCATTCTCCATTTGTCAATGTGCAGGTAGGTAGATTGCTACCCTGCTGCCCTGAACTTCTTCACACCAAGCTATCTTTTATGTTCCAGATCATCTCCCCAGTTTGCAAGGAATGCTTCCACACACCTACTCCCTGATTGTCTCTCTTTAAATTCATTCAGAACCCACTCCATTTCATTGTTGAAGACCTGAGAAGTCATACTCCCTGGTTTTAAAAACCACACACCATTACTTATGCTAACAGAGTCATTCCTGTTAACAGGACACAGATAACAGTTCAGGAGACAGCACATCATCCTGGAGTCAACATGCAGCTCTGCAAGTCCCTCCACCCTTTGCCACAGCACAGCCTCAATGTGATGTGGCTTCAGGCTGGAAGTGTCTGAGGATGAAACTGGCCTTTGGAAGAAGTTTCCCACATTTACACAACACTTTCGTGGCACTCCCATGCACATGGACCTGAGCTAAAAAGGGCAAAGCAGTAAGCAAGGTTTTCAGACCAACTCTGTGCATCAGATATAATGGCTGTTACCTGCAGCAATATGGGGAGAAGCAAAACCCAGAAACACAAGGCATTCTCATCACGGTTTGTGATACCTGCCCCTCTCCAAAAAAGGTACAAGTGTATTCTTCCTTGCCAATCCCAGTTACCCCTATGAAATCACCACCGCCACAGCTTACCCCTGAGCCACAGAAGCGTCCCAGGCGAGGTGCAGTGCTGTCGTAACCATCATAAATTTCCATGTAGTCGTACCCACAGTCAGCCTCCTCTTCGATCTCAAATATCTGGAATATCAGCTCCACCCCATAGCCATCTTCAGCTACAATCACCCAGTCACAGTTGGTTTGACCTGGATAGTTGTTGTCCCCAAATTGAGCATGGGAATATAGCTCCTTAGTTCGTACTTCAGCCTTTAAGAGCCCACCACATTCTGGAAGAAGAAAAGGGCACAAACCAGTCTCTCAAAGGCTTTACCTCACAACAAAGATTTATCATACCACTTTTGGGCCAGCCATGAGGAAAGAAGACCTCCAGCCTGAAGTGCACGTACAACAGGGAAGGTAATTAACCACTGCACAAAACTATCAGTGAATTCTCCAGTCACCCATGAATCTGATGACCCATATAGAGTAGAGGAGCTTGGTTCTTTAGGTACTGAACATGCACGGAAAGAAGTGACCAGCTAAAACTAGCAGGATGGGATTCCTGCTACATTATATTTTAGAAAACAGCATTATTGTAGAAAGCAATTAGTTAAAGGAAGACTTCACATGTTCTTTGTTCTTGTCCTGTAGCTGAAATTCTGATCTGGGCCAGTACCTGCACTAAGTTGCATCATCTCATTTTCTGACGGTTGATGTGGAACAGAAGAGGTTGCTGCTCAACCGAACACCTTCAGTTTAAACAAAAGAACATGAGCAGGAATGTTTGACATCAAGAGACCTCTAAACTGACAAGGAAGCTGGCATTTATGGTATGGTGCCAACAGTGGTCTGGGAAATGGCCAGCACAACACATAATCACTTAAAAATTAGGCTAAGATTATTTGGGTGAAAAGTGTACCTAGTTTTGCCTGGTAAGAAAATGTAGTGAGACTTGATGACATCTTAGCACACTGGGGTATTGGCAGGCAACCAGATTACCTGTGCTGTGCTTTGCTTGGAAACCTTTTCTTTGCACAGAAGCATCAGAGTAAAACCTGAGGAACATCTTGTTGGTAGAAGCCACTACAGGGTCTGGCTTCTTGCTGCCACAAAAACGGCCAAGGACAGGTGATTTGCTGTTGGGCCCATCATACATTTCTAAGTGGTCATAGGCGCATTCTTGGTGCTGTTCAATCTCAAACTCATTGAAGGTCTACAGCAAGAATAAGGAGAATTAAAACAGACGTTTGTAAATCTGAGTATGCAGTTTAACAGAGCATGAAAACAAATGAAAAACAGGTCAAATGGTATGTCTGTCCCACTCCTCCCACAGACTAAATTAGAATGGTGTACTCAGACAAGAATGATCTCAGGGTGTCAAAGCTCAGAATTTCATATGAATGTGCAGCTTTGCTGCCTCACATGGGTGCACAACAACATTTTTCATCTGCAAGCCTTATATGCTCTTATTTTCCTGCTGATAATTCTGCCTAGCACACTGAACGGGCAGTTCTTCAGTATTACTTCCACTGAGCACAGTGATCAAGGCACTATCTTCCCCATTGCACAGCTCTGGGCATGCCCTGCCATATGCATCAGGCCAGCTGTAAAGTGGGACTCACACTTCTTCCTCAGAGGGGGTGGACACTGCCCCTGCCAACACCTTATGTAGATACAGTCCCACAGAGTGGCTCAGAGGGAGGGGCAGAGGCAGGAGGGCATGTTACACCTTCTGTTAACAGAGAGAGCAGTCTCCTCAAGATGCCTTCCTTTGAGCACCCCAGACAGGACCTATGGAGATCAATGTCCCACTCACACCATATGGGGAGAAATACTTCAGCTCCTCACAGTCCAGCCTACTTCTCCCCTCCCACTCACTGGTTACTCACTACTTTCACTCTGTGGCCAGGTGTTGCAGAGATGTCCCAGGTGCACTCCTTCCGGCTGGGATACTTGTCAGGCCAATTTGGACTGCTCATCACTCCCTCTGCACCACTCAGCTTGTGCTCACAACCAGCTTGAGAAAGAGGTCACAAGATGAAGTCATCGAGACAGATCTCACATGGGAACCATATAATATCCTACATGTTCCTCTCTGCCCACCCTCAGCATGGCAGAAACAGGGAAGGCTTCACTTGCTGAACAAGACCTTTTAGTATTACTGCACAGTTCTAGTGGGTTTGTCCTACACTCCTTTGAGCTAACTTGGCAGCTGGTGAAATGGACCATCTCATTCCCCTGGGCCTCATTAACCTCATCCACCTCCTCATTTTCAGATGTATTCTCCTGCCCCTTTATCTCATCTGCCCTGTTTTCAGTGACATGGAGTCCAACCCCTCCAACCCTGTTGACTGATGCTATCGCAGCCTTAAGTTGTTTTGCCAACTTGGAAAGCTTAATCATCTCACTAAAAGATCAGAAAAGGACCAGAGGTTGTACACAAGAAGGCCTTTGCTGCACACAGTAGGGGTAGGGTGCAGGAAGAAGGGTAGTTCTGGCAGCAGCAAGCAGTTAGATCAACTCATCCTTCATCCTCTGACTCAAACCCAATAATTAAATTGAAGGAGCAGTGACTAGTCAAATCATGATGTCCCATGATCAATCCTTTCGCTAAGCCAACTTCTTGCCCTCACCCTGTCCATCCCCAGTGGCCATACAGAGGGGCAGACTGGGGAATGGATGCAGTGAAAACACATCTCCTTCTTAATTTTATTAGTTAGTTTTTCAGCTAACTGGGGCTTTTTCAGTGCTCCAGACTGGCATGTGGTACAAATATGGTACACCTGGCACGAAAGCATTCTGAAGCAAACTATGTTCAAAGCATCTTATCTTTCCTGAGGGCAGGGATTGAGTACCTTACCTTCTTTACAGTCATGGCCATTTTCATGCAGCATGAACCCATTTCTGCACTGGCATATGTAGCTACCAAAGGTGTTGACACATTCATGCTGGCAACCACCATTGTCTTTGGAACATTCGTCCTTGTCTGGGCAGGATCAAACCAACAAGCACTGAGTTGACAACAAGAAACACACAACCACAGTTGCCAGCTGGGAGTGCCATACCCAGACTGGCAGATACCAGTGCAAGCATCCAACCTCTGCTGCTGGATTAATACAGTCAGCTTTTTAGCCAGACACAACTCTCTTCAATTGTTCTTTATTCCATAAAATGTATTGCAAATGGGATTTATTATATAATGTAGGTTTTGAGTAGTTAAATACCTCTTTTAACCTATAGCAGTGCCATAGGTTAAAAGAAACATATAGCAATGTGTCATTCTTTCAGAACAGAGTCCAGGAAAAGTATCACACAAATTCACTAGCCTAGGCAAATATCCACTGGCCAGTTTTTATATTTTCAAGTTTCTACATGCTCTGATGAGCTTCCATCTTTATATAGTTCTGTCCAATAGCACAAGCTGCCAGATGGAATAGGGGATCTAAGGTATGAGCTGCTCCCTGAAGCTGAAATATGCCCCAGTGGATGTTCACTCCTTTGTGTTCAGGACTATAAATTTTTGAATCTCAGGGCTCTGAGCATGGTTATGGTTTCCAGTCCAATTTAATTTGTGAGCAGTTTATCTCCAATTTTTCTTGGACCAATATCCTCCCTTGACCTCATTAACCTCATCTGTCTCCTCACCCTCAAATGTATTTCTAGATGAAACATACCACACCTCATCCTTCCTAAGATTTAATTAGCCAGGCCTTTAGGCCTGATTCTAGTCTGCGACTGTTTAATTCAAGGCCATTTTGCCTCATCATCCTCCTCAAAAACATTAATACTCCTCAGTGAAGACACAGCATGAAATATAATTTCCACTTGCATACAATGTACTATTAACCTCCAGAGCTGCCTGGCAAGAAGGTACAACACTGACACCAAAAGCTGCTATGGATTCAGAACAGAGGATCAGCATGTATTGCTTTGATGGGAAGGATTGCTATACAGAAGACTTTTGGAAATTTTCTAACTCTTTTAGTTTCAGGTCAGGTTCGCCATTGCTTCCTGCTGTGGAAGGACTGGAGGTATGGATTTCATCAATGTATCTTGTTGAGACTACACTATGAAACTGGACCAAACACTGCACTAAGAAACCAAGATGAAAAGTGACACAGCAGAGGGAAACCATGGTTTTTAGACGAAAATAACCATATCAGGCTCTGCCTAATTTGACAGGAGGTTGAAGAAAATTCCCTCAAAAGAAGAGGTTCAGTCAGAGGAGACAGGTAACCAAGTGATAGAGCCACATACCAGAGAAGTAGTGAACTTTAAAGCCTTTCTTGGAGACCGTGTTGTCTGACTTGAACTCCAGTCTCATGTTGTTGCCATATGATGTGATTACTTCGGGCTTCTCTGAGCCGCAGAATTTGCCATGCAGCTTGGAGTCAGAAGCCAACCCACTACGAACCTCAACGTAGTCGTATTTACAGACCTGCCAAGAGAGGAGGAGATTTCTCAGCTCCATCAACATTGAACAGAATATTTCAGAGGAAGGGGACAGAGGCTTGACAGAGGGAACAGAAACAGCCTGCTACTCAAACACACTCCTATCTTCCCCAGATTCTCCTCTGTCAGTGTTCTCATCCCCTTTCATTGCTTCCTTCACCTTAAAGCATGGGTGTGTTTCCAGACTAGCAAAGGTTCCATGTAATTTAGCTAAAATAATTACTCTGACTTTATCCAAGAACCTCACAGTGTTGAACGAACTTCTGCAGCATGCTGAATTAAGGAAGAATCACTGCTCCCATTTACAGTGGGAAGCTAGAACCTGAATGTTTTGTTCAAATTCCACCCTGTCCTTGGCAGGGCAGGGAACAGACTTTTTTACTGGCTGTTTTGTTTATCATTGAAGAACTCTACTTCATTGTTCATTTTCAATTATTTTCCTGCAAAGACAGCCCTGGGTAAGGGGAGGATGATATACTTATTAGGGATGGAAAACACCTACAGTTATACAAAACTGGTAGAGAAAAGAAGCCCATTTATAACAGAACGCTTTTCCACTCCAAAGAAAAAGTGGATCCAGAGTTCAGGGAGAACAATCACTGTTAATGGCTTATTACTGTCAAGGCTGGGAAACAACCAGGAGCTCCACCAGCAAGACAAAGTCTCCTTTTCCTTGTACCCCAAGGATTTATCCAGTTCTGAATTAGCCAGTAGTCACACCTCTGAGATGCAGGGACTGGTTACGTACATCATTGCCTTCCAGCTCAAACACTTCGAACTGCAGAGAGATCCGGTACTGGGTTGGAGCTACCACCTGCCAGACGCAGTTTTTATTAGTAGGATATTCCTTGGGCCATCCAGGGCTAGTAATGGTCCCATTGAGCTTGGTGATGAAGCCCCCACACGCAGCTGGAGAGGCAATAAATGAACACAAGTTTTACTTGGTTCTGTTCAGACACACAGATTGGGCCACACTGTTAGCTAAAAAATGAATCAGATCCTGGTTGGTAGCACATTTCAAATCCTGGCCTCCAGAACTGGTAAAAATGCTGGCAGCTGTGAAGAAGACAGAAACCTTGCCTTCACTCACCAGTGAAACACACACAGCCAGGCTATGACCTTGAGAGCCACTTAAATCATGTAAGATTGATCTCCTTTTCACTCTCTAACCTTGGGCTTAGAGAGTGGTAGTAGCTTCAACTGTGAATCAGCTGACTTGACATGCACAACATATTTGTAAAGGCCAGCTTGGCAAATTAACCCACATTCAGTCATACAAACCATACTATTTCTAGTTTATTAGTGATGGAATAACTGGAAGATAGTGGAAGCCTAGGAAGAAACCCCTATCAACTCTTCAGTGGCTTATTATATGTGGACTGCATCTTCTCTAGGGAAAACTGAAGACAAGGCCAAAGACTTTACTTTATTATCTAATTTCTTTTAAAAACATGGGACATCTCAGCTTCATCCTCTTGTGGGAGGACATGGCTTTTACATCAAAGGAATCCATCTCAGTTCGCTCTTTTGTTGCAAAATTCTATTTGCAATAAAGCAAACCCAAGGGAGCAGCTTTGACACAAGAAAAGTGGCAAGCATGTCAGAAGAAACAAAAGCAATTTACTCTGATGTGCCTTGCTACAATTTCAAAGATTACCCTTCCTGTATTGCCCACAAATGAAGTTTAAAATAGGATACTAAGAGTGAAGTTCAGAAAATGCTTGCCAAGTTATACCAACTTGTTTGCTCAAAATTGCAAGAAATTATTGAAAAAAATGGCACCTAACCGTGGCCTTACCAAGTCAATAGCAGCCTTTCCCAGACAGTGAAAAAATTCAAGTCAGGGCAAATTGTGTGACTTTGAGAGCACCACTTGGTGTGGAGCTCCTTACATATCTCAGCTGAAAGACAGAGCTAACAGACAAGAACAATGGGTGGATTCTCACACACCAACAGCTG
Source organism: Melopsittacus undulatus (assembly GCF_012275295.1). NCBI lineage: Eukaryota > Metazoa > Chordata > Aves > Psittaciformes > Psittaculidae > Melopsittacus > Melopsittacus undulatus. Next base: position 90,666,827 of record NC_047530.1, read on the forward strand.
TATTGTTGGTAGGAGCAAGCGCCAGTTTCAAGAGATCAACTGTGTAAATAGAAAGTTGACAGAAACAGTTTCTACTGAAGACATGTTGTAAGGTTGTTTTTTCCCCTCCCATAACAGAAGAAGAAAATTTTCTCCTCAGTATGCAGAATGTCTGGTTTGCATGCAGGCAAAACATAGATATTTTATTCTGCAAAATAATTTTTTTTTTAAAAATAAGTTATTCAACCTTAGATTGAAATACTTTTGTGCCACTTAATGGTTAGGTTATAATGCCCATCCTCCCTTATGTTGCACTGTGGGAGATCTGGTCTGAGCAGGAATCTCTGGTTATGAAGAGCAAATGGTTTTAGAGATGATTACCAGTATAGAATCAGTATTCTCCGGTTTTCAACCAAAACTAGTTTTTCAATGGAAGATGTTGGCAAAACAACAATTTTTTTTTTTTCAGGTGGGGAAAGATAAACAGAAGCGAAGAGGATCCAAGGGCAAGGAAAATCCTCTCCAAGATTGTAGTACCTATACTATACAGACAATCTGTAGGTTACCCACCTTCACAGCTCTTTTTATCAGCTGTCAACTCATAGCCAGGCTCACAGGTGCATTTGTAACTGCCCAGTGTGTTCTCACAGTGCTGCTCACACCCACCATTGTCTGGCAGAGAACATTCATCCATCTCTGTCAGGAGAAAACCAGAACAAGTCAGTTTCCTGACCACTCAAGCCGCCTCATATTTCTCATGCAGCACTTCTGGAGAGAAGGACCAGAGCACTAGCTGATAAGCCAAGCCCATGGAGCTGCTGCAAACCTCACAAGAGCTAAAGCACTCCTAGCACCAAAATCATAAGGGACTAAGAGTACTGTTACAATTCAAGAGTGCTTTTTCTGGACAGGAGCAGGAAAACATGATCTCCTGTAATGATTTTACTGCTTTTTGTTCTCATTTGCCCCTGTTTTGTCTTTTAAATTTCTCACTCTCTTGAGTAACTTGACTTACCATGAACCAGCCCCTCATGGTGCCCACAGTAATGGAGCTGTAGAATGCCATACCCCACTGAGTGGGGTGCAGTGAAGAAGCTGTGAGAATACACAAGTAATCCTTCTTTTTCACAGATGCATGAAGACTTACTACCCTAGACTTTGAATGCAGGCTCTTCCAATTACATCTCAACAGCCTGAACTGACAATAAAAAATGTACTGGCTTCTCACCCTGACCCTGTGCAAATGGATGGTTTTATTAACATGGTTGTGGTGGACTGGCCTCAGCTAGCAGCCAAACTCCCACCCAGTTGCTTGTTCACTCTCTATCCCCACCCTTCAGTGAAATGGGGGAGAATACAAGAAGAAAAAGAACAAGAAAGTGCTTGAGTTGAGACAGCATTTTTACCTGTTGTAGCTAAAACAGACTCAATTTTAGGGAGTTTAACTCAATTTATTGCCAATTTAAGTATTTGAGTATTGATTTGGGTATTGGGAAACAAACACTGGGGGAAAAGGAAGGAAGGAAGGAAGGAAGGAAGGAAGGAAGGAAGGAAGGAAGGAAGGAAGGAAGGAAGGAAGGAAGGAAGGAAGGAAGGAAGGAAGGAAGGAAGGAAGGAAGGAAGGAAGGAAGGAAGGAAGGAAGGAAGGAAGGAAGGAAGGAAGGAAGGAAGGAAGGAAGGAAGGAAGGAAGGAAGGAAGGAAGGAAGGAAGGAAGGAAGGAAGGAAGGAAGGAAGGAAGGAAGGAAGGAAGGAAGGAAGGAAGGAAGGAAGGAAGGAAGGAAGGAAGGAAGGAAGGAAGGAAGGAAGGAAGGAAGGAAGGAAGGAAGGAAGGAAGGAAGGAAGGAAGGAAGGAAGGAAGGAAGGAAGGAAGGAAGGAAGGAAGGAAGGAAGGAAGGAAGGAAGGAAGGAAGGAAGGAAGGAAGGAAGGAAGGAAGGAAGGAAGGAAGGAAGGAAGGAAGGAAGGAAGGAAGGAAGGAAGGAAGGAAGGAAGGAAGGAAGGAAGGAAGGAAGGAAGGAAGGAAGGAAGGAAGGAAGGAAGGAAGGAAGGAAGGAAGGAAGGAAGGAAGGAAGGAAGGAAGGAAGGAAGGAAGGAAGGAAGGAAGGAAGGAAGGAAGGAAGGAAGGAAGGAAGGAAGGAAGGAAGGAAGGAAGGAAGGAAGGAAGGAAGGAAGGAAGGAAGGAAGGAAGGAAGGAAGGAAGGAAGGAAGGAAGGAAGGAAGGAAGGAAGGAAGGAAGGAAGGAAGGAAGGAAGGAAGGAAGGAAGGAAGGAAGGAAGGAAGGAAGGAAGGAAGGAAGGAAGGAAGGAAGGAAGGAAGGAAGGAAGGAAGGAAGGAAGGAAGGAAGGAAGGAAGGAAGGAAGGAAGGAAGGAAGGAAGGAAGGAAGGAAGGAAGGAAGGAAGGAAGGAAGGAAGGAAGGAAGGAAGGAAGGAAGGAAGGAAGGAAGGAAGGAAGGAAGGAAGGAAGGAAGGAAGGAAGGAAGGAAGGAAGGAAGGAAGGAAGGAAGGAAGGAAGGAAGGAAGGAAGGAAGGAAGGAAGGAAGGAAGGAAGGAAGGAAGGAAGGAAGGAAGGAAGGAAGGAAGGAAGGAAGGAAGGAAGGAAGGAAGGAAGGAAGGAAGGAAGGAAGGAAGGAAGGAAGGAAGGAAGGAGCCTTTTCCAGGGTCAACAACACTCCAAACTTCTCTCCCCACCTTGTATCACCACAGCTTAAACTCAATCCATTGAGCAAGGCTATGAGCATGCAAAGGCAGGAGGGGATGTGGAGCTACAGCCAGTACATGAGTCTGCCAGTCCTTCCTTCTCACTTTCCCCCGACCCAGGTCCTGGGTCCTCCGCGAGCTGCAGGGAGTATCTACTCTGCTATGAAGCACCTCCACCTTCTGCTCACTAAGGTAATACCTCATACGAAGTGCAACATCTCCTACTAAGAGTAACAACTCTCACTTTGGTGTTACCTCTGCTGTTTGGCACTTTTTGTTCCTTCCTGGTTTATGTTTTCACAGAGGTGCCACCAACATAACTGATAGGTTCTTCTATGTCCTGTGCTGGGTCCACTCTGGAGTCGGCTTGAACCATCTGGCATCTAGCACAAGGTAGCCCTGCCGCCACCCACTGCCAACACCTTGCCACCTACACCCAATATGTTACAGTTACTATTACTGCTATGTTCATCAAATAGAAACAGTCTTGACTAATCATTGTAGGTTCCTTCCAACTGAAATATTCTATTCTCTTCTATTCATAACACTGCCTTCCTGCAAAGCCTTGCCACAGTCAGGAGCCCCACACTGCAACAGTTCTAGACCAAGCAGATTTTATTTTCTGGTCTGTGAATTAACTGAAGAAAGCAGAGTGTTTCTTTGCTGCTCCATGACAGGTTCAATAGCTTCTAACGTGGATGTAAATCACTTGTGTCTGCAACAGTAGTAGTAGTGCATGTTATGCATTTTTTACATAAAAAATACATTCATTTATGACCATCTGTTTCACAAAGAAAGCACTCCAGATTCAGGTATGTAACTTTGTTGCCCTACAAATTTGCAGGAGGAGCTCAGATTCTAGAGAATGACTTGCTGCAGGCCTAAAAGTTTCCATTTAGTACTAATCCCTGGAAGACATCTCTGCTATTCAGCCTGCATTGCTTTCAGCTCCTGAAAGAAGCCAAAACGTCTTTAGGAAGAAGTATTCTGTGTCTTTATGGAACATGAGAAATTTAAACAAGGATGTCTAGGCACTGTGAGCATTGTTCAGGGTCTGAAATTAAACACCACAGTATTTGCCAGTGATCATGCAATTGCCCTTTGTCACAGTCCATTTGGATCTCTCAATCTTTATTCAACTAATTCTTTTCTTTTGTGCATAAGCGCATGGATTAGGAATTACAGGCTATAAATTGTGAAACCTTGTAACTGGAGTAAGTGAATAAGTGAATACACATGATAGACTAGTCCAAGCAAAGGGGTTTGAGCCCTGTTGTGTTTGTTGTATTTCTTAACAGGCTCATGAAATGATGTTTATTCCAGAGAGTACATTGTCCTGTAAATTTGAGAGATCCAAATGTACCATTACACCCTTAACACAAGACAGAAGTTAAAGTACAAATAAATAAAGGACTTATGCAATCCAAATATTGGCATTGCAGCTATTATTTCTGTAAAATTGTCACTGAACCCAAGAGAAACATGAACCTTGCAGCAGCTAGGCAGGCATTTTCCTGAGTGGTTAGATATTTGGTTCTTGCCTCTATTCAGCTCAGCAGGATGCTGGTAAAGGACCATGTCTTGGGTCCAGCTCTTAAGAAAAATCTTAGTCTCATTTACATCTTTCTGAAGAGCATCTCAGGTCAGGAGCACATTTGTCTCCTAAAGCACTCGGAAATTTTCTCTGGAATTCTACTTGCATTCAAATTCACCTTCTTTCCAGAGGTTTCCTTTGGAATACAATTTATTAGCAGAGAGTTGTTTGACCACTCTGTATCCAGTACCAGTACTTTCTTTGAAAATGTGCCCTGGCATGGATAAGTTGAGGTTACTTTCTGTCCAGCAGTGCAACACATGGCATCAGTGCCTGTGCTGGTACTGAACCAGTACTCTTTCATTCTGCCTTAATCAAGGAGGTGGTATTTGTGCCTCAGCATCAAACTTCTCTATACTCCCAAAACCATTTGTATATAAACTTGGTATTGGCAATTGTACAGGAAAGTCTAACAGCTTTTAACTACAAGTAGATACAATGGTAACTGATCACTTTGAGATGACAGTAGATTAAGGGATGAATGGTCACAAACTTTGATCTTGTGAGGTAATAGACCATGTACCTTTAAAGAAATTTGCTGCAAAGCCTGCTTTATTGATGGTTGCATCAGATGCAAACTTCATCCATACTTTATTTGAACTGGATTTGATATCTTCTGGCTTATCATAGCCACAGAAGTGACCAAGCAGTGGGCTATATTCAGTTAGACCGTCTCGGATCTCCAGGTAGTCATAAGAACATGCATCGTGCCATTCAATCTGCAATAGGAAAAGGATATGACTGTAGTTCACTAGTATGAGTGCTCTGAGTTAGGCTAGCTACCCAGTTTCACTTTGGACAGAGATCAGCTTCAAATAAGCATCCCAAACAACTGGTCACAACTACATACTTGCCTCCTTGCTGCCATTGAGCTCTCCTGCAGTGGAAACTGCATTTAAGCCTGGGCACATCTCGGCTCTACTGCTATTTTCATGGCTTCTTTTTGGTGAAGCCCAGTCCATGACTATCTACAAGCTGCTTTTCCATGGGAAGTTGGAAGGAACAGAGCAGAATAACTATAATCAAAAAGGTTAAAGAAATAGCTGTGGGGTCACAGCTAGGAAATGCCCTTTCCAGGACAAGCACAGTACAAGTACACAAGCCACAAGAGTCTATGGCGTTGATGGGATTTATCCAGGTCCTTGCCATTCCTATCTGTGACTTATATATACATCAGTAGCCAGAAACAAATCACTGGACACCTAGCCATAAGTGTAAGAGATTCTATAATCAGTTGGAGAAAAGCTTTTTTGAACTCTTCAAAGCCTGTCTGCCATCTGGGAACATGATGTTTCCTTGGAGTGTCACAAACATCATGCAATCTGCCAAGCCCCTAGTGGCACCTGGATTGTGACCATTCAATTTCATTTGATCAGGCTGAAAATTTAAGGACTCATGAGTCCTTACTTAGCATCCTCTACAATTTTGTGCCCCTTCTAATTCTTTCTCTCTAGAGTAACATCTTTTGAAAACTCGTATTTAAAACTTGGCTTCAAAATGAGCACACTTCTGGTGAGAAGAAATTACGTTGTGAAGGACTCGAAACAGGTGTGTTTCTTTTTTAAAAAATATTATTTACACCACTTTCTTCTTCATTTTAAAGTATCTACAGAGGCAAAATAATATTCACAATATAATATAAAATTACATTTCTCACCTCAAAGGCTTGGAATGTGATTCCTATGTGAAACCCCTCAGAAACAGTGATCTTCCAGATGCACTCTTTGGAAGGTCTGTAGTCATCTGGGTAATTGGGTGATTGGATCTGGCCAGCATCTTTGTGAATTTCTCCACCACAAATAGCTTCATAAAAAACAAGTAGCAAAACCACAAGATTGCAGGTTTTTCATTAGGTAAAGCTGGCTCCATAGTCTTTTTCCTTGTTCAAATCTGTATCAATACTGCTTGTTACACAAAGGCAGCATACAAGTCATGGAAGCTTTTACAAATCTGGCATTTTGTCCCAGTGACAGTCTCCTGTCTTTCTGTGCCAACTGCTGCAGAAGGTGAACTCACTGGGACAGAGAATTTTTATGAATTTTCACGTTTTACACTCCTGGTCACCTTAATAACTGCTTAAAACCTGCTGTGAGCAATAAAGACCACAAAAAAAAAAAAAAACCTTGCCAAAGTTTTGCCAAAAATTTGGCAAAAAAAAAATAAAAACCAGTTGCAAAACTAATCTAGCCACAAGATGGCAACATTAGCAAGCATAAATTCAGCTGTTCACCAGGAGACCACTAGGACGACTGCTATGTATGAAAAATTAAGGTTACTGCTAAATATGAGTAAAATTAAAGACAAGAGCAGAAAGTTTAATGATAATCTAGCTTAATACAAAACTAGCAGAGACCTCGAAGACAACAGCAGTTCAGCATAATTGTCTGCAAGACTAACAAAGGAAAGTAAGACCACAGGCTAAAACTTTGTGTTAATCCATGATGCACAAAATACATGTCTACAGAAGGCATATGTATGCACTGACAGTAAATACAAGAGAGACGATACTGCAATGACACCTGCCAGATATCAACCATCTGCACTCTTGAAGTCTCCTCACAAGACACTGTGTTCAGACATGGGACTCATTATACTGTCCTGGGAATTGCTTACATTGGGTAACATTGCCTTGGTTTTGCCTTGTAAGCTGTTAATGCTTAACTGTGATCTAGTTAAAAGCACTGATTCACTAATGCAATGATAACTTCTTTCCTAGAGAATCAGTACTAAGGCACCACCAAGTAGTTGCACCCAAAATTTAGCTGCAGAGCATAATATAGTTTGAAGTTGAAATTCATATTTTCATATCTACAAGTGGTGCTATATAGAACCTCTGAGTAAACCTTTAGAGAACTGTCTCCCCATAAAACTGTCAGCCAGCAAACAGTATATTCTCTACCACTGCCATAGCTCACACTGAAGTTTAGCTGAGCTCCAAAGTATACTGGAAGAGCATTACTGTAAAATGGAAAGAATATCTGCTGATAGAGCCTCAGAAGACAATAATGATGACAAATTCAGGGCTGCCAGCATTGCTGTAGGGCAAAACCACCAGCATCTTCCCATCTTGAATCTCATGAAAGAAAAGGAACAACTGAACTATGAGGACACTTTCACTACATTAACTGTCATTTAGTATCAAGTAATTTTCCCATCAAGGGGCTACATCCTTCTGTCTCTTTCCTTCCATTTATTGGAAACTTTAGGGCCAAGACCTGGAGGAATCCAAATCCAAAAATCAGTCCTCAGCCACAGAGCTCCCAGCAGTGTTCAGATGTACAAGCATTTACATGCACTCTAAGTAAAGCAGAGCACAGAGAAACAAAGTGCTAAACCATACTTTTGTTTTTTAGTATGTGAGGGAGAAAAGTTCAAAAGAAAAAAAAAGAACTAACAGTAATGCAGAGAGGTTTTGGACAAAAATTGTTAAAAATTAAATATTTAAGCATAATCCCTACTGAAAATAAAAGTTACTATTGTTGCCAAGACACAGAAGTCACAGCAGAACCATTGCCAGAGTTTGCACTGGCGGTCAATAGGGATTAAGGATTTTTGGAAACTTTCCAGTTTCAGCAAATGAATTATGGAGAGAGATGCTGATAATCTTACTACCTGCTGCTCTGTCATGAGGAGGCTGAGTTAAGAATTATACAATGGACTGTCACTGGTTCTGTGCTACAAGCTGGCTTCCACCAGTCATACTCTGTGCTTGCTCTGAGGCTTAGCCATCGATTTCATACCTTTCCAATTGGAAGTTTATTGCAGGAAAAAGTTACATAAAAGCCAGAGTCTTGAAGAGCTAGAAAAACGTGGAGAGTTGAAGGGAACTTTGGCCAGAAGATTCACATTCTGCTTTCATTTGCTCCCCTCAAAAGTTAAGTGAAGCAAGTATAGCTCGTATTTACTAAGCCTCTAGGGATCATTTACTAATCAACAGGAAATACAGAACTTATCAAAAGAAAAGAAAGCTTGCATCGTGGCCTTGGCATGTAAGCAAGGTAATATTTATTTTCTTCCAATACCATTTAACAATATGAAGCACGATGCCATATTAACAACCATGGTGCAGAACAGAGAAGTTGCTTCCCAAAGCATTCCTCACCTTGTCTTTTTTTTTTTTTCTTTTCTTCTAAAGTTGGAGCAGGTATCACTGGGGAATAGCCCACTGTAAGAATTAATCTGACAAGCCCACCAACACAAAAACCCCAAATAAATCAGTCTATTAAAGACATGCTAGTTTGATCACTTCTAATTCCAACAAACTACCATAAAAGGGGTGTTACAAACCACATGGTTCAGGCAACAGCTGCTTCTCAGGAGAGATGTAAAAAACTCCATAATCAGGGAAGCTACTTCTGTCTCTGGGGCAACAACTCTTGTAGAAACCAGATATTTCTCCTGTGAAACAGATTTGTTAGCCCTACACTGTTGTGAAATCCTCACATGCTTTATTTGCACTTCTCCAACAGTCCCATTTTTTCTTCACTTCCCTCTGTTAGCATCATTATTCATGAGTATATTGGACATTTGAGCACTGAGCTTCCAGTGTCATGCTTGTTTCTGTGGCTGCAGAAAGAAGATAATGCAGTGTTGATACCAATACAGTGAAAGTCAATATTGTGGACAACACTGGTACTTCTAAGAAAATGCCTGTTGCCTGGAGAACCATAAACACTTGTAATACATTTTAGAGTCAATACTGTAAAAGAATAAGCATATATGGAGAAGGGATGTTACTCATTTGTTACTGACTTTGGTAGCATTGCTCTGCTGAAGTGGTTTCAGCATTCCATGCCATGCAAGTTTCCAAAGTACCTGACCTGCAGAAGATCTGATATGCTAATTTCTAATCTTCTGTAAGTAAAATACACAAGGGAGAAGCCAAAGAACAATCTTTGCATTTGAGAAAAAACAAAGCAAAACCAAAAAGACTAAAAAAAACCCAACAAAAAAAAAACAACAAAAAAACAACAAAACAACAGAAAACCCACAACAAAATAAGCTCCATTAAGTGATATAAAATGCATGATCCAAACCAGAATTTTGCCTACTAAGTTACTGGAAGAAATCCTGCTATACCCAGAAATACTGCTTGCAGGGGCTGGTTATGTGAAACAGAATGTGGTGTATGAACAGTATAAGTTCCTGCTGTCATCTTGTTGTCCTTCCAAAAAGGTGATGAACTCATTGGAAGATCCATGCCTTGTCTGCTGAAGCAGCCTGCAAAATCTGCCAATTCCCATAAAGACAAGAGTGAGGGCTGTATCTAACCATGTGGTGACACAGAACTCCTGCTGATCCCATAACCCCCTGCATCCTGTTCTGGCTGCTCTGTGCAATGCAATAGACTTCTAGCTAGTGGCTGTACCTTCGTAGACCACAAAGAAGCCTTTGCCCAGGATGTTACTGCTGCTCCGGAACTCGATCCACAGCCTGCTGTCCGTGGAAATTACTGGTTCAGGGATCTTGTCACCACAAAATCTACCTAGAAGGCAGGAAAGAGATAATCAAGATCTCCTGCCTGATGGGCAGTACAGCATAGCAGGCACCTGTGGCTCCAGGAAGCAAAGAAGCTGTGGTTAAAGGAACTGTTCTTGTGTAAAACACCCTTTCCCTCCCACCACTTGTGCTTTTAAATGAGTTTCTGTTCCCATTGCGACACCCCCCACCCCCCAGTTAATTCATATCCTCTTCAATTATTAATTCAATAAATGTGGGAAACCATCCCTTGTCCTAGAGATGTGACATGAGGAAACATCCTTTCCACCTGTTAGACCCTGGAAATTTCTTCAGTATTTTGCACTTAAGAGAAAATTGTCCAGCTCAAATCAAAGGCAAGATGTGGCCATGCTGATGAGAAAACACTATCTTGTCCTCTGCTCTCACCTCTTCCCAGTTAAGCCTCTTCAGTCAACCAGTCTCTTTCAAGAGAGACCAAGAGCCCTTTTGCTCCACAATTCACCCATATCTGAGCTCTCTGGCAGGTACCAGCACCGGTAAATACCCAAATCCTGCCAACAAGAATGAACCCTAAAAAAGAACAGCTGCAGATGTCACAAACAACCTTAACAACCCTGATTTGGTGCTCCTCTACCTGTTTGTCCTGGGTTCAGCTGTAACAATTCCAGCCAGAAGCTCCTCACAGAAACAGAGCAAGAACCAAGTATGCAATGAGAGGACTCAGTGCAAACGTGGCTCTTCACTTCAGCTGACACCAGCAGGGCTATATACAAAATTCAATGTGGCCTTGGCACCCTGTCCCACTGAATTCCCAGTGGGAATTTGATAGGGGCTTGTGAGGTTGAATTCACTCACGACAGCAGTGATAGGGATCCTGGCATTGCATCACCAGACAAAGGGTTACCTCCACTGGGCAAAAAACCTGGTTGATGCCTTACCCGCAAGACACTGCCTTAGTTCCGATTAGCAGGCTGCACTGGTGGTTCCCTACACTGAATAAGGTGTCAGATAGTTCAAAGCTTGTTGGCTGTCAGGTCACAAAGGCTATAACCTTCAAGGATGCAAGAGCTATTCGTCTGTGGCAGGGCACAGATGAGTTGCAAACTTTGGTTCTCTTCAGCAGTTTCACCACCAACTTTTTTCTCTTATGAAGTCACCCATCCAAATATTATCTTGGATCCTAGCTTTACTTGGCTACTCAGTTCTAAGCCCCTATATCTCCGAGCTGCCCAGCACTGCTGGGGCAGCATGACAGCCCTGCAGTGTACCTATAGCATCTCCCATCTCCACTCCCAAAGGGCATACTAACAAAAAACATCAGCACTGCAAAGCACCTTCCTCTAGGGTCACCGCACAACTGCCTCCTCGATTTAGACTTGGAATTTAACAAGGGTGTCAAGGAGAGGAAACACAGATGAGGAATGAGAATGAGCAAACTCCTCAGAGTGTGATAAAAGGCCCATTCATAAAAAGTTATACACCATTTAAAGGCTTGGTTTTCACACACTTCCCTGGGAAAATATGCAGTGCACATGTATTTCTTCTCCCCGCAAGAAGCCTGAGCTTTCACAATTCACGCTAATCCCCTCCCCACCCCCTGCTGAATTGCCGTCTGTTTGACTCTTCTGAGCTAATTTCATGGGCTCAGCCCCTTGCAGGAGCCATGGCCACTCATGCAGTGTCTCCTTCCAGATGGAAACACTTGCAGGTCCACCTGCACTGGGGGACAGGGCGGTGCTTGGCTTCTGAAATACCTTCAAATTACTCAGCAGAAAAAATAAATAATGAGGAGCTAGGTCGCAGCTGCTGGAGCAATGTTACCTGGTGCATGTACAGCAGAAAACAGCAATACATGCTGCCAACCCTGAAACAGGTAGGAAGTGGTAAAACCAGCTTCCAGCTCTGCACTAAAAGTCAGGCCCATGGAAACTTCTGGAAAGCAGCATGGCTTCAACCTTAGCACCTCACCTGGTACCAGGGCTGGGATGTTGAGTGGGGCCAAGGAGAGCACCCAGACCTCCCTAAGCCTACTGACCCCGTGCAGACTAGCCCACTCATGTGCTGCAGCATGGGGCGTATGACCTCTAACACAGCTGGTGATGCTACACAACCTGATCACTTATTTCCTTTCAGGCAGCAAGAGTTGTTTGCAGTGCACCATTTTACATTTGAGGGCAGGAGTAGAATAGGGCCCTTGCACACTTTGACATCCTAGGCATGGTCTAGCAAGTTCCCTGCTAGAAGTACAGAGGCTCAAAGCACAGACTACTTGTATATTTGTAAACACAATACTTGAGAAATAATGGCAGAAGCCTGGGCCAGGAGCTCTATGGCTGCTTCATTCTGACTGCCTGGCAGTTTTACCCTGCTTAGGAAAACCCAATAATAAAACTCCAGAGACCACATTTTCAGTCCCAGCTATGCCCTCTCTGCTTCTCTTCTCAAGCCACAGAAGGAAGGAATAAAGACTCTGCTACCAAAGGGATTGGAGCAGGGATCACTTGATGTGAATACAGCACACTGACAGCCTGGATGAAGACATTAATGGATGGCCAGTACACTGGCTCAATGGAAGTTCTTTCCAGGTAACGAAAAGTTTGTTTCTGTTTGTTTTCCCCACCTACCCCCCTAAACATTGAGAGGAACACACAAAGGGCAATTAAAATGAAGCAACTACTCACCCAGCAATGGAGCCTTCCTCCAGTAGCCATCACGCACCTCCACATAATCATACCAGCAAAGGCGACTTTTAAATAGGTCCATTGATGTGAAGTTTAACATAATCTGAAAAAAGAGAGCGCACACTTCTGTGGGAAGGGAGCTACTTTAAAGGGAAGACCCTACAGATTATGTGCTTGACCTCTGCTACAGTGCTAAGTGAGTATACAGGAAAAGACAGTTGGACAGTTTGCTGATTTTTTAATCAGCTTTCCTGAAAAAGAAATGCTTCTCACAGTAATTTAATGAAACCATGAACGTACATGGCAGTGGACAGCACTTAACTATCCATCTTCTAATTGACAGTCACCGCTCTAAAATTACTAAAAAAGCCCTATCTGTTGCAGTTTAGTTGGTTTTGGTTTTTTTTTTTTCATAAAAATTTGAATCACTGGTTTTGATTAATGTGAACATCATGGACAAACACATAGACCCAAAACACAGATGTTTGGGGTATCTACCCTTATATAAAAGACACTTGTAAGAAATAGCTAATTTTACTGACAAGTTTCCACATTTTGACAATTTCACCCACACCATCATTACTATACAATTGTGTTTGGTGGCTTTACTGAGCAGAGCTTAGCATTAAAATTTTTTCCCTTTGGTCTCCTTCCTCTGTAACATGGAATATAGGCCTCTCTATGGGCTGACGGAGTGTACTTCTGGCATTTTTCCTTGCAAGATTTGATGAATTTATTAACTTACATCCACAGTCTGCTTCATTAGATTAAAATAGGTATTTTCCCCCAAAGCCCTGTCTGGATGTGCAGAGTGCAATCTGGAACTGTGTCGCTTATTTTGTTCACACTTTAGCAGTTTTTTGACTTAGGACAGCAAATGAATACTACAAGCCCAGTTATCTGTCCTAAGCTAATGCCTCAGTGCTATCCTACTACTTTGTACCAAGTGCTGCATTTGATTAAACAGACAAATTGAAGCATTTAATCTTTTAATCTGAACTTGTTTTTTTTGTTTGTTGTTCTTCGTTGAGGTTTTTTTACATCAGTGGTTCAGTATTTGGATACTGGGTCCTATCTAGTACAACTCTTCCGAAGAAGCTGAGAGACAAAAGGGAGAATTTATGGAAACATTTACACTGCAAAACTCCCAGTGCCATAGTCTCAAAACCTGGACAGTTCTTGGCACCTCTGCCCCTGGCAAAGCTCTCCCTGCAGTGAATGGTGGGACCTCATCATTGCATTGGACCAGGCTTGGAGGAGACAGAACTGTGTCCCAGAGCAAGACATCTACTGCAAAATGAGTGAGCTCTGCTCTTCTTTGTTCAAGTCTGAGTCTTAAGTGTGTCTTGAGGGTGGTCCTCAGCAAAGCCACTCTGCTGAGCAGCTCCCAAGGCAGGCTGTGCATTCTTGCAGGCTGGTATGGCATGAAAGGCCTGAAGGGCTGGTGTTAGTGGATTAAGGAAAGATTTCATTTCCACAGGAAGATCAATAAAACAAAAGGAGGTGGGAAGAAAGTGGACAGGGTGGGTGATTGATGCACAGCGGGGCTCAGTGTTTCAAGGCGGGGAGCAGGACTCCCCCAACAGGAACATTATGCTGTGTGACAGGGGCAGGCGACTAATGTCAGTCACAACTCCTCAGGCTGTCTTTGCGCCCCCAGTTTGCTGGCACATTTTATCCAACTCATCTGACAGTCACCTGTGGGTGACACATAATGTCCAGCAGGGTTCAGCCTCAAATAGAGAGCAAGGATCAGAGATCAACATGCAACCTGTGAGGGGGCTCTGTTCCAGCAGTACCTCTTCCATCCTCAGGACCATGTATTCCTTCCTCTGGAAGGACAGCAGTGGTGCTCAGGAGCCTTTCCAGGCTCCAACCCTGCACTCCAGGCATGTTGGAGATCATTGGCAGTTGCTAAAGCATCATCACAGGCAAAACCACATGCAAGGGAACCACAGAGTACACCTTGTGCTGATTTGGCACCTACCTTCTCCCCTGGGGTCACTGAGATCCTCCAGACACAGTGGGAATAGGACGGGTAGCCATTTGGAAAGCCAGGGGCTGAAAAATTCCCTGTTGAGTCCTGCAAAGTCTCTCCACAAGCTGCAGGAGGAGGAAAAAGAAATCAGCAATGAGGAGTGACTTTCTGAAAGACATCAGAGGCTACCAAAATGTTTGCACATGGTTGTGTGCAGGTTGGTGGCTGGTGCTCCAAGGATGTTCATTCATGGTAATGGACAAAGGTCACTGACCAAATGAGACCTTGCCAAAGGGGTGATGTGAAATTTGGCAGAATCCTCTAGATAGATGATGATCAGTGCAAGGACACAGGTGAAACAGCTTTTAAACAGGCGCCCCTCCTCCTTCATCTTCCTTCCACATGCCAGCACTTTCAGATTTCAACCCTACTGAGGAATATCTTATCCATCAATCAAATGCAAAATATCAACCCCACTCCACTGTGCAAACCCAAGACTGCTGCCAGCAAATCTGTTTTCCCTTCATTACAAGCTGCACAATGAAGTTCTCCTTAGTTACCATTGTTAAGTGTCTTTCTGGAGGGCTAAAATATCCTAACAAAAGCAGGGCAAGCCCCACTGCCCTCATGCTTCATCTGTTCAGCACCTACCCTTCTGTCATACTGTGCAGGATAAAATTTGAGCACTGCAGCTTACTCTGCTCTCCACCTTCCTGTTTTTGTGGCCTGCTGCAGTTGATGAAATGTAGATCCCAGAGCAACTTTTGGAAAGCAAGTAATATGCACACATATACGCTCCTTTCGGGAACCACAGCTTCCAACATCTGGGAAAACTGTGACTACTGTAGTTCCTGCTCTCTGATCCAGAAGGATTGAGCTGGAACAGGGAGTGACCATCTACATCTGCAGAGCAGCTGATGGGCCAGGTGGGAGGATCATAAATATCAAAGCTCCCATTTACTTCAGAGTGCTCACAAGACACATGCAAATGCCTATTGCAAGGACCAGGGACCTTGGCTTATCTGCTTTACAGTTGTTTTTCCAATTTCATAATGAGCTGATCTTACAAAGCTGCCCTTGACCTGCAACTTGGTTTCCTCAGTGACGGTAAGGCAGCTCCCAAAAATCCCTTGTTAAGCAGCAGTGCTTTGAAAGATCCAACAAGGACCTCCACTTCCCATGGAAACTCCAGAGGATATTCCTCTGCCTCATGTTATCACCCCCTCACTAATTTTTCAGCCATAATTACATTTAGATGGGCAGGTTGGAATTTCGAGGTGAAAAGAGACTGGCCCCATTCAAAAAGTTTAATATCTTCAAAAAAGGAAAGAGGGAGTCACCTAGGCCAGAATTTCTTAATTTCCCTGAAGCGGTTTGATCCCCAGCTTGACAGAGCAGACCAGATGAACAATAGATGGGGACACAAAAAAGGGTTTTGCCCAACCAAGCAGCTCATAGGGGTGTTCTGGAAGGTGGAGTCACTCCAAGAACAAGTTGTGCATATTTCAAGGCACAGGTCAGCATGGGATCTGGAAAAGTGATTCCTGTCAGGAAAGCCAAAGGTATTTTAAACTACTTGAAAAAAACACGACTTAGCAAAATCATCAGGTAAATGCACACACCTGCCCTAGAGGAATGAAGAAAATAAATGAAAGGTCAAAACCTTTACATTGCTCCTTCCTTGTCAAGCAGTTTTGAGGCCTGACAACTCCCCCTACATTATACAACTACAAAGGAGCATTGCACAGCAAGTTTGAGTTTCAGTTCTGCAGAAATAGCTAATATCCTCCCATGTCTCTCAAAATATTTGGCAGGTGATGCCTGTATTCATCAGGTGGGCAGAAAGATGCTTATAAAAAGTGATAACATGCATGAATTAGAGAACAAATATGGCTGCCATTTGCAAAATAAGTATACTTTCTTCCTTTCTACCTCTTGCAATGATGTCTTGCCTTATTATCTTCATCAAAATCTGTTAGGATAATTCCAGCTCCCAGGACACTCCTAGGATCCTCAACTAGGAAATGCATGATACCCATTTAACAGTTAGACATCTCAAAGAAGCTCAGTCCCAGCCATACTTATGCTGAGGACAGCAAGCCATTCTTCAGCTGATCCTCTGGCATCACCACTTGTCAATGCCTGGTCTGGGGTGGCCATCACCTTAGGATGTTTCTAGGAATGCCATCATCTGACAAGGTGTCTCAGTAAAGAGGGGATTCCCATAACTCACCAAGATACATAAAGAATCTTCTTCTCTGCTCAAAAATCTATTTGAAAGAGAAAGTTTGTTTAGTAGACTCTAAATCACTGGGATCATATACTACATGACCATAATCACACAGGACAAAGAGGACTACCGCCCTAAGCTGAACCACAACGAAGGTTTCCAACAGCCCAGACTTAATTCTCCCAAGCATAGTTACACAATTCCCGGCAAGACTGTGTAACTATGGAACAGGTACTAATGTATCTACTACTGAACACTACTCTGCAAAACACTCTTTGAGCAGATCTAGTTAACTATCGGAATCTTGCAGAGGAAACTCTCCAGACAGGCTGTGAGAGGCTGGCCTTTCAGCACAGAGGAGAGAAACTGCTTGCACATGCAGGGAGAAGCATGATAATAATGAGCAATGCATATCTGTGTGTAAAGCATAATCTCTTGCAGAGCTCAGCAAAAAGCAGTACAACTGTACTCCAGTTAGTGGCAAAGAAGCCAATAGATCCAACCAACAACACTAATGCTTGGTACTTCTGGGATCCAAGAAACTGAGCCGAGGTGCTTTTTGCCCATGGTAAAGAGGCTGTTGCACATATAAGCAGTTAAAAAAGTGCAGAGTTGAAAAGCAAAGCAGGAGAGGTGAATGCTTCAAAAGTCATTTGTAAATGAAGTAGTTGTGTGACAGGCACTTACTGCTTATCAGCTGTTTACTGGTACACTAAATCTTTTTGAAAATGTACAGAGAATTGGAATAAATGGTATAAAGGAGGACCATTCTCAATTTATGGTTTAACCGTTCCTGCAGCGTTAGGCTTGTTTTCTTTAGCTCAGCACAAAAGAGCAGGACATGGTGTTTTCAAGTCTTTTGTAGTGACTATACTCACCAAATCCTCAACCATTTAACCATACCAAATCTAGCATTTACTACTATGTAGCAGAATGCACCTCGCCTTCCAGAAATTTTTTTGACAAATTTCATTTGGCTTCACCTGGCTTGACACTAACTTGAACCCAGCAGGTTAACTTTGGGGAGTTAAGAGCAATTTAAACCAGCAGGGTTTTAGAATGGAAAAGCTAAACCAGCCCTAAATGTAGCAGCCACAAGAGCTCCAGTCTAATGAGTTGGAAAGCCCTGTTTCTTACAATAGACACAGCAGTCGTCCTGGCTCATGCCAGTGTATGCTTGTAACTCATCCTCCATCATGTTAGCTCTTTTTTGGGGGGATTTTCTCAGTCATTCTTGGATGGAGACTCTCTTTCTAAAAGGGAAACCATCTGCCATCCAATTTCTGTATCATGTTGTTGCATTTTACCTAAAATTCCTCAGCTTGACTATTGAACAAGATTGTCCTCAACCTAAAGTCTTATTCAATCCTTGCTTGAACATACAACTGCAGTCTTTTGTTTGTGAATGTCTGTGCTTTGCATTTTTCAGAGGAAGAGAACTTTTCAAGCTACAGATTCAAATGGCAGCTGAAGATATTAATGTTATAAAATATACTGCACCCCTTCTCTTCAAATGTAACATGTGCATAAACTTTGATGTAAAACAAAAAACAAAACCAAACCAAACCAATAGGTATGTGAAGCAAATTTGTTTTGTAGGCTTAAAGCGCTAATCATTCTGCTGCCAACTGTGTTCTGAACTGCAATAACATGTGCTAAAGCTTTATGGGAAAAAAAAACAACAGCTAAAAAGTAGAAAAGTTCTATTTTGCAAGTGGAAAACTTGAGACTCAGAAGAGTTCTCGTTTTAAAGAAAGTTGCTTTGTGCTTTTAGTTTGACTTTAACCTCAGGCCAAAGTGGCTTTTCAGCTTTCCTCAAGAAATCTGAGTCTGTAGTTGATGCTTCCAGCTATGAGAATGAAAAGCTTGCTTGCACTAAGTCTGACTCAATCAAAAAAACATGGTACAAAACATCCTTTTTTTTTATTTTGAGTATTCAAACAAACAAATTCCTAAGCTAATCAATGAGATAATTTTCCAAGAACTACATCTTGTTCAACCAAAGCAAATGAGAGAAAATTCTAAGTGGTAAAGAGAAAAACAAAAAGGTAATTAGAACTAGCACACCTAAGAAAGTTATACCATTCACTGTAAGTTAAGCGGAGATCCTTAAACAACACAGATCCTGAAGTAATCAGAATTTATTCTAGACCCTTATGAACCCGTGCTTTCTGCCCTGTAGCTAGATACAGAGAAGCAGCAGATTTGCACAGCAAGTTCACATTGCCTCATGAATGGTTCATAGAGCAGTGCTAGCCAGCTACTCACTTAAGATGTGACTCTATACTGGTAAACTCATCTCTCCCTCCTCATCTTCTCCCTCTCTCTCCAATATGCTTATTCCAAGAGGATTAATCACTTATGATTATATTAAGTTCATAACCAGTCAAAGCCACTCTCAACTGGACCAATATGCTGTCCAGACCAACCCATATAGATAAACTCCTGGGCCATGCTTGCAAAAGTCCTTTTTTTTTCCTCCCTGCATTATTATGAGCATTCATGATAATTCTGCAAAATTAGGGCAACTCTCTCATTCTCTGACATGTTGTCATGGATGTTTCATTACCTGCAGAAATTTAGCAGAACTTGTTAAATTTTCTGCTTCTGAGCTTCACATTTCCTATGCTTTCTCCCTTCTCAGCTGCTGAAGTTCATGCCACAGGCACCAGACTGGCTGCCATCTTGGCTTGAAGTTTCTTTCAAGCAAATAACCTTTCTTTATGAATTGTCATATTCAACCTGTCGTTAAGACCAGCAGATAACTTCTCTGAAATTTAGTTTTCTCTATTAACCTCTTCAACTAAAACTGTTGCATAAACTTCCACTGCCTAACATCTCCACTTTAAATGATCCTTCTGTTCTGATGGCTAAATTTAGTCTCCTAATCATATCTGTGACCCCAGCTCTCTCTGACTGTCGTGGTTTAAGCACAGCCAGCAACCCAGAACCATGCAGCTGCTCACTCACTCCCCACCCTTCCCCCCCCCCCCCCCTTCCTGGAGGGATGGAGAAGAGAATCGAAAGAATGTAACTCCCACCGGTTGAGATAAGAACAGTCCAGTAACTAAGGTATAACACAAACCACTACTGTTACCACCAATAATAATAATGATAAAGGAAATAACAAGAGAAGAGATTACAACTGCTCACCACCCACTGACCAATATCCAGCCCGACCCGAGCAGTGATAGCCTTCCAGGTAACTGCCCCCAGTTTATATACTGGGCATGACGTGCTGTGGTATTGAATACCTCTTTGGTTAGTTTGGGTCAGGTGTCCTGCCTCTGCTTCCTTCCGGCTTCCCCTCCTCCCTGGCAGAGCATGAGACTCAGAAAGTCCTTGGTCAGAGTAAACATTACTGAGCAACAATTAAAAACATCGATGTTATCAGCATTGCTCTCCAGCTGAGAGTCAAAACCACAGCACTGCACCAGCTACTAAGAAGGAGAAAAATGACTGCTACTGCTGAACCCACGATCTTTTCAGACCCCACAAAAAGCAGGACCCAGACTGTTAGTCTGGTATGTCACACATATGTAGATGGCTTCTCTATCAAAACTGTTCCCAGTTTATCAACCCTTTGACAGCAGACAGAGTGATACAGCCCTCCCCTGAACAGCTCAGAACACCAGCTGTCACCACCTTGTTGTTTCTCAAATCAGCATTTTGGAACTTTCCTCCATGTTATCTCCCAAGCCTCAGTACAACACACCATAATCACAGGATAAATTTGCCATTTCCTTAAGACCTATCTCTGGGACAACAATTATATAAATAACTCAACAGAAGTGTGATGGTTGCTGTGCAGATAACCAGTATACCACCTATCTCTCTGGTATAGAGAGATATAATATAGCCACTTTGCTACCTCCTAGACCCCACTCTTTCCGTGGTCTTGTACACTGATTTAATTTTCTATGAGCAAAGTCTACATTTGGACCAACCTGAAGCCCTAAACCAAACAGGAATACTAGCAAAGTACTAATAGGAGACACGTTAGGCAACTTCAGTTCTCCCACAGCTCCAGCCTGAAGCATTTGATGGTCTGTATATCCCGAGTCTCTTTCATCAAAGGAATTGTTGAGGTGCTCTTGAATTCCAGTGCCTTACAGATAAACCATGTATCTATAATAAAGTTGCAGCCATCTCCATAAGCCATATTTACCTGGGCATTTGTACAACTTCCTCGCTTGAGCAATGTCTCCCTGACTCAGGCGAATACGCTGACCAATAGTTGGCCGGACCCCGTTATCGTCACGACGGGGAAGGATGGTGTCGAGAAAAACCCCTCTAAAGGAAGAACAGAGACACAGAGCAGTGAAGTAGGGAAAGCGACACTATGTACAGGAAGTTATTCTGGCAGGCCTCCCACATCATCCCCTTGACCATATCCCATGATAACAAGCAAGAGTAATGCAGACTGTGATAACTGCATGTCTTGAGGTGGCCTTATCACTAGAGAAGACAGCTTACAAATTTTTCAGACAAGTCTGCCAAGCCAGTAAATTCCTCTTTTGATATATTAAAATTGCTGCTGCCTCTGAGTATAAAAACATTCTTTGCCATAAATCAGAAAAGGCAATGAAATATTCTTGCAGAAGGTTCATGGCACATCTGGCTCAGCAGAAGCACAGACTGGATGCTTAAGCCAAAGGAGCAGAAGGAAGAGGAGCTTGTTTAGTAGCAGTTGAGGTTGGGCCAGCAGTGACTGGTTGCCACAGACAAGAGAAAAATATCAAGAGTTTTACCTTTGTTCTACACAAGTTTCCAAGCTAATAACTCAACTTGTCTCTGCTTATTTTTCCTCACTACTATTTCTTCCATGTGGTACTCCATACTCAGGAGCTCTTAACTGCACCTTTGATCTTAGTCCAGTAAAGGACTTCAGTTGGGGCCTTACTCCCATCTAAAAGAAAAGTCAGTGCATCCAAGCAAAATCTTGCATGCAAGAGAGACCCCAGGGCAGCCTTGGCTGAAGTGGGAGGAATAGGAAACCAGAATTTCAGGTAGGTAAAGTCCAAGCTCTTGCAGCCAGGCTGTCCAGTCCACAGGAACCATTTCACTGCGCCCCTGAATGCCTAACAGGCTTGGAGGTGCCAAGGCTAACAGTGAGCTCGACAGTTCAGCATCAGCCCAGTGAGGCAGACTTCTCTGAGGGGCAGAAGCAATAATTTTAGTACTACCTAGTCCTGATGAAAGTCTTCAGGTATGGGTTAAGATGAAGTAATTCTGTTCACTGGGATGCTCAGCTGTGTTAGAGCCTTTGGAAGGAGTTTGAGGGGGCTATTTTTTTCATTTGTATAATTTTAAATAAATACTGTAAGTAGACAATTTGGATCACAGCTGTCCAGAGGTGCAGCCAGTATTCTTGAAAATAAAGAATTGTTCTATTAAACATTTTTTTGTAAGGTAAACTTATTTTGTAAATATTCAAACTGAAGAAAGAGAGAAAGGAACTGAATTTGGTTTAGAAACTAGAATCAGCTTTTGCATGGGAAATGCTGTTTTTCTTCAGTGGTAGGAAAATTCCTGATCAGCACCAAAATCACTGCTTACAAGTTCTGAGGTGAGCCCATCAAATTCAGGCTGACATTCCACATGCCAGCTGCATGCGTCAGGCTGAATTTATTTAAGTTTATGCACTGAAAATAAGTCCTCCAATTCCAGAAACACCACTTACAGAGAAACAGGTTGGTAAGTTTTCAAGCCTCCTCAGGAGTTCACAGAAGAACTAGCGTTTGGCAGGGACATACTTCTGTGGCCAGTGAAATGCTTTCTGTAGATCTCCAGGCTCAACCAGGGAAGAATGACAAAGTTTAATAGAGAAACCACCACTTGCACAAGCAAACTTTTGATTCTTTTTCCCATTCCATCCCTCACAACTGCATACTCACAACCCTCAGCCTTCTGAACATAGCATAGAGCTACAGTATTGCTCACACAATACTCCAAATTACGCTTACAACTTGCCAAACACATTTTCTTGCAGAGGGATGTACCCTAGGCTGGGGCTGTCAGATTTCTGTTTTTCCTTTTTCCACCAACTGAATTTTGTACTCCTGTCACATGCATTGCTGAACATGACTCCAAATTAGGAAGTAGTTTAGTTCCTCTCATTTTACAATCAAAGGAACTGAGAATAGGGAAGAGCCTTTCTGGCCTAAACCACACAGGTTCCAGCAGTCCCATGCTGTCCACCCAAACTGCATCTGCTTAACAACACTTATGATGTTAAGTTGCACATTTGGTGAGTGTCTCTAAGAGCACCAATACTTTGGCTCACAAACCAATAAACACCAGGCAGATATCATTAAACAGGGAAGCACAATGACTAACACCCTAACCATTGAATAAGATACCTAACCTATCCTCCCAGAGGTAGGAAAATAACCCAGGAATCTTGGATGCTCCATTGTTCTGCTGTCTAGGCATGGGCAGAACATGCATTACTTGCCCAATGCAGGGGTAAGTCAAGCACAACAACTGACCATTGCTACCAGCTAAGAACAACAGAGTTTGAGAAGAGATACTCTCAAGAATCATTAGCATCTGCTAATCTGCCTGAATGTGTAAAGCTTCATGCAAATGCTATGAAGTTATCAACTGATCTCAATAAATGCTGAACATCCACTGTCCCGTCTTCGGGCACTAGATACTGGCGCTTAAACACCACTCAAGGAGCAGATACCCAAGGCAGATTAAGCACTCAGCTGCAGGCAGCTACATTTTGTTCCAACTCTGTATTTACATTCCCTTG
Source organism: Melopsittacus undulatus (assembly GCF_012275295.1). Taxonomy (NCBI): domain Eukaryota; kingdom Metazoa; phylum Chordata; class Aves; order Psittaciformes; family Psittaculidae; genus Melopsittacus; species Melopsittacus undulatus. Next base: position 90,690,205 of record NC_047530.1, read on the forward strand.
TGCACAAGAGAGGCAGTGTAACTCCAGACAGTGAAACCTGTGGAGGATGTGTATACATCTTGTACAGGATTAGTATGGTGTGTTGCAAATACATCAAGAACATGTCCCTTGACACACAGGCAGTGCTACCTGCATCCTGATATGAACACAAGCTTTGTAGAGGTCATGTTTTGTAACTCCAGGCTATGACTCCATGTCTACTAGCAAGAGACTTAGTGAATTAAGGTAACCCACAATTTGCTTAGGGCTCTGCAGAGGTTTAAATTTTCTTATTGCTAAGCTGCCACTCATGGGTCTTGACAGCTATAAAAGAAATTGTTTAATGAGACAGTAACATTCAATTTAATTTGTTGTCATGTCTGTAAGGAGTGCACCAGGAAAGAAAAGGCTGCAGCCACATTCTGCAAAGCAGACAACTTACTTTCTGACATAGGACAGAAATTCCCATGATAAAAAATTGTTGCTGTTGTCATTACAGTCTCTTGTGGCACACTCCTATTCCTACATTCCTACAGATGCTAATGAGAAATTTGTTTTGCTGTGAACTGAAAATGAGGAGTGACCCAGGATTTGCAGCAGTGTTTGACCATGGCAAACACCATATGACTTGCTGTCAACATTCACAAGAGTTAAAAACATCAAGGTTGTGCTAAGTGCTATGTAAGAGTTGCTTCAAGACAACAAGTCACAGATATGTGTATTTCACTTCCTCTTCCACTCACACCCCACCTCCACTGGTGGGGTGCTGGGGTACCATCTTTTACCTACATGGACTTTCTAGCATCTGCTAATGTATTAACAGCACTACAGCCCTTTCCCTGGGTCATGCAGGGGCTATCTCCCATACCTAGCCACTGATCTTAATGAAATTTGCTGGAACTTATTGTCTTCATGGGGTGTATGCTTTTGTCAGCTTGGGTTGAAATTGGCCAGCACTTGCAAAACTCAGTAAGGTGGGAAGGAGATACACATACTCTCACAGATTTCTACTCATCAGTCAAAGTAAGCATCATTCTCCTTAGTGGAGCAGATGTCAAGAAAGGTCTTGGTAAAGTAGAAGCCTGTTCCCAGAACTGCCTATTTATGGTGAGAACACAATTAGCCCACAGAGGCACTTAGTGCTCAGTTCAATTACTGCACAAAGACTGTGACTGGGGTGAGGGTGGGTTACAGAGACAAAAGACTTAAAGAAAACAGACTTAAAAATCCTATTAAGCACCAATTTAAATTTAGAAGGACTCTTGCCATTTTTATCCCTTTTTGGCCCAGCAGTGTTCTGAAGGACCCTAGTTTTCAAGAGACACAAACTCAAAGGCATCTACAATATAAATGGCAGTAATAACTTAATCCCATTTTTGTGCAAGACAATTCTAACCATTTAGAGCCTAGCAAATGCTGGAAGGATCCAGCAGATGCCTCAAGGGAAGAAAAACTGTTTGCTTTGGGTATCTGATCCAAAGAAATCTCTGAAGGCTGGAAAGCACTCTTGCGCAGCCACCATTTTCTCCTGCCAGAACAAGCAGCATTTCAGCAAGTTTGATCATTTTCCCCCAGATGACATGAAGCTTCAGAAACAAAAGCACAAGACAATAGGTTTGGCACTTCCATAAGACTGAGGAATGAGAAAATTCAAAAAGAGCAAAGACACCTTTAATTTTTGCAACAAAAAGTTCTCAAGAGTGTGAATATTTGTGCTCTGCCTCCCATCCACTTTACTCCTCACATGTAGGGATGGAAAGCTCTTTAGAGGAGCAGTAGTGGGATTTATGGAAAAATAATGCAGCTAAATGAAGCTGGTCATACAGTAACTCATTCAAAATCCAGAACATAACTCCAGAACGTTCATTTCACCTCTCTATCCAGTAAGGCTGCTTGATCAGAAAATCCCTCCTTCTGGAGGGATGAGATAGGAGTCAAGGGCAAACACTGTGCACAGAAGTTGGTCAGTTAGTTAGGCCAGGACTGAAAACTCCATGAAGGATCCAGTCACCTAGAACAATAGTGGTACAGAGGCTATGATTTAAAGCATGTATATAAATGGCTAAAAAAATATCCAAGTAATTAAAAATCATGATCTAGAGTTTAAATTCTCCCTTGGCAAAGCTGCTATAGACTCTGAAGACAATATTGTGACTCCAAAGCGTGAGCTGGACAACCAAGAGATTCAAAGCTGGTTTTAGCATTGCCCTGCTTGCATTTGGGCAGATACACACAAGCATATATACATGCTTTTCAACTCTTCTGCCTGGAAAGGTTGCAAAACTTTTTGGCTTTGGAAGGTCTCTGAGATTAACAGCACTGGGTGGATATAGTGGGAAGGAGAAAACAGGAATACACCATACTTCACCCATCTTGCTTTTTCACATATTTTTCAAGCTTTACTTTACAGTAGAGCTCACTGCAACTTCCACATATCTCTGCAATAGATCACAGGCCTCCTGCTCTCCATGTATCCCACAGAGTGAATTACAACTAAGGAAAATACTCCCAATGACACGTAACCTTGGATCATCACCTGGAGAATGTGTTCCTAGCATAATGCATGATGCTGTCGAAGTCATAGGTCTCTCCCAGTGAGTTCACTTCCCCAGCTTCCATCTTTAAAAAGTTGTATTCCTGTCCTATGGTGCCAAACACAAAAGGAAAAAAACCAGATCACTTAAAACCAAACAAGCAAAAAACCTTCTTCCACTTCTGGCAGCCTAGAATGAAAGGGATATATTCCTACATTCCAACAATTCCAGCTGGACATCCAAAATCTCTATTCACTCATGACCTTACTCTAGGCAAGGACTAGCTATATTTTTTCTTCTCCATCCCAGCTCATAGACCACTAGGGTTTTCCAGAAGTCCAGCAAGAAATGTTTCCACTCACCCAAAAGCCAGGTGGAATAACCAAAAGTGCTATTTTACCTTGCTGTATGTTCTCTCTGATAATCGTGACATGCTGGTCCCTGTCAGGCCGTGTGTGCTCATGCCAGAAACCCACCACATGACCCAGCTCATGAGCCACAATACCAAACTTGTCACAGTTCTTTCCAATGGATATAGCCTGAGGGCCCCCTCCTCGGCGACCCACATATGAGCAACATCTGGAAAAGAAAACCCAGAAAATCATGAGCAAATCAGTAAATTGAGGAAGTCTGAGCTGTAAAAACAGACAATGGCATCTGACAGGGTCTGGGACAGGCCAGTTGCATATACTATATGTACCTACATGTGTGTGTATGTATAAAGAAAATATTTAAGTGTATACCAGTAAAAATGCACATATACAATTAAGTGTTAACCCAGGGAAAAGAATTCAGCAAGGCTTAGCACCTTCTTCTGAGCAAATACTAAACTATCCTGGCAATCCATACTGTAAGTGACAGATGCATCTTCGTGACAGATTCCCCCAGGTAGCCACTGGTCTATTCTGATCAGAGCTGGACTTACAAAGCCACTTGTCAATGAAAGGGATGTTTGCAACACACATAGCTGCAGGTAATATGTGTGTCACTTACCCACATGTTCTGTATGTGAACACAATGAAACTCTCTTCATCGGTTCTCTCCACAAATGTCACACAAGTGTGCTTCTCCCAGTGCCTCATCGCTTGCTTAAAGATAGCTCTTTGGGTTCCTGAAAAGGAAAACCGAGAAAAGCAAACAGTGAAGGCCTGGGTTTCTGGAAAATCTCTAGTGGATTTCATCAGGATAGGGGAACATTCAGTCTTTCCAACAGTCAATCTTACACCTGTAAACACCTCTAGGTATCTAGGACCTATTTCCAACTACAGCACTAATTTACTATATCATCCTTTCCTCTCCTTGTGCTTGATGAATTTATTGCTCTAATTAAAGAGGTAACAAACTCGGTTAAGCACATTGATATTTATGCACTGAGAAATGTCACCTCACTATGTAGAGGTCATTCTGGCGGAGTTGCTTGTTAATCTGATCTGTGCACCAGCTGCTTTGTGATGTGCCAAATTTACTCTCATGGTGCAATGTACCATGATCACATACATCTTTCAAGACCCAGAAACCTCATGAGAACTACAGATGCTCCTCAAAACTAAGGCAAAGCTGTCATCAGGCAGTTGATCTTTGAAATTAGAAACAAGAATTATATAGGAGCTAGAGGCAGTCTCAGGGCAGTGTAAGAAGGTGTAGAGATATGCTGCTCTATGCTTGAACTGAGGGAAAGCTCACCTGTGAAGCAGGGTGTTATGCCTGTTTCACACTAGCAAGAAGACAGGAAACAGAACGTCCCCTCCCCAGAGAATGGGCCATCACTCAGTAGCATCCAGAGCAGCCATTCAGAGAGCTGGGCAGCAATGCTCCTCCTCAGGCGGCTTTCCCACAGTATTGTCTTTCCAGCCAGATCCTCTGGTACACACAGGGCTGCAGAGCAAGCTGCCACTCTCAAGAGGGACTAGAGAGTGCAGAAAGGCCAGAAGTACATCAGAAAGCCACAAGGAATAGAGAGATGCACTCCAGGGTGGGATTAAGCTGAGGCAAAACACCAAACTGAACATGAGAGAATGGCAAGAGCTGCTTCTTAGAGAGCCTCCCAAATGGAAGGATGGTATTACCTGCTCTGGACTGGTTAGGGCAGTGGGGCACATGTAACACAGAGAACACTCTCATCAGACCCTGAGGGACAGCTGTTCTTTGACAAGCTTGGGGGGACAGCTGTGGCTAGCAGGCTACTCAATATCCTGCCAGGTTGCATGAGCCTATCCCTTTGTAGGAGGAGAACAAACCATTCCACTAGGGCTTTGCAGACTTCTGGCAGCAGTGTGGGTGCTGGGACAAAGTACATCATGGGAGCCCAAGGCAATAAGGCCTGCTGGATCCTAATGGGAGATGGTGGAGGCAGCCTGGGGGAGACAGGAAGGAGCTGGCTTCACTGAGGCACCATAAATCAAGAAAACAAATCCCATAGGGAACCACTGAGCTATGGAGAAGTGGTCTGCTTCACATGAGGCACAGACAAGTGATGTGCTGCACCCCAAGAGATACCTTAGTTTGGACAGTGCCCAAGAGATGCTACGAAGATCCTGGAAAGGATACTTTGGAGAGCTCTCATCCACCATGGGACACAGCTCACTGCTCCTTGCATTCACACACCTACAGGAGACCCTGAAGTTGGTACCCAAAAAACAGCAGGTCAGAAAACAGAGTGCTCAGGGAAAGTTCTCTAAGTGGGGATTCAGAAAGCAACCCAGGGTACTCCTGCTCCTGTTCTTCCAACAGCAGGGAGGATCCCTTTCTGGGAACACAGGGGGTGAGCACAACTCACAGATGCTGGTGCCTGAAGCAATCAAGAAAAGTGACCAAGTCACCCAATCGTTTCCTGAACTCCAAGAGAAGAAACATCTCACTTCAGTCTCAAGCCCCCACAGTGCACGATTCCTTGTGCAACCACATGCCCACTGTGCCCCAGGAGAATTATTTGTGGGAAAACTCTGCTCCTGAGATCTCCCTCACATTTTGAGACACTCATCGCTGACCAAACAGGGAACAGTATTTTCACTACTGACCGGTGAAATTTCCTCCGATCACATATGGAATGACTCCCCCAGGCCAGATCCTCTCAGCCCTGGACGTGGTTGCCCTGCGCACTCTGGGAGAGGAACGTGCGTCCATCCCAGACTCATCTTTATATTCCTTCCTCCTCGGCCTCCTTGCAAGCGTTGTGTTCTGCCTGCCCTCTGCAAGACACAGTGGCAACACTGTTTAAATCCTCTTTAGTTCCATGTGCAGCCCTCAGGTAATACCCTGGAGCTTCAGAAAAAGAAAAACAGAAAAAGCAAGATGTTAACCCAAATCATAAGCCATAGTAATATTTGCTAGTGCTTTGTATGGGACTTGGAGACAGTTAATCTGCAGCAACCTGGGCCTTCTTGTCTGGAGCCTTCATACACACTATGCCAAACCTATTCTCCCAGAAAAGCATAAAGGGACAACTTCCCCTCTCCAACAGCAACTTCATACATGGCAACACAGCACTTAAACAAGGGGAACAGGAGGAAGGGGGGTTAAACAAGCCCAGATACCACTGTATATTCTCAACCCACCCTATTCATCCAGATCTGCAGAGAAAGGTTTCTTTTATCAGGGCTAGCTTCACAGCAGCAACAGCTGCTCATTTGAGTTGGTCTTGGAGGAAGAAAATAGAGCCCTTAGACTGAAACCTATACTCAAGGCCGAAAAGTTTTATATAAAAGTGTTTGTTTCCACATGTTAGACCTTGGGTGGTTTAGAAACATATACTCATGAGTCTCTGCTGGAGGAGGGATACTCAGGGTGAAAAACCTGAGACATTCTATACTAAGCACAAATCTCTGTCCATGCTGAATCTCTTCATTTTAACGGAAGGAGCAAAAATACAAAAGGGAAAGTAGACCATGTCTCATTTCTTGCTAAAAAGGCAGAAGAGCCCTGCTTGTGTGGTGCTCAGTGCTGGTCGTAAAACCTGCCTGAGGATTCACATAGGCTTCTAGGCAGACCCTGTACCTTAGCCTGCTCCCGTGCTGCTGCAGCTCTACTCAGGTACTGGTTATGCTTACACATTACGCTTGAACGTGGTGTGAGTCTGACTCAGCAGAAAATACCCTCCATTCAGAACTTTCTGGCTGCTCGCCCCCATTTGCTGTGCCATGGGTGACCCAAAATCTTCAAGCAGCTGTAGACTGGCTGGACTTCACTAGCATGTGTAATGACTGTGTAGACACCACATCTTAAATAAGCTGCCTGTATTGCACAGCCAACTTCTCAGCTGGACTTGGGGAGAGGAATAATAGAGTACAAGGGTTGCTACACCCGCAGAGAGTGCTCACCTAAAGGGTCACACCAAGGGAAGCTCTGCTGGTGGTGGCTCCTCGGTGCTGGTGACCTCTCTGAAGCTCCAAGAGGAGAGATCTAAGCTCCAGTTGTGGCCTTGTGATTTATATGAAAATCAGCAAAACGGGCTACAGCTTTGCCTCCCAAGTCAGGGACATGGGCTGCCAGGTTATAAAAAAGCACAAGCCCTACTGAGACCTCCCTCCAGTGACTAGATAGCGCCCATTCATCCCTGCAGCAGAAGCACTGGTAAGCAAACCACTACTGTCAAGGCTGAAGGGATCAAAACATTGGGAAGGAAATTAAGGCAGTGCAGGGGGATGGAAGGAATGAACTTCAAACCCTCCTTTCCTGTTTCACCAGGTCCAGCCCTTCCTGCTGAAGGCTTTGCTCTGAGCTATAGGACAAAACTGGGAATCTGTCTTTTGTTTCTCTTCCTCTTGAGCACATCCCTGGCATACCAGATGCACCTAGCATTTCAGAAGCTACCCTATCCCCAACCCAGCTGCTGGACCTGAAAGGCAGATGCTCTGAGACTGGTGGTTCCCCAATGAAATAAGAACCACCCTCCCCTTCTTTTCATACACATATCCCACAGATGTACTGCAGCTGCATTACAAGGGCCACAGCTGGAGTAAGGGAGAGGTCTCGAGACAGAAGTAGTCTCATAATACCTGTCTCTCAGTCACAAACTGCTCCTTGGGCTGCCCAGAATCTGCATGGTTTTGCACATAGACAGCTCTTGCCAGCAAAGACAAGCGAGGAGTCATTAGCCTCACACTCTCCTTCACCTGGAGTTCTGCACAGAGTACACGCTTCTGCCCCACCAATGCTTTTGTTCCTTGGTAGCCACACACTTTCTTGTGTGAATTCTCTGTACCAGTCCTGCAGCAGCTCTTGACTGCTCCTGATTCCTGCTGAAATTTTCTGCCTTCAACAACTTAGATTTGCAGTGGGTCCTTGGAGAGGCCTGACACACCCTCCTAGCAGGGACCTGGGGAAAGCAGGCAGCAGATGCCATACCACCAGGGACAGAAGAAACCTGGACAGCATGCTTGAGGAAGCACTGCTTATAGTCACTGCCAAGTGGGATGCATGAAGTGAAAAATAAAGCCATACAGCCTTTCTAATGCTTAGTCTACCTGGACATAACCTCTCTTTCTGACTTGTACTATTGCTAAGCCTGGGACAACTGAGATCCTTTCATAAAATCCCCTCTCCCTGCATGATGAACAGCACTCGGAGGTTTCTGCACACCAGCTGTGGGTGGGAGACTCTTTACACTGCCCACAGCCCAGGCAGTTGTCTGCTGCAACATGCCATAAAACAGTTCTTGCTGCTCTCTGAAACCCACTCAAGAGTCTCTTGTACTCATCTGAACAGCAGAGACAGCCCAGCTTTATGCCAACAACAGCACCAGCCCATCTCTAAGTGGAAACAGGCCACCAGAAGTACCAATACAGCTTTGCAAGCAGAAACACATTCCTCAAGTGCTCTTGCCCACTGCTTCATCTCCTCAGGCCTGCCACCAGCTCAGGAGATATAAGCAGCTCTGATGAGAAAATACATCACTGAGCTATGAACACAGCAGCCATGAGTACAAATGTCTCTCTCCTGCACTAACCCACTATACTGTTCTCTGCCTCAGTGCCTCTGTCTATACATGGAAAATAACAGTCCCTCCTGCACACAATGGGTTGCAAACATCTTGCATAGAACTGGGGAACCCTTAGGGAATGCCTCCAAGTTCACAGGTCTGGACCAATCCTGTAAGCAGCACCTTACCTACACAAATAAGAAAAACTTGGCCTGGGTGATAGCCCAGCTTCCCCTGGAGAAGAGGAGCTTAAACTGGTTCAGCTGAAACAACCTTACAGCAGGGAGCAGCCAACTAGCATTATGCTCTCTGCCTTGGAGTACAATGTTTTTGCTGTCCTGGTGACAGTTGTAGCTACCTGTATGGGCTGGGTCTGGCTAGAATAAACTATCCTCATAGCAGCCCATAACACACTATATTTTGGACTTGCAGTAAAAAAGTGTTAGTAACACACCAGTGTTCAAGCTATTGCTGAAAACTGCTTACAAAGCATCCAGGCTTTTTTTTTTGTTATCTTGCTGAGCCCAGTCCACTCCCCTGGCAAGTAGACATGGGATTGGCAAGAAGCTGGGAGAGAATGCAGCTGGAATAAACTGACCCAAATTGGCTAGATGGATATCCCATACCATGTATCATCATGATTAGCAATAAAACCTGCTGAGGTTTGGCTCCCAAGATAGCTGTGGCTCAGAAACTGCCTGGGCATCAGTCTGCTTTTGGGTAGGGGTGAACAGTTGCCTTTATTTCACTTGATTTGGGATTTTTTTCCTCTTTCCTTCACTTATGAAACTGTATCTCAACCAAAGAGTTTTCTCACTTTTGCTTTTCCTGCTCTCTTACCTATCCTGCCAGAGGACGAGGGTAGTGACCAAGCAGCTGTGTGGGTGCTTGGCTTGGGTCAACACACCACAAGGCAAACCCAGCCTTGCAGAGTGCACCAACAGCAACAAATGGAGATGCCTGGGCAGGGCTGGTCTCCCACGCACAGAGGCACACAGATGTACACAGGACAACCATGGTTTTACAGGGGATAAAAAAGTAAATAAAAAAATACCCAAAGGTCTGGGTGGGGTACCACATTACCCTTTTTAACTGCTTTGTTACTACAATCGGTTGCAGTGGTGTTCTCACTTGACATAAGAGACTGTTCTCCCAGGCCTCCTGCAAAGAAAAGAAGAGCAGAGACATCTGGTGAGTTGGCTAGCAGAGCTCTGACATGGGAAGGACAGCAGTGATGTCTTCTGGGGGCTGGCTGGCTGGCCTCAGAAAGTGGCTGGTTTTCCTATACAAGGTGCAGGGACTGAGAGCACAATAAAGCTGGGCTCTTTTCCTCGATTTGTTCTCAGCCTACTGTGATACTTTGCAACTTGTTACCATCCCGTGCCTTAGTTTGGCCATACACTGAATAGGCAGAAAGTCTCTTCTAGGGAAGGCTAATTCTACGGAGCTTTACTCCTATTATATCTCAAATGAAAACAGGTACACTGTCAGGAAAAAGAGTAATATGTATTCAGACAAATAGACTATTATCAGCTTTCATACCTCTGGCTTGAACTCAGTTTAGTCTGAAAATAGAAGTCCTTCTCTGTGATGCTAATTCCCACTGGCTACCATAGCAGGAAGAATTGCAATGTTAGCTCCCAAGTATTTATTGTGCTTCATCCAGGACCAGCTACTGCTCCCTTTTGGAAAAGCACAGGAACTGCTAGGTACAGGGAGATCCCCAGCTTGTCCATGGAGGTGGCTCCCTCCAGCTCAGTCACTGAAACAAAACTAGTAAGTCCATTCTGAGTGCCTTGCTGCCTGCCTTTCCTATTTCCACACAGAAAACCAACTTACCAGGTTCCTGTGATGCACAAGACATGAACATGCTGGAGGAGGGATTTGACTGCTTAATGTCACAGCTATTTGGTACAGAAACCACAACAGTTTTATAGCAACTTTGTACCAGCACTGTGCCTAACCCTCTCCTTTTATCCAGACAGAACTGCTGCATCCTCTTCCCCACCAGTGTGCTACATCAGAGCACTGCCCACAGCAGGGTGCAGGAGCTGCAGAGGTGACTTCACCATGTTAGGCTGTCAAGCACACCCAGAGATAGGGCAGAGCAGGCTCAGTGCAACCAGAATCCTCTACTGTAAGACGAAGACAGCGAGAGATCCTAGCTCCTCATGAAAGTCACATTGCTAGGGAATGGAGATGGAGACCAGTCTCTAGGCCATACTAGTCTTTTGACCATTAAGGTACCACAATACTTGGCAGTAACGCAATTACTTGATTTTAGTTTTTCTGATGTATAACATAGAAATTGGATCTTCCCTCAGTACCAGATCCATTCTGCCACAGAAAAAGATTTAAAATGTCACCCAGTGCCAGAAACTGATTTAAAACAATAACTTGTTCACACTTTTGTTTCAAAGGACTTTAGAATAGTTCTGCCCACTGCAATGAAAAATACCAACTGTGCAAACTGACCTGTGCTGCAGGAAGCAAACTGAAATCTGCCTCCACTCAAATTGCTTGTTACCACTACAGTCTGATTTCTGTAAGTACTGTTAATCAAAGCAGTTTTCAGAGCACTGAAAAGCCCCTTGAATAATGCATCTTCTGCCTTGATTTTGTAACTATATTTTTCTGTTCATAAAATATTTTCTATTTTTTCCTGTCAGCTTTCTCTAAAATGCCTGTTTCAAAAACAAGCTCTCCCAGTAATAGCCAGCAAAGCAAAAGAAAAATTAAAACCAACCCAAAACCAAAGTAAAAAAACCCAAAACCCAAACTCAGAGAGGCTAAATATTCAAAAGGGTGAAAAAGCAAAGGCATTATCACAATATAGGTTTCCTGTGGTATTTTTCAGTTTCTTAAAAATGTCTACATGAATAAAAAGTTCAGCATGCTTAATGCCTTTGTACCCTATTATAAAATCTGCCCATGGATCTTCTGATTGTTCCACCAAAGAAGGAACCAACAGTCATGCAGCCTTGAGTTTTGAATTTTATGTAGTATCAACAGCTGCTGAGTGTAGGGCAGGTAGGAGCAATGAAAGATCATCCAGCAGCAAGAGGCCCTTCAGGACAGGGACAGTAGAAGAAAATGCAGTTAAAGGGATAGAAAGATGGTTAGAAAATGTGGAAAGGGGAAGAGATAAGAACAAGACCCTTCTTTCTATAGCTGTTTGTCTTCTAGGTTTCCTGGGCATTCTGTTTTGCAAGGTCCAACTTTGGAACACCAGAGAAACCAGAAAGTAACTATAGAGAGAACCTGGGCAATAAGCCACTGTACAGTCACAGACCCAATATGGAAAACCAACCAGCATCTCTTTGGCAGGAAAGCTCTCCATAGTGACTGCAGTAGAAGGGAGAGCTTAAAAATCATAGAACCATTCAATAGTTAAGGTTGGAAAGGACCTTAAGATCATTTAGTTCCAACCCCCCTGCCAAGGACAGAGACACCTCACACTAAACCATGTCATCCAAGGCTCTGTCCAACCTGGCCTTGAACACCGCCAGGGATGGAGCATTCACAGTTTCCTTGGGCAATCCATTCCAGTGCCTCACCATCCTCACAGTGAAGAACTTCCTTATATCTAATCTAAACTTCCCCTATTTAAGTTTGAACCTATAAATGATGCTTACATAGTGAGAGAGCACAACACATGAGACAGCAAAATGTATAACAGATAAATAGAGTTGGCCAAACTACATTCACAGCCTTAAAAAGGTGGTGCTGATCACTGTTGTTCCCTTCCCTCCTTCCCCATCTTGGAATTGTGGATCCCCTGTGAGTCGAAGGAGGACTGAATGAGCTGATCTCTGCAGAGCTATTATCAAGTGCAAGTTTCTACAGTCTTGGTGGCAAGGTAAAGCACAAAAAGCATGGTCAACCACCACTGTATCATGCAACATTGCTGGATGTTGTGTGAACACTTCCAAGAGGGATATCCCACTTTCAAGACAACTGGACATTTTCCAGCCCCTAAACCAGTCTTGCTCTGCTAGCTGTAAAACTATCCTTGGGCTCTGGAGATGGTTTCTTGCAAATCCTTCTCCAGCCCCTTCAAAGGGGCAAGAACAGGGGAAAAAATCCACCTCTGACAAGAGGATGGTATCAAATTCTACATCTCCAGCATTATACTACTTAGAGTATCAAGGATGATGAAGACAGCAACAAAATGAACCAGAGGAAAATAAAATACCCAGACCCTCAGCTGACTATAGATTAATGTTTCCTAGTCCAAGAGACACACTAAATCAGGGGATTGTCTCCCAGAGGAAGTACCATAGTTTAACAGAGCTTGGCTGGACAAAAGCCACTAGATGTGTGAACAGGAACAAGCCTGATTCAACAAGATGGATTGCTCTGAACTCTATCACTCTTTTCCAGCCTCAATGTCCCATCCTAAGATTTCCCTTTGTTTTCTTTCATGCCCAGTCCTCGTCACTTCCTTAAGCCCAAGCTCAACAAAAGTTCCTCTTCTCAGTTGAATTTTACATCCCCAGGACTTCTCACACCCTTCCTCCCCCCTTCCCCCCCAAAGTATGCTATTTTCACACAATATCCCATTCCATTTAAAGGAAACCTTAACCAGCCATTCACCACCAGAATTATTAAGGCATGTGGTCTTTGCTGAAGTGAAGAATAATTTTGTATTTCTAAATAAATGCAGCTTGCTTCCAGCCACAAACAGATTGCTTCTTAATTGAACTTGGGAGGTGAATTATATGGTGAATTAGGAAAAAAGAACAACTCTGTATTTAGTGAATTGTTCCCCTAAGAGGGAGCTGTATGGGATTGAATTGCAAATGATGGCACCAAACCCTGCAGCCAGGCCCCTCTCCTGCACCCAAGCTGCTGACCTCTGCTGTGCTGCAGTGTCATTTGCACAGACTGCTTTTCCAAGCTGTGAGCACATTCTTTCCCAGAGATCAGTGCAAGCCTTGATTTCTTATGCAAAGGAGATGTTTGAATAAACTAGTGTGACTAATGAAATCTACAACATCTTTGCATATTTTGTCTCATTGTAGCTGATGAAAAGAGAGAGCACTACACAAAGGTCAGATATGGGCGTGCAGATATATCACATATTTTCAAACATCATCAATCTCACTAGCACAGGCAAGGAGCACTCATACCCTTCCCTCCCACAGGCATGTTTTCAGATCATACATGAGAATTTTGAGAGATCCTGTTTTGATTCACTTGAGCGTTTAGACATTTCTTATCCTTATGACAACTAGGTAAAGCACAAAGATTAAAGTGACTTGATAAATATTTAGCCCTCTGATTCCTCCCAAGAGAAAGCTAATGCAGGATCCTAGCAAAACCAAGATAAGTAACTGATGTGCCATAATCAATAAATAAGGAATCCAGGAAATACACTTTGCATCTGGAAGCAGTTACACAAAGGTTTCAGGCAATGTGCAGCTCCTGTTTTCTGCTTAACATGTTCCTGAAGTTGTACCTCTCTGTTGGACTATTCTGCCACATCTAAGAGCAGCATTACTGTTTCAGAGCATGAAATGCCTGTATATGTGTTTCAGACTATTATCATTAGAAACACTGAAGAGAATTGAGATTTTCAGTTTGACACAATGCTCCATGGAAAACCAACAGGATAATAAAAAGTCAGGCTCAGTCTACTGCTTACAGGAACCCCTAATGAGATAAGCAAAACAGGGTTAACTTTTCTGTTTCTTAATATATATCCAGCAGTTAATAAGACCTCCAAGATCACTTTCATCCTCAGTACTTCGCACCTGCTCGTGTACCAGACCAGCCATCATCTTTCTCCAGCCTGGCTGTTCAAGCTTTATCTGCTTCTCCCATAACCAGGCATGATACAGACTTTGTTAGATCATGCATCCATGCAGAGAGCTGCACTAGAACTCCCACATTTTTGTGATTCAGTCCTTCCTAATGATTTTTCCTGCTTTACAGCTACAACCCCAGCAGGACACTTCTGAACTCCCTAACTAGATAACTTAGTTTCTGTGCATGACCTGGCAGGGAATACACAAGAGGTTCTCTGCCCAGGCTGGGAATATTTCATCTTCTACCTACAGCACACTTCTACAACAACTCATTTTTCTGTTTCCCACAGACCAGAACTGCCAAGGGAGCTTGGCTCACTGAAATAAATGTCCAGTAGCTTAAATGCACCATAAATTGATATAAATCCACCACACTTGTAACCCTGGCTGAAGAACAGGTGCCTTAATTGTTTGCAGGAACTAGAGGGTCAGCCTGAGGGGGTAAGTAAGAGTCCAGCGAAGCAGAAAGCAGCAGGCTGCAGCATTGTTGGGAAGAAAGCAGTTTCTCCTGCTCTTCCAGAAGAGGAAAATGAAAATCTAATTTTGTCAAAAGAAGTCAAAGTTGTTCAACTGGAACCAAAAAAAAGGACAATTTTTGCAGAGAGAGAGAGAGCACACAAAGCATGCCATCAAAACTGTACTGTTTGCAGCTCCCTTGTACCACTAACACAGAACAAAAGATGCATAACCTAGTGAAAGAGCAGGGAGCAGACTCCATTCAGTACCAATACTTCCCACAAGACAGAGTGGGACTAGAAGAAGTAGTAATACATTAGACCTGAAAATCTGTCATCTGCAAAATGCAGCTTAGGGTTGAAGGCATTTATTTCTGTGCTATATTCTCCCCTTTTTTTTCCCAAATCATAGAGTCCCATTAAAATCAAAGTATCCGACTTTCAGAGCAGTTCCAAGCCAGGATAATTTTTCCTCTCCATATGAATGAAGATTCTCTCCATGTTCACTGGATCCCTGGCTGTCCAACCAGACAAAGAGCTCCATAGCTGGACACAGAAGGTAGCTACCACCACTAAGTTCATCACCTCTATAGAGGACAAATGAGAGCTGAGGACTTTGCTGGGGTTTCTTACTTTTCTATTTAGTGGAGATACTGTGACTGTGCACATTATCTGGTCTCAGGCAGATCAAACAACAGCAAGACTTTTTCTAGTGCATTTACTGCAGAGGAAAGGCCATTTCAGAGCTGTGATGCAAACCAGGGAAAATAGCATCATAAAATACATTTTAAAAATTTAAAATTTCATCTTCTATGCCTCAAAACACCTCACTTTCATAGTCTCATTCAATTCATAAACTAGTCACATGCCACAGCTTAAACAGCTTTAATCCAAGCTTAAAGCACTGGATTTCAAACAGAGGCTACAATGAAGCACCAACAAAACCAAGAGACACAGGTAACATTAAACTGTCCACTGTCAGTCTGACAACTGAACTGTCACTGTTCAGAGCTTCAGTTCTGCTGAACTCTGTCACAGCTTGACCAGCAGAGAAGCTTCTAGAAGAACAGGGTAAGTCAAACGTGATCTTACATACTGCTTTTAGCTTCCTCATTAACAGTGGTCAAGAAGTTTTTAGCATAGAAAAAACACTTTACTGCACTGGATTTTCTAACCACAGAGAAAGCGATGATTTTATTAAAAGCAAGCTCTGCTGGGAAAACGCATTCAGAATATGGAACAGATGTTTCCCAGAGCTGGTGGAGAGTCTATAGAACCTTTCATAAACCCCTGGGCCCTGGAGATCTGAGCAAATAATTTGAGATAGATCCTTCAGCATTTCCTGTCAGTGGAATAGCTGAAGTTCCCTCAATTTACTTAAAGAAAAATAAATTAAAGAGGAGAAGAATTCTGAACCCCAAATTCCCTGCAGGAGTCTGTTTTTCATATTCAGAGTAAGCTGACTAGCTGCAATAACTCAGGAGAGTCCCGGGGTCCAGAGGCTTGACAAGCAGATGTGTCATCTCCACATCAGCTCTGCAAATGCTTGTGCGTAGCGAGGACACTGGCCTCCCAGGGAAGTGCATGAGAAGAGGAAGGTGAACACAGCTAAACAAACACAGGCCTGCCACAAACATCAGCTGCAACGCATTTAATGCACTAAGCTCTGTTGCTGGCCAGCCATGTTTGGCATGGCACAGCAGGCAGAGCAGAAGTATAGTGAGAGCAGCACCATATCCCAACACCCTGTGTTTTCCCAGGGCACTCCCTGCCATTCCGTAAGTGGCAGCATCACTTTTATTCTGCTATGCATCCTTTTGAAAGAAGGCATTGCAAGAAATGGGACAACCTGACCCAAGCTCTCCACCAACTTTTCAACTGAGAGTCAATGCTTAGGGGGAACAATGCTATTTGGAGACAAGGGAGGACTGAGAACACTGGAAGAGGCCTTTTCCCACAGGCTGTAACAACCACCTCTGTCCCCTGGGGTGGAAAGGCAGACAGATGAGAGAGAAAAGCAAGTAAAAAAAGTTACCTACAACCTGTGTCATGTCACTGATTTCGTCCAGTAAGAAGGAGTCCTACAAGGCCCTGGCTTACAGTGCTTTTACTGCAGTAAGTGAAAATGAAAAGCTGAAGTGAGTAAACAGGTACTTTGGCCTGTGCATGTTTCTGTATGGCCAGGTCCACACACACAGTGTGCAGCAGCACATAAAAGCAGTAATGTATAGCAACAAGTACCCCCACACAGCCTATTGCACTTGATTTCTTGTCAACCTGAGATCAAAACCTATTTCTAACAGGTGTCTGTCTCTCCACCATACTCCTCTCGATTCACAATAATCCACCTCCTTCCCTGTCTCTCCTTCCAAAGGGGAGACAAACAAATGAACTTGCAGGTGAGATGGAATCTGTAAGAATTGGCTTGGGTTCACCAATTACTGTTCTAATAGGCAGTATAAACACTCCTAGTCCCCCTCTGCTAACACCCCTTTCCCTACACAGTCTAATTGCTTCAGCCTATCCTGGGCCCCTTTGGGCACAGCCATGACAGGCTCCCTGCATTGCCTTGCAGCATCCCCATGCCCCATTCCAGCTGTGGGCTCTCAGTCAGATCCCAGGAATCTCCACAGCTTGGCCAGACCACTCTTCCCACTCAGCCTTCCTAATCCTTTTGTTTTCCCCTACCTTGTTTATACTGGATAAAAAATAACTCAAAATGAAAAACACTACACTGGAAGCTAAACTATGTTTGAATGCAGTTAGAGCTCCTTCCATAGAGGGTATGTGGTGCAGCACAGAGACCTTTCTTCCAGCTTGCTTTCTGCCTGGATATTCAGACCCTTACAGTCCTGGAGATTCTTGGAGAGTTTTTGGTGCCGCCTTAGCCCCCAGGAGCCTGTACCATCTTTAACAGGCAGTTGAGCAACCTAAGATATAGCAGAGACACCCTATCTGCTTGGTTTCATACCAGCTCTACAACAACTCACTTAAAGGACACTCCAAATGGGCTGCCAACAGCAGAGAAACTGAGGCATGAGCCAGCACCAAGGCAGAATGACAAGTGGGGCTTGGAAAGCTTTGGGAGCACAAGCCAAACATTGTCACTGCTTGGAGGCCTTAGGCCACATCTAGCACCAAGGTCCTGGCTCCTTGTTGAAACAAATGCCCAAATCATATGCAGTCATTAAGGAAGCCATGGGGGAGCAGTGGGGAATAGTGGCAGAGGAGCTTTCCTTGCTGCAGCGAGCTGTCCACTGAGAGCTGCTGGCAGAGAAGCTGCCCCATCCGTCCCAGGGACAGCTGCAGTTTGGTGGGGGAGTCAGGTCTCAAACCCACTCTCTGCCACTGGCTCCAGGACTCTGTAAGAAGAGTAGCTAATCCCCTACCCAGCACAGCCTTATGCATTGCACACTATCTTCTCTGCTCTAGGAAGTGGAACAGCAAGATAATCTGAGTATTTCCTTCTGCCTCTGATCTTTGCCCCGCAGAAACTTGTTACCCATTCCCCAGGGCTGTCCAAGTCACCATCTGGCCTCAAAACTACAGCGGTAAACACAGTCCAGCAATTCAGCCTAAAACTAATTTGCTTTCTTTCCCCACTTGACAGCTGAATAAATACTTTGTCCTTGCCATTTGAAAAGGGGAGCTGCAGCGAAGGGGTTTTTGTCCACTGCAGCTACAAGCACCAGCCTTCTTTCCAAATTAGGCCTAAACAAGTAGCTCAAAGTGAACACATTTATTCCACAAATGTAACCCCTTTCTGTTCACAATCAAACACGAGCAGTTTGCAACTTCTAATTTATTTGTTGTTTGCTATTATCCTTCAAGCCATTTTGGCTGCTGATTGTTTCTTGGACCTGCCAGCTATTTCACTGAACAGGGTAAGCAACTTCTATTTTGTGGGCACAGCAACATCCCTCCTTGAAAGGAGAGAGCCAGAGGTTCAAGGCATCCAAGCCATCCCTGCAGAGTGACCATCCTGCCATGACTGCTGTCAAAGCTTGTTAGACCCTACCATTTCTGCCTCCAAATTTGTTTGCTGAAACACAAGGCAGGCTACACAGTTCAGGCAAATTCAGTTCTTCTTTTGAGCAAGTATTCCAAGAGATCAGGCGTCTTACCAGCTCTGAAACAAATGCATGATTTAGGCAATTCTGCAGTTATTGGCTAAGCACTGTCAAAGTTTACCATTAGGGTAATGGATTTAACATCCAGTGTCATTTCCGTATGGATAAACTGATCTCATCGAGTACATTTGCCCATGTGTTCCCTGCATCACAGCTAATTAATATAAAGCTATTTAATAACCTCCACTTAAACACAAAAGACTATTCAGACTCTTCTGGCATCAGTAAAAGGAACAGCCTCCCAGTGTGTTACACCAGCTGTAGACAAGAGCAAAAGAAAATTTAATCAAGAGTGATCTAGAGCAAGACAGTCACAAACAAAAATCAGGCGTTACAAATGCTCTATGTGGTGACTATCACAGCTTCTTAAAGGGTTAATATTGCCATCTACCTTCAACTTCCAGGTGCTTGAGATGTGCCCTAAAGAGAACTTAGGGGATAGGGAAATCAGTATGCTGGCAGCCAGTCAGGCAAAGTGAAACAGGGAGCAGCAGAGATTCAGCATTGTCCATGCAGCAACACTGTGCCCAAAGCTGCATCTATGCCCAAAGCTGATGGAGGCACCATGTTGAATAGGAAGGAGCTATAGAAACAGACTGTTTTGAAGCAGATTCAAACATGGCATCATAAACAATTTCTGCAGATGTCTCTTTGGGTACTTAAAGAAAGTTAATTGCTCATTAGCAAAATCCAAGCAGATTAATTTCTGATGTGCAGCATTTGAGAAGAGTGATACAGTGTTTCTGCCTTCCTGGCTGATTTCTGAAGGAAGCATATGAATTGGACTCACAGGATAAACACAACCAAAGTTTCCACTCAGAACGAACAAGTGGCAGAGTTTGAAATAGCTGGGGATTTTCCTTACAATGGAGAAAGCTTTACTGCTTGTGTGGATTAATTTGAGCAATATTGCAGAGCTCATAAAATCACTAAAAGAAAAGCTATGTAAGGCTGAATGTGGACTGCACAACATTTCTGCACAGCAGAAATAAAACCACTTATTTTGACAGGTGGGAAGCCACCATCCAGAAAACTTGATTTCAGGGAACAGTGATTTTACAAAACAAGCTTTGTGGTGCATGTGACCAGCTGCCATCAGGAACCTGGACAAGAGGAAAAAGTACATCCTACTCCATGGGGAATGCAGGGCTGTGTCATCCAGGCTGTGCTCTGACAAGGGCAACATGGTATCTTCACCTATTGGTTGGGACACTCTTTACCCTGCCCTGCATGACCTTTATCACAAGCAAAGGTGAAAGAAGAGATAGATAGAATTTACTTGTGATAAGTGAAGCGTTTCTCTGCTTGTCACAAGCCAAGTTTGGAGCACCACAGCCCAGTACATGAAGGAACACTGCAAGTCCCACTGGTCTCAACTGGTTTTTAAGCAATGTATCGTACTGGAAAGATGCTCATCCAAAGAAAGTGGGAGCCTGCATACCTTTTGGTGGAACAGGTGGAGTAAAATCTGTAGAACTTCTTGTTGCTACTCATGCATATCACAAACAGTACCTTACTGCCTACGGAGTCAGTGGACAGCCCTCCATTAACATCTGACATTAACTCAACATTATCTAGCACTCAAGGACCACGCTCTCCTCCATCATACTTCAAGGTCACATAGGGACTGTACAAAATTCAGCAAAAGTAGGAACAAAAACAACACTGGGAAGCAGATATAACAGTAAGATAGCACTTGTCAGCACATGAGACAGCTCTCCATGGGTATTTCCTAAGGGAGAAGTCTGAGGAGGCATATAAGGAAAAGAAGAAACTCCCTTTGGTGAATACAGGAAGGCAAAATTTACCAAACACACCAAACCCTCTCTGGGCTGTGGGCAAGGTGAAACTGCCTCCTAATGGAGGAGAATACAACCCTCTGGACAAGGGTAAAGGGGCTATTGGACCACCCAAAGATGATCAGGACTCTCTAAAGTATGTGATGATGAATGTGCAACACAGAGGAAATTGGATTAATCC
Source organism: Melopsittacus undulatus (assembly GCF_012275295.1). NCBI lineage: Eukaryota > Metazoa > Chordata > Aves > Psittaciformes > Psittaculidae > Melopsittacus > Melopsittacus undulatus. The sequence goes on from NC_047530.1 coordinate 90,711,010, forward strand.
CTTGCACATACAAGGGAAGGAGCAAAGAAATAAGCTGCTGCTCTGCATTTCTCTTGTGCCCCCACACTGAACAGCTGGGGGAATTCTTCCTTATTGGAAGCAAGCAATGTGGAAAGGGCAAAACAGCCCAGCCAAAAACACAAAGCTGGCCTGTGCTGTGTTTTTGGAAGTGTGAGATGCAAAGCCCTTGAGAGCAGAATCTGTGCCTGTGAACTGAGCTGCAGCTCAGTGGATGGACCAGCATATGTGCCTTGCAGTCACCCCACAGGCACTGTCCATTGACAGATCAATCCAGTGGCAAGCTTAGAACAAGCAGACATGCCTAACAAACCAACTTTCCCGCTCCTGACAGCCATGCTGTCCTGACGCCAGACCACTTCTCCAACAATGCAAGGAAGATTTGTCCTCTTTGCACATACAGACGTCCCATGCTTTGGCACATTTACCTTCTCTCCTTTCCTACTGTCAGGCACCAGACTGGCAGATTCTATTCCTGTAACTAGCAAAAAGGCAAAATGGTCAGCAATAAGAGAGAAAAATCCCTCTCAACATTTTCCAAAATGGACTTCAAGTTGGCACTCGGGAATAAAAAAAGAAAATATCAACCCTAAAGATTAGCATCTGCTGGCAATGAGAATTAGAAGATTGATCAGCAATACTCAAGGATCATGGGCTTTGTAGACAATTATCTTTATGCTGGAGGAAGTCAGGCAGTTCTGAGAAGGTTGCAATAGGGTTGCAAGACTGGGCTGGAATGGCAAAAACACAGTATTTGTTTTTCTGCAAAGAGAGGATCACTGTCTTACTCACAGGAATGTGGAACTGGGAAAGGGGGTAACTCAGAAAAACAGTGTGAATAAGAGCACCCTCAGCCATAGAGGACTTACCCAGTTCTTCCAAAGGGGAGCTGCTGCCTTGCCTTAGCAAACTACAGAACTGTAGGAAATTCATTTCATGGTTGTCTGCTCTGGGAAAAGTCCTGACTGAATGGATTCAAAAGATAAACATTGAGGCTAGTCACAGCAAAATCATTTGGCACAGCTAAACAAACCTCAGCGTCAGGCCAAGCATCAGGCACTTGGCACCTACCTTTTCACAGGGGGGGCTGAGGCTCCTCTTCCTGTTAAGAGGCTGCATGAACTGAAAAAAAACATCCCTGGAGTGCAAGTCACGTGCTGTGGAAAACTGAAAGAAGGTATGCAAACAGATGGACGGAACCCTCAGACAGGTCTCTTGGAACAGAGATATTCCTCTACCCACATAAGAGGAAGCAACCTTCACTAAAGATTTCCCAGTGGAAGCACAGACCCCTGTAGAGAGTTCACAGATGTGGGTTATGTTACAGCACATACGTAGTTATTTGCATTGTTCCTGGCCAATTACAACCAATACAACTCACATTAAGTTAGAACAACCCATAGATTTGCTCTAAGTCTAAATTAATGGAAGGTTAGGCCTTAGGCAGCCCTGAATCCACTAATGCTTAAGGCAGCCCTGAATCCACTAATGCTTAAGTCCACCCCTTCTACCCTTAGCCAAGTGTCACTACAGGATAGCACCAAACATGAGTTAGAGGGAAAAAACATCTCTGCGCTTGGCATGCATGTGCCACGTCAGCAGAAATTTAACAGTCTCTCCTTCAAATCCATAAATCACATCTTCTTCAGTATTTCAGACAGTCATGGTCTAAAATCCCTGGATTTTTCATTCTTCTATAATTTTGCACTAACCTAAATTTCACTAGAAACACATCAGTAGCATCAAAAAGGAGGTAATGTGCAGCACTATTAGTGACCAAAGCCCTTAGACTGAACAACCTCTCACAAAGTGAAGCAGCAGAAGCCCCACTTGAGACCACTTCCAGCACCTTAGGGAGATTTCTCATTCCAGCACGTTAGGGAGATGTCTTATTCTCCACCCTGAGGCAATATAGCACAACTCTTAGCAGGAGAGCTGCACCCCAGCAACCTGAACTGCAAGCAACTCCAGCTCACATAGGAATCAAATAGAGAGCAGAGAAACATGTTTTGGGTCTGACAGCCCACCTCAGGTGAATTAAAAGTTGCTATGTAGCTTGAAAAGCACTGCAGTGATACCCCCTGCACCTACAGTCTTTCATGTGTGCACTTACACAGGATCGCACATTCTCCTGCTCCCTTTCAGATTCCTTCAAGGTTTGCCTCCATGCTCCAAAGCAGTTTATGCACACTGGACTGAAAACTGTGATTTCTAGGTTGCTACAAAAAAAGTTATGAGCCAGTCCTGAAACAGGAAAAGCGACCAGGGGCATTCCAAAGCAAGATAAAGCAAAGCAGCCTGCTGCAGATGTGGGCCTCATGCAGATCTGGTGAAGCATCTGGCTGCCTGCATTTTCACAGCATGCTCAAAAACAGCAGAGCTACTGTGCGCCAACAAACCAACTCCCCACTCTTATTAAGAGAAGGTTTAATGCAGAACTCCTGCCTAGCTTGTTTGCCAGAGAATAACATACACAAATTTGCTGTCAGAGCCTTCAGCCATTCACAGCAGCCACTGTCTCCCCTCTGATTTCACTAGAAATCCTTGGATCAAGTATACTTCCATCCCAGCTTCACTGATATGTGAAGTATTACTTTAGCTAGCAAAGATGCTCTGTAAATCCTCCCTGCCATTCATTTTTGATAGTGTGAAAGCCTCATGAAGGCCCTAAAGCCATAAGCTGAAAAAACCTCTTAGGATCAGAGGCAAAGAGAATCTGTTTTGACTGTTCTTGAAAAGCATTCTTGGCGGCAGTGAGATGCAGAGGCAGTGCCTCAGCAGCAAGTCCAGCACAGCAAGGCACTGGTGAGGGCAGCCAGACTCCCATGTGTCTTCTGGTCTGCTGGTGCCAAACCCAGAAAAGACAAACTTGCCTTTCTCACTCACAGAAGTGCCTTTCAGGACTAGAAACTGCCTCCATGATACAAAAATCAGGAAAAGGGGCAATATATCAGAAAAGTCCTCTTAATCCCTAAGCTGCCTGGAAAGATTTAAATTAAACCCATTTGAATTAAATAGGCACATTCTTTCCACAGACATTGCAAGCAAAGAAAAGCTCTTCTTCCTCTACAGCTAATGCTTCAGTAGATAAAGCAATAAGGCAAATCACCTTGCACCAGTGAACTCAACTGGATCCAAAAGAGAGGTGACACTGTGCAGTTTCACAGCCTGTGGATCTTCTTGTTTCCTATTTTGAAGCCATCCGTGTGCTCTCAGCAGCAGAGAAATCCTTAAAGCTTTGACTCAGGTTTCTTCTAAGCTAAAATTGCATTGTAAAAGCAAATATTTTTACTAAACTTAAAGAAAAAATCTATGGGAAATTTTTCAAAACTGTGAGCTTTTGGTAAAAATCTTTCATCAAAGTGATTAGGCATTGGTAAAGCTTGGCCTTGCTGAGGATAGCGCTCACTGGCAGATCTCCACGTACCAGATTCTTCTCATTATGTCTTGAACCATTGCCATATCTCTACAGGGCCAAATCCTAAGTGTATCCACTTCAACACCACTGCATGAGAACAACAGATTTTCATGGTAAACATGACATCCAAACTTGATCCTACAGAAGCAGAGACAGGGAGGTAACAAACTTTAATATTCTAAATGCTTTTATTTTAACAGTCAACCCTTACTGGTTGTAAATGCTATTTGGTCTATTCCTTTAGGCCCCAGATATCAGGAAAAACAGTAGCTCCAAAATCTGCTGAGAAGATGCTTGGAAACACTAAACTACAAGCCATCCCACTCTCAAGCAGGCTCACAGATTTTGAGGGTCTGAATAGCAACTATGGCATTTCTGCAAGCAGGAAATTAATGCAGAAAACAAGTCTGGAGCACATTCATGCTGTAAAACTAACTCAGCATAGAAATTTGTGGCAGAATCCAGACTGTCCTCAGATCACATTCCCTGCCTCTCTCTCAAGGGCCTAGAGATGGGCATAGCCATCTTTCTAAAGAAAGCCTAGAAGCAGGTAAAGGGGAAAGCTTAAAACATCTGATAGTCTCAGCGCTCACCATCCAAGGTAGAGCTTTTACGAAAGCATATCATCTTCAGTTGGATCCAGTAAAGAGCCATGTCCCCTGTCACCCATAAGCACATAGGAATCTTGTTCTTCTTCCAGAGTCTGCCAGCTGCAGATGCTCCACACAAGCTAATAGGGTATATGTCTATAAACAGCCCAACAATGCAAAATGGCACAATTTTCACCCCTCCCTCCACCCAAACAGCATTTTCTGGGGACAAGAAAGCAACACAGGAGAAGAAGAATGCCAGGCCTAATAGTGTGCTCAGAACTGCAGCTCCCAGATACGAAGAGCCTGTATGTCTGTATATACATATTAAGTACTTCCTCCACTATACAAATAATCCGATTAACAGCTTTAGGAAACTCTGAAATAATTCAAGGGTTATAATTCAAGGGGTCCCATTCATAAAGGGTTTTAGGCTCTTTCTGTACAGAGGTTGCATTCTTCCCACTAGAAATAAAAAAAGCAGAGAACAGACCTTTCTCCCAGGGAAGAATGGGTCCCAATCCCTACCACGCTGAAGTAGACTACCCTTTTACTATTCACGTGAGTGTCAAGCAAGCCCTGCAAGAAAAGAATCAACCCTCCTTGATCCTCCAGAGAGCCCCCTCACAGAGCAGGTGAACACTGTGCATGCTCCACAGAAAGCATGGCAGTCACAGGGGCTGCCCACTTGTCAGCTTATGGTTCCAGGGGCTGAAAACCAGGAGGACAAATGAAGCCAGAGATGAGAACAGGGCCAAGTGTGTGACGTGACACCACTATTCACCTGATGCAAAGCATCTTATGATGTTCCAGCTTTGCCTCAGTAAAAGGTGCCAGGAAGAGAGTAGTCTAACTGCACAGCATGAGCCATGGATCTAAGAGACCAGTGCCTGCATTATGTGATATAGATGTGGGTTACAAAACTCAGTCCATTTGCAGGTAGTGTTCTGGCACCAGTGGCAACTGAAAGAAATGTGTTAGATATGGCAATGGAAAAAGCTACCAGGGCAAAACAATACAGTCAAATACTGTCTGGCTTTGCTTCCCCAGTAGTCTCCTCATCTAACTTCAGAAACTGTCAACTAATATGGAAGAAATTAATGTTGCCTGACCCACATTCTTAGCCCTCATTTTCTGAATTACCTTTTGCTCTGAAGGAATCTACTCTTAACTACCTATGACCTGAGAATGCGCCACAGCCCAAAACATTATATGAGTGGGTTAAGTGACATGACAATGTAGGATAACAGCATTTCCAGGGAGCAATCCATAATCTGAAGAACTGAATACCCCTCCTCTGCCCAGAATTTCAGCATCAGCATGAGTTTAATCAGTTACATCAACATCAAAAGCATGCCTCTGTGTTGGATATATCATCTTTCACTCTCATCCCAACAGAAAGCTGGAGCACTGATCACCAGAACAGGACCTACACAGTGCTTAGATGATCTGAACCCAAAGTTAGGCAGTCACAAGGATACAGATGCAGCCACCAGTCCTTACAAATTATACAATATTGTATTATTTGCTGGGATGCTCGAGGGGCAGGTGAATATGATTTCAGTGATTTCTGCTTCTATCAGGCCTTTCACCCTAATTGCTAACCTAAGAGTGTAACATCAGAGAGAAAAAAGAATTTTGTCCCGACCTGCTCTGTCTTCAGTCCCTCTGGTATCTCTCAAAGCTCAGACTTCCACCAATTTCTCTTTTGCAGCATAAAGTGAACTAGAGGCAACAATACTGCAGTGAGCCCTCCAAACCCTGAAAAGCATCTCAGGCTGTTAGAGGTGGAGTCCAGTCAGAGCTCCTGAGTCAAGAAACAGCTCTGGTCCTGCACAAGACTGAGTAGACATAAGAGCCATGTACAGGGGCAACATAGGCTTTATAGGAAATAAAAACAACTGTTAGCCTATTTCAATGATAATATCACTTCAAGGGTAGTCTGTATACAAGACTGCAGTGCGTTTTATCTAGATAGCTGAAAAAAAAGGCATTATTCCATTAAGAACATACATAGCAAGAAAGGGAGGAGGACCTGGCCTTGTACACTCCCAGGGAAGTTGGGAATGCTCCATCCCTGGCAGTGTTCAAGGCCAGGTTGGACGAAGCCTTGCGTGACATGCTTTAGTGTGAGGTGTCCCTGCCTATGGCAGGGGGTTTGGATCTTGATGATCTTAAGGTCCTTTCCAACCCTAACTATTCTATGATTCTCTAAGAGTCAAAACTAATTCCAAACTGAGTGGCCCAACTTCAAACACATTTCCTTTGAAGTTTGCAGAAAGGAAGCTCCTCACAGGAAAAGATCTATGCTGAAAATCTTAAAATTTCCTCCCTCAAACAAGATAGGATTTGGATACACCAAACTATGACTTGGATTTTATTTAACAAAGCTCATACTTGGATACCACCCCCAGTCACATAACTAAGCTCTGCATGCACTGCCCTGGCTGTGGGAACAAGTGTCACAAGTGAGGGAGAAGTCCTTCCTCCCTAAGGACAAAACCAAGGTAAAGTATACACCATCCCAGGGCTGCCTTACCTGAAGTGTGTCTTGTGTTGCCATCTGAGTGCTTTGTTAAGTCAACAGTTCTGTCTATTTGAAACAGCTTCAGATCATCTTCATCTAAGGCGATATCTCCCCAAAAGGCAGCTAGAGAGAAACAAACTGCAATTAGTTTAGCTTTTATTTTGGAAGGAAAGTACAATTCCTCTGTGGCCTGTATCATAACAAAAAGGCAGTTACTCCCTGGACCAGGAAAAGGTAATATACAGGAGCTATTTAAAAGTACAGACAGAGTGATCATCAGTGGAGACCAGGTGACAGCATTTAAATTTAGACACTGTGCAGATCCCCCAGAAGAAGATGATTAGTTGGGATTCTCGTGTTACTCATTATAGGTCTGGTTCTCAACCAGGTACTGAGGTGGTGGTGATATTCTCTCTTCATTCAAGCCTACAAGAGGCACAATTGGTAGCATTTCCCTAGATAGCTCCTAGTATGAAGGAGCTAGCTAAATTGTGGCACAGATCCTGACTAAGATGTTGCATCAGCACCATCCCCAGGCTAATAATTTGCACAAGACAGGAGGACAGTGGTGAAGCACTCAAGCTCAGCAGCTTGTATCTAAAGGCTACAGTTGTCAGCCTGCAGGACCCCATACAAGGGGTTAGCACTCACAGACACCACACTGGTCTAAATCCAAGCTGAGAGCCAGCCTACTATTTCCACTTTGGTGGAGGAACACGAGTTATTTGTCCCCTTGTGGATCAGTTACCCAGATTTAAGTTTGCAGAGTATTTAATTTTGTAAAAATCTTTTGAGTTTCAGGCAGAAGCCATGACAACAAGGTAAACAAACTGATAACTCGACATTCACAGCTCAGAGAGACTGGAAATCATCCGAGTGGACAAAATTATACCCCTGAAGTATCCTGACCAAGTTGACACTGCACAGTATATAGTTACCATTTGGGGAATTTGAACAAAATAAACACAGGCAATGAGGCAGTTGACCAAGCAGAACAGATCTTTCAGAGATAACAAACAGGTTACAAACAGAGCTGTTCAAACTCACACAAGAAGCCTGTTTAGGCTGATGAAAAAATGAAGAAACAGAGCAAATTAGTGGTACAGTTCAAGAGAAGTCAGTAAGTCATACAAGGAGCAACACTGATTCACTGTCTACAACAGTGACCAGATTTGATGGAATCCTTTTGTTCTTCTCTTGTTAAGTCAACAACATTTACACTGCTTGGGGAGGTTAGGGAGTGGAAACATCTAATTTCTACAGAACATACTTTGATTAGCATCACTGATCAAAGTATGTTTGGCCTGAGAAACCAGTGGGGCTTGCTGATCATCTCACTTTTACTGCCAAGACCAAATGAAATATGGACCTTTGCCTGAATATCAGAAGCCTGCAGTCAGATCTGTACCAACTGAATGCTAAAGGTTAACTCTGAGTTTTTTCTGATACAACATGGCACTGCTTCTGATGCAGCACTTGTCTCCTCAATTCTGCATCTCAGCACCTCAGTCAGCAAAATAGCATTTGCCAATGTTTGGGACATGGGAAAAGCAAGAAATCATTGCCTGCTGCTGGGCACATCCCAGCTGCCATACACTGCCCCAGCCAAGAGCTGCTACAAGCAGCAGAGCCCTGGCATGAGCAGAGTGGGATTCGGCTGTTTCCCCCTTTCACTGGGGCAAAGCTGTCTCCCTCTGGTTAACTGGCCACTGCAGAGGAATGGAAGAAAGCCTCAAAGGAGGCTGGCTCTGGCTTTGTGTCTTAGTCTCCTTAACAGTGCTACCAAAACCCTGAGTAGAGAACTATGGCAACAGCTCCAGAAGACAACACAGTTAGTTCAGGCAAACCTATCCACAGACTGACATCAATTATAACTAGAAAAGAGCTTCTGTTTGCTACACAAACACAGAACTCAGGCTCTCCCCTACTTCTCAGCAATTCAAACCAAGCCGTCACACAGAAGATAGGAGAATCCAAAATATTGTCAGATATTTTGTCTGACATAATCTAATATATTGTCAGCTAACAAACCTATCAACATGGCCAAAACATCCCAAGCTGATTTGGAATGTCCAGGGATAAAAAGCAGAGACATAAGCTCCTGTAACTGTAATTTGAAGACAAGACATTTTATCCGTCCAGAGAAACTACTTGCTCAGGACAATGTAGTAGCCAAGGGCAGAGATGCAAACAGCATCCCATGCCATCTGATTCCCTCCACAGCCACATTTGGTAAGTCACTACTATACTGGCCAACTGAATGTACAATCACTACCCTCCTGCCAAACCTACTGTCTCATTTTGCTCCAAAAAACTAATTACCACCACCTTGGGCTACCAGCAACTCTTTTCCATTAGTACCACACAGATTGTTTCTCAGGGGAAGGTAGCCCATGCCAAAGCACAGCTTTCAGGGAAAGCCTGCAGCATGGATTTACATCAACAAACTTCTTACATTTTCCTTCCCAATGGAAAGCAGCAGCTTTCTCCCAGCCCTAGCAAAGGAATCTCTTTCTGTTACAAAGCCATACATCATCCTGAAATATGGCTCACTACAAAAGCTGAATTTCCCTAGCATTTATTTCCAGCTCTCTGCAGTCCCAGCATGCTCCAGGGGAACCACGATTTATCACAGTCCCCAACCAGCTGAACAACTTCCCTCACTGGAAGTCCCGGCTGAGAATGCTGCACTACAACTTCTCCTATGCTGTCAAAGGCTCCTTCCTAAAGGCAAACAAGCCTGAAAGATGCTTGCTTCCACCCCAAGGGAGCCGTCCCACAGGAAAGCCCAAGTACTTTATTTTAAAGGGTCACAAGTTCAGACACTGCTGGCAAATGAAGCATCTCAAAACATCCCTTCTGATTTCCTTTACCAGGTTCTCCTTTTTAATTTAATGTGGGACAATTTCCAAAAAAGAAAACAAAAACAAACAAAAAACATTAAAATGTGCAGGCTAACAAACTTGGAAACCAGTATTTCTCTTGGCAGAGAGCTCTGCAATGTACAGCCAGGTGCAAACTCTTAACACTCAGTGCAACAGCATGCCAACCTTTCTTTAAGAAGATGCATTAATTGCTCTCGACAGAAAGAACAGAGCAGCTCTTACTGAGGTGGATGAAGCCAATGTGAGAGTTTGCTTCTACCCTGGGCTAGTTACCTGCACCAACTACCCCAAATGTTTAACCTCACCACCTCCCAGCACATGCAACCGGACAGCATTTGTCTGTTGGGGCAAAGGGGAAGGACAACTATGTTTAACAAACAAGTCCAGCACTCAAATGAAAAAAGCAGCCTGGCAAGCTGTCTCCATTTTCAGCATGTTTCTCCCCCAGGAAAACAGTCCACATGCTGGTGTCCACATTGCATGCTGAGCACAGAGGTACCTGGAAGGTACAGCAGGTGGCACTGGGAAAGGAGAACATCTCTCTCTAGGCAGGTAACAGGTTGAACAGTTTCTCCAGGTGCTTCACTCACAACCACAGAGTCTAAGCCCAGCAATGCCTTCTCAGTCCACATTTTCCACAGTAACCTGGGGGGTTCTCTGTCAGGCTCCCACTCCAAAGCAATGTGACAGCCCAAAGTGTCTTCTTTCTAAAATCTTCATCACTCTTCCCTACAAATCATCTCCATCCTGCTTTTCCCTCAACACCCCCAAGCAATTCCCCTCTCCCATTCCCTGCTTGTGTTTTCTTTTTTCTCTAGTTCTGAGTAGCACAACATGATTTCATGGTTTCAGGGGAGAAAAATAACTTTGCTGACTCTTACAATAACTCAGTACAGAAGGGTTCACAACAGTTTAAGATACCCTTTTCCTGTTAAAAGCGTGTTTCATCCAGGCCTTTTCACAAAATTCTTGTTGTTCTTTCTATTTTTATTTCCCAAAGACAAGTAGGAGGAAAAAAAGTCACCAAGAAAAGCTTCCGGCATTCAGCCAGAAAGCTGAATAATGTTCCTAAAAATACATCTCAAAACAAAATGCAATATTGTGATTTGCTACAAACAGGCTGATCTCTAACACTGCAAGACAAATACCTGGGGATGGGTGTCCACCCTCACTGCAGTCAGCTCTAACTTTATACAAGTACATGAGTTTATACAAATTATACTCTCCTTGGCAGAAGAATATAACTCCATGCTTGAGAAACGTCACCAGACGTCTGTGTTTGAACTGATCTCTAGCCACCAAGCTGGAACAAAACTTTCACCTGCCATAGCCCCTTGCCAGGAAGTCCCCATTCCTGCACCAGAGCATCAGTATAGGCCATAGGTACACCCTGATGACAGGGATCAGGAATGCAGTCACCCTCTGGATGTTACGGAAGACCACTGCAATTTTCCCTCTAGCATCAATGAGGACATCTGTGACAGATTCACAGAAAAAGAGACCTTGGAAACAGGAATACCCTGCCTTCCAGGAGAGGTCCCTCCATTCCACCCAACCTCAAACACAGACTCTTTCACCAGCTGAAGCTTTTATTAAGAAATGGCAGGGTTTAGATGCTGAATGGGTTCTGAACCTATATTGAGGACTGTGCCTTCTAACTTTAGCCAAAGGAGCTCTCTTTTTGTAGGGCCAGAGCCACATGGTGTATGTTATCAGCTCGAGGGTCTCATCTGAACTTGCAGCCAGCTGGCACAGCTTACACTGACAGACTTCATTTCAGTTCTTCCAGCATAGTTTTAACACAGTTTTGCTGGCAGGACTTTACTCTTGTTCAGCAGGTTTCCCACAGTGCAGCACAGCAATGAGCATGGAAACCAAATAGCAGTGTGAATCTAAGCAGATGCTGCAGGCTCGTTTCATCAATACTCACAATTCAAACTTAAGTTTTCGTAGCATTCACAACCTCTGTGTGTAGATTCTAGCTGGGTTCCAAAGCAGGGATGCCTCAGGACTATTTATGCCAGCCCAAAATATCCAAGGAAGAATCACTTGCGACAGTTAACCTTGGCACCTCCAATTCTGTGAGCATCAACAGATGTCACTTTCAGACAACCCAGGGGGCCTGCCTGTGTCTGCCTGACACAGGCTCAGCTGTGTCACCCAACTCATGAGCTACACTGGTTGTTTATGGCTCACAGTGCAGCTGAAGGATGTACTCTAACCCCATCCACAAGATCAATCACACCTGTATTTGTAAGGGACAATGTCCATGCCCACTCATATCTATCTCTGCTCTCCACCATCTGCATTACTGAAAGATCCTAGGGCACCAGCTCCTCTTGTTCTAGAGTTGGTTCCACATCCAAATGACATAAGGGAAAACCAATGTCCCGCCTTAGCAGCATGAGCAGTGGGCATATGCAGTGCTGGGCATATGCAGAGACAGGTAGGCAATGATGAGTGCCACCTCCTGGCAAACAACAATATGACTATTCATGCATTGGCAAAAACACCGAAGCTGTTTTTGAGCGTTTGCTGATGCTTCCCAACCTGACAGGCTAGAGCACTGGGAAATTTAATTTTCAGGGCTGTCCACGCTTTCATTAGAGCTAACACTCTGCAGTCTAACAATAAATAAATAAATCAACAGATCAAAGTGCATTCCCAGCACCTCCATATTTCATTTTTCTTCACAGGAAGACAGGTCTGCTGCTGTTGCTCATCCGCCTGCTGGCACAGGAGCCTACAGAACAATATTCTGAACTATGCTAAGAAAGATTTATACCTTGAAGAAAAAACTCAACACATTCCTTTGCGCTAAGTAACAACTGTGTCAGAGGGGAGAGAAAAAAATCAAAACAAGGCAGAAACCAGTAAAGAAGAGAAAGAAAATATCCCAAACCAATCCTTCTAAAATAGGGGCCAGACCCTGAGCATCGAACCCTCAAACCAAAGGGGGCTGGGAAATGAGCAGCAGCAATGAATTAAAGAAAAGCATTAAGAACACCACATTCAGTCATTATTTTAATTTGAATCAGTTTGTTTCTCCTCGGTAGGAATGATCAAAAGTTTTCTACTGGCCAGCTCTGGGGATAAACTGGCTTGAAGGCTCTGCCGGTAAACCCCTCCACACAGCTAGGGCATCTGGAGCCAGAGCTGGTGTCTGGTATCAGCAGGATTTCCGTGCAGTGGGAACTCAGCAATTCAATTTTCAGTGGGCAGGAGTTCCCCTGCTCAGGGAGCACGTTTCATTTCAGAAACAAGTCTCAGTTTGTGGAGGAATGTCTGTGAAGGTGGTCCACTTCTAAGTTCAACAGATATTTCAAAACCATCAAAACCTGCTGGGAATCACAGTCTGTATCCCTGTTCAGACTTCTGCAGAAAGCAGAATTGCCTAAATTATTCTGTGTAGTGCTCCCACCTCTAGCACCTCTTGGGAAGCTACCTGCAAGAGACCAAATTAGGCCAGAAACTCTGATTTATGTTCAATGAATTTCCTTTCCTGGAAGGTGAGGATGCAGGAACAAATGCATACTACGGGCTTGAGTTTGTCCAAAGCTGCAAACATGCATGTGAGCCTACACAATGACCAACTTTAAGGAATGATAGATGTTCTCCCTTGGCTGAATGCCATGTTATTTTAAACAAGAACTGAACAATTCCATGGTATGGATTATAGTGCCTGCCATAAATAGAAGGATCTTCTAATTTTAATATTCATTACTGCTGCTGGTTTCTTCTTCACTTAAGGTCTTTATCTTTTCTGTATTGATATAAGAGCCACTCCAGTCTAGTGACCTATGAATCCACTCCTGGTACGATGAGCAATGCAGAAGGGCACATATGAATACATAGAACTGGAAATCCATGCCACAAGCAGCAAAGCAGCTCCCTCTATGGGCTCTTAAATGGTTAAACACCTGCCTCTCCGTAAGAAAGCACCGCAGGGGGATAAGTGCTGCCCAATACTTCAGATCACGTTACATCTTACACCTTAACCTTAGGATTTAGAATGCTACACCCCTGTAACGTGGTGTGCAAAACTCAAGAGACTGGCTTACCCCCTCCTGTTTCCATGCAAAGTAAATTGAGCTATGTGAGCTTCATAACATTTTTGCTCTCTCTGCTTTCTGCTCTACTTGACAGTGCATGTCATGCTCTACTTGACAGTTCCATGGCAATGCTGATACCAAATAGGGCTTTGGCTGTGCGTCTCTGACTTGCTCTCTGTTGAAGCTATACACTGTCTGCAGAGTGCCTCTTGGCCACATTTTACATGTAGGCAGGAAACAGACTTTAGGAAGAGGCTATCATGGACATACAGATGTAGTTTGATCTCTACTCCCCAACATAGACATGCACAGAGTGAACCCACAGGCAGTTAAATTCACTTGGAGACCTCACTCCTGCACAAGAGAAACCAAGCTCTGTAACTCTTCTTCCTATTCTTCTGCCCAGGCAGTCCTGGCCCCCTTCTGATGCCTGAGGGTCACAGGAATCTTTCCCATCTCCTGTACAACTCCACCACGGCCACAGGTGCTCCATCCTGCTGAGGAGGGGGCTTAATTTCAGCACCTTCTTTTCTCACAAGTCAGGAAGGGCTTTTAGATCCAGCTTATTCCCAAGTGCAGGCAGCATGCCCTCATCTCATGCCACCATGCCACCACTTCAAACTTGGATCCTTCCTCTGCAATTTTACCAGCTCAGCATTACTTCCCTCTACCCTGGTGTATAGCTCTTAATTGGATACCACCCTATCCCACCCTTGTCTGGACAACTCTTCATTTACTATTGCTTAATGGTTAAGGAAGCAGTCTGCACGTAAGGTAGGCCAGGAAAAACATCACGTTTTACTGCACTGAGGTAGTGGACTAGGAAGCAACAATCTCTCTGTAGAGCATCCAGGGATGATGAGAAAGCACACATTTTCTGTGTTTAGCTACATACATTTGTAAGCTGAGCAACTGACACCTTCCTAGCCTGTTTAAAAGAGTGCAGAGAAATGCTTTTAAATAGGGCTAATGTTCATAAGACAGTTTGCTCTCCAAGTTATGCAAAGTTCAGAGCCATGCAGAAGAAAAGGCAACAGTGACACGGAACAGATCTGATACCTTTCCTTTAAGCCAACAGCCTAGCAAGTTACCCTTGCTAAAAACAAAACAAAACAAAAACCAAACCCTTGATTTGCCAGCTTCACATAATTTAAACAACTCAAACATTGTTTCTTCCATCCTAGCAGGTTTAAGAACTACCAAACCCAGTACAAACTGTGACCACTTTCTGCTCTCCTTGGTCCAGTGAATTACAATTGATTTTTAGGAACATCTAGTGCTGGCTTTTCATCAAGAGACTGTTACACATACATGTATTTTTCAAACAAAGAATTTATTTACTGCAGTATCCCAAAGCCAAGAGTGTCCTGGTTTCAGCTGGGATAGAGTTAATTTTCTTCCTAGTACCTGGCAAAGTACTGTGTTTTGGATTTAGTATAAGAATGCTGATAACACACTGATGTTTTAGTTGTTGCTAAGTAGTGCTTACTCTAAGTTGAGGACATTTCAGTGTCTCATGTTCTGCCAGTGAGGAGGTGCAGAAGAAGCTGGGAGGGAGCAAAGCAAGGACAGCAGACCCAAACTAGCCAAAAGGATACTCCATACCACAGGACATCATGCTCAGTGTATAAACTGGAGGGAGTTCACAGAACCATAGAATGGTTAGGGTTGGAAGGGACCTTAAAGATCACTTAGTTCCAATGCCTCTGCCATGGGCAGGGACACCTTCCTCTAAACCAGGCTGCTCAAATCCCCATCCAATTTGGCCTTGAATTCTGCCAGGGATGGGGCAGTGAGAATTGGCCAGGAGGGACCAACTGCTACTTGGGAACAGGCTGTGCATCAGTCAGAGGGCGGTGAGCAACTGTATGGTGCATCACTTGGTTTTTTATTGGGTTTTATTCCTTTCTCTCTTTTTCCTCTTCATTAAAATTGTTATTATAATATTTTAATTTATTTCAATTATAATACTGTGCTTATCTCAAACCACAGATTTTACCTTTTTCTGATTCTCATTTCCATCCCAGCAGAGGGTGAGTGAGCAACCCCAGTTGCTAGCTAGGTCTAAAACTCAGTAAGTGCTGTCAGCCATCACAGCAATAGTGCACAACAAACACAAGTCAGGTATGGCCATGATGCTTATATTGTTGATAAAGACTGGAGATGATGCATCCAATTAATCCAAAGCTTCATCCTGCTTTACATCTCCCAGCCCTGCAGTAGTGAGCATATTTAGTAATTTATTATCAATATCAACAGAAGAAACAAGCTTCCAGGACTGCCAGATCTTGGACCACTGGGCAGACAGCAGAGCTTTCCCCTCACAACAGTATAGCATGTAGACATTCCCTTTTGCACCATAAAGTGTTTAAACACCTTTAGAAAGGACTGTCACAGCTCCTTTTCAGAAGGACAAGAGCAGAAAGCTTCATATTCAGCCAGGGTTAAGTGAAGCTCTGGCATCAAACCAAGGAAAGATCTTCAAGGGAAAATTTGGGAGGAAATGCTCTAGTTATAGAGGTATAGATGTATAGAGGTAGAACCTGACAGGTTGAGCTTAGAGGAGCTGTCTTCTGAAACTCCATCACAAAGGCAAAGCCCTGATGTCTCCAAAGCCTGCCGCAGAGAGAGAAAGTAATTCACAAGAGCCCCAAAAAGCAGCTGGTGCAAGCAGGAAAAGCCTTTCTCAAAGATAGCACTGATCAGGTGTATCTTTTCATGAAAAGCACAGAAGGAACACAGACAGCAGCTGGATCATGATGCAGTGAAATGGGAGACACATGCAATTCTCTCCCTGTTTGACAGTTAGCAAGTGGTCCAAACAAGCTGTGCCTCCTATAGCTTTTGTCACACCCCACTCAAATTTGACTAAGTAAAGGCAGCAGACAGAGATGAAAGACCCAGCCACCAGCTATCTCTATACCCTTCCAACACCTTCATCTTGCAATATGTATGTACCTTGCAGTGCGTATACCTCTCAACCTCAGAAGACAGAATCAGGAAACAAAACCAAAAGCAGATAAAAACATATTGTATTCTGAATTTAAGTTACAGGACCCACAGATAGCACAGTGGAACTGCTTGACAGAGGCAGCACCTTCTCTAAGTGCCTATGAAGTGATCCTTCTTAGCTCAACCTGCAAGGCTGCAGCACTGGCTTGGAAATCCAGTAGTGCTTCAGCTGCCCTTTAAGAGCAGGAGATGGCAAGGTTCTGGGTAATGAAATCCAAGAATGCCTTTGTCAATTAATTATGGAGAAAGCTGTACCATGCAAACCCCATCACACACCCTCCATCATTTCTGCTGCTCAATATAACTTTAATTAATCTTTCCTTTGGCAATTTGAAGGAAGGGTGAGCACGCTGCAAACACCTACTGAGTATTAAATTGACTTCCTGTTTTATAGTCCTCTTTCCCTCCCTATTGGCCCAGCAGTGATTTGTAGCTCTTCACTCAGAGGCATTTCTTCCACGCTAATATAATCCAAAGCCCCAAGCAACAATCGCATCCAGAAAAGTAACACTTTGCACAGGCGATTGCTTCAGCCCAGCTTCTGCCAGCTCAGGGTAGATTCTCCCCTGCCCCCCTTTCTCCCACCACCACAGCAATCACCTTATCTCCATACCTTCAGCATTTTTGCCTTAAGAATTGGCAACACTTCTGTCCTAAGTAACTAAGTATTCAGGTTGCTGTAGTTTTCTGCCTGCCATTTGCAGTAGTGCATCTTAATTACCAAAGCACTAGTGCAAAGCCTATTCTGCTCATAAACATGACCCCCTGGCTGAGGTACCAGGCGGGTCCTGTACTGTCTCAGGCATTCAGGTACTTATTCAACACTGCTATCATGGTACTATGGGTTAGGAGATCTTGATCTAAAACATCACATCCCCCTCAGCAGATATTCCACAAGAGACGCTTTAGGAACCTTATAGTCACCAGCTTCAGTCTTCTGGGAGGAGAAAATCCAGGTCAGACCTTCTCCTCAGGTAATTCTGATACCATGGGACTTGTCCCGTATTTATTCCTCAAAACTAAGTTGAGGATAAGAACCTTAGAGATGACAGAAGAAAATTTATGACTAAAACTGCACTAACCCTAAACTTCATTTGGAACGGTTCAGTACCTAAGCACTGTCCCACCACTGAGGACATTTCACCAGTTGCACCACAATGCAAAGCAATCATTATACCTTATTTTATTTTATCATCTGGGGAGGGATGTTCTTCCTTCAGGTGGTATGACACAATAGGTGTCAAAACTTCACTGTTCTCACCCCAAGCACTGCAGCAGAAGAATGGGTGACCCCAAACAGAGAGGCAAGCAAATCACTGCCACCTGCCCACCCACAGAATAAGTAGGGTCATAGCAAAAATGAACACAAGCGGAACCATTAACTGAGCTGCATCCTCAAAGAAGGAAGGTAACAACCCAGGCCTGCTTGGAGCAAACTTCAAGGAAAACTGACAATTTAAGACCACATGGTCCTAGATGAAAGGGGGTAGCTCATGATAGATCACATCTATTCAAGGGCCAGACAAGGAAAGCAAACACAGGCTCATTTTACTTATTGTTCCTTATCCGCCAACACCAGGAGAGGAATGTTGCAGCACTGTTGGAAGAGAGAAAAGAAATGGACAGCAGGCAGGAAAGAAACGGGAGCTATTTACGGAGGATAGATAATTTGAGCTGTTTACAGACTTCCCCTCTGAGAGCTTGAGGATGGGAGGGTGGCAGGGAAGTGGTTTCAGCTATTAAAAATACAACGTGAGAATCCATTAATTTTCCATAGAAACAATGTCGTCATAGAAGCGAGACAAATCCGATCAGTCATGCAAATGTGCTGATGTTAAATTCTCAGGCCTGGGTGGGGAATTTGGGTTGCCAAAAACACAACAATGAAGAGATCAGAATGAGATTAGCAGACAGAGAGGCTGCAGCACTGAGTGGCATGGGGGGGGCATGGGCTGTGACCAAAGGCACCCCCAGACTATAGTGGGGTTTGCGCCCTAAACCAGGAATAGGTGTCCCACCAGAACAGACAGAAAAAAATGCCGTCCTTGCATGAGATCTCAGGAACTGGGCAAACACCACATTCCTGCTCTGCAAACCAGTAGGGACCTTCACTGACAACTGAGCTCACTCCAGGGAATGAAAATCTCAGCACCCCACAGGACTGCAGCCCTCACTAGGTGCAAAATCACAGTGTCAAGGAAAAGCAAGAGGTCATAGCAGAGAAAACAGCAGACAAGTGTGTCTCATAGCACAACGCAGCAAAGCAGAAGGCAAGATAAGCTAGAAGAGAAACCAAGGAGGAAGCAGGCTTGCACCAGCAGTGTCCCAGGGACGTGCTGAACCATGATGCAGTCCGAAACATTGCATTTGTGTTTTTTTAATAAGGGGCAAAATATGAAAAAGCATTTCTCCCCTCTCAACTAAAAGAAACAACACAACAGCAAAACCAACAACCGAACACACAACAAAAGGAGACCAGCAGATTTTATCTCCTTTCCTTCCTCTTCCTTCTAAAAATCAAACTTTACAAACATGCCCCAGGGAAGATAATACACACAGAAAATTATAGCAGCATCCCGAACAGGAGGAGTGGAAACCACTCACCCTGACAGCAGAGCGCAGCCCTTCCTTGCAACGAATCCAGCCACCACCCTGGACTGGCCTCACCACAAGCATTTAGGAGTTAAAAATAACCTTGCAAAACGAAGTGCTCCACCCCCTACAGCACACAAAACTTTACTAGAGTAAGCCTGTGGCAAGGATGCTTCCGGGTAAGGCTCAAGGCAGGCAAACATGGTTCAAAGAAACTTTTGAACAAAACAAAACAAAAAGAAGAGGTCAAAGCAAATCCCAAGAGATGTTTCACCCAGTTTTGTCCATATGCCAAAATATCAGTGTTAGTCACTACAAACAGCTGTCCAGCTCTCCTTTTAAGTTTGGTTTTACACTTGAAGACTTCGATGTTACAGTAACCGGAATCCTCTCTGCACAAGATCTACCTTTGCTTGTGGGGCAGCTGCTGGTGCTTGAAAGCCTAAGAAAGGCTCAGCCTATTGGTGTCTGAGAAGTGGCACTCACACCTGCACTGTGCACCTCAGGGAAACTTGCTAGGGAAACCATCAACTTGCCCAGAAACAGGCATTTGCCAAGTAACTCACCTGGGTCACAGAAACCCAGTCTCTAGTGCCATGTAACCCAAAGAGGTGGCTTTCCCAGAAGGGAATAATCCTGCAGGCTACAGCAATGCTCCAGATGGGAAGTGTGCTGCTAGCTCAGCACAACACAGTCCACAGCACGGGCTTCTGCAAGGCCACCTAGTTCAGGGAAACAACTACAGTCCCCTAAACCACTCCATGCACCTCTGGTCATTCCCTGCCTCTTTTAAACTCCTACAGGGAAGTTTGGAAAAACAGTTACTGCCTTTTCTCATCATTTGTATAGAGTAAACAGGGTCTTCTGCTTCCCCTTCTGCAGCTCATAAGCCTTGTCAGCAGCCTGTTGAAATACCTTCCTGGATTTGCACCTTTAGACACATGGCAGAGGGTCCAGCCAGCCAGCCTGCCCCAGCAGACACTCAGGTCTGTCTCATGATGATGAGCATTACAAGACTGTGAGCAGCACACCCACATACAAATGTCTTCTCAGACAGCCCCATGTGGAATATAAATCACAGTTCTGCCCTTGGAGAGATTCACATCCTGCCATGACCTTCCCTTAGTTGGTTCCTTCTGAAGTCCCAAAACCTCTTCTGTTCCTCAGCCCTATCAGCAATGCTCCCAGCACTCTGCTTTCACTGCTTCCTCACCCTTTTCTGAACCCCATTGCCATAAATTCTCTGCTCTTGTCTTTCAGTGATTCTGTCCTATATCAGCTAAACTCAGTCACCCAAAGATCTACAACACCCATCACTGCAGTCTCAGTAACTCCCACCCTGGTCTATCCCATTGCAGTTGGCACATGTAAAGTCAATGCTCGCAATATTTAAGGCCATTTTTTATTGTCCCAGCCATACACACCACTGTGAGCATCTAAGACTGTGCAGCAACACAGTCATAACAGTCAACAAAGCTCCACAAGGATTTAAAGTTCAAAGGCAGTCACAGCTCCAGTTACAAAGACATCAGCTTCAGATACAATTTCTCCCTATGTAGAACTGGTCTCAAGATTCACACCCAAAAGACACAGCAGTCACAATGTTCTGCTTTCTTCAACAAGATCTCATTACTCTCTATTTACTAAGATTGCTCAGAAAGGTGTAGCAATGGTGTCTGATCAGACTGCAGAGCTTTAGTGTTGATACACTACCATAAAAGTGAAAAACAGTAGCAGGAGAGCAATGGACCTACAGTCTTCTGTTTATACTAATGATCCTGCATTGGCATTGAGCAATCAGGAAAGCAGTGAAGGGTTAAGTGTCATTACAGCCGTTCATTTTATTTATATAGTAGGTGCCCATGAGAAGTTGGTCTTTATCAACACACATCCTTCAACATTCTGGTTCTCGGTTTCGCTTCAAGCACTTAAATACATCTGGATGAGGACATGCTCCCCACTTCATAAGCAAGCCAGCTGCACCATTCACTTGCTCAAACACCAATGACAAAAGCCTGCTCAAGAATATGCATCTGTTTCACGTATGGCTCATACAGCTAATTTAAACAGTTTCCATATGTTGCCAAAAAACTGTGACCAAATGCCACTTGCAAATAAATGGAGAGATTGTCTGGCTTACACAGAGAAGTTTCATCACGCAGCTCAGAGCAACAGCTCTTTTGTTCCCAGGTCTGCCTGTGCTTCCCCAGTCCCTTCTGCAGTCAGATGCTGCTGACCAGTCCAAACACTGCCTCCTCCCAGGACTGAACAACCACAGCAACATGCTTTATGGACCACAATGAGCAGTCCTTGGAAAAGACTGTAATGAACACCCCAATATGTGAAGGTCATAGAATCATAGAGTAGTTTGGGTTGTAAGGGACCTTTAAAGGTCATCTAGTCCAATGCCCTGCAGTAAGCAGCGACATCTTCAATTAGACCTGGTGGCTCACAGCCCTGTCAAGCCTGATCTGAAATGTTTTTAGGGATGGGGCATCTACCACCTCTCTGGGCAACTTGTTCAGTGTCTCACTACCATCTGTCAGGTCAAGCAGTGCAACCAGCTGGTTGCAGAGAAGTTACTTATTCATAGGACAGGCATGCTTTTTGCTCAGGCCTCATCCAGACATTGCCATTGGGCACTAGGCTGGAGCTGTTAGAACTCCTGAAAGCACAAATGAAGCTCTGGAGCACCATGTAAGCTATAATTTAATGTTTCCACATTTTCTGAAGCATCTGAAATTAGCATCTCACTTTTAATGCACCCATTGTGGCTTCCTGCTCAGTTCCAGCCTGGCAAGAGGGCATTTGCCACACTACAGCTAGACCACATCCAAACTAATGGTCTGTAGCTGGGTAGATGGGAAGACTGAGCAGATAGACAGGTAAGGCCTCCACTCAGGGGTATTGCTCTCCAAAAGACAGATCTGGTCAGAGCAGCAGAAAATAAGTATCTCAATAAGTATCCCTGGAAATGCAGGGGAGGCTATTAGGAGGAAAGGGGAAAGTACATGGATGTCATTATTTTCCTTGTCAATAATGGAATGTTGTACTTGCACCCCAAGAAAGCACAGTGCGGGATCCATGCCTATTGGAATAGACCTCATACAACAAAACCCACTTCATCTCTTTAGACAAAGCTTGCTGAAAACAGGCACCAAACAGATGTCCCTAAGAACCACCAAAAGATCTGTTTCTCAGCCTGTCCTGAAGAAGTGAAGCAATTTTTGTCACAGAATCCAAGGCAGAGCTTAATGTTCCAGCTCCACATCCCAGTGTTCCTCCATTAGAAAGACCATCCCTTTCCTGAGGCTGAAAGGTTTCAAGTTCTTGCCACTTCACAAGGCAGTCATGCTACAGAAAGGGCAGTCAGATCAAGTGGAAGATGCGTGCATTCAGCTCCATGCTCACTTGCACACTGGGATGTCTCTCATTGCCCAAGGCAAGGGGATTCACTTTCATCAAAACTATCCTACTCCTACACCTAGTGGCCATCCAGAAGCATCTCCTCCCTCTTTGGGTAAGCTGTTGGGGACCACAGACACAGTTAACTGAAAGTCCCCTCAAATGTGACGTAGGGTGAAGCACATGAAAAATTACTCATGCAATTGATTCACATGGTTTCCATCATTCATAAATCCCGATGCATAAAGTGGAGGCATCAGATTTGCACATAACCGATCCAGACAGCTGCAGATTTCCGTAGGCACTAAGCACCTGCAGGCAGAAGCCACTCTTCATGTGGCTCCCATTAAACAGTTTGAATGAAAATGCTGTGTGATTCAGCGTGGTAACAGCAGCCACCTCTGCTTCCTCCACTGTTAATGCAAGGTCCTCTCCAGTTCAGCCTCTTCCCGTGGCTGTATAATTCCCACATTATAGGAGTTATTTCATGCCCTGAACTCTGCAGGAAGTCCAAAGCACATGGAAGTATGAGGCTACAGTCACAGAAGGCTGCCCTTAGAGAGTGCTAGGAACATATCAAGGCTCTCCATCACAGTCTGTCTCCTTAGCTTTTGGAGATATCACTGCAGAACACACAAGTCTTCTCAAGAACAGAAATCAGTGCACTAGAGATCACTTACAGAAAAAAAATCAACACACTGCCATCTCCAAAGCAAGGTGGTGGAATTCATACAAAATATTAATTGTTAATAGACCCAGCCCTGGGCTGGAATCAAACGCTCTGAAGTCAGGAGGATCTCAGGTGGAAGCTGTTTACCATTTAAAGGCCCTTCGTGGCATTTGGCATTGTATCACATTTCAGAAGGTGCAAAGAGCCAGCAAAACACTACAGTGTTAATTTGAAGGAGGCATTGTTAATCCTTCACCTCCTAGGGAAGGCCAGTCTAACTGAGCTCTGTCCTGTCATGCAGGAAGACTGGCTTAAAGCATCCAGCAGAAGCTGACATTCAACAAGGCTTCTGCTTCATGCGTATGCAAATACGGTCTACCTTCCACACTTCCATAGACTGCTAACTCATTCTTAGTGCTTTATAGCCATATTTGATCACTAATACATAAAATCTCCCACAACTTCATGGAAACTGGAGGGTCTCAGCTGTGACTGTCCAGACAAGTCAGCATGATGAGACAAGCACATGCACAACAAGAAACACCATCTCACTGTGCACTCACACAGCTTGCATAATTGTTGGTTTACACTCCCTGAGGCAGCTGGTTTTCCCTGTTTTCTCCCCTTCCTCCTTCCTAGTCACTTGTTCCTATGGTTTCTCTTGTGCTACCACAAGCATTCACAGAACTGAGAAGCAGCACAGTAAAAGCCAACTTGTTCCTACCAAGTCAGTAAAAACCAGTTTATTCTCAACTAGATCAGTTTCTCTTTGCACTCAGCTCCCACAGTTCACTGATACTGGGAGAAAGAATATGGGAGGGAAGACTGACTTCCTTAGCAGCAGCTAGACTTAAGTGGTCACGACTGCAGCATCAGTGAACATGGATGGCTTAGAGAGCAGCTGTTCAGGCCTGCTTAGGCAGTGGATGGTCTTCAAGCATGTCCATCCCTTCCTTTCCAGCTTTGCCCTGAAAACACAGCATTACCCAGAGTTACTCATTCCAAACTTCACAAGCATTCACACAAGGCTATATTAAATATATAGCCATATAAATATATACCATAACTACTTCAGCTGACCATCCCTCTCTGAAACACCCCAGATGCACCCTGTGCGTTAGCCTTGTTTTGTCTGTGTCAGAGCTACACCCCGTCCTCTTCAACAGCAAGTACTTGCAACTTCTGTATGCTCCCATGTCAAACACCCAGAAAAGAACAAAGGTAGCAAGGAGTCTTGGAAAGACTGGTGCCACAGCTCACTGAAGACCACATAGAAACAGTGATACAGAACAGTGGCACACACTCTGCCACGGTTCCACACAGACATCTAAAAAGACCGAGGCTTTTT
The DNA here is from genome assembly GCF_012275295.1 of Melopsittacus undulatus. Lineage (NCBI taxonomy): Eukaryota > Metazoa > Chordata > Aves > Psittaciformes > Psittaculidae > Melopsittacus > Melopsittacus undulatus. The sequence goes on from NC_047530.1 coordinate 90,735,527, forward strand.
TCATCCTTGCTCATTGTGCACTTCTCAGGCTCTGCAACAGAAAAGGAAGGATCTTGGTCATCACCAGTCCTTTCTCCCCACTCCTGGATCTATCCAAGGAGCAGCATCATGCAATTGTGTTAGTGACCATCACAACACATAAGGAGGGCTCTATTGAAGGTGCAAACTTCAATTTTGACATTTCCCAGCCTTAATGAAATGTCTTGGGGAATGAAGACAACTTATTCCCCTGACAAGTTGTTTGTACCCTCTGGGTATAGCAAACAGTCTTGTGTCAGGAGTGTGCCTATCTTTGAAGTGGGAGGTTGTGGTATGACAAAAGTAGGGAGCAAAAGGGATAGTGGAAAGAAATGCTTCGAGGCAGTTGCCAGAATTTAACAGTGCCAGTAAGGTCTCTCTGTGTTAGCCTTGCTCTGAGGCAGCAAAGCCGATTTTGGCTAAGGCTCTAAAAACACTCCACAGCCCCAGGCAGACCAATGTCACAAAAAACTCCAGCACAAAGAGCTGCAAACTAGAACCTAGTTCCAGTTTCCCAAAGCCTTATACCAGGTCTTGCCATAAGCACCCCTGAGCATCAGGAGGAGGCAGGGTCACCAGCCCCCCTGGAAAAAAACAAAGGTACCAAAAATGGGAATTGACTCATTTATTGCAGAAGGACACTTGTGCAGGGTCAATGCTCCAGCATTTGCTCCAGGAGCTGCTGGTTTTCAACACCTCCTGTTCCTCCAGAAGAAGCTGTGGACAGGGGATTAGCTCAGCAGGAGCGCCTGAGGGAGCTGTAGCAAACCCCTTTCTTTCCCACCATTAGCAGAAAGGATGAGCAGGGAGATCTGCCCCTGGCTCGCTCTCTTAGGGCCAGTGATCAGTGGAAAGCAAAATGCAAACACATTCCAGAAAGGCTATCCCGTCAAAAATTTCCAGCTATTGTAGCAACCCAGCAGCAGCAGACCTGCTTCCCCTCCTGTCAGTAATACCTCTGCAGCCACACCAACACCCACCAAATGCCAGTGCTTCCCTGCGTGGCACACACCTTGCACAAGATTAAAACCACCATAAAGCAGCATTGCCCAGCATGCAGGTCTTTCAGCTGTACTCCTCTGATTCCCTGCCAGATTTTGCCCAGACATGCAGTATAGTGGGGAGCAAACCTTCATCCACTCTCCATGCACCTGCAAGAGAGGACAGAAATCTCCCACCCTCAAATACTGAAAAGCTGAGAGCAGGCAAATCCACTGCTGGAAAGGGTTATTACCAAGATCTAGGAGTCTGAGGAACTGAGAAATGTAACAAATGTAAAAACGAAACTTGCTTCCTGACATACCATTCCCCAAACAAAGCAACCAACACCTGACAATTGGTTCTCCATAATCAACTAGACAAGCAGCTTATGTCCATGTTTCATTCATTTATCTGGACTTTACTGCCCCGCATCAGTCTTCTTGATACACATTCAAATACCCCACTCTCAACAGTCATGCAGTGTACACTCCAGAGTTACCCTGGTATGAGGGAGACTGTTGAACTACAACGCTGACAAATGAATCACATAAACATGTCAACCGAAATTTTATTTTACTCAGCCAGGAGGAAATTGAGAGCAGCAAGAGCCTTATATTTCTTGTGTCCCTAGTAGGAACGGATGCAACAAAAAGAGATACCATCAGCACCACAAAGAAGCAGCTCGCACCCAGCACAGAGATTTATACTTTGTTTGTCTTTAATTCTGGTTAGGTAGGATGAGTATAGTTCAGTGTCCTTTCACGTTGAAGGTGTCCCTGGTGCAGGACATTGCACAGCTGTCCCACAGGAACTGGGTATTGTCAGATGGGAAACGAGTATTGCCATGGTGGGTGATGGCTTCACATGCTAAGGCTGGTTTTGCTTCCTCAGCAGTTCTGACTCCACAAGAAAGGTTACATGATTAGTGAGAGAAGGTGGCATGATGGGTCAGAGAGCAAGAGAGGGACAGGCGACAGGTGACCAATGGCATGCACCTCCTGTCTCTGCTGTAAGTAAATTAATGGGCACATTCAAAGTCATGCCTCAAACCTGAGTGATCCACCTGCAAAAGATGCTCCAGATCCTCCAGATCCACAGCCACTAAGCAATTTCTACAAGGCTTAGTTGTCCTCAACATTTCCTCTCCCCTTCCCCAGCCAGTATGATGTCAGAGTTCTTAAAGAAAGGATTTTCTCACAATAGCAAAGCATGAGTATTTTTTGCTATTAAAACCAGCTGTGTTCCACATGGGAAGCTTTGACCTAAAAGGAGACAAGAATGGGAACTGGTAGGCAACACTTAACCAAACCTTGGCAACACCTGATGCACCAACTCACAAGTGGATAAGAAAAGAGTAAAGTGATGTTGTAGCTAAGCTCTGGCGCTTCTTATCCCAAAAGGCTAAGGATGCTAAAAGCTTATTCAGGTCCAGAAAGAAAGCAGACAAAAGACAAAGCTATCCAAGATTGTTAAAAACAATTAGCCATCTATGGATGAGGGATTGTGAAGCCTGCCACAGTCAGGGAGGCTTTTTGGACTTTTGGCTCTGTTTTACCCTGCTTTTCTACACCTCTCTTGGCATTTGCCCAATGGAAACAGGCTACTGAGCTTGTTTTGAGGCAGACCAGCCATTCTTACATACTAACAGAACATTTCTAAGGGATCATTTTAGCTTTAGCAAAGCTCCAAATACAAAGGAATGGATTTATAAAAGGCTTTTAGAAAGTATCTTCCAAGTGCTCAGCCATCTTTTTAGGGTCCCAACTAACTTTAAAATTCTGTTCTGAACTGCTTTTGGTGGAAAAGAATTATTTTTCTAGAGGGCCTTTACTAAACTGGCAGGATGTCATCATCTCTCTGAGATGTTCCTAGAGAGAAGTCACAATAAAACATGCAGTACTGTTGAACAAGGTATGTAAGGAGGAAAGGAATGATGTGGTTACCAGCTGGGAGACTACTGAACATGCAGAGCCACAGACCGGTCTTCATGGCTTCTCCATTCCCTCCACTTGCAGTTTTACTCTGAGCCAGCTCAGAGAGTGACAAGAGGCTGGATCGTTCCTGCCCAACCCCTAAGCACTACGAACATTTTCAGAAATGAAGGGGGTGCTCCAAAGAGCTTGTTTTGCAGGGACCAACTTCCAGGCGGCAAGAGGGAGAGAGAGAAAATGCAAGGCTGAAATCACCCCCAGACACATTCAGCTCATTCAAAGCTTCCAGCAGCAGGATTTACCCAGAGCTTAAAGCAGTTCTCTGTGACTCTTTGTCACAGGAGTGTAGGTACAAACAAACAGGAGCCAGGACAAAGGGCGTCAACACACATTTTATTAGTAAAAAGTTAATCGGCTTAAAGTGTGCAACTAAATAAGCAAAGCTTACATTAAAGTGACCCGCCAAGAAAAGATGCCATGGAAATAAAGTTATAGGAAATACAATATAGTCTCTATGTTCTTTTGTAATCCAGCATGATAAATATTCATGATACTGGGTTAATGGGGTACCCAGCTCTCAGCCACCACAATAGTTTTTTGTTTATTCTCAAGACCATGAACTTTGGAACCATGAACCTGAATTTCAGGACCCTGCATTCATGCATGTTAGTAAAATTCAAGGCAAGCAGGGGGATGGAGACAACACGAGGACCTTGGCTTGCAACAGTGTGACGGAGGTTGTGGGTAGGTTTTTGATAATGAGTAACAAGAGCTCCAGCATGCACAGCACTGCTGGTGTATCATCATCCTCTGCCTCCCCACCTGCAGCAGAAGAGGCACCATCTGCAACACAAACCTATCCCTCACCTCCGGTCCCTCCAGGACATGACTCATTCCAGAGTTTCTCCAGAGGAGGACAACAGCATCCTCAGGCTGGCCCTTGAGGAAGCAGCAGCTGTGTCCATCACACAGCAGCACCATGGAGCAGGGGAGAGATCTACCCTTTACCTGTAAGGAAGACCTGCTCACGACTAAACAGAATGCCTTGAGCCTTCAGAGTGACTGAAAGGGCACTTTGTCATTCTGAAAACAGTCCTCCAGGGAGCAGTCACCAAGCTCCAGTGCTGCATTCACACTGGATAGCAAACATCCTTATTTGAAAAAGTCCCAAGCCTCCTGAGACAGCCCCACATCCAGCTGCTCCTTTGACAATGCATTCTGCTCGCAGCAACATTGCCAGCTTTCCCAGTTTCGCTGTGAAACCTTCCAGCGTCTCCATTCCAGCTTGTACAGATTACCGATCCCTCCCAAGGTATGTTAGGAGGCTTTGGGGTTAATGAAGGACACGTGGAAAACTTTTGGTTTGGTTTGGTTTGGTTGTTTAAAAAAGAAACAAAAAGAAGCAACACAGAAACTTAAAGTTCAAAGCCTCAAGAGCAGTATGAGGAAAACAACTTTTAGTGCTGAATTGAATACATTTTAAGACTCCTGAGCTTGTTGGTTTGTTTCTCCACTCACAACTAAAAGCAAAGACTATGATACAATAAACTCTTAAGGAGTTTTCTGGTGTATTCCACTCACTAGGCTACGTACCCTCTTTCCCTACAAAAATTTCCCATTAGCTTTTCTCCCTTCTCCCATTTAAGGTAGTGAACCATGAAACAAACCCTTCAAAGAGCCATGCCCTGTTTTGTTAAGAGCTAGGAGCACAGGTCTTCATGTCAATGTAGATCAGTCTGCCTGGTCTGCAAACAGAGCTCATATCCCTTCACTGACCCCTCACGGTTTAATTGCCCATCTTAGGGAAAGTGCAGCTTAAGATTTGCAGATCAGTAGAATCTTTTCTTCACACATCTTTCCTTAGGACAACCTAGATGACAAACATTGCCACAGCGAGCTTTATTTCTCCTTCTGGGCAGAGCTTCTCTCTCAGATCAGCTGAACCTGGGCATCGACAGGACAGGCAGTGCAAAGGCCAGCCATTTCTTCAGAATACACCTTCCTCTAACAATACAAAAGTGTAAAAGAAACAACAATGCCCACCTAAGTTTTAAGTCTTTGACCGTTCAATTGCAATACTTCCACATAGGACTACCATAGAATATTCATACATAAAGAAGAGGAATTCGCAAGAGTCATGAAAGCTGAGAGAGTAATACAGTCAAAGTGTACTTTTGGAAGGAAAACTATTCCTCCAACTAGTGAAATATCTGCCTAGAAACACAGAAAAGCTGTCTAAAAATCAAATACACTAGTAAACAGCAATGGCCTTCTCAAAACTGAGGTATCCTGCTCACAGAGTATGTATTTAGCACTTACCTTCATAATATTTGATCTTTGCAAACGCTGCATTAGCATAAAAATGACTGTCTAGAGGGAGGAATACACAAATGTGCACAGAAGGAAAGGAACTTGTGGGGAAGAAAGCATGGTTCCCATTCCCTGTGTGGATTTTTGCACAGAATGTCCTATTTCTCCTAAAACAGGGGACATCCCCATGCCCTCCTACCCAACCCTAAGGACATGCCTGTTCCTCCCCACCAATTGCCACAATATGCCTCTGTAATGACAAGCCACTGCTATAGCGCAAACCTGGCAGCTCCTTTCATTTCACACCAAGCAGAGGTGCAGCTATGAGATGCACAGGCACTGCAAAAGCAGCAGGACCCAGCCACCAACACAGTTTGGGAGGACAAAAAGAGCAGGCACACTTGACAGTTTGAGGGTCTCCATTTCACGCATGCTTGCAAACCCCATGGCAAATGCGTCACACCTCTGCCAGGAGATGAGGGATTGTACAATAGGCAAAGAGGGCAAAAGGACAGAAAAAGCTCTTCTCAACATCAAGAAAAAAAGAGAGCAGCCAGGAGGTTTTACTCCTCATGTCAACATCCCACTCCTGACCAGCAATTCACTTTGACAACAAAGCTTTCCAAGAAAAGGCAGAATTGCGCACTTGAGCAACGGCCTTGGGAGATCCCAGCTCTCTGCCCAGGAAACAGCAAAAAAACCCAACCCTCCAGCATATCACATATCACCTTCCTACTGAAGCATGACAAAGAAGAGAATATATGGCAGAAGAGGCCAAAGAGGGGAAAAACAGAAATCAATAGGATCTAACAGAGCGTGACGGAAAATCACTTCCCCCATAAAAAGAGGTTACTTGCCAGGTTAATGAATCTTTTCTGTTCTGTACTTAGACACCCAGGAAATGGAAGGGGTCACAGGAGCAGTGTGGGTGGGAATGCAATCCCTAGAACATGCTTTCAAGAACAATCAAAGGTTAGAGATCAAATCCAAGCAGCGGTCAACTGCACAACACATCAGCAGCTTGATACACTGGCCAGCTGCAGCTCAGAGCGTCACTGAGCAGCATACACTTCCTACGTCAGCAGCACAGCAAATAACAGGCTTCTCTTCCAGGGCAAGAACAGTACAACAAGGCCACCCCAACCCCCCAACCCCAAAGGGTCAGCCCCAAGAATCAGAGCATCTCTGCCTTCCTAGGTCAGCAAAGCCAGCATGGACAAAACAAAATGGTCTGTGGGTCTCTGAGTCGCTACCATAGAGTCACAAAAACACACTGCACCAGGACTGTACACTGTGCAGGACTGTACACTTATACACTGTGCAAGTAACTCAGAAAGATCTTGGTCCAGTGGACAAACTTCTCGAAACTCACTTTTAGGTAAAGAGCTGTGCCTTACTCTTGTCAGGAACATACAGGAAGTAGGCAATGCAACAGAAAAGTGTGGGGACAATGACAGGGCACAAGATCTGGTGGCCACATAAGCTTGAGCTATACCTCTGTAGTATCAAACACATCCAAAGGCAGGTGCATATAACTTTGAACTGCAGTTTCTTCTGACTGGAGCCCTGCTGGCAGACTCCATAAAGAAGCACAGACCCTTGCTGTTTTATCACTCCCCTGCTCACATCTAGCTTGAGCTACTGACAGTAGGCTACCCTAAAAATGCTTTACTTTAGCCCAAGATACTCAGTAGAGGAAATGCAGATGCATGATTTCCATCCTTTTCAAGGTCACCAAACTTGTAGGTCACTATATTAGGTTCCCCTACTGCCTGCCATAATCATTTACCAACTGCTCCTCTCCAATCTGGGGCCTATTGACTCCAGTACAGCTCAAACACCTCTGCCATGCAGCTGCTCAAGCTTCTCCTGCAGCATTTGCCTTGTTCGCTACCCACTACCCAACTTCTGTGATAGAGACACGGATAACACAGCCAAAAGCCCTTTTGTTACCAATATTTGATGCAGAGTCAAAATAGAGTTATCGTAGAGGATACCTGTTCAAAACAGAGTTCTGTGTCATATCACTCAAGTCTACCATCATGGCCAAGGAGCTACATCACAAGCTCCAAAGAAGACCTAGTGATGGAATTTCTGCAAAAAGGAAGTTTGCAAATTTGTAAAATCAAATGCACTGGATTTGTAAATTCAGTGCATTTAAGTAGTCTTGTATCTGGAGAATATTCAAGCAAAACCAGTGCCTTACTGAACCAATACCCTCTGCCAACATACACATCATCGCAGACAGAGCTCTCTTTCCACAACAGACTTGTGCCCCTGGCCTTTCTGACAGGTACAGCCACTGCTAATGGAAAGCAGGGTACACTTTGTAAATAAATCTCTGTCCCCCAAACTTTGCTTTCTGAAATGAATGAACAACCCCCAGCAGGTCTCACCTGAAACTCAGCACAAAAAACACCAATGAAACCAGCTAATTTTGCCAAAGGTCTGAGCAAAATGAAAGTGCTGCTGATTAGAGACAATGTTATTTGCAGACAATGCTACCAAAGTTCAAAGTTGCATTGATGAGGGGTGGGAGACAGGTGGGAGACAGTTATGACATGAGAAATGAAGAAAGGTAATTCTCAGCACTGTCCAGGACTGTATCAACAAGCTTCTAATAAGGAGACAAAGGGACACAACCATACTCCAACATTATCTCTCAACAGGAGGAGATAAAATGCACAGGAGATTTGAACTTCTGTCTCGTAACACTGTGGCAGCGTTTGCTCTGCAAACAGCTCTGGTGTTTGTGGATGGGGAGGTTAAACAGATGCTTTTTGCTGGGGTGCTGACATTTGCAGGAATACAAAATTACATGAGAGGATGTGAATTTCTGTTCGGGTCTAAAGCGGAGCTGATTCATGGACTGGCAGCAGCTGCAGGTCTGACAATTTGTATCAGTCAAACCAGAGGGTGATTTACTGGTGGCTGGGGTTTCGCATGGGCTTCCTTCTCAACACGCAGTTTAAGATTGCTCTCCATTCCAAGCTGGGCTGACACAAACTGGCCAAGATAGAGCAATCAATCATTGAGAGTTCTTTAATCAACGGCTTTCTTGCACATTTGAGCAGTTTCTATTGACAGGGAACCTTCCTGTTCACAGGAAGTGCTAGAGTGGATCTGAACATCAAAGTACAGGCTCCCTTGGAGATCAGCAATTCTGGGAGCTCAGCTGAAACAAAGGAAGGAAAAAAAAAACCAAACCAGAAAACCTAGTAGCTGTATCGAAACAACAGTTCATCCCTTCAATCATCCATCCCTTCTGATCAACAAAAGCACATTTCAGCACTAGCTGAAAGAAGTGCTGATGCAGGTTCACACCTGCAATACTTGTGATCCAGAACAACCAGGTCATTCAGTGTCAGAGATGCCTTCTTTCTTCCAGGGCTGCAAATCTCCAAAAAGGATACAGACCTCCTTATCAGGTCAGTGTTGTCCCCAGTCCCAGCACCACTTGCTTGGCACAGAAAGCTCCGGACTGACTCACAGAACCCAGCCCCACCATTCCCCTTTGGTTTCTGGAAGGAAAGATGAGATGGGCACAGCAGCCCACCTATTACAGCCCATTGAACAGAACTGGTCCATCACGTGCAACACAGCAAGTAAATGCATACCATAGCACAAGGCTACTGTTAGGTAAGCAAGGATGGAAGATCCTACTGATCACTGGGAGAGCAGCATGAGTGACTGCTGGGGTGGGAGAGCAGATGGGGTACCCCACAGCCTGGGGGAGAAAGCATCGCAGAACACCCAAGGCAGAAAGCAGAGAAGGATTTGAGCAATCCCTCAGGCAGGGACTGGAGAGAGCTTCAGGAAAAGGGAGATGGGGGAACATCTGAAATGGATCTGCAGGAAACACAGGAAGAAGCAGGCAGAGAGCACAAGAGTCTCTGCAGCAAAACCAGTGTGAAAGAAAAGAAAACAGATATATTTGAGAATGGAGGCTAGAAAATCCAGTGTGTCGGGCACACAGCACCTGCATTTCCCAAGTACAAATGTGTGAGCCTGAACATGCTGCAGCGAGTACCTGTAGCCAACAGCTCCTCCCCCGCCCGGGGCAGCAGCCCCTCACCTGGGAAGCGTCCATGAGCACAGTTTGAGCACTGAGAAAGAGCTGGCTTACTAATACCAATGCAGCTAGTTCTTGCAGTAGCCATCCAGCAAGGCACAGGCAGCCTACACAAGAGGTTAGGACAGGAAAAGAATAAAAACTCTAAGCACAACTGCAAAAAGTAGAAAATAATTACACAAGTGGAAAGTGCCTCAAACCAAAATCCTAAGTTTTGTGGACTATTGAAGCCTAGAAGGCCTGCAGCATGGTTTCTAAATGCCTTTGTCCAGGGCTCTGTGACTTGCTAATCTTTCGCTACAAAACACGTGAGGAAGGAGCAGTCTTCACTGATCAAACCTGAACAGGCTACGGACAAGGGCATGCACCTGTGAACTGCACCCACACTACACGGTTCAACAAAAGCTCTACAATATCTTCGCAGAGAACTATCCAGGGCAATTCCAAACACCTCTTCCCCACCCCACTGCCTTTCTTTAAGGAAAAAAGAAAATCCCCCTGTCCTAAACTTGTCCATCCCTTGTCCTGTCCACTGCTAAATCCCAAGGTGTGGGTGTAACACTGAGCATTAAATCTCATGCAGGACAAGTAGATCCAACACACCACAAGAAGTGTCACAGATCACGCCTGTTTTTGTCAGATCCCAAGTAGACAGCTGAACACTGGAAGGACTTCAGATCTAGACCTCAAGGGCTGCTTTTCCCAGTTTTGCTTTCAAATTCACTAGGCCAATGGCTCCTCTACCTGGGAATCTCAGCTGAAAAAAAATGATTAGTGGTTATTTTCCCTTTAAACCACAGCCATTAACTTGTGCTTGACTAGGATTACAATAAAAGCCACTTTAAACCTTCCCTTTGAGGAGGAAGCTGCTGCTGCAGCTCTACCTCACTGCAAAACACAGCTTCCCCAACAGCAAAGGGCTGCCGCACTGAATGCATATAAAGACAGTGTCTCCAGTTGTCCTCACCCACCTGTTTTCCACTCTGTAACTGCTGTCATCTCCCTAAAGCAGGTAAATTAAAGACTGAACAGCCTGTTCTCTCATTTTTTTCCCAGACCACCCAAAAAGGCTCAACTTCCTCCTTGAACGTTTAACCCTTCCCACAGCCTAGAGGGAAAAAATGTTATGGGAATGACTACTGGTGAGAGTTTTCTCCTTTCTCTGTAAATGCTTGATTCAGCATCAAGGAATCCACAGACTGGTTATATCCCAGACTCTTCCCTCAAAGCACACATGTAAGTATTGGTGGAAAAGAAAGGAGGAAGGAAACTTTCTTTTCTGGAAGCCCACACAGCTTCTGATGTCAGGAGACTGGGGTTCAGCTCCCAGCACTGCTACACCATACTGACTCCCCTTGGGTAAGCTGGTGGCTCCCACCACCATCCTCCACAACTCAAAAGCCCCATGACAGAGGCACTGGTACCTTTACCACAGCTGCACTGCACTGCACTTAGGCTTTCCACACCAGCTCAGAGGCTCCGAAGCTTTATGGAAAGTCTGTAAGATGTGAATGAGATTCTTCCACAGGATTGTGGGATTCCCAAGCAAAGGGCAAGTTTGCATACACCCTGCTAATGCTCCTGCCATTGCCAAACCAAGCAGGAGAACTTATGAAACTGCAGGAAGACCCTTGTCAAGAGCTGAGTGTGCTAGATCCACAGTGCAGCCTGCAAAGGGCTTTCAATCTGCCCCTGCTGCCATGATGGATTTGTGATTCCCACAGAGAAAACAGCATCTGCATCCCAGTCCAAACTCGAGCAATGCTCAAGTGACCTGGACTTTACTGATCCTCCCTCCCCTTTCTCATTTGTTTACCCACTCAAGGATTTCAGTTCCTAGCAGTAAGTTCCTCAGCTGCCCACAGGAATGTCTGCACGCGACTGCAGACGTTTGCACCGCAGCCCAAATGAAATCTAACAACTTTTCTGGTGACAAAGCAACAGGGATTACTGCTCTGTTCCTTAACCGTGTCCTCTCACACCTCCCACCTTGGTTCTTCCCCTCCCGAGCTCACATTCCAAGCACTCTACAAAATCCATCGGAACTAACTCACTTCCTAGGTGCTACCTGCCAAAGCTCTTCGAGCAGCAGCCCTGAACACAAGCCATGTCTCTGACTGAAGTCTCATGTAAGGAAGCTGAAAGTGTTTGCAAGGCTCTTTTGTGCCCACATGCAAGTCTTCCCCTGCCTGGCTCTCCTCAGCAACATCAACCCTCCTGAATGGTACATGAGACACACACAGGCAGCAGGAGCCCTAGACTCTTTTGGTCTCTGCCTCAGGAGTGCACAGCTAGGGAGGCAGATCCGCCTGTCTTCTAATGCACATGTCTGCATAGAGAAACACTTCATTGCCTGTTTGGCCTGAGAGTCAAGACTTGCAGGTTGGCCTGTGTGCAGACTCAGTCAGCCTTTAGACAGGACAAGTGACATAAGACTTAAGCCAGAGCAGACAGAAACAGGGGACTCCAACACTGGACTTCATAAACAGACCCCATCCTGGAAGTTGAGCTACTGAGGAAAATACCAGGCTTTGGAAAGCAACATTGCACCTCCATGTCACAAATGGCAGGAGGCACCACACTAGAGGCCAAAGTGGCCAGAAACCAAGATGCTGAGACTAAACAGTAGCTTTTTCTTCTCACCTGCTGATTTTAGCAAGTGGAAAAGAGCCCCATCACAGGCTTGCCACTGGAGGGAAGAGGTCATCAAGCCTATAAACATTCAGGGGGAGAATTACTGAGTACTCCTTCCTATTTATGTCTTCTGCCTCCCTTTGATGACTGTAGCTGCACTATAGCATCTCTAGAGATCACTTTGAACCTCGGTGATTCTCCTCTTCACCTCAAACTAAAGTTCATATAAGCTGACACCAAAATAACTACCAGAACAAATTACAGCCTATTTAATTCCTTTGGTTCCAGTTTGCCTGAGGAGACCCAGAAGGATGTTCTTGTTTTTTTAATGAGGCATCCATAGTTCCTCATGCTGCCTGTCAAACATCTGCACTCCAACCTGCACCCTGGCCTGAGTATCCTTAGCTGGACCCTCTGAGCAGCAGATCTATCTGAAGCACATGTCAGGCTTATGGCATTTTTCCATCTATAACACAGCAGATCTGGGCAGGAACCTTTGTACCATTCCCTTTGAAAAGCTCCAGTGACCTGCTGCAACACTCAGCAAAACCCACCCAGCAGAGTCAGCACTGTCACCTTCCCTGGCAACTCAGATCGACTGTGCAGTTCTGCCTCAGCTGCCCCTTTATCAGCCATTCAAGCATTTCCCCCTCTCTTTTGACTCTATCAAAAAGGCAGGAAAGCAGCCACAGATTAGCAAAAAGAAATTCTGAATGGCTGGAGTTAAGAGGTTGAGCACCAGTGGAGTTCAGCCCATCAGCTGAGCCCTGGTAACTAGGCATGTATTTATACTAGTAGCTCAGTAGTTGCAGTGATTTGGGAGGTTACTGCCCTGTGCTGTCCATCCTGCCTTGCTGATGGAGATTATTATACCCTTAGCTAATGCAACAGAGAGGAGCGTGTGCCAGGCTTTTCACTTCCAGTCCAGCAGATCAACCATCAACAGTCTGCACTCAACCTCAGGGCATGAGCTGCAGGGGTGAGGAACTGGCAAGCTTTTACTTCGTAACCTGCCAGATCTAAATCCATCAGTCTCTGGGTCACAGCCATTAGCCTGCAGCAAGAAAGAAGTAAAGCACTACAGTTTTAACAGCTTTGCAAAACATCTAAGTGGAGCAGCAGTTTGTCTTCACAGTGGGCTGAGTCTGCACACAGTCTACAGCCACAATACCATGCACAGTAGCTTGTGCCTACAGGAGCAAGAGAAACATCACCAAAAGTCTCACAGTGCCAGCTCAGTTTCCACAGACCATAAAAAATTTCCCTTGAAGAACATGCTGGGTACCAGAGCTTTTCACAGTAGGTCTGCAATCATTGCCTCCTGCCAGTCATACTTCTAGACAAACACTGACACTGTCCCACCACTGGAGAAATATCAAAGAGGTTAAGAAGACTTGTCACTGCTATAGCACATCAGGAACAGGATGCAATAGATTTCCTATACAGGCATTAGAGAACAGCCCTGATAGAGGCTGTCTTGAAGGGACAACTCCATTAGAGGTGTCTTCACCTCATCTCACAGAAACTGATCTTTTCACTTATTAATCTTGGCTGAACTAACCCTTTGGGATGGCATTTGCAGCAGCAAACACTTGCCTAGCTCTGTGGACAGTCTAGCATTGGAAGAGGAAGAACGCTGTGAATGCAAGGCAGGGGGAGGAGAAGAGGCAGGGTCTAACATGGGTTCTTGTGGTAGAAGTTCTGCTTGCTTTGTTTTGGGGCTGACTTTAGAAACTGGAGCCATTCAAGGCACAGAGGTAGGTACATGGCATGTAAGGAGTGTCTTGTTCCCCAAGTGCTCTGCACTTTAAAAGCTGATACAGCTCACATAGAGAGAAACTGGATCAGAGGGCCAGGAAGCACAGCCAGTCAGGACAGAGTGAAAGAGCGAGAGCCTCTTTCTTCTATGGAAGAGAAAACTGCAACTTGAGAAAGCTGGTAACAGGGCTCACTGATGACAAGGACTGCAGCAGAACTGAAAGCACCGTGCTGTCCTCTACACACACACACAGGCTGGTGAGAAAGCTACTTTATCTGAACAGCAACACTGGAGCCTCAGGTCAGACAACAGGAAAGCAAAGCAGTGCTGGGCTAGGCTGCCTGGCCACTGCCACCACGGGCAGATGTGTGCCAGCACTGCCAGAAACACCCGCCTGGTCCTAGGCTCCAGAAAAGGACCAGGTGAGCTCCAGAGGTTTTGTTCACTTCTGTCTTTCTACCAGGAAGAAGACAGTGGAAAAGTATTAGAGGCAGACACTGGGAAGACAGATTATAAAGATCATTTCTGCACCCGATCCTGACTGAATTGAATTGACTAGAATAATATGCACAAGGTTTTTCTGCCCATCAGGAGAAAAGGTGAGGATGTACAATGAAGGCAGGCTGCCGTTGGCAGTCCAGGCTCTTCTCTGTGTATGTGCAGAAGTGAGAGGTGGAGAGCCTGGATGATGGGGGGACTGCAGAAGAAACAAAGGCTCTTATAGCAGAGGCAGGTAAATGGCAGGTTAGCAAAATACTTCTTTTTTCCCTTTCTGACACAGGTTCCCTGTCTGATGTGGGTGAGTTGAATAAAGTAAACATTCTCTCCCTGGTGCTTAAACAAGCATTCCTCATCCTCCATGCACTTGACCTGACAGTAACACCAAACAGCCCCAAGTGCAAGTGAGGCACACCAGAGGTGATGCCATATTTCTGAGGAGAAATCAAGGATAATACATTTTCAGATGGGAAGGCCAAAGCACTGCATCTACAGATCTCCAGCTCTGAACCATCACGCTTACCACTAATATCTAATTTCACTGGAAAGAGAGAGACATGAAGTAATTACCATTTAGAAGCAGACACAAACACAGCAAAGCATGTCTGGGTGGGCTAATTCCCATATTTATTAAAAAGAACAGCACCTCCACACCCCATATATCAAACCACAAATTACTGATCAAAGGAATGCTTTGTGCAAAAAATACTCTGTGGAGAGGACGAAGTTGAATAAAACCCACCACTCACATCACAGTCCGCATGCAAGGCAAGTGGAACAACGTGCTATACAAGACAGAAGGGCTCCGATAGATGTTGCCTTGACAGAGCAAATCTGTGTGAGCAGATATGGCTACAAGTCCCCTAAAAACAGTCAGGAGAGAGCTGATAACAGGGGCGGCTATCACCAAAGGACGCTGAGGAACAGCCAGAAGACCATTTGGGAGACAGAGCCCCAACTCAAAAGACCAACACCACACACGAAGAAACACCTTATTTTTTCTGATTCCTACATTAAGAAAACAGGACTTTGCACAAAGTTACCTGTAAATGGTATAAAACTAACAAGGTATTGATTGTAAATTTGCCAGCAAAGAAGCAGTTCACAAGACCACACCATTTGCTGGTATCTGGAACCAGAAGGAGTAACAGCCACATCAAGAGTACTGCCCAGATTCCAAAGAGAAAACCTGGGATCGTACTCCCTTCAAATTAAGATAGCAGAGGGGACAGAAGCTCTTGGACAAATCAAAAGGCTTAAAAAGGTTACAGGGAGCTCGTAAACAACTGAGTACAGTCTAACACGGGAACGAAGAACTCTGAAAAAGGGATGGAGGGAGCAGCAGGAGGCTTCCTGGAGAGGATGCGGTAACTTGCACACGGGCAACAGAAAGTATCCGGATACACCGGCGGCTCGGCTGGTGCTGGGGCTGGTTGCTCAGCGCGGTCGGCTTCTGCCTCGCCGCGGCACCCACCGCGGCATCGGGTCGGACCGATCCCGGGCCAACGGGGTGCCAAAACACACAGTAAAAGCTTAGGGAGGTGGGGAGGAGAGAGAACCCCCACAGTAAAACGCAAAGGACTGCTGGGCTCTCTCCTGGCTTTGCACAGGAGATCCGTGGAGGAGGGGTGGTAACAAGTGGGGGAGAGAAGAGATGGGGAAGCTTAAGAAGCTCCAGACGTACCCTCCTGCTCGGGGCTACAGCCAGCAGATAACGGGACAAGGGACAACCAAAGAGCTGCTACCGGTGGGACTGGGAGCAGCGGGGTTCTCGCCGGGTCCCCGGTGGGGTTTGGGAAGGCAGCGGGATGCCGAGGCAGCTCCCGGCCGTGGGGCTCCCGCCGCGTTCAGGTGAGCCCTGGGCCGGTCCCAGCGGGCGACACCGGGACACCGATGGAGCGCGTCGGCGGATCACCTGTCCGCCTCCGCCGCGCTTGCAAACTTCTCCCGGAGTTGCAGCCCGCCCGCTCCCCTACCGGCTTTACAAGGGTCGCGGTACTCCATCAGCTCCTCCGCCGTCTCCGGTTCCCGCACCGTTAAGGCGATTCCCCCTCCGCCCGTCCCCGCGGTAAGCAGAAGTAGCAGCAACAGCAGCGAGCAGCGGAGCGGGGCGGCCCCGCGGCCCATAGCGGCGGAGCGGGCGGCACGGCTGCCCGGGATGCGGGCACTGCGCGGCGCCAGCAGCCCCGCCGCCGCGGTGAGGGGCGGGCGGGGGGGGAGGTGTGTGTGTGCCGCCGCCGTCAATCAAGGCAAGGACAGCCAATCACGGCTGCACCCGGGCTTCTCCCCCTCCCTCGACGGACCCCGAAGCCCCGCCTGGCCCAGGGTTGCGGAGTCCGTCGGGAGCGGGACACCCGTTTCCTCTCCCCGTTGTCGCACTTGGGTGCAAAAGCTGAAACTCTGATACTAAAAAACAACTAAATTCATTAATAATTGCCATTATTATTATTATTATTATTATTATTATTATTTGCCCCCAAATTAATCACTGCTTGAAAGGCAGCCAAAGAGAAATAGCTCAGCTACCGCTGGGAGAACATTAGGCATCACAGTCTTAAAATCCACATGTACAAGGAGTTGCAAGACTGTGGATGGAGAAAGATGTGTGGAAAACAAACTCAAAGTAAAGAATGGGAGAAATTAAGAAAGATGGGGCGAAGCATCAGAGTGTGTGCCTACCTCTCTAATCCACTTTTAAAGTGCATTATAGTAGCTTTCAGGGGCAGCTGGGCTGTTTAACAGGAAATTTGGGCTTTGGGATCACCCCACTGAATGCTGGAGAGTCTCAAGAGCTGTCACACAAGGATCAGCTGTGTCCTTTCATATGGATTCAACACTGCATAGGGCAGTTGCTGCTCAAACAAGACATTAGGGTCTGAGGCTGCAGCAACTGTTAAAGAACTGTCACCTATCTTCATACCACTCAACAGATGCAGCACTAGGCAAAGACAGTACAAACCCTGCCCTGTGAGCAGAGGAGAGCTGACAAATATGCAAACTCAGTGGGGAGTTCTTGGGATGAACATTGACACCACAATTGCCCTATGCCATCTCTTTGCTCCTTCAACTGCATGCTCCCAGGCTCCCACAGCAAGATCTTCGAGCAGTGTTTTGCATTACAGCACCAGTTCCAATTCCTTTCTTCGATCAGACAGAAGATGGCTTGCCATCAGCTATCCATAAACTCGTCACTTCCATCTATGGCAATGAATGATACCTGAGCATAAAAACAAACAACGTGATTCAGGCATCTCCTCAGCAGGCTACTGCAGGCTAATGCAGGCTACTGCAAGCCACTTCTGTTTCTGCCTCTTCTCCTCCCCCCTCCCCCTAACATTGACTTCCCAGAAAAGATAAAGTCAGGAAATTAATATCCTCTCCAAACCTTAACAGAGGCCAAAAAAGCTGCATCAAATCCTGGCATGAAGACCATGGTCAAAATCTCTGCTGACTGAATGCACTAGAGTTTTCTACAACTGATGAAAAGCCCATTGGGTGAAGACAAAGAGCTGGCTAGGGAGCACAAGGAGACTCCCTCCCACATGAAGGGGAGACTGGCACGAGTTACACACTTTGAACACCAAGTAGCAGGTTCTCCACCTATTTTCCATAACACACAGCACTGGGGAGACACAGCCGATGTAGCGACCCAGAGCGGGAGGTCAAGAAAGATGAAAACCAGATGTCAGATAAACTACTACCAGCAAGGTGCAAGACCTGCATTCAGGTTTTAACATCAGTGGTTCTGGCAATAGTTCAGCAGAAGACAGAACACGTTTCTTCCACTCTCTGCTTCCAAGCAGGTCTCAAAGAATCAAAGGAAGAACCTGAAGGACAGGGATCATCAGATGCAGTCTGGATCCCCCACAAGGGAAAGGCTTGGGCTACTCCAGGGTAGTCTCTGTTACTCACAAGGTAGGAAAATAAAGCATGCACAGGAAAGGTCTGGGAATTTCATTGTGAGAGTGAAACACCCTTTTGGTGCACCAATCTTGATAAAATGAGGCAAAACCAGGACTAACAAGAACACATTTCAATGGATGGGTCAAGGCTGTGACTAGGACTTACTGCTAAAAGTGCTGCTTAGTAATCTGATTTCCCTGAGGATGCTCATTCCAAACTCCCTGCCCTTCACTCCTCACTGATGGTCACCAAACTGGGGTTGCAACACAAAATCAAGCCTGGAGAATATCAGCACTTTGAATGGGAGCCCTAAATGAGTACCAAACTCCTGAAGATTTGAAATGCAGCTGACCCAGTCGTTGAGGAGTGTCCTGAACAGAAACAAGGAAAGGATTTGTAATTTTTGAAACCTGTGTTAGATTGCTACTTTCTATGATTTTGTCAGCCAAAGAACAAAGCCTAATGGTTACTTTAAAAGCAAAGGATGATTGCCCCTCTGTGCTTCAGAATTCCCAATTCTAATGAGATAACAGCTTTTTCTCTCTACTCTGTAGAGAAGGTGCTGGCAGTATTACTTCACTTCTGAGCTGGAAAAGAAAAGCTTG
The DNA here is from genome assembly GCF_012275295.1 of Melopsittacus undulatus. Taxonomy (NCBI): domain Eukaryota; kingdom Metazoa; phylum Chordata; class Aves; order Psittaciformes; family Psittaculidae; genus Melopsittacus; species Melopsittacus undulatus. The sequence continues at coordinate 90,754,238 of NC_047530.1, forward strand.
AACACTTGCGGGGGGGGGGGGGGGGGGGGGGGTAAACAGCTTCCTTCATGAGCATCATGGATTAGCAAAACAAGCACCACCCTTGTCAGCAGTGTGGAGAGCTGGGCTGTCACCCACTAAGAACAGTCTTTTGACCACTTGGAAACTAACCTCCTTGAGGGCGGCAACCTATGCTGTGGAGACCAAACTCTCACATACAGAAGCTCTGTATAGACATGGATAGGCATACAAGAGGACATCCTACAGCTTTGAAGGAGGAAGAGGAAGGGAGCAAAATAAAATGTGACTCATTAATTGTGTAAATTATTCAGAGGAGTATATTATTATTATCCACATAAAAGAAGAAAGTTGCCCACTAAAGCAGGCTCTGGAAATCCTGAACATGAGAGCTGCTTAACCCTTCTAGAACTGGCACCCAAAGCAGTGCGCACAGAGTAATGACTACTACCTGGTGTTTAGAAGATCACTTCACATCACCTTGACTGGCAAATGCCACATCAGTGCAAACAAGGAACACAATAAGCCCTGTGAAAGCACATTTTTCATCTGCGCTGGTAAAATAGTCAGTGAAGTTTCACACCAGCAATGCAACTCGTGACACCCACAGCTAGCTATTTGAAAACAAAACAATCTCTATCCATCGCTGTCAAAGGCAGCTTTTTCCTTTGCAGAATCCCCTCCTGCCCAACACATGCAAACAAAATCCACAGCCTTTTCAAGCCTCGCTGAGCAAGAATGCATACAGCTTTTTCTGAACAGCATCCATGAGCAAAGCTATGCAGGAGCTACTTAACACATAACACATCCCGAGGCCAAAACACACACATACACATTTATTACATCTTCCACAAGACCTGCTTCTTCCCTCTTGCCAACACTTGGGTCCAGCAAATCTTCCAACAAAGTGACAGAGGCACTACTCCTTTGGAGCCTGTCCCACTGCTGACTCCTCACCCGCCTCCAGGTTTACAAGCAGAGATTTCCTTTCCTGGTCTTAGCTCCCCAAACATGCTAATATATTTCTTCCTCCATGCACATCACCACTCAAGGGCAGATGGAGCCCTGGAGACCTGCAGCACATCCTTCTGAACACAAAGCATTCTCTTGCCTCTGCATTTCCAGTGCCCCTCACATCTGCTTAGGCTTAGTTCATTGCTTCCTGCTGCACATGTAACCCTGTGTGCCACGCATCACTTCCTACAGGCACCACTACGTGCTCTGCAGAGCCATCACCTCCCTCTGCTTGATGACACTCTATCAAGGCTCATTTAATCTGCTAGTACCATTACAGGCTTCCCACCCTGATGAAGCATGTTCAATTTCCCCCTCTTCTCTTGCACATTTTCTCCACCTGGTTTTATCTAGCAGTCTATTGCTCTCAACTCTCCTTATAACTCTTAGAGTTGATCCCTCTCAAGACAGCCCTTTTTCACCAGCTTGACCACTAAAATTGACAAATCCATGTGATAAAACTGATACTGACCCGATTTCACTTCCATCCATCACCCATTTTAGTCTTTCCTGCAGTTGGTTGTTGGGGGGGTTGTTCTTTTTTTAATCAAGCTTATTGCATTGCTACACAAGACATACTTGTAAGGTTAAATGATTCACTACCCTTTCACTAAAGGAATCTGTAAAGGTGCTGACACATATGCTGAAACTTGTTCCAGGGGTTCTGAAATCCACTCTACAGAGCTTGCTGCAGTCATAGGCAAGGACGACGTGTACCTGTGTGTTAACAACAGAACATGCATTTAAGGAGGTGATCCTGCCCCTCTACTCTGCTCTCATGAGACCTCACTTGGAATATTGAGTGCAGTTCTGGTGTCCTCAACATAAAAAGGACATGGAACTGTTGGAACAAGTACAGAGGAGGCCACAAGGATGATCAGGGGACTGGAGCACCTCCTGTATGAAGACAGGCTGAGAAAGTTGGGGCTGTTCAGCCTGGAGAAGAGAAGGCTGCGTGGAGACCTCATAGCAGCCTTCCAGTATCTGAAGGGGGCCTATAGGGATGCTGGGGAGGGACTATTCATTAGGGACTGTAGTGATAGGACAAGGGGTAATGGGCTCAAACTTACACAGGGGAAGTTCAGGTTAGATATAAAGAAGAAGTTCTTTACTGTGAAGGTGGTGAGGCACTGGACAGGTTCTCCAAAGAACTGGTAAATGCTCCATCCCTGGCAGTGTTCAGGGCCAGGTTGGACAAAGCCTTGGGTGACATGGTTTAGTGTGAGGTGTCTCTGCCCACGTCAGAGGCATTGTAATTAGATGACCTTAAGGTCCTATCCAATCCAAACCATTCCATGTATAAAAACATAGCCCTGCTATACACAAGCAGTGGCACTTTGGGAAGCTAAGAGTAAGTAACCTATGGTTGGAAAATTTCTTCCTGTTCATCAAAGCAGCAGCAGACTGGATTTTAAATCCTTCTAAAAGAAACACCAAACATTTTTTTCCCCATCATTACTGTAATCCTTCAACTGTGTGAGGAAAACCAAGTTACTTCTGGGGTATTTTTGAAATCTTATCAGAGACAAGCTGTGGGAGGCAGGAAGAGAGATCTGTCTTAAGTATGAATTTTGGCTTGACCACTGGTTCCCAAACTGTGGCATGTCAAACTCATGTTTCATTACTTCACTTAAAATCCATTTCAGGGTTCATACAGAAGTCAGTTGTACTTGGAAAGCACTGAGCAAAGCTGGTGGGTCTGGTGATCTCTGCAGCAAGGTTAAGCAGGAGGGCATGGGAATACCTTTGGAAAAGCATCTGTCCCAAATTCTGAAAAGTGAATCCACTGATCTATGCAAAGGTTTGTTGCGGGTTTGGTTTTTCTTTTCTTTTTAAAAAGGAAAAAAAAAATCTGTCTTCAATATATTTTTTGTTTGTTTGTTTTTCCCTAAAGGATAGATCTGGGAAAGTAAAAACAATTCCCCTAAGCCTCTGCTATGAATGAAGACAGGATAGTTGCATTTACCTGTTCAGCCACAGGCATCCTTTACAGAGGCTGGTAATTACCTGAGTTTAGGCTGTTTCCCAACAGTGGGTAGAATTTAATGAACCTCTCAGAAAAGCAGAGATGCTGCTTCATGGAAAATTGCCTTAGAGCAGTTTCCCAACCACAGGAAACTGCTGTTGATGCACAGGATTTCTGTACTTACATTTTTCTGTAGTAACATCTTCATCCAAACCACACACCTGGCTACAGCACCGAACATGCAGGCATTTCCTCTTGTCAGGCAAACAATACTTTAAAAAGGTTTGTCATTCTTACATGTCATTCTTTAGACAACTAAAACCAGTCAGACATTTCCTTCTTCATTACTTATTTCACTATACATATCATAAAAAAAAAAAGAAGTGGTACATTTCAGATTCAGACAAAGGTGGGTGTTTGATCAGTTTCTGGAAGAGAGATAAACAGGGGAAAAGATCTCAACAAAAATCAACTTTCAGCTTCAACTAAGCAATTCAGATTACTAAAAACTATTCTGCAGAGTCCAAACATAGAACTTGGAGTAACGCACTGCACCTCTGCAATAAAACTCCCCCATTCTTGCAGGTAAATGGGTGTCTGCAGATCTCTTTTTAAAACAAACAGTAGGTAATGTTCACCCAATTCACCTGCCAACTTCTGGCCAGACATTTAGAAGAGAAATGAGGAGGAAATTTCCATCCCATTCCTGTAGCTACTCCTCTGTAGCAAAGCTAGAAAAGCCCCATGCTAAGCTAATAATATCTACTTTTTTCAGTCCAATAAAGTGATACTGATGATTCATAATGAAAAAAATAGCGCAAAATGAACTTAAAGGGTTCACTATATCGCCAGTAGCCCAGAAAAGCACCATGCCTTGTCCACTGCTTCAGTATATCACACAACACCAAAATTCCAGAGACAAGTCTTTGAGATCTGAGAATGAGTAGACACAAAGCCTTCCTTTAATTCAGTGTGGCACGATGTTCTCAGCTACGTTTAGAAGCTTCTCAGAGCAAGTTAGTTACTATAGAATGACAGAATGGTTTGGGTTGGAAGGAACCTTGAAGATCATTCAGTTCCAACCCCCTGCCAGGGGCATGGACACCTTCCACTAGACCAGGTTGCTCCAAGCCCCACTCAGCCTGGCCTTGAACACTGCCTGAGAGGGGCAGCCAGAGCTTCTCTGGGCAACCTGTGCCAGTGCCTCAGCACCCTCAAAACTTCAGGTCTGTGCTTTCACGAACTGGAATCTATCAAGGTAATTGCTGCATCATATGGGTAAGCATGTCTCAGTATTAGAAAACCCTAAAATAACAGTTCCATGAAATTATGCATTTTGTTTATTGCACATAAACTCCTAGGCCTGAAAATGCATGTATTGTCTGGAATGCTGCAGTCAGGGGATGCCAGCTGAAGGATAAGTATAAACTTGCATAGTTATGCTTTGGAATGCTTCAAGGTCTCAAAGGAGGTTTTCCATCTAGAATGTAAGGAAAGTTCCTATGGGTTTGGTTTTCCCAACAAATGAAGCCTCAGCACGGTAGAACCTCCAGAAAGACTTGACATATTGTTCTGCATTGCATTACTAGGAGCTGGCAAGAAAATTAACCTATCAAGTCAGAAGTGCTGATAGCAACTAGTAATCTCCCTTGCTCACGACAAATGAATCTTTGGTCTATTGCAAAAGCCTTGCACCATGGCAAATACATGGATGAAAACAAAAAGACCACAACTGCTATGAGGCTGTGGCAAATCACACTGTAACAGCAACTTTGCCTTTAGAGCTCTGTCTCTGAAATAGGTTAGTCCATCAGATAAAACAACTTTTCTTATCCTTTTCTAAATCTAATTTTTGCCCTTCAAGAACTGCTTAAATTTACTGGAATCGCATAAACCCTTCCAGATTCATGGGTTCTCCCATTTCCACCCCCCACCTCCCCCACACACCATAACCCAAAAATGGAAGAAAAAGTTCAGAACCACAGAACTAGTTATAAAAGCAAATACTGCAACACCTTCCCACAGCTGAAAAAAGCGGCTCCCGGATAAAACTGAGATGTGAGGAACAACTTGTAGGACACACATGCAGATATCGCCTTTGTAAAAAAAGGAGAATTTTCTCACTGAAGCTATTTAGCAAAAAGCAAATGTTCATTTGCAAAGCTTTGGAAAAACACATGGCACCTTTTTTTTTTTTGTTAAAAAAGGCTGCTGAAGAATGCAAGACATAATTGTGCTGCTCCAAAATTCTGAAGCGTGGCATTATTCCAACTGAAGTCCAGCAACAGCAGGGGCTTTCCTGACTTCAGTGCTACTCCTAGCACAAATTACTCAGCTGAGACAGCAGCAGTGCCAATAGCCATGGTAAGCTGCCACTAGTATAAGTACATCTAGCTAGAAAAGATCCAAGGGATACATATATGGAATCCTTCTTCCACCTAGTTCCAAATGATTCTTAAAATGAACCATAAGCTGCTCAGTTACAAATTAATTCAAGGTAAGAGGACCCCTCCACTCTATCTCCAACTATATAGTTTACTTGTCTACAGCCTAGAGAAAAGACTTTTTCCCTGAGCTTACACGTTTTGGACATGTTCCAATGGAGAAACTGCTAATGCACTCACCATTAGGCATTTTCGCTGTCTTCAGCGTAGCTGTGTACATAGACTTCATTGGACAAATCTGGCTAGAAGGTGGTGACGCTGAAGCTAGAGCAAAATGTAACTTTCTCATTTGTGTTATCTCTGCAGTAATGATAGTGGTAAGAACATGCTATCAATTTTCCCCAGTTTTAGCAATGAAAGTATGAGCGTTTTGGTTTTATTAACCCAAAACTTGTTAAAGAAACACACCTAGACTACCATACAGAAAGCAATTTAATTGTGTGCCCATTACACACTTTGGAATGTAACAGAATCATAGGTTAGGGCAGGAAAGGACCTTAAATCGTCTAGTTCCAACCCCCCCGCCATGGGCAGGGACACCTCACACTAAACCATGTCACCCAAGGCTCTGTCCAATCTGAGCACCACCAGGGATGGAGCATTCACAGCTTCCCTGGGCAACCCATTCCAGTACCTCACCACCCTTACAGTAAAGAACTTCCTCCTTATATCCAATCTAAACTTCCCCTGTTTAAGTTTTAACCCATTACCCCTTGTCCTATTACTACAGTCCCTAATGAAGAGTCCCTCACCAGCATCCTTATAGGCCCCCTTCAGATACTGGAAGGGCTGCTATGAGGCCTCCACGCAGCCTTCTTTTCTTCAGGCTGAACAGCCCCAACTTTCTCAGCCTATCTTCATACAGGAGGTGCTCCAGTTCCCTGATCATCCTCGTGGCCTCCTCTGGACTTGGTCTAACAGTTCCATGTCCTTTTTATGATGAGGACATCAGAAATGCACTCAATGCTCCAAGTGAGGTCTCACAAGCGCAGAGTAGAGGGGCAGGATCACCTCCTTCGACCTGCTGATCACCTGCTCCTTTTGATGCAGCCCAGGATATGGTTGGCTTTCTGGGCTGTGAGCGCACACTGCTGGCTCATGTTCATTTTCTCATCTACCAACGTCCCCAAGTCCTTCTCCACACAGCTGCTAAATTCTGGAAAGGAATTAATAGACACTGTTGCTTGAAACATTCGCACATCAAGAAGAGAGCATGTAATGTTTATTTGCAGTCTCCATTATCTCCAATCCAGTATTCACCACTTTTCACACATGAAGTCCCAAAAGTGATTTCTATATGCACTCTGCCTCAATTGAAAACACAACTGTATTTATCTAAAGCATTTGATCAGGATTGGCTGTTGGTACACAACTATTTACTCAATTCTCTGACTTCTGTAGCACAAGTGGGAAGAGAAGCACTGGGCAGCCAATTGATGAGTTACCAAAAAGTGTGAATTCAAGAACCAGAAACTCCTAAGAAACAACCATGGAAAAAGGAGTGTTGGCTGTAAGATCTTTATTTCTTCCATAAAAGAGGAAGGACTACATCATCTAAGCAGAGAGCTTCTGAATTCTATTAAGCAAGATGGTTCAATCTATATCCACAGTTATGGGGTAAGCGGGGTGGGCAGATAAATAACCTTGCCCCAAACAGCAACCATAAAGACACGCTGTTCGAAACTGGTCACGTTTTGCACTCCTTAAGAAACCAGAAGAAAAGGGGAAAACAAAGCAAACCCCCAACTTGCATCCTAGAGTGGAAGTATAAAAATGCCAATTATTTCAACACAGTACCTCTCCAGAAGAATGTGCTTGCAGAAACAAAAGCAATGCCTGTGCAGTATCTTTTCAATGTCACTTTAAAAGCTATACAATCCTATCTGGATATGCAAAAGCTAATAATGCCAGACGATAGAGAAAGCAAGTAGGCAGCCCACCATTCTGTGGCATTAAAAAGTGATTAAATGAAATTCACAAACGGTTTAGTGACATTTCTGATAGACTAATCACATAGCAGTGCTCTAAATAGAGAAACAGACCCATTATCAAAATACTCCCTTTAAAAAACTTGTATCTCAACGGAGTACTTAATGTATTTATTGTGTGGAGATAATAGCTTCTCACTTCAGATTTAGAAGAACATGGATGAAAAGAGGGCTTCCCACTGCTGTATACACTAGCAAGAACTAGTACAAAACCCATTTTTTGCTTTAAGTCTCCATGTTTTGGAACAAAGGAAAACTGTTGACCGAGTTTATGGGCTCATCTTAAAATCATCCTGTACTATAAAAAAACCCCATTACCTTCTGTTAAATGCCACTGTTCAGCTACAGACATCAACCATTCACTTAAAGCAAAACTTAACCATTTTCTGACAAATTGGCTAAAATTGTCCAGGGAAATCAGAGCTGACAGCTCAAATACTTTTCACAGACTATATACAGGAGAATGAATTGCTTCTCACTATTACCTATCAGTTCAGTTCCCTCACCCTCCAACCCAACTCTGCCAAGCATGGGTGTTTCTCACTGTGGCTGCTGCATTATCGGTACTTTTTATAGAGAGACAATACAGTGATGATCAATACAAACACTTTGCTCATTTTTTATATTCAGGAAGTTGCCTTCGCCATGGCAGGTGCTCTTACTTCAGAAAAGCCACACTGCTGAAAACATCTCTAACATGGCAGATGCCTGAAAAAAAACCCCAAACATATATATATATATATATATATATATCTCAACCCAACTGGCTCTCAAATCTGTCACGAACACATTCAGAATATTTCTAGCTAAACACAGTGCATAATTAACAGTTACCTTAAAAAGACTTAACCTTTATTTGCCCATTTATTTCAGCCCACACTTACCCCTACTTTTCTCAGTACACTACCTGGATTACAAAACAGATTTCTCCACAAATAATTTAGCCAAGAAGAATCTTTTTGGGCTGGTCATCCACTTTGGAGCTCTACTGTACAACACAGTTGTAAGCAAATTCTGAATTCAAAGCATGGGGTTTTGATATTTGAAAACCCCACTAATGTTGTATACAGAAACTGGCGGTCAGCAGTATCGCCTTTACATACATTTTCAATTGCAAACTCATCTATTTTCACAATCAGAACATTTTTGTCTGAAAAGTTTATTTTAGTTCTCTGAACACTCTAAAGCGACTGTGCTTTTGATGTTACACAAGTGTCCAGATAAAATTAACAAAAATTAAAATGTTCTAAATTACAAATTTAATTCCTGTAAGAGCTTGAGAAAGGAAATAGAACAGAAAAGCATGACATACACACAATGTGAAGAAACCCCAACTTTTCATGCAATGGCAGGCAAGATGTAAAAAGCCACCCAAATTCACACATTTTTACACCGAATCATCAGAAAAGTACTCTGTAGTAAATCTGTACATCCAAATACATTTGGGATCTACACCTAAGTTACATTATTTAATGTTATATACACTTATTACCCCTTCTATAATGCCTAAAGGAAAATCATTCAAACCCCAAAAAAAAAAAAAGGCAAGACTAACTTGGAAAAAAAGGAGAATCACTTTTGACATTCTGTTAAAATGCTGGGTTTGTTTTAATCTAGACCTCAAATTGTTTATTATAAAACAAACAATTCTCTTCATTTAACATTTTGCTTTCTAACTGTACAGTAAATTGCATTGCAGAGAACACGTCCCATCTTCAAACTGTATTTTCTTTGGATGGATTTAAGATGTAGCTGGATATTACTTTAAAGATAAATAAATTGAAGTTGGTCCAACTAGAACAACAGCTGATATACTACATGCATATGGGTTTTTATATAGTTTTAAATTATTTTTTAAACAAATGACTGTAGGGTATAGTTGATACCGCAAATAAACCAAAAAGCACCTGGAGTCAAAATATAAAACATACCTCCTATCCTGGCAATGGCAGTAAAAATCAGAAGAGTAATCTTTCTGGAACGGCATTTTTACATAATTTAGAAATGTTAAGTACCAGGAAGACTACTAATCAAGTAGTTTTAGCAGCCAAGTTTCCCTCTTTTTATTGAATGGAACAAATGCTTTAAATAAACCGTTTGTCCTCTTCACTGAAGAGAGCTAGTCTATTCATTTTTAATGAGCTAGGTTTTTTGTTTTGTTTTTTGTTTTTGGGAAGATTAGCCACGTACTGTAGTAATGCCTACTGCATATAATCCAAGCATTTGCTGTGAACAGTTGGAGAAAGCAGTCAGTAAGAACCTAGGATCAATGAAATAGATGTTACTTTAAGCCATCCACAAAATGGAGACCCATATAGTGCCCAGTGTTAAAACCCAAATCTCTTCTTGCTCTTTTTCTTGTGCAAGTTCATCCCCATGAAAACAGGAGGTGATCCATAGTTCAATTTTCTTATTTCCTTAGTCAATTTTCACATTAGTGTAGATTTTACGAACAAAGGCACTTGTTCCCATGTAACCAATAGCTCCTGTAAAATAAACCAAAAATGTTGAGTATGTTAGAAAGCTGATCATCAAAATAGGACAGGAATATAAACCACAAACTTAAATAGAAAGTCACCTAAAGCAGGCATTCTGCATGCAGAAAATTATTTACCTGCAATACTTGTTTTCAAACTCTAATTACCCGTGTTTCCAGTGAACATCTGGCAAGAACTTCCCTAGTCTAGCAATCTAAATCCATTAAGCCATCTTACCAAGAGGCCATGCTCACTTGGCCTTGATAAATATAGAAGCCCCCCTACTGCTGCCAATAACCGGGTCCCTTTTTCTGAACAGAGGGTAAAAAACTTACAATCACCCACTCTGCAGGGAAGGTGGATGGGAGGTGGGTTTTTATTATAAGTTACATGCCTTCTGGATGAGTGTTTTATTGGCAGATGGGTTTTTTGTTCCTACAAGGCACAAATAATAATAGATCCCCATCCCAGGAGTCTGAAACTCCAAGGAGGTCTGTACAAAGAGATTAAACTAGTAGCAGTAAGTAGTTAAAGGAAATAGCAACCTGTGGTTTTCAAATTAGTAAGAACCATGAGTAGAGTATGCACTGTCACAGCAGTTATAAAAGAACAGGTCACTGGGTCCTGATAGGGGTAACAGTTTATACTAAACCCAAAATACCGCAAGACTAATGACAGCTAGAAATGAAAAAAAATGCACTGGACCAAGACCTCGTCTCAGAAAGAGATTCAGCAACCTAGCTGGTCAAACCCAGAACCTCAGATTTGCCAGGCTCTGTAAATACTGGTGTCTTACGATATCTGCAGGTAATAGCTTAATCTCTTCCAAGCAAAATGAGAGTAGATCAGCCTTGTGGAAGTCAGTTTGGCTAATTCTCAGGTTAGAAGTGAAGTTGAAAATTATTGAAGAATTAGACACAACTGCTTTCAGACTGCTAGAATAACACATCATAAAACATGGGAAGAATAGAGAAGTCAAGGCCTGTAACTCGCTACAGAGAAGAGAACTTCTCATATAAAAATATGGATGCTCAGTAAAGAACAGATGTTAAACAGAAAAGACTTATATTTTTCCTTCCTTGAAGTAGTACAGAAAAGCCCAGAACAAAGCACTAAACAACATTTTTCAGTGATGTGGGATGCACCAAACTTACCCAAGATGTGTTAAATACAAAATTAATCAACACTCAGCTTCCTGCCACAACTTCATTTCCCAATAAAAACATAAAAAGTTTCTTTTGCTATCAGAAATTAAAGGCTGCACAGATCTGCAGCTGGCAGTGCTGAACACAAGAGTTTCTCAGAATCTGGAGAGTTATTTATACCCTGCAGACTAATTGGATAATTCTTGAGGTCAGCCATGAAACACTCATAAAATTTTGTTTTTTTACACCCCCAAAAGCCAACATCTATATCTGATCAGGAAATCTGCACAAGGCAAAACCAATGCATTATTCCAATGGTTTCACAGTGGTAAAAAGCTTGTGCAGTCAGTCTTTGGGCTATACAGCATTTCAAGCTGTATAAATATCATGGCCAGCAAATCAGGGATTTGTATTACTAACTTGGACAAAGTAGAGTTCAATTAAGACAAATACAGCACCCACAAGATCAGGTTGCTGCTTCCAAGAATGAAGTGTGCTGAGGACACATCAGATGGAATGATCCTATGAAGACCCAGCAGTTCCAGGAGAGACCACTACAGCATTCAGACAGACCCAAGCATGGGCTTGGTGATGGGAGCTTAGAGTTATACAGCAGCACATGCAGATTCTTCTGTAGTCTGTCAACAAACTCATCTTCTGTCTGATGCAGTAAATGGACAAAATAATGTCACTAAACCCCAGTTTTAAGACTTGTCATGTTTTGCCTGTTAAAACAGGTGCTACCAACAGATTTAATGCCCATTTTAGTTGCTAAACTCAGATACATTCCAGAACTTGTTCTCTGAGGGTTTCTCTAGTGATGTGATGCCAGATACCACAGAGATTTGGGAGAACAAAGCATTAATTGTGTTTCATTTGGGATCTAGTGAATGTGTGCATGAGATGGAAGTGAGGGGGAGGAGTAGAGAGTAGCAGTCACATGAGACCACAGGCTCTCACCCCATAAACAAATCAAAACATATTCTGAATCACAGAAGCCTTATCCATGAAAACCACTAACAGCCAATACCCAAGGCAGGGGTTAAGCCTCAAGGCTACTTCATAAGCACTGAATAAAACATGGGGCAGGGAGGGGAAAACCCTAGACAATGATGACAAGAGAACATCCTCCTGAAACAAATGCAGGTCAGTTCATTCATTTACATAAAAATTCCATAGTAAAGGGAATTGTTTTATATAAACACCTTATCAGATGATATTTACAACCTCATTGTGTCCTATACAGGTTTAGCAGAAACAGACTGCAAGTGTATTTCAGCAGAACAAGCTTTAAAAAAAAAAATGAAACCAGAAAAATGAGAACAGCGAGGAAGAAAAACCATAGAACAGAAAAAGATTAATTCTTATCTATTACTTCAAACCAATTACCACTTCCTACAGTGCTAATGTGATGGCAAGCACAGAATTTTTTTAAAAAAGCCCTTCAATCATACTTACAGTATTTATCTGGACACTGAAGTGTGGTATTACAAGAGGCTGCTCTGTATACTACCTAGCTCCTAAACCATCCACTGAGTTGAGGAGTAAGTTTTATTCTTTTCTGTTATTAAGAGGGAAACACAAGCTCAAAAGGTTTGGAAGTTCTCATGGGCTCCCTACTGTCCAGTCCCAGCACTGAGATGCTCTACAGAGGGCAGCAGACTTTGTGGATCAAAGCATCCCACTACATGTGGGATTTGAGTTCACTAGGCATTGTCAGGGGAACTAAAACCCGAGTTGGATGATACAAGCATACAGAGAGTTTCCCTGGACCCTAACTAGTTTGTCTCATATTCAGCTGTGTGCTGCTGAACACACCCATTTGTGTGAGCCTCCAAAGCATAGCTCTACACACATTTCACAGGAGACATACAGTCAGTAGCACACATACTGCACAATTCTTAAACACAAATGTCTTTGTTAGACCTCAATGGCAGCAAGTTCCCTAGACAAATGCTTTTTGACAGGGGATTTTTTTTTTTATTCCCTCCACATGCTGTAAATGAGAGTTCTCACTTAAAAGGAATCTCACAGCTTCTCTTCCAACACACTTAAAAAGACAAAAAGAAATCTCAATAGAGCTGTGGAAATGAAGTTTAATGTGTTAAAGTATTTTCTGATTTTGAATAAATTTGGATTTTACTCTAATTTTCCACCAAGTAGTGTCCTACCATGACAAGAAAGCATTTGACAATCTTCCTTTTCTATGTTTTAAAAACCATTTTAATTACAGAAACTAGTGGGCAAGCTTGGCTTCTGCATTATAGACATTTTAATCAATACCAGCCCGAGCACTTTAAAAAGAAAAGATTAAAGCTGAAAAGTGTAAGCCTATTAAGGAAAAAAAAAAAAAGAAAAAAAAATGGCTGCAGGACTACCAGAACAGCAGGGAAGTCTTATAATGTGCCAAGAACCTGACGAAGCAAGATTAGATTGTATGACAGAAAAGGGGAACAGGTACTCAGTAGTTAAGAGATTATTTCTCTCCCCTTTTCATACAGCACCATGAAATTATCCACTTTCTTGGGATATCAAGAAATGTATACTTTACCGAAATTAAGTTGCTGTGAGGTATTATATGTCTCAAATATTCAATGCAAAGAAAGCCTTCCACCAGTGGCTATAAGACTATTTGTTCACTGCTGAGAAGTATTAAATAAGAATCACACTTAAAAAGCAAGTAACATCATACAAAGTGTAAAAGAATAAGAAGCACTTTTCAGAAAGTCAGGAAGCAAAGGATAAAAATAAAGCTAACAGGTGAACAAGTATATCCAACTTTATTACATGACCTCCATGCCAAAAACTATGGTTTTCTCTAAACATCTGTCAAACAGAATCTTAAAAAGCAATGAAACACAGCTGCACATAGGAGCACTCTGAATTCTCCTCACCCATGAATATCCCAATACTTCCTTCTCAAATGTTAACCTGAAACTTCAGTCCTTTTTTTTTCTGGTCACCCTCACATATACATGCCACAAGATACAGTCAAGTAGTGTCATCAGCACTGTGATACCACTGGTGCCTCAATGGTTGTATCTAGCTCATTTTCTTGGGGCAACAGTATAAACTGCATAATGAAATTCTAGCATGGACTAAACTTAATTTGGAATTAGTTTTGCAGAATTTCTTGCCTGAATCTTTCAAGCTTGCGCTGATGGTGAATGAAATTCTCTGCACAGTACATAAACTATCTTCCTATCAGAAAGCACAATCCACAGAGATCTCCTATATTAATTAGGAATGAAGTATAAGCACAGAACTCATAGATTCTGTTTCAAAACTGTAAACTTTTTTGAGCAGATTTTGTAGACATACACACTCCACGACCAAAATCACATAGCTAAAATCAAATTCCAATAGAAAACTGCCAATATATTTGAAACTTACCACACATGATTCCCAAAGCTGTGCTAAATACTGCCATATAACCAAAGTAAAATGATGTTTGAAACAAGCCATACATCCTGAAAAAGATAGGTATGAATTTATGTTAGGTATTTTCTCCATTTTTTAATCAATAAACTTATTTGACAATGTAGTAATCTGATATTCAAGCAAGAAAACTACCACTTACTTTGTCTTGAAAAAGTAGTAGTAGAAGGAGTACATGTAAACATAAATTGCAGTTGATGCCGCAGAAAGAAAGCTTGTCCATTGCCTGAAAGTAAACACACATGCCCATCATATATCTAACCAAAAGGCTTCACAAGAAAATGCACAACACACTAAAACCTTAATCTGAAAAAAGTGCACTGGTTCTACAGACTTATTTAACAAAATCTACATGTTGTCTGCTGTAAAGTGACAAAAGCCTCTATTGCTACAGCTGCCAGTGACACCATGTGATGATCCTTCTTCACTCATATTCCTGCATACCTTCATGTACCATTTTTTATACAAACATACATGAGCTCACAGATGCACATACACACAGAGAGCTCCTGTACAGAAAGGATCCAAGAACTGCTTTTATTCCCTACAGCTAAAATCTGGCCATAGGACACTTTGATAAGACCTACCTAAACTAAAGAAACATTATTGTTCTACAGAACTCCCACAATGTGGTTAACTATGCAAATAATGCAATACTTACCACCTATAATCCTCTGCATTTAGCAGGAAATACGTACAAACGATAGTCACACATACTGTCACAATGCAGAGGATAACCAGAACCAACATCATAAAGCCATAAACATAGTAGATCTTATAAGCCCAGAACGAAGTAAAAATGAAATACCTGGAGAGTAAACAAAATATGCAATAATATTGTAATTGAACTTAACTGATATTAATTTGTAATCAAATCAGTAAATAGCTGACAGACTCACATTTCAATAAAAATTGATCCGAAAGGAAGGATTCCACCTAGGCAAACAATAACAGCTGGTTCCATGAACCTGAAAGGTATTAAGATTAGTTTAGTGGCAATTTTTAAATCTTTTGTTTATAAATATATTAAGATATATGAACAGATTACTACTACTATAGCACAGAGAACTATTTAAAAGGCATGCTAAACAAGAATGTTTCTGTATCATACCAGCATATTAGAAAGAAGATTCCCCCAAAGATGTCATGTGTATGGATAGAAGAAGAAGTTATTCTTGGGGAAAGCTGAAACAAAACATAAGACTCATGCCTATATCACCTACTGGCAGGAAGTTAGATATCTAACAAGTCCTAAAGCTACAGAAAGAATCTCCCTTGGCCCAGAAGGGCCTAAGCAATCAAGTCCCATAACATCCATTAGGCTTGAATAAAGTTAAAGTCAGCGCTGTTGATGGCTACAAATACAGCAAAAAAACATAGAAAAATTTTTGCAGGGTAATGGTTATGTAACTAAGAACCAGTGTTTATTTTTAATGCTATACTGAGTCATGAGCTGTGGCCAAAACTGAACAGTCAGCTACCTGTAGATGATACTGTCACTTACTAAAGGTGACCTCTGTGCAGTACTTGCAGTGATGCCAGATCTAGCTAGTAACCAGTGATTTAATTTGCAGCTTCTTTTATTATTTATAGAGATACTTGTCTAAGTTGATGGTGTGCAATTTCATTACCTTCAAGAGAAGTATCTTATTTCTTTCTATCTGTCATGCTGACCCAGAAAAATCCATCAGATTTCAAAGATACAGGTCACAGTATAAATCAGGTTCTAGTATCTGAGCTGCATAACCCACCACTAACAAGAGACTAAGCGTGCTGCACTTTCTGGATAATCACAGGAGTACATGTTTCAGTGCCCAATTCACTTTGTCTGTTCAATCCCTCTGAATCAGGAAAGTAAGAAAACTCTATTAAAATATCCTCTGAGGATATTTTAATTTCCGTAGCTTGCTGCTTCCATCTCAGAATTGAATCAATAGGAGAAGGTGATTTCATTCATGACTTTCCAAAACCCCGTCTGCTTTTTGAGACTAAACACTCCTTTACATTCACTTAGAAAATAAAGGCTGATTCGCAATGCAAATGGGACACCTGGAATATTTTAGGCTCTGTGACATTAACAAAAGTGCAGAATTGGCAAAACAGCATTGCAAGCTTCTCCCCACCATCAGCCTGCAAAGATGTCTCAGCTTGTACATGAAGACCATTAACCAGAACAGTTCTGCCTTCAAGGCACTTTCAATCCCAAATCTGTAGAGGCATTCACTAAAAGAGGAAGGTTTAAGTTTCAAGATACCCATACAAGAACTGGGTTGGGACTATCCATTTTACATAGGAGGCTAAAGAGCATATCCAACCAAATGTGGATCAGTGATGCAGAACTGTAAGATTTGCTACAACTATTAAGTATCATGTATTAATTCAACAGAAAATCATATTAAGGAGTATCAGTAGAGCTGTTCTTCTACGCACAGCTCAATTTAAATTTTTTCTGTGATAACTTTTTTATTTAATGATCACACTTGAAAAGTCATTTTAAACATACTGAATTAAATACTTCTTAACATTCATGCTTCTCTTTACCATTTTTTCTCTGGTATAGGACGAGGCACTGCATTGACACGACATGGAAAATTAGGCTGTCCTGACAGATTTCGGCCAAGAATCGTACCAACGAGATTCAATGGAAGAATGACAAAGAAACAAATACAGCACACTGCCACCTGCAAGCAAGAATAAAATAATAAATAAATAAATAAATAAATAAACAAATAAATAAAAGCCCAACAGGCATAAAATCACAAGAAACAACCAGCCCACTCTCTATATATTAGCCCTTGGTAGTTATTGCTGTAGAATCATACTCGTGGTTATGAAGCATTAGTCAACAGTTCAATATCCAGCTGGAGACCAGTAACGAGTGGTGTCCCTCAGAGATCAGTGTTAGGACTGGTCTTGTTCAACATCTTTGTCAGTGACATGGACAGTGGGATTGAGTGTGCCCTCAGCAAGTTTGTCAATGACACCAAGCTGGGTGGTTCGGTTGATACGCTGGAGAGAAGGAATGCCATCCAGAGGGAGCTTGACACACTTGTGAGGTGGGCTGCTGCCAACCTTAAGAAGTTTAACCATGCCAAGTGCAAGGTCCTACAGCAGGGTCGGAGCAATCCCAGGCACAGCTGTAGGTTGGGCAGAGAAGAGATTCAGATCAGCCCTGCATAGAAGGACTTGGGGGTGTTGGTGGATGAGAAAATGAACATGAGCCAGCAGTGTACTCACAGCCCAGAAAGCCAACTGTACCCTGGGCTGCATCAAAAGGAGAGTGACCAGCAGGTCAAAGGAGGTGATCCTGCCCCTCTACTCTGCTCTTGTGAGACCTCACTTGGAGTATTGTGTGCAGTTCTGGTGTCCTCAACTTAAAAAGGACATAGAACTGTTGGAACAAGTCCAGAGGAGGGCCACGAGAATGATCAGGGGACTGGAGCACCTCCCATATGAAGACAGGCTGAGAAAGTTGGGGCTGTTTAGCCTGGAAAAGAGAAGGCTGCGTGGAGACCTCTTAGCAGCCTTCAAGTATCTGAAGGGGGCCTATAGGGATGCTGGGGATGGACTCTTCATTGGGGAGTGTAGTGATAGGAAAAAGGGTAATGGGTTAAAACTTAAACAGGGGAGGTTTAGATTGGATAAGGAAGAAATTCTTTACTGTGAGGGTGATGAGGCACTGGAATGGGTTGTCCAGGGAGGCTGTGAATGCTCCATCCCTGGCAGTGTTCAAGGCCAGGTTGGACAGAGCTTTGGGTGACATGGTTTAGTGTGAGGTGTCCCTGCCCATGGCAGGGGGGTTGGAACTAGATGATCTTAAAGTCCTTTCCAACTCTAACTATTCTCTGATTCTAACATACATCTATTTTATGAAACGGAAGCATTCTTTTTCCTGAGAAACTTCTTAATAATTAAGTGTATTTTCTTGCCTCAGTTGAGAGAACAGAACCATTAGAGATTCAGATTTTCTGCCCAAGAAAGACGTGGAAATCTTCACGGTACTTCATCACAGAAAATTCTGTCAGCTTGTCTTTTGCAGAGCAAGCTATCCCTGGGAGTTAATATCTAGCGGTTAGGCACTTGCGCAAAATTAAAACTGCTGGGTGAAAAATTTTTAATCCAATAAAAAAAAAAAAAAAAACCAACAAAAACCCAAACATGAACTGCAAAGCCACTTTAGAATGCTACCAAACACAATTTAGGGTTTAGTTTTCTCCACCACCCCCCAACTGGGTAATTAAGAACACAGACTGCCAAAGATACATGGGACCATTTGTATGCACACATACACAACTTAGAAGTGCAATGGTCCTATTACATATAGAAGTTAGGTTTACATACAATGTAGCAAAGTCAAGCCAATGCTCTAGCTCTTTCCAATGGAACAGCCTCAAAATTTCACTATGAATCACCTTTTTTTTCCCATATATGTATGTAGCTCTACTTCTGCTATTCCTTAAAAGCATATTTTTTTTTCAAAATGGGGAAATTCAAAGCGTTTAGCAAAATATTCTCTTATTTGTAGCATTTCATCCCAAGATGCATTCGCATTAGACAGTTTGTTAAGATTTTGATATTGGTACTTAAAGACAGAACAGTTTACCTGTGATGTAATAACCACAGTGCTGAATATTGACCCTGTGTCCTTCTTTTTGCAAACATATGAAAATACTGCCTTTTAAAAGGACTGTTGCCTGAGGTGTTGTGTACACCCTGCTGCCTCCTGAGCAAAGAGGCTATAGCCCTCTTTCACGCTATCAGGACACAAAGTCCATGGCAGCAGATGGATAGAGGACCAAGTCTAAGATCCACACACTGACTTGTTTACAAAGCAGTTACTCCAGGATAAATAAAGGCTGTTCACACATATGTTGTATCTATAGAATTCTATGCCAAGTAACTGAAAAGACAGAACTATATTAGCTCAATACAAAGCATTACATGAATCACACCAGACCACATCTGACAAAAGTCTGTGGGTTAACCCTCTATTATTGACCTGTATAGCATTACTAGGCTAGGCCAGATGCAAATGGAAAATGTTGCCTGTGGTTGGATGGAGCAAGCCTTCATGCTTCACAGAAGGGGTACACCAAACAGGTGGTCAACAAGCAGACGCACAGTCCAGACTACTCTGTATATCTTTGAGGAGAGGTTATTAAAGAATTGCATCATTAGCCACTACAATATGAAGCTTCAGTGATAAATATGGAAAAGCTAAGTAGTATTTTTACTTGCCAATAATAAAGCAGATTTTAAACAATTAATATATATTTGTTATCTCCTACTTATCTTCTTCCATTACTTGAAAAAACACAATTAAGCAAGCATAGTCTTAGGTTGCCTAAAACAATTACAGAAGTATTCAGCTAACTCACTTAATGGATGAAGGTGCCCTTTAAAACTAACTCAGTCTAAAAGAAGAGCAGATGAGAGCTTTCAGAGGAAAATGTCAAAAAAGTACTGGGAAAAAAATAAATCAAAAACCATCATCCTGAGTGCTACATTTACTAAAATCCTGACCAGAAGTCCCAGCATGTTTGAGGTGCACTGGGTAGGAGAGACATCCGAGAACCCAGGATCCAAATAAACTTCAAGCTGACCATACTGAAACTACTTTCAGTTGCAGGAAGAACTTGCTCTGCTTCTGGCCCAGCAAGGACCTCCAGGTGTTCCAGGTGGCCCTGTCCATGGTGCTCCATGGCATCCCAGCTGGTAGGTTTCAAATCTGGCTGAGGCAGAAAGCTCGAAACAGGCAGTGTGAAAGGATCCTGCACTTCTCATCCAGCTACAAATGTCTATAGAGCAGGTATCAAAATCACTATAGTATAATTTCTTAATCTCAGAAATTACCCCTAATGGGAACAGTGGTAGAAAGTGAATCCAATGCTTCAGTGCAGAAAGAAACTGTCCAGGAACAGCCTTAGGTTCCAAACTGACCTGAAACAAAACTTGGTAGCTTGTAAATGTCCATCTTGCAAAACACATCTACCATAGGGAATCTACGTGGAAAGAATATAAACTTGGACAAAGAGCCAAGCAAGGAAATATCCAGGCCTAGTTTACTGATTTTACAGGCCTAGCTACTACAGCTATTGGAAAACTCTAGATGAAAAAAGGCAGTCAGTAGTATCTCATTCTAATAACACCCACTGCAGAGCTGAATGGCTTCAAATCAGGTGGGCAAGTAGAAGGCCCAACATGACTTGGCTGCTGTGCTGTCCAAGAAACTGACTCACCATCAACTCTGAATTCTAAAATATTTTATTATCATAAAACAAGCTGACCAAGGTTCCTGGAGTAATGGCTTCGTAAGAACTGCCAACCTGTCTCAAAAAGCACACTTGTAACAGGCATCTGTCAGAAAATCTGAGTGCTTGTGATTTTACTAGCAGATCACCCAAAGCATGACTGATAATAGTGTAACATATTCTATTCTATTAGCCACTTGGCTGAAAAAGGAACTGATTTGAGACAGAACAGTTAGCGTCTTCAGTGAAATACAGTAAGCAGCAACAGGTGAAGACAATGTTTTGTTTAACAGTGCCTCAATGCCATGTCCTGAGGATAGCTGGAGTTGAGCTACAATTCCTTTTTTTTTTTCCCCTGGAGCCATTCAGGAGTCTAAAAATTATTTTATGCTTTCGCAGTGCAAAGGAGGCCTAACTAGGCAAGTAAAGATGGACCACAGTGCAGACTCAGGAATGCCTTCTACTTCCACGTGTTCAAGTTGATAAAGATGTGAACATTCTGTCTTCTGAGATAACCCCACCCTGGTGGCAGCAATATGCTGGTCTTAGTAGGTTGACCAACACACATTCTGCTTATCTCAGTAGCATCTTCTTTCTTGCTTCCAACTCTGACTACAGTGTAGTCTACCTGCACAGACTGATGCTTGCTTGCTGAATATTTACTTTCTTCATTCTTGGCAGCACTAGTCTTCTCTGAATGTGAGAGACTGGCGACAGCTGGTTTTTCTAGATTCTGCCTTTTTAAAAGGCAGGCTCCTCTTAATTTCAGCTCTGAGGTGAAGACAAGGTCTCCCTCTCCAAGCTGAAGAGGTAGTGCCTGTTGCCACACACAGCAAGGGCAGTTGAGGAGCAGGGCGGGCAATGTCTAAACCTAGAGAGTTTAAATCCAAACTGAAATGAACACAGGGCACTGGGGTACACAGCTGTCTTTACTGAAAAAAAGAGATGAAGTTGAGACTTCTGCCTCAAAAGTTCTGGAGTATCAGATTACAATGGTGACAGCAGCTCAGGCACTTACTGGTCTCCATTCAACATCTCCACATGCTCTTCCCTCCAGCAGAAGCATCTCCCTACAGAGGTCACTAGAAACATACCAAAAAGCTCAAACCCCAATAACAGCTGTTGCATGAC
Source organism: Melopsittacus undulatus (assembly GCF_012275295.1). NCBI lineage: Eukaryota > Metazoa > Chordata > Aves > Psittaciformes > Psittaculidae > Melopsittacus > Melopsittacus undulatus. The sequence continues at coordinate 90,776,089 of NC_047530.1, forward strand.
TGGCAGAGGTAAAAAAGTTAGGCCTTTGTGAGCCTTACAAGAGAAGTAATGTAACACAAGCCAAGAGAAATTCAGAACAGTTTTAGCTATTTCAGAAAACACAAGATTATGCAAACAGGCAAATCGACTAGATCTACAAACCCAGTTTTCCATCAAGCAAACAAGCACATTTGCCAAAATCTATGTTGCTGAAGACAAATTACATGAGCTTTTCTACTAAGCAGTTTATTAAAACACACCCATTCTGACTGCTGCATTTTTGTTGTACAAGATATCTCATTTATACAAAAGCATTTGACTTAGTTTGCAGGTTTTAGTTGCCACAGAACACTGTCAGCCTCACCAAGCTTACATTCTTTCTAACCCCTTTTTGTTTTGTTTTAATGGGGAAAGAATATTCTATTGCCCTTGACTGCATGTGCAGAATTTAGTTTTCCTTATTTGAAAGGAAACATTGTCAAGAGGGATATAATTTATGTTCTAGTGCAATGTGTTTCATATTTTCTGACAACTGTAGATTAAACTTCATTCAAAGGTGATAATTAAAATTTTTATGAGCATATCTAATATTAAACAGCTACTGGCAAGTTACGGTGCCTTGACTGCTTAATGCACAAGGGAGAAAAGCAATAAAAATTAACTGTCAAAGCAGCAGCTTGATCTTTCCTGTCAGCTACCAAAACTGCACTCTCAGTCATGAGACTCTCTCCCCATATAGAGGTTACTGAATCTGTATAATGAAACAGACATCATCTGGCCAAACATTATACAGAACAAGAAAAGAATAGAGGCTTCAAAATAAAGTGTTATTAATTTTATTAAAACTAAGTTGTTAATCTAAGTTGCTGCTTTGGGTAATAAACTAAACTGTTGAAAAATTAGGCAGAAGCATTATGCTGTATCTATTTTCAGCAAAAATGAGGCTTTCAGACAAGGTTTCCAAAGTCACTTTCAGGCAATCTGAGGATATACCCTGCTAGATGTATATAACTAGATTTTTTTTCTATTTTTAGCCAGGCGTACTTCCTTATCCAGCTCAAGGCATGAAAAATCATTGGTGCTATCAGGTCCTCCTTTTTCAGTGGCAGCCAATAGTCGTATCAAGTTAGAGCTGTCAGGGATGGCTGCAGTCTGGATTAAGCCATCTCTTGGAGGAAACACTTTCTTCTAGTTTAAACAAGGTATAAAAGAAGCAAACACTAGCGTCTCGACCCCAAGAGAAAATCAGTGAGCATAACCCTATTTAATTAGATCATTTAAAATGCACACTGGAAACATTAGCCACCCAGGAACCTACTGCTCAAACAGAACAAAAATGGTACATCTTAAGCAGTTTAATAGAAGACGCATGGATGCTGCAGTCAGAACATTACACTAGTCATAGCAGCCTTAAAGGAAATCTTTAAATTATGTATCACTTGCAGAACAACGTAAAGCAGTCACAACTTATGCCAGATTTAAGATGCTCCCTTCAAATTCAATCATGTTATAGTCTGTAGCAATTTTGGATTACTTACTATTTCTGCATAGAACTACCACGACACTCCTCAAACATATATGAAGAGGTCACTTAGCTTGCCATTATCTAAAATTCTTCTTACTTGTTCCATGCTCTATTTTTTTGCATATAATTTAAACACAACAAAAACAGAAAGGTGATTGCTAAATACACTGAAAAGACCGACAAACAGCAACAGAAGGTGAGTCAAGGTGTACAACACCTTCATAACTCATCTATGTTCACTAGTAACACGATATAATAATTAAAAAAAAACCCAACCCCCCAAAAAATCAAATTTGGGCTTGAAAAGAACAAAGAATCGAACAGCCCCCACTGCATTTCTATAAAGGTGAAGAGATTAGAGAGCAAAACTCAGACTTCTATTTCTTTTTCATATGCCTAAGGAATTGAAAGTTTTAAATCATGAAGTTTTAAAAAGCTCCCATATTTGAATAAAATCTGTCACATTCTTTACTGCATTGTGAAGGGAAAGGCAGCTGAAAGACAGCCCAGGGAAGAAGTTAAGTCTTTGTTCAGGTTCATAGTGTATTTGACTACACCATGTCTCTCACAGTACAGGTAAGAGTGCTTGCATAGTACATTTAACTGGCCTAAAAGCAGAGTCCCAAGACTGAAGAATTATTTCAGAAAAAAAGCTTTAGATCTTCCCAGTCCCTACCACATCTTCAAAGCTCCATTAACCTCATTCACCTCATTCACCTCAATATAACTCATTCCTGATGTCTGGGATCTCCTTGAAGTTCAAACCAGAAAAACAGACTGCAATGGCAATGAGGTGTATGAGGATCCTGAAGAGCCCAATCTATCTGAGCATTTCAAGACAAAGCAGAAAAGAGCAGACAGGTAGATCAAAGATGCAGCAACTGTTAGCTTGGATATCTTAGCTCTGACACTATCGGCTGCCCTTGCCTACATTCCACACAAAAGTCTGTCTGGAGGGAGGAATTAAGTCACAGAGGAAAGAGACTACCAAGAAGTTCACAGAGGATGGCAATGCAAAATAGCAAAGCACAGCATATCATATTGAAGCAGAGTCTCTTAGCAACCTTTTAACTCAGAGACTTTTTTCAGCAACTCTGTTTCTGCTTTTTCAAGATTTACTGTAGTCAAGAAAGGGTGGTAATTCTTGCCAGCGATTTCGATCAAGAAGGCTGGCTTCAAGACATGACAGGGTAAAGGAAGTAATTTTTGTGTTCTAGTATATTGAGATGGCCAAGGTTTTCTTTTCCCAAGAAAGCCGCAGCAGGAAGTTTGCACTAGAGAATTCTGGAAGCTTCTCTATCTTGAAAACAAAGGCAGAAAGACACAAAGGTTCCTTATGCACAAAGCCAGAGGGCTTCCTGGAGACTTAAACCCAAGGCAGAACACGGTAATTTCAAACAATTTTCATTTCCTTCTAAAAACCAGCTTCATTAGGTGATTTGAAGTCATGAGAGCATTGCTTATGCTGATGAAGTTTACGATTCATAACCTGCTGCTACTAAAAGTCTGCTAACTCCAGTGAAGTTTTATTGCCACAGTCATAATGACTCAAACACTTTCATAAAACCTTGAGATCATTAAAATCACTGTGTATAGAGTCCTAACATCCTGATTAAGTGACCCCTGAAGATTTACATTCCCATTTGCTTCTGGCATATACATGTTTCCATGACCTTAAAATACAAATCGGTTGAACAGATTTACAAGACAAACTTCAGCACAGGTGGAATTCCCTTCCCTCAGCATTCCTGACCTCCAAATGGGAATACAAGTGAGAAATGTGATATCATAAATGCTTGCTCAGCAGTAAAACAGAGCCTCTTTGCGCATATTGAAGATCAATGTTGTAAACTTTTATGACAGTACTGTATATGACTGCTAGCTTAGGAAAGAAAAACCAATACAATATTCCTTTGGGGCAACAACTAATATATATGTTACACATCCAAAGATAGAAATTTAGTCTAATTTCTTGAAGAAAACCAGAAAAAAATAAGTGAACAGTCTGTAAGCATATTTAGCTTGATATTATATTTAGTGGGTTTATAACAATTAATTCAATGTAAAAAGTTTGTATCTAAGCATGCATTGTAAATGCTAACAAGGAGGTGACTAGAACCAGCAATGTACAATTAAATTAATGACTCCTCCATCAGTAAAAAACTGTTGAAAGCCTTTGCCTGAAACTGAGAACTGCCTCTCTTTATTACCATTTATGATTTCTACCACATTAATTCATTAACAAGAAATTCATTCATTAAGAAGTATTTTCAGTCACACAATGAATTTGATCATATCCTAAATAATACAATACATAAGACAGAGCTTGTAACACTAAGCTTCATTTTGTGGTGGATTTAAACTAAAAAGAAATCCAAGGCTACTCAAACATCTCTGAACAGACGAATAATTTAACATATCACAAATACTGATATGCAAAGAAGGAAGGTATAAAAAAAAAAGTTAAATCCCAAGTCCTGCTACAGAAATTGATAACAAGCCTTCCTATATGAAAATATTTTGTAAGTTAACAGTGCTACTGCACAGAATAAGAAAAAACAATTTTATGGCGCATATTTAGAAAAAAAAAAATCTGCCCTCAAATACTACCTCTTGCAAGCTCAAACAGAAATTCTGCCAAAGTACCAAGTGATTACACTGCATGGTCAATGTCTGGCTGGAGAGCACTGTATGCCAATGATCAGCTGGAGTGCATGGACATCTCTGCCTGGGGATAGATGAGGAGCTGACAGAGCTTTTGGGTCAGGGTTAAAGGGAGGGCAGGGACAGGGTACACAGTGAGAAGGTGCCCCTGCCTATGGCAGGAAGTTAGAACTACGTAAGTTTAAAGGTCCCTTCTAACCCAAACCATTCTGTGGTTCTATGATTCATAGGGTTATCTGAGGTTGCTTGAAAGGGCCATGACAAACAAAATCCTGACAAAAGCCACAAGGAACAAGAAAAGTCATGATTAAATGAAAAAGTAATCCAACCAGCATTGTTTTTCCAAGTGACACGGTTAATACACAGACACAAGACTGTAACTGGATACTAAATACAACTTCACAAAGTGAAAACTGATTCACTTTTGAAAAGCCCAATCTCCTCAGGACATCTCATCTCACACTGTTGCCTAGTCTTTTTTATTTTTTTCTGCTTGACTGCAATGTTTTGGAAGTCGCTTTCAGTTAGAATCCTTTTAACTTATAACCAGTTTGAATTTGCCATCCAGAAGAAAATTCAAGTGACTAACTTCCCATGTTGCTGTAACACTACTCTTGAATACAAAGCAGAAATGTCATTTTAAGCAGAAAGAAGACGGTTGTTCACATCCAGCAGCTGTTGCTATCATGATTACAATGAATTATACTTGAAGCACCTCAAATTGCTCCTAGAATAAATTTCAAACTAGTAAGCTAAAGCTATGACTCACAATTCTACTTAGAGTAAAATGTAGTTTTCCTGTGTCTACAGTGGTGTTTAAATTGTCCAGTAAAATGACTCACCATAGTTCCAAAGGGTATAGCTCTTGAAGCATGATAATAGATAGCAATGAAGTTAATGAAGAAGGCAGTTCCACACACCATTGCTGGAATAAGGAAGGCTCCAATGAACATCTGCTTTATCCATCGCCTTCCTGTAAGAATGGATATGCCAATGGGGCTGGTAAGATACAGCATATTTTGCTCAAAAAGTTATCAGCAAGATCTCTAGAACTGAGGTGTTCGACTTCTACTCCCCCAAAAAGGTGAAAGAAATGAGTAACAACATACTACATCAATACAAGTCAGCTAACAGTTTGATTTGACTCCTGGCAACTTACAAGAAGCAGCACATTTATCAATTTATTACGTCAGCTGAAAAGATGGGAAAACAGATACAGCATGACAAAATTTCAGCTGAGGAACAGCACATGCTGAATAAGCTGGCCAAACAAACCAGAGTATGGAACATTAAGTGTATGTGTAAGCTGCAGGTTAGTTGAGACAGGGACAGCAGAGCTGGCCCCATGCAGAGCCTGCTCACACCTTGAGAGCATAAGAGCTCAGCACTGCTCAAGGGACAACTCAGTACTACAGCTGCTTTCAAGCTAGCACCTGCTCTGGGTTGTCTTGACCCAACTAAGCCAACTTACATTCAGGACGTGTTAAGGAACTGGCTGTCCCTGGTGTAAAGCAAAATGCCACAGCATTTAATATACAGTAAAACTGAATTCATACATTTTCAACATCAAAAAAGGTAGAAAGTGATTTCTAAACCCCAGGCATAAAGGAAACAATACCACTTGTAAGCAGTTATTATTAAGTTTAGAGCTCTCTGAGGTGCTAAAAAAAAAAAAATCCCAAACACCAGCCCTCTTGGACAACACTTTAAGAATCTTCACTATCTATATTTCTTTAGTTTCTATGCTCTTAGTTTCTATGTTCTTAAATACTATATATATTTAAATACACCATAGATGCATCTGAAATATGCGCTAAGTAAACCCAGAAAAGTAACATATTCTTTTTAAAACCATTATATGTATTTTCACCATGAGCCAACATAATCACCATTTCATGGTTTGATACACACCTGATCTGTAGAAAAAAAATATGTAAATTTGGCTCAACTATACAGCACAGTTCACTTTAGAATAACCCTCATTGACCTAGATCTGTTTTTCTATAAACAAAACCACATGAAAAGAAACATCTAACCCCAAAACTCAAGAATACAGTGCAGTTGAGACTGAACACTAACAAGTATGTTGTGCTAAAAAGACACAAGATTTTCTTCTGCAAACTTACCAGAATTCTTTTTAATAAAGCACTGTAGAAGATAATAGATATTGATTACTCTTTTATTGCAGCATAGGGAATGGATGAAGCTATTGGACTGCAAGGACATAATTGGTTGTAACTCAAAGGCACAGCGGGGAGCACTTGAAGACAGCCTGTCCAAATCTGTTATGTCAATTTTATTGGGTTTCTGCTCTCTACTGATACTCATTTTGAATTTGCTAACTATAAAGCAGAGCACATATTGGAAAGAATAACCTTCTTTAAAAGATGCTATAAACAGTTCTCCCCATCCACAATTAATGATCTAGTAAGCACTGTTAAGTACTTTCTGTGTTAGTAAACATAACCCCCAGTACCTGTAAAGAAGGGCTATGTAGGAGTCATCTGGAGAAGACAACATGAGCTATTTAACAGCACACTGTAGACTAGGGAGAGACTATTACACTCTCTGGATTTCACAAGCCAAACAATTATATACAAAGAGTATAACAAGCAATTCATAAGATGCAACTGTTAACAGTTCTTTATCTCTTATTACTTTTAAATTAACCAAAGACTTCAGCTATCTTTAGTTAGAAAATGCAGCCAAAACTGAATAGGAAATAATAAGAAAGTTAAATATACTCAACATATTTCTGTTTATTAAGAATCTAATGGATTCCATCTGAATGGCCCAACTCCACGAGGACACCTCTGTAATGGAGCAAATCACAATTTCTTCCTTTAAGAATTTAATGAAAAAACTGAAACATGAAAACAATTTACCTCCTTGTCTAGCATAAAGGCTTCCTCCAAAATATCCATTCACTGGCGACGTTGCAGCATAAACAAATATAGCTGTACTAAGCATTGATCCTCTCCTACAATAAGTGATTTTTTTGGTAAATGAAACAGAAAAACAAACTTTATTAGAGCAAAAGATGACAGTAAGATAAGTACATTTAGAAGCAGTTATTTAATATTTTTAGCTAATGTAGTAATTTAAAAGTGCTGAAATTGTAAAATCTGCATAATAATGAGAACTGTTTGTATCTAAAGCTTCTGGCCAAGTCTAATTCAACCTGGGAAAAAAAATAAAAGTGTTGACATAGTACAGTCTTTTCTGATATGTATTTATTTTCACTGGAGTATAAAACCTCATCTCTGATCAAAATATTCTGACATTTGGACAAGGTATACTTTGTGTATAAAGAACTGAACTATTTATATGACATACATCAACTATAAGATTCAACTACTGCAGACAAAAGCTCCTCTTCACTTAATATGAAGGCCAGTATTAACAAAAATATGTTAAGAGGGTGAATGGTGTTTCTGCCATCCCTCAAAAATTAACTTTTAAGATGGAAAGTGTTCATCTTACAGAAAATTAGAAAACCTGATTTAGAAGCTATAAATACTCCAATGAAGCCACAAATCACCATTGAGTAGTCCGGCCAGAAGAGTTCAATACTTTTAAAATTATCACCGCATTAAATGTTGGAGTGCTCATTTTGGCATAATTTTTCCAAAATTTTACAGGCAAAGCTAATAACTTTAAATCACAAAAGCCATCTCCACATTTTTTTAAAGTCATGGCTAAAAATTACAACAAGCTATAAATGTTATTCATGAATAGAACTGTATCTCCATGTCTCTCTTTGTCAGCAAAAACCAGTAGAAAGTTTTCAGCCAGTTTGTTGTACTTTCTGCAAATCACTTGTTCTGAGAGATTCCAGACTACTGGCATTTTGGTTTTTGATGAACCATTACTGGATGCCTGCCCTACTCAAAGAAGTAATCTTTAGCACGATTGTGTTCCATGACTTTATGGATTGAACTCAGCAAATACACCTTCTGGTCACACATGCTAACATTTGCCTCTTAAAAAAAAAAAGCAGTAGTTTAATTTTAGAAAGCTACTGGTGAGACAGAAAGCACTTTTAACACTTGTCCTAACTTGAGACAATTCAGAAAAACATATGGAAAACCCCAGAAATCTATGCATAGTCTGACATGACACATGTAAATACAGGCTAATTGTAAAATGACCCACAGATGTTCATCTTAAATTGTCTCAAGATTTCCTATACTCAAGCTTACTCGCTTATGCTTCAAATATTCTAATGGAAAAGGTTCCCAAAACACAATACAGTACAGTAAATTAACAGTTGACACGACTCCTGAGTGTTTTGAAATGCCTGAAGAACACTGACAGGCAATCATTCTTGTAATTCTGGTTTACAGCCTTTTTCACTCACATCACTATTTTTCTAAACACAAGAACTGTCTGCGCCTGATTTGGTCATTTGTTCTGTTACATACCCAGAATTAAATTTACTTAAGAATGATATAAACTGATAATGCAATAAAAGACTAAGTGCACATATATTTTTTAAAATTACTGTTCTGACACATTTTACAATTGCCATTACCAATTTACAGCTTCCCTACAGTGCGTGAACACTCTGAAATGGTTTCATTCCCTCCCTTAAAGGGCTGACATGCTGTACAATTAAAAATGTGTATGTAAATCTCTCCAGAATTGTAACCATGGGACATAAGGGGAGAATAACACTTTATGAAAAATGAGAATATGCCAAGGTACTGCTACTACAGAGTGGCTATTTAATCACACCATTACAAGGCAGCTAACTTAAAAAACAAGAGCTCTCTCTAGTGGCACACTAGGAGCATTACAACTTGTTAAAATCCAGTTACAGGTGATAGTCAAGGGAAAATACAACAGATCTGAAATTCTAGTCAGTGCTTAAAACAAAGCACTCGTAAAAAAAAAAGAAATCCCCACAATATCCAAAACACAATCACTACAGAAACATAAGAAGTTCACCCAAGACACCAAAAATCTCAAACAGATACAAGGTAAAGGAAGAAAACTGGGTGAACAAGTGGTGTGTTAAACTTGAGTACTTTTTTCATTTTAAATTATTTCTCTCCAATCAGGACCCCAGCCCTCCTGTTGTTGGAGGTTTTACATGAAACACAGGCTGAGCTGTATCTGTTTGAAAGACCATAAAAAATTAAATCTCCAATGCTGAGAAGAGTTGTGGATAAGACTGGCTTAATGAATTGTTAGCAGTGAACAGGACTATTCACAACAGAGCATGCTGCCACTCCAGTCCTTTACAGGACATGGTGGGAAAAACAAAGTAAGAAATATAGTAATATCTTGTCACTCCAGAAGAAACCAGGAGTGAAATATGTACCTTTTAACATTTATTTCCTGTATCATCTACCCATGATGCTACAGAACAGACTAGTTTCATAATAAATCATGTAAAAAGCATTAAAAGAGTAAAATTAAATGAGACCCAACTTACACAATAAGAGTAGGACAAGGTTTCAATACAACTTAAAAAAGCCCTTCTGAATACAGCTACAGCTGTTCTAAGGATAAAGACTACAGACTCTCAAACAATTTTTTCCAGACCAGTTAGAACATTCACTTTTGCAATTATTTTGTTCATTTATGCATTTATATGTGGAAGGCATGGTATTATTATACTTACTCTGTGTATAAATCCTCTATCATTGCAACAACAATGACTATAAGAGACACTGCAAAAATTTGACAACCAGAACCAATAAGTGAGGAAAATATTAGAGGATGACTGGATGGTCTAAACACATCTCCATGGACCTGCTTCCACCCATACTCATCACCTAGATCTCTGTCCTAGGAGCAAGAACAACAACAACAAAAAAAAATTAAGTCTAATCATGGCAATTAATTAAAAAAACACACAAGTTAGGTGAAAATTAAAGTTTTGATTTATTAAAGCAACTTAAAGTGCAACTGTATTTTCTCTGCTGAAAGCATCAAATCTAGGAGAAAAGTTTCCTTTTCTTATGCTTATGAAAACAACAAAAATGACTACCTGAATGTACAATGCAGACACATCTATGAGGTACCTTCCCTATCCCTAAAATCCTCTGAAGTTACTAGGAGAATACACAAGGCTTCTATTATACACTTAGAATAGACCTTGTTTAACCTAAGTATGGATATGAACATTAACACAGTGACTACAGACAATTCTAGGAGCATGTTATAAAGAAAACCACTAACTTTCAGATACACATAAGGCAGTTTTTCTTGAAGAGAAAACTATAAGCCTTAAAAAAAGACACTGAAAAAACTGCAAATGCAGATCTTACCATATCATCCATTTCTTCCTCCTTGCTGTATCTTGCATAATCTTTTCGCAAAGTTCTCATTAATATCATAGACACTAGGCCAACCAGAAATATCACCATCATAAAAGAATTGAAAATTGAAAACCAGTGAATCTACAAAAAGAAAACACATCCCTAAGGTTTAAAACTGTAAAAATCTTTCAGATTTGTTCCAATAAGGATAAATTGTTGCCTAGTGGGATAGCTTGTCAGCACTAGCAAAGTAACAATAAACGCATGCTGTAAGTAACACTACAGTTGTAGAAAGCCCCACAAAGACCAGCTTGTGAAACACCATGCATAAAGCCTTTCAATGGCCAAGCTTGCTCATGATGAAGTTATCACAGCAAAGTTTGACCAACTGGCTATACATGCTGCCTTGGTAAAAGAAAAGCAACATATATACTGCTGCTTTCCTAGAGAGGAGATTTAAGTAAAAAAGATGCTCACACCACTGCTTTGAAGAGGACCAAAATGTGCAGCAGCACTAAGAAGCACATCACTGAACTCCAAACGGAATCCAAACCCTTCGATTTCAGAAAATAGTATAGCTCATTATATTACCCATAAGGAGACTATAACCATAGATTTAGAAAATCACAACCAGTGTTGCAAATTGGCTTAGGCTAATACTTTTTGATTTGCATTTACTTCAGTAAAAAATGCATTTATGATAAACTGCAGTTATCCAGCTTACAAGTCATGCCTGCACATTTACTGAAGCTGTCTAAAAACTTGGAACACAGAACTGTCTTAACGTCTACAGTCTTAGACCTGGCCTGTTTCACTGTCCCAGAACACATGTGACATCCAAAAATTCAGATGTCACCAAAAAATTCCATGACAACTTCTGAACTAAAGCAACCATTTCAAAGGGATATTTTGTAAGGTTGTCTTAGAACCATACGTACTCTATGCTGAAAGAATGAGGGGTCCAGATACTTGTCAAATCGGTCTTCAAACTTCACATCTGATTTCTTCCATTTCACCTTAAGACAGAAAAATTAACACCTGAAATGCTCATAGTATGCTCAGCTATAGTCACATGCAGAAACCCAAAAAGCATTTTTATAATCATCCACTTTAGATGTATTCATAGAAACATAGAATAACTATTCTATGATTCTATGGGTTGGAAAGGACCTTAAGATCATTGAGTTCCAACACCCCTACCATGGGCAGGGACACTCCACATCAACCATATCACCCAAGGCTCTGTCCAACCTAGCCTTGAACAACCAGGGATGGAGCATTCACAACTTCCCTGTGCAACCTATTCCAGGGCCTCACCACCCTAACAGTAAAGAATTTCTTCCTTATATCCAATCTTCTCCTGTTTTAGTTTTAACACATTACCCTTCTTCCTATCACTACAGTCCCTAATGAAGAGTCATAGAATCATAGAATAGTTAGGATTGGAAAGGACCTCAAGATCATCTAGTTCCAACACCCCTGCCATGGGCAGGGACACCTCATATTAAACCATGTCACCCAAAGCTATGTCCAACCTGGCCTTGAACACTGCCAGGGATGGAGCATTCACAGCTTCCTTGGGCAACCCATTCCAGTGCCTCACCACCCTCACAGTAAAGAATTTCTTCCTTATATCCAATCTAAACCTCTGCTGTTTAAGTTTCAAACCATTACCCCTTGTCCTGTCACTACAGTCCCCAATGAATAGTCCCTCCCCAGCGTCCCTATAGGCCCCCTTCAGATACTGGAAGGCTGTTAAGAGGTCTCCACGCAGCCTTCTCTTCTCCAGGCTGAACAGCCCCAACTTTCTCAGCCTGTCTTCATACAGGAGGTGCTCCAGTTCCCTGATCATCCTTGTGGCCCTCTGGACTTGTTCCAACAGTTCCATGTCCTTTTTATGTTGAGGACACCAGAACTGCACACAATACTCCAAGTGAGATCTCACAAGCGCAGAGTAGAGGGGCAGGATCACCTCCTTTGACCTGCTGGTCACGCTCCTTTTGATGCAGCCCAGCATACGGTTGGCTTTCTGGGCTGTGAGTGCACACAGCTGGCTCATGTTCATTTTCTCATCGCCCAGCACTACCAAGTCCTTCTATGCAGGGCTGATCTGAATCTATTCTCTGCCCAACCTACAGCTGTGCCTGGGATTGCTCCAACCCTGCTGTAGGACCTTGCACTTGGCATGGTTAAACTTCTTAAGGTTGGCAGCAGCCCAACTCACAAGTGTGTCAAGCTCCCTCTGGATGGCATTCCTTCTCTCCAGCGTATCAACCGGACCACCCAGCTTGGTGTCATTGACAAACTTGCTGAGGGCGCACTCAATCCCACTGTCCATGTCACTGACAAAGATGTGGAACAAGACCGGTCCTAACACTGATCTCTGAGGGACACCACTCATTACTGGTCTCCAGCCAGACATCAAGCCATTGACTACAACTTTTTGCATGCACCCATCCAGACAGTTCTTTATCCACCCAGTGGTCCACCCATCAAATTGATATCTCTCCAACTTAGAGACAAGGATGTCATGGGGGACAGTGTCAAATGCTCTGCACAAGTCCAGGTAGAAAACGTCAAATGCTCTACCCCTGTCCATCAGTTCTGTAGCCACATCACAGAAGGCCACCAAATTGGTCAGGCAGGATTTCCCTTAGTGAAGCCATGCTGGCTGTCACCAACCACCTTGCTGTTTTTCATGTGCCTTAGCATGGCTTCCAGGAGAATCTGCTCCAAGATTTTGCCAGGCACAGAGGTGAGACTGACTGGTCTGTAGTTCCCTGGGTCATCCATTTTCCCCTTCTTGAAAATGGGTTATATTTGTCTTTTTCCAGTCATTGGGAGCTTCACCTGACTGCCACGATTTTTCGAATATGATGGCCAGTGGCTTTGCAACTTCATTCTCCAGCTCCTTCAGGACCCACAGATGGATTTCACCAGGTCCCATGGCCTTGTGTATGTTCAGGTTCTTAAGATGGTCTCGAACCAGATCCTCTCCTACAGTGTGCCTAAGGTCTTCATTCTCACAGTCCCTGCATCCACCTTTCAAGACTTGGGTGATGTGGTTAGAGCATTTGCCAGTGAATACTGAGGCAAAGAAGTCATTAAGAACCTCAGCCTTCTCCAAATCCAGGGTAGGCAGCTCTCCTGATAGCTTCCGGAGGGAGCCTACGCTGTCCCTAGTCTGTCTTTTATTCACTACATACCTATAACATCTCTTCCTGTTATCCTTAACATCACCAGCCAATTTAATTCTAATTGGGCCTTAGCCTTCCTAACGTGGTCCCCATCTTCCCAGACAGGATCCCTGTATTATTCCCAAAGACAGGCTGCCTATCATTGCTTCCACCTTTTATAATGCTCTTTTTATCGTCGAACTTTCCTCAGCAGCTCCTTATCCATCTAAGGAGGTTTCCTTGCCCTCCTGCTGCACTTCCCTCTAGTTGGGACGCAACACTCCTGAGCTTGCAGCAGGTGATCCTTGCTGTACGCTCTTCTCACTGCCCTGAGGATCTTGAACTTGATCATCTCATGATCACTACAACCAAGGCTGCCCTGGAGCATCACATTTCCAATGAGCCCTTCCCTGTTGGTGAGCACGAGGTCAAGCATGGCACTTCTCCTTGTTGGCTCCTCTATTATTTCCATATTCTGCAATACAAATCTAGGTTTTGGCAAAACCAGTGGACTTGTGTTCTTAAAGACTGGTATCTAATGGTATAACATAGAATGAACATTAGCCACCTTGCTTCATAGCAATCTTGTCTATGCTTAAGAACAAGGAAGAATTAGTTTTGTATTGCCTAAGCAATTATCATCTCTGCAAGGCTAACCAAAGATGCAAAATTCAGCTGTCAAATACAACAAACAAATGATTATAGAAGGAGCTCGTGAAGACACTCATACTGAAGGTACCAAAACCAAAATCCAAATGACCCTATTATTCAGTTTTGGCAAACAAATAGTTCAATTATGATTGTTTTTTTCCCCACAGCAGACACCTGTAAAACAACGAGGCAACACCTTTGCAAAATCCTCCCAAATTTGCTCAGGATTTCAGAACAAAGGTTAGAGAAAAAAAGCATGTTTAAATATGTTTAAAAATGCTAGAAAGCAGTGGAATTTTCCCAAATTTTGCATTTTGTTTTTGTTGTTGGTTGTGTTTTGTTTTTCCTGGCAGCACACTTCCCCTTCTCAATATTTCCAAGTGCTGTGTTGTTTGAAAAGACGCTTGTGAAGAACATTACCAGTGTTCATTGAGCAATGACACGACCATCTACTTCTGCTCCCCTCAACAGCAGCTGAGATGTGTTTTGCTACTATAGACTGAGACTTGTATTCCGTGAAATCATCTGTACCTAAATTCTTCAAGTACAGTGCCCAAGAAAAAAAAAGATGTAGTCTTGCAAGAGTGAGAGAAATGAGAAGATGTAAGCGTTGATTTAAAAACAGATACCAATAGGAAAGAAAAGGGCATAAACTGAGATACAAGCTGTACTTGAAGGGAAGAGGATAAAAAGGATCAAACCGGACCCTAGAAGACAAACATTAAAATTTTAAAAGCTACAAACTAAAAGCT
The DNA here is from genome assembly GCF_012275295.1 of Melopsittacus undulatus. NCBI lineage: Eukaryota > Metazoa > Chordata > Aves > Psittaciformes > Psittaculidae > Melopsittacus > Melopsittacus undulatus. The sequence goes on from NC_047530.1 coordinate 90,791,105, forward strand.
GCAGTCTAAAAATCTATAAGACTACAGGATTCCGCAATCTTGACACTTCAATTGCCAATAAATAACTCTGAAACCAGCTGGAAAAAGTATGTGTTTCTGGCCATACTATCACAAGGTAAGAGCATATTACTGCCACCAGTTATTCCACTAGCTGCACAGAAGCCTGCTTTGGAAGATTTAATTATACTAATAAACTATATAGCGCTAATATGGTAGCACAAAGAATTTCAGAATTTTTGTAAAACTATTTTCATTTTAATTTTAAAATGCAGTTTCAGAAATGAAACACAAATCTACACTGATATTTTTTTTTCATAAGCATGCCAAGATTAGGAAATATCAGGATTTTTAGGGATCTTGGAACAAATGCAGACCCCTTTTGCATATCTGTTTAAAATACATGAAAAGGAACTATCTTTTCAAAACACATGTTCTCTTATTCCGTTTAGAGGAAAGCATATGCATGTAGATTGAACACCTGTATCACTCACCAGTCTTGAGACATTAAAAATGCCAAGACTTAGGCTGCAGAAGAGAAGGCTGCATGGAGACCTCATAGCAGCCTTCCAGTATCTGAAGGGGGCCTATAGGGATGCTGGGGAGGTCATTCAGGTGAGGTCCCTTCATTAGGGACTGCAGTGATAGGACAAGGGGTAACAGGTTGAAACTTAAAGAGGGGAAGTTTAGATTGGATATAAAGAGGAAGTTCTTTACTGTTAGGGTGGTGAGGCACTGGAATGGGTTGCGCAGGGAAGCTGTGAATGCTCCATCCCTGGCGGTGTTCAAGGCCAGGTTGGACAGAGCCTTGGGTGATATGGTTTAGTGTGAGGTGTCCCTGCCCACGGCAGGGGGGTTGGAACTAGATGATCTTGAGGTCGTTTCCAACCCTAACTATTTTATGATTCTATGATTCTATAATTACTCACTTTGAGGTATGATACTGAAGTTCTTCAGTTCAAATTACAACCTTGTTCAAGAGTAGTAGCTCGCAACATTAATAGCTTTCAACACTGTTTTAAGCAGATACATTTCTCGTTAGAGCGTCCGCCACTGAGGAGCACTACTTAGAACAAATCCACTAGAGACAATCTGTGAATTAAACACCACACACATGCCAGTCCAGCAATTGCCCAGTGCTGCAAACAGAACTGCAGAGGTAAGCCTTGAACTTGGTGTACTAAAAGGTATTTTAAGGAAATACCTAATGTTATTTGCATTTCTGGCAGCTAATTCAGTGCTGTCCACATCAAAATTCATAAAGCAAATGGACTTCGCAATGCTCATGGAATTCAAAATAGAGACTTTTAATATTTCTACTATTAATTTTGCAGCAGAAATAGGGTGATTAGTGTAATTGTAATTCTAGAAGGTATATTTAGACACAGTTATCTGTACTTCAAACTATACAACTTATGCAGCACAAGAAGAATGTAACAGTGGCAAAAATATCCTCTGAAATAGAATTGTATGCTTACACCTACTGCCAACACACTGTAGAAAATAAATTCATTCAGAACTAGTTTTAGTATACAAATATGGTGAATATGAGAAGTGAACCATTACAGACTTAACCAACAGCAAATAAATAAGGAGGAAAACTGGAAAAAAAAATAAAATCTCAGATCAGCAAATGTTTATTCACTACCTTTTATCATAGCATTTCAACCTGCAGAAGGCTTCAGAGAAAACTTTACTGAAAGTTATATAAAGAAGACAAATTTCTGCTGGAATTGCAGTGTCAAAATAAGATTTAATACTAACTGCTTGCAAAGGATGAATGTTTACAGTGAGTTTTTGTCATAGCTCAGAATCCAGCTCAAATCTACAATGCAAATGTTAGAGCTTCAAATCTAAGAAGATGTGTACCTGCTGGTGGCTCCTCCATACTTCTAGTCTCCATACCTTATCAGACATCTTCCTTTCTCACCACAATACTTTTCTGAAGATCATATAAGCTTCAGTATGTTTGAAATGTTTAAAAAATAATTTTATATTATTAATAAACTTGTAATTGTTTGTCAGTAATGAAAAAAATGTGAAGGAATGAAATACAGTTGTAAGTATAGCAGTACCTATTTTTGAGCTACTTCACGATTTATAATATATTATTACAGATGCATCACCAAATTACTTACTGAATATGACATCTGGATTTTTGTGTTTGGTACCAATTTCACCTTTCCTTCACTAGTCAGGTTGACATCTACAATTCTATTTCCATTGTAACCAATTTCAAGTTTTTTGTAAGTCCAAAGATAATAATCTTCTCCATTTTCATCTGCTTCTCCCACAATACCTGCACAGGAAACAAGCGTAAGCATCTATTATAGGCAGACTTTCTAAATACTCTTAGATTATTATTTTTAAATATGCATTACAGAAGTTTTGCCTGCTAAAAAAGCTGCATGACTGCAGTAAAGAGAACACAGCAGACCTTAATGCTCCTCTTCTCAACTCTTAATACTTGGAATGGTCTTTCAAGCCACAGGCACTTGCAAAAAGTTATTTTGTAATAGTATTAAAAGAAAAAAGTATGCAGCTACAAACACTGCAGAAGAGTCAGAAGACTCAACAACAGTTCCTCTAGGTTTCTTTGGAATTCTTACCAGATTAACAACTAGCTGAACACAGATTTCATTTCCATGAACGGAACTTAGCCAAGACCCCTGTATTTTTCCATCTCCTATGTATCACTTCATTCATTCTCTTCCTCTTAAAAATTTTACTTAAATTCTGTATTCTGCATTAGTTGACTCCCCAACACATACTTTTTGCTCTCATTTGCACACAAGCTTCCAACACTTGTCAAGAATGGTCGTTCTTGACTATTCCGTTCCTTTCACTGAACATTTCAGAAATTTATGTACTTATGTGAAGATTTTTATTACCTCCAACATTAAAAGCTGCTCAGATGCTCCTGGAGCATCAGAACACAACTAAACTCAATATTAGCCACAATTAAATTCCTACTTTTCAATAAATTGCTGCAAAAATGTCTTATCTATTATCTATTCTTTGGAAAATTCCAGAGAATGTCCTATGTGGGCAGTGGGGAAGTCTAACAGTCACAAAATTCACAGGCTACAAGTGTCACCTTTAATGTCAAGACCATCATATCAAAAATCACATACAAGATAGAAAGCCATGAATAAAAGCAGCAGTCAAGATACTCAAAGGTGAGGGCAGGCATGGGGAAAACAAGGTGGCAAAGGATATGGAACAGGTTATTACAAAGCAGCAGGTCTATGAAGGAATGGTGGTTTTGCATTACCTGTACTTCTAAATTTTCAAGATGGTATTCTTGTGTCATATTTATTACTCATGCTCATCTGTCAGGATTGCCTTCCATATGAAACACGTGCCAGTTTGCACCTATGCCATACAGCCTAGCACCTGGACTACCATCTGTTCCCATGGTAGTATCCAAAACCATGACAATAACCACCTCTAAGCTACTTAAAGGACATTCTGATCAATCACTGCCTGAAGGAATGAACTAACACAGTGCTCCATATACTTAGAGAAATGTCCTGAGCAGTAAGTCTCAGAGCTTTAAGTTTTAAGCAGCACTCAGAGCCCAAAATATTCCTCCTGTTGAACACAGACCCAACAAAAAACAACCAAAATTAATACAGACAAGATCTATTCACAGTCTTCTAAATTGTACTGGGAACACAAAGGTCAGAAAGACTTGTTCAGACTTGCAGATAAACACTTCTGACAAGTTCAGGTGCATCCATTCCTTTCTCAAGCCCCTCATCAAGAGCAGTTTTGTTTTGTTTGGGTTTTTTTTTTGTTTTGTTTTGGGTTTTTTTTGTTTTGTTTTTAATAAAACCCAGGCTGATATTGACTGACCAATCTACAGTCCTGCTAATTTTACCTAGCAAGCAAGATACAGACAGGTCAGCACCACTTGCTTTCATGCTTCATGTCAGATAATATCCTTGCATAATACTACAGTATTTACAATCACAGAATCCCAAGGGTTGGAAGGGACCTTAAAAGATCATCTAGTCCAACCCCCCTGCAAGAGCAGGGTAACGTAGAGTACATCACACAATGCTGTAGTCATGTATTAAGCATCACAATTTGAGGTCCTGTTTCCAAACAACTATCAAAACCAGCTTCTTAACATAATACAAAGATGATACCTATGTTCTAAATGTTTGTTAGTTGTAGCATTAGGAATGGTTTCTTATGCATACATAGCATACTACTGAAGAACATTAAAAACACTGGAATTATATTAAAACAGACTTTTCAGCCAAAAGCATAAAATCTAGTCAGCATGTAGAATATTTAGTATTTGTTCTTTGGTATTTGAGGTGAGAAGAAATGTTCACAAATAAGATTAGAAAAATCAGTCTTAAAAAAAGAAAGCCTTTAAGACCCACTAGCCACACGATTCCAAAGACATCAGCTTTGTATCCATCATCCTTGGGCTGTCTAAAGCCAACACAGCTGTCACTAGTCTACGAAAATCACTGATCTTTTGCTGAAAGGCCAAAAGCATAAAAAATACTGTGGCAACAACTGTTATGAATGCTTTTAAAAAGCCTACCAGCAATTGCACGAGAAGTAAAGGCCACACACATTAATTAGATTAATTAAGGTCTACTTCAAGTCCCGCCGCAGAGCTGTTATAGCCACTAAGCAAATCAGCAGAAAAGAACAATACATGGTTACTTCTCCTATCAGGCATTATAATGTTTTCTTTTAAAAACAGGTACATTTTTTAAAAAAGCAAGACCCTTCCTAACATATAAATAAAAAACAAGCACCAGCATTTCTGGCTGAGGCTCATGTTCATCAGATAGCTACTTTCTAAAGAGCTTAAAAAAATTTATCCTCTGACAGAGTGAATGATGGGTAACATTATCCAGCATACTGCTTATCAAAGGGCTTCTTTTACATGACACGAACTGTATTCTTGAAGGTATTGTGGGATTTTGTTTATATTAGATGGTTTTATCTCTCTCATGGAATACAGACAATAAAGATCTTGCCTTAACAAAGCATTTTGTGGTGCTCTTCATTTCCCTTCATCTTGTATCTACAACAGGGAGGTTAGGGCTTTGGGGCTTCACTGACTGCTATCAGTGCAAAGTGCAATCTTCAGAGCAATCTTTTCTAGTTATGTGATCACAGATTACAAGGGAGTAACAAAAAGCAGAAAGTTTAGAAGACAATGGCAATAACGACACAATTTTTTGTGCAAGACAAACTTTAAACCTAGATTAATAATATTCAGCAAGAGCAATTTTAAAAACTGTGTAAGAACAAATAAAACTCCTTCACATAACCACAGACTACACATGGAAAACTGTTATAAAGTGACTAAGCTAGTTTACTAAAAGTAAATCATACAGCTCTTGCATTAGTAATAAACAAAAGAACTAGCAAAATACAGTTTAAACACTGAGTTTTACAAAAGTTGTTATTCATGACACATTAACATGGATCTTTAATCTGACGTAACTAATTACCACTCCCTTTAAAAAGAGTCCATTTAAGAGTTTAACCCTAAGAAACTGGCATTATTAAACCAGCGTCTGAGAAACACAACAGCTTTTCACTGTTTCTGCAGTTCACTAGTACAAGCCATCCTGCTGTTCTTTCAACGCAACAATCCTTCAGTTTCTTTGCATTATTTGGTTACCTAAGTTCTATATACTTGTGAACTAACGAAGCTTAGTCATTAAATGATTCCATGAAACCCACACCAGCACAGGAAGCCTACAGTTGTAATCAAGTATAGTATCACTCACCCCATATTGGCAAGTCATCAATATACATCTGGTACCAATAGTGATTTTTGATAGCATACACAAATGCATCTCTTCTTCCTTTGTCCAAGTCAATTTCACAGTAAGTAGTCTGCATTACATCCTCTGTAAAAAAAAATACAGCACAGTTAACGATTTATTAATGAGCTGGCTCAAAGGAAGGCAAAGCAAGCAAATGGAGGACCGGACATCACTGGAGTCTTTAACCCTTCTTGGCTATCCTCGAGTAGGTAACAAAGAAGGACATTTAAAAAGGAACCATTAAAGCAATTACATGACTGTTTTTGTAATTCTACCCTTCCACATGTAGAAGCTTCATACTGACTGGATAAGGAAAGGTTTCAAGGTATCCTTTTGCTACTTCACCTACACTAACTTAAGATCCACAAGCTGGTGGCAGCTTTGCCTGGACAGACCATGAGACCTCTTTTACTTTTAAGAAGTGGTATGAAGTTATTAGCAAATACCTAACACGATGTATGACGTTATCTCCCCATTTTAGGATAATCAGTCTCACTGACTAGAAATACCATTTGTGAAAACTAAAACTTTTTAAAGTTCTCATCAATTTTCAATAAACTACTATAAAGGAAGAAACAAAGCAATCAGGTGAAAAAGGGGCAGAAGACAAAATTAGGAATAACACAAAGAATGCACAAGAGACTCCATATGGAAATAAATTAAATCCACCTCTTCGAGCCAGAAATCTGTTTTCCCCGCATCTACAATTCATAATTAATGCGGTTAGCAGTCATTCTATCACATCTCAATTTCCCCACTAATGTTTCCTTTTTAAGTGAAAAAAGACAAAAGAGCTCATATTTACAATAATTCAGACAGCAATAGATTTAGATACAATCCCTCCATCTGCTTCTTAGCAAATGTTTTTAAGTGAAACAAACCAAATGCATGTAATTTCAGCTCCCTTTTCTTTTTGTTCTCACTGGACCATTTCTAGTAGATAAAATTAATTACTGCCTTGAGTACAGCTGTAATCTGTATCAAAATCCAGCTTACTTTCTCCTATATGCTAACTGCAATATAAAACAGAAAAGAAAATCAAATCACTTGCACAGAAAAAGCACCAGTATTTCCAACATGAAACATTATTTCTCAGATAAAGAGAAAAATGAAAACATACACAGTATGTCTGGTCAGGCAAAACTGAAGTAAAGCCAGGTGAAGCAAGACAGTAAGAAAACAACCAACAGCAGTCCTGCATAGTTGCAGTGATTTCCTACAGCCCTTCAGAAAATAGTGCCCTCGTTTATTCTGGAATGGATGCATCTCTTCCTCCTATTTTCAGTATTTCCTATTTTTGTTCTTTTTTTTTTTCCTCTCACTCTTCCCACAAACCCCCATCCCCCCCAAGACCTCACAAATGCACTCCAAGCTTAATTTTTTCACTGAAATAAAAGTACAGTTTTTTTAGACAATTAAACTTTGCTGAGGGAAAAACAGAGAATAACAAAACCATTCAAGCCCACAAGCGTCCCAACACGACTGTTAGACCACAGACTGTATTTTCAGGACCTGTACTCGTACATTCAGGAGACAGAGGCCATTAAAGTTGGCACTACAGCTGAAACACAGATTTACAAATCCAGGCCTGAGTTTGCATTTATACTCCTACTGAGCTGGATCCTATATTTTTTGGATGATCTTCCTCAAAAAAAAAAAAGTCCCTTTGCTTGGCATTTTTTTACTTTTAACAGATTTTTTGAGTCATCTTGACATTAATTAAAAGAAAAAAAATTCAATCCCTATCTTCTGAATTTGTTGCAAAAGTAGGATTAATTCTTTCAGAAATACTTGGTACTTTACTGTCAGTCTCTAGCAGTTTCATAGTAATCTCAAATAAAGGATAACACCTTTCTAATGTTAAATTTTTTAATTCATAAAGGATTGTTCATGACTTGAGAAGTCAAATCAAAATATACTGTGAATTGAAATAAAGGTAAAAGAGAAACTGGTGGAGGCTCTCAAATGAAGCATTACCCAGTGCTGGAGCATGAAAGCCTGATCTTACGTGGAGGCCAGACTGGTTTTAGGTGCCTCTTCTCCTGACTGGTTCACCCATACACACAGCACTACCAGCATAAGTGAGGGCAGCATGGGGTTAGGTGCAACTGCTACTAGCAAAATAAAAATCACAGGAACTTCAAGTCCTCTTTTTAGAGACCTGTCCATTTTATAGACTGAACACAGAAGCCTTTGTTTTCAGTTATTAACCAAGGCAAATATGGTATTAGATGGCAATCAAATACCAAGCTACTCCATGGGCTTTCAGATCCCTGGAATTCTCCGCTTTTCAGTTAGAAATAAACAAAAAAAAAGGCACTCTGTATCTAAATCTTTCAGATGCAAACGGTGGCTTTTACTGCTGTTCAAACAAAACAAAAAAACCCTTTAAAATATCATTTTAAGTGAAATGACTGCATTAACATCCAACCAGGATGCAGACATCAGCGTGCCACCAAAAATCTGTTTTTATCCATATTTATAGATTTTACTCACAGTATTCAGAATACCAAAAGATACCAGAGATATTACAAACAACTGTGGATTAACTACTTTACAAACTACTCCAGCACAAACTACTCCAGCACACATACACAAATCCCCAGCAGAATCATTAGAAACTACCTCATTCAATTCTTGCAAAACATAGTATGACTTTATATATGGTATATGATTTCATCCGCAGCCATAGCTTATAGTACACTTCCTCTCACCTCCTCTAAAAAAGATGAATGAAAGCAAAGGAATGAAGACAAGTGCTTCTTTCTCCAGTCACTGAGAATACTGAAGCTGTCATTTATTTACAGGAAATGATAAGGCTAAGCTGAAATCCACTGTGTTAAATGGTTAAATAGAAGTGGCTTAGAACAGCATTCAGTACCTGGGGAAATTGAAGTCTACTTCATTACTTCACCAGATGTCTTGTGTATGTTAGATAGCTCTTGCCCAAGTTATGGTTGTGTGTGCATCCAAGAGGTGTGTAGAATTAGAGTTATGTTTTGTGCTGTGTTTACATCAGGGATGCTTAACAGATAACATCTACTATGTATTAAAGCTTCAGTAATGTCAACAGCACATTAAGCAAATTTTAAAACAGTATGAAAGCAAAACTCATTACAAAAGTAGGTGCAGTTATGCCAGACTTAAAATTTCCTATGGACAGATCAATTGGGTTTTACTCAAATATATAAACCACATAAAACCCCATTATATCCAACCATCTTCTAGTATAACACTGAATATCCCGAATAGCTGTTGTATTTTCTAGAGGCATTGTAAAAGGAAGTCTTGGGCAAGGAGTTCTCAATAGGCAGTATGGTCACCTAGCAATATTTCTAAATTAGCAAAAACTCAAAGATGTTAAAAAAATCCTTTTCCCCTTTAAATCAATCTTCTCTACTTGTTATTGTATGCCAATACCAAAAGTTAATTTTCTAATTGAAGTTACTATAATCCAAGGTTCAAAAACTTTAATAATTCACTAGGTCTCAGGTGTAATGTAGAAGATGTCAGAATGCTTGAATAAAGAACTTGACATATTACATAAAAAGCATTATTACTCTGGGCTTAGCCTGACAAGCAAAGTGTATATTAATAACTCAGTTACTTTCTTCATAAAGATATTTACACAGATTTGAGACCTGTGATACAAGAACACCGTTCATATTTGCAACAGAAGGGAAACCCAGCTATCTTGTATGGTTGCACTTATCCTTTCACATTACACCTTTTCAAATACAAAAAGAAACACTACTTAATGGATTCTTGAATACACTGTAGATTTGCCCCACTACAAGCATTCAAGTGCAAACCTGCATTTTCAGAATACATTTCTGCAGAGCCACAGTTTTCTTAGTCTATTTCAAAATCACAGGCAAGGTCCACTGACTGAACTGACAGTTTTATTTAGGTTAGTAAATAGCAGCTGCAGCCTAAATACTTCTTCCAATATGATGAACACAAAGTTTCACACTCAGCTGCTACTGCTGTTTAGTTAAACTATGTTGAAAACTTTATTTTATTGCATTCTTACTACTCTAATTTAAAGAGGAAAAATACCAATAGTAGTTAGAATTGCCCTAATCCCAAACACACATGAGGAAAAAACATGATTACCTGTTAATTCAGAGCTTGGATCCAATTCACATACCCACAAAGAAAACATCTACAAGTCTTTCAGACAGTAACATGAAGATTTTGAAAAGCAGGCCCCTGTGGTTAGGTATTTACATGCATAGTCGAGCACCTAAATGGTTACTGAAAGTTACTTAAGAAGGTCCTAATTATTTCAGCTGTAGATGTTATATACTCCATATTCCTTGAATCTTTTTCTTAAGAACATATGAATCTACTGGTGCCAAAACATAATCTTTTGTCTATTAAACAGAACAAAAGAAAGAGAGGGAAGAAAAAAAATAAAAACAAACGAACAAAAGAAACTACAACCCACCACAGACGGACAAAACCCCCTACCAAACCACAAATCACCAAATACTCTGTTTCAGTTTCACTGCAGTAATTTCTAAACTACTGGTGAAGAGACAGGAGCATGGATCAATTACAACCAGATAATATCTATTCATTAAAAAACCAATAAAAATCCATTTTACTGATATAATCATTATAATTATTAAACAAAACCACAAAACCAACAACCAAAAAAGAAACAAACAAAAAGGTTAACACTACTTCAGCCAAGAATAAGATCTGCCATTAACAAGTCATCATAAAATGAGCTACCACCACTTTTCAACAACCAAACTGGGTAACAATTGTTAAACAAATCGTAAATTTTAAGGGCTTGTCTATGAAATTTATATTTTCCTATATGCATTTGATATAAGTGGTACTGGGTTTATGACAGTTTTTAAGACTGTAAAAAATGAATCTCAGATTCCAATCTTTTTACATAATTTTATATTAAGTAAATAATAATAACTACTGCTACAATTACTTTATACTTGTTACTATGAAATTGGGTGAGGGACATTTGAATACTTTTAATAGCATATTAAAGATAGTAAGATAGACTTGACTTCCATTCAGATTTCACTTCATGGTTCCAACACTAGAAATACTAAAGCATCTCTTGATACAGATGCTGCTGGATGCCAGTTAACAGCAAAGAGATTATTGTCTTCCTTTTTTATCCAGAGAACACAGATTGCAATGGAAAAATCTAGAAGCACACACAGACAGCTTCCTAGGTCATGTACACAGACTTAGTCATTAATCAGCTACCATGTACCATATGCTTTATAGAAAATAACTGAGGTGCAGCCACTTTGGTTAGGAGTTAAATTCACTGCAGGTCCAACAGAGATTATCAATCTGCCCAGAGTACTGATGTGTTAATAATAAATACATTTTAAAAAAGCAACAAAGGGCATGCATGAAGAGGAATTCCCCACCAGCACATCAATCACCTATAATCACAAGCCATGTTCTGATTCTTCTCAAATCTCTACTCTTCCCTACCTATTCAAAGCCTCCCCTGAACTACATAACACCAAGTCTGTGGAAGAACAAGCCCTGATACAGCAACTACATACCTTGTATACACCGGTAAAGCAATTAGAGGTACAAAAAGGCGTCTAAAAAAACTAGCACGAATGGAAGACCAGACCTTAAATACTGAAGAAATCACACTGAAAAACAATCACAAGGTATGAAAAGCACAGCACTCTTCCAACATTCTAATCTGTGTTACTCTGGGATGATTTTGGCTCCCTGCAATTCGGAATTCCAAAAGACTTAACCAAATTGGAATGGTATCAATTTCTACGTATTGAGGAGCTGGAGGTTCAGTATTATCCAAGTTGTACTTCTTTTAAAAAAAAAACACAGATATTAAGTATCTTTTTTAATTGTTAAAGAATTAAGAAAACAAACTCGTTAAGCTCTCCATTATTAGAGTATTTTACAGAAGTTTTAGAGACTGTATTCAAGAAGAACTGATCTGTCCAATGCTCTAGTTCCGCATATTTCCCTCAGAAACGACAAAGCTAAACTACATCTGACTACAGACTACACAGTGGTCACAGAGGAGACAAAAGAGAAACTGAAAGTTTCACCTATCTCATTTGTTATTTCAAGAAAAAAGATTATTAGCACATTTTATAAATCTAAGACAACCCGACTACTGCATGTACTTCTGGAACAACAGAGGACCCCTAAAGCAGAAAACGCTTCAAGCATTTCAGCCAGTTTCTGATGTTCAGCCAGTTCACTTCCTTCCCCTGATATCAACTCAACATTTTCACTACAAAAACAGATTACTAAATTAGTACATCCAGGTCAATAAAGGAAAGGGCAGGTCCAAGACTGAAGCGACCAAAAGTGAGCTACAGAACAGCACAACCTGCTCAGTACTTCCAGACACAAAATTAAAAGACTTGATCTAGCAAAAGTTTGATATCGTAAAGGAATAAAATAACCATGGATAATCTTCAGGAAATAAATCTGGGAATAGTATACTTCAAAACAGTAAACTAACTCACAAACCTTCAAGTCTTTTCAGTTTGGTGCTGCGCCTAGAGAGCACAGTTGTCACTGGAATAACACAAGCTCTTTTAAAAAATAGGGCAATTAAAGTAAGTAAAGCTTACACATGTAACTGGCCGTAAAATATATGCTTATCATATTCTTACAACAGAAGTTTTATTTAATCTTCACAGACATGTTGAATTGCTGCCAGTTGCCTTGTCCTTTCCATTTTGCATTTCTGAGCATATTGTATGAGCTTGGAAAGGAAAACTATTTCTCCCATCTTGAGTAAAATTTTCAGCAGGCTACAAGTCTTGCAAACCAGTAATAGGACTGTTTTCCAGTGCCTGCATAGGTACAGTTCCTTTCTTAAAAGGAAATATTCAGCTCCAGATTTCTCTAATGCAGAGATGCTACCCCCTATGCAACTTACAAAATTATGAAGAATTCATGGTTTTAACAAGCTTCTAATATTTTATTCTACTTAACCTACTTATAAAAAAACATCATATGGCAAATGTCCGGTTTCAGATAAAACTTTCCTAACGTACAGAAACTAAGTCCCATGATTGCAAATCCTCAGACAAGAGATACGATGCTTAAGCTTGACAGTTAAGCACTGGTGATGCAATGAACTGTACCTCTCTAGGGAAAAAAAAAAGATGCATATACACAGAAACTCAAACTGGATTAAACACAGAAATGCTAAAACCCAATACAGAAAAAAAGACTGTTATTATTTGGCACCCAGAGACCTAAAATGACTGGGTGCCAAAGAATACACACAGAGAAATCATGCAATAGAAGAGTCTACACCTAACACCAAGAAAGGTATTTGCAAAAGTAGCTAAATGTCATCTCAATAACAGTATGGAAAGAGGGAGAAGAAACAACACAAAAAGAAAAAAAAAAAAAGCCAAACAGATTAGCTCCAGCCTGACAGGCATATAGAATCATGGAATAGTTAGCGTTGGAAAGGACCTTAAGATCATCTAGTTCCAACACCCCTGCCATGGGCAGGGACACCTCATATTAAACCATGTCGCCCAAAGCTATGTCCAACCTGGCCTTGAACACTGCCAGGGATGGAGCATTCACAGCTTCCTTGGGCAACCCATTCCAGTGCCTCACCACCCTCACAGTAAAGAATTTCTTCCTTATATCTAATCTAAACTTTCCCTGTTTAAGTTTTAACCAATTATCCCTAGTCCTAGCACTACAGTCCCCAAGGAAGAGTGCCTCCCTCCTCAGCATCCCTATAGCCCCCCTTCAAATACTATGAGGTCTCCATGCAGCCTTCTCTTCCCCAGGCTGAACAGCCCCAACCTTCTCAACCTATCTTCATACAGGAGGTGCTCCAGTCCCCTGATTATCCTCATGGCCCTCCTCTGGACTTGTTCCAACAGTTCCATGTCCTTTTTATGTTGAGGACACCAGAACTGCACACAATACTCCAAGTGAGGTCTCACAAGTGCAGAGTAGAGGGGCAAGATCACCTCCTTTGACCTGCTGATCATGCTCCTTTTGATGTAGTCCAAGATACAGCTGGCTTTCTGGGCTGTGAGCCAGACTGAAACCAGCTCATGTTAAGTTTCTCATCGCCCAGCACTACCAAGTCCTTCTATGCAGGGCTGATCTGAATCTATTCTCTGCCCAACCTACAGCTGTGCCTGGGATTGCTCCAACCCTGCTGTAGGACCTTGCACTTGGCATGGTTAAACTTCTTAAGGTTGGCAGCAGCCCAACTCACAAGTGTGTCAAGCTCCCTCTGGATGGCATTCCTTCTCTCCAGCGTATCAACCGGACCACCCAGCTTGGTGTCATTGACAAACTTGCTGAGGGCGCACTCAATCCCACTGTCCATGTCACTGACAAAGATGTGGAACAAGACCGGTCCTAACACTGATCTCTGAGGGACACCACTCATTACTGGTCTCCAGCCAGACATCAAGCCATTGACTACAACTTTTTGCATGCACCCATCCAGACAGTTCTTTATCCACCCAGTGGTCCACCCATCAAATTGATATCTCTCCAACTTAGAGACAAGGATGTCATGGGGGACAGTGTCAAATGCTCTGCACAAGTCCAGGTAGAAAACGTCAAATGCTCTACCCCTGTCCATCAGTTCTGTAGCCACATCACAGAAGGCCACCAAATTGGTCAGGCAGGATTTCCCTTAGTGAAGCCATGCTGGCTGTCACCAACCACCTTGCTGTTTTTCATATGCCTTAGCATGGCTTCCAGGAGAATCTGCTCCAAGATTTTGCCAGGCACAGAGGTGAGACTGACTGGTCTGTAGTTCCCTGGGTCATCCATTTTCCCCTTCTTGAAAATGGGTTATATTTGTCTTTTTCCAGTCATTGGGAACTTCACCTGACTGCCACCATTTTTTAAATATGATGGACAGTGGCTTAGCAACTTCATTCTCCAGCTCCTTCAGGACCCACAGATGGATTTCATCAGGTCCCATGGCCTTGTGTACATTCAAGTTCTTAAGATGGTCTCAAACCAGATCCTCTCCTACAGTGGGCCCAAGGTCTTCATTCTCACAGTCCCTGCATCTGCCTTCCAAGACTTGGGTGATGTGGTTAGAGCATTTGCCAGTGAATACTGAGGCAAAGAAGTTATTAAGAGCCTCAGCCTTCTTCAAATGCAGGCATATGATGAGTTAGAGCCAATAATATATAGGTATCTCTTAATGGTGTTTTACATTAGACAGTAACCAGAAGGATACAATAATTAACTTTGTGTTAAGGTAGAACTTTGAGGTGTTGAACCCTTGCTACTCCTTTCCAACTGCATGTTCAGAATTGCTAAACCAGAATAATTTCAGTAGATATACTTTTAATCATTCATATACAGAAACCTTAGTTTCACTTTATAAAATGTCATCAGTTACCTGAGAAGCACGTATCTGCTGCAAGCATCTTCTTTAAAGGCCACACAGATGAAAACTACTGTAAACTGAAAAGTCAGTAGTAGCAGGCAACCTCATAGGGTGGTTCAAGCAACAATATAAAATACACTTGGTTCCTAGTATCAACAAACTTTCAGTTCTAGTTCAAAAATGAAGTTTTAAGGGTTTGTGATTTTTTTAAGAGACTACATGCACTTTCAATTGCTTACCTTTAAATTTGATGTCAAGACCACTAAACTCCAATTCAACTCCTTGCAGTGCTTCTCCTAAGGTTTCGTGGTAATGGCTGATACTTTTTTTTGATCCCACACAGAAAGGAAGGGAGAAGTATTTGTATGTTTCTTGGCGATTATGGTAGGGTCCTACTGTATTCATCCATAAAACAACTTCCTCTTTATCTTGGTACTGAAAGACAAAGTTATTGAGTTAGATGACAAGCTCAGCAGAATAAAAATATTCAAGAAACTCTCACATTCATATTAACTAGCAAAGCAGGACTGTTCAATCACAGGCAACAGCTATATTTAAAGACAGTTGTGCATTTTTGTATTTCAGGTGGCAGGGATTCTAGGAAAAGATTTTCAGTCTGCTTTCCTACAAAAACAAAGCCGAGATAACTGTATAGTTTATTAGAGGCTATCCCTGAAGTACCAGAAGAGAGGGATCCATACAGATTTAACAGAGACAAATGATACAGTGAGCAGAAGTGGAGAAAAGCATGAGTTTCAAAATAAAACAGCTTTTACAAATTCTGTGGAAACTCACACCAGTTAAAAGCAGAACCCTGCCTATCTCCACCAAAAGAAACAAAATATCAAACTAAAACCTTGTTAAACAAGATCTTAGAAAATAAATCAGGCAATCTACCCATGGTGTCAGGTATACTGTATTTTCCTAAAATGCAGCTCCTCTTGATTTTTATAATTGTACAAATTACATTTAAAATTCCCAGAAGAGCAGAATGTCTCACAAGAAGCACTAAAATGAAACCGTCACATACCTACAAGGGACAAAACACTCAGACAGAAGGACTATTCTGATGTATGTCCAACACTCTCACAGTGGAAAAAAAAGCCCAACAAAACAGAACAGCAAGGAGTCTGGCAGCTGCCATGAAATTCTTTCTGGGAACACCCACCTTTCACTCTCCACAGCTACTGTTAGCTAGGAAAACTTATTCTTTGGCTAGGAGCCAGTAATCTTTTTCAAGCCCTTATAACTTTTCAACAACAAAAAAGTCCTTAAAGCCACTAATTTATCAGTACTCGAATACTGCATGAATTCACGAGATTTAAGTGGTTTGAAATCACTATTTGCGCTGTATCTGACGACATCTGGATGAGGTATCAGGTTTGCTGGTTACTACAACGCTTCCCTCACAACATACTTTCTTCACCTACCTAATTTCAACAGATTAGGAGGGACAGTGATCTAACTTTTAAGACAGAAAACACTTATTAATAACAGTACACACCTGCAAGTACAATGACCATATAAATCCTGACTTATTCTTTTCTTAACTGCAGAAGTATAAAGTACTATTTTAGGACCAATACATGTACACAGAACACACTGGAGAGGAAAGTCAAATGTCAACTAGCCATAATTATTTCATAGCACACAGCTGAAATAATGAATACAGTTTTGCACCTCCCTTTTTAACAAATGAACAAAGGTTCTTCAACTCCATTTATTCTGAATTACCACAGTCATACCGACAGGTTAGCTCACAAATAATTAGCTACATCTGGTATGCAATGAACTCTTCAGATGAGGTGTTTAAAAGTTAAATTGAAGGATTTAAACAAACATGCTTCAGGAAATAATTTAATTTCTCTACACTGAAGCATCATCTCAATTACAAGCATAGTCTTTTTTGTTACAAAGGTGCACAAGGGTAATTCCAGCCCCTTACATGAGCCCTCTCCAACAAGAAACTTTGAATATCTTACTAATTTCATTCTGAGCTGTAGCAGAAATCAAACAAAGCTTCACAAACCTGCCTGTTCGCAGAGCACACTCTGAAACATTTCTGATGGGTACAGAATGTCACAGAATGGCGAGGACTGGAAAGACCTTAAAATTACCTAATTCCACCCCTCCTGCCATGGCCAGGGATGCCTCACACCAGACCATGTCGCTCAAGGCTCTGTCCAGCCTAGCCTCAAACACTGCCAGGGATGGAGTATTCGCCACTTCTTTGGGCGACCTGTTCCAGTGCCTCACCACCCTCCCAATACAGAACTTTTTCCTTATACCTAATCTAAACTTCCCCTGTTTAAGTTTAAACCCATTATCTCTTCTCCTATTGCTACAGTCCCTGATGAAGCGTCCCTCTC
This sequence comes from Melopsittacus undulatus, assembly GCF_012275295.1. NCBI lineage: Eukaryota > Metazoa > Chordata > Aves > Psittaciformes > Psittaculidae > Melopsittacus > Melopsittacus undulatus. Next base: position 90,808,657 of record NC_047530.1, read on the forward strand.
AGGTATCCTTGTAGGCCTGCTTCAGATGCCAGAAGTCTGCTATGAGGTCTCCATACCATCAACGATGAAATGCCAATGAAGAAAGAAAGAGAAAACAACACAGAAAGTAGACATTCCTCCTCTAGACCAGCACCCAGAAAGGTTATACCAGTACAGCACAGCTGTCGAACTTCAAAGAAAGTTGGGAATGAAGAATGAAAGATCACAGTTCCAGCTCCCTCAGCAGCAGAAAAAGTGGAAACACCACGACAATACCACCTCTAGCTCTTGCCAACGTAACAAGGGACAAATTGGTCCTGTCTGTTATACCTTAGCACATCTTCTGTTTCTTTCCCTAACAGCTGCAGAACATATTTTCAGCTGTGTCTCAAAACGGTCTTAACTTGTCAAGAGCCTACTTCAGCATTACTCCTTGCAATGCAACAGCTTACAGAACTGAGCTATCTCTGTCCAACCTTCAGTAACAGAATATGACAACATCATTAGGTCTGTGAATTCATCTTTGTCAGTGCCTGAATAAAGCAAAGCCTGAACACTGCTTTAATTAGCTTCTGGTTGCCAACCTGCTTCATACTGAGCTGGGACCTCTCTATTTTTGGAATTATACCAGATCATCTTCAAGTGAAAAACACCAACTTCTTTAGAATATATTATTCAAAAATCTTGTTACGTTTTCTGATCTACATTGTAATTACAACATCTGCAGTAATAAATTGGGTCTGTGTTTGTCTCTTATCTGCAGGATGCTTAGCCCTCCTTCAGGGCCTCCAGGCTTTTCCCACAATGACTCCAAGATGCCATCAGTCTCCTCTGGAGACATAAGGGGTCAGTACGCAAAGAATACAGCCTACATTTATTACTTCTCCCTTTCTTAAAAGCATCCCAGAATACTCTAAGAGAAATCTGTTCAGGGCTGCAACATAAATTATCACAGCACCTCAGCCATCCGCAGCTATACCTCACTCACTATCAGCAAGTTCCTAGTCACAGCAATTTGCAGTCCATCAGCTGCTCCCAGTGCCCTCACAAAATTAAGAGGTCTGTAGCAAGAAACCCAGATTAAGCAACTTAATTCAGCAGCCTGAATTTCAGAGGGGAGGAGAGGGTGTCTAGCAGAATCTCAGATTTTCCTATTCCTATATTTGTCCTATATATGTCCTGGGTTCAGCAGCAGCAGTCATTTTTCTGTCTTAGTAGCTGGTGCAGTGCTGTTTTTGACTCACAGCTGGAGAACAATGCTGATAACACCAATGTTTTTAGTTGTTGCTCAGTAATGTTTACTTTGACCAAGGACTTTCTGAGTCTCATGCTCTGCCAGGGAGGAGGGGAAGCCGGGAGGAAGCAGAGGCAGGACATCTGACCCAAACTAGCCAAAGGGGTATTCCATACCACAGCACATCATGCCCACTATATAAACTGGGGGCAGTTACCTGGAAGGCTATCACTGCTCGGGTCGGGCTGGATATTGGTCAGCGGGTGGTGAGCAGTTGTATTCTCTTCTCTTGTTATTTCCCTTATCATTATTATTACTGGTGGTAGCAGCAGTGATTTGTGTTATACCTTAGTTACTGGACTGCTCTTATCTCAACCTGTGGGAGTTACATTCTTTTGATTCTCCTCTCCATCCCTCCAGGAGGGTTGGGGGGGAAGGGTGGGGAGTGAGTGAGCAGCTGCGTGGTTCTGGGTTGCTGGCTGGGCTTAAACTATGACAGTTGGGTTTTGCTCATTACCTGCTGTAAAGATGATCCTTCACATTTGAATATACTGCTGTCATGACATATCTCATCCTACCCTACTGGTAGGGTAATTTGGTGGCAAGAACTCGGGGCTATCAAAAGGTTCATGTTTGTGGTGGTATTACTGCCTTCACAATATCAGAACACCTACAATAAAGAACAGTGTTGACACACAGGAAAATAATTCTTATTTAGACAAGACAAAGAACAAGCATATCTTGTAAGACTGTTTTGTCACCTCTCTAAAAGGACTTCTAGGTTCAGAGAAGGCAAACAAATATGCAAAAATGTCACATTACGAGAGAGGCAACATAAAATACACTGCTAAATAAAGCCCTGGTCACAAGGGGAGCCACAGCACTCAGGTACACTCTAGCAGTGCCAGTCAAGTACTGGTCAGCACATTCATTGTCCGTCTTGCAGTACTTTCAAATTCTGTCATATTCCTTTTTTATCTTCCTTCAGCACAAGGGCAGTGAGACACCAGAGTAGGTTGCCCAGAGAAGTTATGGATGCCCCATCCCTGGAAGTGTTCAAGGTAGGTTGGATTGGGAAAGGATGGAACTAGATGATGTTTAGTTTCTTCCAACCCAAACCATTCTATGATATGGGGAATCTGCAAACCATGGAGAACTCGGAATAGTTAAAAACAGGAAGAAAATTCCAGCTCTGTAGCTCCACCTTGCATTCCTGGCAGAAAGAACATACAGAAGAAACTATTCTCATTTCATCAGGGACTGATCAGCTTTAGACACACTGGGCAAAATAACGAAACCAAAGAACCCTGAATTCTTGTTTTTACAATTCTGATATTGGCTGATGAGCAACTGTTCAACTGTATCCTTTGAGTTCTGAATGTGACAGAGCAAATCAAAATCCTATTGCCTTCTGTTACCCTTAGTAGGCAAGTCAGCAATAACTCACAGTCACAACCAACAGAGTAAGACGGTGTGAAGAGTCCAATGGCCTTTTTCAGAAATCGCTATATAATGACAGAAAACTTGCATAACCAGTTGCAAGTGTGATTGTTTCCTTATCTTCTGCTAGATCAGCAGCAAACAAAATACTTCTGATTCATTGAGATTGTACCAGATCCCAGAACATGAGAACTCACTGTCAAAACAGGGAGGGAACAAACAAGAGAGGAATTCAACTACAAAGTGCAAGAACATCCACATCATGTGCTCAAAAAGTTAGTTAAAATTATCAAGAACAGCTGTCATGGTAAGAGATGTAAATAAATATTTCCTGCTCTCTACACATAAGAGTCCTCAGCCACTACCTGACCCATCACTGCCATAGTTCTTAAACATATTCCTATTACAGCTGTATCTAAACTACTGAGGCTTGCAACACAGCAAGTATTAATGTCAAACAGTAAAATAATCTGAAGTAAAATTTATGATCTGGAGAGTTGACTATAGATAATTTTAGTGACATAAATCTAATATCTACAGTTACACTTATGTGTCAACGCAATCTCACCTTCATCCCTTCAGAAAAGAAGGGCCAAACATCTTCCTAACATGAAGGACTGACTTTGATATACAAACTACTGCTATTTCAGAAATTATTTTTACTTTTCTTCATTCTCCTTCCTAACTTGTTTACAGAGAAGTAGATGGTGGAAAGGCAGCTTTTCACATGCCAGAATATGGCCACAGGTATCAGACTGGATGAAGCCTTGGGTGATATGGTTTAGTGTGAGGTGTCCCTGACAATGGCAGGGGGGTTGGAACTAGATGATCTTAAGGTCCTTTCCAACCCTAACTATTCTATGATTCTATTAAGAACATAGTAACTGATAAAGCAAAAAAGATCAACAAATAAGATGCTGCAATCTCTACCCTGGTATACCTGAGCAAACTCATCTGGTTCTGGTTCATGTGAAGGAACTATATACTGCATGTAGCTCAGAGAGACAGGCATTTAACAACTTGGTAACGGTGCCAGAATTCAGAGTTCACTACTTCCAAATATGAGAGAAGACTACAAAAAACAATTTGAAATACCTTTTACTTGCTGTAATTTATGAAAAATGTAGTACTTAGCAAATCTGACTTTGCATCTTTCTGCACTAAGCTTGGTATCAGCTCAGTAATTTCAGTAACTATATGGAGTATATAATGATCTACTTGAACTATGCAAAATCACAGGGTAGTCTTAACAAGTCTCAGCATCAACACAAGTTACCTACCACTTGCTGGTACAATCTGAGTAATGTGAGGTAAACCTTCAGACACTTTTTCCTGTAAATGACAGCCAGTTGGTGGAGGACCAATCTGCACCTCAAGTGTAACCACATATCAGCTACAACCCTCATGGCAGCTGGGGACCTCTGTTCCAAAGCAGCACAACATGTTCATACTATCTGTTCAGAGCACTGGGCTAGAGAGATGTGCAAGTGCAAGCTAAAATCATGTTAAACCCATCTATACCAGTAACAAGGCAACACAACCATTCTAGTCCTCTGCAGAATATTAAGCTGGTATGAAGTTTCTGCAGTTTGACCTGGTATTTATGGACTTCTTCCATGACAATACAACTACTGGTTTAATACAAAGACAATTTCCCCATATCCTTAAGGTTTAAAAACCATTCAAACTGATTCCAACCTCATGAAGTTTAACCATGACAAGTGCAAGGTCCTGCAGCAGGGTCGGAGCAAACCCAGGCACAGCTTGTGGGGTGGGCAGAGAAGAGATTCAGAGCAGCCCTCCAGAAAGGGACTTGGGGGTGTTGGTCAATAAGAAACTTAACATGAGCTGGCTTCAGTGTGTGCTCACAGCCCAGAAAGCCAACCGTATCCTGGGCTGCATCAAAAAGAGCATGATCAGCAGGTCAAAGGAGGTGATCCTGCCCCTCTACTCTGCTCTCGTGAGACCTCACTTGGAGTATTGTGTGCAGTTCTGGTGTTCTCAACTTCAAAAGGACATGGAACTGTTAGAACAAGTCCAGAGGAGGCCACAAGGATGATGATGGGACTGCAGCACCTCCTGTATGAAGACAGGCTGAGAAAGTTGGGGCTGTTCAGCCTGGAGAAGAGAAGGCTGCATGGAGACCTTCCAGTATCTGAAGGGGGCCTATGGGGATGCTGGGGAGCAACTCTTCATTAGGGACTGCAGTGATAGCACAAGTGGGAACAGGTTAAAACTTAAACAGGGGAAGTTTAGACTGGATATAAGGAAGAAGATTTTTACTGTAAGGGTGGTGAGGCACTGGAAGGGGTTGCCCAGGGAAGCTGTGAATGCTCCATCCCCGGCAGTGTTCAAGGCCAGGTTGGACAGAACCTTAGTGTGAGGTGTCCCTGCCCATGGCAGGGGGGTTGGAACTAGTTGATCTTAAGGTCATTTCCAACCCTAACTATTCTATAATTTTATAGCAATACTGAGGCTATTTTCAACACAGTACATGAATCTTTCTTTTCTTTCACCCAACAGGGCACTCATGATGTGGAAAGCAACTCAGTATTTTTTGCACAACTGCAGAAATTAGCATGGTAGCCCTAGAAATAAACTATTTATTCTACAAAACAATTAAGGCTAAATTAAGGTAGAACATACAAAGCTGTAGAAAAGGATGAGACTAGAAGGTTGTGATAATCCTTTTTAAACTATGAAAACCCTTTGCAAAAAAATGTTGAAGGCCCAGAGAGGACTACAGCTACCAAATCTTAAATGGTGACTCAGCAAAATAAATTCAAATCAGGATAGCTTCTTTCAGAAAGTATGCCATTTTACTCCTTTTCTCAAGTTGAAGTCTGGAGGGAGGCTTTCTACAATACAGTTCCTTGAACACCAGCACACATCTTTCAAGGGGAAAAGAACCAACAGTATCTGTTACCAACAGAGCAAAGCTGCAGAAACTGGACAGGAAACAAGAGAGATAGCAAGTAAGACTCAATCAGTGGGTAATATCCCAGGCTTCTAGTCTCAGTACCTTACAGATACTCTGTCAAGCACTGTGACAACACTCGATGTTTGCAGCTCACACCCATAACCTATTAAATCGTGGATTTCAGCCCTGTGCTCTCCTTTGGATAAAACAGATTATTTCCAGTAACAGCTTTTCATTTCTCTCTGAATTGTAGCCTCACCAAACCATGGCTAGAACTACACTAGCAGGACAGTTTGAACTGTTGCAGAAGCAGTCAGTCCTTTTACTGCTACACTTCCCAGATGCACAAGGCTCCTCAGGTACGACTTGTCCTACTTCCATGATATTTATTTCACTTCTTCAAAATGGATCCACTAGAACTTCAAAAGGAATCAGGCTGCTCATCTACACACACACAATTTAGTATGCAAAGAGGTTCTTTAAATGCACCAAGATGTATTCTACAGTGTTTCTCTAACTGACAAGTTACAGATACTATACAAAAGTCATTATTTTAGTACATGCTTGTGGCTTTAACACACTTCATTAGACTAAAGTCAAACAAAAATGCTTTTCTCAGTCACTATCAATTAGGAATTTTGCTATGCAGTATAGGCTGGGTTTCATTTGTTTTTCAGTGTTTGTCATGTACTCTCATGCTTAGGAAGCACTGATAATTAAACTGAAGCAATGTTAAAATTAAAATGCTACCTACTGCCTAGACCATCTGCCCCAACAAAACCCCCAGCATAGATCAGAATAATTTTATGGTTTGCATATTTTATCAACTCCAACAAGTCTAGTAACAGAAGATATGAAAGGAGAAGCCATGCAGGAGCCCACCCACCCTGCTTCTGCAGCATCAGTATCTATTGCGGTAAGGCTACCAATATCTCAGCTATACTATCTCTTCCACAGGTAAAGGGGTAACTGTTAAACACTGGTGTAACTATCAGAATACAGGCGAAAATCAGATACATGACACACTCTGAAGCATGAAAACCAGTTAAAGAATCAGCAGACAAGTTTTCAGTTAGTTTCTGACACATTGTTCTGTTGTGGTCTGAAGTTATGGTGCCACACTGTCTTTTGACAATGAAGATTTTAAATGCTGTGTCAAATCCTAATTTCTCTTCACTTACTAATGATTTTAATTTTATTTTTACTACTCTTCCCCTAAGGAAATACATCTTAAAGGCTATTTCAAATTTAAGATAACGGATTTAGCTGTTGATCCAATGAAGCTATCCACCCCTAGAAATTCCAGAAATACTAGTACAGTCATAGAGCTTCATGTGGAGTCCTCTCACAGTTACCCTTTATAATATTTGCTTATGCAGTCCTACAGTTAAAAAGGACACACATAAAGCATCAACAGCCATTTATATTAACACAGAAATATGCATTATAGCACACATGTGTTATTTTATAAACATTGTATGCTATTATGTATTAAAGCAGCAGTAAATAAATTAACCTGCTAACACAGAGCATTAAACATTCAAGTCAGTGCTTCTAGATGTTCGGCACACTCGGTACAGATAAGGTCCCTCTACATCAGCAGTTAAAAGTAAACAGCAGCACGCCTTCACCCAGAAGCTGCACACTAAGGCAGTAACAAGCAAACAGCAGCACATAATGGTGCGGATTCCTACCAATAAGACTCAAGTCATAAAACTAGTGAAAATTTATATTTTGAAGTTACCAGAATCAGTATACTAGTATTTCCTCTCCACTTCCCTAAACGTGAGCAAAGCCTCCAAAATTTAACAAAGCACTTTGTTTATCAAAAGATTAACTTCCAACTGCAGTCATATTCAAAACTGAAATGCATTAAAATGCAGTATTTAAGGAACATTTCCTTCAGGTTTTTAATCTCAAAATCAGTGTACTATTACAAAACTTTGCTCATGCTCCATTCATGCTATTAACACTTCCACTCTCCTGAACAATATTCAAGTATCAAAATATCTAATCAAGAAGACAGCTTTCCAAAAAAAGGTAACTGTCTTCCTGCATCAACTATTCCTAACCTATCATGTGATGTTACTAAACCAGACACCACATGAATGAGAACACTAAACCAAGAGACAGAGAGCCTTGAAGAGTTCAGTAATTCAGACGAAAAAAATGACCAGCCTTCAAAAGGAATTCGTGATTTCTATTGGTGAATGTTTAGGTAATCATTCAGAAGATCTAAAAACCATCAGAATTCCCTTTTGAAGAGAGAGCTCAAAACCAAATAAATTCAATAACAGCTTTACAAAATCCTTTTCTCCCCAGAAGAGTACCAATATTAAATGAATAATTAGTAATTCCTCAAGCCAAACAGCCTTTAAAAATAAACACAGTGCTAAGCCAAAAACTACCTCATCTCAGCAGATACCAACACTGAAACAGTTCAGCAATAAAACTAAGACTTAAGCTAGTTCAAAGCATCTGTGCTCCTTGAAAGTCCTCAATGTTAGCTTAACTTTACCGTCATTAACTGCAGCACTGATAATTCCCATCGTTTAAAAAAAAATAAAAACAATCCTAAACAGCTTTCAAGTCTCACAAATACACAGAATTGGGCAACTAATTAATGATTGCTCACACAAACTACCAATGCTATTTATCTGTTTTATTAAAAGCATTTATTAAGCTTACTAAACCCCACCTAAAGAAAGGTATGTCAAGAAACCAAGCAACCATTAACCCACCAGGCTTCTCAGGAGCACGAAAGTTCTGACAGACACTGTTTAATCACGGACATACTCCAATCCACTCCACTTGCGAGGAAACAAGGATAGTTTTCAGAAAGGTCTAATGCCAAAAACACATCTCAAGCTCATCGCGGACTTCCCCCCTCCCACACCAAAAGCCACACGAAACAACACTCCGATGCAAAATCGTACACTGGTACTTCCTTCTTAGAGATTCTGTTCGGGTTACACTAGAAGCACTTCGGAACAGGTGAGCGCTCAAGCTACGTTTTTCGCACCCTTTCCCTCCGGGTTCATGCAGTGCCCGAAGCGGAGCGCTCCGCCCTGCCCTCACCCCGGGCCCACGCCACCCCCCGGCACCGGCTGTCACCCGGCACTGGCTCCCCTGCGGCGGGCAGCTCCGGATTGCACCGCTGTGCCGAAGCAAATACAAACACCCTCCCGAAAGGAACGGCCACTCCCGCAAAGCGCAACACCAACAGCCGGGCAGCCCTATTCAAACAACGCACAGGCACCTGCGGGGTTTTTATCTGCACCGGGAAAAGGCGGGACGCGCGCCTGCTATCTAAGCGGCACCGCGCCCGGCCAACACACGGATGTCCGAACCGGATCACGAACCTCTGGTAGCGCTTCCCCGAGAGTCCCGCTCACACCGAGTGAGAAAGAACATAGCCCACACCTGCCCCGCGCTGCCAACACAATCCACAGAGCGAGGAAGACAAGAAGAAAGCTCCGCTGGGCGGGACCACCCGCCAGGGCCGCCGCCCGCCCGCTCACCCCCACCCCAAGCGGCGGCCCGTCACTCCCTGCTCCGCCCGCCGGCCGGGCCGCACTCCCCAGGCCGCTGCGGACGCCTCCGCCCCTCGCTGGTAGCAGGGCCCGCGGCCGGGGAGGTCGGACCGGCGGCCCAAGCACCCCGGGCCCCACCGGGGGATGCCGGGCACCGCCTCACCGTGTGCTCGTGCTCGTCGGCGCGGGCGCGTAGCGGCAGGCACAGGAGCAACAGTGGGAGCAGCGCAGCTACCGCGCACAGCTGCAGCCCGGGCGCCGCCATCTCGGGCCTCGGCGTCCGCGCGCACGCAGCAGGCCCCGCCGCGGAGCCGGCCCGCGCCCCGCCGCCAACGCCGACCTGCGACGCCACTTCCGCTCCGCCCGGCCACGTCATCCGGCCGCACGCCGGAAGCGCGGCATCTACGGCGGCCGCCAGGAGCCAAGCCGAGTGCTGTGGTGTTGCCAGCGGGGAAAGGGTAGGTCGGTAGTTGCGAGCGGACCGGGGCTCTGCATATAAAGGGAGGGAGACGGCTGGCAGGACACTGTTAGACACTAAGGTCTCGATTATCTTTTAATTGATCACATACCAGTCAATGAACAAATATGAGGGGAACGTGACACGGACTCTTTTCAAGTGCCTTTAACAGTAAGTGGTACCGTTCCCTGCAGTACTTCCATGTGCGGGAGAAATCCAGGAACGCCACAGTGCAGAAAGCCCCGCTGCCCAAGGGCAGGTACCGGACGGCACAGACGCCTCAGTCAGCTCGGATACAGCCTGCAGCCCTGTGTGTGAACTTGGAGCTAGCTCAGGCTACAAGGCCAGAGAGAAAAGCCCAAGCAAAAGCCCGGAGCCAAAAAGCTCATGGCGTTAAGTGGTCAATGATACAATTTTTAAACAGCAAATGCAAAAACAATTTTCAGAGACTATCGGACATAGTATTTTTTAAAAAGGGGCTAGACAGTCTTCTCAAATTTTGCACGCATTAACAAATAGCAAATAGCTGTTACATGCCATCCATACTTTGTAGAAATGATGCAAAACCAGATACCCATTAACCACTAACTACCATACCCATCCTTAAGAGCTTTTCCCTTTGTGATCTTACTTGTTCAGTCTACCTTCACTGAATATATTTTAGCTATGTTTTTATATAAAGCATTTTTCAGATAGTATATTCACATTCTCCTATTTCAGTAGAAATGTGGTCACTGTAGAGGTGCTTGTCAAAACCCATTCAAAACACGTTTATAGGAAAAAACAACCACAAACCAAACAAAAACCCAAAGCAAAAAATTGCCTAGTCAGCTGTGATAACATCACCTGTTTTTTTTCTAGTTGTGTCTCAGTCTAAAACAGAGTAGCTTACCCATGGGAGACAGAGAGGAGGCCTCAGCATATTCAGTTTATTCAGTACTTAAGTCTCTCAGTCAACAACAGAACCAGCCAGAGCCATCTGCTGCAGTGGGTTTTCTGAAGCAGTTGTACAAAGAGCAAATGCTTTCCCCAGGCCAGCCAACTGCCACCTGAGCTTGGTGGAAGCCCCTGCAGGGGGGCCATTTATTTTTTACCAGCAATTTTATTACCTGTTCAATCCCTGACCTCTAATGTCTGACAGAAACACAGTTCATTCCCGCTCTCCCCTCACAAGCATATTCTTGGGTAATCAAGAGTCTGGTTACATACAGTTTTCCTCTCCAGTATCTTCTGAGCTTCAGTGTCAGTGCACTTCTCACCTTAGGTGGAAGCAATACACACCACATGCTCACCAGCACAAATGGAAATTACAGATACAAGGACTGCATACACTGAGCCAGAAAAGGCTTAAGGCAACTAACTGAAACCACACCAACATGGTACACATTTCGGCAGTTGAAAAGGTGCATCTCTGATGGTCTTCATGATCCTTAAGAGTCATGCCGGCATCCCAAATGTTTACCTGCATTTAGCAGGTGAAGCCATTTCAGAGCTATTCCTTTTCCTCTGTCATAGGGTAGTAGTAGAATCTGTGATGGCTGGTCAGTGAAATTCCCAACTGATCCAGGAAAAGTTAGAACAATGAGAATGCCAGAGAGTACAGCTGTATCTTCTATTTCGCACCGTTAGGCAATGTGGAAGGGGGCTGAACAGACTGCATTTATGGTATTTCTCAGCCCCAACTGTCCTACCTCACCTCTCCTCCAAACCAAACCCCCACTAGCATTTGGTTTTGTCAGACTTTGTCAGCATTTGGTCAGGTCAGACTAAAGAAATATCTAAGTTGCAAACAGGAGAGGGAATGAAAGGCTACTTAGGAGCTACTTTTCACTAATTCAGATATAAGCCATCTCACTGCAGCACTAGCAATAAAAATCAACTTTACAGCCACATCATTAGGATTGTGCAAAGGCAAACACTCAGATACAGTTCAGATAAACTCCTCCCACAGAAGACATTTGGCTATCACATGCAGGGGTACAGAATTAAAAATTAGCTGGGCAAGGCAGGGATCTGTGGGCTGCTTCAGTCCAGTGGCTTCGAAAGGAAATCTGTGTGATACACTCTCATATTTTGCCCTTCCCTTCCTGCCTTGTTACAGTTTTCCCCACATCCTACAGGTCTACCTTATGTTATGCCTGGCAGATATGGAAGCAGATAAATTTGTCTTATCACATCACCACTCCAAGCTCTGCTGCACAGCTGCAGCCAGCACTAAGGAGATGGGGAACATCCGAGCAAAAACAGGGAGCTGTGTGCAAACCAAAGCATATGTGACAGCTGAAGACAATCAAGCTGTTGAATTTCCTCTTTTAGTTTATTTATTTTATCCCTGTTTCCTTCCCTTATCCATGCTACTATTTTCCTAATTTCAGCACCAAAACCTCCTTTCCTGCTTCTAATGACTGAATGCTGGTGGGAACTTTGTTCTGTTCCAAGAGCAGCACAGGAAGGCAGCTTCCATCTCACCATTTTCCTGGCTACTGTGAACAAAAAGCAAACTGTCAGTGAGCCTGTAGTGTTGGAGTTACTGGAGAAGGTACTGAAGTCCTTTGGAAAAGAGAAAAAAAAAGGTCACCTCTGTACCTGTCACTATAGGCCTGCAGCACAACACCTGCATCCCTCTACCATAAAAGGGAGAGGCTACCTGAACTGCATTTGCAGTCGTACGCTATGAGTTTAATGTGTAGATGATACTTAGCTTATGCCTATCCCCTGAAAGCAGCAGGGGCTTCTCCACCTTCATTCAGTGCTGACTGAGTCACAGTTGCCATCTGTCACTCTTGCAGCTCTACACATTAACTTTGCCACCCTGCAAGAGGAAGGAGCTACAACTCGCTCTCGTGCAGATTAAGGAGAGCTTATACAACCAGACAGAAACTTTACATGTCCTAGCTGCACCCAAGGGATCACCTAATACAGATGTATCTATGTCCCTGTCAGGGCTGGAAGAAGGCATATGGTTTGAAAACCAAGTACGATGCTTAATTCTTTGCCCTGAATCTTATCTTGCAGAATTCCCGTCTGCATCACTCATGGACAAACAGAGCCCTATACTTGGTTACCCAGTGGCCAGGATACACACAGAAGATTGCAAGGCATGGAAGGAAAAAAAAAAAAAAACCAAAAATCTCACAACCCAAAAAATTCCCCAAACACCTCACTTCCATCACTCATGTCCCTTGAGATAAGAAATCAAACATCATTTCTGCTTTACATGTTTTCTGCATTTGGAACACCACAAAACCAGGAAGTTATGTTTTTAAGTCCTTGGGCATTAAAAAGGCTGGACATAGCTGTTGCAGATTCACATTGCTAAACAGGAAGAGTAGAGCGAGCAGAGTTTGGCCCCAGGGCTGTGCACTTCGACAGCAGCAGGCTAACTATATGCCTGGTATTTGTGAGGTGTGTACATTCATAATTGGAGACTCACTATATTATTCCAGAGCATGAAGTGAAACGCCTTCATATTGCTTCTACAATGAACACATGTGAGAGACGCCAAACACAGCACTGCTGCCAACTCCTTCCTCTAATTTAAGAGGTCAGTTATGTGGTTTCAAATAACAACATACCCACCCACTCCCCAAAAAAATCCTTAAGCACAGTTGTTTTGTGATACAACAGGTCCATTACCAGCTCCCTTGGGAAATTTCATGGCAAACACCTTGACAATGTCTGTTGTCTTCAGGGAGGGAAGGAGAAAGTGAAAGGTGGGAGTTTTTTAATGTATTTTGCATACAATCTTGAATAAAGACAACTTCTCAACCTCCCATGGTTTAATGATTGCTGGAGGGAGATTCCACATCTTCTGAAAGGTCAGTATGTTCGTACTCAAAATATTATACCAAACAGAAGTACATTCAGCTGTTCCTCCTGTAATGAGTGTTCTTCAAACAAAGTCTCTGAACAACTAATTTTCTTTACTTTTTCAAGCATGTTTCAAGGGCTTTGGTAGCAATGCTTGTCAGGCTTTAGTTTCTAAGAGGACACGTGTTCTTTCTTGGTCAAAAGGAAAGTTTGTGTTGGTGAAGGGCTGCCAAGACACACGTGAGTGTTCTCCTTCCCAACCATGATGCTTTTTCTTGAAGTCCCAAAGCACCAAAATTATTTAAATTAAAAAAAAATGTTACAGAAGACCTAGAAGTCTCAGTGAAAATCATGCGAAAAGTCATCAGAGCTTTAAAGGGGAGGACGAGGAAGAACACATTTGGTTTCCAGTTATAAATAATTTAAAGGCAACCCAAAAATATTTGTACAAGCACATATAAAACCAGCAAAATCTCATATTCCACAGATGTTGAGAGACTCAGCGACCTCTTGGGGGCACAGGTGGAGGATAAAAGCCTTCACTGCTTACAGGCCTATGAAAAGACAGAACACAAATGCATAAAAAAAAAAGTAGAGAATAGGGTTCTGGAACAACACACTGCACACAATAACATCATAACTAAGAATACACTACAAGCAATAGTCATACAAGAAGAAAAACAGGCTACCATCAATTCAGCAACAAAGCAGATGCCAAGGTACCAGAGCCCTGATCCTGCACAAGTTATTTCTTCTGCTTTTCAGCTGCAGTAATTCTACTATTACTGGAAAGAGACGCTATAATACTTGGGTGGAGTAAAAATTGGATAGTATAACAGCTTTCTCCTGAAAATTATGCGAAGAGCAATAGGAAGAGATCAAAAGATCCAAAATCTTTTTTTTTTTTTAAAAAACTAACTAGAGAGAAATTCCAGCTATATTCTTGCCAAAGCCCCAAGCCAACATTCAGAATTTACTGCACACACACATTACTAATTACTATTTTAACAGTTGGAGAATTTCAAACAGGATATGTACTTAGATAATCTCTGTGACCTGGACTTCATAGACTTGCAGTGGTTGGACTGAAGAAATGTTTGTAAGTCACTTAAGTTTGTGGTGGCCAAATCAAGGCAAAAACCCTCAACACCTTTTACAATACCAGTGCAGTTTTTGCTTTGAGGCCAATCATACATGTAAACAAGTATGCTTTGGAGAGATTTTGTCAAAATTAAAGAAGTCCAAGGGAATGCCAAACAGGAATTCCCTGTACACTCCACTCTGTATGTTCCAAGAGGATCATCTCAGGAGGATTAGGTACTAAATCTCTGCCAGGGTCAGGATGCTACTCCAGTCAGTCTTACTGTGGCAAGCATTGTGTGCTTCAGTACTGCTATCCTTGCAGCATGTGAACCACAGTAACAGCACTGCAATAGGCATGTTACTAACCAGGAAACCGATTCCACCAAGGATTCCAGATGAGGAACAAGGATTTTACAATTTACAGTAGCATGCATTTATAGATAATAGACTGGCAAATCTTGCTGAAAGACACATTTGCTTCCTGCATTGCTTTCTGCCCAAGGCTTCTATATTAATGCACAGAACGCTCATGTCTAAGCTGCTTTTTAGCTTTACCTGCTTGCGCCTCGAGGAGGCACTCTGGGAGGCCTTTCTGGGAAGGGCAGCCTCTCTGTTTGGTGAGTAACTGGGCTGCGGCTTCTAGTTGTTTCTGCAACTTCATTGTCCTACAAAATGAGGAAAGAGGTTACAGGCCAGCAAAATTTGGTCCTTGTTAGTTTCACTACAGAAGTGGCTACATTTGCCATTTCTGCAAATGCAATGCTATCCCCGAGCTCCTTTTCTTTTGCAGGAAAACAAAGCTATGTACTCAAAAACAGTGGACCAGTATATAGCAGAGGTGAAAACCTACCTCACTGTCCCCTTCCATCCCACTGCTGACACTCAATATGCTCCGAGTGCTGGAGCGGTTACTTGCAGTACCTAGAGTAAACAAGATAAAACCAAACTGATTATTAAATCCTGGTGATTTAACTGCAAATCACTAACTCTAGGACTCCTAATCTCTTGCACACATCATTTAATGCTTGTTTAGATTAATTTATTTCCACTGTTATTTTTCACATGTTCAGGATCCAAACAATGGCATCTCATACAATGCTGACCACAGGGCCAAACCATTCAGTTTTGCTTTCTTTTTAGCTGATTTCTGCCCTTTCTAGGTCCAGACTTCTAGTTAAATACACTCAACCATAACCCAACTGAAAGGATACAATGCCAATATCAGCTGCCAAGTCAGGTAAATATTTTCACAAGTGTTACACACCCAACATTTATGTATATTTAAATTATCCATCTCCATGTCTTTAACAACTGCATGAGGTTAAATGGCTCTGAGCACTGTCACACATGCATTCCTGCAGTAAGTGACTGCTCCTGATGTTATTGTTCCCAATAGCTGTTATCCACCTCCTCTCACAACAATCCTTACTCATTACAGGAATGTTTTCTAGTCTACTTCAGAGCTAAAAATTGCAAGTTTGTTCAAACAGCCTGCAGCAACCATTTATGCAAACCTATTTAACTTGCATAGACCCAGACTATGAAATGTTTTTGCAGTCAGACATGACATCTCTGAAGGGGACAGCAACACACAAACATATCTGACATTGCTATGGCTGGTTTCAGTCATAAATATATAATGTTCTGTAGGGCTGTTCAATACTAAGACACTAATATTCAGAAACCTATACATTGAAATGGAGGCTAGAGAGGTTTTCTCATAAGATGCACCTCCTCCCTAACCTTGGTGAAGTAACTCATTATCAGTTGATTCAAACAGCAGCGCTGTGCTAAATATTGTATTAGGGTCCATTCTCACAATCATGCCATGGGAAAGAGAGCCAAGCTGCACACAGGGAACTCCTTGGACACATTAACATTTCTCTCAACTGCTTATATGCAAGTTACTGGCTCTGTCAACTGCCTCTAGCACCTACTTGGGACATGTGCCAGCTCTATCTTGCCAAGAGCCACAAAGGTAGTAACCACAGTGGGACTCAATTTTCCTTTCAGAGCACCAAAATGATCTTAATGATTTCTGCAAGAATTGTGCAGTCTGCAGTAACAGCAAGAAGGGGGGGGATTTAATTTGTGCAAATTAAACCTAATAAAAACCAAAGATAATAAAAATGTGCAGACTGTGTAAGTTACTCAAGAGGTCCCACATGAAAAATTATGTCTTTTATTTACAACAGTTGAGAAAACGACAGTAGGTATGGGTTCCCAGCCTGCAATATAACTATGCCCTTCAAACCACAAGAGCACACTGTCTGCTGAGAGTTCTGGCAAGGTATTGTCCTTTTTTTCTAAGGCAGCAGCTGCCATATACTTTTTAGAACTGAAGACAGGTAATATGCTTTCCCTGAAGAGGCTCAAGGGAATTTTTCACTTGGCTTTCAGGTTCTCCTCCTGCAGAGATGCTCAAACCCCTTGATGTACCTGGAGTTGCTTTTACCATTTTGAGAATAGCCAGCATGCAACAAAATGCAGGCAGGGCTTGGGGTGGTGAGTCAGTACTGTGATTCAGTAACAGAAGTCTTGTCCCCAGACCTTACTCCAGAGTCAGGCTGGGGAAGTGTTTTCCATCCAGCATTCCTGTAGAGAGGGTGGCACTCAGGGTTTGCTTACTTGTTGTGCTAGATGTGCTTTCTGTTTTCCAGTCTCCTCGCTTTAACTCATTTTTTGGTGGGAAAACATTTTTCCTGGGTGTGTATTCATATATTCCACATGCTGGTTTCCCCAAAGTGTTATGAGAATGTCGAATGGGTACTGTAATTTCCAAACCTGGAAGGGAAAATGAACAGCTCAGAAGGCTCTAGGCAAGTAATAGTCCCTGAGAGACAGCTTTCCACCTGAGAACAAAGTTAAACATGATCACATAAGGGCAATCATACGTGTGATGTACATTGGATGGATCAAGATTTACTGCACAGATGTGGGCATCCTTTCCTCAGTCTGGAAAATTACGAAGTAAAGCGCTATGTTTTAGCCAACAGAAAGATGGATGTGAATATTAAAATATGACATAACTACAATACACATGGAGACACTTCTGCCTGAAAAGAATATTAATATTGTCAGCTGCTTCATTACCAGAGAATGTTAGAATCAGAGACTGTTACCTGCAGCTTTATCTTTTTTTTGCTTCTCCATTTGCCTCCTGGTTATGCTGTCTCGTAGCCGTTTCAGGTTTTCCTAGAAGCATAACAAGATATTCTTTTCAGGGCGTTGGATAAACGAGGATGAGCAGCTTTCTGAAAAGTTAGCCAGTATTGTATTTCAGCTAACTTTTCAACCCAGCTGTAACAAAGCCTGCTAGACTTGGCTGAAGTCCAAACCATATCAACAGGTTTTAATTTATTCTCTTCAGAAATCCACGTGTGCCTTTCAGAAGCCAGTTTTTTTCCAATGTTCATTGTGTGTGTTTAGGTCAAGTGCACAGACTCACTGGCAGCTGCAGATAAGCACATTTAGTTTAGAACTTCCTCTATTTTCTGTTTCCACTGTGACACTGGCACAAAAACAAGACCCACGATCAAGCATAGTCCTTTCTGTACTAATGAACAGATAATTCTGACTGCAGAGTTCAGAAGAGACTGCCATGCATCCCAGAGAGTGAGGGAAAATTCAGAGTGTCCCCCCTAAAGCAAGAGGGGACACCTGGAAAAGTAACTGGGAGCAAAGCCTCTTCACCATTGTATGGCAGCATACTCGCAAGATCTGGAACTTTTGAAAGCTGCTAATGGGATGGGGCACAGAGCATGACACTTCATCTCTTCACAGTCATCCACTGAAGTTGCACTGCATTCTTTATTGACAGAAGAAGGGATTTCTCTACTCTTTTTGGGTAGAGAGGACCCTTCAAAGTGAATCAGGAGAAGTCTTTGTTCTGACAGCTCCCAAAACAGTGTCACACACTGGAGACCAGCACCTCAAGTGTGAGAGCAGACAGCTGCAGCATGAACAAAAAGCTTCAAACGAAGCAGACAGTGGTTTTAAAGAGGGAGCCCCACTCTAACTTGAGAATGGAAATTTTAAACTATGACTGCTAGTTCCATCAGTCATTTTGTTGCTGTTGCCAACATGATTCCCTCTTTCAGCTAAACCACCCAAACACAATGCTTTCAGTTTTGACTGTTGCTAGACATTGCACAGATGCAAAGAACAGATAGTCATGGAGCCATCAAACACCCAGGGAAAGATCAACCCATCTACAATATAGGACTTCAAAGCCAATACACCATCTGGGACACTGAATCTTCACTGGTCTGAAAGGGATGAGAACTGACAAGCTAAATGTGCACCACAGAAGTCCCCCACCAGCAGGCAGGTGCTAGGTGACTTCTAGAAAAGTAATTTAGCCAACTGGATTTGGCCCAATTCATAATGCACAGATCTTCAAAACCTCACAACAGTACTACAACAAAATCAAATCTGTAAAACAGCTGCCTGTTTACTGCTGCATGAAAACAACCCCTCCATGATGCTGGGGATGGACTATTCATTAGGGACTGTAGTGACAGGACAAGGGGTAATGGGTTAAAACTTAAACAGGGGAAGTTTAGATTAGATATAAGGAAGAAATTCATTACTATTAGGGTGGTGAGGCACTGGAATGGATTGCCCAGGGAAGCTGTGAATGCTCCATCCCTGGTGGTGTTCAAAGCCAGGCTGGACAGAGCCTTGGGTGACACAGTTTAGTGTGAAGTGTCCCTGCCCATAGCAGGGCTGCTGGAACTAGATGATCTTAAGGTCCTTTCCAATTCTAACTATTCTATGATTCTGTGTTAGGACAGAACTCTGCTAGGTGGGAGACTATGTTAGCAGCCTTCCTGCTCCAACCAGAAAAGTAATGTAACCATGCTTGTGAGATATACCTAGAGAGACATATACATTTCTTAAACAGTAGAGTAAGCCTGTACCTGCTGGAATCGGAATGATTCTGATCTTTTTTTCTGGTTCAGCTGCCACTCCTTAAAATGAAGTACAGCTTCATCAACAGTGAGTATGCCCATTTTCACTTGCTCTTGTAATGTTATCAGCTGCCGTTGACCTGGGGTTTTCATTCCAGCAAATGGATCATATATGCTTGATTGAGATGGGTCCCTTACAGGCCTGACTATTGTTTCTGAAGAGAGAACACCACCAAAAATGTTATTAACTTGTGTCATCTGGCTTCCTCACTGAATACAAAGAAAATCAAGCACCCTTGGTACAGCAGAGATCTAAAAACAAAACAAAAAAACACCTACAAATTGAATTACTCCCTAACCAGAAAAGTATTTTCTCCTTATGCCATCTTGCTATTTGCCC
This sequence comes from Melopsittacus undulatus, assembly GCF_012275295.1. Classification (NCBI taxonomy): domain Eukaryota; kingdom Metazoa; phylum Chordata; class Aves; order Psittaciformes; family Psittaculidae; genus Melopsittacus; species Melopsittacus undulatus. Next base: position 90,828,426 of record NC_047530.1, read on the forward strand.
AGCTGAGAGGTAGCCCTGTATGCAAATATGTCCCACGGATAATCTCTGCTCTTACAAACATAATTTAAGTGAACAGCACAAAATGTACTCCTTAAAATGCTCTGCTTCCTCACTGCAAAAATATCTCCTCAGCAGTTCACAAAACACACCTTTCACCTTGACATTCACCTTGAGTAATCTGTGCAGCATAACTGCAGAAACAGAGAGGTGAAAACTCATCCTACTCTTTGTAACTCATTTGTAACATGAAGAGTAGCTCCTAATATACGAGATAAAAGCTCAGATACAGTCCCTAGCACTCTGATGGTGCACAGGATAAGAGGTGAAAGATTAGAGCATAGGTTTGGAAGTGCAGAGATAAATGGCAAGCAGTTCACTAAAGGTTAAATCCAAGGAAATAATGATCAACAGGCAGTGGATTTATGCAGATCAAAAGTGGGACATTGACTCCATAAAGTAATATGAATCACAACATAAAGGGCTTCAGTGATCATTATGCCAGAGGATAAACTCCAAGACAGGGGATATGTACAGGATGTGATAAAGGGGTACCTTTCATTCTGCAGTTATAAAATGTTTTCAGTATCACATAAGGTCAGAAAGCTTGGGTCCTTCATACAGGACTATTATCCCCAGAGCCTTGTATAAAAGGCTGTTCTGCCACATTTCGTACAAAATAAGTTATCTCAGCAGATTTGCTTTAGGTTTACTGGAAAGATTTTCAGGGTGAACTTCTGACTTACCTTTCTTAACTCTTCCTCTAGGGACATAGAGATTCTCAGGTCTTTTTGCTTTCTGTGCAAAAACTGTAAAACAAACACTCCTTAAATACGGAAACACATCCCATGAAGACAGAAATAACAAGCATAAATATGGGAAGCAAACATAATTCTACCCTGTATTATAGCTTCTGTTACCCTACTAAGTTCATTTAAGAAAACAAGATAAGGAGTTGCAATAGATCTCCCCTTCTATTGACCTCAATGGATTTAGCTCAGTCACTTTTAAGAGAAATCTGGATAGTATGATGTAATATTTCCCCACAATCCTGTCATGGGGGGGAAAGAGGAATCACTGAAATTCCTCTCCCACACATTACTGTGGTTCTTGTTAAAATGTTTGTAAAATATGACCAAGATTTCTAGAACTGCCTAGTAAACTAGGAGGCACAACTTTCTTCAATTAAACCCCACTTCAAAGGGAGGTATTGAGGTATAGAATCAGGTCCCATACAAAAGCTACTGAATCAGTGGTACCATTATAGAGAAATAATGTCTTAATTTATTAGCTTGATTGTCTCCTTATAGAATCATAGAATAGTTAGGATTGGAAAGGACCTCAAGATCATCTAGTTCCAACCCCCTGCCATGGGCAGGGACACCTCACACTAAACCGTATCACCCAAGGCTTCATCCAACCTGGCCTTAAACACTGCCAGGGATGGAGCATTCACTACCTCCCTGGGCAACCCATTCCAGTACCTCACCACCCTCACAGTAAAAAATTTCTTCCTTATATCCAATCTAAACCTCTGCTGTTTAAGTTTCAACCCATTACCCCTTGTCCTATCACTACAGTCCCTAATGAATAGTCCCTCCCCAGCATCCCTGTAGGCCCCCTTCAGATACTGGAAGGCTGCTAAGAGGTCTCCACGCAGCCTTCTCTTCTCCAGGCTGAACAGCCCCAGCTTTCTCAGCCTGTCCTCATATGGGAGGTGCTCCAGTCCCCTGATCATCCTCGTGGCTCTCCTCTGGACTTGTTCTAACAGTACCATGTCCTTTTTATGTTGAGGACACCAGAACTGAACATAATACTCCAAGTGAGGTCTCACAAGAGCAGAGTAGAGGGGCAGGATCACCTCCTTTGACCTGCTGGTCACGCTCCTTATAATATCAGGATCTTTCCCATTTAGTTGGATGTGTTTATACCACTTAGGGGTTATGTGTCATCCTACTGCTTTCATTAAAGCACAAGCTCAGGCCAAGACCTCTGAATACAATATCCCCACATTTTCAGATGAGGCAGATGAAAACACATCTGAAATTGGATCCCAAAGGTAATCCAGCTCCAGAGCCAAATAATCCAGAGGTCTCAAAAACCTGTAGATTTTCTTGGTGTTGATTTAGCAACTGGAGCTCAGGTGAAGGCCATTCTACAGTTTACTAGTCTACAGTTTAGGCCTTGGTACCCAACTCACTTTTGGAGATGTACAGTTCATTGTCTGGCTGTGGAGAGCTGGTCTCTGGTCTTGGAACAGGAACTGGAGGTCTGCTAGCCATTTCCTGCGGAAAAGTATCTTGTTCCACTGAGTAGTACACATCTTCACCATACTGCTGGTAAGCTCCTTCCTCTGAATCTGGCACATCCATCCTACTGCCTGCAACAGAGTGGAGTTTGTAAGAAAAACAACCTGATCACTTTGCTGAACACGGCATCCTCCCAGATGCACTGTGTACCGCATTCTTACGAACATGGCCATCTCACAGGCAAAAACATTCAGTTGTGCAATGACTTAAAAGTGCCCTTCAAGAGGACTTTATAAGTCACTAACATCTAGTAGTATGCAAGTGCTTGTCACTAAGCCTGTACTATCTGTTTCCACATAGTGGAAAATCCCATGACTGTTTTTCAGAATTTGAGGAACAGTTAGTTCAATTAATTCCAGTTAATTAACATATTATAACAATTAACAAATCAGAGCACTGGTTTCCAAAAGCTACTTAAGGTGGTCTACAAAGTACTATACAGAATTACTCCATTGTCTGAAACGAGCAGTCTCCATCTGCTGACAATGTATTTGATCTCAGAAATGTGTCTCAGAAGAAGCTGGGTATGAACATCTGTACTTAACAAACCCAGCTACCATTATACCACCTCACCATCTCCACTTTATTCTCACTCCTAAAATTACTGCAAATGTTGTAATACCTGATTTAAAAGCTACGTTCCCTCTGTTTGCATGGTAGCAAAAAGAATTAAGAAGCCCTGGAGTAACTCCCTACTCTGCTACCAAGTCACAACTAAATACTGTAAGCACTGGACTGACTTTGCTTTAGTGATATTGTAACACCTTGTTGAGTCAGTACAATGGGACTACCAATGCACTGATGTTGTCAGGGAAAACAGAACAAGCTGTTGTAAGCTCCAGACTTCATCTAGGTCTGAGTCCAGCTGGGTCACCCATAAAACATGAGTCTGTATCCCATGGAACCTGGCAAGTCAGCAAAAGGCTTGGACAACCCAATCATGCTTGGTGGGGATAGCATGGAGTTAAGGTTTGGTTGTGGTCAAAGAAGTCTCAGGGAACATTGAAGAGGCAGAGCATAGATCAGGTTTGGGAGGCAGCAGTTCCTTTCCTCTTTCCAGGTTGCTGTTTTCAATGTATAGGATTTTGAATAAAGCGTCTACATTGAAACTATCACTAATTTGTGCTGCTGCACTTCATACTCAGCATCTGTCTGTGAGGGAAGCCTGCACCCACATCTGGACACCAGAATTAATTCCCATCACTAAGATAAGGACAGAAGACAGAGATTCCTGAATAGATATCAGCTGTATCCTTGCACTCACTAGTAGGCAAGGACTGGAACTAGAAACCACTCCTCCTCTTTGGTAAGAAACTAACTGCATTTGTGATATCACCTCACAAGCTGTTTGCCCTGCTTGTACCCACTAAGGCAAAGCCACATCAAAAAGTGTGGACTAGCTCCTATCTTTACAGATCAAGGACAAATCTCAAGTTCCATTTCATTGCTTTAACTGTGCTGTGGTGATCCTCTCTCCAAACAAGTCTCACCTTCTAAAAACTTGCGGAGCATTGAGTCTTTCATAGTTAGAGAAACTTCATCTCCACCAACTGGAGTGTCTGGTTTGGACTGAAGCATCTCTACATCTGAAAAAAAATCAGAAAGATGAGCCTGTTGATTATTCCTTTAAATATGCGGAGTAATATAACATAACATAATGAAATCACGTGATATTTCCGACTGGATTTTAGGCTTATGGTGAAAATCAAAGAGGAAGCCAGGCAACTGACCAGATATTTGCCTCAAAAAAGGCTCCTAAGTTGGTATGTTCAGCCAGCTCTGCACAAGTCTTTGCCAATTGCCTGATGCTTATGCTTGAGGGTGACTAACATTCATAACTGAGAAGTTCTGACAAGCCTCCAAGCAGGCACTGAGGATTAGCTATTATTGAGAGTATGTTGGCCAGGTGAAGGTTTTGACCTCTGTGCAATGCTCCTGAGAGGGTGAACTGGGTGGAAGCTCTGTGACTTGGCAAAACAAGACCTTAACGGCAATTTGCCCATGATACAGAAGATAGTATTTGTTTTGTTTATTGGATAAAAGTCAAAACAGCTGAGATAATTAGTTGGACTGGAAAGTGTACAGAGGGTCAGATGATAATTTAGTACTGAGAAAGCAGCAACAGTGAACAATAAGGTATTTTGTTAATTCAGTGGTTCTGACATGCGGAATTCTAACTCTAAAAAAGAGGCAACCTCATTGTAACACGAAGACTAATCCTAAAACTAAAATGCTCCTAATGAGTGATAAAAATGAAATGTTGAGGCTTATTTTTGTTAGTGAATTGCTGAGGCATATTGTGAAGTATCTATTATGTAAACTACATGGTTTGGGTTACATAAGAGAATATGAAATATTTCTCTATAAATGTAATTTTAGTATCTGCTGCCTTTCTTCTGCTAAGCTGAGGAGATTTTGAGAGAGGGATAAGAATATGCTAGCATTTTTTTGCTTTGTTAGAATGTTGTGGAGGTTTTCAAATAATAATTGCCAAAGGATCCACTGACAGTCATGTGAATGCACCCAACCTAGCTTTAGCCTCCCAGGAATACCTCCAGCATAGCCACAGCAATGTTGCATGAGTGTGGACTAACCACACTAGCAGCTTCTCAAGAGCTCTGCAGTCCATGCCAAGCTGCATGCTGCTGGAACTAATTGTGCATCACCTACCTCATATAAAGGTCACTTAAGTTTTGCTGCATTACTACATGGAAGCACAGATTAGCCATTTGAGCATCCTGAAGTATTACCACTACAGACCTGTATTTTTCTGTAGAGTGATTTTTCCACCTTGCAGCCACCTCGATTACTTTTAACATAGCTTTTAGAAATCAGCCTCTAGCAAATACAGGCCTAGAGGAAAGCCACCACTTTATGGATTTGGGGGCAGAACAGGATATGAGAGGTGTGCAAAGTTCCTTTCATCCTCTGTGGAGGGAACAGTAGCTTCCCAACTTTAGCTATTCTCTGCAGGACTACTAAACCTAACAGCAGTGCAACAGGATACCGCAGGGTTTGTTTTCTATCAAATAGTCAATGTAATTAAATTAACCAACTACTTAGTTCTCCTTGAAAGACACGGTAGCCACCTCACTACCCATGTATCAAACTGAAAACGAGTTTTAGACTTCATCAATGACACCTTCTGTTCCACTTGCTGCAAAAACAGAATAGCGAGACGGAAGTGACAAGAAGGTGGCACACACAAACTTGGGTAAAATGGGAAAGGTTCCCAGATTTTCCTGAGGCTACTGGGGAAAGCTGGTCTGAAGGTTTAGCAGGAAGAGAGCATCACAACTTACATATGAACTAACATCTATTCTTTAGGTGCTGGAGGTCTGCAAATTACAGGACAATAGATTTCAGTCAGCTGAAACTCTCTAGGATAAAGGATTAAATCTCTGCATGAAACTCTCACTGTCTAGGGTCTGAGTGTCACACAGCTCACAGATATAGAAACAGTGCTAAGAATCCAGGTTTGTTTCCATCAGCCCTTAGCCACTGCCACTGTCTGACCTTGGACAGAGGAAATACAGCCTAACTCTTTTCTCCAAGTAAAACAGCATAACGCACACACCAGGCAGTTTAAGCTTCACACATATCAAACAGGTTTCAGTATTTTCAAGAGTCCTTGCTCTCAGAGCCCATACTTCACACAACTTCAGCCTGCTCAAAATACTCCATTTTGCAAAAATCAGCAGGAGGTGCCGGTGAAAGGAAAGCAGTAAAAGCAAAGCACTTTATCTGATGCTGTAGTTCATACTACCAGACTGATATGACAGTGGTAACTCTCCCTTTTTGGTATTGAGCTCCTGCATGACTCAGCTAGATGACATTTACCTGCAACCTGCATCAACCTGCAGCATGATCTAGAAAATTATTATGTTTGACTTTACAGGTATTTGAAAAGTGTAATAGAAGGAAAGTGCTCTTCCAAAGCAGGAACAATTAGAATAATGATAAGAATTAAATAAGGCAATTCAATCTCATCATTAAAAAACAGCAAACAAGGTAACAGCAGGGGCAAATAAATTCCCACTGATTTGGTTAGGAGTACCTTATGATCTACACTACACGGGGCATTAAAACCTACCTGGAAAGGAACACACCCCTCCAGCACAAAGGGAGGCAGTGTTCTGTAGATGAACAAAATTTTTCTATTTTTTTTAATTCTATCATTTATCTCAAAGGGACAACTAGCAACTCAACACAGGTATGTGCATCTCCAGCTTAAGCAAAACCAGGCCCTTGCACAGCTTCTGCACTCTCTCTGTAAATATTTTCTGAGGACCAAGTGCAGAGAGAAAAAAAGCAACACACGAAACACACTGAAGAAATTGAACGAAGAGTACAATAACTAACAGAACACTGCAGCATTCAAGCATTTGCTACTGCTTTTAACTCATTACAATGGCTCCAGTCCTGCATTATCTTATTCTCAAACCAGATCCTGACAGAAAAATTGACCCTGTGGTATATAACCTTCCTTTGATCAGCATCTGAAAAACTGTGGTGGAAGCACATCTTGATCATAACAAAAGGGCATTCAGCCACAGTACGGCTACACTTAAAATAGCTGAGATATTGTCCTGTACACCACAGCCACCCACAACTACTTACATAAGAGCTCACACTGAGACAGTACCTCAGTGGAAGTTGATTATGATGTCCTAGGGAGTTTTTCATCCTCATAAACCTTTAAGTCAGTACAAAAGTTTTATTTGTGTTGGCAGTTCTGAACCAGACAGCACCCATTAATTTAAGTGAAGGTTTGCCTGTGTGCTGGTATTCTAAATAATACTGAAAGACCTTCAGTTTGAGAGAACCAATCTAAGTGTTGAACACTGTACCAATTTAAACTTACCTGTTACAACACAGGTAGGTTTTAAGCACTGGTCAGACAAGCTGTAAATATTCTTCAGGCAAAGACTAGCAGACTACCTAAAACCAGGTATTTTTCAGTAAAAGACTCCTAGTGTATTGCTCCTGAACACATATCTCTGTTACATTTCAGTCAAGAGAACCAAGAGAACTCCTTAAGAAGCAGGAAACACATTCCCTGCTGAGGTATAAGCCATATATAGCATCTCACCGATGAGAAAAACATTTCAAAACACCGACTCATTCAGCTCTGGTTTTGAGTAAAGGAATCGTAAGTACCTACTTTAGGGACAGCTAAAGAGTTTTTGCCTTTCTAGCCCTACTAGGCCTGCAAAGCCTGCAGCACATTTGCATACCAGGAGAACTTCCTGGTGCTGATCCCATAAACCTCTGCCACCCTGCTGATGTTGTTGTGCTTGCAGAAGCTTCCCCTAAAGGAAATATGCCTGATGGACCTTTGCTACTGATGAGGCTTAAGGAAAGCAGCCTGATTTAGGCTTCAAATGCACAACCTTTCCCACCCATAGCAACCTTTCCTAGCTCTCCATATCTGTGCCTGCCAGCCAAGCAGGCTCAGTTTTGTGTATTCATCCAAAACACCAGCCAACCTCTCCCTGAGATCCGTCACTCAAAGTACAGGCAGGATAACCTATGTACTTGAATTTTTTTACTTAATGTGGTTTTTCAGAGAGGCTTTTTAGAGTCCAGGTCAAAATTGGTAAATTATAAGGAGCTTGTTTTGCATCCGCAAAAGAAGGATTATCCCCTTCACAGTTTCTGAGAGATCTGGACATTTCAGGATGGAAGAAGACAAGTTGGGCTTAGTGGTTTTAAGCATGTTTTTTTCCCTCCACAGACTTAGTCCATCAGGAGTGCATTGGTTGCTTGCAGAGCTTCCAAACATCTAGAAATTCTCACCCCCATTACTGAAAACTGCAGTAGCTTTGTTTCTTAGGAGTACAACCAGGTTTACTGCTTAATCTCCACCTGAAGGCAGAATAATCCTGGTTTTGGTAGCAAAACTATCCCTGCAGAGGCCAAAGCTTAAAAAAAGAGTTTATGATTTCAGGTGGAGAACCAACAAAGTCTTCTGGACTCCATAATCAATGAAAATGTGCTTTATAACATTATTTAATCTAAAACAGGAGTAAACCAGCCCAGGGCAGATATAGCTATAAGCATAAGTATTTCAGTAAGTAAGCCTTCCTCCTGAAGCAGCACACTTAAAACTGCAGATACACTAGAAGTCCTTATGCAGGTACTTAATTAGCTAGATTCTCTGCTCGCCAAGGGAATCATAAAATATATCAGTCGAATGAATCTAGACCAAATAGGCAGATAAGTAAGAACAGCAAATTTTCAATTGCTTAACATAGGTGCTTAACTTGATATTTTCAATCAGCCTCACTGAATATTAATGGAATGGTGGAAAAGTTAAATATCTGCATATTTATTAGAAGTAGCTCTATATTTTTAGCAATAAACTAAGTGGATTAGAATAATGATTTTGCACTTATAATTTTTTTGGTACACATTCCTAAATGCTCATTTTCTTTTGTTCTCAAGTTGTTGGGCTAGAAGCTCAGCTCTTGTTTTTTCAGTTTGACAGTTGTCAGAAAAACACATCTTCCATCAGTGGCTACAGATCAGTGTCCCTAACTCCCTGAATCACAAGAGAGAGAAGCAGGACAGTGAAAATTTGGTCTCTTACAAATGTAATTCACTTGCTCAGTGTTCATGGAGTCCTCAAAGCACTGAGGAAAACAGCTCTTGACCTTGTACAGTGCCAATCCGAGAAAGGTTTAGAGTACTCTTATTAGCCAGCTAGCTCAGAACTGGAGCATGGTTTCCTTGTGGTGAGAGCAGAAATTCTCTCTGATATTCAGCTGAGGCACTGATACGTATAGGAGAGACAGATCAGCTTAGGCCTCCTGGTCAGGGACTCAGGGAGCAACCTGAAGATTCCTCTGCTCATTGCAGGGAGGTTGATCTAGATTACTTCAGAGGTCCTGTCCAATCTAAACCATCATATGATTCTATGATACTATAAATATACATACAAAGATCTTCTGGGGTAGCAGGGACAAAACCAGCCATGGATTCATAAAGCTCTTCATCAGAGCCAGGATTCAAGGAACACTTCATTAACAGATCAGTGGACAGATAAGCCATGGACTCATAAACAGACTCATCTTCCTCGCCCTGCATCAGCTCTTCCTTAATGTGACTCTTCAGCATATCTGCAGTTTCCTGGAGAGGAAGGAGGGCAATGGAAAAAAAAAATAAATTATCAAGTCTCATTTAGATAAAGAATCTGGGAAATTGAAGCAAGCAAAAGATATCACACTCTCCCATCACTGATGGAAAAATGTCTTCTAAAAGCAGCCTACTCCCAAAGACTAAGGCTTCTCAAAAAAATTAGATCCCCACTGCAGCTGTTGGGCCCAGCCTTTAAGATCCATGTTGTAATAACAGGTAATGAAAGTCATATAAGTTGGTGCTGACACACATCTGAATAGCTACTGCAGACTCTCACCCCCTCAATTTTGTGTCCTACATGATACCTGCAAACTCCTAAAACATACACAAAGCTCATTCTAAAAATACAAACGCTTGACAAAGGCTATTTTGGGATAAGTGTAGCTGACCATAAGCTGCCATATGCAGAGTACTTACAAGAAAGCAAAGTTTGAGCTTCGGTGTAGATTTGGTTTCAGTTTCCCAGTATTAGCAGCAGTATGTAAAACCCACAGTGGAAGTACACAGACCCTTTTCTGTGAGAGTAACAGGAAACCTCATAGTAGGCAGCTGTTCATGTAATATAGGCAACTTTCAATTCACAGGACAGCAGAACCATTTCTCACATATTTGCAGCATGGGGTGGAGGAAGAGCCGTGTGGATCTTCACCAAACGATGCAAAGGAGCAAAACATAAATCTTCCTTCCAGCCTTCTCCCCAGGTTCCAACTATGTCACAACCACAGCTGTTTTAACTAGTTACACTACTGTAAGAAATTCTTCCATCCATGGCAGTCACCTCATGGCCCCTCAATCCACAGGGCATGTGTGTCAAAACTGTCTATACATGCTTTCTCCCACAGTCAAAATAGGTCAGGCAGGTAGCTCATGAGATACTTTAGGGAGGTGCAGAGGAACTTTTTCCAGGGAGAAAATTAGGTAACTGGGTTTACTGGGACTTTCAGATATACATACTAGTCAGACTTCTAGTCACTACCTTGCAGTGGACACAGTGGTGCAGATAATTTGTATGCTGTGGTAGTAAGCTGCACAGATAATTTGGTGGTCAGTAAGCAGGACCTACTCTTAACACAGCTGTCAGTGTGCTGGTGGAAAGGAGGACATGGGAAGAGTACAGTACTGCAATAAGAGGTTGGAAGGACTTCCTAAGCATCTCTCACTTATCCCAGTGCAAAGATTTAATCACACAACTTACAGTTTCTGCAGCCCTCCTGATCAGAACAGGAAGCGGCCTTTGTAAGATGTTCTTATGTATAACCTTAAATTCATTATTATGAAGCAAGGCCCAAGTCCTAAGAGCCACCCATGCCTCCTAAACAGAGCTTAAATACTACCATTATTGGCTGGCAGAACCATGCTAAGGCTGGCGGATCTATCACCCACCATTCAGACAACTGTTAGAGACAATTATGCACAACTTTTCTGCTGAAAGCAAAGGTAAATAAAATCTGCTCAATAATTCATGTGATCCAAGTCAAGGAGCTGCTTATTATTTTGAAGTACATAGGCTGGAAACAAATCAAATGGAAAAGAAAGGATAAACCCCCATGCACACCAAAAGACCCTACAGAAACAACTGCCTGGTGCAGCTGGAGTCAGGTCCATGTCATAATCTGGAAAAGTGAGAGTGCTGTTTTCTAGGGATGGGGTTAGCTCAAAGAGAACTGAATTGTGAATTGGGCTACCAGAGATAACAAGTAGGGGATGGACAGCTATCCTAACACAGGAAGAAACAGATTTCAAGTGGGGCAGGCATACTACACAAAACAAATGTGAATGGGCTAATAAACAATCCAGACTGAACTTTGATTAATCAGATTGCACCTCAGATTCTACCCTCCCAAACATATCCTGTACCTATATTACTTCCTAATGTAAGTGGGATGAAGGGTATGTAGTTTTCCCAAGATCAGAGGTTAGAAGAGTACATCAGGCACCAACCACATCCCTGCCGAAACTTCATTAAATGAACAGATGAGAAGAAAACCCAGCCATGGCAGTCTCTGCTTCCATCTTATTCATTTCTGTGCAAAACCTCCAAGAGCTTCCCTACTTCCACAGACCCAGACCTCCAGCCTTTCAGCATGGCTGAATGTCTGTATTCTACACCCTGCCACAGCACACTGCCCCCTTTATTACCCCTTCACTCCTGCTCCCACAACACCAAATGACAAGCTTGGTGCCACTGCCCACACCTGCTGTGGGACAATACAGAAGGACTCCTGCTTCCTCTTACCACATATTCATCAATGAATTGGCGAAGGTCCTTAAAGCCATGCTTTTCTGCTATGGTGTTTGGATAGTGGCCATATTTGTTGGCTACACTATAGGCCTGCAGAGCTCCAGGGCAAGTGAGCAGCAAGGCAGTGAGGTTCTTCAGTCCATATTTTGCAGAAAAGTGAAGCAGTGTTGGCAACTCCTCATCCCTCTGATCTGTGAGAACAAGAACCTGTTAGAATCTAAGTTTTTTTCTAGCAGCAGAGCCAGTAAGCTTAAATCTTATGACCTTTACTGGGGAACCTGGCACTCTAATAGCTTAATATATGTAGGATCCCAGGTTTGCAAGGACCTCTTAGACCATCAAACTAGTAGAATCCAGCTGCTGTAAGGTAATCATGTCATGGTGATTCACACACCATCCAACTTCTGAGTGCCCACTGTGAACCTTCAAACAGAATCATGGGGGTGGGGGAAAAGGACTGGACTGGAGAGAAATGACATACCAGGCTTGGAGAACAAGGGAGAAAATGCAGGAAACATTTTTGGGAGCATTATCTTTTGACTTTGGTAGTGTTTGGAGCTGTCCATGGCCTCTGTTGCAGTGCAAGGAAGTGAGACTGATGGCATGTAATAAAGGGTCACCCAACCCAAATGGCAATCCCCCTTCTATAGGCATCATCAGAAATTTAACTTCCTGGCTGAGATCCAATATATTTGAGACAGCCTGTACAGGTACCACACACTTGCAGCTCCAAGGTAGAACAATCAATACAGGTGAGGTCTAAAAAGAAAACAAAAATCTTTCAGCTTACTTGTTGTCATATCTTCTTCCTCCAGCTGGTTGATTCCAAACAGATGTAAGCCACTGGCAGGAATGTTCTTCTTGAGTGACTCAGTCAATAGTTTGTCCAGTGCTTCTACACTGTATGGCACAATTTTAAAGGCCTAGAGGTAAATGGAAAGTGATTTTGTTTGAGGGTGCCTGGAGATTCAGTTAAGGTGAGATTTATAGGGTGTTTATTTATTTAGCACATATCATAAAACAGTAGGCATAAACACTGAAGGCCAAGCAAAGAACATGAATAGCTTCCTGGTCCAGAAATGAATTATTAGTAATCTGAGCAGATGAGAACCACACTCTCCAGAACAAGACAATACAATGAGAAAGTCACTCATGCAACTAGAAGCACAGAAAACATTACTTCCTAATTCCTTGACAGGTTTACTCTCACTTCTGACACTGCTCCAGTGAAGTGTCACTCCTGCTCTAAGAATCATAGAATAGTTAGGATTGGAAAGGACCTCAAGATCATCTAGTTCCAACCCCCCTGCCATGGGCAGGGACACCTCACACTAAACCATATCACCCAAGGCTTCATCCAACCTGGCCTTAAACACTGCCAGGGATGGAGCATTCACTACCTCCCTGGGCAACCCATTCCAGTACCTCACCACCCTCACAGTAAAAAATTTCTTCCTTATATCCAATCTAAACCTCTGCTGTTTAAGTTTTAACCTGTTACCCCTTGTCCTATCACTACACTCCCTAATGAAGAGTCCATCCCCAGCATCCCTGTAGGCCCCCTTCAGATACTGGAAGGCTGCTATGAGGTCTCCATGCAGCCTTCTCTTCTCCAGGCTGAACAGCCCCAACTTTCTCAGCCTATCTTCATATGGGAGGTGCTCCAGTTCATTCTGAATTGCTCTTTGTACTGGTTCTTAGCCAAAAACTGCATGTCTATTCACCAAGTAGAGGCACAGCCCAGTGCCAACTGCTCCACAGCTTGAACTAAAAAGGAAGAGAAAGACTGTCTCTCCTGCCCCAGGTATACTCATGTCTAACAACACTACTCTGTAGGCTTCCACTACATGGTTGACAAGCCAGCAGGCAGGAAAAAAAAAACAACCAAAAACAAAACAACCAAAAAACACCAAAACAAACCCACATCTGGAGAACTTCTTATGCACAATTTACCCTTCTAATAGGGTTCAGGTACACCAACTGTGCAAAATGTGATATGAGAACTGAGGAGTGGCTTTAAAGAAGTGCTAATAATAAAATCATTTTACATTACTTCATTCAGCTAGTAGGAATCTTTGCTACCTATTCACATCTTTTCCAAGAACCCTTAGGTACAAGTTTCCAAACAATCTATTCCTTTATGATACTTTCTGTTATATCAAGTTCTGTCAACCTGATGATCTTTTCAAGTCGTCAAGGTCTGAATGTAAGGAATGACTGCATTTTTTTGTTAGTTGGCTAGCCTGAGTCACTTTAGCAGCTACTTGCTCCACAGACAGGAAAAGCACCAATGCTTTTCCTAAAAGGGAATGTTAAGGTTATGTGAAAATCCTCAAATAACCTTGCATTTCTTCTCTTCAGAAGAGCTACTTCATGGAAGTACTTTTTCTCATTTCCACTTGTCTAGTCTCGGAGAAAGCTGGTTTCCAAAGCAGCTGTTTGCTAGTCATTACCTGGCACATGAACTGTACTGGGTTGGCTGCATTAGCCAACAGACAGCTGATTTCCTCCATGTCGGTATGATAAGTGACACTTGTTTCTCCCACCATCAAGTCCCCTGAATATATCTGCAGAGGCACTGTCCCAGGAGTTAAATCTGAAAAGAAAGAGAAGACATCACCGTTAAGAACAAACGTGAATGAGTCTGCATCAAATACCCTGAGGACAGCAGGAAATTGGAGATACTGCCAGCTGGATACCAAAACAGTTCTGTTGTATTGAATTCATGAAGAGTCATGAAGAAAAGGAGATTATGTTGGTCTGAACACTAGGTAATAAAGTACTTTGGAACTACCTTCTTCATAACTATGTCAATACCTTTCACCTGTGACCTGCTAGGTCCTCTGCTAACGGTAGTCTAGACCACTAATGTTAACAGTACATGCCCCAGAAAAAACAGCCTCACATCTCTCCATCCCTGGTTTTCCCTGGAGCAGTGCCATAAAATGTGAGAGCTGGTGAAGAAGAGAAGAGGAACCAGAAAAGACACTAGGGGTTTTGCAACTTGTCAGCCTCATTAGTCTCTGAAGGAGATCACCTTAAAAGAATTCAAGCTTTGCAACTTTACTCATTCACAGGATGTATCTCCTACCTGCACCTTGGGAGCTTCTTGATGTTTTGTCTAATGTGCATTCACAGGTCCGAACTTTCTCTTTGAAACACAAGTATTTTGAATCCCACTGAAATTAACCTTTCTCTTGTGGCTATTAATGTCTCAGGAAATGATGAAATAGATAGTTATAGTCATACACAAAAGGAATTAAAGATATATTTCCTCTTAATGCTAGCAACTGCAGAGCTTACATAGTTGTATGCTCCATCAATGTCATGTTGATAATTCAAAGGTCATGTTTATAATTCAAAGTGCAAGATTAATTTCTGGGTCTATGCTTAAATTATAAGTCTTGATTTAAGACAGATTAAGTTGAACATTTTTATGTGGGTGAAGTCACCTTCTTTTTATCAGTCCACCTCACTGACTTTACAGGAGTTGCTATAATGGCTGTTAGTCTCTGTTCTCTAAGCTGTCATAATAACTCTTCAAGAGGGCAGACCAAAGTAGATTATATAAAATCATGCTGCAAAACTACTATCAGTCTGTAGGACTCTGAAATCTTGCCACTAACGTTTAGTGAACCTAAAGTTTAGACAACTTAGAGTTTTGTAAATGTAAATATCTAGAAGAACAGAACATACCTATATTAAAGGGCAAACCAGAATAAACAGTTCCAGCTCTGATCACAGAGAGATCACCACACATTAAACACATGCTGTTATATGCATGTAATTATTTACTGGAACTTACGTTCTCTTGGTGCCCTGCCAATGCTAATGTGGTGGTGGTATTTATAACACACAGTCAAGTTCAAAGCGCTTTACAAGCTGCCATCTGTTCTCAGAACTCCCAGTAAGGTGTTTCCACACTGCAGCCCTGCCACTGCTGAGGGAAAAACAGAGCCCCCAGCAAAAATCTATCTCAGTTTCTCATCACAGAAGTATCACAGAGAATGCAAATTCAAGATTTCCTGGCCTCAAGTTTTCTTACATTGCAACCTTTACCCTTATCCCTCTGGCACTTTTCATAACAGGCAGGTTGAGACAGAAAGGAAGCAATGGGTGGAGGGTTGGGGGAAATCTCAGTCCAGCTTACTTGGAGCCTCCACAGAGATTGTGTATTCATTCTCCATCTCAGCCAACACACGCACAGATGATGCATTCTCTGGCGAGAATTCAACTTCAGTTTTCACTTCGCCATCTAGTTTACATTTCATGATAATATAAACTGTTGTCTGCACCTAAGAGAAAAGGCATTACAACACACAGCTTCACATCAGAACACTTACTTTGTTATGCCCCTTTTCTAGGAATTTTGTTGTCATTGCAACCAACGCATAAATTATCAGCTGTCATTTTCATGGTCCTGAATGCTTTTCAGGAGCATCTTCCAGCCATGGATATTGACAGGTGGCTTCTGTTACAGCTTGCACCAGCATAGATAGATGCACAAAACTGATAAAACTCCAGATTTATCAGCTAGATTCATAAACTGATTAAAGCTAGATTTATAGAGTTATTTAGTCTCAACACTATCAGTCTCTTCCCTCAAGCAGCACATTCCCACTCTAAACAGAAATGAAGGAAGAAACTTAGACTTTTTCCATCTGAGGAGATGCTATACTAAGAAATACCGTTTTTCAGATAGGAAGCCATGATCCAAGCTCTTTGGAGTCACTTATAGGACATGCATCAGAATTGTCATATTAGATTGCATCCAGGCTGTGGAGTTAAGCAGCTATGTTAACAAGACTGTCAATAAGTGACATTGCACCCTATGTAGCACTGGGCACAGCATGTTATCCAGCTATCTGTGGGCCTAGGGAACCGAGCTCATGAAACAGAGACACTGAGGATGGGGTCTGAGAGGAAGGGTGACAGAATAGGAATTAGGGGCTAATTCCCAGGCCTGTAAAGCTTTCCACTACACAGCAGCAAGAGTTGCACCCGCTCACAGTAAGAATGTAGCCCAAGGAGTAGACATACAGTACCCCACACCGTATGCGATCAGGCTGCACCACCAGATGGTCCCCAGTACTCTTGGATGATCCATGTTCGTCACTCATGGCAAGTCTGTAGGAGTCAATTAGGTTCTTCTCGTCTTCTGTTTCTGTATCAGTCACAGAATCACAGCCTGAGTCTAAAATAAAGCACACAAAGTCTTTTTATTACATCACTCCCCTTTGCTGAAAATGTATATCATACACATGCATCCTGATAAACAGCCAGTGAGATGGTGGGGTGGAACTTGCTTTCCTTCTCAATGTAATGCTCAGGAAAGGGGAGCTAGTTGAAGAAAGGGAAATTACAGAGCTTCTGCTTTTTTTGTTACCCCTTAAAAAGATGGCTGGGGAACATTCACAAAGACATAAAAGTGCTGTTGTAGCACTACGCATGCTAACAAACCAAACAGCAGTGCCACTCTTTGCTGAGATGGATAGTCCCTTCTCGTGTTAGATAACAGAATTAGGATGTAGATGTCTAATATAAGAATGATCAGCAACTGGACCCATCTGAATCTAGCAGTGCTCCGAGCACACTGTAGGATAGGCAGCAGCCTTTAGTCTTCCTCTTCTAAAGTAAATGAAGAAAACCAACTTTTCTTGCTTTTCAGTAGTAACTTTAGTTTTTCTGGATCCTGCTTAGGTTGCTGACCCCAACTCCCAAGCTCATTACTGTGATGACAAAATACAACATGAAGCAATAGTCTTAAGGGATCCTGTTCCTCGAGCAGGAACTATAAGCTCCTATATCTATACAAGAGTGAAATTGGAATGTAGCAGAGCCTTTGCATTGAAGAATAACAATACTCTATACAAACAGATCCAAAAGTAGAAGTAAACATATGTAACTCTACCATCTGTGTGTACAAAACAGTGTTCTCATTCCTGTTTCCCAATACCAGCATGGATATTGATGAAAGAGCAAAAAACTGAATTGGTATCACTGGCTGCAAGAAAAAAAACCTAGCAAGAATTAAGATAGACTACAAGGCGTCTACCCCTGCCAGGGAATATTTTTCCCAACTAGAGACAGGAAACACCAGATGATTTTGTATCTACTTAGCAGAGTGCTTTCGTTTCTACCTCGATTCACACGAGTCACACCTTTTTTCACCTGTCTCCCAAAACATAGTGTGAAAGTCACTGCCTCCCCCTTGTCAGAAGACTAGCATTAACTCTTAAAACTCAATCTGCCATGGCCAAAATATTCCAAACCTTGGAAAACCATAGAGTAGTCAAGGATTTAAGACAACATTTTCGAAGTTATTTGTTATTATTATTACTTACTGTAAAACATCTGTAAAGAGCAGCGTAAACTATTTACTAGATAAAATCTCAGATTTGGACTGGTAGAGTTCTTAAATCAGTAAGAAATGCTCTATTTAAAATGCTCAGTCCTGATGATAAAGACCTGAGAGACCAACTGCACTGTCTAACCTGTGGTAACCATACAGTGAAGCTGCCAACAGCCCAGGTTTTACTCAGAATCCCCTGATCTCTCTGTACATCAAGTTTCCACAAAACAAGAAATTCAAAGTTATTAAAACAGGCTTTTATAGGAGCTCATACTAGTTGCAAACAGTGAAGCTAGAAGTCAGTCAGAAATTTAAATCATTATTATTATTATCATCATCACCAAAAACTGAAGATATTCGAAATTGTTCCTGCAACCCAAGTATGGGATTTAATGTCCATTTTCTCATCTCTACCTTCCAGTGTTTACAGGAGTGACATGGACTTGCCCTGGGCATTGTAAACAACTTTTGGTGACTCAGCTTTCTCCGAACCCTTTTAATTTCAAAGATGAAAATAAATAAATAAATAAAATTTAATATCTTTAAAAACATAAGATATTTGAAATTAAAAAAATACTTTAAAAATATATATTTTATATACATTTAAATGGGATTTTATGAATTATATTATTGCGACTCTGCTTTCAGGAGACAGGTTTTAAACCACAAAATTTTAGCAAATCATTCAGCTGAAATTTTTGTCAAGAACAGTGATACACATTTGCCTAACTTTATGTATGTGAGTCATCCCACATGGCAAGTAAGCCTAGTCACATGAGTACAAGTACACTGCTGCTTTAATATTTGCTGTAGAAAGAGTAGAGCCAAAACTCTGCAGCTCTAAAGTTCAAGGTATCACCACCAACACTGACATTTCTTAAACAAACCAAGAACAGCACATGTAATTTAGCAAATAGATTTTAATACTGCACCAACACAAATATGCAGATTTGACTAAGAAACTACTTTGACACAAGGCTGTGTATTGAAGGTGGTCTTTTGGATTTTCAGACAGTAGCAGTACTACAGAAAATGGACTGAAGCTTTAAATTCCTTAACACAGTATGTTTAATTTATATTGTCCAAAGTCACCAGCTGCAAGAGCCAGATCCCAGTTTTGGGAACCCTTCTCTTACAGAAAGGTGGACTACTCCCACCTGGGAGTGTCAGGCTGCCTAGGAGGGAAAAAAAAGCACTGGTCCCATATTCTTCCCTAATACAATAGCTATCACACCAGGTATTTGGCATGTGCAGAGCAAGACACCATGTGTTTTGGGAAGGAGGAGAAGAGGCAACTCTTACTAGAATAGTGACTCTCTAACCTCTGTTGGTTATTTCCAGTATGACTAAATTAGAAAGACTAAGCTCACAACAGATAAGAGAGAGCAAATGATGACCACATTACAACAAAGCATTAAAGTTCCTGCAACATATGCACAAGCTGATGCTTGCCAGCATGCTGATACTAAGGGCATACCCACCCCCATATGGCACCATTAGTGTGGTAACTTGTATCTTATTTGCCTAACATACAGTCCATTTCAGAGTAAAATGAAACCTAAAGCTATGGATCTCAGCTACAACATCTACAGTAAGCAAGAATAAGAGGGTTGCAAGGAGAGAACAAGCCCCCAGTCTCTCTGCTTTGCTGATGTTGTTTGATACTAGAAAAAATAGCGGATTAAGAATAATCTGATCTTTTAAGAAGTTCTAGTATTGCCTGATCCTGTCTCACACTTCTACATTCTTGCAACAGAGCTTACTGCCCTGAGGTCACATGGAAGCACAGATCTGTTAGGTAATATGGGAAGAAGCAAGCAATGTTAATCAGTAATTGGATTAACAGCTGAGGGAACATGCAGTCACAGTTTCGGGTATTATTCATCTGGTTTCTCATTCAGAAAATTCTGAAGTTGCAACCTCCCACATAAGCAGTGAAGTGAAGCTACGGTCATCTTGCAAGTTCCAGTCAAGTGCTACTGACTTGTGAACATGCAAGCACTGCAAGAGGAAGCCATTCCACTACATTTAATAATATCCATGCTCTAAAGGGACATGTTGCTAGATTGGGCTTCCCACTCACAAAGATGCTTGAATAATGATAACCCATTTGCACATACAGATTCGGCAACTGTACCTTTGCAATGATACCCAGGCTACAAAGGCCATCACTGAGGACATCAACAGACTCACTAGAAAGTTAAATGTCTACCTGAATTGAGCTTCTCCATGAGCAGCTGCTGTAGGTCAACAGCTTGTGGTTATGAACAGCTCTGCCTTGCCTGGAGGGCCTTTCTGTTCCTTTTCAAATGAAGGCTACCTCTGGCCACATTTCACAGCCTGTGAAACACTTGTGAACATAGCAGCAAGGGAAGGAGATGCGGTCCAAGAAACCCAGCCACATTTCCCCTTGAAGAACATGCCCCACTCCAGGAAGCATCAGTAGCTGAGCTACAGAGAGCAGCCCCACACCGGCCCCTTTTTGCCAGCCCTGCTAGGCTCCACAAACAGCTGCCCTGCAGAAACTCATGTCTGGGAAAATCCCAGGGAAGACATAGGCATGGCCACATGCTTCAAGTGCCATTTAGCAGCTTAAGGAACTAAATGAAGCAGCCAGTTATTTTGCCTGTTGCTGTATGGTGCACACAGCTCACTCCGTCATCCATTTCCTCCTGGCTAAACTGGGCAGGCTATCAGCATGGAGCCAACAGCTGTGGTTTCTCAGAAGTCAGCCCTTACACCACAGGACACTTGAATGCTGGGAACGAGTCAGCAGCTGGTGCAGGCCATTCTGTCATCCAAATACTGGTGCAAATGGCACAACTGGGCAACAGTTTACCCCTACAGGTTCTGCATGTGCAGACTACCCCCTTGCAGACATCTGTGAACACTTCCCACCCATCCACAGACCAGCTCACCAGCCAAGCCAACTAGCTTTCTCCAGGCCTCAGACTTTCACATCAGTACACCCAGAACAAGAGGGAAGGCCTTCAAAGAGAGCTCTTGCTACCACCAAAGCTTGCAACTGGCCAGCCTTCTTCTCCAAGGGTGAACAAGGACACTACATCTCCCAGAGCACTTGCAAGAAGCAGGCAATGTTCTGACAAAGTAGTCAGGGAAAGCAGGGAAAGTTATCTTTCCTCATGCTAACCTCAGGACCCCTGCTTTACCACAGAGTACACACTTAGTGAAACATCTTGTGATAACCCCTCAAAACTGGGATATTGTAGCAACATTTTCCCTTTCAACAGAGTGGACAGCAGAATGCAGAAAAGTAGAAAATACAGAGGAAAATGTAAGGCTCTGAAACTGTCCATACAGAACAAATATAGTATGGGATATCTCCCCCTTCTCTCCAAGCCTCTCACCCCAAGCAGCTCATCTACAAGTATGCACCTAAAAATTATTTTCAGTTCTATAAAGAAAGTGATCATGTTTCGTTTCTTCTGTAAAGCTGGAAATTACAATAAATGAGTTCTCATATCTCACCAAAGATATGAGCTGTATTTTACTATGCCAAGTTTTGCTTGAGCCAGTGTGTGCACACATGCTTGGGCATCGCTTAGGGAAGCTGTATCCTTATGAAGGACACAACTGGGCTATTAAGAGACCTGTTGACAGGACCAGTATTTCAGTAAATTGTAAGAAGCCAGAAGGTATTTACTTAATAACCTACTAAACTAACATATATCCTTAATACTAAAAACTCATACATTACTCCACAGTTTTACTCAATAAAGCACAGCTCATCCAAACTTCAAAGACCAGGTTTTCTTTGTTGTATTTTAGAACTACAGACATACAACTGAAAGGAGAAAAATGTCTTTACAGCAGAGTGCAAGAGGCTTTAATGAACTTCATGAAAATTTAACCCAGTGAACTCATCTATTCACTTTCCTTGCTTCAGTGTTCCCAAGTGCTGCTTCCAAGTTATTTTTTTAATTTCGTCTTTGAAACAAAAAGGGTTTGGAGAAAGCTGAGTCACCAAAAGTTGTTTACAATGCCCAGGACAACTCCATGTCACTCCTTTAAAAAGATACTGGAAGGTAGAGATGAGAAAGTGGCCAATAAATACCATACTTGGGTTGCAGGAACAGGAAACTGAGCACACAGTTCTGGCAACAGTGAGGTTAAGAAAGTCTAGTCTGCAAAGCCACAAGAGTGGAAAGGACACAGAAAAGAAAGCAAGAGAAAAACTATTAAAAAAATACCAGGCATTAGAAAAGTGTGGTAAAATAAGATCTCATGCAGGTGGGGAACTTGCAGAGAACAGGAAGCTAACCCATAGATCAGAGGTACCTTCTGTGGGAATATTCCAATTCAGGAACAAATGTCACCAGTAACTTCCAGTTGGTTATTTGGGCTGGGCTCAGTTTTTAATTATTGCTGACACTCATTATTAATTTCAGATGAAAAATGGGAGTGAGGAGGCAAAGCAGCTGCAAAGCAACTGTGATCAGACTAATGCATACAATCATCATACTTAATATGGCACCTCCTGATGTGCAGAAGCACCAGCAGAAATTCCACATGGGAAGTCCTTCCTGTATTAACAATGTATGGAAATTGGAACTGATAGTAATTCTTATCATGGATATAGTGGCACATAGGTAATAGCTGGAAAGCTGCCTACTACATATTATCTGTACTAGCAACACTCCTCACCCTCCTCTGACTTGACTGCAGATGACTACTGGATGGGCTCTTACAGTTCAGTTTGGAATGACTGCAGGCCGCTCTTCCCCAATAGCTTAGGAAGGTACATTCAGTCTGTAATGCTGCAGGCTGCATGGAGGCACCATCCACAAAGATCTAAGCACAAGGAAGCTCCACAGAAGCTCAGAGATTTCCCCAGGATAACAACACTCAGTAATCCTATCACAGATTAAAGAGGAAATTGCAATTTGTGGCCTCCTGCAAAACTCTTTTAAGCTTACAGCTCTTGTTCATTCACTAGGAGCACTGAACTGAGAGCAGGACCTGTAATGTAAAGAATGGGATGTGCTTGAGATAACAGTAAGTCTTACAGCTGCAACATACAAGGCCTGAATCCAGCACAGGTTTTCCTCCAACCCCAGCAACAGTCTTTTTACAAATACAGACCCCTCAAAATATTGTTCTGAGTTATACCAAATTCTGCTCATAGAAACCTTATCATATGACCTTGCACAGTCCTGGAAAAGAAATGTCTTCTTCCATTACCTAATAATGTGAGTACCAACACTGCCCCTGCAATACTGTTACTTATCCAGAAAAGACTTTTCAGCTCAAAATTACCTGTCCAGAAAAGGCGTTTTAGCTCAAATACACACCTGACTTTAGAGAGTTATCCTGGCTTAGTGAGGCTGCTGAGCTAAAAATAAAATAAATAAAAAACAATAAAATCTGTGCATTCATCTGACAGCAGATGTTCACACCAGAAAGAGCTATAGCAGTTTAAAATATAACTGTGCCCATCACATCACTTTTTCCTCTTCCTGTTTCCCCTTATCTTTAATGTCAACAGAGGCCCACGCAGCAGAACCAGGGGAAAAGAGCATGTATTTGGCTGCATCAGCAAGACACAGGACCAGGATCTCTGCTTCAGCAGCTGGCAACAGGGGTGTAAGCTAAGTGGACAGGCCCTGAACTTCAGGATGAGGAGAAATATTTATGCATTTCACTCATAACTACTGCAAAAACAGTAGCTTCCAGCTCAAGGATGAAATCTCTTATAACACAGAGATAACATAGTTTATCTGACCATGTCTAGAGCATGCTACAAATGCAAAGTCCATTTAGCTTGTTCTTTCACTAAGGTTCAAGCAAACATGTACAACACTATGCCTGCTTCAAGCTAAAAGAATGTCTGGCTACTATGGTTCAGAAACTGCAAGCCAACTCATCATCCTAATGCTTTGAGCTCACAATTAGCCTGAGGGTCTCACAGGCCTACTGATCAATTTGTGACAGGATTAAGTGTATAAATCTGAAGAACTAGCATGGGTGCACGGGACCAGGACAGAGGTGGGAAAGAACTTCTGAGGAAGGTGCAGGGTTCAGGTCACCCAGACAACAGACACTGCATACATAACCAAAATCCCAAGAAAGGGGAAAGAATAACTCAACATATACTGGAAAAGTGTATGCATGGTGTCCTGGGTTCAGCAGTAGCAGTCATTTTTTCGCCTTCTTGGTAGCTGGTGCAGTGCTGTGTTTTGACTTTCGGGCTGGGAGCGGTTGCTGGTAGCACGTACGTTTTGAGTTACTGCTCAAATGTTTGGTTTTGTCCAAGGCCTTTTCTGAGCTCATGCTCTGCCAGGGAGGAGGGGAGGCCGGGAGGAAGGAGAGACAGGACACCTGACCCAGGCTAGCCAAAGAGGTATTCCATACCATAGCACGTCATACCCAGGAGGTAACGGGGAGAGACCCAGAAGGGGTTGAGCTCTGGGGGGATGGAGGAGGTATCGGTCGGTGCTCAGTCAGACAGGGTGGGGTGAGTTATGGGTCGGTGGCTGGTGACATGTTGTATTCTCTTCACTTGTTATTTGCTTTATCATTATAATTTGTAGTAGTAATGGCAGGAGTGATTTGTGTTGTGCCTTAGCTTTTAAACTGTGCTTATCTCAACACGTGGGGGCTACATTCTTTGGATTCTCCTTTCTAACTCTCCGGGAGTTGGGGGATCAAGGGGGGGAGTGAGTGAACGAGCCGTGTGTGGACTTGGTTTAAACAACCACGACACATGGCTATTGATGTTTTGAGACTGCGAAGACCCACATTACACCCGGCACTGATTCAAGTCTTTGTGAGCAACCACATGCAAGTAACGTGAACAATCAACTTGCTGATCAATTATTCCTTGCAGTATCTCTTGGATTCAATTTAGGCACAAAGTGTAACACTTGCATGACAGAAAAGACTGTCCACACAAAAGCCCCTAAGGCTGAAATTCCACCCAAGAGAGCTGGTGAGCTGCTTCGGAAAGATCCATCAGCAGATCACTGTCTGGCAGGAGGTGTGGCTCTAGATATGGCCTCAGAACATCTAAGACTACATTACTACCCAAAGGGCAGTTCTGCCCTCCCTGACCTTCAGACAGTCTTCCTTGCGGATATTCCAGACACATGAAATGTGGATACTTTTGCAGCAGTCCATGCTAAAGACAGCCTGTGCTCCGGATAAAACCTCTGCCAGAAAAATTAAGATCCACTGTTATTCTTGAGTCACTTTTGAGAAACACATCAACAGTTTTCTGTGGTAACAATGAAAAGCCATGAAAATCCTACAAAATGCAATCCTTGAAGGAAAACAACTGTCCAAGTGCACCACAAAGGTCTTTGAAACAACTTGAAGACGACCCCACACATATCTTCAGACCTGGTCTGTAAAGCATCTTTGGTTTGACCACGTACTTCTACAATGAAATTACTTCAGCTGTTTCAAACCTGGAAGAAGCCCTCAGAGATGGTCACTGGGCTCTTCTTTTAAGTGGGTTTTTTAAAGCCTTGCAGTTCACATCAGAAGACACTTAGAAGAAGGCTTAGTCACTACCTTAAAGCAACCTGTAGGGAAATTATTAGAAATATAAGATACAGAGAAATAAGATTAGGATTTCCAATATACATGAAGTCCATTATAGCCCTGACCACACTAGTTTCTATACTTTACTAGTTCCAGGCTATCATTTCATTGCCTCTGTCTAAAAAGCTAGTATGCAACTATGCTAGCACTGCTTGAATCTCATACTGTCATTAAAAGCTGTTAAGTATTGCTTTTAATGTGCTTAAACTGGTACTTTATGATGCACCTTTTGTTGGAAAACAATCCATCCTGCAATGGGGAAAGGTCTTACACCTGGGTTGGAACAATCCCAGGCACAGCTACAGGTTGGGCAGAGAAGACATTCAGCCCTCCAGAGAGGGACTTGGGGGTGTTGGTGGATGAGAAAATGAACATGAACTGGCTTCAGTCTGCACTTGCAGCCCAGAAAGCAATCGTATCCTGGGCTGCATCAAAAGGAGCGTGACCAGCAGGTCGAAGGAGGTGATCCTGCCCCTCTGCTCTGCTCTCGTGAGACCTCACTTGGAGTATTGTGTGCAGTTCTGATGTCCTCAACATAAAAAGGACATGGAACTGTTGGAACAAGTCCAGAGGAGGGCCATGAGGATGATCAGGGGACTGAAGCACCTCCTGTATGAAGACAGGCTGAGAGAGTTGGGGCTGTTCAGCCTGGAGAAGAGAAGGCTGCATGAAGACCTCATAGCAGCCTTCCAGTATCTGCAGGGGGCCTATAAGGATGCTGGAGAGGCACTCTTCACTAGGTACTGGAGTGATAGGACAAAGGGTAACGGGTTAAAACTTAAACAGGGGAAGTTTAGACTGGATATAAGGAAGAAATTCTTTACTGTGAGGGTGATGAGGCACTGGAATAGGTTGCCCAGGGAGGTTGTCAATGCTCCATCCCTGTCGGTGTTCAAGATTAGGTTGGACATAGCCTTGGGTGACATGGTTTAGTGTGAGGTGTCCCTGCCCATGGCAGGGGTGTTAGAACTAGATGATCTTGAGGTCCTTTCCAATCCTAACTGTTCTATGATTCTATTTCAATTGCTCAATCCTGTTTGCTACAGACGGATAAGGTCATTCATGCATTTCTCTCAGTATCACTTGGGGACTTAGTTAAGGTTTCTCTGATTGCTTTAACCAGCTCTCTGAAGTCTCTGTGCTTCTAGCACCAGTCATTTATAACCATAGTAGCATCTGCAAGGAAAGGCATGCTACCACTATGTTCTCTCAACCTTGACTCCTGTGCAAGAGCATCACAGTTTCCTCTCCTTGACAGGCAGTGAGACACAGCCAGGCTGCAGAACTCTCATACAATGAGACACTCTCATTGCACCCAGAGGGCTGACTAATACCTCACCTGTTCCTCTTCAAAAAGCAGGGTCAAAGAAGCATATCTTTTGTTTCAACACAATATAACAGAGAAAAGTACAGCTTTAAGAATTCACTTAATTTTGCCCCTTCAAAGAGGGGAAAAATAAAGGAGCAAGGGAGGGAGAGAAGACTGCAGTACAGCAAATGATCATGCTGCATTATGTCTTCAAGATCATTCTAATAAGCTGGCAGAAATAAACACTGGATGTTATTCTCCAAGATAGGACTACTCAGAACATATTCATCCACAGAGCATCAAGAGCCACAAGGAAACAATAAATTGTCCCCAGTTTTATATTTGTCTGTCCCTTTAGGTTTGTACACCAATTCTTGTGTCTTCCAACCTCCAGCTTTCCTCTTTTACTGTACTTCTGATCCAAACAGACTCCGAAGATGAAGCAGAGATCACAAACTTGGATGTCACAGGCTTCCACATGCAATTTTCAATTTTCATTTTTCAGAACCAACTAATGGCCAAAATGAAACTTGCAGAAAATGGCATGCACAGGACTAAAAACTCTTCAGGAGCATTGTAAGGACGTAGGACCACAAAATAATGGCTTGAATACAACAGCTTGTGAGGAAAATGCAATGCCATATCCCCTCTAGGATGTCATACAGCCAAGTAAAGAGATACCAGCATTGCCAGAGGAACACTGCAGGAAGTTAGAGCTGCATGAACTTGGGTGTGCTGACAAGCTGGAGCCCCAGAGATGCAATATTAGCTCTCCAGCAATAGAACAGATTCCAGAGCATCATTTTCTGTAAAGCCAAATATTAAGGAGGTAGCTTCATACAGGCATTGATCTGTCATAGCTTCATGATCCTTCTCTAAAATGATGACCAGGGATTTTAAATTCACTTGCAGAATTCTTTTTGGCTGCTTTATTTCCAGGTTGTATCCTTTGAGGGGGTGGCACAACTTTCCCACAAAGTACTTGGCCATGTCATGACTCTTCCTAGCAGGATTACTTTCTGTATTCAGTGTTTCTCAATGGCTATGCTTTACGAAATTTAACAAGCAGCACAGGGAAGAGCTGCTACAACACTGAGACCCTGTTCTGCCTCCACATGCAACAACAAACTCCACAGGCACTGGTAATCACACTACAGTACCCCATCTTAGAATCATAGAATAGTTTGGGTTGGAAAGGACCTTAAGATCATCTAGTTCCAACCCCCCTGCCATGGGGGAACATGTTCCCATAAGGGACAGAATAGAGCTGTGGAGAAAATGATTGTAGTTCCCAGTTTATAGTATCTCAACTACTGCCTCACCTGCAAGTCTCAGGCTGAAAGAGCATTCCTGACTGAAGTGCTACCTGTCAGAAACAGACACAGCGTAAATAGATACAGTAACTGCTACTGTCAGAGGAATAATTACCAACGTCACTATAGAGTACAAAGCACCCACACCTCAATGAATTGTTGTAATGAGATAAGATCACCCCTGTCCTGTGCCAAGGTGTGCAGCTCTGAATTCTTCTAAAGGCAGCTTTTTACTAGAAACCACAAAAACCACCAGATAGTAACAATGTGAATGTATTTTTAAGAGGGAAAGTAAAGCTCGAATCTATCCACAAAAGCCACAGACTATTTTTCTAAGATATGCTATTTGCTTTTTCATTCCTCAGGACATCTCAAGTATAAGGATAACATAACAGATAATACTGGATTTCACTGTATTTGTGTCCCAAAATAGGTACATGGTAAAGCAGAAAGTCATAACTGCATTAAAGGCCTAATACAGAGTTTGTCTGAGCAATCAAATGAACAAACAGACAGCCTTCAATGAAAGACTATTAGCCAGGCCCAGGAAAAAAACTGACTTTTCGCAGAAGTCTTGACATACATAACAAATAAGAATTTATAGATCATCATTGAACAATCATTTAACATTAGCCCCTACAGTAACAGGAGAGAAGCTCACCAAACTTGAAAATTCACTGTGAATTTAGGTCTCTAGCCCTAAATGGCAGTGACAAGCAAAAGCTAGCAACCAAACAACTAGAGATGTCAGGCTGAAGGGAATGTCCCATGTACTATCACTTCATCCCCCTGGGTTGAGACATACTTGAGAACACCTCATGCATCTGTCCAATCTGACCTCAAACTCCAAATAGCCTATTCCAAGGTTACTTTAGCTTTAGAGCCAGAGTCCAGCACAGGACCACAAAGATAATTAAGGAGCCACAGCATCTTTCGTGCAAGTTGAGGCTGCAAAAGCCGGAGCTCTTCAGCATGGAGAAGAGTTGGGGAAATCTTAACAATGTTACGTGATAGGAGGAAATGGAAAAGAGGGAGCCAGACTCTCCTCCACAGTGACCACTGACCGGACAAGACGTAATGGGTACAAACTGAAACACATGAAATTTCATGTGAACACAAGAAAATGCTTTGTTACTCTAAGGGTGGTCAAACAACACATTCTCTGGAATGTGTTGGTCACAGAGACTGTGAAGTCTTCACGTACAGAGACATTCAAAACCTGACTGGACATGGTCTTGGGCAACCTGCTTTACCTGACCATGTCTGAGCAAGGAGGTTGGACTGGGTGATCTCAAGAGGTCCTATCTAACCTGAATGATTCTGTGATATGCTCTCAATTTTCATCTGTTGCTCCACCCATGCAACAAATGAAAGACAGGAAGTTCATTAAATTCCCTGACACGTACAGGAGGGAGAACAACAACACCTTATGCTGTTTCTGTTATGCCATTTCCCTCCCACAAATGCTCAATGCCTTGATCTCCAGTATCTCACAACAAGCCCCTCACTAGGTGGATTAACATCTCAGCTCTTCCTCATCTACAGGGCTCCAGCAAAATTCTCATCTTCCTTCTAACTGCCCACTGTCCTCCATATTTACCACATACTTCCTTATACACACTCCTGACCTCCCCCATTTTGCAAGAAGTTTGGTAGTACTGATCTTTCCTTCTTGTCCATTTCATTGCATGAGAGCTCTGTTCAGCCAAGGCTGCACTTGTCCTTCAACAGCACTGTTCACAGTTGCTGTTACACTCAGTTATCACCTTAGCAACCTCAGGCAGATGTTGACTTCCCTGGGTTTTTCTGCACAAGAATTTGCTCAGGTACATTAAGTTCAAAGCCACTGATTAAATAGCAAATGTTCTGGAAACATCAACTTTTAAAGCAGAAAATTTGAATTTTTTCAAGCCAAAATAGGTAGTGGCTGAAATAAACCAGAGAAGAAGAAATATGCACAATACAAAATATATTTCAACCGAGCTCTGAGAACAGAAGAGGAAGAGAAAGGTCACCGACTCCAAATGTACAGCACAGACTTCCAGCTGTCCAATGGACACAGCACAGCATGGTGTGATATCACAAGTCAAACAAGATGGCTTAAGTAGCATGCTGGTCACTGCACCCTGGCTGCTGATTATACCCTGCCAGGCCTGAGGTGGCTGGTACAGTACCATCCTGAGCATTCTCATGTCCCACAGTTATTGCATAGCCTGAAAAACTTGCTTAGCCTGGAAAACTTCCCCACAGATGACAGAAGTACCTGTAGATGCAAAACTTCAGCTTTCTGCAGGTTGCCAGGATTGAGAAACTGTAAAAGTAAAAAAGTTCCACCTGCAAGAGAGCAAGAGTCAGTGCCAGCACACAGCTAGTTCTCAACAAAGCTAGATGAGCACTTCCTCCTTTCTGAATTTATACTAAACTAATAAAATAAAATGACTGCCACCGTGTGATGAGAGGGGATGTCATGTTCCCATGATGCACTAAATAAACCACAGCCTAACAACTGTGCTACAGGCAAAAGCACAACCTGAGCAGGGCCAGAGTGCAGGCTCTGGAGAGGTATTTGCTGTTCACCATGCCCTGGGTCATACACTTCACTAGCTCAAGATTCAAATACTAGGAAGCTGCAGCTGAAGTTTGGTCATTGTTGCATCAAGCTTAGTTTTTCAATGCATGCTGACGCTGCTGTTAGAAGTACTGGTGAATGCACATGGAGAGTTCTTTCCAGAGGAAGACACCCACACAAATCATTTCAAAGAGCCTGAATATACACAAGCCCATGGGACCTGATGAAATTCATCCACAGGTCCTGAAGGAGCTGGAGAAAGAAGCTCTCCAGGAAGTTCTCAAGGAAGAAGTTCTTTACTTTGAGGGTGGTGAGGCACTGGAATGGGTTGCCCAGGCAAGTTCTGAGTGCTCCATCCCTCACAGTGCTCAAGGTCAGGTTGGACAGAGCCTTGGGTGACATAGTTTAGTATGAGGTGCACCTGCCCATGGCAGGCGGGTTGGAACTAGATGACCTTACAGTCCTTTCCAGCCCTAACTATTCTATGATTCTATTCTAAATATGGTCATAAACTTTCTCTGCTAAGTACTGTAGCAATGGTCGGCTGCCTTACTCCGAAAATGTTCAGTTTGGACTTAACTGAGATCTTCTAAGAGATCCTGACTTCAAAATTCGTCTTTGTCTAAAATACTAGCAATGAAGTCCTGGGAGCAGAGCACAGGCTGTGTTTCTCTATGGAAAAGGTCTGCTGCCACAAACACTCTTACTTTAAGTCACTTATGCTGTGGTTGGCTGCAACCAGACTGTAAGGCAGATGCTACTTTATATTACCAACCAAGAAGAAAGTTTCCCAGTTTCAGCCAGAAAGAGAACTATGTACACCTGGGGTTGTCTTCTCTCCAGGGGAAGTATCAGAACATTTGCATTTGAGGCCATTCACAAAACCTGGTATGTAGAATCACATGATGGAAGAGGTTACCTAGTCATTTTTTTCCCCACAAAGAGGAAGGACCTGATTCAGTCAGAAAAGTTAAATTAATCTCTGGTCAGTTTTCTTTTCCAGAGTACAAAAGCTCAGCCACTGTTCTCTGTCTTCTTTCAGGCTTAAAGCAAAGGAGACAGATTATTTTAGTCCTAGGTTATCCATTGGGAAACCAAGGTGGTTTATGGGTGTTTGAAAGGAAGATGCAAATTTTAGTTTATGCAGGTTTTGAAAAGGTACTAGGAAATATCTGTTGTGACCTTGTTACCTGAGAATACAATCTTCAGCACAATCCCTAAGTCATCTTTTTTCAGGGAGGCTGTTTTGGCCAAAATCGTAACTTACAAATTTATTTTTACTGTGATAAATCTGTCATTGTCATTATTGCCATTATTATCCTGGCATAAAGCACTTTAATGCACACACCACCAGACACACTAGAAGTCTGCACTGACTCATTTATACCACTAAATACAGACAAATCCTAAGCCAACCACAGGACTTCAGTCCTGATAAGGCTGACAAAGAACACTACAACCCTATGTATGGCAGTGTCATAAAAACATCCTGAGCAGCATGACTCCCCAGAGCTCTTCACCTACATTTCCACAAAACTCATAGGAATGGAGTATCACACACAACCCTAAAGTTTAGGAAAGTTCAGACTCAATTGAAACTCAGTACATTGGGCTTCTGTAGTCTCCTGCTAGCAAGTCCTCTGCAAGTACAAAATGAGGTGATTACTTGTGGACTAGTTCAATTATTTTTAACGTGATCAGTGCAATTCTTCAGATAATCTCTGCTATTCAATCATAAGTAACAAGCTGATCTGCTGCCAGTATGGTTATATCTCTGACTTTAGGCCCAGTGCTAGTGAATAGATACTAGACAAGCTTATTTTGGTTTTGGTATGACAGAAATGCAAATCTGAAGGAAAAGATAATTTCCCATCAACTAGGGTCAATAAAGTGCGGGGCACAATATTTATACAGGCATATCTTCAAAGGTACTCGGCTTTTATTTTTTATTTACATTCAAAGACAGGCACCTACGATAACCTCTAAATTCAGAAGTTCTCTGTAAGTCATCAGTAACCTCTCCAGAACTGGGGACCAATGGACCAGACATAGAAAAAATCAGCTTGCAAAACTTCCTAGTTTACAAGAGTTGTGCAATTTTCTCTAGTTTTCTGTTTCAGTAAAACATGTTACCACTGTTATTAAAATAAGGATAAACAATATCACATATCTCCCTCCTACAACCCCTGGCCAGGAAGCATAACTTCACAACTGCTACCTTACCTTCTGAAATAGCCTTCTTGACAGCTGCAAGGTAAGCATCAGGTTCATCATCATTTGTGAGTTCTTGCCACTGTGACCAGTCCTTGAAAAAGTTCAAATAGTCATCACAGTCTGTAACACCACAGAACAGCTTGACTACTTTGTGTGGGGGGCATAAGGCTTCCTGAAGGCTCTGCAGAATGGGAGGGAGATAAAAACTCCGCACCAGCTCAGCAGATAGCAAAAGGATGATGCTCCGACTTCTACTGAAGAGGTCCAGCTCCTGCTGCGAGATGGCAAATTTGCCTTCCAGCTGGTAGCTTTGAATCCGATGCTTTCGAATGTGCCGAGTAAAGAGGAAGAGGTTCTGGAGGTACTGACACCATTCAGTGGCGTCACTTGCATACACAATCAGCACATCATATCCTCCAGGGGCTCCTGTACAGGTACAAGATGATCACAGGGAGGAAGATTAAGTTCAAAGCAGTAACTGACCCACAGCTTTGCAGCAAAAAACCCATAGGGTTGTCCCTATAATTCATGTCAGAAGCTTCAAAGTTCTTCAAAAGAACAGCAGATATATCCAAAGTGAGTTGTTCACAGCCACAGAGCAATCCTAAGCATGGTTGAACTCCTATATGCATTTACCCCACTAAAATGTAAGAAGTTTTTTAATTTTCAAAAACCTTCTTACGAAAAAAGTATTTCCTATGTAGTATGAAACAAACCACATGTGGAGATTTACAGATTTAAATCAGGCTGATAAGAAAAAAAACCCACAAAAACTCAACCTCCGAAACAAGCTAACTTGAGAAGGGGGGGTCACCCTTGTGTGTGAAGTGAAATCATTTTAGGTAACTATCTGGTCCCTGCAACACAACTGCAAGCCATTACACGCTCAAGCAGAGTAGACATAGCACACCTAAAATAAGAAAGGCCTTTATTTAAATGAGATGCCACAACGCTTACAGGAAGTCACTATGGCTTTCATGGTGTTAGATATTTGCTCTCACTGCAGCAAAGAGCAAACTGCCGCAAAGTATGCATGCAACTGAAGGGTACACTAGCCCCTGTGCTCACAGCATAGCAGTCCAGTCATTCAGGCTTTAGACATTTTACAAGCCTGTGTTGGAGTCCCTCCCCCAGCATGGTCATACAAATGTTATCCAACCACTTTGGAATGAAAAACTCTCTCTTCAGAGGGAAAGATCTAATAGAACAGTGGTGCAGCCCAAAACAGACTCACCAAAATGAACTTATTCCATAGTTCCTTAGGCTCCTGCTTACACACTCCTGCATTTCTGTGCTCTGGAATGAAAGCACTTTTAAAACTGCTTCCAGCTTGCCAGGATGCTTACATACAGACTGAATAAGTATGACATGATACAGTGCTCTCTCACCAATCTTAAGAAAACTTTAAAGTCTAAATTTATTTTTCTTGTTTACCTGTGAAGAAGTATATCCAAATTTGAGGATTATGGCTCTGGTCCCATAGTAAATTTTAGTGCTGAGCATTTCAAATCTTATTAGCAAACTGTCATCTAATGCCACTTTGACTCTTTAAAAGTGTCAACATTTCCAACCCATCTCCATCCAGAAGCAAACAAAGACAGATTTTCCTAATTAAAGTAGAAGGCAATGCCTAAAATATGGAATGCCAAAAAGAGCATCTGCAGAGAGTGAATTTATCAGAATTGAAGATGACAGTTTTGTAGTTGCCTTCTTAAAATTCAACCAAAATTGAACAGCCTCCAAAAACTACACCTTCCCAACAACCTTCAGTAAGAAATGAAGGCTGAAATGATGTATAGGCTACTGTACCCCAGCTCTAAACCAGACAATTACCAACTTCAGATTGTAGTTGAATAGAAGTGGCAAAGTTGGGAAGTGTGGAGATATGCTCTGTTCTCAACCAATAGGGTTATGGCTGCCTACATAAATGGGAAGTCTCTAGCAGTGACAGGATGATGTCCTGACTATGAAGAACATGGACACTGCAATTCAGCAGTATTCACTAGAATAGCTGCCTGTTTCTGGGTGAATACAGTTCCTGAACCCCAGATGGAGGCTTGGAGGAGTCAGCACTCCCAATGGTGAGGATCCAGCAAACTCATAAAGCAGACAAACAGACCCAAAGCCTTGTGACTTTTAAGGTAAGAGTGAAGAATTGCTGTGAAAAGAAAATGGCTTCAACACCAGTGAGAACACCAATATGCCAAAACGTGCCTTCTGGCTGAACATTTGACAAAGTCAACAGAATCACATGAGCAGAAACAGGAAAACCAAGCAGAATTCAGGAGGTCAGTTGTTTTATTCTAGAAAAGGAGGAGCACAAGAGACTTCTGCTTCCTTTTTACATGGAGTCACATGAAAAAGATGACGGGTCATGGACACAAGTTAATTACTCCTGGGGAAATTCCAACTGGACACAAGAGGAAAATTTTCCACAGTGAGAACCATCAGCCATTGGAATTATCTCCCCAGGAAAGTGGTGGATTTTCCCAACACTGGACACTTAAGATTCAACTGGACAGGGTGCTAGGACATCTAGTCTAGGTCATGCTTTGCCTATAAAGGTTGGACCAGATGATCCTCGAGGTCCCTTCCAACCTGGTATTCTAAGATCCTGTGATTCTATGATTCCAGTGCCACATGTTGATGCATACACAGTATCGTGCAAAAGGACAACACAACTATTTGCTGAGAATGGAGACCATACTCTACAGCACAGCCAGCTGAGCCAAACCTCATCAGGCAGCGAGACGATGCAGCAGCTCTCCGAGGTATGTG
Organism: Melopsittacus undulatus; assembly: GCF_012275295.1. Lineage (NCBI taxonomy): Eukaryota > Metazoa > Chordata > Aves > Psittaciformes > Psittaculidae > Melopsittacus > Melopsittacus undulatus. Next base: position 90,864,212 of record NC_047530.1, read on the forward strand.
CAGGGCTCCTCAAGTCCCACCCTGGCAGCCTCTGAGAGAAGTCCCACCTCTGGACACTGGGGAAAGCAGCAGTTGCCTCCAGAGCATTTTAATGTTCTATTACATGGAAGACCAAATCTTACCATGCCCTTCTAAAAAGAGCACAGCTTCCACAACCAAGCCTGTTACCGAACAGGATCTTCTCCAGTCTTTCAATGAAAGGAAGCAGCTGCGCTTGGAGGGGATGCAGGGTGGGGGAGCCACTGACTTTAAATGTGCATTGCACTGTAGGGGCACTAAGTATCAGAGAAGCTTCCCTTCTCCAATACGTAGGCAAAAAACGTAGACTTGACAGACTCTGTAAGTTCCCTGCCACCATTTATATCCCCAGAGATGACACCACCCAGAGCAGTGTAGCCTCTGCAGCCTGCAGGAAGGAACTTTACCTAGTGTTTAGGAAATGTATTGATTCCCTAGATAGTACTGCTCTACTGGCACACCATTCGCCTCAACACAGCTGTGCCAGCTCTTCTCAGCCCTCTTACCTCGCCCTTTTACACTTTTAAGATAAACTGAGGAACAGCGCTTTTAAAAGAAGAACCGAGAAATAAAATTACTGACTCCACTTTTGGAGCCAAGGAAACGCTCTGTGTTCATAAGCAAAAATACTGGAAGAGGATCTTGAAGAGCTAAATAAGCTTAAGTCAGCAACAGGACTGTTTCAAAGAGCAAAAATCCTGAAATAGTTTCAACTGCAACATCCTCATTTAAAAGAAGGATGACACAGGATTTACTTTCCTAGATCATGCTATTATTTGTCTAACCGAATACTTTCATTTGCAGTACAAACTACTGCAGAGTCCTCAGGGGAAAGTGCAATAAATGGAGAATACAGCAAGTTTAGGGGAGTTTTTCCTGCAACTTGTCATATATCAGTTACAGAAAAACCCTAAGAACACACTTTGAAGCACAATGTATGTTCCAGTTATTTTAAACATATAAGGAGACCCCTAGATGAACACCAAGCATTGTGTTTCTGTAAACCTTGACCTTAGATGGATGCTTTGACAACAGGCTGGTTTTGGAAAAGCAAACACAAGGAAGCCTTAAAATCAAGTAAAAAAGATATGAATAGTATATGCAATTGCATGATGGAGAAAGATTTGCACCAGCCAACAGTTTCAAAAGTTTTTTACACTCTCAAGTGTAACCTTGTTAGTTTTACAACAAAATTTTAACAATATCTTCTTTCTGCTGTAACTGCATCTTCAGTGCTTAGTTGCTCACTCTATTATACAGCAATGCTAAAAGACTGACAAGATTACAAACTAGTACTGTAGAAATGCTAATTGTGGTGGAAGGCCCACAGAATAAATAGCACAGAAACAGAATGTGGTACGAAGCTTTCCCTGGTTTATAAACAGGATGGAAGGGAATGAAGCAATTCAGTCAAAAATCACATAAGACCCACGGCAAGAGGATAAAAATATCCTACAGTGATACACTGTATCATGTCTTCATAGCCCTTTTTTGAGAAGCAAACAAATCAGGATCATCTTCAGACCATGTCTGGGAGAAGTGAGGTGACAATCTTTGAGTCTAGAGCAAACATGGGATAGTGGATTAATACCATATTGCAAGGTTCTGATTACCCCTGCAATAGCTAAAGAATACTGCAGGAAGCTGGCATATCTGCTCTGGGTAAGACTACATCTTGCTCAACTAACACTTCCCAAATTTGGATGTCATCAACTGTTATTACTTATTATTTCATTGTACAAGCCAAAAGGTTTGACCTTTTTCAATTTACAGATCATAAATAGTTTTCCATTGTACTTGTTGGTTCCATAAAGGCATTTTCAGCATCTCTAATAATAATTATACAGCTTTTCTGTGTAATCTTTCACATCCCTCTTCTAAGAAGACCATGACTTCTCATTGTTCACAGATGAGGTAAAAAAATTACAGAGAAATCCATTACTCCAACTCAGATGACCATACGCAATGACAAGCAAATCTATTTTCATCTACTAGATCAAATCTCCCCCATATTGTGACTAATTGAAAAAATCACTATGTAGCCTCTAAAGCTAACTTCTCAGATTCCTTTCAGATTCACGTGTATGGAGGATACATGAATATGGCAGCCCAAAATAGCAATCCTTGGTAGAGGAGGATTCACTTCCTCTTAAAGACAATTAGCTATGATATAAATAAAACCCAACCCAAGTTGTCTTAATAATCAGATTCTTAAAGAGAGAGCACTTCCAAGAGGTGGTGGGCTGTTAACAGAAGTCCTCAGCATTTTTCATATTTCTGTGCCTAAAGTGTATGTATTTAAGTGACATATGAGGAGATAAATGCATTCTTTGCCTAACTGGAATGCATAACAAAGTAACAGTGATCACAAAATAATTATTAACATCCTAGAGATCTATCACTTTGCTTTAAATAAAAAGCAAGAGGTAATAGCAGAATCAAAGTAGATAAGCTTTGCGAGCCAAACTTCAGTGACAGGAACAAGAGATTTGCATCATGATAGGTGGACCTAAAGTTGTTCTACTTTAAGAGTCTCTGTGAAATCACCTTCTGTTTATAAGAATAGTTTTGCCCACAAGTCTCCTGAGGCCGCAGTTTAACTTATTTTTACATCACAAGGAGATACGCACCAGTGAAACACGAACGTTACTTCACACCCTGAGAATAGCACGTTTTTCCTTTTTTAGATAAAACATGTACACTTCTGTGCAGGGAGGGGAACTTGCAAACTGGGCACTAGCAAGGCTTGCACAATATAGGTTAAACCCTTCTCCCCTGGAGTTTCCAGCTCTACTCTAACTACTTATACCTGAACATGAGTTAGCTAAAATATTTTCATTGATGGTAAACTAGCTCAGTTTGTGATCCTGTGCCATTGTCACAAGGGGCATCAAGTTATATCCTAAAAAGCGAGTATGCAAACACAGGGGGATAAAGCAGTATTTAGGAATAACTGACTTCTCTGCAGAATATCACAGAAAAACACCTGAGCTGAAAACCAGCCAAACTGAACAGGGACACACTGCTGTACAGAATACCCTCCTTTAGAGCTAGCTGAGCTGCCAACCCGAAGTACATTAAAGACATAGCTCTGTCACCACCTGCCCTGTTCTCAAGCCAAGTGAAGAAAGATAAGGCATAAACCGCAACAAGCTGGCTGCGAACAAGGGAGCTTCCGCTGCTCTGAAGAGCCCCGGGGCTCCCCTAAACTCGGGGAAGGGAGCCGGTTTCCCCTTTCCCCAGCAGCGGAGAGCAAGGGCGAGCAGAGCCGCGCAGCAGCACCGCCCCGCAGGCGGGAGCGGGTACTGACTCGCGACAGCATGCGGCGCTCCGCTACGTCCCCACTTACCGGCACCAAGGCGCGAGACAGCTCGCTCACGGGACGGGCTTCGCGGAGAGCTGAGGGCAGAGCAGGGAGCAGCGCCCGCCCAGCCCTACGGCGCAGCCCAGCTGTGCACAGAAGCCCCGTCGCTTCCCCGGCTCCCGGGACGAGCGGCCGCAGCACCTACCTGGAGCCGCCATGGTCCGGGACTCGCGAGGAGGGCGCCACTTCGCTTCCCTCACATCACCGGCGGAACGGCGAGTCCCCTACAGACGGTCACTTCCTCGACCCCGGCCGGGTGCTGCACCGGGCCCCGCCTCCCGGGAGGGCTCCCGGCAGCGACGGCGGCTCGCGACGCCCCCTGCAGAATCGGGCACGGGGCGGCTCCGGACCAGCCCCGCCAAGGCCGGCGGTGCATATCCCTCCAGGCAGGTACACAGCGGGAGCCTCGTGCCACTGGAGGGAAATTCCAGCTGGCTCCAATCACACATTCCATGGGTGGCCGAGCAAACAGCGCTACGGCGAGGAAAGTTTATGTGTCATGGTGATACAGAAACTCCTTATCGTTAGTCACAAGAAACTTAGAGCAATAGTTGCGGAAGAGAACAAGCAAGACCTGATCCATGTACACCCCTAAAGTTGGCTTTGAATTCTGTCTCCTATGAGCGAGGAGTTTTATTTTTTATTTTAGGGGGAAAACAAGTTCCACGTAGAATGTAGCATCTTGGTGTTCTGTGTTTCCCTCTAGAAGATGCTGTCTTTTAACTTAGATTTACCTGACTCTGTATGACTATGCTCATGTTTGAGTACAGAGAAAACAAGCAGTGAAAGGACACTGTTGGAGATCAGAGAGTAAGATTCAATTCAATTTTTGTTGCTAAAAACAAGCAACAGATTCTGCCTACATAACTGCTTACTCCTTTGCAAACTTGCACTGATTTGTATTCAGAAACACATTTTTGGTAAGAACTAGTCAAGTCTTTTCTTGCTGCACATCAGCAAAACAAAAGCAGATACCTTACAAGCTGGTTTCCAAAACAATCATTCCCCAAGCAGTCAGAGGACACTGTGCTTGCAGCTTATTTAATGTCAAAAACGCTAATGTTGAAACAGAGCTGGTTACAAACACTAAGGAACCAACTCTTTCCTACTAGTCAACTCTGAATTAGAAGTTGGTAAAACTCTCCTGTGACCTCCAAATCTTTTTTTTATCCCAAACCTACTTGAAGCTTACAAACTGTGCCACAGCCTGTCTTCCAAAAGCAGAGTGTTTGCCCCCACAATAAGAAAGTACTAGGATAAAAAGTACTTCCTGATGATACAGCCTTTTGAGGAACTCCAGGTCTGCAGAGAATAAACCAGTACTTTCCCATCTGAATCACCCTGAAAATGCATAATAGCATAAAGAACACCTGGGAACTGGGGAAGGGTGCAAATACAGAATCTACTTGGGATTTGTGTGAGGGACAAAAATTTACTAGTTGCAAACTAGAGTCTCTAGCCAAATTCTTTTCTAATTATGGGATAATACACATGTACTAAGAACTAGTAAAGCAAGTGGATAACCATGGATATATGGCTTTATAACAATTGTTCCACATTATTTCCCATGTAAAGCTGCTTATCTTCTAACTTTCAGAATAAAATGTTAAAACCGAAATAATCTCTCTGATGTTAAGATGAGGATTTCAGCGTGCTCCCTGGAACAAGCTTTTAAATTCTTTTGCTCTTTAAAGCCTTAGAAGGCTAGCAGAGTCAGCTTCCTGCTTTGTGAGAACCCATGGGACTTCTCCATATGGATTAGTGTCAGTTACAGTGCTATGTATTTTATTCAATCTATGCAAAGCCCACAGGAAACTAAAGTGAAATTAATGAGCCAAAGGAGCCTAAGTAAAATAACTGCTAGGCTGTTGTTTCAGCTTAGGTGGAGGTTGTTCACAGCAACCTCCATCGAAGAACTCAGATAACAAAGTGAGGAAAAAGCCCCTTCATGTTGGCCTAAGGGAAGGGCAAGTTACACAATTTTTAATGAGTTAAGAACGAAATTAAGAAATGGAGAGAGCTTTTCTTCCACGCTTGCCCAAAGCTGACTGTCTCCCAAGTCTAATCATTCCTCTCTTCAATTCACTGCAGTATGAGAACACCATTGCATTTGCAGCATTATTCTCAAGGATCTGTCTTACCCCTGTCCAAAGAAAAGGGCAGGATTACTCTTCCTGGAGCCACTGGGGTTTTTTGCTAGGTAATTTTGAGGGGTAATAAGGAAGGGACTCAGTAAGTGCTTGAATACCCATGCCATCTTTGCACTTCTTCTTTCCCACAGGAGTGTGACAGAGACCTCTCAGGGGAATGCTCTCTTCTGAGGTGAATAGCTCTCTCTGCAGTCCTAACAAAAGAGAGATGCCAGCCAAGGGGAAGGGCTGAAAAGACCTATGAGGAGTATGTGAGGGGAGGAAGTAGTATATTACAAGCAGCAGCAGGATCTCCCACTATCCCCTTGGGGAATACAAGAAAAAAATAGCTTTCTTTGCATAGTTACTGCCTGGCCAGGTCACCTGGACAATTGCAGGCACATCGAATGCACCTAAACAGCCACACACCTCCAAAGAGAAGCAGTCACAGTGCATGTGGGAACAAACCTCACTGGCAAAGGTCTGGCAGGAGAGGGAAACGCTTACTACCCAGGCAAGAAGCAAAGCAAGTCAGCAAAACAGACACACTCATTTCCCTTGTCCTCATAGCAGTTAATTCAGACAGCAGAACTTAAAATAAGGACAGTTTATCAGCAATAGCTGCATCTCTTCCTTTCTGATACACACAAAAGTGCAGATCTTGTGCTGAGCTTTGCAGATGAAGCTTCCAGCTGCAGCTTACTGTGGATGGAAGCTACAAAACCTGAGAGAAGAATTGGTTCCTGGAAACAGCTTCCTTTCTGCAACACAAGCAAGCTATCCCATCGTGGCAGGCCAGATCAGGGCTATCTGAACACTAAGTACACATCCATAACAATCCCTCAGCATAATGTCCCTTTTCTACACTACAGGCAGAAGCACCTGCACTGTCAGTATCTTATAGTACAATCCTCCACTATATGAGCTGCTTTTCATTTCCTCAGCAGTACACACACAGCACCTTGCAGGGACACCACGAGCAGCGGTGCTCTGCTGTGCACACAGCCTGCCCAAGTGTTTAGCAGGCACTACCTAACTGCACACGATGGACAGAAGCCCCACAAAGGGAGCAGCTAGAGGTGATCAAGAGCAGAGGGCTAGGCATGGGAAATATGAAAGGCATAACACTACCTACCTACCTGCACTACTACTACAGTTGTGTGCTTAACCTTGACAGCCCTAACTCAGGACTTTCCAAGTGTGACCCTCTTCTTCCTTTACACTCAGCAGGATTTATAGTACACTCAATGGAAGGGAGCAATAAGAAAAATTTAAAGCCCCATCATAAAAGTAAGACCAGAGCACCGAATCCATCAGAGCAACTGTTCAATTTCACAGAAGAAAAAATTCCAGTGCAGAAATTACTAATTTAAAGCTACAGCAATATACAACAGCTGAATGAAATCTCCTTATCAGGGTCCTGAGAACTCTTAACAGGCCATGCTCGTCCTGATCAGCCTCACCTGGAGCTCCAACACCCAACCTTTGTCCATAGGCTCAGGAGCTCCATTTAAGCCCAGGCTTGGACATTCACTATCAGTTTATCCTGATTAATAGGTGTGCTTGTGCTAAGCTTTCTCTCCAGCCTTACTTTCTTGATACTCTTCAAACTTATGTTGTAAGCAATCTTATTCCTAATTTTCTCTCTGGCTTCATCTTACAGACAGCCCCTTTAGACCTCAACATTACTTGTACCCTAACCCCTTCTCAGCACTTTCACTTTGATCCTGCATAAATACCCCATGTGGAATATAGTTCACAGCTCACTTTTCCTGGGACTGCTTATTAATCTTGTCAACACCTAGCTCTACTTGCCGTGTTCAAGCTACATAGTACTGCACTCTATCGGTGAAGCCACTACCAGGATTGAGATGGTCCACAGCTACTGGTTATCCTCCACAAAGCATCCTTGTCCGCTCTGCTGCCTACCGTTCTCCTTTCAGTGATCATATTTAAAATGGATTACAGCCAAGAGTAGACTGATGGGGGGAAAGGGTTTAAGTGGAGTGGAGCCTTCAATCTTCCAAAGCCATATGCACATTAGAAGTTTCATTACAGAGATGTCCCAGGTTCCTACCGCCTCCTCTCCACAAGCAGCCTTCCCGCCCTGGTTGATGCCTTCAGGCAGAAGCACGCACAGGCACTGAACAAGACCTCTTTTCTCACCAGGAAGACTTTTATGCCTCCCCGGTCCCCACTCTGCTCGCCCTCACCACCCACGCCGCCAGCAGCGCCACTCCTCCACCCTGCCGAGCGGTTAAGAGCCCCCCCAACTGCCCCGGCTCCCCTCACGGCCCGGCCAACATGGCGGGGAAGGCGGAGCCGGAGGGGCGCGCCCGCGCTCGTCTGTACGTATGTACGTACGTACGTGGCTGCTGCGCGCGCGTGCGCGCGGGCGGCACGTGTCGGCGGGGCAGCATGGCGGAGTGGCGCGCGGTGCCCAGCGACCTTTTCCCTTTCGTGCTCGCCTTTCTGCGCGAGAACCACTTCGATGGCGCCGCGCGCGCCTTCGTTAAGGAGGCGGCGGCGGTGAGCGGCGGGGTGAGGCTGAGGGGAAGGGAGGGGAGGGGAAGGAGACGGAAGGGAGCGCGGCCCAGTGGCCGACCGACTGACGCGTCTTCTCTCTCGGTTTAGAAGGAGCAAGACCCCAACGCAGCCTCCCTCCTGGACATCTATAGTTACTGGCTGAAGTAAGTGCCCCTCCGGCGGCGGGGGCCAGGCTTACCGGGGTGGCGGGTTAGAGGGCGCGGGCATGCTCTGCCACGCTGCCGGGCTCGCACCGGTGCCTATCGCTGTCCGACCCTTGCGTTTCCTCGCTGTAGGTCTCCGGCGGCCAAGAAGAGAAAGCTGGTTCCCAACGGCTCGCAGGCCAAGAGGAAGCCGCCCTCCAGCAGCGATGACAGCTCCAGCGAGGAGGATGAGAAGCCCCCAGCCAAGAAACCGGGTGGGGTTTTGTGAGAGGCCCTAGGGCAAGCCAGGGTTGTGTTTTGCGTTGGCTCCTCACCTGGGTATAGAGCTCGGCTTGAGCAGCTCATCTGAGGTGCTTCAGCCGCTATCAAGGACTAGGTTTTCATTGACTGATTTAGCACAGGCAAAAGACTTGCAAGAGACATGTGAGATACATTCATCCTAGCTGAGGGAGATCTCTTTATCCAATTTTAATATAAGCACACCAGGGTTTGTGCATGCTAGGAAGTTTTAGCCATTCAGTTTGTCTGTTTTGGCTGAGACTGGTGGTGGCATTGGGCCATACTGAGTTTTGATTTATTACCTTGTCTATATTGAGATTCTGTTTCCCAAACACTCGCTAGTAGGATGTCTTGCCAGGGCTACTCCAACTTGCTTCAGTACGTTCAAATCATGTGTTGATATACTGAGCAAAATGTTTTTTGGCTGAGATTTATCAGGCTCTTCTGTATTGGTGGGCACTGGGACCTGTTTGATACAGGGTAGTGATATCTTCCAGAGAAATGCCAGGTATCCCACCTGCTGCTTGTGTGAGCTTACTGCCCTCCTTTCTCTCAAGCCTGTGTCCTAGTGTTATCAAAAAATATGTCCTTCCCCTGCACTTCATTATATGGTGAGCCATGTTTTTCCCTTTTTATCTGGAGTTGTTCTTATGCCTTGCCTGAATCACAGTATACACTTCACATGAGGCAAAATTGTTCCTTTTGTTCCATGTTAATAAAAGCAGTCAGTAACCAGAAGGGAGTAGATTTGGCTAAAACTGAAGAAACCAAGTCACTATTACAAACTTCATTCATGGTTTAATTATCTTAGCATATTCTTTTGCCCTGATACACACTAGTGCAGGATATGGGTGCATGAAAGTTGTGAATTAACTTACTATCGATGTGTGCTTTACCTTACTTGCAGCTAAAGCAGCAGTTGTGCCCAAGGCAAAAGTAGTTCCTCCAGCCAAGAAGGCAGAGAGCAGCAGTGAGGACTCCAGTGATGATTCAGACTCAGAGGAAGAGAAGCCAGCAAAGGTCAGCTTTTCTTTGCAGCCTCTTTCCAGACGTTTGACAGTGATGGATAATAGGAAATTTCACCAGTAGAGTTCTCTCTGAAACTGGGCTCATTTTTCTTTCAACTATGAAGTGCCTAGGCTGCTGCAGGTACAACGTAAGAAGATATTTCTGTACTGGATGGTGTGCTGTTTGAACTGGTGCTGTGGAAGATGATTTAATGGCCAGCACCCACTTTGATTCATATCCTGCTCCCTGCTTTTATCCTCAGACTGCCAGGGTTTACTTTTTTTTTTTCTGGGGTAAAGATTTACTTACAGTCACTAAAAAAAGTTTTTACCCTTTTTTTCCCCCTTTTTCATATGGGTGCATATATAAAAAGCAAATCTTTTCTTTTTCTTGGCTTCAGTCATGGTCTTGAGAAGCATGGGGGTGGGAAGAATGATGCCAGTGTATCCAGAGTTGTGCAGTCAGTGTTTTCTGTCTTCAAATGAGTGTGGTCTGGAGAAAGAAGAGAACAGTGCCGGCCCCAGAGTTGCCCCATTTATGGAAGCAGAACAGAACTGGAGTCTGAGGTGCAAAGGAAGTCTCCCATGGGCTGCTGGGAGGTTTTCAAGAACAGAATTGTTATCCAAAGATTTTCAGGCCCTAACCATTATGCTGAGTGGCATTTCCAAATCAAAATTATAATCTCTCTCAAAAGACAGCTGTTTTCATTATCTGTATGTGTTTCACTTATTAACCTCTTTTTCATTATTTCATGGCTACAAGGGCTAATAATCTTTCCCTCTTGATGTTTAGAAAAGTGCAAAACCTGTGGTGAAGCCAGCCGGTACCAAAATCCCACCTCAGAAGAAAGCAGAGAGTTCCAGCTCTGACTCAAGCAGCTCAGATGAAGAAGCACCAAAGAAACAGCCACCAAAACCAGCAGCACCTAAATTGGGTATGTCTTATTGTTTATCTTGAGTCAAAGTGCAAAACCAAAAAGCCAGGGTAGGAGCGATGTGGGCCCTAGCTACACGCGAAGGCACATGTATTAACAGCAGTCTGAAAATCTGCTGACATTGCCATTTGCACTCCATGTGGAGTAGGAGTAGAACTGACTGCAAATAAAACATCTGGTCCCAGATGCTGCATTGTTTTCATAAGTAGCTGTAATCAGTAATCTTAGTGCATTCTCTAAGCTTGCACTAGGTTAAAACAGTGGCTTTGCAGTACTGTCTTAATCTGCCCTATTGGCTTCCTGTGATTTGTTTCTCTCTGTGATACTTTATGATGAGTATACTTACCCCTTATTTACTGTAGCATATTTTCTAATGTCCCTTTTTGCTTATCTCAAAAGGAAGTAAAGCTGCCCAGGCAACCACCAGGGTGGTCAATGGAAAAGCAGCAAGCAGCAGCAGTAGTAGTGAAGATTCTGATGAGGAAGAAACTGCACCAAAAAAGGTAAATTAGGCTGTCGAAAGCTTTATGAACACTGTAGAATTCTAATAAGACTGGGTTTGTCTGTCCTGCGGGGCCTGTGAAATGTGTAGACAAAGGCACAGATGACACAGATGCTGAGCAGAGCATTTGTGGTTCTTGTACCTTCTGCCTTATACAGTGCAATTATGTATTGTAGCACCTCTTTGTGCATTTGCTGTCTTCCCTAATACCTCCTTACCACTTCCTCTGCTCCTTCCTTTTGCAGGAAAATTTATCACTGTGTCATAGCCATATTGTAGTCCTTATTATATGTTCGCTTTTGCATGTCTTTTGTTCTTAGCTATTTGTATTTTTGAGTTTTCCACTAGGGAGTTTAAAAACGCTTTTTGCAACACAAAAATAATCAGAGTTGTATTTATTCAGCTATCATTTAATTGCTATAATTTCAATTAGTTCTGTGCCTTGTGATCAGAACTCCTCCTTAGGGATGCACACAACAGAAAGCAGCAGCAGAGTGGCCAGAAAGATGATGCTCATATGTTTCTTAAAATTTACATCTGAGAACTTTCATTAATCTTTCTCACTTTGTCTTCAAAATTTGCTGTCCTACATGAGATGTAGAGTTACACAAGACCCACATCCAGCTCATCCTACAAGACTTCTGGAACTTATTATTTAATGTGAATTTCTTTTCTTCCTGTGATAAGGCTGTTCCCAAGAAATCGCCTCTGCCAAAACCTGCAGCCACTCAAGCATGTCCAGGAAAAAACAAACTTGCCAAAGAAAGTTCCAGTAGCGAGGATTCATCCGACAGTTCAGATGATGAAAAGCCCCCTGCAAAACAAAAGCCGAAGTCTGGTAAGTGCTAAATACTGTTGCTGCTATGTGGGAGGAGGATGCTTTTTGTTACTCCCACTGTCCTGAGAGAAGCATGTTGCTGCACACAAGGTTCCAGGTGCTGGTGGTACCATAAACCAGAAATACAGTTGCTCTCTTCATGTGTGCTGTTGGGGCTAAGCTTTTACAATTCAGCTCCTCCCTCAGCAAGGGATGGGGTGTGAGAGAGATTATGACAGGTGCTGCTTGGTTTGCATGTCTTCAGTGTGGGTAGCATTCTTGCAGGTTTCGTGACTGCTAGGATTTGGGAAGTAATTTTCCAGTGGTTTTGTTATTCTGCAGCTGAAGCAATTTAAACATTTTTAAGAATTTGAGAGTTTGTGGGGGGTTTTTGTTTGGTTTTTTTTTTTTTTTGTGAAGTATCCAGGGCTACTTGGTTGCAATCCAACCAATGGGCTAAATGGGCTTCTTCCATACAGTGCTTTTGAGATTCCAGTAGAGAGCTGATCTATGTGGAGGATCAAGCACTGAAACTGCGTCTGGTCTCTTAACCAGAGGATTTTAGAAGGCAGTAAAGGAAAACAACAACTGATACCTCTGTTTGTTGGGGGTTTTGAAAAGTTTTGGCAACACAAACTCTTGTTCTTATAAAAGTGCAGAGAAAACTTCTGCAGAGATGATTGGGTCAGTGAACGCCGAGAGTTAAGTTCACAGTAGAGACAGGAGGTAGCAGTAGAGTGTGTGTAACCTTTCAAATAAATAACGAATAAACGGAGCCAAATAGCAGAAGTGCTTTATTCTCACTGCAACAAATCTCTTGTGTGCTACTCACATTATTATGCAGGCACCTGAATGCTGTGTCTATTTTCATAGGTCCATACAGTGCTGTACCACCTCCTCAGGCTACACAGACCAAGAAAGGCCTTGCCAAGGCTCCTGTGAAAAAGGCTGAGAGCAGTGACTCTTCAGACAGTAGTGATGAGGCAGAGCAGGTGACCCCAAAGGGTGGAGCAGGTATGTTGTGAGGAGAGGACTTTGCAGAGAAAGTACTACATAGTGCAGACAATGTTTTGACAATGTCTTGGTTTCCTTGAAAAAGCCTTTTGACTTTAGTCTATGTTGCCATTTGCTTCTCTGGAAACTTCTGAACAATTTGAAGGCATACCAGACAACATGGGATACAATCTGTGGATCCAGACCACATGCAGGTTGCAGTACTTTGCACATGTTGGTTTGAAAAGTCATCAAGATCTAGTTTAGCGGGAATAAGCCAGGCCTGTTTCTGCAGCTGGCCAGGTCTTTGCTTTTCTTCCAGTGTGCTGGCTGAATGACTGGTGCACTGAGGATAGAGCATCTGGGAAAATTTGGACCTTGGGACAAAGGTTTAATGTGGATGTGGCCTTTTAATTTTGAGCTTACTTTTGCAGGCAAAGCAGTAGTAGCTAAAACAACGCCTGTCTCACAAAAAAAAGCTGTGACTACCAAGAAGGCTGAATCCAGTTCTGACAGTGACTCAGGTAATTAAAGACATAGTTTTGGGGTTTTTTGTGTTAATGGTTTTATTGGCCAGGTTGCTGTATAGTGGTGTACCTACTAAGATCCTTAGTACAAAAGCTCAAGAGCTTCACAGTCTCCATATCTAACAAACATGTGAAGTTGGGAGAACAGCAGTGTCCTATGCGAAGTGAAGCCTGACCATGAGGCACCATTGTGAGACCAACTGGCAAGTGCATGAAGGTCTGTATATTGCTAGATTGAAAGGGTGGGGCATCATATCAGGTTTCTCCAGGAAGGTTAGTGGTTGAATTTTTTGAGGATCTGAGTCTTCCAAGATTTTTGGTTTCTGTTGTCCCATTGTGCTCGGGAGAAGTTTCTGAAATTAAAAACGTCATTGCCATACCAAGTACAAAATAGACTCAGAAGATGCCTTCTCTTAATGTGACTGCAGAAATGGGGACAATGTGCTTTGTATCTTCTCAGGTTTAACTTTGCACTGATGTGTTTCCCATACAAGTTCTCTATGTGCTACATCTCCCCTCCAAGTTCAGGGTGCTTCAATTATGTATCTCAGCATTGCTAGTACCACAACAGGGACTGTAGGTGGCAGCAGCCTGTTTGTCTGCAGAAAGCTAGCGTTAGAATGGGTGTTTTCCCATATTCTACTGCTTCAACAAGTGGCAGCAGTTACGTGTTTTCTGGTTTTGTTGCCTAGTTTTTCAAAACCATACAAGGTTTTTATTACTGTTCTTAGTGTTCATAAATGTTGGAATAGATCAGGCTTAGCATTCCAGATTGCTGTGACACACAATACAAAGGCATATTAGTATGCAGGAGTCTCTAGTCCATCCTCAGACTGCTGCTAAACATATTTTATACAGGAAATAGAAAACTTAAGTGAGATACTGGGGTGTTGCTGTGTCAGTTTCCCTGCTTTGTCAATTTTATCTCCTTGTTTATTGCCTGTTCTTTGATCTTTGCCACATAGCTTCTTTTCTTGGTTTCTTCTACCTGAGTTTGTTCCTTGTGATACCTGTACTTTCTCCAGTCCCTTCTTCTGTACCTCTTTAACCTTATTCTTCAAATATGTGCTTCTTTGTGTATGCATTAGCGAAAAACATAAAACTGCATGTTTCCACTGCTTCCCAACAAAGAAGATACGTGGAAAGACGAATGCTGTCCCCTCACCATCCAGATGTTCATCAAATGCTGCTTACTGCCAGTTACCTAGTGGCTCAGCTCTTGAGCCACAACCCCTTTTGATTGTCACTTCCTGTGAGCTCTGTACATGCACCAGAAGTTCAGTAACTTGAACATTCTTTTTGTGTTTGTGTTTAGATTCTAGCTCTGAGGATGACAAGAAGAAGGTAGGGAATAAACTCCCAGCCAAACAACCTGTGCTGAAGAGTACTTCAAAACTAGCAAAAGTAGCTGTCAAGCCTGGACAAGCGAAGAAAGACTCCAGTTCCTCCTCAGACAGCTCAGGTACTGGGGTAGGAAAAAAGGAGAATTTCTGCATGCATGTTGTGCTTGCTCAGACCTCCGTGTTTCTAGGCAGGGTATGAGAGTGCAGTTGGACAGGAATACCCGTGGCAGTATTGTTTCAAGCAGCTGATGAAGTGCACTGTGTATCAACATTGAATCTGTATGTTAGCTTTATGTTCAAGGAATGGAGCTTAGCCTTGATTAATTTTTTTTCTTTCCATTCTAGATTCTGATAGCTCTGACAAGAAGACCCCTGTGAAGCCCACAACTAAAGCAGCAACCCCTGCAACAAGTAAGTCACAAGCTGCCACAAAGAAAACACAAAGTAGCTCTGATTCAGACAGCAGTTCAAGCAGCTCTGAGGATGCAAAGAAGAAGAAAGCCACTCCAGGTAAATTAGCTGGCAAAGTGGGTAAGCCAGTGTCCAAACCTTCTACCCCAGCTTCCAAAGCAGACAGTTCTGATACTGATAGCTCAAGCAGTGAAGAAGAAAAGAAGCCAGCAGTGAAACCAGCCACCAAATCTACAGTGAAACCAGCCATCAAATCTACAGGGACAGCAAGAACAACTGTGGGGAAGAAGGCAGCTGCTTCTAGTAGTAGCAGCTCATCCGATAGTTCCAGTGAAGAGGATGAGAAGCCCAAAAAGGCAGCAAAAGGGGCCCAGAGCAATTCAAAGACTGCTGTCTCCACAGAGAAAGCAAAAGCATCCATACCAGCAGCAAACAACGTGAAGTCTAAGCCAGCTGGTGGCAGCAGTAGCAGCAGTGGAAGCAGCTCTGAAGAAGAGACTAGAAAAGTCAATGGAGGTATTACCTACAGTCTGGGAAGTGGGTCTGTCTGGTAGCGTTACTGAGCTGAACAATATTGAGTCTAGTCTCTGTGCTATTAGATTATGCCATCTGGTGCAGTACTGAGAAGGAATGGCTTGTTTTTCATTTGGTGTGATCCTTTTTGTCTCTGTTGCATATCTGCTGGCAATAGAATTTACGGTAAAGTTAGGTACACTTCTGTACAGTTGTCAGTTGCCATATGTGGATGCATATGCTAGTGGCTGTTAGTGACAGCAAGGCAGAGTGCTGGAGGATGTTGTGCTGAGTAGGACACCATGGATGATGTCCCAGTGCACAATCTCAAATCTTTTTTCCTCCAGGAGAAAAACAACTTTAAATGCACTAATGATTTGTGCAAGTGCATACTATAAGGCTTCAAGAACTAGTAAATTTTAAAAAACAGAACGTCAAGTGCACTAAATCTTAAATATAGAGGTACCCTATTCCACAAAATTATCTGTCTCCATTAGGGTACTATGGCAAAATCCTTGCTGACCCAGAATAGCTATTAGTGTCTGTTACAGCAGTCTGTTTTCTGGATGAGATAATGCAGGGACTGATTTTCACTCACACTTGTGTCAAAACTGGGTTTGCATTCTGGGGGAGAGATGCCATTACCTTTCCCAATACTGCAGTTACTCCCTTTGAAGTTTCGCTACTGTACATCTAACAGGCACAGTCGGGAAGAAACAAAAGAGGGAAGATGCTCAGGAACCAGAGACACCACACAGTAAAAAGGCAAAGATCAAAGCGAAAACACCGCACACAGTTCCCAAGGTGAAGCGGGTGAGTGAGCATGGACTGTGGTGACTGCAGCCAGAGGCATCTCTGCCTCCTGAACTAGGAGGCATGTCTGGGGCTTTGGTCCCACAGCTTTAATTAGAGTTTTGCTCCCTCTTCAAGCACTTGAACCTTGTCTGGAGAACCCTAGGCAGTGCACATGTGTGCATAGTATTATTGTGGCAAAGGTTGGTTGGTTGTTCTTGCACAGGAGCATCCCTGAGCCACCTGATCTGAAGAAGGAAAAGAGTTAGAAACCTGAGAAAGATTAAGGTGACATGAGCAGGACTCTGTATTTGCAGGGTGAGATTGTCACTAAGTGAATGTTGTGTTTGTATGCTCTACTCTATCTCGTTTTCTTTCTCAACAGCCAGCCTCTCCATTCCGCCGCGTAAGGGAAGAAGAAATTGAGGTGGATGCCCGTGTTGCTGATAACTCATTTGAAGCAAAGGTAGAGTTAGGTAGTGCCCACTGTAATGCCTGATCCCAGCAAATACTGGCAGAGCAGCCTTGGTGTGCTTGTGGGGAGCTTTTTTTGGTGATTTTTTCCACCAGGAGGTGCTGTTAAGAAGCATGTGAGCACTGGCAGGAGGTGCATGGGAGAGTGGTATCAGCTCCAGTGTTAATGGAGTGTGCTGGGTATGGTGAAATTTCATTGCCTTGACTCTTCTGGGTAGTGACCTGAATTTCTTTTTCCTCTCCCCCTTCAACTCTCACAGAAAGGAGCAGCTGGTGACTGGGGTGAGAAGGCTAATAATATCCTCAAATTCACTAAAGGAAAGTCTTTCCGCCATGAGAAGACAAAGAAAAAACGAGGCAGCTACCGTGGGGGCACTATATCAACCCAAATCAATTCTGTCAAGTTTGAAAGTGACTGAGAACATTTCCTTTGGAATTCATAAACCATCTGCTCACCAGAATGGCCTGGATGGGCATGTGAACGTTACGGACGTCAAGCCTGCCTGGAATGCTACCTCCCCATGCCTGTTGTGGGTCAGGCAGCTCCAGTATAGGGATGTGGAGGAATGGTTGGCTGTTTCCCCCTTCTGTTTCTAATTCTGGTTTAAGCCCCTAATTTGAAACCATCCTTGAGCTGGTGTTATTGACACCACTAGGTTGACTCTCCAAGACTTAAAATTTCTGTGGTCTTATTTGAAAAGGCTGGCAGTGATTTTTTTTTTTCAATTTCCTGCCAATCTAGTAGAGAAAAAGTCATTCTTCTGTATCTTAACCTCCCACTTTTTCAGCCAGTTTAACTGGGATACCTGTGAAATGGCAAGTATTGTAACTTGCTTTTGGTTAATTACTGTAAAAGCAACAACTGATTTGAAGCCTCTAGCTGTAATCCCTACCCCACCTGACATTTCAAATTCACAGTTGTAGCATGACAGGGTTTCTCTGTTCCATTTCCTTCTTTAATGGTTTCACCTTGCAATAAATTCCTACCTTCCTCTTCCTTACACTCCTGTTGAGGCCGCTAACGAGTACTTAGAGAAGCAGAGTCTAAATACACCTTAGTAGTTGGGTAACTGTTGCTTGCAGTTGGAAGTTGTGGGTTATTGTTAGGAAGACTAAGATCTATAGTACTGCTGTGGCACTCCTTGATGACACTGGGAATGTAGCTGGGGAGTGGAGATGTGCAGAAACTCTTGACTGCATGGTGATTTGGTGGGAGTGGGTAAGGAGGCAGAGGAGATGAAGCCGCCTTTTCTACCCAGGTTTGCTTTCTTCTCATGTTTTTGTTCCAGAGGCTCTGACTGCAGTGTGGCATTACTCCTTGTTTTCTCTGAACATAAAATATGCCAGCTTATGCTTACTCCCAGCAGCATGCTGTGCAGCTTGTTAGGAGTCAAGATGAATGTATCAATGCCTTAAATTTCTGGTTTGGATCACTTGCTCTTTGAGCTGTTTTCCATCTGTTAAATCCCTCTCAAGGTAAACTGCATTTTCCCATAGCACTGGGTCAAATAAAGACTGGTGTTATAAGGTTTGAACATGTGCATGTTTGATATGAGGAGCCTCACACAAACTCAACAATTTGCAGCCTAAACAGATATCGTGAGCAACTTGAGATAATATAATGGCTTACTGCTGTTGAGAGGACAGCTTGCTTTTCCCCTAGTTGTATGACTGCCTTCTTATTTCTGGTGCAGTTTGCATCTGTAGAAAATGGTTCCTCCAACTACATTTTTTCCCCCCCTGTTAGGTAACTTACCGTGTTAGGGTTAATTTTTGTGGTGGAGCAGTCTGCTGAGCCCACAACCAGTATGAATTGAACAGTGGTGTAGTGCATGTTTGGGAAACCAGGGTAGAGGGCTGTGAAAACTGCTACCCCATCTCATGAAACTGCCACCCACCGAGTGAGGTTATGCAGGGCCTGATTTCCATGTTTCCGTTCCCTCCCCAGAGAGTGACAACGAGAAGAGCCCTGTTACAGGAAGCTGCGTTTGTGTGCAAAGCAGTGTCACCTAATTGAGAGTTAGATGAGTATGAGCCACCCCCACATACATGAGCTGCAACTTGTTCCAGTGAACATTTTTCAGGACTTCTCTTGCTTGCACAATGTTTGGTGCCTGACTTCTAAGCTACAGCACAGAGGGGTCCAGAAGGCCACAGTTATTACAAGAAATTAAGGATTAGAGGCCAAGGGAAGGTAGAAGATGCATTTTCTATCTGGGAGTCTGAACATCATCTTGCTTGTGATTTGTCATTTGCCCTCTTTATCAGAACTTACATTTGGAACTCTTTAAAAAAGAAACAACACCTCTCTTTTGGGGTATTTTAAGTCTAAGAATTTTAATGTGTCAGAAGAATAAAGATTGATGCTTTTGTAATCTGAGTGGATCTGGTAGTTAAAGGTGTGCAACAGCAGGTGGGAAAAGGGCTGAGGGTAATGTACCACGGTCTCTCCATCTGTCTGCAACTTACTGTCTGCCTAGTTTTATGCTTATGTGCATGTAATGGGCCTTCAGAAGTGCAAGGTGGCCTGTGCAGCTGGCTGTAGAGTGACTGCAAGAAATCTGGATAAAACTAGGAAAATGTTTGCTTATATCAAGATAAACAGGCTGTTCAACTCCCCACCAGAGTACCTGGTTAGCTCTTCTCAAATCCTGCTGTCAAAACAGCTGTATGGCAGCTGGCAATGTAAGTAACACCAGCCTATGAAAATAAGGAATTAAAGGCATAACTGAAACATTCTGTATACAGCTAGTGCACAGAAGTGATTTCTGTGTCCCCTTAGATCTTTTCCTCTGCTATGGCCATGTGTGCAGGGGAAAGAAACTCCCTAATACATAGGGCCTGGTGGAGGTCTTGTCTGCTGTAATGCTTATTTTGACCCCTTCTGCTATGCATCTGTGGAAAAGTTGGGAAGAATCACCAGGCAGATTCGGCTGTCAGCTGAGTGTTAACCAAGGCTTTTTGGCCACAGCCTTCCACCTCAAATGTGGTGTAAGAGAAGGTATAATGCTACCTGAAGTTGCAGTAGCAGGTGCATAGGATGTCATTAGCTTCGCTGGAGATCAGTACATGACTGAGCATGTGCGACAAGAGCTGGGGTGGTGGGGAATGCTCTGTGAGATGCTCAAAGCTGTGTGATTTTCTATTTGCTTTGACACTCCTAGGGGAAAACTTTCACAAGCTTTTGCAGCAGCTCAGAAGGCTTAAACATACATCTCTACTGCAGTGCTGGTGCGAAGGAAACACCTCGTGGAGCACTTAAGCCTAGTTTCCCTGTGCATTACTAGTGCAGTTTCTGCTGTGGTTTTAATGCTGGAGCTCGTCAAACAGGACATGCCCCTCTGGCATGTGCTGCACTTGTACGTGTGTCCCTAGCGCCCTAATTCTCCCAGCGCCGTCCTTTACATTTTGCTGTCTTGACTGGTCTGGCTGCAGTCACCTGTCCTGGCCCTGTGGACGTCTGAGCAGGGTCCGGCACTGGTCACTGGAGCGGTGCTTTGACACCCTTTTGACACACCGTGCTAGCAGGAGCCACAAGCGGCAGCTGCCGGGTGCTGCGCTCCTGCCCGCTGCAGCTGCGGAGCGGCGGGGCCGGCTCTCCGCGCTCCCCGTGCTGACTGGTCCGTCCTGCTCTTGGCCCGGCCCGGCGGGGCGGCCCGTGGGTGCGGCCCGGGGGCCGGTGCTGCGCAGCCACCCCCCCTCCGCGCCCGCTGCCGGTCGGCCTGAAAGAGGAAGGCGGGGACGATTGCTCCGCTCCGCTCTTTTCCTGCCGCAGCGCTGAGCTTCTCTGTGCCGCGACTGGGGCCACTCTGCCAGCGGGACTCGCTGCAGGTGGGTATCGGCACTGCTGTCACCGGCGGGGAGGGCGCGGCGGAGGGGCCCCGAGAGGGAGGGCGGTCCGAGAGGAGCCGGCACGGGAGCGGCTGCTGCCAGTGCTCGGTAACCTCGTCCTGCCGGGGCAGCTCTCGGCCCCTTAGAGCAGCGGCGACTCCCTGTAGTGGCAGCCGCTGCCGGTGAGAGCACGGCCGAGGGTTCGATGTCCGTCCCACCGTTCTGCCCCGCTGCCGTGCGAGGGAGAGGTGGAGGAAGAGGAGGAGAAAAAGGACAAGGAGGAAGAGGGAAGGAGGCTATTCTGTCCCCGGGCGCTCCCGGCACAGCAGGGTCGCGGCTGCGCGGGCGGCAGGCTCAGTGCGAGCGGCAGGTGCAGGGGCTTGTGGCCCCGCGGGTGCTGCGCGGCTCCTGGCCGTGTTCTGCTAGGACCATGAAGGGTTGGGCTGAAGCTCTTGAGCTAATGGCAGAGGCAGCTGAACGCGTCTGCTGCTGGGGAGGAGAGACGGGAACGGGCTGAGCTCCCAGCCCTCAACTTGGCCTTGGTTCTGCCAGGATGCGTGTGAACAGCCCGGGTAACTGCACCAGGGCTACTGAAGGCCACGAGTCAAGCATCTGCTTAACTGCACAGGATCAGTCTTGGCACCTGAACAAATGTTCAAAGAGCTTTTGTGTAACTTGCTTCATCTTCCTCCATGAGATTAGATCTCAAGGGAGTCTTCCCTCTCCTGCTCTGCCTCCTCATCCTACGCATCCCTCCTCAGCCTTTGTTTATGGCAGCTTGGCCAGGTCTCATTCCTCCAGTATGCTCAGAGCCAAGGAGCTCTTTGGTTTGGTTTTTCTTTACATGAGGGTAGCAGTTGCTTTACTGAAGATAAGAATAATTTCTGGCTCCTCTACTTCTGTAATTCTGTCAAATGTGATCAGACTTGTCTGTCAGGGCTTTATCAATCCCCAGCGCTTCCTACACAAGGTTTCACAACCTTCTGTGGTGTTTAATGACTTTTCTTTTAATGCGGTGCCTCTCTGCAGAGCAAAGCTGGAATGATAGGGCAGTAAATGGAAGGCTGTTCTCATCCGCACTCCTCTTGATCACTTCTCTAAAGACTGGTGCACTTGTATCTCTCCAGTCTTCTTTGCAGTCTCAAGAACTTGTTCAACTTGACTGTTGTACAGACATAACCCCTTCTTAAGACCAGAATGTGCACTGAACTGTCGTGTGCTCTCACTTCAAGGTCTGTGGATCACATGAATATTTGGAAATAGCCCCAAGCCTTTTTGTCTCTTGCATCCAGGGATTACAAACAATAATCTTAAATGCTTCCACACTGCAGACATGAGACCCTCACAAGCAGCACAGCCACACATCAGCTGCTTCTCTGTTGCAACCATTTTGCAAGTGAGGATGTCCTTTTGGACATCCAGAAGACCTTGCTCCTGCAGAGCACAGTGGTGTCTCTTTCAGAAGATACCCAGGAAGCCTGTGGATGTGGAGTGGGGATGTGGACTATCCCCATCTCAAGTTCATGAGGATGTGTGAAGTTTCAAATGCCTTGACAAGCATCCAGATCTTTATTTTCTCGGTTGTTATGGATCAGTATTTTCTTTAGTACCATGATTCCCTGGCTGTGATCTATGGAATGCCAACTTCCTGCTGGCCCACAGGTTTCACCTTACCTGTAGAGATGCCTCCAAAAAACTCTAATGAGCGAGGAAGAATGTTGAAGATGGCCCGAGGTCCCAAAAGTTTGGAACTGACTGGGGACTTTGTCCAAAACAGATGAGGATGAGCAGATCACTTCTGATGCTGTTGTGTGGAAGCCGTAGCACCACGTGTGGAGTGAAATATGAGTTATTCTGATGCATGCCTGATCATTGCTGTGGTTGTTCTCTTTGGTCTTTTGGGGATCTGGGCTTTCTTCATTCTCTGTTTTTCTTGGGAACCACCATGAAGATGCTGAAAGAAGAATGGTAGAAAGGAGTGGTGTTTGGAGCAGACCATGTCTGTGCACTATTCACTCTGTGTGTGGACAGTATTTTAAAAAACACAGGGCTATAGGATCCCTGGAGAGGCTTGTATTTGAAGACAAGGGGTTTCTTTCTTGTTCATTGTTTTCTAGACTAGAATACTAGTACTGGTATACTGTAATGCTAACATTAATATGCCATAACACTTATTAGTATTTTAGTGTTATTCACCCAGGTGACTCTGGTGAAACAGGAGTCTGTGATAATCCAAAGCCAGAGCACAGAAGCCCACCAAGTACTGGGTTAAATGTGATTGATGATTAGACTCCACTGCTTCAACACATGCCGTATTAAGTTTACTTTATACAGCATTGTATCTTCTAGGATTTTACTAGAGATTCTCCTAGGCAGCTCCTGCTTGTAGTGCAACATCTTCCTGCAGCAGCAGAATTGCTCTCAGAGCTGCATACCTGCTTGCATGGAGGTTTGGCTTCCATAAATAAGCCACAGCTGGGTTGGCTGTCATCAGCCTGATGGTAGCAGATGGTCCTGTTTTTTCTGGAACATACCCAACAGATGAGGCAAACTTTGGTTTCTTATTCCAGGAATAGTTTTGAGCATCCAAGTGAAGATGTCTTTTCCTTTTGGCTTCAAATGAATTGTGCTGCTTTGTTAGTTATTGAGAAGTTTGCAGTGCAAACATTTCTTCTTGCTGTGGGCAAGAGCTGGATAGAGACTAGAATGCAGGAGGGGAAGTAATTCAGCCCCATGAATATGGGCTTCTGAGTCCTAGGCAGGAGCTACATAATACAAAATGCTGGAGGAGAGGCAGAAATGTAAACAGCAGGGTTCTTGCCTTGGAGTCTGTTCACTGCCCTTTCTTTGTGGGCTCCTCTGCCTAGATTGCTGGCAGAGGTCTTAGTACTTCAACCTAGTAAAAGGCACCTGGATTAAAGAAACCCCTATCTTTAGAGCTGTAGCTGTTCAGTTACTTTACTTTAGTTAAACTGATTTTTTTTTTCTGTTAAACTGATGTTATTTTCCATCAATATCAAAGTTGTACCCTGTCAAACATGTTAAATAGGACAAAATCAAGGACAGATTTTGCTGCAGTAAGATGTTTGGGGGGGGTATCAGAGGGCTGCTTTCTCTTTGCTCCTTTTCTGTTGCTCTGTAACACAGGCTTTATTAACAGTTTTCTTGAACCTTGACTTCTGTGTGTTGGTGCTAACTGTGCTGTTAGTGGGATTGCTCTGCACAGATCAGCTAGTCAGCGTGGCTTTACTGGGTGCTTGTCATGAAAACAGTGGGAAGGGTCTATTCTCTCTTTACAAGCCTTCTCCTTGCAGTGTTTATGTGACTTAGCCCCCAGTCTAGGACTTCCAGACCACAAGTGAGGAGGTGGCTCTGTCTGCTCTGCTTTTAGATCTAGTGTGGGATCTGTCCCTTACTTGGGTTCTACATCTCTTCTGAGGCACAGGCTGTGAATTCACCTCCCCACAGAACTAACTTCCTGTGCTCAGCCGTTTGGAGGTTTCTGTTGAAGACCACCTGAACTCCCATAGCCTGAGGGCTGGGCTGCAGCCAGCACCCCAGCTATGAAACATGCTGCACTGGCCACAGCACCTGCCCTTGCTGGAGGATCCTGCTGCAAAGCTCAGGGGGTGGCTTTATTGTTCAGTGCTGGTAAAAGATAAAGTAGAGAAGTGAGCATGTGCATTTTGAGCCCTCCCTCATCTAAGCCGTTTAGCCTTTGTGTGCATAAGGTCACTTTCATCTTTGCTATCAATCTGAGATCCTAACAGTGACTAGTTGCTGAAAAAGGGATGAAGAGCAGAGTATTGCCCTTTGAGCTGATAGTTATGCTTTCGTTATATCCCAGGAGCATTGAAAAGCACAATGTGCCTGGGTAAAACCTGCCTGATGTATCTAGCACAGATCTAGGTCTGGAGCTGTGGCCAGGGTACCCCGGGTACAGACAGACCAGAGATCTCTGGTGGTATTGGGCTGGGGTAGGAAAAAAGGTCCCTTGCTGCAGCCTGGCATCCCCTCACCACTTAGGAAGATTTACAGCCTCTCTTGTTGCCAGGATGGGGAGAAGGGGTTCCTGAGCCAGCACCTTTAGGGATTGCTCCTAATGCTGTTAGGGATGAAGCAGTCAAGAGCAGGTTGCCAGTCTCCTGTGTCAGCACTGCCCCTGGCCTCAGGGCCAAGTTAGGCAGCTTACTTGTCATTTGGATTTTGGTAGCCCCTAGAGGGTCCTGGCAGAGCTGAGGGTCTCAGCAATGTCTGGCACACAGGTCCATGGCAGGCCATGGCCCTTGCTGAAGATGGGACATTTTTTTTTTCTTAAATAAACTGTTCTTTTTGCCTGTGTTGTTTCTTTGCCTTTTACTTGTTGCCCAATGATAAAACACCCACACACAAAACCACTTCTTCTGCTCCTCTCAGCATAGTTATGCATGTGCGTGACCCACCAAGTGCCCCAGGACAGGTCTATACCTGCTCTTGTCATGGGGTCTATCCTGAGCTCCCTGCTGACAGGGGACAGTACAGGGGTGCCATCCCTCCTTCTTTTGCTCCCCTGAAAGCTCCGTATTCACTCCAGATCTGCTGTGCGATGTCATAGCCAAATGCTGGTGCTGAGCTGGATAAATCCCCTTTGGGCCTCTCAGGTAAGCTGAGAACTAGACACAGCTTCATGGGATATAGCTCTACAGTGGCCAGCTCCACTGGTATGGGCAGAAGGCAGGATGCTGGACAGATTCTTATTTCCTTGCAGGGCTTTTGCTGTCTTCTTTCCAGCCCATCGCCTTTGTCTCCATCCTCCTGGAGCTCTTGCTCTGTGGATCCAACAACCTCCTTGGTATCTGCTAGCATTTCTTGTGTTTCTTATCACTCCTGCATGCACAACCCAGGGTGGGAAGGGTGGAAGACCAAGCACTAGTAGGAGTTGTCTTTCAAATAGGGGAAGGTCTCAGCCAGTGGCTGCTCTGTTTCTTTCCTATGTCCGGTCCCCACATGGAGCAAGAGAGCAATGGGGAAGGAGTATGTAACTTTTACCAGCCCCCCCATGCACTGTCTCTGGCCAGAGATAACCAGCTGCTGAGGAAGGTCTGAAGATTGTATTTAGCAGCATCTTATCCATTGCTTTCTTTCCTGCCTCTTAACTGATCATGCAATAGTGGAGGGGCTGGCAGAAAATCTTGTACCAGATTTAATCTACCACATCCCTGCATCACCCCTGCACTCCAGGGCTTGGCATGTGAGGCCATCCAAAATCCACTTACAATTGTTCCCATTGTAACCTTTCCTTCTCCCTCCCTTCCCAGCATGTCTGAACTGGGTCTTCAGGACATGGCTCTGCTTCTGACCGTTCCCAAATAATTATCACATAATTCTTCTCCCAAAATAATGCAAGGTGTGGGTGAGGCGCGTTCGCTTCCAGTGATGTAGCAACATCCCTTACACAAGAGAAATGTTGGGTGTTTCACCAAACCGGGAGTCGGATGACAGTAGCAGGAGTGTGACTAAGGGGCGCCGGTGTGTCACAGCTCTAGCACGTTGTCTCTGGGCTGCTTTCTGGGTCTGCCTTCTTTCAGTGCGTCAGTATCCTGGCACGTGCTTTCCCTTCCCATCTCTTCCCTGGAGCCTCCCCATCTTCCCACAGGTAATCTGTACTGGAGAAGCTCTCCATCCAGATCCCTGCTGGGATTGGGGTTCATCTCGAGGGTTCTGCTGTAGTCAGGGCTCACTCCTACCCTGTCTGTGCTGAGCAAGGTGGCCTTGCAAGGGCCAAAGCCAGGGTGTGCATCTCGGCATTCCCACCAGGCTCTGCAGGCCTCCCAGTGAGCTTGTACAGACATCAAGGGCCCAGAGGGAGCCAGCCATTCTGGCTGTGCAGAAATAGAAATGAAATCCAGCTGTGCTGGTTCTGTAGCGGTAACTGTGGGTTGAGCAGCAGATGTCTGCTGGTGCTGTGAGCCAGCAGAGCTCCTCCAACCACTCTCCCTCTAACCTTCTGCAAGTAAGTGTGGCAGAGTTTGAGCCTTAGGAGCACAGAGAGGAGATCTTGAGCTTCTGGAAAACACACTGGTGTTTGACTTTGGTTTTGTTGTTTGTTTTGGGGGGGCTCTTGGGGGGGTTATTTTTTTTTGTGTTTTTTTGTTTATTGTTTTTTGTTGGGTTGTTATTTGCTAGTTTGGGTTTATTCCCAGTGATGAATTCCAGACATCTCTCCTCTGCCAGCTCATGAGCTTCTGCTTGTAACAATCCAGGCTGTTAGTTGCACAACTATGTGACAGAGCATTTCATACTATATTAATGGCTTGTTTCTCTCCTTGCAGTGATGAAGATGATGAAGGTGCTGCCATGCCCTGCTGCTGTTCTCTTCCTAGTGGCTGCGTCCACTCTGGAGCCATCTCACTCTGCCAAGGTGCTGATCATGCCCACAATAGTCTTTGACAGCCACTTACGAGTCTTCATGCGAGTGGCAGAGGCATTGACTGACCGGGGCCATGACCCTGTGCTGCTACTTCATGAGGGTCGGGATGTGGAAACCTACCTGCCTGGCTTTCGTGTGCAGAGGTACTGGGGTATCTTCAGCACAGAGAGTGCAGATGCCTGGGTGCAGGAGAAGATAAAGCGTGTCTTCCAGGGGAAGATGACCTCTCTGGAAGTGTTTTCCTTTTTGGAGAAGTACCTGGAGAACTGTGACCTGGTGCTGGGGAACTCTACCCTTCTGCAGAAACTCCAGTTTGAGAACTTTGACCTGCTGTTGGTGGACCCTAATGAGATGTGCGGCTTTATACTGGCCCACATCCTCCAGGTGAAATATGCTGTGATCTCCACTGGTTTCTGGTTCCCAGCAGAGATTGGTGCTACTTCTCCCATTGCCTATGTCCCTGAGTTCAACTCACTGATGACAGACAGGATGGGCTTTTTTGGTAGGACTTGGAATCTCCTAGTCTACATGATCACTCGTGTGGCTACAAAGCTGGTCATCCTGCCCAAGTTTGAACGTCTCATGGAGAAGCATAGGGTGGAGCCCAAGATATCCATGTTGGACCTTGTCCATGGAACTAGTCTCTTCTTCCTCTGTAATGATGTGGTGCTGGACTTCCCCCGTCCAACACTCCCCCATGTCATTTTCACAGGGGGAATCCTCGCTGAGCCTGCAAAGCCCCTTCCAGTGGTAAGTGCAAGAAAGCTTTGAGCTGTGATTGCACATTAACCTGGGGAGGTATGCAATATAAATCACCTTTTGAAGAGCCTTGGAAAAGCTTGGAAGCCTCAGGAGTCTGGAAAGCTTCTGTGTTTTAGTGCTTGGGTGCAGCAGGGAGACAGGGCACACCGTGGGGTTGCAGGGAGAATGTAGAATTAAGTTGTCCAACCTGAAGTGGGATGTGGCTTTGCTGTCCATGTAAAATAGTGTCTGAAAGCCCAAAATTGGCCATGTTGTTCCCGGGACTTGATCATGAGTAGTTTGTTTGTTCCTGTATTTGAAGCAGAAATGGGAAGACCGATTATTCTTCATTGCTTCATCACTGATTTATGTCAGTCCAGAATTTCTTCTTTAATCCTGTTTCTCACAGAGTGTTTCTGCCCTTGAGTTTGTAGTCTTAAGAACCCATAGGGGAGATCTGTGCATGTTTCCACATCAAACTCAACATGGAATCCCAAAGTGTACAACATTTAAGTATGTTATCCTCTTTTTCTCAAGGTTCAGCCCTAAGGGAAAACTTCCCAGGCATCCTGGAGGCTTTCTCTGTCCTGTACCTTAGTATCCCCAGTAATAAATTCAGAGGCATAAGCTCTCAAAGCATCCAACTGATGACAGTACTGGACCAGAGGAGGATCTGTCTGCCATTCCTCCCATTGCCTTACCACTTTCACAAACACTGAGGGGAAATAAACCTGGATAATGACATGCAGGCAGTCAGGTTGATCCTGGTGTTCTGATATTAAGATTAAAGTTTCAAATTATTAGAGGCCTATCAAGATCTCTGATGATAGTTTTAATTGAGACTGTGGGTGCTAGCTTTTTCCCAGCTAAAAGCAAAAAGTTTGATCAGATGCTTGAGAACAGAAGTTCTCCAGATGTGTGTGGCTGCACATCACCCTTTCCCATGTGGCACAGCATGCAGGTAATGCAATGCATGTAGGGTGCTCCAGAAGCTGTGTCAGAGAGTGGCTGCCTCACAGCTCTTGCAAAACGCTGGCTTGGTCCAATCTGCCCATGTACGTGCCCGCCTTATAAAGAAGGGAGTTGTCTGCTGGGGCATTACTCATGTGCTTCACAGCTTCCAGAACAGACCCCAGGGCACCTAAGGGAAGAATGGTGTAGATAAGTCTGGAGCCCTGCAGTAGGCAGTGGCTGCCATGCTAGCAGGTAGGCATGTCTCTGTCAAGGTTATAGGATGCCAGCAGAAGAGAGGGACTCCCTAGGTATAGGGGTAGCATAAGGAATGTCCCATTGTGAACTGGAGCAGGGTAATGTAATTAAGGTGTGTATTTCTTCCTATTTGAAACAGTATGATTGTGAATTCCTCTAATTATGACTCAATGAAATATAGCTATGTGTTTGAGAGATGGTGAGAACTTTTGGTGGACAGCCATGCTTCCCTAGCAACTTTAATGCTGTTTCTGAAAGAAAAATATTCAAGGCCCAATTGTAGTGGATAATGTAATAATCTGGGTTATGACCAATTTTATTTAGAAAAGTAAAACTAGCACTTTCTGTTCTGCAGCAGTTTTAGTGGTTTTATTGATCAAAGGATGTGAAACTCAAGAGAATGAAGAAACCAAAATCCCTTCACTGGAAACTCATGATTCTTGGTTGTTGAGTTGTTCTGGGGCTTTTTAAGGATTTCCGCAAAGATAAGTTTGAGTTCCTGAAGTGTACAACAAAGGACAGATATCCCCAGAGAATAACACCAAGACGTGCTTTGTGACTCTTCTGTACTATGATCCCCCAACCTGTAGGCTACTATTAATAAGATTTCTTAACTAGTCATCCAATTTTTCTGCTTTAATAACAGGGAGAACTATTTCTTTTGCCCTTCATTTTCTTCTGTGGTGTTTATTTCAAGGAAGTATGCATATTCAAAGACAGATTTTATGAAACTTTCCTAAAATGCTCCTGGCTGTGGTACATGGGAAACCTGAACCAACATAGAATCCATAATGAGAAATACGCTCAGCTCAGCCTGGCATAAAAGGGAATAATCTGTGTTTGCTCCACAGCAGCTGTGGTGGCTGACTTCTTCCTACAGCCTTCTAGTCCTGGTTGAAAAAGTACATTCTGTGTCCTGGATGCACACCTTCTTTATGTAGCCTCTAAACAAAGGACAAACAACCGTAGGTTTTGCTGGAGCTGTAGCTACCTCTCTGCTGAGTGACCAGAAAGCTAAATCTGCTACTTGCAAGCAGCTATCAAGGATAAGTAGAAGTCTCCTGGCAAGACAAGAAAACCTTCTGCTGCCTCCAGGAGGCTTTGCCATTGGAGAGTTTGTGGGGAATCTCCAGCCAGGTATTGGTCCTGACTCTGTCTGTGTGATGTTTTTTCTGTTGTGTCAGCCTACAGCTAGAGATCCTGACAAGCCTGCTGCCTTACTAGTAATGGAAAATCCCCTTCCTTTTTTTATCCCCATTTCCTTCTCAGCTCTGGCTGCTCCTGTGTGTGGCCAATGTTTTCAGAGCCCTATTTGCCAAACGGTAATTGTGTTGCCTCCAAAGCAGGAGGAAATGCTGCAAAATGCCAGTTTTGGACACCTCCCTGCAAGCTCCCAAGCCAAGCCAGTGCTCAAGTAATTTCTGCTTGGCTGGGTGCAGAAATCACAGTGGTTCTAGTTTGTTGCCTGGTGAAAACCATGTAGCTTTGTGCTCCAGGTGGATTTGGCTTCATCTTCTCTGTAGACAGCTTTCTACTGGCAGAGGCAGCAGTGGGAAAAGCCTTTCTCCAACAAGACTTCAAGGCAGCTGTGTATGTTTTGCCCACAGGGTCTGCGTCTCTGGGTAGAAGCAGCAGATGCGGGTGTTGTTGTTGTCTCCTTTGGCATTGGGATCCGAGCTCTTCCAAGTGATTTGGTGGAGAAGATGGCCGGCGCGTTTGCTCGCCTCCCACAGAGGGTGGTGTGGAGGTAAGGAGGGAATAGGATTCCTTTTAACTCTGATTGGATGAAAATCAGTGTTGAGAGGTGATTCATCTCAAAACATAGATTGGCTTTCCATCTCTTAATCTGATTTAATTTATTATTGTCCTCTGTGTGTTTCTTCTCCCTCTTTTCCCCCTTCCTTTATCTCCTCCCACAGATACTTTGGGGAGAAGCCAAAAAACCTGGGTGAGAATACGCTGATGATGGGGTGGCTGCCCCAGAATGACCTGCTAGGTAAGGCTGGGCTCTGTGTCTGTCTCTGTGTGTGTGTGTGCGTGCCGCTAGCAACATCCCTGGAGTTTAGCCCAAACCACAGCAAAGGTGTGCAAGGACAACAGCACCTTTGTGGCTCTAAGTCTGTTGCATGTTGTGAAGCTGATCTGTACAAAACATGGTCCTCTTCTCACACCTGCTTGAAGCTGCATCTTGGCCCCTATCTCCCTCCTCCTCTGGGTGGTACTAAGCAAGTTTTGGGCTGCCAAAAGCCAGGTGTGTTCCCAAAGGGTAACATCTTGTCTACTCAGCGTGCCTGGTTTTTCCTAAACCTACATGAGTGCTGTGGGTTGAAGCCACCAGTAGCCCTGTTTCAAGTGTGGAAGGCACTGACTTGCTGCTGTTTTGTTCCCTGCAGGTCATCCCAATGTGAAAGCCTTCGTCAGCCACTGTGGGATGAATGGTGTATTTGAGGCAATTTATCATGGTGTGCCAGTGGTGGGGTTTCCTTTCTATGGGGACCAGTTTGACATCATGACCAGAGTGCAGGCAAAGGGCATGGGTATCCTCATGGACTGGAGCAATGTAAAAGAAGAGGATCTTTACCAGGCTGTCGTCACAGTTATCTCTGACCCCAGGTGAGGCATTGAGCTCTTCCTTGGTACAGACTCTGTGTAGGGACCAGTGTTGTATTGATCCCTACACAGCCTCTGGTGACTTCTGGAGCAAGCAAAGTTGCAAGCATTGCTTAAGCTGCCCAGATGTGTTAGTGCCTCGAAACTGTGAGATGCAGTCCAGGAGAAGATACTCCAACATTAGTTGTTAGAGAGAGTGATCTAGTCTTGTTTGACTCCAGCTGTAATTTTCTTGGAAAGCTTTCTGAGATGCTGAGGCACAAACCTCTTTTAACATCAGCCTGTCATCAGAGAAAGTGAGCTCGCAACCTCACCTTGGGATCTTCCTGGTCTGGTCCAAACTGTAGAAACAGTTAGTGCAGGGAAATGGACTGAAAGCAATGCTTCATCTGCTCCTTCTGACAACCGATACTCTGCCCTTTCCTAGATGTGCTGCAGCACAGTGACACAGGGCTCCCACTTTCTAGCAGGACACGAGCAACTGCTAGTGTTTGAAATGCCATCTGAGAGCTTGACTTGTTTGTTTTGTTGGGGTTTGTTTTGTGTTGTTGATGTTTTGTTTGGTTTGGGGTTGTTTTTTGTTACCAATTAGGATCTCTCAGCTACTGACCCCAGTGTAAGTTATTAAGATGTTGTAACTCAGTACCTTGAAGGAGTTGGCCAGTTGCACATCATGTGTGCAACTGTTGCGTGATGCTGTGTGAGGTCTTTGGGTGCAAACTCTCCTCAAAAAGTAGCAGTCCACATGAGCCCACTGAGCAGCTACTTGTGAGCTGGACTCCAGTCTTGTTAACAAAATACAAAATAAAATACACTCTGGCTTGTGCTGCTGTGGCTAACAACTGCTGTTAGTGGCTTACAGAGACATGTATAAAGAGAACTGTGGAAGAAATTTGCCAGTCTCCTAAGGTACTAGTTTTGATGTGAAAGAGACCACTGGACACCTCAGACCACAGCTATGAAGCTCCTATGAGAAGGATAAGTTCTTGTCTTCTTCCCTTGCAGCTACAGAAAAGCAGCCAAGCTCATCTCAGCTCTGCACCTGGACAGGCCAATGCATGCTCTCAATAGGACAGTGTATTGGCTGGAGTACATCCTTCGTCACGATGGGGCACCCTATCTTCGCCCTGCTGTCTATGACCTCTCCTTGTACGAGTACTTCTGCTTGGACATCTTGGCTCTTCTCTTCTTGTGCCTGGCTGGTGTTGGATTCGTCCTCTACAAATCTGTGGTGTGGTGCAGAAGGAAGGGAGCCAGCCCTGTGTATCAGAATGGCAATTGCATGAAAGGCCACTTCACAGAAGAGAAGAAATTGCAGTAGTGGCTCAGTGTGTTCCACTGAGCCCATCCCCATCACTGTGAAACGAACTGCTGCTGTGCCAAGAAATGTGAGCACGCAGGCACGGCGAGAGGTGAAAGATCAGCAAGTCTGGGTGAGAAGCGAGTGGGGAGGGAGGAGTGTTGCAGAGGCCTGTGTGCACACCTCTGTGTACAGCACCTATGGGTGGGGGCGTGGATTCAGGCATGGGTGGAAGCACTTGGCCAGGACACTGGGAGCGGGGCATGGGTAGGTACACTTCCAGGGAGGAGTGCAGGTTGTTCCCTTTGTACTGCACGGTGGTTTATGTGCTGGTGTTGCTCTTCTGGCTTTTTTTGATCTTCCGTGGAGGCTCTGGAGATGGGAATAGCATTCCATGTGTAGCAGACACCATTTCTCCCCTGCCTTGTTACTAAGAACCCTGAGAGTCAGGATTCCTTTATGTGCAGGTGAGGACCTGAAGTTGAGCTGTGGACAGGGAAGGGACAGGAAAGTGTCATCTATATGAGAATGAAATTGTTCTGGTTTAAGTTCTGTGGGTCAATATTGTTCTTCCTGCTTCAACCAACCCTCTGCAATCCTGTTTGTGTTTGAGCTAAATTATTATTTTTTAAAATAAAGTTGTATTCTTCCTCCTGTGTGACAGCTCTCTGGTCTTGGTTTGATGTGAACCTGTGATCTGTGTAACATGATGTATTAAAGTGCTTTTTCCTTCTCATTACTGCTGCTACAGTCTCCGTATACCTCTGGATCCCTACAAACCTCCATCAGCAACATTCTGGTCTTCCCAGGGGGTTTCAGGCAGTGCCTTCTCTCCTCTGCCAGCGTGACACACGCCCATGCTCATGGAGTTTCCAAACCTCAGATGTGATAAAAGAAGAATTTGAAACAGATGCAAGTGCTGGGACCACAGGGATTGCTGCCAGTAGCTCAGAGCTGGTTGTAGGCAATGGGCCATACAGCATGCTTATAGAAGCAACAAGCTCTGTTATTTCTGAAGAAAACAGAAGTGCCTGCTCATCTCAGTGTGAACATGCATGATCTTGCCCCACTTGGGGACATTCTATGGAGTGATACCTGTGTTTCTACTCACACTGGACTCTAAGGCAAGCCCACAAGCTTGGGTGCAGCTGCACAATCCACCTGCAATATTGGCTCATGGTGTAGCTGGCAATGCCCCATGCTGAAGACTGAGAGCTCTGCTCTGTGCTCTCAGCTGGGGCATGGCAGTGCTGGCACTAACTGGAGAGTAACCTCGTTGCCACTGCTGCCCTTGCTGGTGTTTTCAAGCTCTGCTCTCCCTTACTATTGCAGGATGATGGAGCTAGGGTTTTTTTCAGTGATATCCAGTGATAGGACAAGGGGCAGTGGGTGTAAACTGGAGTATAGGAGGTTCCATGTTAACATCAGGAAGAACTTCTTTACTGTGAGAGTGACAGAGCACTGGAACAGGTTGCCCAGGGGGGCTGTGGAGTCTCCTACGTTGGAGATATTCAAGGCCCGCCTGGACAAGTTCCTGTGTGATGTACTCTAGGTTACCCTGCTCTTGCAGGGGGGTTGGACTAGATGATCTTTTGAGGTCCCTTCCAACCCTTGGGATTCTGTGTTTCTCTCTCCAGATGAAAGGCATGTTGCCATGTTTGGCTGGACTCCTGGAATGCTCTGGCTTGGGAAAGTGCCCAGTTTTGATTTGGTGGCTCATCTGAGGTTCGGCAGTGCTTCACCCAACCCTCAGCTTGCAGGGGGGCTGTGATGAAGAAAGGTTTGAATGAGAATATCGTTTGCAATCAAGGACAGATGAGAAATGCCCATAGACCTCGGCTGGGACCTATAGCTATCCCGCTGCAGAAGCTGCTCTTCCAGGGGTTTCTGTCTGCCTTCTGGGATGCCCAAGCCTGACCATGGTCAGTGGTGGGCACAGGAACCCATCAGTCTTGCTCTGTAGCCACCCTATGTCACTTTCGAGTTGAGGATATGGAGTCTAATTGTCCCCTGTGGGGGTGGGAGGAGATCAGAACAAGATAAGCTGATAATAGGTAGCAGAGGAAAACCAGGGCTTGTAGATAAGTGATAGAAACACTGTCTATCTGGCATCTTTCTGCCTTTGAGTTGAAATTTTAAGTTTAATGGGGTTTGGGTTTTTTTTGGAGGGTGAAAATATATTGCCACAAATTTTGCAGCATGCCTGCCTGTTGCCAGTTGCACTACAATGGCTTTGTGTCATCTCCTAGCAGATGAGAGTGGACAAGGGGGTGGAGGTGGGGCGTTTTGCTCAGTTCTTTACCATCTCTCAGGTGAAAGAGGGAGATCATTACTGCTGCCTGTGTGAGAGTTTGGCTATTTATATTGGACTGAATATAGCATGTGGGTTGGGAAGCTTGTGGCTGGGGGACAACACTGGATTACTTCAAACTTGAAGAGGATTAAAAAGAGCGAGAGGACAAATGCACCATGTTTGCAAACTGATGCTCCAGTGGAGCGGCTTGTCTGCAGCCCAGCAGTGTAGCAAAACACAGTGGAGGAGAGGGGCTGCTTCAGTTTGGCCCTGTCCCACAGCAGTCACCTCTGGCCTCAGAGATGCTGGGGAGAGGGTACCAGTGTCAGCCTTGCCCAGAGAAATTCTTCAGGCCAGATGTGGATTACTGGTGTTGGGCACTGCAGAGACCTGCATGCTGTTCTGCTTGTGAATATAAGAACAGAGAGAAGTGTTTGAGATCTAAGGAGCCCTTGTGGGCTTACAAAAAAGTCTATTTTCCAGCTTTCTTAGGATACTGCCTTCTTGCTCTTTACAACTTCAGAGAGAAGTTCAAGCCAGCACCACGTGCAGCATCAGCATGATGTTTCCTATCAGATATGTCCTTAATTCCTTGAGCGTTTCATGACTACTTTCATTTCCATACACATTAGCAGACTTAGAAGCCATGGCTATCCAGGGAGTCAAAATATATATGGTATATTAAAAAATTATTCAATAGTTTGGTGAGAATGACTTCTAATGGAGTAAAGTACAAACCTGCCTAAGGATCCTGTAGAGTAAGAAGCAGACATTAAAAAGCCACCCCTGAAGTGAAGAGTTTTCCTCATGAAAAGGTGTGTATGGGCTTAAAAACTGACAGGAGCCATTCTTTATGTTATGGGGCAGTTTTCTGGCAGTATTTGGATAAACTTCCTAAAGATGAGAGCTCCTCTAGCTTTTCCAGCTTTATTCCCCTCTGTAAATCTTTTCCTATTAAACACATAGGTTCCTTTCTTTCCTTTTCCCCTTGTTATTCTTTCAGTATTGAATACAGAAAGAAAGTATAACAAACCATTAAGCTAGGTATTAAGTTCAATTATGAATAATGAGTAGCCTGTCACATGCATTAAAAGCCTTGGTGGGGCAAGGGATGTAGGTGAGTTTTATCCTTCAGGCAGCTCTGCCTTGGTACCTGATCTCTGGGCAAGGTGCCTCTTGGTTACAGTGAGCCCTCCCCCGCAACAGGTACCAAGGCAGGCAGGTAGGGCTGTGGCGTAACTTAGGAAATTAAAACCATGGTTTATGAGGCAGCAAGCAGGGAACAAGCCCTTTTTTTTTTCCTTTTCCCCTCAAGGAAAAGTAGGACAAGAGTCAATACTTTTCTGAAGGCTGAATAAACCTCACCCAGGAGCTGCAACCACAGCAAAGCCCTACACGGTGCAAAGCTGCCTTCTGCCCTTTTGTCTCACTCTTGGCAAGGCACAGGGAAGCCTGAGCAGACTGCTGCTGTGTGCAGAGCTCCCTGTGAAGGCCCTGAGTGGCTCTGCGGGCAGGGAGGAGTTCAGGACATGCATGAGCCAGCTTTTCAGGTTCACCCAGCCCTGGCAGCTCCTCACAAACCTGCTCTGTGCGTGAGGCACGGCAGCACTATGAGCATCCCGCGTTTGAGGCACCCTGGATTTGCAAATGAGCGTGTTTTCCAGGTGAAGGCTATGCAGGTCTGCCCAAACCTCTTCTGGGAACAGTTCCTTGCTGGGGACCCAAGCCCCTTCTGGGAGGGGGTGAAGCCATACAGTCACACTTCTCCAGTTGTGATCCCTTTCCTTAGCCCAGCATCAGTGGCTGTACTGCTGCTGCAGCACACAGGAAGGCCTGGCACTGCCTCAAATGTTGCTCTCCTGCAGGACTTTGCAAGCAGCTAACAAGCTACTTCTGCTTCATCCCCAGTGCTTCCGCATGGCGGATGGTCCTTGCATACCCACTGGCAGCATCCCCACTGGAGAGCCTGGTGGTGGGCCACAGCAGGGCCACGTCAGCTCCGTGCCTGGTTTTTCCAGCTCGGTAAGGTGGCAGCACCAAACTGTGTCAACAAAATTTGTCTACTAAAGAGGAGCCGTCTCCCTCTGCAGGCAAGTGTGAAACCACTCCAGCTGCCGGAGGAAAGCCTGGAGCAGGACTGGCTCCTAGAAGACGGTGATTTTGACTCACCCCACCATTAAATGTCAATAAGCAAAGAGTGCCTTTGTGCCAGCAACATCTGTGATGTAGAGGCCTATACATGGCTTTGCCCCAGTCACTCACCCCTGACAGGCAGGCTCTGCCCATGAAGGTTTCTCTTGCGGTCCCCATGACCTTTTTGATGCTCTTGAGATCACAGGCAATGCCTTTCTCTGATGCTTCCACATTGAAAATATTTCCCACAGAGAAAGGGAATGAGCCCAAGCTCTGTGGGCGTCCAGTCCCCAGCAGTGGCCATTTGCCATCAAGACAGCTGTTGGAGTGGGCAAGTGCCCCTGGGACCTCCTTGGGACTATGTCTCAGCAGGTAGAGCTGCACAGCAGGTCTTGCTCCTCATACTTATAACCACCCTTGTTCCTGTGAGCAGGGAATTACCAGACTGGTGTAAAAGTCCCAACCCCGATTTGTTTGAGGAGGGAGATTTCCTTGGGGCTACAAGCTGAATACAGCTTGTATTGAAATATCAGTGGTGGGAATTACATAGCTCACCAGCTGTGTTGCAGGGGCCAGAATCTTTCAGGCTGCTGGAGTTACAAGTCATCTCCAGGCAGTAGCTATTTGCTGCTGTGGTGTCAGCCAAGGGGCAACATAAGGAAGGGTGTCCTCTGTGGCTGGCCTACAGCAAAAGTTTGCTTAGTCACACTGTGCAGGGACACTGGCACAGCAGCTCCTTGGACGCTCTGTGCCCTCTCCATACTGGAAGTGAGAGAAATTCTGCCTGCAAACAGGGCAAAACATTTGAACAGTGAGGTGATGCGTTCTTGGCAGGCTTTAGCAGCTGTACTCTCGCTTTTGGTCTTGTAGATCAGATTTGGTACCTTTCAGAGAGGAGAGATGTGATACAAATTACAGCTCAAAACATGCATCACCTAGGGGTATAGGGAGGTATGCAAATGGGCAATTCCTTGTTGGGGTGCTGGAAGGACCAGCTGCTCTGGGAGGCTCAGGGAGCCCTGTTTGATGACAAGGTCAAGGGGACAGCACCCCTCTGCCAGGGCCAAACTGCAGGATGGAGGAAGCTCATGCAGGGCTCTGACACTTGTAGCAGCCCCTGCTCACTTGGACAGCCAAATAGGTGAGTCTCAGAGGCAATGCAGTGGAAAGCAGCTGTTCTCCTGGGCACTCAGGCAAGGCATATCTCAAACAGCAGAAAGACCCATGATCCTTCCCAAGCTGTACAAGGGAGATGCTGCATGCCAAGGGTGCTGCCACACACCCAGCCAGCTGGGAGCTGGGCACCATGCCTCTCAGAATAGCTGACGGCAGCCAATTGCTGCAAATAGCTGGCAGGTCTATTGGGATTCAAGGAGCTCCTTCCTCCCTCCCCAGTCCCTTCCCTGTTCCTCACAGGCTGCTTCTAAGTAAAATGCATCTCACACTCCCGTTGAGCCTGTTTTGCTGCCCAGCAGAGGCACCATCCCTGCTGCTATAAAAGACTCTAGGTGGGGTGTAGCTGGAGTTAGTTCCTTTTCAGCTTCTCACAGCTATGCTCAGTGTCTATAGCAGGAATGCCTGTGTAGCATTCTTTTAAAGGGAATCTGAGTTGTTATTTAAGAATAAATTTATACCAGTACTATGTTAGCAATGCTGTTGACTAACCTAATCCCTGTCTCCTTTGAATTCAGCTATATGTGTTCCTGTAAGGCAAGTTCTTCTGAGATCAAGCCACTACTGACATAAAGTTCAATCTCACAGCAGAGCTTTGCAGAATTGAGTTTTCTTCCACTGTTGGTAAACCTGGAAAACCAGAGTGATCCTGCTGGATTGTGAAGAGGTGAGTGTGCTCAAAGAACCTTTTAGCAGTGGTTCAAAGGAAACAAGATGACTTTTTGGTTTTATAAAATACAAGAGAACAAGGAAGGATAGAGGAGTTATTGAAAACAGAATAGTAGCATTCACAAGGGTAAGGGCAGCACATACATCTGGTCTTAGAAAAGTATGTAAAGTAATAGAAGAATAGCTAAACATTTTTTAAAGCAATGGAGATCAACCTGTGTATCATGCCAAAAAAGAGAAAAAATAAAATAAAATAGAAAAAAATATTACATGCTCTGCAAGTGGCAAACTCAGTTTTATAGTCCTGATGATAAGAGTTCAATCAAAAGGAGCTAAGCTTCAACACCATTTGTGCAAAGCTTTGGGTGAGGAAATCTATTACTTCAAGCAGTGGTAATGCTGGATTTTGGACTCTAGGTAGGGAAGCATTAATGGCTGTGCTCTGAGCTCACCAGTGATGTATGTAGATAGCTATTAAGGACAGTCTTTAAAATCTAAACTAACTGGGAAGAAGGGTTGAATGGTTATTTGTTTTGCTAAAACTAAAGTGTCAAGCAGCTGAGGGCCTCAGCAGGCACAAAACATGGATTGGTTAAAGGGGATCTTAAAAATTGTTTTTCTCTCTTTTCTCTTGCACTTGCCCCTGGATCAGCAGAGTGAGGGATGGTGCTAAAGACATGTTTTGACAGATGGATGAACAAAGCTGCAAGTAGCTACAGATAGTAAAAATATCAGCTGGATTGGGATCAGGCCTGAAGGCATCTCAGAGGAAGTGTGAAATAATTAATTGTAAGGAACATGGCTGGGGTGGGAAGTTACAAGTAGCACAGGGCTGGAGCCAGTGGGGAGCAGAGCACTTCAAGCCATGCATGAGCCCATGTGCTGTGCTGCTGCCCTGCCTGCATCTGCCTAACGGTAGAAACATCCCACTTCTTCCCCCAGTTCTGGCTGGGGTGGCCTTCAGGGCTATGTTCTTGTTTCAGAAGAAACATGTTTTTATAACACCCCTACATCCAGACTTGTTCCCTCAGGCCTCAGATCGGGATGCAAAGCTGCATTTCCATTAAGCTTTAGCTCCTTTGAATCAAGTGTGCCATCCTTTCCCTGGCTGTAGTTTGGGTTGGAGGGTTGCAAAAAGCCAGCTGCAGGCCTTTTGGGCAGCACACAGACACCTTTCACGGTTCGGTGTGGTTTGTCAGGACTTCCCAGTCTCAAACAGAGCACCTGTACTGTAATAAAAGGTTGAGTCTGATCAGGGAAGTTGTATTACAGTAAGTCTTGCACCGAATGGGTTGACAAAAACCCCAGTTGTCGACCGGAAAGCTTGAAGACTGCTCTCCTTCACAGGTCATACCTTGCCAATCAGGGAGTCCTCTGACTCCATCAGTTCAGTGACAGATAAAGGAGCATGGGCTTTTGCTAACCAGGCTTTCCAAAGATTCCACGAGGGGTTCTCCAAACAGCAGAAGAGAAGGCAAGTAGCTGGCAGTGGCAAGCAGAGCTTTACCAGGGATCAAGATACTCTCGAGACAGAATCAAGAAAAACCAATGCTGTTTTAGGTTGGGGGGGGGGGAGTTGGGTTTTGTGTTTGCGGTTTTTAGCCCCACTTCTGTAGCCATTGGTTTTACAAAGCAAAGCACTGAGCTTCTGGTTTGCTCTGTCAGATTTGCCTGGGGTTAGCAAATAGACCAGGGCTGTGCAGCTTTGACAAATGTCAACTGGAGGAAAGAGGTGATGTTTTGTGTGTTTCAGGTGTTGGTATAACTTCTAAGTGCAGGTGACTTAATTGGGCTTTGGAGCAGAAGACTGATGAAGTGGAGAGGGGCTAGCACAGAGATATTGGCAAGGTCTGGCTGCATGAATAATCCTGGAGCTGTTCTGTTTGTCTTAGCAAAGGAGAAGGCACTTTTAATGTTTGAGAATGCAGGGTGGAGCGCTCTTAGACAGTGCAGCCAACATAGGCAACAGCTCATGAGGGCAATTTGGTTAATTTGGTAATGCTGTTATTGTGCTGTGGTTTATTTTACTCTTGTTTAGAAAAGCACTGGACCTGTTCTGGCTGAGAAATTCACAATGTTGTTTTGTACAAAGTCTGTCTTTAATGAACAGTTCAGAAAACACAAACAGGTACATGCATGAATGCCTGCAGATGCTCTTAAATTCAGCCTGAGCTTTGAAACTTCTGTGACAGAGCTGTAGCTTATCAGGTTGTTTAAAAAGAAACCTTTGATCTTAATCTGAAGTCCTTCAAGAGGATTTTTGTACCTGCATTTGTTCAAGTACTTGTTAGGCAGCCAGACTGAGCTCCTAAATTTTCAACCGATGAATTAAACGGACAAATTCTCTGCTAATCTCGGGTTCTCCAGGTTCTGAATGTGCATTTAACTGCTGGTTTCAGAATGGAGTTTGAAGACATAGCAACTCTAGGCTAAAGCCCAGCTGCTCACTTAATGCACTTGGCTTAATCACTGTTTCCAAGCACCAGTGGACCTACTTACAGTCTTTAAAGAACAAAAGGTTTTGTAAGTGATACATGCTGCACAAAACTGATGAGAGCTCCTTAGAGGTGATTTTCATCATTGGCGCTTCATATAGGATTTGTAACCCTTAGTTTAGATCCATGATAGCATTCATCTGAAGGGTGATTGCAGATTGACATAGCTCTTGACATCACCATAATTTTTTTAACCCTTAGGACATTAGCTATCCCTTACATCATTTTCTCTTTGGAGAAGCTTCACTGTAGCAAGAGTAACTAGGTCAGAGAGCAAGAAGTAATTTGGAGCAGTAGTAAGGACTCCAGGTAATCCCTTCTGAGAGGCCTCATCTTCCCATTCATGCAGTAGGCCTGCTTTGGTTTTGTCCTGTTTGGGAAACAGTCTGCCTGGCAGAGGGAAAGCAGTGCCATCCAATGCCTTCCCCAGAAGCTGTATTTTAGAGCATATATGCATCAATGGACAATACTTTGGCTGGCACTATGCAAAAATTGTTCTCAAATTCCTAACTCTCTCAATACTCTGCAAGGAGCAGGGGAATCTTCTCCCTGCGTATGAGGGCCCTGCTTCTCCAGGGGAGGACAGCTGACAGCTCAGGAGTCAGGAAGATGCACAGCCAGCCTCCTGCTTGCTCTTGCTTTTCAGGAGTAAAGGGGTCTGCTCAGTGGGTGATGCCTCTCTGCAATTGTGTGGGCTTTTGCTCCTCTCTAATGGCCAAAGAGCTGCAGATCATTGTGTCACAGACTGTGGAGACTGGTTTCAGAGAGCGCCCGTGTGCTAGGAGACCTGTGAGCACCGAGCCTACGGGCAGGCTCATGGATACCCAGCACTGCATTGGCTGCAGGGTCTCCCCCAGCTCCAATTGTTGGGGTTTACTTCTCCTTTCTGTTCCACCTCTCATGAAATGCACGTGTGTCATGGTGGCTTGTAGGAAGGGCTACAGTTAAACTTGGGAAAGGGGGACAATGCAGGTAAATCTGCACAGACCTGGGAGTCTTCCCTAAGTCAGTGACTCCTCCTGCCTACATCACTAACTGAAACTGTCTACCTTTGAC
This sequence comes from Melopsittacus undulatus, assembly GCF_012275295.1. Taxonomy (NCBI): domain Eukaryota; kingdom Metazoa; phylum Chordata; class Aves; order Psittaciformes; family Psittaculidae; genus Melopsittacus; species Melopsittacus undulatus. The sequence goes on from NC_047530.1 coordinate 90,906,925, forward strand.
ACTTGCACTGAAGTTCTTCCCTCTTGTTCAGACAAGGTATGCCTGCTGCCTGGGTTTTACCCCATCCACCTATAAACAGTCTATAAACATATGCTGACTGCACTTATGGTCCTGATCTGTGCAAAAATGTGAGTGTTCATGTGCCTGAAGCTTTGGCTTTCAAATAACTATGGTATTTATTGTGTTGCATTACCTGCTCTTGCTCTTCTTTAAAAAAAGCTCTTCAGAGCTGCTCACATTTGAAGTGCCAGAAAATGTAAATAATATGTAAATAAATTTTTCATCAGCTTTTGCATCTTTGCATAGAACAGTTTAGGTTGGAAGGGATTTTTGAAGGTCTCCCTTCCAACCCCTCTGCAATTAGCAGGGACATCTTCAACTAGACCAGGTTGCTCAGAGTCCCATCCAACCTGATCTTGAGTGTTTTCAGGGATGGGGCATCTGCTGCCTATCTGGGCAACATGTTCCAGTGTTTCACCACTTATATGAACATAAGCTTTGTGTTAACTGGATGTAAGCCCAACAGCCCAGGGTAATTCCTCCAGCATCTTCTGTCAAGCTCTTTGCTGCAATATGTGTTAAACCTAGGTTGTTTTCCAAAGTTAAGGAGGCAACCAGGAGAGAAAGTTTATTTCCTTATGCTTAACATTTCTTCCCATCCCTTAAACCTACTTAAATCAAATTGCAGTACACATAACAAAATCATGGTTTACCTGTCTTGTGTCATTAGAAGGGTTAAAAGATATTTTGACCAAGAATCCAGAGACTGTTTGCTGTTTTCATAGTGTGGTCAGTGTGGTGGAAAAATCATAATCTCTGCAGCCAAGGACATATGGAATCAGGGCATTATCCTAAGCTTTAAGAAAACTTGCAGTGCTTGTGCAAGGAAATCACTCAATGGTTTCCACTGTGCTCTGATGTGTAAACCCCAAGTAACGATCACAGGGTCTTCCCCAGCTTTGGGAAATGCATAAGCAGGCTGTTGAGGTGTTTGGGAAAGTGGAATAAACTGGCATCCACATTTGGAAGCCCTCTTTATAGAAGTGATGGTAAACACATCGGAGTACCTCTCTCTTGCATGTTGCTATTTGGGGTACTTGCTATGACAGCCGTGGTCTGGGTGAGGCAGCCACCACGTCTCTCCTTACTTGTGCCTTTGTCTGCCCCAGCCGTGCTCCCCAAGCTGCGCCAGGCATTCACAAGAGCACCAACGAAGTGGTCTTTCCACATTTGCTCTTTTCTGCCTGAACTGCCTGAGGTGCTCTTGGTCCTTCAGAGGTGATGCTCTGTGGTGCAGAACAGGGCACTGGAGGCAGGTCTCCACATCCCCAGAAAACTTCACCTTTGGAAGAGCTCTTTGCTGCCAGTCCATCTGTGCAGGCTGCTGGGGTGGGAAGTATCTTTCACGGGGCAGGAATCACCCCAGAAGAAGGAGGGTTTGCTAAGAGTGTCTTGTAGGGACCATTTCACCCCCTCCAAAAGGCATTGCAGCTTTTTTAATGGCCACATCCCTCCTCTTACAAGGAGGGTACCCCCTTTCCAACACTGCCAGAGCTTACCATTCCCTGCCTGCTCAGTGCCCTCCCCAGGGAATGCATGCCCCTTCACTCTGCTGTTCTCTCTGGCTAAACAAGAAATAACAATAAATCTACCAGACCTAGGCAGGGGAAGACTTTGATTTCTCATGTGTTTCATTTTGCTGCTGCTCCTTCTTAGCAAGCTGTCTGGAGAGCTAAACTGTGGATGTGAAGAAAGCAGTGGTGCTTGGTGGGGCTCAGGGACCTAATAACTTTGTACTTCTCCAGGTCAGTGCTATTTCCCTGTAGCTTTGTGGAAATGACTTCTCCTGGTGCTCCATGACGAAAAGTCGTTAATGTGCCGTTGATGAACTGCAATAGCCAGCAGGACAGTTTTGAAGGGGAGGCATTTTGAGTTTTAGTCTGGTTTTGTTCTTTTGTACTTCGAGAGCATGGACAGCAATTAGTGCCTCTCTTGTGCTGGAGCCCTTGCTCACGGGGAGCCGTGGTCCCCGCTGAAGGTGGCCGAAGGGACGCAGGGAGGATGCGGGGAGCAGGGGAGAAGCCCTGCAGCTCTGGCACAGGCCGGGCAGGGGACGTGCTGCACAGAGGAAGACTTCAAGGGCCAGGGGCAAGGGAGCCTCAGGCTGCGAGAGCCGGTGCAGCCGGGCTGGAGAGCCCTGGGTGCTGGCAGCCGCTAGGTGACACCAGCTCACCGGCCACCACCGGCGGCGTGGAGGGAGCCGCGTGTGGGAGCTGCGCTGGCTCGGCTGCCGCAGGAGGAAGGTGCGGTGTGGCAGTGAGGGAAGGTTGCGGTTCGCAGTTCTGTGATGGAGGGACCGTGGTTACAGGTAGCATGCACCAAGCACGCTCAGAGCGAGTCTCCATTAGTAAGAGAAAAACCTAGGATGGTGCTGTGCTGCTTTTCAGCAGAGAGGGGAAACACTCGGAGCAGCCACTCTTTGGTACATTTTTGCACTGGGGAAATGGACAGCACAGGCCCTGCAGGTGATAGGGACTAAAAATCTGGGCCTTGAATAAGGAAAGCCCAAGTAAGAGAGTACTTAGATAAACAGATTTGTTTCAGATCTACTGGGTGTGGTGAACTTCATGCAAAGCAACCCCAGAAATAGTTGCTGTTATTTGGGAGAGCTACTGCAGGACACTGAGGCATGGGAAGACTGTAAAATGCAAGCTTTGTACCCTTCCTTTGAAATGGGGACTGGGGTCAAAAGCTATGAACTGCTGACAGTTAAATCCTTCACCCATCCACCCACCCACCCACACCCCAAAAATGCTGACACAAAGAATCTTACTACTTGTAAGCAGTGGAGGTGAGCAGGGGCCATAAGGGTCTGTCAAGAACAGAATCTGGTTTGATCTTCTATGGCAGGGTAAGAGCATGGTGAAGAGTCCTGGCCGCTATTTAAGTGGGTTTTAAGGAAGATGTAGATGGGATGTTGGGTAGATACTAAACCCACTGGATAATTATACCCAGAAAGTTATCTACAGTTCACTGTTGAAAACGGAGGGGTCTGTTGAGTGAAGTTAAAGGACATCTGTTACGGGTCTAGTTTTGTTCAGCATTTCCATTAATGTCCTGGATGATGGAGGAGAATGTGCACTTGCTAAATCTGCAGACTGGGACATATCCAGTGACAAAGTTACTTGCCTAGCAGGTCTTTAGAACAAGCAAGACTGCTAAAAACCACCTGCTTGGATTGCAGTACCAAGGAGGTACAGCTAGGGAGGTACTGGTGACATGTGAGAGGTCCTGAGAAAGTCTGTAGGACACCTGCTGTATTTGTGCTGAACCAGAGAGTATGATGTCCATGTCCTGGACCCATGGGGAGGGAGCCAAAAGGTGGGAGACTGTACTGGCTCAGCTGTATTAGGAAGGCAGGTGCATTTGAAAAGCAGCGGACCTCTTCCAGAGCTCTGCTTCCAACTTGCTCACAGTGTTATTTGCTGTTGGCCATCTCTGGTGTCTGCACGTTTTAAGGTTTTCTGGAGGTTGTGTCATTTATTTGGTGCCATTGTACAAAGCACTCTCAGCTCAGAGCTGGTGTGCGGTTCACCATCTGGTCTGGATCCTACATGGTGCAATGACTTTGACCACAGAAACAGACCCTACCATCTTCTCCATACAGGACTGGGAAAAAGAAACCTGAACCAATTAGCCAGCCTGCAGAGCCATTGGCCACATGGACCAGCTGCCTCATGTGGGTAGAGACTGTGTCTGCCCTGCTCAGAAATTAGACTGGTCAGGGGTAACATCGATTCAAATGACTTTATCAAAAACCTTGGTCTGAAAAATCAGTACCTAAACTAGGTCTTGACTCTTCCCCCACTGGTTGCAACAGGAGATCATGAGGACCATGTGCTGAAATTGGCCTTCTGCTCTGTATGTTTGGGCGTATCTTTCATCAGCTGAACTCTGCAGCAATCAGCAGCAGCCAGCCTTCTACACCCCCACCATAGCTGAACCTCACCTTCTCTGTGGGACAAGTAGAGGATCTTCACAAGTATTGTATCAATATGGAGAGCAACAAAAGCTGCACAGAAACCGCTCAAGGCAAAGCACAGCTACTAGAGCCAGTTAAAAGCAAAAAAGAAGCTCCTGTTGCTCTTGGCTTCAGCTGGGGAGAAAAGAGAGACTGTTCTTTTCCTCCATAGACCCATCACTCAGGAGTAAAGGTAGATTGGGTCTCCTTACAATTTCTTCTTCAGATAAAGTTGCATCTTTATGAGAGATGCTTGTTTTGGCTTTGTCATGTTCCCATATATGCTTGAAATCAGCATGGGGTAGGGGGGCAGGATGTCTGTGTTGAGTTATCAGGGAGGAGTTGCACTCAGCTGAGACATGCTCAGTGGAGGAGAGGACATTAGAGAGAAACCCAGGCCTTTCTTTCTTTATTGGGAAGAACAACAGCAGAAAAGGGAGTTAAGCACAGTAGCACTAAGATGATGTGTGTGTTTGGTGGGAAGGCTGCTAGATGGAGGCTCCAGCTCAGAGCAGTAGCACTGGCTCCCAGTGGCAAGGTACAATCCCGGTTTACTATGAATGGTCTTGTCTTAGATGTGCTACATCTGTGTTTTAGATGTTTATGCTTGATCTTTTGAGTGCCCTTTGCAGAAAGGGTTGTGCTTCCAGTGGTAACTGTTTCAGTGCAAGATAATTTGGCTCCCTCATTTTGGATTAGCTCAGAGTAAAGAATAATTTTGTTACAGTGAAGTTGGTCTAACACTGGTGGCTGCTTTCAGCATCTGCTCACCAATACATTCAGCAGCAGCTGCTCCCTGTGGAACAGTCTTTGGCAAGGATTGAATGGTTCATATACTTCGCTTGTGAGAAATCTCTTACTATGTTCTAGTGAGGATCCCTTCTGAGCAAAGAACTTTCTTCCTCTCTGCATGATAAGAACATACAAACCTAGCTTATACCAGGTTTGCTTGTCCCACTCATTCAAGTATGACAGTTTGTCGTTGTGATGTATTGGGTTTGGGGGTTTTTGTGTTGGTGTTTCTTTGGTTTTGTTTTTCCTGAGAGGAAAGTAAGATATAAGAACTGTGCTTTCCCCTTGGAGCATATCCCTGGTGAAGAGAAAGGAGGCTGCACTGGGTAGGGATGTCCTGCTCCCCTGCTACATGTGGAGCTTCCTTGGGCCCTTGGAGCAGCCAACTGCATCCCTCCACACTGGCTGAAGCAGCAGGATCCCATGGTGCTGTACATCTCCAGAGAGCCACTGATTTTACAGCTTTCCCAGCAGAAATTGCACCAAAGCAGGCTAGCAGCAGGACAGGTTGCTGCAGCTGGCCTCTCCCCTGGGAATGGCTTTTTGGAGCAGCAGTGCCTGGAGGCACTTCCCTGTCCTGGGCTGCCAGGAGCCCAAAGGCACTGACCCCATCCAGTACGGTGGGGAAACCTGAGCCAGGAGAGACTCAACCTTCCTGCTGCAGTGGATGCATGCAGACAGGGAGCAGGGAAGTAGCTTGGTTTCCTCTTCAAGCTGTGACTGTGGCTTTTGCTGTCCTGCGGGATCAAGTGTTTGGTTTGTGAGTGAGGAACGGAGATGGCTCCTCCAAACCGCATGCCCCTGTCCCAACTCAGGCTGCCTTGTGCTGATATTCCCAAGGATGCTCACTCCTGCCTGGGCTGCTGGCACTTTATTTCAAAGTCTTCAGATGCAGGTTCATGCTCTCAATAACCAGACAGGCAGATGCCTTAAAGGGATTGTGCCAACTTTAATTTTATTATCTTGTTTGGAAATGGGATTTGGAAAAGGGAAGGAAGGGAAGATGTGATGGGGGTAGCTGATTGTTGCAAAGGGGATGCTTTGGATGTACACTGGCAAAAGTGTTCCTGTCTGACTGGAAATGACTGAAGCAGTAAAGCATGACAGGCAGGATGTTGCCTCAGTGGATGTGCTTGCTTTATGGGGTTTTTGGTTTCAAGGTCTACATTGTAAACTATTTCATGTACAAAACAAAAAAAGCATATTTTAATGTCTATATATGTATTTGTATATATATGAGATATATACACACACATATTCTTACAACTCTCAGGTCCTAAAGGCTTCAAGTCTGAAGGGCTATGTGTATATATGCGTTATAAAGAAAGATGCCAACCAACTGAGACAAGGCTTTCTTTACTGGCTGTGTGATAAATATGTGGGCAAGATGTCTCCATCTGAAATCTTGCATGTGTGCAGGAAGAAGGGGTCATCCAAGCACTGAATGGCAGCCCGCATTGCCCTGTTCCCAGCTGTTCCCTTGAAGGGTGGCATCAGCACTGTGGGGCTCAGAGGGGCAGATAGAAACACATTCAATTCTGCTGCCCGTGGGTCAGGCACCCTACACTTCAGGGCTCCTATTTCCCCGTAGGGCTTCCAGTAGACTGTTTTGGTTTCTTTACCACAAAGGGGAAGGTCTGGTGGGCAAAGAGGGGAAGGGGTTTGGGAAGGGAAAGACAGTCAAAATTCACCATACGATAGTTAGACAAATCTTCATAAAGGTCCGTCTGCCTGCTCGCCTCTCATTCGTGCTCTCTCGCTCTCTTGCTCTCCTGCGTTCACTCTCATTCTCTGCAGTATGTACGCTGTTGAAGGGTTAAAGGTCTCCTTTTGTCAGGCTAAGGTCAAGTCCCTGGTTGGCGGAGGGCAGCCCTTCATACGGGCCTGTCTACGGCGTATTGGCAAGGGCTCAGATTGGAAGCTGCTGTCTGCACTGCTGGGTAGGTGAAGTTAGCGTGCTGCTTGGCCTTCAGCCGCAGACTGGCCAGGCTGGAGTTGCATGTGTCCCTGTACATGTAGGGGCTGGCTGTTGAGGCGTAAGGACAGGCACTGGATGAGACAGCAGAGTTGAGGCTTGGGCTATTCAGGTTGTTGATGTTTCCCAGGTTGTTGAGGCTGGAGGCCGGTACTCCGGTCACTGCAGAAGGGACCATGGATGAGGGCATGGTCATTGAGGTGATGGAGCTGGGTGGGGAGAACATGGGCTGGGAGGAGAGGGGACTGACGTTCATGGAGTTGAAGAATGGGAAGCTTTTGGCTGAGAGTGGGCTGGTGGTGAGCCCCTTGGTGGCCCAGTTGTTGTAGGAATAGCTGGAATACATGTCATCGTAAGGCTGCATCAGTCCATTGAACTGGGCTCCGAAGCTGTTCTTGCACAGTTCGGCCTGTTGATTCCTCTCCCGTTTCCTCCACTTAGCTCTGCGGTTTTTGAACCAGACCTGTGAGAGAGAGAGGGAGCAGATGGGAATCACTCCAGGCTGTCACTGGAAGGGGCCTTGCCCTGGTCTCTTTGCCCAGCAAGGCAAGAACTGTTGCAGGGCTGGGGATGGTCCCCAGGAGCTGGGAGACTGAGCATGAGGAATGGATGCCAGCAAGATGTCTGGGCTGCAGGATCATCTCCCAGCAAGAATCACCACCTTGATCAAACCCCAACCACTTCCATTTTACAACCCAAATAACCCATCTCACTCAAACAACAGATGCCCTTTATATGAGGAAAAGGGAGGAAAATACTTGCTGTATTTCTGAGTGAGCACAGTCCAGGAGGAACAGTTTGGGTTGTTTGACTTGGGAGCAAAGTATTTGAATGTCATTTGAGAGCTGCTGAGTGGAGGAAACAACCTCTCTTGTTTTGAGTTCACCTCAGGACCAGCTTGGGGTGAGGTGTTAGAAGTCTGTCTCCTAACAGGAAAATCTGTTGGTGTTGGAGTGACTCAAACAATATAACTTCCTAGAACATGGAAGCTGCTGGAAGGCTATTCATGGTGCTGCTAACTCATATTTCTAGTAGCAGAGAGAAGCTCTGATTCCAGCTGGAGCCCTGCCACGCTATGCCTGTGACTGCACAGTGGTTTGGGAACCCCAAAGAGTGACCTCCAACAAGGCTAAGGCTGGGGGATAATGCCACTGCCAGGAAGGGGTCTGCTGGGTCAGGGCAGCATCTGTGGGGCAGACCCTAGACTTTGCATCTCTCTTATTTTTAGGTGGTACTGGATGGGAACACACCACCAGCATGGAGTATGTATGTGGCTGATGTGTCAAATTTTAGAGCTTGGTGAGGTGTTTCTAAGATAGGAAATTTTCTGGTGCCCCTAATTCCTTCCTTGGTTTGTGGAGAGCTTGGCAGTTTGTATCAGAGCTGGCTTCCTCCCCACCAGATGAGGCCCAGGAAGGTGGGAAGGCTGCAGTCCTACCCGCACTCGTGCTTCTGTCAGGTTGGTCCAGACTGCAATCTCCTCCCTGGTGCTCATGTCTGGGTAACGGTTTCTCTGGAAAGTGGCTTCCAGCTCCTGGAGCTGCTGGCTGGTGAAGTGTGTTCTCTGTCGCCGCTGCTTCTTCTTGAGTGAGCCGTCTTCAGGGTTGGAGTCGTCCGTCTGGTTTTGCTGGGACTTCTCAGTGTCTGTGAGAAACAGAAAGATGGGAGAGATCTCCTGAGTTAACTTGGAAGCTTGGATGCATTTGGAGAGCCCATCCTTGGGGCAATCAAGTGCATGCCAGGTCCCCATCTGCTGTGGCCACCAGCAGCTCCAGCTGCACCTACAGGAGTGGTCCCATCTCCCTCCCTTGCCTTGTGAGCAGGCATCCACCCTGCACCAAAACCAACAGCTCCTTGCTGCAGCACAGCTTGCTCTTGTTTATCTGCTGTAATGGATGTCAGCTTCCAAGTAATTGGATTTGGATCTTGCAAGCTTCCAGTCTCTAGTTTTCATTGGTCACAGTTAAGATAGACGATAGTGACAGAACTTACCCAGGCCAGCAGGTTCTTACTCTGCTTAAAACTCTCTGCCTAGGTGCCCTTCAGAAAAAGTGAACAGAAACTGGCACTTACAACACAGCAAAAGATCCATAGTGGTTTTGAGGACAAATAATGGGAAAAAGGCAAACTGCCAATGATAGCAGGTTGAGGCTCTTAAAAATTCATGCTTCTCAGATTTAGTTAATTTGTCTTTCCTCCCTTCTTACTCCTCTACCTTCTTACTTGGGTGCACATCCATTTTTCAAAAGCAGGAAAGGGCCTATCTTAGAACTTACCATGAGGTACTCCAGCATCGCCCTGTCCTTCCACCCCACCCTCCAAGATCCCCATCCGAGAAGCAGCATCTTTCATTCTGTGGCCCTTAACTGAACATCCTGAAACTCTCCAGTGTTCAACTGGTATCGAACTGAAAGTACAGCTCAGCCTCCTCCCAGGTGTTAAACCCAGGCCTTAACCCTGAGCTTTGGGGTGCTGTGGCTGGAGGTGGGCACCAGGTACTTCCCTGTGCCACTGCCCCTCCTGGGGCTGTCGGTACTCTGCAAACAGGGACAAGGCAAATTAAATATCTTCCACTGTCAAAAGAAAATGTCACAGTTGAGCACTTAAACAATAGAGGACAACTATAAGGAGGAAAGATACAGCTTGTGTTTAATTCTGCTGGGAACCAAGATAAGTCACCGCAGAACCACCTTATTCCAGAGAAAATAAGTAGCTTCTGATGTTCATCACCTTCTTCCTCTGATCTAGAAGCACAATGAAGCAGTTCCAACTGAAAATCATGTTTCTGGGGAGGAGGTGTGTTATTTTACAGTGGGAAATACTCAGCTAAGCTAAGTAGAAATTACTGCAAACAGTTACCAAACTGTTGCATCTGGAAGAATACCTGTAAAAAAATCTGGCATCACTCTGCTGAGATTCAGATTAAAAGTATTTATTGTTTGGTTGGAATTTTTTAAGTGGAAGCTAGCTTAAAAGGCTTAAAAGTCCAAATCCTAACATGGAAAATGTATACAGCCCCTTAAAAAGCAGGGAGGCAAGAAAACAGTAATCTAGAATACAGCTGGGTGAGGAAAAGTAACAGGGTTCCTCATGTCAGACAGATATGCTCTGGAAAAATACACCCCATAAAAGCTAAATGGAAAAGAGAAAGCTTAAAGAGAGAGGCTAAAAAGCATCTGAGCCCCAGGAGAGAAGGTACTTTGCTTCAGAGCTGTGCTGTACCCTACAGCAGGTGCTTTAATGGAGGCCAGCCCTAAGAGAACCTTGTGCCCCAGGAACCCAGTGCCACTATCCTGTTCCTGTGTTAATTCAGAAACCTCTTCCTGCTGTTCCAGGGAAAACCCTTCCTGCCATCCTCCTAAGGGAGCAATGCTGGAGTCACAGGGAGCATTTGCAGGAGAAGCACACATTCTTCATGAAGGACAGCAAGGTGCAGTCAGAAACAGTTTGTTTCTATGGGTATGCATCACACTGACTGAAGCAATGTGGGTTCCCTGCAGGGTCCCCACCAGCCACCTCCACTTCTGTGGCACGTTTAATGTTATCCACAAGCAGGAAAGCTAATGCAAGGAGAGTGAGCTGGCTCTGATCTCCTACTCTCCTTGTTCCCATGAGCATCTTCGCATGGGGATCCCGCGATCAGCAGAACTCTTGGAGAACGCTCTTAACGTTTTAAGTACCATTTCTATAGTGGTTCTTGCCAATGAGATAAATTTGATTCCTCCAGCTCAGTGCTCTAAGCCAGTGTTGGAAGAGGGAGATTCCTGTATTATCCATCTCTAAAACAGATTAAAAGTGGAGTGATGCCACTGTGTCTGAGCTAGTTATTAGAAATGGCTCAGTACAGATGAAGAGACAACATTTGGTTTGTTTGTTCATCTGCTGAGTCTGGGTTAATTAAGAGCCTGATGCACACAGGAGATGTTCCCATAGGAGCCCCTGACAAATGTGCATTTCCAAAGGAGCTGCTGCAGAACAGAGGCTGTACTTTCATCAGGAGCTCCTGCTTAGGACTCCCCTTCTTCATTGCAGGAAGAAACTATACTGAGAGGGAAGAACAGAGCAAAAGTACCACCGACTTATGGGCTGCAACTGGGTGGATAAGTTCACCAAGTATTTTGCTTTGTTACTGCTTTTCTCTGTACCTACGGGTGTAGAACTTTTCATAAATCTTGTGAAGTCCAAGGAGTCCTGACTTTGAACCTGGAAAAATCTCTGCAGCTACACATTCCTCTTTTTGATCTCTATTTCTGTACCTGCTACCTGTGGCTCTTCCTGAGCATTGCTTATAGGGAGCATCATCTCTGTTTCTGCTTCTTCTATAGGCAGGGGAAAAGTGCCCTCTGCAAATGGTGCAGAGCTTGGGCATTGCACTGGGTACCAGAAGCATGGTAATACAGGGAAACAAAGGACCCTGCAAAAACAATGGACATTTTGCATGTGCTGAATCCATATTGAGAAGCAGAATATAGGGAGATGCGGGGCAGCTTCTCACCAAATCCTACTTCATCCCACCAATCCTACTTCTCCCCCTGACCTGTGCTGCCTGATGAAACCTAATGGAACGGTTACACACCACACCACAGAAAGCACCTGGGAAGACAGCTGAGCTCAGACAAGCAAGGTTTGTGCTCCCTTCCTCAGGATCTCTTACACTGCAGATGAAGGAAAGAGAGGAGGCAGGAGGAGAGGCAAGAAGTGCCAGAAGTGCAGCCCTGCCCTGCCCTGTCCTGAGCTGGGCAGCCCTTGGTGGTGCACTCTGCTCTGCCCTGCCTGACACCAGTGTCCACCAGCCTCTTCGTGCAGGTAACTCTGGCAAGTACCCACCTCCCAGAACCATTTTATTTCTAGGCAAAGGCAGTGGGGAGTGACGTAGCCAGGCACCCAGCATTTTATTGTCATCCCAAAATAGACTGTGGAATATATCTTGTGCACGTTCACCCACTCAATGAAACGACTGTGGTCATAGCTGGAATTAGCTGCTCATGCCTAATGGAAAAAAAAAAGCTCCTAAACTGGCAGCTCTGCAGCATGCCAGGGTAGGCTCGATCATGAAGGCCACTTGAATGGGGACGACCGCTGCGCATCCAAAGCAGCTGATGAGGAGCCACTAAGCTTGGTTGGGGATGTGCCCAACTAAGGTATGTGTGCAAGGGGGAATTCGGCGGGTGGATTCTCTGACCATAGTTATTCCAGCGTAACTCCCTTCATGATACTCACTCTGGGGAATTTTAATCTGCATCATTATGCTTATTAGCTTTTGCATGCGGGTGAGCCTGAAGGCTTTACACGGGGAGCAGCAGGCTGTCCACAGCCCTCACCTCCTCTCACGCTGGCACAGGCAGCTTTGCACTGTCCTGCTGCACCCAGAGTAACAAGGGATGGAGCAGTCACAGGACAGATGCAAAATCCAGGGGAAGCCATAGTGTTTGGTAGCTGATTTCTGAGCCAGGTGTGAATAGCGATGTTCCTTCTTCAGAGCCTGATAAAGAACATGGTAGCCCTGGGATATGTTCAGCCTTTGGGAATGGTCAGAAGCACCTCCCTGGAACAGCAGCAGCTCACTGTGGAGCCTTACACCAAAGCACAGGTAAGCAGGCTGTTTCAATTAAAGCAGGGGTAAGACAGGACTTCTCTTCCTTATTGCCTGAACCCAGGAAGTTCAGCCCAAGGTTAAGCTGTAGCACGGAAAGTTTCAACCTAAGCAATTTAAGCACAGGCTTTTTAAAAAAACAATCAAACAAAACAAAACAAAGGCAGTTTATAACCAGGTGTAGCCTTCCGGGATGAGATCTCCCATGTTGCAGGGATTGCTCTCCTGCTCTGGAGACCTGGCATAGGCATATACAATGAAATCCTGGTTGGGCAGTGATCTGGCTTGCCCAGCTCCTGCCTGCCATGGCTTCCTCCCTGGGCCCAGGCGACCCGATCACTGAGATGGAGCTCTTGCCTTCCCAATGGCTGTCATTGTGATACACACCCCTGCGCCTTCCCCCTGATTTCTGGAATGCTGTGCTGCCATAGCACCATGCTGGTGCATGGTACAAGAGAAAGCTCAGTGGTTTCCCAGGAGCACCACATCCAGCTCCTGCAAGCCACTGGCCACCTGGATCCACCTGCAAGGACAGGTTGGAGCCTCTCTTGCATCCTGAGCCTTGCACTCACCACTGTGGTCCTGTCCTTTGCAGCTGTGCTCGTGTTGAGGGGTTCCAGAGTCTGAGAGAGACAAGGCTGGGCTGCGCGCCTCCGCATCTGCCAGCAGGTTGAAATCCATGGGGCAGGGATGGCTGGCGGGAGAGGTGGAATCTGAAAAAGCAGTAGACACAGAGTGATTAGGGAGATAGATCTTTTGCGTGACCTCCCTCCACCTCCTCTGGGAGGGACTTTCCAATCCTTCAGGAAAGGTCTAGGAAAGCAAAGGATCCCTGTGTCATCCTTGGACCCCTTAGAGTTTCCTATCTGGAAAATGGACATGCCAAGCTTTCTGTTGATCTTCCCTATAAATCAAAGATCATCTAGTGACACTTCTATTTGCAGCCTTCAGAGAAAGAGCCTGCAGTTTATAGGTGACATTCAGACTGAAATAGCAACACCAGGAGCATGCTGTGTAATGGAGATCTGAGGAAGTGGTTCTGGGCCAGCCGAGGGCTGTTAGCACCTTCCCCAGACATCCTACCTCTCCCATCCTCCCTGCCCAGCTTCTCCCCTCTTTCTCCCTTGCTTCTCCACAAACTGGTCGAGTAACACTGTCCATACAGCACTAATGCAAATGTACATGCACCCATCCCAAAAGAGCACTCGTGTGCATGGCACTGATAGAAAGGCACGTCTGTCTGCACAGCCACTACCTCGAGCAGGGATCCAGGCAGTGCAAGTCGATTCCTTCAGGGTACATAAGGATCTCTGGAGCCTGAATTAACACAGGAATCACATTACACACCCTTGGGTGCCTGGGAATGAGTGATCCTGGCTGCAGCACCAGCTCACTTCCAGCCTTAGGTCATCCTGGCTGAAGGCCAGCCTCAAGTGACTATGCTGTGCCTGTGAGCCACCTACTGTGGCTGAAAGCATCCCCACTGGTAAGCTGGTGGCACCACTGCAGGCAACACTGGGACTCCTCTACCACCTCTTTCCACATCTCTCTGCCCCAGGATCATTTGTTCTCATCATGGTCTTCCTCAGGGCTACTGCACCCTCCACCTGTATTGCCCAGAACTCAGCCGAGAGCACTGCATTGTTCTTGACCACACTCGGACACTCATGAAGAGGCAGGCACGAAGCAGTAGGTGCTACAAGCCCAGCCACATCACCTTGGAAGGGTGAGCTGGTCCTGTGTTAGCCTTCAATCTGAGTTTCAAATCATATCCCTGCCACATACAGGACGATGCATTGCTACCATTGCAGGTGTAGAAGTTTGTAAAGGCTGGACTGCTTCAAGGGGACCACAGCAGCTCCTGAAACTCCGGTCACTCCAGCTGATACCTTCCCAGCTAAGGAGCCTTTCTAAAACATAACAGCAGCTGAGGCACCATGCCTGGATCTGGGATCCCTGGGTTTAGGGGGTTTGGACCAGGTGTTGTCAGTTGTGAAGTCTGGATTCTAGCTGGTGAAGGATTGCCTGGCCCCTCAAATCCATGTGTGTCAGGGAGGCAGCCTGCTGAAGGCAGTATTTCATCTGGACCACACTAGCATTTAGACATGTAAACAAGAGATTAATCACATAGCTGTTGCACCTCCTTTGGAGGTGGATGACAGTGACTAAGAATGTATTTTCAGAGCTGTCTAAAACCTCCTGTCAATTTGAGCAGGGCTGCCGCCAGGGCCCTTGGCAAGGCTGACCTCCATACCTGCAGCATGCTTTCCAGGCTGTGGTGAGAGGGCAGGGAGTCATTTCTAATGGTTATCCGCCTGGCTTCTGCAGCAGATGTCACTCACAACCCCCCAGCAGTTTCCCTTGCTCTCCCCTTCGCTTGACCTCCATTCCCAGCCTTTCCCAGGTGCTGATGAATCCATCTCTACACCAGCCTCAATCACTGCTCTCCAAAAGCAGTATCTAATGAAGGGACCTGGTGCCAGTATCCCAGACCTTTGCCTCACTCCGGACTTCTCCTGAGAGAGGGAAGTGGCAGGGACTCTATCTTTGCTGTGAGGCTGTTTTCTATTTCTACCTCACAGCAAGCCTGACCTCTGAAGCCCACTGGTTGTGTAAGCTCCTGGCAGCAGCAGGGCACAGCCCTGTTGCTTTTTGCCATGTGTATGTACATGAAGTGATGTGACAGGGGCTGTGTTTTCTTTAATACCTTTGCATGGAGTAGGGAAAGTCCATCTGCTGCTGATATTGCTATGGCTTTTAGCATTACTCTCGGAATTATGCAGAAACGCGCAGTGAATTAATTCCTTGGATTAAGTCTTGATTAAGATGTGTGTCACTTTGCTGTCTCAGAATTTATTAAGAGCCCTTCTTGAGGCAGCGGCAGATGGAATTTCTGCCCAATGTTTGTAGATGATAATTTCCCCTCTTCTACAGCCATTTGCATATGATTGCATCTGTCAAGCACAATTTCCTCTTTTCTAGGGCTTGACTCTGTACTGGACCAGATTTAAGGAGGAATTCAGACTCTTGCCTTGCTGTAACTGAAGGACAGTGTCCTCCTGTGCAGGGTACTCTTTGCTTTGAGAGTCCTTTTGCACTTCTTGCATTGCTTTCATCGGTGCAAACTAGAATGGAGTTGGAAAACCATGGAGGAGTATTTTACAGCTGGTTTCATAGGTGTAAATGGCAGTACAAGGCTCAAGGTACATTAAAAATTCATGCCCCATCCTGAACCACACCATTGCAGTGATTACAAGGTTGATCCAAGCTGCTGAGCACAACATAATGTGCTTGGCCTGCCTCAGAGAAGCAGTGGGCACGTAGATTAACAGGTTTTACAGTGTGGCCCTTATTCAGATTGAAACTGGGACTTGTGGCTATGAACAAGTTTGCTTTCTGAACTGAATTTTAAATGAGGAGGATTTCAGAGAAGATCTTGCATGTATGTATATGTAATTACATACCTATTGCATGTGGCCTATATGGTAGCATCAAGGCAGGACTTCCCAGCTTGCTGTAAGCAGTTCACAGAGAATCAAAAGCAAAAGGAGAAGGGGATCTGCTCAGCATGGTTATGAAAGCAGAAAAAGTCTGCAGTGGGGACAGCACGTGAGTTCTGTACTAATGTATTTACCCAAAGGCAACCCCATGCCACTGACACAAAAGGCTGTAGGTATTACTTTAGATTATACAGCCTTTTTGGATTTAATTAAAGGAGCTTTCTTCCACAATGGTTAGATTTCACTGTAGGCAGAGACATTAAGAAAGTCAACGCTAAACCTTCAGTGCATTTCTACTAAGTTGTTTGCTTTGTCTCAGGGAGTTACTGAAATTGCACCTCAAAAACATCGTTAGACAAGATCAAATTTATCATTTCCATCTGAGTCTTTGTCTCACTAACATAAAAGAAGGGTTTCTTTAGGGACAGCTCCTGTCCCAGCAACATGCAGCCGAGCTTGCTCAGAGGTTTCAGTTTCATAAAAGTAGCCCTGGCTCCTAGCCTTCTCTGGCACCTCTAACTTCTTCCATCAACGTACACAATTGTCTCGAAGATAAAGGTTCCCAAAATGGTAACATACACACCTTTTCTTCCAGTCGCCACGCGTGTGTATTCTCTCCCTGGCCTCCATACAACAGTGCTGGCAGCACAGGTCCCTCCAGCCAGACTGGGGGCTGCCATCCCTGCCCCACAGGCACAGTGCAGAGAAGAGAAAGAGAGCAGCTCTGGCTCTAGGCTTTTTCTCCTTTCAAATTCACCCCCTTCCTATTTCTGGGTCAATGCTAGCCTGCCCAAGACAGGGCTGCTGAGGCAGGAGGAAGAGGGCACTTCTACAGGGGAGGACAACCTTGTTTACCCAAAAAGAGCAAGCAAGGGTCCCTCTGACCTCTCTCCTGGTTCTTAGTAACACGCTGCTCCATCACCCAGGAGCAAAGATGCCTTTGCTTGTTTTTTTTGGAGGGGTGGGAAGGAAATGTAAATGCTGACTGTGTGCCAAGGGAGGCTAATTATAGTGGCGGCTTTTGTGATGTGGAAATTGCCCACTGAGAGCTGCCTTTGGAGTGACAAGTGCATGCTGCTCAACTCTCCGCTACCATGAGGGAGCAGGTACCTGCTGAACCTCTTTCATCAGGTCGATTTGGAGGAAAAAAAGCTATTTCTTGGGCTGTTTTGATGTTATTTGGCTTTCATGGGCATGCAGTGATGCTTCAGCAGGGACATGACCTGGCTTCACTCCCTTTGGCAGATCAGCATAGCCCTGTGGACCTGTGAGCTTCTCCCACTGCCTGTGTCTCTGGTCAGGGCCATGGAAGCTGCAGCCTCTGCTTGGGATTGCTGATCTCCACAGAGGGTTCAGGGTTATCCCTCAGGCTGAAAGGTGCTCTGCAATCAGTTGGGCAGGGTGGTGTCTTCTTTCTTTCATCCCCTGAGATGAAGGGATGGTGTTACACTAGATGTCTTAGGGTCAGAGCTGTCTCCTTCTGCTCCATCAATCCCAGAAGTCAAACTGCTGGCAGTAACTAGATTCCCAATGGAGTCTGGCTGATTGCTTCACTCCTCTCACACTCACGTTCCCTGCATGCTGGCTTACTTCTAGCAGAGATAAACGTTTGGGATTCTGTTTAACTGTACACTTTCAAGAAGATGATCTGCCTCTGTACTCTGGTCCCCAGGAGGAGATGAGCTAAGTTGGAGCAGTCCCTGCCACTTCCTCTGCCCTGTGTCAAAGGGTGTCTGTAACCTCCTGGAAGAGCATTTTGTTCTCCGGATACATGCACGTGTTCAGGGGATGGTACTATTGGAGCACCTGTGAGCTGGGATTTCAAGAGCCACAGCTTGCACAGCATATGAATCACACAGTGACCTGATAGCCAGGCTCTCTTTGCCTGCAGATATGAATGCTGACTGTAAGGGGCTCTTTCCCCGCAGCTAGAAAGCAAAAAGGATGGGATGCAAAACAAGACTTAATCTTCATTTCCTCAAGAATATAGAAATACAACTACGGGGAGACGAGGGTGACACACTGCTAAACATCTCAGTGTAGCTTTAAGTCTCTAATCTTAATGGAATTGCAGCAGGAACCAAGAGCAATCATTAATCACTGCAAGATAAACAGCAGCAGCCAACTGGTGACCCAGAGCACAGAGCCATTCAGAACAGGAGAGCAAGCTGCGTGCCTCCAAAAACTTCAGGCTGTGCAGAGCCCCAGGCTGGCTTTTGGGCGCACAATCAGAAATGGATCATCGACCTCCAGCAAGGGCTGAGTCACAGGTTATAATAAACTTTATTTCTCGATTTAGTCCTTGCAGTTGGGCACTAATGCCTGAGCTCTGGCACTGGTCTCTTTTGTAGCAGTGCGAACTGCTCTAAAGCCTGTAATGTGGTTTGGGGGTTTTTTTCCTCCCATTGGGAGGAGTTGCCAAAGCTCCCTGTGGTGCTTGATATCTTATAGCTGTCAGAGCATATTACCTGGCACTGCCCCACACATGGTGTGGCCTGCAAGAACATTACCTGCAGCAGCATGGTGCCGCACTAGCTGCAGCAGCCCTTGCTGCCAGCTTCTCACCCACAGCTATCAGTATGGGCTGGCTTTCTGAGGAGGATGTCCAGGCTGTTTCCACCCTCTTCTCTTTTTGTGCACGGCTCCACTGAGAAGTTCACAATCCTGTGAGGTGGGGAGAGGATGGGGAGATAAGGCGCTGTTGCTGACTGGGTTTATGGTGTAGGTAAAACCACTCATTAATGAGCCTATCTAAACTGGTAGAGGCTATGAAGCAAAATTCCTTTAAGTGCTTCCAGATCCTCGGATGAGAGGTGCTAGGGAAATGCCCACAACCTTGCTGGACACTGCCTAATGCAAGGTGAGAGCAAGCTGCTTGTTTCCTCCATTACGACAGGAGTCTCTGGCTGTGGAGGAGGGTGATGGCAAAAAACTTTTCTCTGGGCAGCAGAGGGTTAATGAATCGCCTGTATTCTGGAGGATTATCACAATGGAAATGTCCCAAGGATTGACAGCTCCATACCCATGTCCACAGCAAAAAAAGCCCACAATGGAATGTGTCCTGTTTGCTGATTTGATGGCCCATGCCATGTCCCTGTGCCGGGGAAGAGCCCTGATGTAACCATGCCCTGTACATGACGCACTGCCCTCCCCAAGCAGTGTGCCTGAGGCCCCTGAATGGTGCAGACCCTGATGAGCTAAAGGGTGGCGGTCTGAAAGCAAGCTATTTGCATTAGTATCTTTGGACCCCAGTGCTGCCCTTAGCCTACCTGGATAGTTTTTCAAGTGGTGACCATAATTTGGAAACAAAGAGCTAAACCTAACACAGAAGGAAAGTCCTGCCAGACATTCTACAAAGTTGTGGTTTTAACTAAACTTAGCATTCACACTTCTTGCATTCTTGTACGCACTGCACTGCAGGTCTCACTGTGTCCGGCTGTGATTCCAGTATCCCTTGGATGCTCTGCCTCAGTGGGGCTCTCATCACTTTGGCTTCATCAGGGCCAGGATTTTCTTTCTGACAGACCATACAGTTATGTTAATAAAGCCATGCTTTGTTATGGCTTATTTTGTTAGGCATCTGGAACAAAATAAATCAGCAAAGGCTCAGTTTTGCCCAAACAAATTGCAATCGCACAAAGTTGCTGGCGCAGTGAGGCTCCATGGCACATGAGTGCTTGGAGTGAGAGCGTGGTCTGCAATTATTGGGGAAGAAAAGTCCTTCAGGAAAATTAATCCCTTTGCTTTGGTGAAGGGAGAAAATAAACTGATTTCAGTATGAAATTCTGCCTGGGAGAATCTCAGAACAGAAACAAAGGACCCGCTAAAGCACAGCGCCAGCATTGGCCTGGCCCAGATGTACCAGCCCTACTTGTCCCTGCCTGCCCTTGCCTGCTCCTACAGCAACACGGGCTGGCTTCAAAGCAACTCCTGCCAGCGCAGCAGGACCTGCCTGCATCTGCACTGGGGAAAGAGCTGTACTGCTACAGTGTATGAGGGACCGTGATCTCCCCTTGTACCCACAAGCTGAGCAGAAGCAGAGTCAGGAGCAAGAAGAGACAATTGCAAACCAGGGTCCCAAGCAGGAATGAGAGGCACAGGCAGCTTGGCTGTAGCTCGGGAGCCAGACACGCGCTGCTCACGCAGCAGCACAGGGCAGCAGGGGCTGGCATCAGCAGATCGGTATGTGTGGCTGTATTTATTTGGGTGATTGTATGAATTCGACTAATTATTCTGGCATTCAAAGGAAACTGGTCAGATTCCCATGGGGCTGCACTCACAACAGCATGGCAGGGTCATTTCTGTATCTCTATGGCCGTAAAGTTGGCCCATTTTAGGGAGGCTCAGATAGCGAGATCAAGGACTGGAGCTGCATGACTCCAGCTGCTGTCAGGAGTTTTGTATGCAGATGGAGGGCCGTGGATGACTCAGATGTTATCAAAGATGTAAATGATTCTCACAATTAGTAAACAAGCTCAAGAAAGCCCCTAATCAAGTGGGTGATGCAGGGGGCTGAAGGTCAGGAAGGATCCCGCCATGCTGTCGGCACGTCACACCCTTTCGGCTGGCTGACCTCAGTGCACTGTGGAGCTGCCGGCGTCCGCCATCCATCAGCACTTCTGCTAGAAAGCCTTTCTGGAGAAGTTCGACTTGATCATAAACATTTGTTCTGTGACAAAACTTGGCAAAACCAGCAGCTAGAAAGAAGCTGCTTTCTGGGGAATGGTGCTGGTTCATTGTTTTAAAACAACCTGGTGGAACTCAGAGGGTTGCAGGGCTGCAAAGGGAAAAGTAGTGACTGTTGAGGGTGCCGTGACAGCCCCACCAGCCACCATGACCAACAAATGGCTCTGCTGGTTAAGGCAAGGAGAGCCCAGAAGCGGCTGGCTCACTCTGAGGGCTGTGTTGTCTCACAGTGCAACCCGCAATGCCGGAGGGAGCTGATGTCTGCTACGCCCGGCTATAAGGTTTCCTGATTATTTGTCTTCTTTCTTTCTTTTTTTCCCAAGCAATTTATATATATATATATATATATATATATATATATATATATATTAAAGCTCTCTGGCAGCAAAACCCTTGTGGTACACAGGCTTCCACAAACAAAACAAGGGGATGATCTCAGCCTGCAGCATCCCTCCCCTCTTCCTTAGGATACTACAGCAGGTAGGGCTGGGACAGGAGAAGGGCAGCTCCAGGAGGGATGATGGAGCTCACTCCCACATACTCTGCCTTTATGGACCTTGCAACATGCCCTGAAGGTCAGTCTGTTTACCCAGACATTGTTTGAAGGGGGCCGAGGGAGGCAATTAGCTGTCCCCACTGCAAACACTGCTGGGTCCAACCTGACAGCATTTTGCAAGCAGCCTGCCCTGACAGGATCAGGCCCACAGAGCACCCGGTGTTGTGCTGTGTGCCTGCAGCAAACGGTTAAATTGTGCATACCAGGGGACATGAGAAGAGGAATGGTGGGTGGGTGAACAAGAAGGGATGGCAGCCCTCCGTCCCTGCAGCCTCAAACCCAGGTGCCTCATTCAGGGACATGGCAAACCTCCCCGTGTCCCTGAATTCAGGGGCATAATAGGCATCACAAGCACCAAAACAAGAGGTTTGAATTTCAGGATCCTGACAAGCACTGTGCTGTCTACAGACTATGTACAAAGTCTGTTTCTTTTTTCCTTCTTTCCCTTAAATCCTTAGTTTTTCCATCTGCTGGAGGCTGCATCCCATGCAGAGCCTTGGGAGGTAAGCAGTTTGGGTGGGTAGGAAAGGAAGCTGCAGAGCCCTCATTACTCATCCAGCCTGGCCCTCGGGCAATCCCATCAAAGAGGTTCGGATTGAAAAGGGACGGGGCAGAGGGAAGTGAACTGTCTCGAAATGCTGCCGCTTGGGTCACACCACCTCCCTGCCAGCCTGGCTGTGCTGAGTACGCAGACCTTACACCGTGACATACCCTCGCCTCAGCGAGCCCCCAGCCAGCCTGCCAGCAGACCCCACCGGCAGCTCCCCAGCCTCCCACTATGGCCTCGGAGTCGGGACACATCTCAGCTCAAGCACTGAGTTTTTTTAAACACCATTATTAAAGCCACCCAAAGCAAATTAAGCTGCAAAACCCTTTTAAATGGGACACAAAAGCACATATTTTTCATCATTTTGGAATTTCTCCCTTGTTAGGTATGGATACATATCCAGACTGACTCTATGGCTCAATTCATTTAGCTTAAAGGTTTAGATTTTATATTTTTAATTATCCTTGTACTTATTTTATTTTGGAGGAAAACTTCCATGAATTTACTTTATAAAATGAAATTGCAATAAACTCATACAAAAAAAAAACCAATCCCAACTTGTAGAACTGGAAGTTGGGATATTGTGGCACCAAAAATAAAACTGATGGAACAAAAAGGGAATTTCATGTGGTTTTCATTGTCAAGTCTAAGCTCAGAAACAAACAGGAAATAAAAATGGCTAAAACAAAAGAGATTTCTTTTAAAGTGTGTTCAAGTCTAAGCGGGGAGCTGCTTTATTTGGGAGGGATTCTCTGTTTATTTGTTTTTCAGAAAGAGGAGTAAATAAAAATGTCCACACACAGACAGGTCAATTTGATTTACAGTTATATCTGCAGGCTTCTCACGGGGCACTTTTAATAAGCTTTTTTTAAGGAAGATACTTGCATAAATAGCAGCAGCATTGGAAGGGGGAGAAAAGACAATGGGAGGGGCGGGGGTCCTTCTTCTTGAGATGAGGTTGGGAGGAAAAGGACCGAAGAGGGAGGAAGGTGAAAGTAGCTGCAAACTGTCCGGTCCTCTGTCCTATTTCATCTTTGTACTTTCTCATTTTCTGCAGGCAGCTCTGCAGGCACTAAGCCTTCCAGCCCATGCCACCCCACTGAACCTCCCCAAGTAGCAAATAAATGCATTGATATAATAACAGCAGTCTGAAGGATCAGGGCTATTTCTTTGCACCCTGCAAAGAAAAGCGTTTCTTACCTTCCCAGATTTGTGATTGTGGAACTTATGTCTTACACTAGATCTGATGATGATTTTGAGGGGTTAATTTAACGCAGGCAGGACCCAGCTCCCCACATCAGCTGAGATCCCAGCAGCTACAGACCCGTTAGTGCATCTCTGAACACTCTGAGCAGTCAAAAAATCAGATGGACAAAATTAACAGCAGCTTCTGCAAATTCAGCTCTGGTTTCCCTCCTCTTTTGCACTAGTTAACAGGGTGTAAATGTTTATTTTCTGGTGGAGCTGTGGTTTGGGACATAGCAAAGAGGCTTGAATTGAGGGTCAAGGGACAGAGATTGTATTTCTGTCTCAGATCAGGTAATTCTGACAGTCATCTCTCCTGTGCAACAGGAATACTTCTCTTCATGCTCTGAGAAGTGCTCTCTACCACTCATGCTCATCCAGAGCTCTGCCTACAGGAAAGCTAGGTAGCTCCTGAGGAGAGATCATAAGGTGCAGCTCTTCAAAAATGAGGGCTCTGAGCTTGAACCTGTACCCTGCAAGGCAGCAGGAAATTTCCTGTTCAATGTGCAGAGCATTGGCCCTCTTCCCCAGTCTGCTGGGTAATACACTGAAACTGGTGGGGATGGAGGAGGAGGGCCTCTCTTGTTTTCTCCCCATGTCTTTTTAAAGCCTAATAATAAATGTTTCCCAGCTTCTGGCCAGCTAGATCTCTTAGCTCCTGCCTGAAAACAACTTTCAATATTTAACTGTTGCTGGAAAACAGTAGATCCATCACTAACTATCCCATGGGAATCTGCATCCCCGGCCAGGCTGCCGTACCTGTCCTCCTTCGGGGTTGGGTGGAGACTAAGGATTTTTGAGCAAGTCCTTTAGTACAGAAGCAACCCACCCTGCATCAAGTCTGGCCCCATTCCTTGTGCTGCCAAGCCTCCAAGAACAGCCTGTGGACTCCCTTAAATGCCCCAAGGAAGCCCAGAGCTAATAACCAGCTTCATTCAATTCCCAGTCACATTATTATCCAATCTGCCAGAGGCATTAATATTCAGAGGTGAGGCGGGAGGAGGGCAGGGGTGCTGGTGAGGGGGAGCGGCACACAAAGGGGAGGAAGGGAAGCGTGGAAGGCCGGCCACAGAAATCCTCTTTCTCCAGCTGTCTGAAGCCCCAGCCCATTTCAGCCGGGTGTTGACAAGAGAGGGCTTTTTCTACGGCCTCAGCACTAACTCTGATGCCAGCTGGTGGTGGCCGTGCCCCTGCCAGCAGCAAATGCCCAGGCTTGGCACAGCCTGATGCCCTTGGCCCTGGTAAGAGGGAGAGCTTTGCCCCCTCTGCCATCGAGCCCTAAGTAAATAGCAATCTCCCATTTTCAAACACCCAGATAATCGCTGAGCCTGCTCAGAGAAGCCTGTTTCTGACCCCTCTCCCTCCACAGCTGCACAGCCTCATCCCACTGCCTTCCTGACACAGAGCACACAGCATGAAAATACTGGTTCTCCCCATCTGGGACTTCATTCCCATCCCAGGTACCTCCTCTGTCCCCAGAGCTGGGGCACATGTCACGAGACAGACCTTATGTCCCCAGCTCATCTCATCTTCCTTTTGGAGCAGTCTCCTAGATCAGGTTTCTGGCTTTTTCTTTCTGGCAGTCTCCAAAGTCAGCCTCACCTCTCAATCTCAAGGTTTTGGGTAGCATCTGACAGAGAGAGGAGATGCCACTCTTTTTTGTTAACTCTCCGTAGGGTACATTAACCAGTACTTTTGCAATCCAGTCACAATTTGCAGATCTATTAATTGCCTGAATTAAGTCCTTATAGAAACATAATAGGTATTAAGTGAGGCAACAGTTTATCTGCCAGAGAAATATACCGGTTTATAAACCAGTGTCTTGGAACAGGAAACAACTCGGGAATATTCCTGGGCTTTCATGCGGGGAGCCTGGGCTGCAGGTCACACAAACCCAGTAACACCAATAACAGGAGGAAAAACACCAGACTCACTCAAACCCCTCTCCAGAGTGTTGGGGAAAGACACCTCCCTGTGAGGAGTACCGGGCATGGTGTGACTGTTTGATAACGAAAAAAAGAATCAAACCCTGCTCTGCTTCTGCGGACATTTGTGGAAACTGAAGCAGCTACTATGCTCTGCTGGTCCCCCAGGAGCCAGCAGACAGCGCTTTGTCCCTCACAGCAAGGCACAAACACCCATCCCTCCGTCTCACCAGCAGGCTGAGGGGCTGGGACGGATTGCAGGGAACCAGGAAGACCCTGATCCCATTGCCAGAAAGGGGGTCCTTTCCCTGCCTTTGGAAGGTAGGACAGGAACAGGGGTGACGCTCCCGAAAGGCACCTTCCCTAGCTGTTGCTTTTAGCATCTCCCGAAACCGTGGAGGGGGTAGAGCCGTTTCATCCCTAGTTTCCTCCAGGCCCCAGGCCAGGCGTGGAGGACCCACAAAGCTTGTCTGGGAATTGCCAAATTCCCCTCTTCAGCTTTAGCACTAGTCTTTACTAAAAAAAAGTGCACGAATCATGGACCCATCCGTCCGAAGGCTGCCTCCTTCTACGGCAAGGGAACGGTGAAGCAGAGGAGGGACTGGTTTTGGTTCCTGCACCTCCGGCTTGCAGCACCAACCGGGATTCACACATTGGGCTTTGCCGGACCCCGGGGCCCTGCAGCAGCGTGCCCTCTGCGGCTGTTCGTGCGCAGCCCAACTCTGCACCACAATAACCCTCCGCCCGTATAGGAAAGCTGTGCAGGACCCCGGGAACCTCGCCGGGGCCGTGCTGCTCCGGGCTGCCCAGCCCCGCCGGGGAGAGGGGGAGATTGCACCGCCGCCGGCAGCGCCTCTTCGGGGCCCTGGCGCTGCTGGGGGGAAGCCAGATCCCTCCCAGCCCGTCCCCCCAGCTGTCCGGCCGCGGGGGCGCCGGGAGAGCGGCCGACAGGTGTGCCCGGCTCGGCGGCATCGGGCCCACCGCCCCCCCGGGCCCCAGCCCGCTCCAGCAGCTGCGGCGGAGCGCGGCCGCCCTCCCCCGCCGGAGCCGCGGCGAAGCCGTCCCTCTCTCCTCCGAGGAGGAGGACGGGGGGAATGACAAGGGGGTGCCGCGCTGGCGGGTTAGCTCTTTCCCCGGGGCTGCACTCGTTGAGCGGGAAATTGCTGGGGGAGCGGCACGCACAGGGCTCCGTCGAGCGCCCGCTGCCATCGGCCGGGCTTGCCGGACACCCAATGGGACGGAGGGACGCCGGTTTGCACCGTGCCTCCAGTGCCGGGGAGCCGGCGGAGCCCGTGCAATCGCCCGCAGGTCTAACGGCCGGCTCTGCCCGCAGCCCCCTAGCGCCGGACGGCACTGCTCTGCCAGGGCGGCTCCGAGCTCCCAGCGAAGCTCGGCGTTTCCCGCCCTCCTCCTTCTCCCGCAGCCCGGACAGGGCTGTTACTCCCGGTCGAGCCCCCGGGAGAGCCGGCGCGCAGCCGGCGGCGGCGTTCCGGGGCAGGTTTGCCCCGTCCGTGGGGGCCGGCTCGCCCTCTCTCCGGCGCTGCAGGGAGGTCTGCTCTGCTGTAAACAGGAGCCAGCCCGTTACATAAATATCATTTATCCAACTGTCCAAAGACCGTCGGGCTGCCTTCTTTTTCCCCGCCTCTGCTCCCCGCGTCCTTCTCCCCCGGATCCTGCAGACAGCTGAGCCGAAGCCCGCAGCGCCGTTATTTACGGCTAGCCCCGACCAATTTAAACAGCCCCTACCCCACTCGCCCGAATGGAAAATGACTAAGTTTAGCAACGGCTGAAGGCTCCGGCAGCACTCGCCGGGAAAGCGCCCGCAGTGGTCCCGAAGGGAGGCCGCGATGGCGGCACCCCGGTGCCGGGGGGCAGGGGACCACCGTGTCCTGCAAGGGCAGAGCGGAAGAGGCGCCGCGCCTCGCCGCCGGGCAGGCAGCTGTAGGGGCAGCGCCGGGGAACAGCTCCGCCGCACTCAGCCTCGGGACCTATCCTGTGTCTCAGGGTAGGGCTCGAACGTCCTGCTTCCCCTCTGCCCCTGGCTGCCGCTCTGTGCCCTGCGGGAGCGGAGCTGCTGGGCAGAGCTCAATGAGCCACCCCCGCCAGGGATGCTCTTGTCCTGTGGCAGCGTCGCAAGGGCTGCCGCCGAGCGGCTCTGCAGGGACGGGCTGGCACCTAGGGGCTTACGAGGAGAGACGGGGAGAACCCCGCTGGGAGGCCGGGGACGGAGGAACACTTACAGCGGCTCCAGATGCGGGCTCAGCTGGGCGGACTTAATCCTGCGAGAGGGGTGAAGCTGGACCCCGCCCCGCGGCCCGGGCTGCTCTGCCGCCGTCAGAAAGTAAATCCCCCCGGCTCCCCGGGCACTCTGCGCCTTGCTGCCGGCCCGCGGCTCACGGGAAGGGCGGAGGGAGCCAGCCGACTGCCTCCCATTCACCCTGGCCATTCACTTTATGGCGGGCGGCCGGCGCCCCCCGCCAGCTGCACTGAGCGCCCCGCTCCCGCCCGCCCCATTCCAGCTGCGCGCCCGCCGCCGCCCGCCCCGTCCAGCGCCGCCCGCCCCGGCCCCAACCCGCGCCCCGCCCCCCGTTCCCGCCGTCCAATCGCCCTGCGCCTCATTTTCATCCCTCCGCTCCCCGGCCCCTGGATTCGCAGAGGAGGGCTGTAGGCCCCGCCCCCGCCGCGTTGACCCCGCCCCTGTCCCTTCGCACCGGGGCCTCCACCACGATCGCGACGGGGCAGGGTGAGCGGCCGGCGGGCGGGGGACGTTTGCCAGCGGCAGGCGTCCTGCCCCATCAGACCTGGGGCTTGGAGGGGTGTCTTTGTGTATATATATGTACACGTTCACTTACATACTCTTGTTTCCGCTGCCGTTACCGTTGCCTGCGTGCGCTGTTCGCTGCTTGGCGATCCGATGCCCTGGAGCCCGTGTTGGGCATCTGCTCGGGACAGTACTGGCAAGCATATTCGGGCTTTACAGTTAAAGTCACCAGCCAGGCAGAGGTTTTTGGGGGGAACTGAGTCCACAGTCAGCTGCTGGACGCGTTCCCCTGCACATGCTGCAAGGAGCAGGAGTTGCAGGGGATGGATGCTAATTACGGGCTAATTACCGCGCACGCCGTTGCGGCTCTCGGCGGTACCGAGAAGCAGTTCTTCGGCGATATCGTCCGTGCCGCTTCCCCCGGGAACACGGGGCTGCCGGCTCTGCGGGAAACACCGCGCTCCCGCCCGCTAACAGCTCTCGAGGAACCCAAATGGTACTTGTAGCTGAGGCTTCAGCATAGCTCCTCCCGAGGTTTAGGATGGCAGCATCCCGGTGCAGCAGGTCAGGGCGTGATTCCTGGCTGAAGTGTCGCCGAATGCTTGTCCCCGCTGCAGCAAGCTTTGGGCGTCTCTGCACACACATTTCGCTCCGAGCAGACACGTCCCTTCTCTCCCAGAGCTCACAGGGAGAGGTTTGCAGCAGTCAGAGTTGAGCTCTCCTGCTTTGGGATGCCTGAGCCCAGGGGAGAGGTTTATCCCCGCCAGGCTCTTAGGGAGCTGAACGCGTGATTCTACGGTCTGATTTTCTTGAGGTCATTTCTATGTCAACCTGTTCTCCGATTTATGATGCCAAAGGTCATTCTCAGGCTCTTCCACTGGCATGTTTTGGAGATTAGGAAATAAATTGCGAGAATAGGAGTGAATTTTAACCCCGGGTGATTTACAAGCCATATTTAGGGAGCCTGCTAAATGCATAACGTGGCATATAGATATGTACAGGAAGACAAATGTACACGAACAAGCACAGGATGTTAAGAGAGGTTAAGAAGACCCAGGCGTTATGGATTACAGTTCAAAACCACACACAAACACGTTGATTCAGTAGTGACACAGAGAGTTTAAAAGGAATCACAATGTTGATGTGCTTATGAGAAATTACCGTGTTTTTTTTAACGGTAGTAATCTGGGGTTTGTGTTTGCCTAACTGCTTTTTTGCCTGCCAAAAATTACAGCAAACTAGACTGCATCTTTTTCCAGCCCAGATTTTAATCCATCCCGGTATAGGCTCGTCTCCATCAGGAGAAGCAAAGTCTAACAGCACTAGTACTTTCCACGGGACAGTCTGTCTCTGCCAACACAGGCCACCGGGAAGCTGAAAACCCTACTCAGGATGGGCAGCAATGAAGGGACCTTATTTTGCATTGCTTCCTTCTCCTTCCAAACCTTTCATCAGCAGCAGCCTGCAGCAAATACAGGTAGTGCTTACACTTTCAAGTAATAACGAAACAAAGGTGGTTTGAACTATCTCCCTTGGGCACTATGTCACAAGCTTGTTCCGTGTAGAGCATGGTGTTAAGACTGCTGGATTAGACCATCCAGGGACCTGTGCAAGGAATCCTTCATTAGGGCAACCTGAGTGCAACTGCTGGACTGACCCCTGAAAGGTGTCCTTGGGAGGGAGTGCTCCAGAATGTCTTGTTGAAATGTAGTAGCAGATCTTGTTGCTACCAAGAACTTCACCTGGGTTCAGGAAACAGATGTTGTAATTTTATATGAAATAAAAAATAGAGGGGAGGGGGGGAGCAATAGCAAACTAAACCCAGAGTGAACCTGACTCACATCTTGGCAGATGGGATACTCAAATGGAGGGAATTACTCAGCATCTTTGACATTCTGCATTTTTCACCAGCCAGGAAGAGTTTGTTCTCAAAGAAATTCCTGTCTCTGTCACAGGCAGATGCACTCCTCATGCTGGATGTGTTCACTGCTCTTGGAGAGCAGTGGGGTTGTTGATTGTTGATCATGGTTTCCATCTTTGTGTCCTAACTGATCTTCTGGCCATGCTGGGTCCATGCCATCAAATGCCTTGAAGATCAGGACTCAGGCTTGAATTTGGCTTGGCTTCCAAGCCAGAAGGTGGCCTACAGAGCAGAGGGTAGGTTTGATGCCTTTGTGGTAGCCAGGGCTCCCATTGCAGCATGCTCTTCTATTTGGCATTTGCCAAGTGCTGTGGGCTTCATGCCTAGGTGTATCACATAGCTGTAGTCCAGCCAAGAGGTGACAAAGATATGACTAAGTGAGCCTGGGTTGCTTCTGCCAAAAACCCATAGCTTGCCTTGGCTAAGGGGAGACAATGGAAAACGGTGTATCAGGATGTTCCTCAGAGAGTTCTGTGTCACCAGGAAATGCAGGAGTGCTCCTGAGAAATGGGCTAAACAGAACAGCTGGAAGGGCATTTTAGCCTAAGGAGGCTGCTCTGCACCCTCAATATTGTACTTTGTATAGTTCCCAAGCTCTGCTGCTTCAGTTTTAGGTTCTCACCCCAGTGCATGTTGCACCAGATGCAGCACATCAGTTTTTCTTTGGAGAGCCTTCAGCTGGGTTTGGGCTAGCCTCTACCTGAGCTTGCTCTGGAAAGAAGCAGCTGGTTAGAACCACTGTGTTCAGCATTCAGCAGCGTTTTTGGGATGCTCCACTCTGGAGAGAGTGGCTGCAAGTAGTTTTTAGCCATGAC
This sequence comes from Melopsittacus undulatus, assembly GCF_012275295.1. Classification (NCBI taxonomy): domain Eukaryota; kingdom Metazoa; phylum Chordata; class Aves; order Psittaciformes; family Psittaculidae; genus Melopsittacus; species Melopsittacus undulatus. Next base: position 90,937,262 of record NC_047530.1, read on the forward strand.
AGTTGCTTCTGAGTCAACTCCCTCTTTCTTCTCTTTTTCTGGAAACCTTACTAAGCCTCTGAGAAACAGCAAAAGCCTCTAAGAGGAGGGCATGAAGATTCAACCTCTCTCAGGCTCTTTAACCTGCTAGGAAATTTGTGCGTTGCATGTGCCCATGGATCTGATATCTATGGATAACCGTGAACTGGCAGGGGCTGAACAAGAGTGATGGACCGTGCAAAGCTGATGCAGATTGCAGAAGCAGAGGTGGTTTGCAACATGGTTTTGTGACAGTCTCATCAAAGGCTTGTGGAGAGCAGGCTTTTATTCTGGCATCCTGGGCCCAAATGAAGGCAGTTGATGCAGCACATGAGACAGTGCTCTTTGCAAGGAGCTGGCTGCTTGGGTGTCTCAGATGAAAGCAGGTGAGCTCACCGGGTACATGGGCAAGGCCTGAGGAGATGACTATCTGAGTTTGCAGCCCCTCTGTGTGCTCCTTGTTGGCTAAGGAGGAATAATCAAGACAGAAACCCAGCTGAAAACCTGCATCTCTTCAGAGAGGATAATGCCCAGCTTCCCTGACCAGGCAGCTGGAACCTGAGGGATTTGCACAGACTGTGGTTGTCTGGTGTCTGGTTTCATTGTACTACCTTGTATGCGAGAACTAGTGTGTTATCTCGGGAATAAAGGGACTGTCGTGTGTCCTGCTCCTACAACTGGGTCCTTTGGTGCAAACAAGTGCTCCAACTTGCCCACACATGGTCTGTACACAGCTGTGCACCACTCTGGCAAAGTGCTGCTGGATCAGGCGGCCCAGGCAGCCCAGGTTTTCCTGCTGCTGCTGGGGTGGAGGCATTGGTGCCGCACTGTCACGTCAGCAGGATTTTCTGTGTGGCCAGGGCAGTGCTGGGCTGCCCAAGAGCTGACTAACACAGTGCCAGCAAACTCTTTTCTCCCCAGGCAGCGCGAGGCTGTACCATATTGTTTTTCTCTCCAGACAATGCAGTGCTGTGTTGTAAGTAAAAATGCAAAGCACATTGCAATGTTTGCTCTTTATTAATGCACTAAGATGCATTTGGGTGAAGCAGAAGGCTCCTGGCTGGCTTGGTTTCAAGCTTCGTGACAGGCTTCCATAAATAACACCTCAGGAGGGTTGGAAAGGGTGGGAACCTGAGCTTCAGTGGCTGACACTGAAAGAGGCAGGAAGGCAGGGAGAGAGCTACAGACCCTTCCCTGAGAGGGCAGGCAGGCTTGGCTGACCTGGACTGAGCTGCACTATGCGCAGTGGCCAAGCCAGCATCTGAAATCCCCTTCCCTGCACAGGAATTCACACCTGTGAATTTCCAAACGGCTGGCAGATACCATAGGAGCTTCAGTGGCTCCTGGAGCAGGGAGGAAGGTAAGGAGAAAGCACTAGCAACTAATGTGCTTGTTCTGCAAACCTTTGCTCAGTGTTTAGATGGCTTTTGCAATCTCTCTGCCCTCGGTATTTGACCACGTGTTTTATAGCTGAGGAACTCAAGCTAAAAATTGCATGTACCATGACTGCAGGAGAGGCTGGGGTGATACATTTTAGCTTCCGAGCCCATGGTTAGACCACTGGAGCATGCTATATTTTGTTCTACTGTTGGAGAATAAATGTGGGTGGTTAATGCAATTACAGCTTAAAATTCCAGCTCCAAAGATTTCTTACATGCCATCAGGTAAAGCCCAGCTGAAGAAGGCCCCCTGGTCTCCAGCTGTCAGAGCTGGGAGATAACAGCAGTTTCAGTCTAAAGTATATTGATTCTTGATCAAGTAATTTTGGGCAGCTATTCATGTGGAAAGGGAAGGACATTTGGGGGCTGGAGCACCTCCTCTATGAAGATAAGCTGAGAAGTTGGGGCTGTTCAGCCTGGAGAAGAGAAGGCTGCATGGAGACCTCATAGCAGCCTTCCAGTATCTGAAGGGGGCCTACAAGGATGCTGGGGATGGACTATTCATTAGGGACTGTATTGACAGGACAAGGGGTAACATATTTAAACTTAAACAGGGGAAGTTTAGATTGGACATAAGAAGGAAGTTCTTTACTGTGAGGGTGGTGAGGCACTGGAATGGGTTGCCCAAGGAAGCTGTGAATGCTCCATCCCTGGTGGTGTTCAAGGCCAGGTTGGACAAAGCCTTGGGCAACATGGTTTAGTGGAAGGTGTCCCTGCATGGCAGGGGCCTGGAACTAGATGATCTTAAGGTCCTTTCCAACCCTAACTATTCTATGATTCTATGATATTGTGACCACCATTTCCAGAGTGTCTCATCCCAGAATGCACTCTCTGGAGGTTGGGCTCTCAAGAGAGGGACATGATGGCCATCTTTCAGGGCAGTGTTTCAATCTGCCTCAGATTTGGGTTTGACTGGCTAAGGAGTCCTGCTACATGTTACCCCGGTCCTTTGTGTGAGAACTTCCCTCCTTCGGCCATGCTGCAGCAGATGAAGTTATGATTAGGTCAGTGAATGAATACTTTCTGACCTTTTCACCTTTCCTTCACCTTCAGTTTGATTTGTTTTCCTCAGAGAAAGATTTTGTGGTAGCTGCTGCTTTGGTCACTCTTAACACCTGCCACAACAGATCCCCAGGCTGACCTGGCTGCAGATGCTAGCCCTGTCCTCTCCCCCAAGTTCAATGGCAGAAGCTTAAGTAAGCAGAGTGACCCCTGCAGATGAGTGCTATTGAACTACATACAGTGCACCGACACTGGAGCATAGCCTCAGAAAATGGCAGAGAAGCTTAGACCAGCACCAAGAATTCATTGTGCTAGATGCTGTATGTTTGCAAAGCTGTGATTGCTCTTGCTGCAAAGCGTTGGTCAATAAACTGGCTTCAAAGTGCAACTGAAGCTGTGGCACCCAGGCTAGCTGGGATGGATGAGCTAAGACCATAGCACATGGCTTGTGGCCCAGTCCAAGAAAATCAGTGGTGTTCAGGACTGAGGAAAGTCACCAGGCAAGCAGGACTGCAGAGGAAGGAAAAGCTGTGTGTGCTCTTCTGAACGCTGTTATGTGCACTCTCTTAATAGCTGCATGCTGTGTTTGGTCCATCTGAACTTTCCTGCCTGCCCACTGGTCCAGGGCAGCAGTTCCACCAATGGAAACAGCAAAAATGTGACACAAGGGAGGTGTCCAGGAGGAAACAGGCCGTTTGCTGAGTACCACCTCCCAGCCAGCTCCAAACAAGAAGCTGGGAGATGCCATAGAACAAGCTGGAAATACTGGCAAATCACGGAGGAGAGCCACTGCTGCAGCCCCTGCTTCACCACGCTAAGACGTGACTCGCCCAAGCACTACTGTACAAGCCCTGTGTCCCTTCATTCCCTGAGTTCCTCCACTGGGAAGACCCGCAGCCACGCGCCGGAAGAGCTCTTCTGCGGTCACACGCGCTCGTCAGCTCGTCAATGGGCCGGGACTAGGCCGAGGCGCCAGGCCACGGGCAGTCCCGCACACTGGAGCGACTCTTCTCGAACGGGGCCCCCGGGAGAACCCACTGGCCGCGGAGCGAGCGTCCGACCCAGCCCACAGTGCTTCCGAGGGCAAGCCTTCCGTCGGGTTCCACCCAAGCACCCCTGCTGCACCCCGCGGCAGCAGTACTCCTCCGCGGTTGGCCAGCGGCTCTGCTAGTTCTACCCTCTCTCCTCTCATTGGCTTTCTTCCGCTTGTCACTAGAGGGCCCGCCTCCTCCGGTTTCAGCCGTGGTCCCATTGGGCACCGTCGGGAACTGCCGGCCGCATCGTGTGCGGGTTGGCTCCGCGGGCTGTCCGTCGGCACAGTAACCAGGCAGCGGGTTGCGGTGTGCCTGTTTCCACGTCAGTGAGAGTGGTTCGGAGCCGGTTTCGCTTGCCCGTGCCCGGGAGGACCCCACTCTCGGAGGCCTCGCCGGGACAGCCGCCGCCTCCCGCCGCCACCGGGAGGGCCGGGGGGCGGACAGAGGGAGGGCTCAGCCCTCCCGCTAGCGGCGCTGCCCTCTTGACCGATATGTGAAGAGGCCGTCGCCGCGGGTGAACAGGCGCCGCCATTTTGGATGCGGGGGTCAGTGCCGGGCGGCGAGTATCTGTCGCGATACTGTCGCGACGCGGAGGGGGGTGGGAGGCAGGCAGCGACGGGGAAACGGTGCGGGGCCGGCGAGGGGCGTGAACGGAGCCCAGGCAGCTCCGGGGGCGGCAGGGTGCCGGGGCAGCCTCTTCGGCGGCGGCGGCGGGCGGGAGTGGGGGGAATTGGCAGCCGCCCCTCCAGGCCCGGGCCTGACGTGACGCGACGCTACGCGCGTGGTGGCCTGTCCCGGGTGCCCCACAGGGCGGGAAGCTGCAGGTGTCGCGACTCGGAGCGGAGTCGTGGCACAGGCACCCACCCACTTACTGTGTGCCAAGTTGCCTTGCTTAAATACCGGTGGAAACGGAGACTTCTCCCGGCATGCAGCCAGCTGCTTGGCTGCTGCAGGAGGAAGGCTCGGAGCTGACTTCGGGCGTACGTTATGAATGCAGCTGGTACCATGTTTCTTGGTTGAGATAGTGTGAAGTAATCGGAAGACAGAAATTACCCCTCTCCTATTTCCCTTAGGTTTCATTTTTATTCTGCAGTTTTGACAGATAAATGGAGCTACCTTCTCTTCTTGGTTCCCAGGCCCCATCTCGTTGCAGCTACATGTGGAGGCTTGAGGAGAAGCCTGTACCACCTTCCTTTCTGATGTGCCACTGCTGTCATGTTACTGCTGCTTACCTTTTTTAAGGAGTGTTTGTCACTGCTCAGAATTTTGGCATTGCTGGACTGTGCATAATTATAAATTATTACTTTCCTATTATTTTTGTCTAGGCATTAGGAACTAGCATTTAGAGAAACATGCTGACTTCTCTGAACTTTTTCTGCCAGTGATATTTATTGCAGAGTAGTTATTACATGAAAAACTCAGGCAAGTAAAGTTTCCTGGTAGAGATTCGCGTACCTTCTGCATGCAGTTTAGAGGCACACAAAGGAGCTTTTTTGTTGCCAGCTGGGCTTCTGGATAACCTAGCCAGCTCTGAGTTAGGCAGGAATTGTTTGTGATTCATGGACTAAAGGGTGTTATGTTTCTGTTTTAATAGCATGTATTATATTGGGACTTTAGTGGCCAAATCTAGGTTAGAGACTATTTATGCATTATCATAAACAGTGCAAATTTAGGTCAACAGAAGGCTTACTTTGAAGTACTACCTTTCTTGCATATGTAGTGATTATGTTGTTGTTTATTATTGCTATTTATTGGAGCATTTCACCAGGTTTGAGTCAGTTTCCGTAGCTGAAGGTGAAAGTTAGTGATGGGGAGAAGTGACTTGATGGAAGTCCGCCAGACTTTGTCACTTCTGATGCTAACTCTTGCTTGTTTCCAGAAGAGTTGCAGACATTTACTTGCAAGGGAGGGATTGTTTCCTAAGAGTATACCCGAGACTTCTTATGGTAATGCATAGGAAAAATTTGGGTTCATAGGCACTGAGATGTTTTGCAGTAGTGTGTTCTAGGGTTGAGCAGTGGATGCATGTGGGAGAGAACATTTGCTGACGTAAAATTTCACCGGTGCTTTTATATGATGACTTCACATCTGATACTATTTCAGGAGTCTGAGAAAAGTGATTACTGAGCATAGAACATTGCTGAAGCTTTGAGAAGGCTTTGAAGATTTTCTTCTTTTATGAGACGCTTAGGCTTTTTCCACTGATAGTGTTCCCAGTCTTGTTAGCAGTGAGGCTCTGAGAGCTGACAGCTTTCCTGTTTCTCAGATGGGTTGAGCAGCTGTGTAGCCTTGGTTTGGAGCTGCCATTTTGCTTGTTGAAGTTCTGCACAGGAGCAACATCTGAGGACTGGTCTGCAGATTATGAACCTATCATGAAAAAGAAACAGGAGTTTATGTAGGACTAAATGAAAAGATAAGGAGCTGAAACGCATTTGAAATCTATTGGGTAACTTCCCTGGTTTTTCTGTGTAATTCTAGACCACAAAACTTACTCTAGTTGTTTCTGTATCCACTATCTTGTGTTTGATTTAAAGAGTGCTCTCACGAAATGTATCCAGTTTTGATCTGAAGACATCAAGAGGTGTTGAAATCATGGCTTGATTAGGGTTTTTTTTTTTTTTTACTAATCTTCAGCATTGGTAGTTCTGTTAATCTCTCCAACCAACACTTACACAATATCCCACTTTTCAGACCATACCTTTTATAATGTTAAGCCTGAATTCATGTCAGCAATATTTTTTTGTATATTGAGCAAGCAGTTAGTGGTTTTACTTGACTACTACTACCATGCTTGCACAAACCAAACTGATTGTTTGGTGTTGGTCTGGTAAATCTCATAACTTTCTCTGTGTAGCTTTGGAGCATTCATTTCAATCTTGAAACTTTTTTCAGTATATCCTTCAGTACATCTATACTGAGCTCTAAAGTGTGACCAGTTGGTTTTAGCAATTAAGATAAGAGTTGAAATAATGCATACCGAAATTACCTGATAGCTTATAAAGGGTAGGCTTTAGGAAATGTGGAGTTTAGAGAAACTATTTCTATTGTCTGAAATAAACTTTCACAGAAATTGATGGTGCTTTTGGTGGCTTTAGCTTACAAGGTACATCTCTGAAAAGAGTTTTATGCCTTCCCTCCCCACTGGCTGTTAATTATTTTCTGTTTCCTTCTCCAGCATATAGTTGCAAAAGTTCTTTGTGTGAATGAAGCTGTTTGGCTGTGGTTTACTTTGGATTGTGTGTATGCTATTGCTTGGCTAACTGCAAGCTTAAATGTAAAGTAGGATTTCCACCCACACCCCGTGCTTAAAGATCTGAAAATGAATTAGTGTCTCCAGCACAATAGATTATTTCAGTTGCATTGGACAGGTAATTTTTTTTGGCATCTATAAAGTGATTTTCTTTTTTTTTTAAGTGTTTTTGAATAAAGTTACATTTAATGGAGTCTGCAGTGAGGAAAAGAGTGCATTCTCACCAAGGCTTCTCAAATAGTTAACATGAAATTATATAACTGCAAAAAAAACCCTTAACTTTTGCAGAATTTTAATGTCAGGAGAGCCTTGCCAAGCAACATGGATCTTTTGCATCCTTGCTTGAAAGGATCAGAATGTTCAGTTTCCCAGCAGATTAAAAAGAAAAGGTGTGTGTTGGAGGTTTATGTCTGTTGTCTTCATACTTTGCTGTTTGGAGATAGCACCAGGTTTAGGAACTGCTGATCATTGTAAGTCTCCTACATTCAAGAAGGATTGAGTTTAACAAACTTCTGTCTTGGTTCTTTTAGGTTAAGACTAGAGGGAAAGAAATAGGAGCCCTACAAGCAGACTCAGTAGTATGCAGAATAGCATTTAAGCTTTGGCATCACCTTAAATATTGGCAAGATTATTGAGTATCTTTGTATGTGCAGGGCATGCAATATGTATGTCTGGTATTCATATGCTCTCCCAAATCAGGTTGGGGGAGTCTTTGTTTCCATGCCAGTTTACTAAATGCCTGGAATGGCACCACAAAGGTTACATGCTCAATATTGTTTTGTAATGGTAAAGACAGGAAAAACTTGAGTTTTGACAAATTTGAATGTATGAAGTATTTCCCCCAAAGTACTTGTGTAGCCCAGAGTTTTGATCCCTCAAACTGCCTGTATAGAAATGTGGAAAATGTTGGAATTGCTGAAAGAAGAAATAAGTAAGTGAGGAATTTTATGTAGAGGAGAAAATCTCTCATTAATGCCTTGTAGAAAACCAAAGACAACATACTGAAGTAGAAAAAACTCTTAGCAAGGGTGTTCTAATGTAGTCAATATATGGAATAAGTTACCGTTGAGGATGGGAACATCACAAACATCAGACACATACGTAGGAGGAATATCTGTGGTTCTGTTATATACAGCTGTGGAGGGAGGTTATAAACCTTTGTTCTTCAGGGTGCAAGCAAGCTACTTGGCTGAACTATTTGTTTTTCTGAGTCATATGGTAGTGCATGAGCTAATCTATTGATCTGGTCTGTCATTTGCTATATTAGAAAACACTTCTGTCTTTACCCCAGATTAACTGTGTGACACTTAGGAATACTGTTATCAATAATCTAATGAAGATAGAAACAGTTTTACCTATTGCGAACATGTAAAAAGCTAAAACAACCAATCTGATGCTCTGCCTTGAGATTGAGGTGTTTTGTTTTTTTTTTTTTAATAATATTTTGCTTCATTTCCACTGTTTACAGGGTCCTGAAGCAAATTAGCCTCACTCAGGATATTTATATATTTGGAGTGATTTAATAATTCAAACATGTTAATTAACACAAAGCCTGATAGATTCAGGATGTATGTTCTGAAATTTCTGTGGTGGTGTTTCTGAGCTCTGGAGTAATACACAAAAACTCTTTCCTTCCAGCTTTGCTTTTGCTACCTGAGTAAAAATTCTTGTATTCTCTGTGTTTTATTACCCTCCACTCCCTCTTCCCAATTGAGTCCTTTACATGAGCCTGTCTGATTTCAAAAGTTGTGATCAATGTTTCATCTTTCAGTCTTTTGCTTCCCTATGGATGGCCTGTTGTGATTTCAAGCTGGAGTCCTCGTTTCCTTCTCATATCTTCTGTAAAAGTCTCATTACTTGGCTACTGTTTCACTAAATCGCTCTCAATTGCAGATGTGGTATAATCTGACTCTCCAGCCTCTTTATGTGTCCTGTTTATTTTTTATAAAGTTGTGTCTGTTCATTCCCCTCCATTCTTATTTCTTCATGCTTGTCTGTGTCTGGGCTACAGCTAGTATAGAGAGAAGGTTCCTACAGTAATCCACTCTTTCTTTTTCTCAGACCGTTACAAATATTTCTTGCTTGTATAATAGTTTTTGCCTCTTCTGCCTCTTTCTCTGGGTACATCAGTTTAAATTTTTCCCTGTAAAACCTGAGGCTACATAAGAACAAATTTCTGCCACCAGCTTTCTCACTTTTTCTCCCTGTGTTCTGTCCAGTTTTGTCTCTAGTTTTGCTTATTTTTTTGTGGAGGGCTTACTCATATTTTTGAAAGGTTTTTTCATGAAGTGTGAAATCAACATCTGTTATAAATTATTTTGTCAAAGTTTAAAGTCCAGAAGAGCTTTGCTGTGGTAAGCCACTGATGCTTGTTTAACAGAGCACAGGATTGGCTTTGTGTTCTGTGTAGAGCTGCAGGACTCTGCATGTTGCTGGAGATGTGCGTGTGATTGCATTGTCATGGGTGTGTGTCCTGGTACCCTAGCATTTTATCTTTCTGTGAGCTTACATAGTGTAGAAAAAAACTGAGGAATGTGCCTTGGCAAAGTTGTCTCTTGCTTCACAGATGCCCTGATATAACTAACTGTCTTTTCTCATGGTCTTGAAAACACACTGTGGAAAAGCGCCTTTCTTTTGTTTTCCTTTTGACAAAATAACTGTAGTTGTCTGCATGCACAAAAAAAAAGATTTGAAAGAGTTTCTTGCATTGCTGCAGGCCTCCTGCTTGACTAGGGCCAAGTTGGTGTTTCTTTGGAGCAAGAGAATGATTCTGAAGGGCTGAAGATTAATTTGAGTTACTTTTATTTTCAGAATTGTCAGGATGGTAGATAAGAACATTTACATTGTACAAGGTGAAATCAACGCAGTGGTGGGAGCCATAAAGCGGAATGCTCGATGGAGCACTCACACACATCTGGTAAGTTACCCTGAATTACTGCTAGCTCTTCATGCTGTAACAGAGACCACCTGATTTTAGGAAAGGACCTAATTATTTTTTAGCATTTGTTACAGTACTTTATAAGTAAAGCTGGAATAACTTTCTACATTGTTTCATGCCAAGCAATTTTGGTTTCTTGTGTGCCAGCAACTGTAAGAGGTACAAAGCTGGAAATCTGCCTGTATACCCCATAAGTAAACAGAAGACCCTTCATTGTAGTCCAGTGGGAATCATCTCATTTAGACTTTTATTGCCTGCTATACCAGAGGTTTTGAATATATAATGTTATTTTATCTAGCCCAGTGTTTTTATATATCTTGAGTGTTCTCTTAGTGAAGACAGTCTTTATCATGAAAGTCATGAAGTAAAAATTGAGGAAGTCATTATATGTAGGGTATATATTAATTTTTCATATGGCATAGTATCTTTAGCTCTGCTTTGTGACTGCTAGCTGTATTCCTTACTGAAACCTGTTAATAGTTGCAAACCTGTTTTGTTAAAAGCCATTAATACAGTGTTTCCAAGTTTAATGTTGCATCGGTTAGTTTATAGCTTCTATAGTGTAAATGTGTGCATGTGGTGAACTGCATCTGTGGTGTGCTTCAGAATGTCACATGAATAGCAGATGGCTGTCATCCAGCACTAGTGGTTTCAGTTTGGCAAAGGACAGTGCCCTTGTTCTAACAGACTTTTCTTCATTAGAGCTCACTGCCACCCAGTAGGTGTGGCTGCAGATGTGCACAGCTTGGGGAAACTGCTGCTTCTCCTTATTTTAATATTGTAAAGATGGACTAAGGCTAAAGGATGCAGCTATTCATATAAATTTTGCACTGTGATTTTTTTTTTCCTTCAAGTTATTTTAATGGCACCAAATGTCATTGCATTTCTGTTCCCATTACAATCTGCATAGATTAACATTATAGCAAATCCAGATGAGCCATTTCAATATGGTATGAGTTAGATTTGCTCTGAAATTTATTGAACAGTGGAAGGCTAATCAGAAATACTTCTAAGGACAATAAAACCAAATTGGAATGCTCGGTCTTGAACCTATGCTTTGACATTTGAGCTGTATGACATTGGGGAGCACTAGCAGGAAAATAAAAATGCTTCTCTTGATTTTGATGGACTAAACATGCTGACAGTGATAAACTCAGCCCTGTTAATATGAATGGGTCTTTACAGACCCGATATTAAGATTTGTCTTCAGAAATGTGTTTGCCTCGTTAATGACTTTCTATATATAACCTATAGGATGAAGAAAGGGATCCCCTGCTGCACAGCTTTAGCTACTTAAAAGAAGTTCTGAATAATATAACAGGTAAGCTTATACAGAAATCAGCAGGTATGTATACCTGCTAGTGTATGTGACAATACATGTACACATGTACTTTTTAGTCTTAGTATCCAGCAGTCAAATACTGAATAACAAGAAAAAATATGTATATACTTTTAGACAAATAGTACAATTGTGAGCTATTACACAAATACAACTGCTGCCATTGTCTGGAGAAATACATGTATGTGTGCATATGTGTATATATACATATTTTGTGTGTGTGTGCACAAGTATAAATATGCAAGCTTCTTTAATACACTGAAGCTTGTAGTGATATATGCAATCTGGTGTATTATTATACAGTCTTTCTGTGCTTTATGTTTTCTAATCTGTGAATAGTGGGGAAAATCTGCTTAGAAAGTAGCCTCCCATTATCTGTTTTCTCCTTGCATTCTTCAGTTTGTTGGTTTTCATCATGTGTTACCAGTAATAAGTGAAACACAGGCTTCACTTTTCACTTAGGTCTTTTGAATCTTGAAGTGAAAGGCTTACTTTGTGATCAGTTGCACTGAAAGGAACTGGAAATCTGTATTGATTTCAGTAGAACACAAGGCTGTGATGTGTATTCAGAGCAGTTTTTTTTCTCCTTAATCATTTTCCCCTTTCCTCACATGTTTTCTCTTTTTGTAATTTCAGGAGTGATTGTTTAAGTGTATGTTGAGAATCTGGAAATAAGGCTAATTCTGAGCTCTATGTATATGGCATTCATCTGTTTCTTCTCAGGATTTGTCTTACTGATTGTAATATTTGAAAATAAGTTTTACTTCTGGTCCCTTACAGTGAGTGTTCAGAGCTGCACTGAACCTAAGTCTGAGTGGACTTTATGCATTTCTAATTGCAAAGCATGCCTATTCTTGTGTTGGCATTGAGCCTGGAATCCCATAGAAATTATGTTCCCTAGAAGTACAATGGTGCTGCTTCCAGGTACTGATGAAAGGTGCTGAGGAGATGTACCAGTTCTAAGCCCTTATTCCTTCCTCTTTTTGTGGCTGCCTGTAAGTACAGTTCTTTGGTTTGCTTTGCCAGGTGAACTTCCTTTGGCTGTGAGAAGGACTCTTCTGTCAGGTCATGACATCTTAAGGAACACCTTACATTTCTGGATGGTATCTTTGTTCTGTATGTTATACGCAGACTACATGACAGGCTGGATTTGTGGAGTGTTGTAAGCTCATTCATCTTATGTAGGATATGCAGTCACCAAAAGTGTTTTGGGACAAAATATTCCTTGTCTCCCTTCCTTGAGATAAAATTTTCCTTAATATAAGACTCCTGAAGTTGTTTGTCATTATTGCAAATACTACTTCTCGTCAACAAGAGCAGGGAATGGCAGGATGCTCAAATAGATGCAGTATGAGTAAATGTCAGGGACTGGCCATTTATCTGGAGTAGATAGATACAATGTGCTGTTGACTTGTTGGGGGAAAAATGCAAACCCAGTATCTCCTTGTATTAGAGAAGGCAAAGTTTAATGTACTGGGAGAGATCCAAGACTCCCTGTATTAGTCATCATGTAAGTGTGGTTCATGCTGAGATAATAATTGCTCATATGTGATGATGATAGTGCATTGGTTTGACTACACTGGGTTATTTTAAACAGGCAATTTCAGCTTCAGTGACTGCTGTTTACTGACTAGGGTCTTGAGATAGGACATTGTTGCTATGCTCTGTTTTTCATTTATTTATTTATTTATTTATTTATTTATTCAGTTTTAGACATGAACTGTTCCCAAGCAATACTTTGAATAATACAGTCTTCTGCCTCATCTTCCAGGCAATGAAGGGTTTTTTGTGGGTGGTTTTGGGGGTATTTTTTTGCCTAGACCTTCCTTTCATGTCTCTTTCATTAGCTCATGGAAACACATTGCTTTTATATTTAAATTTATTCAAGCTGTAATCTTTGACATTTGAGTTAGCTTTTAGTACAATTTTGCATTTATAGTAATATATATTATGTATTTTCTCAATCCCCCAAGAACCCATTTTAATCTGTTCCGGATGCAAATTTCAGGCTGCCTTGTCCCATCTCCCCTCTTGCTCTCTCCCTCCCTTCCCCTCCCCCATGGAGCATGTTTGATCAGGTGTGGCAGGAATATCCACTGTCAAGCTGCGCCCTTTATATTAGTCAATATTATCCTTCCTTCCCTCCCACTCCCTTCATTCTCCTCTGGGCTTTACCAGTTGATTTATAATTTTGGAATTCTCATCGGAGTCTGTAATACAGTTTGTTCATTATTTAACCAAAACCTGTTTAATGAGCAAAGAGAGGCAATGTAAATGTTAGGCATGTTGCAGTGGAGTACCTTTTGTTCTCCTCTGAGCTAGTGGGTATTAACTCTGTCATGCCTGTGATGCTGAAATACCCTGGTCCAGGGTATAAAGATGCACCGAATACCTCCAGCAGCTGAAAAGCCACATTACAAGGTACTGCTCCTCAAGAGTAACTAAGTTTTTTATTTGATTGCCAAAATAGTAAAAGCTTGCTTGCAGCTAAGTAATGGTATCCCATACCATCCCGTTGTAATGTCTAAATAGGCTCTTCAGGGAAGCATCTGGAGAAGATGCTGTTGCACAGTGCAGACAATCCTGTGATTGTCGTAAGGGTAACTTCACTCCTGCAGTTCAGCATACCTAGCTAATTGTACCTGAATTAAATGGAATAAAGTTGCACTTTAAAGTTCCAACACAGAAACTTAATTTCTACGGCAATTTTGTATAGATTTATGAAAGCAATTCAGTGATTTGAAAATGAACAGCATGTCTTCTCTTATCTGCTGTCATTTGGTTTACTGTAGGCCATTTGTACACTTTTATGGGCTGCGTATATTTTAATTATTATTAATAGTAGTTGCCTGAAAAACAGAAAGGAAAGGAAAAGTAAAGCTTCTGTCATTGTGGGGTGATGCATAAGTTACTCTAAGATAAATTTAACATCTGAATGCTTGTACTGAGGTAAGCACCATAAACCTAAGTTGGATGTGGTGTCTTGTATTTCCAGTGCTTAGAAAAAATGAAAATTGGTGCCCTGAGTTACGACCATATGGAAGCAGTGACTATCAGGCTTTGTCCATGCATACAAAACTGAAATATGACTACATCTGCAAAGGGTATTTTAAAACTGATGGAATTGTTACTTTTGGTACAAGTTTGTATCTAGGGTCACTGTCACCACAACTTCCATTTGGTTTAATTTGAAAGTTAGCTGGGTATCTAGGAAATGTGTCCGCATATTGAAATATTTGTTCATTTCATCAATTTTCTTATGGATTCAGGTCAACAAAAGGAAGCTTCTTTTGGACATCCAGTGATAATTGAGCATTGTCTTTTCATAAGTGTTTTCAACTTAGGATGCTCTTGAGCTCACTAGGGAGAGGTTTTATAACCACAAATGGCTGGAAATATGAGTTAATTATAGGCTTGCTTTTTTACGATCTGATGAGGATTGGGTTTTCTTAAATCTTGTTGTGGCTGTTGAAGTCTTCAGACCATTCCAGAATGATATAGAGGTAAGAGCAGATACTTCTGTAGTTGTTCTCCTTATTGCAGAATTTATGCTTTGCTCTGATTGAGGCGGATGAGTCAGTAACCAAGATTTTCATGATTGAAGTACTACTTACTGGAGTGTAGGATGGCTTTAGGACAGAAAATTACTAAATACAACTGCCTTGTACAAGTCAGCACTGCAGTGGGAGAAGCAGGTGTTTGTGGAAAGTGTGTGCATCGAGAGTCTATTTAAATAAGGTTTAAACTAGGTAAACACACCTGTGAAGAGGTGCTTGTGTATATTTTAGGTCCATGAGTGCCAGACTGGAAGGTTTGAGTCCTTTTATTCTCTGGTGGTTCAGAGTTAGTGCATTTAAGCAGAAGCTGCAAAGTAAGCTGTTAGAAGCACTCTGATTTCATGCACATTCATGACATTTTAAATGAATGCTTGTACAGTGGGTTCAGAAGAATCTTTTCATGGCTTATTTCAGACAAGAAGCTGCTGCAAATCTCCATCTTTAGAGGGTTGGCTGGGGCATTAAGAGCTGGCTAAAGGTCAAATGACTGTAACCGTAAGAGAACCTTTGCCCAGTATACAGACTTAATATACTTGTTACTGTAGCCATCAGTTTTCTGGTATGTAGATTTGATTGCACACTCATTTTCTCATGTCTAAGCTCTGGGAACTCAGGTTTTAGGGAAAATCTGACATTAATATAAAACAATATGGGAATTTTTTCCTGATTTGGGGTTAATGCCAGAACTTTTTTTGAAAGACCTAGTTTTAGAAAGTGGTGAATCAGTAGTAAATACAGATAAGCAGCCTGATCTCAGTGCTATTGCAGTGCTGTTGAATAGAGTAGGACATATTCATTGTGGTCTACTTAAGAAATCATAAAAAGTAATGTTTTTTCTTAAAGAGGTGTAATAATTTTGTAGTGTTGCAATGCTTGTTATTTTGCACTTTGCAGATGAGAGCAATACCACATTTAAATTATTATTTATATCTTAAGTTTCTGCAGGAAATGCTTGGACTTAGAAGTGGACAAGAAATACTGATGAATTCTTAAGCTGTGGTCCCTTCCAACCCAAACCATTCTTTGATGCTTCTTTGTTTGCATTGAAGGATTGCAATGTTACCCAGAGCAGACATTAAAAAAAAAAAAATCATAGATACACAGAATGGTTTGGGTTGGGAAGGACCTTAAGATCATCTAGCGTCAACCACCCTGCCGTGGGCAGGGACATGTCCTACTAGATCAGGTTGCTCAAGACCCTGTCCAGCCTTGCCTAGAACAAAAATCACCTAAGCTTTTTTTTTCTGTTGTATATCAGTTTCATATAAAAGATCTGATGGTGTAGATGATGTCTGTTCTTGTGATAATTAAAAAAAAAAAAACCAAACAACAACAAAACCCCCCAAACTATTTATTTATATACTTGGAAATAGCAGTTATCCATGGATGTTATACTTTCTGGTTTGGAAGGCCAAATAACTCAGGCTAACATTTAGCTGTTATTGCATTTTCTATAAATTTTTTAAGGATGGAAAGGGTGTAAGAAAGGTCAGGCAATTGACAGAGTAAGGTTTCTTCAATAACTTAAACTCAGCCTCACTCTGGTAGATGGCAGTATGCCTGTAGTCCACATTGGATGACTTGACACAGTGTACAGAAGTGGTAAATAATTTCTCTTAATATTTTCTGTCACCTTCTTACTGTAAGGAGTATGAAGAGCAAGGTGACAACTTTAATTTGACACTTTGCTTGCAGGCTGAATCCAGACTTGAGTTTTGTGAATTGTGTTCAAACAATGCAGTAAAAGTTGTCATTTTAAAAGCAAGGCACTAGTCTTCATGAATGCAGATATCTTTCCAAGAGAAGCTGTAGGTAGTTCCAAATACTCTTTTTGAGAGAGATTAATTTTCTTTTTAATCTCATTACAGCATCAAATGAATCAAATGACTGTCTTATGGCTGAGGTCTTTGAATTTCCCTCAGATAATAGGTTTCTATTGATATTTTTGGCATAGGTTTTCTTGGTGTTACTGGAGAAATAATAAACCAGTCTTTAACCAGGTGATTTCTAGTTCTGTGCTTTACTTGCTAAGCAGTTTTCCTGGAGTGACACTAATGTGCTCAAGAATGTAGCTGCACTGGGAGACCTGGTGTGTAAATTTCTCAAGCCCAAAGCTAATACCTAAATTGTCACAATTTCATTTAAGATTTAATATGTTTTCTGGATTTGCTTGATGAAAAATAACTCAGTGTTTCTGGAGCCTTATATGCACCAAGATAAGCACCATAACTTTTTTCAAGGCTTTTCTGTTGCATTTATGCAGAGTGCTCAAGGAATAAGGTATGGATAGACTCTGAACTCTGCTTGATTGTTCAACTGAGCCTTTCAACATTAGGTTACTGAGTGAAACTAGGACTCCTGACAATGAGAAGCTTGTAACTGGGAGGTGATGTAGCTATGACTGAATGTGCAGAAAGGGCTAAACTGCAATTGTGTAGCATCCTGAACGTGATAACTTTATAGCTCTTGTGTTTGTCTTCTATTTTGTGTTTATGAGTAATAGGAGACTTAATAAATTCAAAAGAAGTGGAGTGACTCTGAGAATATCTAGAGAAAAAAAACCCCAGCTAACCCTGTAAGATGGTCTTCACACAAGGTATTCCAGTATTTCCCTTAACATCAGGACGTCTGAACTGGCACTTCTGCAGTCTGGCACCACCACCAATGTGGTACCACCTAAGCACCCTTTTAATACAGTTCTTTGGGTGCTGTGTAAGACTAGGATTTGACCTGAACAGTCTTCCATCTGTGCTTGGCTAATGACTGGCAGGTACAGGCAGGGGCTGGTGCTATTGGAAGGAATTGTTTCCTGACCCCTAATCCTTAAGGACCCAAGGATTTAGATGGACAAGCACTCCTGGCTGTTGGTTGGCAGAGTTCCCACAGTGGGCTTGTTCTGTAACACCAGCCTTCTGTTATGCTGCAGGGCTGGGCTCTGAAGAGCTGCCACATGTGCATGGTGTGCAACTGACTCTCTCTTGTTCCACGCTTGTTGAGCAATTACTTTCCCACTTGTTGGGCACTCCATTATTTCCTTCAGTTACTGCTTCTGTGTGAAGTGGAGCCATAAAGGAAATGGCCTAATGTATATACATTATAAGGCAGTAAATTGCAGTTTGATTTGGTAGAAAGGCAGTACCAGATGCTGTGTTGAAGTTAAAGTTCCTCTTAAATCATCCATGGAGGTTTTATTCCAGGTTTTTTTGAAGATGATGTCTTTGCTTTGGTTAGGACTAGTTAAAAAGGACTTGTAGCCAATTCAGAGACGTTAAGGCTATGTGCATTATAGTAAAAACCTTCTTGAAGTAGGAGTGTATTTAAAATTGCTGAATTCCAGTAGAAGTTTTATATATTAAATATATAGCTCTTCTGTCACCATTTCTTCTTTTAACTGTCTTCTCTCCTTGCTATACAGCTGCCAATGTCTCAAAGGTGATTTACTTCAAAGAAGCAGTAACTTGTGTCAGAAAGTGCAGGTACATTTTTATATAGTTACATAATATGTAGTAGGGCTGCCAAGAAGCATTGGTCATATATACACAACAAGCACACTGAAGCATTCCTAAAGAGTTTGTAGCATAAGAGAGTAGAAGCAGAGAGAAGTCATTAAGCGTGCAAAGTTGCTAAACACTTGATAGTTTTTCTTAATCACTACTTCCATTTGTTCTTCAAACAAGCTGTTGTTGGCTGATCCCTAATACAGTTTATGGTAAGATGTGAGTTTGAAGGAGAGGCTTGAAATTGGGCAAAATTTCAAGAGCAGTGCAGGGATGTGTGGTAAGGTGTTTCGATAATTAGTGTGGAAGAAAAAAAACTGTCAGAGAGGTAGAATGGGAGGGATTTAAAGGCAAGTATAAAAACAGAAGAATGATGAAGAACACTGTTATTAATATAGCAAGTTGATTGGTTAGGGAACATTAATAATGGGGGGTGTGGAGTTGATGGCTTGCCCATTTGAGGTAGCTTGGCTGCTCTCCGAGTGTTGTGGAATAGGTTGTTGCTTAAGGGGATTCTTTCAATCAGGAAAAAAAGCTCTTCCAGCATGTTATGGAGCTCCTCATTAAAAGTTTTTTAAAAAAATTATATGGATAGTCCTGATCTTACTTTTGTAATTTGTCTTTAAAAAATGATACAATGCAACATATTTGTCCAGGAAAGAGCTTACTTACAGGAAGTTGGGCAGAGCCTTGGGTGACATGGTTTAGTGTGAGGTGTGCCTGCCCATGCCAGGGAGGTTGGAACTGGATGATCTTAAGGTTCTGTCAAGCCCTAACTATTCTATGATTCTAAGTTACAGCTGCATGCAGTCCTATAAAAACTAATATAATCTTTCGGATGACATGATTTTAACTTGCTTTATATCACCTTTAAAAGCTACAAAAAAAAGTTTTGGTATATATTGCCTACTGTATTATGTATTATAATTCTATGTTATATAATATAGAAAAAAGATATGTATTAGATATTATAAGCCTATAATACAGTAACTTAAAGGTAGGTTCTGATGTCTTGTGATAAGATGGATTCTGGGGTGAAAGAGATGGAAAGGTCATATCATGGATGAATCTGAAGTGCATTCATTTCATTATTGGTGGTATCAACAGATACTTTCTGGGGAAAATGTTTGGGAGTGAATGGAAATCTGTGAATTTGTTAATAGAGTAATGAAGGCTAAATTGTGAGTGAGCTAAATATATGTAAGTCTTCTAGGGACAGTGAATCAGTACATGTTATCACAAAATTGTAGGAAATAAAACCCATCTTGAGAAGGAACATGTATCAACTAGTCATTGTAGAAAATCAATAGATCTGCATTAGTATTGTATGATGTACTGTATCCATGTGACTTGAAAATGGCACCGGAAATGTTCAAGCAACCTGTTCTTGTTTTGAACTCCTAACAATATTTGGACATTTCCTCTTTAGTTTAAGGGCATGAATAGACATAGACTCCTTATCACTTGAATTTTGTGAAATGAATGTGTCTGTTGTGCTGTTTGCATGGTTCAGTTGTGAAGATAAAACTTGTGAGTTCAAGCTACTTCGTATTCAGGCATGTTGTGAAAGAAAGAGGAGGTACATAGTTACATGACAGTTCAGGAACAATGTGACGTGACAAAAAAAGACAATGTGAGATGGGTAGAAATGTAAAAGTAAAGTGTGTTATATGAGAACTTGCACATATATGCAATATAACTGAAGGTTGGGGTGATGCTGGCTTTAGCTATCCTATTAAAATTAATACTGTTTCCATGACAGCTTATGCTAATGTATTTTGCAGTGTAATCACAATTACACAATTACAATACTTGAGGGGTGCACTTGATTAATGCTTGTTAGTTGAATATGTAAAATTCTTCAGTGATGGTGATAATTTGTTTGATCCTTTATCTATACCCTAATAAAGCACTTTGGAAGTTTTTATTTCCAGGTGTGTCCTTGTAGCAGTAAGCTGAAAATTGCTCCTAGACATATTGAAACAGTAAGTTATAAACACAGCAGACTTTCAGAAAGTGTATGCTATCTTTGCTTGGTGCAGGAGTCTGAATGCTTGCATAACTGTAAACCTTGATGTGTGCTACTTAGATGAGAGACTTCAAAACAAAGCTGTTCACTCCTGATTTAACTTAGTTCTGAGAGGAAGTTTTTTAATGAAAATGTGTCTTTGTAATTTTTCTTGATTCAGGGGTGAAGTCTGCCAAGATGTTGCTCAATTAGATTCCATTTACCTCTTGATCAACTTCTTAAATAATTTAGGTGGCAAATTGTAAATATGAGGCATTGTTGAAATAAATAAACATGTGGTTGTTATTTTGATCATGGCATACTGAAGGAGAGCAGTCTATTAGATCTGGGAATAGCTGCGGGGAGAGGGAGATATTCTAGAAATAAAACAAGTGACAGTGGCAAAATATGGTCGCTTATGTAAGCATCTTTAGTAACTGCACTTAGGAACTTGGATGTTCTTCAAAGCTGCATTAAACAATTTATAGTGGCATATAATAGTTCTGTAATAAGTAAGATGGCAGCATGGGAGGAGCCATCATTAGCTGGTTTTCACTTCAGTCTGAGGTTTTTCATATTTGTTGCTCAGAAATGCTATGTTTTGCTTTGCATTTCAGCCATAAGTTAAAACATTTGGGTTTTCAAGTGTCTGAAGTGCAAATATATTCAGTCAGACTTAAGATCTGATGAGCACTGTCAAATTTTACTTCTGTGCTTTCTCTCTCTTAAATATATTCTGTCTCAGTATGAAATTAGCACTTCAGATGTGAAGTGATCAGGCTAGTACAGGGAGTGGGGAGAACAGAGTCCTAGCAATATTTACTTTGGTGGCATTGTTGATGATGAATACAAAAGTGTAGGAAATATATTTGCTCAAATATTTACCAGTCTGTTAAAATATTGTCAACAGGAAGAGACTTTTTTACTTGAATCAGGACTAGCATGATCTTGTAGGAAAACTAGGATTTGGTTTGGCAGAGAGATAAGTTTTAAACAACAAACTTTTCTGAAAGCTTATGACTTTGTGTGATACAGGAGTCTGGACACTTTAATCCATCAAGGCTTCTGCTTCATTAAGAACATAAGGAAAGAAGTATCCAGGTCTGGTAAATAAAAAAGTAACATTTTCTTGGGGAAAGGGCTTTGCCAAGAGGTTTGGAAATGTAGAGGAGGAAGAAATGAAAAGATTCAGACATTGTAGAAAACAATAAACTCTGTTAAGAGTAGCTGACTGGTAGTTCAATAATTAAACAAAATTTTTTTTCAGAGAATAAGAAATGGCTGAAAAAATATATTCTTAAATAAGGGGAGGGGGGAGAGACTATTGTAGGCATCCTGGAATGCTTAATTTAATGGTTGATTGTTAATTGACTATTAAAGCTTTGTGTCAGAGGCAACATCAACTTAAATTTTGCAAACTTCCCCCCCCCTTTACTGACAATCCAGTAACAATCTGAAAGTGAAGTTCATTCTCATTCATCTGGCTTTGAATTGTAGTTTCTCTTTGGATGGTAGTTCTTAATGCTGTTGAGTTTTGCAACCCATACTGGTGCTTGCTCACATGCACAAGACCCATGTGCTGCAGCGGAAGGTCACACACTCGCTTTCACTCTGCAGAAACAGCAGGTGATGGTACCAGCTGTTCACATCCCTGTATTAGATGCCTGAATTTGAGCAGCTGTATGAGGCTGCCAATAAACTCTAACATGTAATGCTGTTCATATTTTGCCCACATTTCACGTGATCCTACTCGGCACCATCCAGGATGTTTCTTTTAAAACATCTTTCAGTGCCACCAGCAAGATACTTGTTTTCTTTCTTGTGCACTCATAAGATGTGCCAGTCCGACGCTTGAAAAGTATCCAGTGTTACAGATTTGAAAAGGAAAGGCTACCAGAAAAACTGCACATGCACAGGGTTTAAGGAGGCAGGAGTAATCTCTCTATTGTTACTATAACGTTGAAAGGTTAAAATTTTAAAATATTTTTGCTAATCTGGGCTGTTCTAAAGGATATTCTTGTCATTAAGCAGTAGTAGTTTTGGATACAAACCTTGGTGGTGGTTGGTTGCTTGTTTCAGAAGAATAGGTCAAAAGTGCTTTCACCTTGAGGAACCTCTACCTGCATTCAGCTAGCAGAAGAGGTCTTGTTACATGAATCTGGTATTAGAAGAAGGCTGTAGTGGTTTTTAATTGCACTTCTAGTAATAAAACTTGCTTGGCAATGAGGTTTTGTATATCCACAGTTTATATCAACTTGTGCATTTTATTTTAAAAAGCATATTTGTGATGTGTTAGGACCTTCTGTTAAGCCAGTTAAATAAATGGTGGAAAGGTTGAAACTGCCTGAAAAGGGGAGGAGGGAGCAAAGTGACAACAAAGTCTTCTTGCTAATAAAATCCCGACAAGTGACTTTAGTGGTTTGTGGATTTTGTTGTTGTTTTTGTTTGTGGGTTGGTGCTTTCTTCCCTTTCCCTCCCTCCACACACCCACCTCTACCCCCTCTCATTGCTGTAGTCTCAAAATGTGTTCTTTGGAATCAAAGCCGTATTGAGGTAGAAACTATGAAGAGCATCTTTTTTAACATAAGGAGGTGGGTAAGAGAGTTCGGTTCTTTGCTCAAAGAATCTTGTGGAGCTTAAAATTCACCAAGAGCCAAGGTAATTATTAGAAGTCAGGTATTAAGTGCTTTAGAAAGTTAAGAAAATAAAAGAACCTAGCTGTGTAGTTAGTGTTGGGAGAGATAGCGTGGGACCAGAGGAAGAATACAACTGTTAAAATAGTAAAGTGCCTCAGCTCAGAAGAAAAAAAGCTAGCTTTTCATTAGATCCTATTGTTATTGCTCCACAAACTCAACTCATTTTTCATTTTAGCTGGTCAGCATTCTTCTGTTGAACAATCTGAAATCTAGAACTGTTTTTCCTTGCTTTGTATGTGTATGTGTTCCTTGCTTTTCTCCAGCAAAGATAGCACACTTTTTTATTTCCAGGATGAGGAATTGGCTCTCCCATAGCGGATGAGAGCTGCAAGCTCTTTGTTTAGCATCTCACCTTTTTTACGCAGCCTTACAGTTTCTTTCTAGACACCCAGCGTTAATTGGTTGAAACAGCCATTTATTTTTAGCTGCATGTTTCAGATATTTAATTAGTTTCACTATGCAGGTGTTTGTCAGTCATAAAGAAAGTAGTTGAAGTAAACACTTGTATCAAATGAAATACCTCTCCATGCCCTACAACTGCTTCCAAAATAAGCTGAGAATAATGCTTTACACATTTTGTCTCCTTTAACTCTACAGGCAAGCAAGAGAGGAAGCATGGATTAACATGTAGTGATTTCTAGGAGCTGTTCTCTGCTCAGATTCCTCTGTTCTTGGGGTGACTGACAGGGACATGTGGCTCATGTGCATCTGGAAATATATCACTGGCAAAATTTGGTCGGGTAAATATAGCAGGAATGGGTTGTCAGGGCAGGAGACACATTGTTCTGGGAAAGGAAGTGCTGTCATGTCTTTAGCCTGAATAACCATTTTGCATATTTTTGAGACTTGCCTATTTCTTTCAGTGCAACTCAGGTACCAGTCAGATCTGACATACTTGCTGTGTTCTCTTGTCATGTGTTCCTACAGTGGGAGTGTTACCAGAAATGGTAGAATCGGTAGGAGTAGCCAGAGAACTGATACCAATATTATCCGATGGTGTTGAAATAGTAGTGGCACACACTTCGTTCTAGTTTAAGCCCTTTTTGAAAATTGGCAGGGGCATCAGATGGGGAGAGTAATTTCCAGAGTCTTAGGATGTGGTAATACTAAAGAACCCTGACTTTTGCTTGGGTGCAAAATTGTTTCTGGCCCATATGGTTTCAGCAAACAAACAGAAAATCCCCAAGTCAAATAGAGTACCATGACACCAAGCCTACCGTTGCCAAAAATGGGTTAAAAAGCCATTTTCCAAAATTCTTATCTTTTGTTGGCAGTTGATATAGGGAAGAAAAAGCCAACTATAAGGCTTTCCTCCAGCAAAAACTCATTGGCAAAGGCCCAAAGCTTCTTGAACCATTGTGATACTGGTCATATCTCAACACAGATTACACTGTTTGTGCAGAAAATTGAACCAATGGTGTTAGAGAGTGGCTCACAGAAATCTATGCAAGCATAGGAAGTGAGGCTGTATTTTATATCAAAAGACATAATTATGGGCAGTGACAATTAAAATCATAACAGACGCAAGCAGTGGAAAATGAAACGGTAAATTACAAACTTTCTGAATTTTATCAAGGGAAGTTAGAGATGACTGCAGATTGGAGGAGAAAAAACCCTAAACCAACCCCAAACCCTACTTAAACATCAGTAATAGCTGACTACACTTTCTCCCTTACCACAAAACATTAAATGGCTTCATTTGTACCATTTGCAGCATATTCTTCATTCAGTGGGCTGGTTTTCTTTGTATCTGCTTGCCCAAGAATTTACGGAGGATGGAACCCCTGAGAGCTTTGTGCGTGGTAGCTGCCCGAGGTTAGTTTCTGACTCTGTAGCCTGTCCTGAGAAGTGCTTTACACCCTAGTTGGGGCTGTCTGCTGCCTTGTGATGTGGCCATGTCTGGGGTGGGGTTAGCAACCAACAGGTGCCCAGCGTACCACGGGAATGTGGAGGCAGAGAATTTGTGTCCAAGGGCATCGGGGGTAAATAGCTGTAGTTGTAAAAAGTGTTACGTGGGTGCTAATGTTTTCACTGAGCAGTGAGTCTGTTCTAAAATCTGCCCCACAAACTCTCATATAATAAGCTTCAATTTTGTCCTCAGAAGTCTGAAGAGCTAAATTAATGTTGGAATTCTGTTTGGTGTATAGGAAAAGCTTAGTTTGCTGGAGAGTGCAACTGATTCAGACTAGAGGCAGTAAAAAAAACTTTATGTGGTTACAAGCAGTAGGATAAAATGTGGATTTCTGTGCTTTTAGAGTAAAACCTGCATGACTAAATAGAGAAAACTATTCTGTCAGTGTACAGTGTTCTTCAGAAATATTTCTAATCCCTTAGGGTTACTTCATTGTTTCTTCTGATTGCACCAGGCCCAAATACTCTGCTGCTTGTCATGATTTACACCGGGATAAAGTCTCACCATTTCTCATTCACAGAGCCAACTCAAGACTTATTACTCCATTTACTAGCTGTGTTGCATAGCATGCCTGACTTGCCAAGGCCTTTTGCAATGTAAACCTCAGCGTAAGGGATGTTACATTTAAAAAATAAACAACAAGAACAAAAACACACCCAAAGAATATAAAAGCCCGTAACATCTTACTGTTTCACTATTGCCTGCATGCATGCTCCTTATCCCAAGTGTTCTAGCTTCCAGGAATTGAGATTTGAAGTCTGACACCTTATAAGTCTGTTTCTTTTCAAACTGCATAGAACTGTTCTTCAAAGCCCTTTTAATCTAGTTCTTTATTCCATTTTATTTTCCCTTTGCCTGGCTCATCCTGGAATTAAAGTGAGGGGGCTGAACTTCATGTTGCAGGTGATATTTCACATTGAAGGACACTTGTCTGATCATCTGGTACTGGTAAACTGTTCGTGTTTCTGTGCATCAGCTGTCAGTATGTATAGCAACAAACTACTTATTTATCAGGTATCTAGTAAAAGAAATCAAGCATAACATATATTAAGAATATATTATCTTTGCATTTAATAGAAGGATGTTGTTCCTTTCATCAACAGTTGTTTTTTTTTTTCTAAATGGCAAGGTTCTGCTATGAACTAAAGGCAAGAAGCTGAGATTGTTTGCAGTGCATTGAAAGAATCACTGTGGTACTAAAAAGAATTGCAGTTACTTAAACTTGAATGAAATCTAGAAAGACCAGAACACAAGGAGGATATTTGTAAATGGCTTTGAAATTGTAAAGTATTATGTACAATGAAAGATGGAGTAGTATGGGGAGGCATACAGGAGGGGAGGTGTTAGTTTGAATAAGCAGAAGTAATGGGATATCAGTGTATTAGCAGAGTTTGAATTTCCCACAAACACTTACTGTTTTAGAACTTGAAGAAATGTGAACAGAAAGGCCAAGAATTTGTAGTGCATGGAAAGTAATCAGTTTTCTTTGTTAATGAGCAAGATGACTAAATTTCTCTAAAGCTGTAGAAAATGTACAGGTTTCTGTTGCTTATTTTTGTCATTGCATACCTCTTGCACCTAGTGCTCTGCAACGTTGTAGGGGAACCAAATGTAGATTAGAAATTAAAGCAGGAGGAGTAACAAAATTAGCGCAGATTAACCTGGAAGGAAAGAGGAAGTTTCAGTAATAAGTGAAAATTAGAAAAATGCTCAGAGACTGTATTTCTTGAACAATTACAGAAGTTTATGTAGCTGCTGCTGTGAGGAAAGGATTACAACAGTTAAAACTCTTATGCAGGAGCCTTTTTATACAGGGATTTATTGTTGGGCCACAGTTCCACAATATGAATGACTGCTCTGGATGTGTCTGTATGATGGATAACCATAGAATTGCATGTAACTGTGATCTAGCTGTGTTGGTAGGTGTCTTGTAAATAGGAGGCTTCTAATCTCTGTAATTATAACTCTTCTGCATTCTTTAACAGTCAGTTGCAACTGTCTGTTGCAATATTGAAATATTGATTAATACACATTATATATTACAAATATAAATATTGGGAATATTGAAAGCTTATGATATTCAAGCCTTATTTACTGACAATAAATGCTGAATTATTAACCCATTCTGATAATCTCAGCTGTTCAATTGTATGAAGATGATAGTTGCTTTGCTTCAAATCTTCAAACTGTTTTACTGGTATTAGCTACTAATTCTGGACAAAAATGCACAAAGTAAGATGATGAAAGGAGCAAACAGGGACATGTGGGTATATAGAATCTAAGTCGGGTCATAGTTACTTTCTTCTTGACCTACTCTTGAACTTCATGGGAAAGGAGATAATAATTGCATTTGTGAGAGAACTTCATGTACAAGCTGAAATTCAACTTTATGAAAGTCAGCTGAAGTATTAGCTTTCAGTCTGAGCCCACAAACTTCAACTGCACAGAACTTTCTCAGCTACAACAGACTGCTTTAAAATATTGATGCTGCAACCTTGTTTTTGGTTTTGAGAGAAGAATCACTTATGCTCAGAGATAGCATGTTTTTGCTGAAAAAAAAGTGAAAGCAAGGCAAAACTTGGGATCAGAACATAGACCTTTCAGGTGTGCTCTGTACGTGTGCAGCTTAAGTTCTGTTTCTGCCAAAGCTGCCTCAGTTTCTTGTAATACACTAACAAGTGCTTTTCCAAAATTTATTTTAGCTGTGTCTTTCATGACTCATGTTCCCTTTTCACCTTTTACTCTTCTATTTATGCCATTTTTTTGCTGTCTGTTCCCATGTAAGCCTGTTAAGACTCTAATCTTCCATATAAAACTTACAACTATAGTAACTTTTCAGTAGGAAACCCCCTGTCTTTGCCTGACACAGTTCTCACTTCCCATTCTTTTTGTCCCTTTGCACAGTCAGCGCTGAGTTTTTGTTGGGCTTAATATAAAGGGGCTTAGAAAGGCAGGTGCTTCTGGATTTGAATTTATGAGACTTCCAGACATGGAGTATCATACGGGCTTCCTCCCCCTTCCCCTGTCATCTTCTGTAATGCTCTGTAGTCTGTAATAGGTTGAGTTGTAACATTCATTAAACCATTCCTCACATTCCCTGCTTTGAAAGCTTATCAGGACTGCTTTGATTTAGTTATCTGGAACAAAAAATGCCATTTGTGAAGGTTGGAATGGAGCTCTGGAGCAGTAATATATTGGAGATCAGATTCAGGTCCCAGTTGCATTATTCCTAGGGATTTGTTTGCCTCTGTATACACAGGAGCAGAGTGGTGTGTATGGAGGGCTTGCAGGAATGCAAATTGGACACATTTTATTTGGGACCTGTAGGGGATTTTCACTGCTTCGTAATTTTTCAAAGGTTTGTTATATATCGGGCATCCACTGCCTCTTCTTTAAACCTTTAAATCCCCCCTCTTTTTCCCGTTCTAAAGGTCAGATTTTTTGACAACTGTGTGCAGGAACAAGATTTGTTAAATCCCTTCATTTTTATTCATACAAATATCGGTGTTTAGTGAGCAAGAGTGACCCCAGGATTCAGAGGCACATAAAGCTCAGCACAAGCCTTCCAAACCTAAATTCAATTCAGACATGTGTCTCTTTGGGACTGAACCTGCCATCTGAATATTAACCCTTGGCACTGCACAGGGAATGCATGGTAGAAATTGCGTATCTCTGTGTCATTGAGTGGGGCTGGTTCCACAGGGTGGCTGATGTCCTAAGCTGTGGAGCTGTGTCCTGAATCTTGTCCTGGATGTTTCCTGGGTGTAGGGCTCAAGGCTGAAGAGCTGTCATAACTGGACATACCACATTTACTCATTCAGCACTAGTCTTGTCTGGTTAGACAGCAAAGTGCCTAATTCTGAGCCTTTCCTGTTCTGGTGAAGTAACAGTGTCCCCAGTGTTAAATCCTCTTGAAGCTATATTTAGTTTGGTTTTATACAATTATATGCAACTCAGCTTTGAAAAAGCTAGGAGATGTACTGCTGATCTTTGGGATGTAAATGAAGAGTAGGAATCCCCTTTCTTTAGGAGTGACTGGCAGTGATTTGCTCCCTGGAGAGCTAGTTATAGGCATTGTTCAGTAGCTGTGAAGTCCTCATCCTTGCCTTTCTTCAACTTGGGTGAAGGGAAGTTCCTTTTCTTACTCAGAATAGCTTCTGTTGACAAAAGCAGTTGACAGATAAGATCTGACAAGTCATACTATGGTGGTTTATACAATACTGTAAATCATTCTGTTGAGCAAAATGCTATGCTGGCAGGCTGGAGTTTTGTAATTATCCATGTAAAATGATTATGTCATCATAGGGGAGTCAGGGGTTGTGCCTTTTTGTCATCTTCTGGACTTCATACTGAGGTGGCTGTGGAGTGGCCATATGTTTCCTTTGTTTAAGTCTGCCATAGGAATTGATGATTTTGGAGGGAGGTGGAGCAGACAGCTGCAAAGGCTGGGCAGAATCTCGAGGGCTTATTTCATCACAGTAGGATTCTCCAAAGCTAGTCTCTGTGCTCCTGAAGCTTACCTGTGCTGTTTACATCTGTCCACACATCCATGCTAGTTATGAATAAGAACTATTCCCTAACCACCATCACTGTGGTTTTATAAATTTATGATATCGATAGTTAGATGTGCAGAAGTCACTCTGCATAGCATTTTTTTTGGTCTAGAATTTTTGTCATGCTAAGTTAGGTCAGCATAATAAACATCCTCGCACAGTGTGACTATGCAGTATATTCAGAACCTGGATCTTACTGTTCCTTTCCATCACAGCTAAGACCACTATATGGATAACTTCAAGGATGCTTTTCCTGTGGGCATTTTGTGTGTTGATGCAAAAGTGTGGGGCAGGGAGAAGGGTTGTCAGAGTCATTTTCATTACTTAGCACATTTACTGGGTTTAACACACTTTAGATACCAGAAATGGCTGGACTATGATCTGGTGTTAAGAAAAATAAAGAAAAATGTTAAATGTTTTAGTGGAGATAACTGTCAGCTTGCTTTAATATTAATGTTGTTTTGGTTGAGGTTTTTTAGCTATTACAAAAACGTTTCTTTGGAGATATTCTGCAACTAGCCAAGAGTTTCTCCACTGCCTTAGATGTAAAGTGGCTAAGTATGTACAGATTTATCTGATTGCTTCTTGCAAAGCTCTCAGCCTCATGATGAGAGCAGCAAGCAGTTGAGGAGGCCTAGAGACCTGTGAGACTGTGCCTGCTTGCTGTTGTTTAGAAAAAACGTCTTGATTCTGACTGGCTTCAGTGCTAGAATACTGTTTCATTCTTGGGGCTGGTATTCTGAAGCAGAAAGGTCATGGTCCAGTGTATTTTAGTACGCTGTCTGCTAGCCAAGTGAGATGCATTTAAAGGCTGGCTAATGAAAAACAATTTTGGCAACCGCTTACAATAATGTGTTAACTCATCACCTCTCCTTACTAGCCTCTTTTGACTGCTAAGTGAAAAAATGTGGTGGGCAAGGATGACTGGAGCTTGACACCAGCAACATAGAAGCCTGCTTGTCACTTTGCTTAGTGGCTGTAATGCTGTGTTCTTGGAGTGGGTAAAGGCCACATTGGGCTCCATATTGTCCAGAATGAGAAGGGTTGAGCATTGGGGCTGAAGAAAAGGACATACACTGATTTCTTAAAATAACAAAACAGTTAACACCACCTTGGAAAAAGACCTGCTCTGTGGAGGAAGCATGTTCAAACAGCATTGCTAGAATAGCTGAACGGACTGTAATGGGATCTGTTGAAGATTAACCTTGGTGCTTTATAGACGAGCCAGGCCTTCAGAAGGGTTTGACCTGAGCAGCAATTTTAAACATAAGGTTGTCATTAATCAGTCAGAATGAGAGGGAAGGGAAGTAAGCGCATGAAGTTTGTCCTTCTTGATGATTGCATTAGGAGACTTTGGTATCTCAGAAGCTTTTTGTTTTTCGTCCAGTGCTCAAATTAAACATGTTCCACCCAACTTTCTGCAGCCTCAGAAAACTGGTGGGGAAGGCTATTTGGCCGGCATTAAGGTAACAACTAACTAAAAAAAGCATGAATAAAATGAAATAAAACAAGAGGTAGTTGCCTTTTGTGTAGATAACCTGGCCTGCAGAGTCTTGATTGTGCTGATAATGTAGGCCAGATGTTACTTGAAATAAGCCATGAGAGAAAGAGATTTTTACATGAATAATGAGCTGTCTGTCTGGAAGTGTAAAGGATTAATCTGTTAATTTGTTAGAAAGTGGGATACAATTTATTTCAGTGCGTTGCATATGTAATTTTTATCTCTTAAGCAACTTTTCCTGTGTCTTTGCTGGTAGATGTTTGGGATGACAGCCGTTGCCCCCGGAAAGACTTGATGGGAAGATTTCCTCGAGTTTTAAGTAGCAACGGAGGCTGGTGATGACTGCCTGACTTGACTCATCTCCAGCTTTGTCCTGATCACTTCTCTTACTTCATTGGAGATGACTTTTGAGGACCTTTGAAGGGCATCTTACAATTTTCATTCCCTTTTTGAAATTTCTATCACACTGATAGATCCCTTCTATTGCTAGTAATACATGTCTGTAAAGAAGAATGTAGCATGCAGTCACTGTGTAAATTGTTGCTTAAAGGATAACGTTCCAGGATTCATGGACTGGTGAATGACCAGGTGTAGAAATTAATAGTAGCAGATTTTCTTCTAAGCCACCCATGTAATGCAGAAGGTCACATTTGAAAAGTTTTTGTTTGGTTTGGGTTTTGAATTTTTTTTTGGTGTGTGGGGTTTTTTTGCTTGTTAGTTTTTAGGTTTTTTTTAACTTTCGAAAATTCAATTTCTATACATAAATAAAGTGACTGGAATAATAGTGTAATTCCTGCTGCTGCTCACATTACCAGAAACAGAGACAGATGTGAAATTCCGGTGCCAGTGAGGGCTTTGAAGTATCTTGTGGTTGAGAGCAGAGAAGTAGGTAGTCTTTTGGGTTGAAATGTTATCTGTGTAACCCAGGCTGGAAGGAGCAGAAGACTGCAAGTTTCCATGTGACTTGGGGCAAACTGCAGTGATTAATAGAAGTCATTACAAAGAGCTGTCCTGGAGTGGCTGGTTAGGAGCTGTAAATCTGGCCAGTTAATGGCACTTTAAACAGTAAATGACAAGTTTGGCTTGCGCCTGGTGTGACTGAGGGTGCAACTGTTGTGCTGCTTCAGCAGCTTTCAACAATATTCTGGGTGGATGGAGGGTCCCAGACAAATGTAATTAATCAGGTTTGGGGTCTCTGAAGTGTTGACAGAAGCATTGTGTAGGATACAAACCCAGCTTCTGAAATGCAGCCGCTGTATCACTGAATTAGCTTTGACCAACCAGTAGGGTTTGTAAGAGGCTGAATGGCAATTGTTTGGCAGTTGGTCTGCTGCATGGGGTTTTGGTGGTAGTATAAATCAGAATGGTAATAATTCTGGTTGTGGCTGCTGAAGCAGTGGTGAAAGTGGGTCTGTGCTCTTCTGTAGCACATTTTAACCTCAGCTGGTGACTTCCCCATACTAGGAAAGAGAACGTGGCTGTTTGCTGCATTGTGCATTCCCTGGTTCTGGATTGCACTTTGCATGTCACTTGCTGTTAGCTGCAGCAAACAAAATTCCAGAATTCACAGAGGCTAATAATTTCTAGGGTAACCAAATCTGGCTTCATCGTTCTTTGTGTTTGTTCATGTTGAGAGACTTCTCTCACAGTTTTTAGTTTAATTCCTTTGTTTTGGAATGGTTGGTGGTATCCGAGCAATAGCAGACATGGAATCTACCAGGTAGATTATTTGGTGGTAGGATTTGATTTTTACCTTGCTATGATGAAGTTGGACTTGGTGGACAGGAGAAGCACTCAACTGGTGATGTGGAAAATTACCTATTTTATAGAACAGGGTCAGTTTCTTGTTTAAAATTTGGCATTTAAATTTTTAAAGCTTGTATATGAGCCACCTTTGGGAAGGGGGAGTGAGGGGAGTGACTTCTCTTTTTCAATAGGAAAGTCCAGTTTGAAGACTGAAATATGTGACTAGTTTATGTCAGCAAAATACTTGTTTTACTACTTTACCATTGCAAGTAAAAATTTCTCTGATCTCCCACTGCTGCCTTCCTTTTCAGCCCCAGATAATTGTAGCATACCAGCTTTTGTCTGGACAGATACTGGCTTTGGTTTCTTACTTAAGACTAAATTTTAAACAGAATGTTAGAATTTAGTTGGTTTCCTCTGTGACAAGAAATGGGTTTCTGAAAATTGTCAGTAACTTTCTTTAATTAAAAATAGAGATGTAGGGGTTTTGTTTTGTGCCGAGTTGGGTTTTAATGCAAGATTATTTTTTCAAACTTGGGAATATAGAATCTAGCTAGACAAGGCACAAATGGCAGAAGTAGGTTTTAATAAAGAAGTTGTCCATTATTGATCTGAAAATTTCTGCAGCCCGAGATGTTAACAGGTTACCTCCACTGTTTTTACAATGCCGGAGGTAACCACTGCTCTTCCTGTGCCGCCAACTTCTATGCAGAAATTTCAAGTTGGTGTAAAGGGCTCTGAGCATACCCACCAACAAGATACAGAGGTGAATTGATACTTAGATGAATGGAAACTGTAACATCACCTTGGCAGTCTTATGTCTTAAATTTGCGTTTGAAAAACTTAAGCTAGAGCACCAACATGTAATGCATGGAGAGATACAAGGTTGAAAAATACAATAATATCGTGTAGCTGGTTATAACTCATACTTAATTCTGAGATTTTTGTGAACAGTCAAAATTTCATATTGCAATATAGCAAATTGTTCTGCTTTTCTGTTTTCTGGTTATTTAACCTTTTCTAACCCAGGAAATTATTGTAGTATACAAATACTGATTAAACTAACCTTCAGGAACTGCCAGTAATGCAGTCATGTGATGTTGCAAATGGAATGTGGCAAATAGCTGATGGGTTGCTGTGAGGTGCATTGGATATGGGCCCTGTGCCTCCAAAAATTAGACAGCTCTATTAAAACAGTCATGCGTTAAATAACACATCACCAGTTCCTTTTGTGTTTCTTTATTCTCATCAGGTGTCAGAAACCATTACGATCAAAGTTTTCAGTTAGATAATAGGCAGTGCTAAGTGGAGGAGAGTGAGGAGAGGCTGTGACCAGCAGTCCTGTACCCATTTTTTTTTCCTTTTCTCCGTTGCTGGACAGAGTCAGTGGCTTGCCTGCATGCAGCCTGCAGCCAACAGAGTTAAATTTTCATTCTAGTTTTGTGGTGTCGATAAGTTGTTTTCTAGCACTGGACATGTATTGGTAGGCAGACTAAGTAAATGAAGGGTAAAGTGTGAGATGAAGGACAATATGTAAAAGTAAAGATGAGTATGTATTTCTGCCCTCAGATTAGAATTCTGCAGGTGATGTTTTTCCACTCTTCCTTGAGTTTTTAAAGATTATTGGTAAATTAGATGTTCAAATGCAAGTCATGCAGAGGGTACTACAATAATGTATTTATTTGTGCATGAAAATACCTAGTTTTCTGTTATCTTTGCACTATTGTTGCATTGTGTGCAAGTAATACCCCCACCTCACATGCCTTCTGTTAGCAGTCACTTTATTCCCCTGTAAAAATTTATCCGTACTTTGAATGTTGATTTGTTTTAAGAGAGAAGGTGAATTTAAAGTGCAGAAGCTTTTCTGCATAATACCATGTATAAATTACCTTTCTCCTGTTTATCATAGTCCATTTTGAAAGTTAGTATTGAATAATAATGTGTAAACAAAAACCTAATGAATGTCTCATTCTTATTCATTAGGTTGTATCCTTTCTTCTCCCTTAGAGAAGAGATGATGAAGTAGGTATTGGTGTGTCATCAGATTGTACATTAATGCTTTCCTCTGATGTCCACTTTGTTTGCCAAGAGGACTGAATGCCTCCTCTTCTTGAACACATAGAGGGATTTAACTAAAACTGGGAAATGTATATTCTTCTACTTCTTCCTATATATACAAGCACTTCTGCTTCTGAATCATAAAGTATTAATTTCTCTGATGTTTAGGACTAGTTATTGCTCACACCATGGTTCAGCTGCAGATTTTTCTAGGCTAATGGAAGCAGAGTAATCAGGGAGCAATTTAACAGTTCCTATATTCTGTTATTTGGGATATGCTTAGGTAAAAGTAACGCACATGGAGCGAGTAGGGATTTTTTTTGTGACTTTTTTGTTTTGAGTAATTACTTAAACTGTGAGGCAGTTTTCCTTATGAAAACAGTCATTCCTCAATACGTACTCTGGGAGGGAGGGACTGTACAGCTCATCTGGGAAAAAGTCCTCATATGCCACTTAAGCTATGGAGTTGTGATCAGTCTTCAGTATAGAGGGGAGTTCATTTGTTCTCTATTGATTATAGTACATTGGGAGTCTGCAAAGCCACAGTTACTGGTTTACAATGGGTGCAGAATGGTATTCAACAGTGATTTCAATGAGAATAGTTCACAGGTATCTGGTGACCTATTAAACTATTTATTAAATCAAAGTGGAGCTACTGCTTTAATGTATTCATTTTAATCATATTATTTAGATTTCAGTGGTTCTCAGAAGCTCCAGGTACGGTTAGGTCAGTAGTTTTGAAGCACTGAGTGTGCATAAATATTTCAGTTAAAAGTGGCACAGACCAGGAGAGAGGAAGCGTTGTTGCCACTTTACAGATGGGGAACTGAAGCTAAACATTAACCTTCCTGGGTTCCTGAGGAACTTTGTTGTACATGTCCCCACATATCCATGTTTCTTGTGGATCTAATCTGGTGTCAAACTGCAAAGCTAGCTTTTTATATGTGGCATGTTGAGGTAAGCTGAAATGAAAAGGGATTTCTTTACTGACAGTTTTTGCTTTCTACTTTCATTTTATGTTTGAACTTAGCTAAAAAGAGTGAAGAACAGATTAAGCCAAAATTCAGACATAGATGCTTCTCCACTCTCCTTTGTCCCTGAGATTGAATTTGCTTCTTGTAGAGAAAGGAACTGGAATACAGTTGTGGGTAGAGGAATTTGGTAACTTTTTTTCATATTGCCTAGAAAGCCTTTAAGAATCTTATTACTCACAGTGGCATCAAGTCGTCATGGCAGTGTGAATTTGCAAATTCACATCTATCAAAAATATTTGTTGTAAAGAACAGTTATTATTCTGTATTATACTGTGGTGAACTGTATTGAATTTTTCTGAGCCTTTTGGACTGTTGAACATGATTTGCTGGCACAGCTCTGTAAATGGATGATGCTAGAGAAGCAAGTCTCTGAGGACTTGAGCTCCTAAGCAGATGAATGGAGAAGTAACAGCTCTTTCGTAGGCTCTCTCTGCCTTTGAAGTGGAGATGTGCATGGTGGAAATTTCTTTATTATTAGCAGGTTTGGGGCACCATCCTTTTTTAGTTGTTTGGCATGTTGATCAAAGAAGGAAATGGAAGTAGTTCTCATGGCTGGAAGGTGAAGACTGGACTCTGCAACAGCTGTGGCTTCTGGAGTCATTTCCTGCTGTTCAGCTCATGCTCTGTATTAGAAGATGACAGCACCAGGCAAACTTGACTCATGAGCTAAAAAAATCTAAGGTCATCCTGGCATAGAGTTTTTGCACTTGTGGTGGGAAGAAAGGTTTTGTGGAGCTTTGACATTATTACTGATAAACTTAGTACAGGAATGGCTTGACCTGTTTTACTTGGGCCATGTTGCTTGTTTTGAAGTGATTGGTGTGAGCTACAAATAGCGTGGTGTAATACTTCCTTGCCTGCATTTGCTTAGTGCTGCCTTGGGGCTGCAGACACACAGGAGGACCAGTGTCTTGACAAGATGGTTGTATCTTCTTCTTCGTAGATGACCATGCTAGAATGACTTGTGTGAAGCCCTACCTCGTGAAGACAAAACTAGCACACAGCGCAAGATGCGGGAAGCATCTAGAATTCTAAATATAAATGCTGAATGACTTTTCATTCATTGATTCATATGTAGCCAAGGTGAGAGTGGCTAAAATAAAAAAAAAATTGAACATGCAAGATTTAAATTTCAGTGCTACCTTTTGAACCTCTAAAGCCACAGGTATAATTTAAAATTATTTCTCAGCTACACAGTATACTCTGTAAGGTGAATGATACCATTTTGTTTCTGCTATCATTTTTCAGTTGGTGTACTGCACTTAGTGTAAAAATTCAAGTGCGTTTGGAGAGGGAACAGTCTTATTTCAAGAATTACTCTGGTATTAAACTTTGTTGGGAATTCAGGTTCAAGGTAGTCATTCTTTCTCTTTGCTTTTTTAACTTCCTCTGTGAGTCTACAGAGGACTTTTGTTTCCTTGGCCTTGTTTAGTATTTTCAGCTGTAATCGCTTACACGCAGAAAAAGAGGAGGGTGTTGGGTTTTTTTGCAGCTATTGCTGCTTTCTTTGGCATGGTCTTACCAAGTGTTTGCAAAGATGATAGCAGCTTTGTCATAAGCAGTAAAGCTGCCTTTTGCTAATGTGGGCATGCCTTTGATTGACTTTAGAGACTGATGCGTAGCTTGGGCTCTAATCATATCTACTTGTCAAGAGAAAGCTCTATCTGATTTCTGCGCCTGATCAGTCACTGACTGATATGACAGCCCATGTGTCTGAAGTGTTGAGCAGCAGGTAAGTGCTGACACTTTGATTGGACAGACCACGGTTTGGGGATTGACAGCAATGTCTGCAATGACGTTGGAAGAGCAGCCAAGAATTTACTTTCAGTGGACAAATGGGACTAGTTACTATGTTTAGCTGCCATTAAGCTATAAATTATCTGAAAGGTGGAAAGAGATTCCGTTCAGAGTTCATGTAGAATTTCCATTTATTAATCTGGTTGCACTTGAGTCTGAATGTTTACAAGGGTCTTCCTGTACCATGTTGTGTATGTTTTTGATGTATGTTCTTAGTTACGCCATTCAAAGAACGAAATTAGAAATTAGGCCTGGTCATTGCAGGTTCTGTATAAAGCCATAAATTCAAGCCCTGAGGACTCTACATTATATTAACCTTGTTCTGAAAGCATTTGGAAGTTTGCTTTAAATTACACTGGTAAGTATTTGTGTTGAAGCTTGTGGGGTTTCCATTTTTCAGTAATTTAATATTTAATGGCTGTTTGATTCTTTTATCTTCAAAGCACTTACACGCACACATTTATTACAGTAATTCATAGATTCTTTTCAGAAGCGGAAAACTTGCTCAACTCTCTGTGGAGAAGATGGGTGGCCATTGGTGCTGTGCAGGCACTTCTGGTGTTAAATACATGATTGTAAGAAATTGTCAGCACTGAGTCATCTCTTAATGTGATTATCAGCCCCAGCAGTCCTCAGCTTGCATTTTAGAGCTTTTTATTCCTAATATTTAGTCATTGTCTTCAGCAAAAATAAGTCATTATCTGTTCTTTTAAGATAAAACATTATTAAGCAAATGTAGCAGAGCTCTCATAAGGTGTCAGGTTTATGGGTTCAAACTTAGGGGAAGTTTAGGTTAGATACAAGGAAGAAGCTCTTTACTGTGAGAGTGGTGAGGCACTGGAATGCACTGCCTGAGGAAGTTGTGAATGCTCCATCCTTGGCAGTGTTCAGGGCCGTGTTGGATGGAGTCTTGGGTGACATGGTTTAGTGTTTTGCACACATGATGTTCTGGGGGGGACTGGAAGCTGTTTTACAGTGTTCTCTTTTGTTGCAACTTTAGTGCACTTTTTCTTACAATTTTTCATATAGATTTAATTTAGGGGTGCTTTACAGTTTCAGTGAAGATCCTTGCGGGGGAGGTCTCTTGGAGCAACTGCATAGGAGAGAAGGAAGGGGCTGTTTGTGCTTACAATGTGCAGGTGGCGGTTCCTTGCTGTATGCACTTTGATGTATCCATACTCACAGTGCTGATGAAAATTTATTTCAGGAAGACTCTGTTAATGAACTAATTTAAAATTTGGTATGTTTCAGGGTGCAACAATTGTAGGTGTTAGTGTACGAAATTTTATAGAGATTTTTTGCTACATTGTCTGACTAATGTGGTATTCAAAGTAGTCCAAATTGTTGAGAAAGACTGGAATTTTTCATTCAGGTATTTTCAGTTACTGGTTACCTAAACCTTTAGTTATTCAGACAGATCTGAAATTAGAAATGACAAGCATGTTATTACCTTTATACTTTTTCCTGCGCAGAACCTAGTTACTCTATCTGCAGAGAGATATACTCTCAGATCTCAGAACTCAGCTTTGCGCATCTCACACAGGTTTAAGGCAATATTTGCTTTCAAGCCTCAAGTCAGGTTTGGCATAAATAAATATCTGGAAGGCTAGACCAACTGTTCACACTCTAGTGATGAAAGGAAAACTGGGGAAAACATAGTTCTCCGTAAGTAAGTAGGAGACCTCGTTGCCTGGGGCATGGAGAGTGCTGAAGTACTCAAAGAGTTTTTTGCCTTGGTTTTCACTGGCAAGTGCTCCAGCCAGGCTGGCTGAGTCGGGGACTGGGAGGATGAAGAGCTGTGCTTGCTGCCTGAGAAGATCAGGTTCAAGACTGTCTAGAGAACCTGAAAGTGCACAAGTCCACGGGACTTGATGGGATGCATTCACAGGTCCTGGGGTACTGGCAGATGAAGTGGCTAAAACACTGTCCATCATATTTGAGAAGTTGTGGCCATCCAGTCAAGTTCCCACTGAATGAAACAGGGGAAACATAGCACCCTTTTTTTAGAAAGGAGAAAAAAGTAAGTCCTGGGAAACTAGAGGCCTATTGGTCTTGCCTCAGTGCCTGGTAAGATCATAGAGAAGATCCTCCTGGAAACTGTGTTATGGCACATGGAAAATAAGAAGGTGATTTGTGACAGCCAACATGGCTTCTCTAAGGGCAAAAATTGTGCCTGACAAATTTGGTGGCTTTCTAGAGT
The DNA here is from genome assembly GCF_012275295.1 of Melopsittacus undulatus. Taxonomy (NCBI): domain Eukaryota; kingdom Metazoa; phylum Chordata; class Aves; order Psittaciformes; family Psittaculidae; genus Melopsittacus; species Melopsittacus undulatus. Next base: position 90,976,841 of record NC_047530.1, read on the forward strand.
GGGGTTACAGTGTTGGTGAATAGGGGAAGAGCAACTGTTGTCTTCTACCTGAACTTGTGCAAAGGGTTTGACACTGTCGTGCACGACATCCTTATCTCTAAATGGTCAAGACATGGATTTGATGAACGTACCAGTCTGTGGGTAAGGAGTTGGCTAGATGGCCACACTCTTAAGAGTTGCTGTCAGTATCATGATGTCCAAGTGGAAACCAGTGATGAGTGGGGTTACTCAGGGGTCAGTATTGGGACCAGCACTGTTCAGCATCTTTGTCAGTGATATGGTAGAGGGATTGAGTGCACCCTCAGCAAGTCTGCTGGCTACACCAGGCTGTGTGGTGTGGTCAACATGCTGGAGGGAGGGGATGCTGTCTGAAGTGACCTGGACAGCCTTCAGAGGTGGGCTTGTATGAACCTGAAGGCCAAGTATGGTGGGTCAGGGCAATTCTAAGCACAAACACAGGCTGGGCAGAGAATGCGTTGAGAGCAGCCCTGAGGAGACATGGGTTTGGGAGCATTGGTTGACAAGAAGCTCAACGTCACTTGGCAGTATATGCTTGCGTACCAGAAAGCCAACAGTATGCTGAGCTTCATCAAAAGAAGCATGACCAGCAGGTTGAAGGAGATGATTTTTCTCTTTGACTCCACTCTTGTGAGACCCCACCTGGAGTACTGCCTTCAGGTCTGAGGCCCGTAACACAAGGACATGGGCCTTTTGGAGTGAGAGTCCATAGGAGGGCCATGAAGTTGATCAGAGGGCTGGAGCACCTCTCCTATGAAGACAGCCTAAGAGAATTGGGGTCAGCCTGGAGAAGAGAAGGGAGATCTTATGGCAGCCTTCTCGTACCTAAAGGGGGCCTAAAAGAAAGTTGGAGAGGGTCTTTTTAGAAGGACATAAGGGGGAATGGCCTTAAACTGAAAGAGAGTGGATTTATATTAGGCATTAGGAAGAAATTCTTTACTGTGGGGATGGTTAAGCACTGGCACAGGTTGCCCAGAGAAGCTATGGCTGCTCCATCGCTGGCAGTGTTCAAGGTCATGTTGGATGGGCTTTGAGTAACCTGGTCTAGTGGAAGGTGTCCCTGCCTGTGGCACATGAGTTTTAAGATTTAGCACTTGAGCAACACTGCATAAGAACAATCATGTAGGCAAATGCAGTCATTTCATGCATAACCATTTCAAAAGACTCTGAAACATAGACAATTGCAAGTGTAAGAGGCAAGGATTTTCACTGAGTCAGCCCTTCTCTGCAGATATTTCTCAGAGTCTTGTGGATATTGGCTCAAGGCAGTAGATGAGACTTGAGTGGTAAATTAATGTTCCCTTTTGTCCCTCTTCTTAGAGATCACTTGATTATTTTGTTTATTTATTTATTTTTAAATGGGTGAAGGCTTCTTCATGCACTTCCAGTTTCACCTCACACTGGCAGTAAATAGCTTGCAAAAATGTCATTTGCTGGGGGATTGTTTTTCTGTTTATTGGAGGTGACAGGAGCAGTGGGGCAGTGGCAAAGAGGCCTTGTTGCCATTGCTAAATATACATCCCTGACAGTCTGATAATAGGTTCCAGGAAGTTCAGTGGAAAATTAAAACAAAGCAACATTTATAGCTGATTGAACTTGAAAAGCAGTTTTCATGTTGAATGGCAAATATGTGGACTTCAGCATTCCAGGAGACTGATGCAGCTCCACTGGATGGGCCTGACCTTGTGTGCAGAATGGACTGTGGACACAGCAGCAGGCAGAATGGCTTCATCTATAGAGGACTTCATGGAGAGGAAAAATTTGCTATCGTGCACAGAAATAGTTCTCACATATGTCTATATTTATACAGTGTCCACAGGTCTGAATAGCATCTTTCGTATGAGGGCTTTTGCAGCCTGTTAGCATTACAAGAATGTCTGGTACTGGGACTGTCTTTGTCCCTGCCAAAATGCTAAAAATACCCTGCCATCTACCCCCCTTCTAAAGCCATAAGCAGAAGTGTGTTTTTATTGGTTTTGTAAAATAAGGTGAAAGCTACAGATTGAAAATACAGCCCTCTACATGCCAACTCTGCTACCATTGCCAAGAACACAATGTCTTGCTTCCTGTATTTGAAAGATCTCCAACCCTAAAAACCCCCAGAAAAAAACAACTTAGGAGGTCTTTAATGTGTAGTTGAATTTTGTTATTTTCGGTTTATGAAGACCAAACACTTCTAGAATGAAACTTAGGAGGTAGAAGAAGACTAGTTTCTTGCTCACAATATTGTCAGCTATGTCACTAGAGTTACAGCTTTCACAGCTAAAAAAGCAAACTGCAGGTTGGATGGCTATCTTCCATGCAACCCATCTCCTAAAAGTAGATTTGATGAAGACTGCCTTATTTAAGAGAACCCAGAAATAGAAGTTTTATGTGAGCTACTACAGTTTTTGAGTATTTCAGATTGGACTGGAGTACATGTGAAAAGACAGCTAATGACTAATGACTACCATTTGGTCAGAAGAGTATAAGGTTTACTACTTTGTTTCTTTTGGCTAGTACTCTGCCTTAGAGTCTGCACATTCAGTATTAAGGGCATACATAGATGAAAACATGCCAAGTTCTCTAGCCTCTTGCAGTCTTAGAAGATTGGCACATGTTACTTTGCTGTTGGACTAACTATAGTGGTGTTTAAGGATAGCTTAATGTGAACGTAAAACCTTTAAACCTGGGGACAGATATTTATTATTTCTCAGACTTTTCATTTGTTTGTTTTATAATGGTAATTTTGAATTATGAGATTGAACGTTCAGTTTTGTGGGGTTTTACGTATCATACCTGGTATGTGTCAGTTTTTAAATCAACTTTTCTAGAGTTAAAATACATTAAACAGTTATGTGGCTATTTTGGCCATCTGGTTACTTGTCCTGAAAACTATATGCAAGTCTGCCTATATCTGAATGTGCATTTGGAATGGATTTATCCATTCCAGAATAACATAGTCCACTACACAATATTTCTCCTTGAGCATCTGAAATGGTTTTAGCTGCATGGCCCCGAGCATACCTTCACATCTTAAAAAGTACACTGGGACTGGAGTTCTTCAAGTGCTGAGGGCTAATGGAGTATAAAACCTGTGCATATTATATCTTGCTGAATCTTGATTTTTCTTTTGTTTCTTCCTTAAAAACAAAAAGTTCCCAAAATCAAACAAGGGTGTGAGCTGTGTACTTCCTTGCTGCTAGATTTTTTCATGTGAAAGACCAGCAGATGGTTTACAAATACAGAAAATATCACCTCCATCTCTATTCAATCCTGCCTCTGGAAGGGTTGGACGGTACACTTAGTGGATCTCTTATCTGCTCAGCTGCTTTTCCTGTGTCATATTTAATGCAGTGGTCCATTCTTTTTCTATCAGTCATGAGACAGTTGCTTCCAAGCAGGTGTACTGTATTCAGCTCTGCTGAATTTTTGAGGCTGTTGTGCCTGGAGGACCTGCTGTACTCTTTAATAGCTTGTTATGGGACTATACTCCAGTTTAACCTGATTTCTGACCTTTTTTTGAGGGTTTGGGGTTTTTCAGTGAAGGCAGGGAATATTGCTGACTCAACTCACCCTTTTCCATCTAATGTTTTTCCCAGATAGTCTCCATGGTGCAGCTGTTTGACTCTTGCAGCTTCTGTGGCACCCTGAATTAACTGTGAGCTGTAAAGAGCTATTCCTTTTTCAGCATTAAACTACATCTACATTTGCAGCAGACCAAGATTGACTTCTGGAATTTTTGTGCTAATGATTAGGGTTGATGTTCTTGCATGTCAATGAGGGTGAGGCCAGGACCCTCATTTTGGGATCTTTGCCAGTGTTATGATGAAATGCAGCACTCTTGTCAGAAAATCAGTTAGTTCAGTTGTATCAGTCCATTTCTATGTTTCGGTTTAACACAAACACTGTAGAAAGGGCTTTCTCTCTGTTTTTAAGAACTCCTGCTTGTAATGGTCATTCTTGCCAGGAATAAAGCAAGTAAAATCTGTTGGAGTCTGACATCCTTTTTAACATCAGTGCAGTGGGTTACCCTTTCGATTCCCCTGCTACTCTCATCCTCCTAAACACAGCTAGTTTTAACTGTTAGTTCCACAAACTCATTTAAAATGAGTAATTTGTGATGAGTAATGAGGTGTGTGGTTTTATGTGAAAGAAAACAAATCGGCCGCTGTGCAAGCCTTTCAAATTCCAGAGTGTGCTTGGAGGTGTGGGTTACAGGAGAAGCAGATACCGAGTGAAAACAACTCTATGCTGGGCTCAGCTGCTCAAAGTATTTGTGGTGGTGTGTGTTTATTTATGAGCCTGTCTTTGCTGGGGATTCGCTGCCCTGTATCCTGGTAGAGAAGACTCACAGGCAGAATGAGGAAGCCCTCATTAATCTTCATGCTTTTGTTTAGAATTTCTTGCACTGCCTGCCGCGGGTCCTGTTGGAGCAGGCACTAGCCTCTCGCAGTGAATTGAAATGGCTAAGATTAATATTAATCCCTTTAATACTGCAGCTCATGATATAGTCATTAGGTGACTTGGAACTAATCCTGCCCACCTAACTAGTGTGATTTATTAAATACACATGGAGGATTTAGTGTGAATACAGCTTGGTGGAATAGGCATCAAATAAATACCGCTGTGTATCTGTGTTAATGCTGGCAGATTGGGACACAATTGCAGGACAGGCTAGGAAGAAACAGGAGTGCAAGGGATACTTACCATACATTTCAATGGCGTAACTTTTTTTGGATTAGTAGTAATGATTTTTCTAGCTGGACACAGCATGTACCAAGAGGTAACTGCAACTTAAATGAGGCTTAAAAAATAGAATTAAGAGATTGGGAAGAGCACAGATACATTTATACACTGCACTCAACAGCAGAAATTGCTCAGCTTCCTTGCTGTGCTGTGAGGAGACAGCAGATCCTCTTCGTTGTCTGCTCTGATCCTCCCAACGCGGCATGGAATTACCATCCCGTCTGCAAACAGTCAAGAATAGAATAGGAAGACAGTTAATTAGTACTAAGCTAATGAGCATTAATCTGCTATTTCAGAATAACAGAGGCGCCTATTACAATGGTTTGTAAAAATAGCTGGCTTTTTTCCTTGTGTGTGATAGAGGTCTCTTTGGCATTGTTTCTGATGGGTTATTTACTGGTTTTGATTAAGAAAGGATTGTTTAAAGAAACTGAGTAGAAAACAGTGGTCTAGGCAAGGGGTGTCTGTATATTGCTCTGAAGAGATGAATTCCTGACCTCAGCCCTGGTGACATGCCCATTTTGACATGATAAGCAAGAGAGATCAGAAGTAAAATTGATCAATTTTTAGATGCTGGAGGTAAAAGATTGTGAGAGATTAGGAAATGATCCAAGTTCAGTCTGATCAGTGCGTGTTCGAGCTGACAGGCTGCAAGGAGCTGCACTGTGAGCAGTACAGGTTTCCTTGCTTATCCTAAAAGAAACTTTAGCATGAGCTAAAGAGGTCGTGCAAAATCTGACAAGGGAAGATTAAGACCTGAGTGTAAGATTTTAAGCTGTTTATGCCTATCATTTACTTTTTGCACTTTAAATCTTTTTAGTTAAAAACTTTCAATATGAAGCTTTTCTTAAGACTCTTGAGATGTTTTCAGTCACTCTAATATAAAAATATAACCCCAACATGGCTGGACCAGTGGTGTTTGACAGGGTGGGAAGTAAGCTATATTGGGGCCAGATTAATGCTTTCCAAAATGTGGTTAAAAGGGACGGTTTTGTTAAACCAGAACTGCAGGCTAGAGATGCAGAGCCGGGTGTGAGGGGCAGAGCTTACTGAGCTGTGCCTTACACAAATCCAGAAATTATTTATTAGTAAATTTTATTTTTCTCTTAAAATTTCAGAAAAAGAGTACTTGAACTGAAGAGGGATTGTCTTGGTGGAAGAGAGGCTTGCAGTTTGTCCTACTGACTTCTTTAATAAGTACAGAAAAATGCATTTGAAGTTGAAATACTTACCTAGGCAGAGATATGGAAGATGTCTGTTTAGTAGCACACTGATGTTTAAAAGTCTTTCTGTCTTTCTGTGCAGTGGGGCAGATATTACTGAATACTTGCTGACTCTGGGTCAGTTTGTTGCTCAAAGTATCAGTCTGATAGCATTGGTCATGATAGCCATGAGTTCTTGCAACAAGATTATTTATTTTTTTGCCTTCCTGCTGTTCCCGAGCCTTATTATCCATACTGTTTCTAACCAGGTATTCTGCTTCCGCAATTTCTGTATCTGCTTGTTTGGTTGGTTGGATTTTAGTTTTTGTACCTCATATTTCTTCCCAGCTTCAAAGACTTCTGGTTTTGGGCTGGTTCTTTGACACCTAACCCAATTCTGACCATACTAAGATCTGTGTTGCTGTTAGTCTTTTAAAGGGGATGTATGAAAACCTCATGGTATATTTTTTACCTTTTGTCACTTGGGATCAGAATATGAAGTTGTCTGGCACTTAAAGTGTGATCTGTTTTGTTTTGAACCATGCAATAGAAAGCCCAAAATGCTTAATTACGATGGCAGCAAATAATTTTTCAGTAAGATGAGTTAAAATGTCTGGCCTGTTTCAAAGAGGGGATGGACTCTGCTTGCCTGTTCAGTTGTCTTTATCAGTCAATGTGGGAATACAGCTGTGACTTCTCATAAGAGATGCAAGGTCATGCACTAGTTCTTCAGAGACCATATACAATTTCTGATAGAATAAATCTGGTTGTAGCTAAGGAAATTCAAAGTATGCTAAATATGAAGCTTGCTGAACTGTACAGTTAGGTCTCGTACATTTAGGGCTTTTTGTTGGATATTGTCATTGGTTCTGAAATAAGGTTGCCTGATAAAAATACAAGATTGTAAAAATAATTGCTCTCCTGTTAATGATTTATTAAGCCAATTTATGTTGATTTATCTTTATTTTGTTTTTGACTGACTAATAATAATAGATCCCTGACATTTCTGTTCTTTCCTCTCTGACTTTGAGTTACCTTCTCCGCATCCTTGCCGCAAGCCACCTCCCTAGCACTGCTACAGCTCTGCAGTGGCTAACTGGACAGTGCAAAAGATTTATTTGTGAGACAGTAAAATTCCAGTATGCATAAGAGGATCCATGGCCAAGTCTCATGTCTTCCCAATTGCTGAGTTGATTGTTACTTTGAAAACTTACTAGAAAGCTAAGAACTGCTAAGACTTATTTCAGGAAATTAAAATTCTAATGTAGAGTAGAGCAAGATGTATAATCACTGCTTCTAAAAAGTCTCATAATAAGGAGACAGGGAGGGTTTTTTGTTAGCTTACCTGGTGGCTGTTCATATGTTTGTCATATTATTTCTGAGATGATTGCTTAACTCAGAAAAGAATACTTTAAATAGGCTGCAGTTGTAATTTCTGTTAGTCTGTGAAAAGTGCTGTGTTTTGTCCTCTTTGCTTGCTGTCCAGATAGTGCACATTTGTATACGCTGATGTTTGTTCAGTGATTGCGGAGTTATTTAGAATATAGCAAAGCAGAAGTCTGGGTTTTTTGTTTTGTTTTGTCTTCTTTGTGAAATGCAGCATTGACTAAACAAGGGTAACAGCATGGCTCAGGGTTGGATGATTGCTTCTTAGTGCAGTTATGACAGATGTAATTCTTAGCTGGATTCTGTTAGGATGTCATCATACGTTGATTTGTGCAGTAACAAGTAAAATGTGAGGTTCTGAGATTTCTTAAATGCTCCCCACCAGTGATCTTCTAAAGTAAATAAATGCCTCTAAATTCAGTTAATAAACAATGTATAGCATTTTGAGTGAAATGATTCAAAACTGAACCGAGTCTAAAAATACAGGGGTTTGTTTTCTTTTAGTAATCTTAAGAACTTGGTTTCTTTATAAACAAGGCAGCTGCTTACACTTTCAAAAAGAACTGGAAAATATAATGGACCACTTTCCACAAGATAATAGTTACTGAAGGAGGAAAATGTCGAGGTACTACAAAAGCTAATTTCAAAGTTAAGATAACGTCCATCTTCTCCTTTCTAAGAGTTCCGTTTAATGCCTAAAATTCCTGAAATAAAAAGAACACTTTAGGAGCTTTCCCAGATGGCATAGTTAGTAATAAATATTGCTATCTTGAATTATAGGTCAGTTTTTAATTTCTTCTGAAGTTTGTCTTGCTAGGCAGCCACACTAATAGTAATTCATGCACATAAGAGAAAGAAGACAGACTGCAGAATCTGATATGGTAATAAGTAATTTCCCCCCACCCCCTTGTATATTATATGAGGTACCCTAAAAAGAACAGCTGAATAAGCTTTCCAGTCTGCTTCTGGTGTTGATGGCCTCAAATATTGGGAATCATGAATAAGACCTTTAAGTCATGAGATCTCTGATAATTAATTTTAGAATTATTTAAAAGCATTTGAGATGTGCATTGTTGAGATTTCATTTTTTCAAGTGGCCCTCTGTAAGTCTATCATTGGCAGAAAACTAAGCCCCTGGTAATCACAGGATTCTCTTTGGAGCTGAGCGCTTAAGAAGCATTTTCAGTAGCATAGCTGTGAAGGTAGAATTGTCAAAGTTGCAGAACAGCTGAAGGTGGAAGGGACCAGTGGAGGTCATCTGGTCCAGCTCCCCTGCTTAGGCAGGGCCACCCAGAGCTGGTTGCTCAAAGCCATGTCCAGGTAGCTTTTGAGTATCTCTAGGGATGGGGACTGCACGAGAACATACTATGAATTATTGGAAGTTACCCACTCCCTGCCCACAGATCTGAACTTCCATTGTATACTAGTTATAATCAGGTTTGTCACTGGCGCTTAGTGCTCTTTTAAGGGGTTTTTCGTGGTGTGTGGAAATAATTTAATTTTTTTTTTTATTTTTATTTTTTTAAGAAATCTTTTTATCAGTTTCTTAGCCAGTATATTACAATATCCAGTACAGAAAAATGCTAGATTCTAGGTGGCCCTTCTCTCTAAGACAGAGAGGAATTTCTGATTAGGGTCTGTATCTAACTACAGTTCTGTAATCTCTGAAATTCAAAGATTAGGTGCAAGCAATATATTGCTTGTGAGAGCACTGTGGTAGATAGTTGAGACAGGAAGTACAAGTCACTGTCAGTATATGTAAAAGAATATAAATGAACACCTGACTGCAATTCAGCTAAAGAAAATAAACTTGCAAAGTACTTTTACTTTCATGTGATATGACTGAGGGATGCATCATGTCTGTTTTACTTGCAGTCTTGGTTAGTTTTATTGGAAAAGGGCACTGGGGAAAAGAAGGGTGTTGGGCTGAGGATTTTGTTAGTTTGTGGGTTGTTTTTTTTGTTTGTTTTGGTTTGGGGTTTTGGTTTTTTTTTTGTTTGGTTTTGGTTTTGTTTTTTTTGTTGTTTTTTTCTTTTTTAATAAAGTTGGTGTGTCCATTAATGAAGAGAATTTGGAACATGAAAGTAGGTACTTAAGGTCAGCTGCAAAGTCTTTTATGTAGCCAGGGTGAAAGCAAGTTATTAATACCTTGCTTTGAGGGGTTTTTGTAACCTTTTAAGTTAGTTTATGTAGTGAAATGGATAGTGAAAACTGATGGAGCTATTTACTATCTGTTCACTAGTTCCTGTCAAGGAGATAGGGCTAGAAAACGTTCCTTATCTATTGGAAGAGAACTTTGTGGGCATTTGGGAAATAGAGGCAACAAAAAAGGTGAAAACCTGATACAGCCAATCAAGGTCTTCCCCACATGCCTTCTTTTTAAATATGGACACATAGTAGTTCCCTTTTGAAAAGGCAGAAATTCTCTGTCCCTACCTGGCGCAGTGTTCGGCACCCTGGAAATGACAGTAAAAAAAACCTTCTGCTTCAGATATTTTGTCTGTCAGCTTTCTGCTTCTCCTTGTGTAGTTTGGTCAAAAATGTTTTGAGGAGAAGAAAGTGTTATTTTATATTTAATCTACTGTCATTTACTAATTATCTCAAAAAGGTAAGTATAAATGTTAGGTTCTTTGTGCCTGTCTTTTGACATTGCTAACCCCTCTTGAGATCTATTCTTTCTGTGAAGATAAGTTTTTTCTTTTTTTTTTTTTCCCCCCCCTGCCATTCTGTTACAGAACAGTCTTTGGTTAGAATAAAAGCCCCTATTACAGGTACAAATATTGCTGATCTTTTCCATGCAGTCTGCTAGTCATGGAAATAATTTCCTAAAACACCAATCTGGCTCTCCAGTAAAATGCTGGATTGTGCTATTCCCTCCTCCTCCCATCTTTCTTTATGCACAAGCAGAAGAGATCATAGCCTGTAATTTCTGAAGCTTAGAAGTGGTTTTCTAACTGTAGTGTGCTTAAGCAATTGAAAGTTCTGTGAGAATCATCCACACCATGAGATACTGTATTTTTTCCACAGTTGACTCCGGAAGATTGCAGTCCATTTTGCTTGTGTCTTTTGCAGTCCATTGCTTTCATGCACTTTCTTTATTGCACAGCAACATAGCTGTAGTCTTCTGAAAATACGTAGGTTTATTTAGTCTGGAATAGGCTGAGTGGGGCCTAACTGCTGTTTTCCACTTCCCAAAGGAGGATCACAGAAAAGAGATGCTTGTTCTCGGAGGCCCCAAGAGATCCGTAGTAGTGGGCACAGGGGAAAATTCTTTCTAGAGAAAGTTAAATACTGGGAGGTGGGAAGAGAGAGTGGTATCTCTGTCCATGGATACTTTTAAAGTTTGACTTAATGAGGCCTCGACAGCCTGATAAAAGTCCAGAGAAGTCCTCTGGATGAACAGGAGGTTGGAGTAGTTTACCTCCAGAGACCTCTTCCAATCAAAGCCTTCTGTGCTGGTTGATCTTTTAATTCTTAATCTCCACTGTCTAGCTATCTCTGATTAGCTAAGTGCTATCTGTTTGATCATTTGATCTTTAAAATCCATGTGTCTGCGGGTATGTACACACTTTCCTGTTCACTCTATGAAGTTCCTCTTTTTATGTACTTGGATGGCACAGATGTCTTTAATGTCAGCTCAGGTGACTTTTCTGTTGACCTGTCTAGTCTTAAACAGTGGAATCAATTCTGCCAGGCCATAGGATTGGCTTTACAGTATGTTCCAAAAAATGTCTGAGCAGGGAAGGGAAGGACTACTTCTTTCCATTTCCTCCACACACACACCACACTCCCCCCTTTGGCACCTCATCTGTGCTTGAAATGTGAAGTGAATCTGAAGGATTCTGCTGTTCCCTAGAGCATGTCATTATCCATTTGAAGGAACCTAGCAGGTGAAGCTAATATATAAGGAACATTTCTTTTTTTCCGACTCTCTCAAATGCACACAGTTGTGGATGTTTGTACTCAGCAGAACCAGTGTGAAATTCAGTCACAGCCACAGCATGTGTTCCAATTTTCCAGGGGAACTTTCTCCCAGCTGTGAGTTAACCCTTTCTCCACTCTTCTTTCTGCCTCTCCAGCACTTTGGGAAATTTCAGTGAGCAGTTTCTGTGACCAGGGAAGCTTTGAGAGCTAGAAGAAGTGTTAGATCTCAGTGGTCATACTGGGAAAGGAAATAAGATTAAGTGATGTTGGGTGTTGATATGATGTATGTAGGAGATTTTTTTAATTAGTTTCTCTAAATCAATTGAGACACTTGTATTTTTGCAAACTTGTTATACAATCCCAGCATCCCTCTGTTCTTGCCCTGTGCTAGTGACAAATCTTCACTGAAGTTAAACTGCTGCCAGTAGTCTGTAGGTGCAGCTTACCTGCTGTGAGAGCTGCCATACTTTTTTGTAAAGGCTCTTACCCAAGTAAAGCTGTTGTTCATTTTAGGAATTTTGCCATTCTGACTCCTAGGCTTAAATTACACTCTTAGGGAGATGGTACAGATGCTCTGTTGACCAGGGCTAAAGGCTGTGCCTTCCCTTCACATCTCCTAAGCAGACTGTTGTGCTAAGAGTGGGGGTTTCTTTCCTGTTTGTGGAAGGAATCTTTTTATGAGTATATTCCTGTTCCAGTTTCACAGTCACTTTTAAAGAGAGCAATTGTAATAAGGAATAAATGTTTTTTACTTTATTTCTCTGCACGAGAAAAGCATGTCTCAAATTACATTTTTTTAGTTATCAGTATGCCCTTAGGTAAAAGAAGGAAGCTTTCCATTAGTGTATAAAATGAGCCTGCTGACTTTCCCTCAAGAAGGAATATATTTTGCATTCCTAGATTAAAAATTCTAATGTTACTGTGGTAAACAGCACTGATCTGTAATGTCTAGTAAAGTAATCCCAAATCACTCAACAGTGTTGAGTCATATTTTACACCACTGTTTGAGAAAGCATTGTCACAAATGTGGAAAATAGTGCATACTCAGCACTGCCCATAACAATCGTCATGAGGCAGAGGTTGAGTAAAATAGTTGTAGAGAGAACGTGGTACTTTGTAGCACACTGTCTTCAGCTGCTCTTTCTCTTTGGCCATATTAAGTTATGTTGTGGTTTCCTTTGCCTGCTGCTGCTCTTTTCACTCATTTCTCTCTTTGGATCCTTTTCGTACTGTGATTCAGTCCTTCACAGCGCAGAAAAATGACATCTTCAGACTGCCTGCTGCCAGATCACAGCAGTTTCAATTGGAAACTTAAAAGCTGAAGCAGGTGCTGGAAACTCTATTCTCCCTTTGGTCTGATTCATTGAGTGCCAGCCTTCAGCTGAGGAATGGGGAGGAGAATTGATTTTGTGACTAGAATCTTGGCCTGATTAATATTTGCAGTTTTTCAGACAGTAATGTGAAGGCTCCATAAATTAACTCTGAACTTTGTGGAGTGGTTGCAGTGTGATTAAGGGGGATTGTTCTAGATCTGAAATTGTGACTTGGGACCAAGGTGCTGTTTGTTTGATGACATATCTGCAGCAGATGCCATACCTTTTCAAGAGAAGACAGGAGCAACATGTTCTGTTTCTACTAGCTTTCTGGAAGTCCCTAATTTTGGTAAACTTGTGGGGGTTTTGGTTTTTATTTTTTTTTCAGTCACAGCTTGAGTCTGCAGCTTCTGTTTAGAAGACCAATTTAGAAAATCATTAGTGTTTTCTAGGGATAATTCTGGAATGAGCTCCTGCTTTGTATTTCATTATTGCTGCCACTAAACAGTAAACCTGGGAAGGGAAACTCTTCTGTCAGTGAGTGTTAGAATGTATATATTAGCGATGTACAACACCAGAGGGGCTTTTGTTTCTGGTGAGCATAAGAAGAATTGGAATAATTTAGGTAGGAAGAGACCTCTGGAGGTCATCTGCTCCAAACCGCTGCTGAAAACAGGACCAGTTTGGAAGTGAGATTAAGCCAGGTGAATTCTGAGTATTTCCAGGGATGGAGCTTCCACAACTTCTCTCAGCAACCTATTCTGGTGTTTGACCACCCTTCTTTAGAAAATGTCTTTCAGAGTATCCAATTGGCATTTCCCTTGTTGCAGCTTGTGTCCATTGCCTCTCATACTCTTCTTCTATTGCTTTATTCCTGTTAGAAGAAACTCTCTTCCCAAAAGTGTGAGCAAATGTGAGAATGAAGAGACATTTTGGCATGTTTTGACAAAAGCAGAGACATTTTCATGTGCTGTTTGGGAGAAGAGACACAAAGAGTGCTTCTGCTGTGGGCTTTTTCAAGGGCTAGTATTCATTCAGCTATGGCCCTGTAAGCGTTGAGGTTTCTTGACCTGGAGCATGTAACAACAGTAACAGTTGTGGTATAACAGCAAGCACTGAGTCTTAAATAAGATTATCAGTTGAATTTGGATTTTTGGTTCTAAACTTTGATCTAAAAATTGCAATACTCTTGAGTGCAGGGCATTTACTTCTCTGGTTTATCACTCAGCATTGACAGGTGGAAGCAGTGCTAGGAGCAGAAAAACCCACAGCAGATTAAAGGGTGTCTTAGGAATTATTTTTGTAATTCTGAGCAGGCGTAAGAGATTAAAGTATTTTGAAAGATTTATCTTTAGACAGTGCTTAGTTATTAGTCTTAGCTGTTTTGGAAACCTAATTGAGACATTACAGACCAAAATCCTTTTGAAGGAGCCCTATACTCTCATCTCATGTCACAATAGTCTGGATCAGGATGTACATGTAGAGCTTTCAGAGCAAGCCCTAGCTCGTGTTTCATTTCCACTCGTTACTGGAGGGCACTGAAAGAGTTAAAGTGAAACATCACTTGGATTTCTTTTAATGACGCTTAACAGGAATAACTTTTGCTTCTGCTCATCACTGATCCTCTTGTCTGTTACTTTTTTTTCATTAAAAAATTCTTTTAATTCAGTGTGATAAAACATCCGTTATTTGTAAGTTGATTGAGCATAAAGTATTTCATTATAAAATGGTCATCCATCACTGGAAGCTGGAGGCTGCAAAAAACATTAACTGTGCACTTTTGGCTGGAATGCAGCTTCTCCAGAATAATGCAGCTTCTGTGTAAAGTATGCAGCATAAAAAAATCAACTGTTCAGGAAAACAGGTGCTTGCCTTGCTCTCCCAGAGCTTTGGGATTTCATCCTAAGTTTTTGGAAGGGCCCTCGAAGTCCTTCTGTTACCTAGAGTCACTTTCTGGTTTTAAGCGCTGGCCTCAAAGCTGAACAAAATGCTGCTCTGTGTGAAGTGGTTTCATTCTGACAAGGCTGTGAGAATTTACTAGCTGTTTAACTGCTGCCTTTTAGAAAATGATGTACGTTTTCTTCCCGTCATTCATTAGTTACTCTGAAATGTAAGTTGCCTTTATTTTTTTTTTAAATAAAGTTCTTTAACACCCCAAAAGTGAATGGCCGAGCACTGCTAAATTGTTTCTACATGTGAATCCAATATGTCCCTGTTAATTTCCCTGATATTTCACAAACTGAACTACTGTTTTTGTTTGTGATGCATTATAAAGAGTCTTAATTAACTTAAGGTTTTGGGGAAACATGGAATGATAGGGCAGGAAGACCTTATTGAATTGCTATTACTGTAAGCTGCTTTTTTGATTTTATTTCTGGGTAATCTAATGGGACAACACTTTAAAAGGCAAAAAAAAAGCCCCCTTTTCATACAAGGGATGGAAGGAAAGATGAAGTTTTTTTTTACAGATCTTGGGAACAAGCGCTGTCAAAGTATAGTGGTTCCATCACAGAGGTCATGGTAGCAGAAATGCTATGGGTTAGAGGTTAAAGCAGAACTGTGTCCAGTGACCTGTTCAGTGTGTGTTGTGTATTGCAGCTGGAAAGCCAGGCTGCGTTGTACCCTTAGGGAAGGAGAGAGGAGCTGAAGGAGCCTCCATAAGTATGTGAACCAGGGGCTGGCTTGAACAAACAGCTCGGTTTATCTGTGTGAGTTGAAGTTCTGTGCCATGCTGTCACTTTTAGATTGCTCTTGCTGGAAACTATGTAATCAGTAATGGCCTTTATAAAGTTAGGACAGGATTGCTCGGTTGAGATTCTGAAGCACTCTAGTGGTTTCTTTGATCATGGGCACCTACCTGATCAAAAATATTAGCAATAGACTATAATAGACCTATTTGGTACTTCATTCGAGAGTGTCAGCAGTATTTTTTCTTTTTTTTTTTTTTCTAAGGTACAGTGTTCATGGCCTGTGTACCAAGGAGTTACTCATATTTCTTATGCAATCTGCTGCTCAATGTATCATCTGTTAAATGACTTCTTCAGAGAAGCTGATGCAACAGAGAGCAGGCCCATGGTTTGCTAATGTTAAGCTATACTATACCTGAATCTTTATTTGTTGTTTGCTGTCTTCCCAGAGGAGAAGTGAGCTCTCAGTATACACATGGCTTCTTTCTGCCCAGAAAAACTTTGTCTAAACTGGGAATGGTAAGGATGTGAGCTGAAAAAACTTGTCCCAGATTGCAGCTGATCATTGGCCAGACATGTTGCAGAGGGAGCTTAGACTCAGTCTGGTGCTTCAGAGTATCATGCTGTCCTGTGGAAATAGTTGCATTCACAGGCTACCTGTACTTGTGTGTTCTGCAATACTGGCATCACTAGGAATTGCAGCACTGTTTAGATCTCCTGATGGAAATCACATCGAAATCACAGTAAGTTTATAGAACTGGGTAAAGCACAATGTGTAATATGAAAATCCTAAAATTTTTCAATTTTTGTCACATAAGCTTCTTCAGATAGTGCAAGTGGGACAAAATCAGTAGTATTTAATTTTCCAGGTTGTAAGAAAAAAAGTATTCTTGTCAAGTTTCCTTGACCAAACAATCCTAGCTTTGGTTTTAAAATGCCAATTCCATAATCTCACCAACAAAGATTATCACTAGAACAGGTAGGTGCTAAATGGCACCAAAGTCTTGCTGCTTAGAAGAAGAATCCTTCTAAACTACCCATACTGTTATCTGCTGAAGGCACATGAGTTCTACCTAAGTGAAGTATATAGATCCTGCATCTGGAAGGGCAGGCAAAATAGGAATCAACAAATACTTTTCCACTTCTCACCTATTAATAAACTTTGCTTTTTCCTTTTGTGGTAGTGCTTTGACCCTAGTAATTAGTAGGGTTTGTTAATGGAGGCTGAATTACTGTCATCATATTCAGTATACTGCTTAGGCACCCAGCTGGCAGAGGGGGTAATTGCTTGTGTGTTCCTCTGCCCGGGCTGCAACAAGGGTAACTAATTCTTTATGAACATATGGAATCCTTTCATTTCTCCAGGTAGATTTTTAGGTCATTTTGATTCTTCACAGTCATTTCATTGTTTTACAGCTGCTGCATGATTCCAGGACATGGAAAAAGTTTATTTAATGGAATTAGGGACTTACATAATGTTGTTTCCGTGATGCCCCTTTTAAAATACATCCTGTTTGGTGATCAGTGAAGTAGAATTGCATTCATGAGCTGCAAAAATTGTAAGTAAGCGTTAAATCTGCTTCTCATCATGTACTATCAGCACCTTTTATCAATAGGTCATTCTGGCACGTAGCAGTATGCAGAAATTAATTTTTTTCTGCAGTCCATTCTCAAGAACCTTAACATTCATTTGTTTTCATCATTCTAGGAATTGAGCTGCCTTTTAATGGAGGCAGTCTGAATTTCTGCTTGTATATGTATACATATTACTGATTTCTTCATATATTGCTGGCACGGGAGGGGGAGAAGTTGCTTAGTGCTTTTCCTGTTGCAATGTCTTAAGGCAACAGTTTGACTACCAGCAGGTCAGTCTCTTCTCTATTTTGCTTCTGTTCTCTTTTCCCTCTGGTATGTTTGAAACTAAGATTCCCACAATATTTCACACCCAGCTCTCCCTGAGGCTTCCATTTTGCATCTGTGGTAACTTAGTGTGGTTGTTCTTGAGCTCTGGGCAATTGTGTTTTGCCATTAGCACATGGGAATTTTACTTCCTGGTAATGACATGGCAAAGTACAATGTCTCCTAGATTAGTTCAGGTTGGACAGAAGAATTTGTGTAAATCATAACAGTGAGGTACATTAAACCTTTGAGAGATTTTGTCATTTAAAGATTCTTTTTCCTCTTCAGCTATCAGGCTTTTCTTCATTTCATTCTTTGGATTTTGACTGTCTCACTGATGCTTTTTAGATTCTCCAGAAACACAAGAAATACCTTTCCTTGTTTGGGATTTCTTGTTCTTCAGTTTCCTTTTAATTTTTCCCTTTGGCACTCATGGGCTTCCCTTGAGGAAGGGGTAGACAGAACGGTGTAACATTCAGACAGCTAATTGATGATAAAACTGTAATCTTTTTCTCCAGCCCCTTAGAAGTAGTGAAGCTTTCCTTTTCACAACATGTTGAATTTGCAGTGTGGTAGACACACAAAGCTGTGGAGAATTACTGTGCTTTAAAATATCAGGGAAGAAGTTTTAATTTCTCCTGGGCTTTTAAATTGCCTACTTAGTTTGGGCCTGGTACCGTGCAAGGCGTGTAAAATATCATAGTGAAGCAAGTCCAGTGACTTGAATAGAGTTCTGTAGAGTGTCACAATCTAATTGCTGCTCCTTCGACATGTGCCAATTTCTTTTAGAGAGGAAAAAGATGCTTAAACTTGACACATATCAAACTTGTTCTGTCAGTAAGATGGACAAATCAGTCCATCCTCTGGACTTTGCAGTGTGCAATGCAATTCCCCATAGGTTTCATTTAGCCTAGTCGGCCTTGTTAGAGTGGCCATGCTCTCTCTCTCGTATTAGGAGGGAACCTTGGGAAACCTGGCCCTAATTCACAGCAGCAGCAAGATCAATAACTATCAGTGTTTGGTCAAGGGCAGGTGAATTTGTCATGGGATGACTGCTTTTTGCTTTGGTTTAGTTTGGTTTAGCAATTTCATTTAGAGTTGAAAGTCACTGGATCAGAGGACTGCCTGTGGGTTCTGAAGTTCAGAGCTGATGCAGGTTCATCACAAGAACCGGCTGTTGTCATGTGCGTGCTGATTTTCTGTAAGAAGTCTTTCAAAACCATTTCAACTGGTTTTAAAAGGAGGCAAAAGGTGACACTCACCTGCATTTCACTCACCCCGCTGTTATAGATTAATGGTTTGCGGGGGGGGGGGGGGGGTGGGGGTGATGTTAAGCAATTTAGCTTACTGAAGTACTGCTTCCTTATAGGTGTATGGGAAAGTTGACTTCTCTTCCCGGGAAAGTTGACTTCTCTTCCCTGGAAGTTGTTCAGAGTTTCGTGTTAAGTAACTTCCACCCCTGGGGGGAAAAAATACCCCAAACCTTCAGAAACATCTCAAATCACTTTTTGTAGACCTATGGAGGAGTTCAGTTTTCTGGAATAGGATTAGGTGCCATTACAATTGGCACTAAGAGTTTAGAGCTTGCATCTGTCTGAAAAGCCACTAGAATAGTTGTATATTCCAGAACCTAGTAGAGGTTCACATCAGCTGTATTCTCTCATCTCCTTTTGCTGGGAACAATCACCTTCTCTGTAATGGAGATCAAAATTTATTTGAGTAATTATGAATTTGCATCTGTGTCTTTACACTTCATGGGTCTTGATCTAATCTTTCTCTGGCATGTGCTGGCATAATCAGATGTTGCTCTAGTATGATGTAGGAGGAAGGGTTTCTAGAAAACAAGGCTGGATTAGTATTGAAATTACACTTAAAGATATATGGGTATTGCTGTTCACACTGGTAATCAATACACTCGTAGGAGACCAATTTGGAAACAGTAGGCTTTTACTATGTAATTGATTTGTGTGCTTTCAGAGGTATTCAGGTCATAGGGTGGGAGGAAATACCCCAGGATTTGTAGCAAAATCTTCTCCTGGTGACCTTCAACTTTGCTATACCAAATTATCTCTCGGTTCACTTTCAGAGCTGCTGTTCTTTTGAAGCAGAGCCTTTTGACTATAACTTCTGACTAATACATGTCAAGCCTAGCTCAGAAAAAGTTTTTCTATATGCAGTTATTTCCATGTCTGCTGTCTTCTTAGTGCTAAGAAACAAGGGCTGAATTAAACAACTTTCGCTTTTGAAGTAAGGTACTATCCCAACAACTTGCATTGGCAATCTGTATGACTGGTGTTTCAAAAAATCAAGAAGTGAGTAGTCATGCACTTTGTGTAGCTCCATACTTCCTGTTGATGACATTCATTTTCCTTATGAATGAAATTATTATCTTCTCATAATATTACTCCCTCTGGAACAGAATACTATGTCTGGGTGAAAAGTGCTTGGAGAATAACACTGGAGAGACAGCTGGAGTTTTCAGTGTAAATTTGGCTGCAGATACTCTAGCAAGTACCTGTGTATGAAAAAATGCTCAGGGGTTTTTAATGGGCAGTCAGAACAGCTGAATTGAAGTATGGCATCAGATGAAGCCCCTGATAACTAATTGCTAACACTGCTGAGACTGTCAGTGCTCCTGTTTTGCTGATAGGTGTAAATAATTCCTCTAGGAGTATGTTTCAGTTGAGTTTATGGTGCCCTCCGCAGAGGATATCAGGAGTCAAATGCTCAGTATGCGTTCTGTCACCCTTCCCCAAAATAAAAATCTCAGTTCTGAGGGACGCTTGAGATCATGGCAGTATGGAACAATCATTTGTTAAAGTCATGTTTAATGAAAGGGAGATAAACACATGAAGCTGGAGTGTGACAAATGAAAGCATTTGTGCCATTGTAATGAAATTAGGCAAACAGAACAGGCTTGACAGCTCTGGGTTCCCCCTGTCAAACTGCATTTGTAATTCTAGCTTTGCATTCATGTGCGGCTGTGAATGGCAGTTTCCTTCTTGATATGGTGGGCCTGGGCCCCTGATGACCATTTCAGTTCACAGGGAATTGCTTTGAAGAGCATATTTTACAGGCATACTGAAAAGGATGCAGTTAATTCTCACTTCTCCTTCATTGGCTTGAATAATCCTTAATTTTGGGCCTTTGTTTACTTTTATTATACGTAAAGCTTTTAGTAACACTTACAGTATTGATTTCAGAGATACACAAAGCTTGCTTCCACACATTCCCACGGTGAGCTTGTATGCTGTTGTGCAATCCCAGCAGCCTTTTAAAATAGCTTGCAGTATTTATGCATTCTGTAAACTAGGATGTAGGCTCCTGGCTCCTCAGCTTCTCCCTAGCTGTCAGAATTCAGCTCTCTTCATCTATTAAGAGCTTAGTCTGGGGTAAGACAATGATATTTTGGAGAACTTGTAGAGAATATTAGCTGGCTACTCTTTTTGTTGACCTCTTATAGATCAGTTTTAGTGGACATCATTATTTTCAGAAAGAAGAATTAGAGATTTCTCTGATCACAGTAGCTGCTAGGTCAGACTGTGTAAGTAGCAATCTTTCATTTCAGGTATTAAAATCTCTTGAAATGTACTACACATTGTGCCATATTGTGAGGATTGGTCTAGGCCTTGCAAGGAAAACAAGACCAAAACAACAACAAAAGCCCCTTGGGGGAAGAGGTGGTAGTCTTTTCACTCAAAACCAGGACTGTTCAAAGGGGAACATACATTCAGGAACAAATGAATATGGATCATCCATCTTAGCTTTTTTTACACTTGTACTTGGTCAGTAATGAAGTGGAGTTAAATATTGGACTAAACTTTCTAACTGAAAGAACTCATGGCATGTCTTTCATTGCAGGTGCAGAGTGGGATGTGTTCCAGTCTATCTGGAGAATTTGTTTTCAGCGTGGTGAAACATGCACCCTCTCTGCTCCTCAGCTGTAGAGCTGCTGAAATTGTAGTTTTGTCAGGGGACATAGATCCAGTATGCATGTACTGTTCTATGGCTATTGCCTAGCTGACACTGTGGAAAACAAATTCAAGTGCTGCAAATACGTTAGAGAAACAAGTTACTGTAGTTCTATTTGTTAGAATTGTTAATCCCTAAAATAACCAATGTAGGACTAACTCAAAGGTATTTCTCCTTTCCCTATGATCCTGCACTTTAGTCTGGGTGAGTTTAAGCCAGTGCTTATTCCAGCAGTTAAGACTTCAAGAAATCTTTTTAAAAAGCTGAAGAGTATTTTGAAAATATGAAAAGTATGAGTATCTTATTCAATACTTTTACATGGTTTTAAAAGGCAAGTACAATCTTCTCTTGCAACTTTTCTTCTTGTAAGTTGTAGTTTTCCTTTTAACTTTTCTTCTCTCTAACTTACCAAGAGAGATGCAGAGAATTCTCACCCTTGGGTAAAAAGAAAATGTTCTGGGTTTGGGTGAGTGAACTGAGATTAAAGCACATATAAAATCTGTAGGCCAGAAAAGCAGTCTCTGCAGAAAGTGTTTTTGAGGGTGAACCCTTTGATTTAGCTTGGTATAGTAATTTTATTACTAAACCAAAGTTTAGTTGGACGAAGCAGTTGGTGGTGCCTCAGTTTTCTGTGGCATAAAGTCACTTATCTCCTAGGCAGGAATCCTGAAGATTTCTACACTGATATAGTGTTATCTTTGTCTTTTTCCCACCTTAAGAAGCAAAGAGAATGCCTGCTCATTGTACAGGTCAGTACGTAAGCAGGGAACGTAATAGCACATGCTTGAAGCATTGTTCTTGTCTGAGCTCGTCTGCATTGGAGAGGTGCGTGGGATACGATTGAGGCAGCCTTTCTGGAGGCTGGGTGTCCAAGGCCAACAGCTGCTGCATAAGAGGAGTCCAGGTCATGTGGTTTGGGTTGCAGTTGCCTGTCCTGGGGACAAATGATGTTGAAATAACATGTCATAAACAATTTTTTCTTGTTCATTTACTCTGATTCGGAACGCATAGCCAATCCTGATAAGAGTCATTCAGGAGTGAAGAGTTGAGCTGCCAGAGAAAGCAGCTTATGTGAGCGTTTTAGATCAGGAATGTGCCAACAGTGTGCTACCAATAAGAAAACTCTTCTGATGGGGACCTGCTCCTGTACTTCAGGAGAAAGGGGATGCCAGAGTTCTGATGCAGCTTGTTTACTGAAGTGCTAGAACGGCTGGATGGGATTGCTGAAATGGGAGTTAGGTGCTTAAACATGAATTATCTATCTTGATAGATGTATGTGTCTAAGTGCAAATAAACCATAGGATGAATGAAGGAAAGCACTGTGGTCTCCAAGAAATTCCATCCTCATATAAAAATTGCCAACCTGAAGAGTTGGCTTTCTGATACTCAAGATATTCTTCCTTCTCAATCTCATGCACTAGTTTGGACTAGCCGAGCTTCTTTGCGTGTAGTGTTAGTGCTGGTCTCTGCTGCTCTGAAATTTCATTAAAGGTACCTGTGTGAAAAGAATGGGAAGTTCTTTTCAGCTGATCCCCAAAGCAGCCCTGGCTCTTCATGTAAGACTAAATAATGTTTTAATACAGTTTTTCCGTAGCTTGAAGTAGATGGAAAAAGAAGGCTACTGTAGGAATCCGTAATGAAATTTTCATTTCCCTGTAGACACTTGTTCAGCTCTTTCTCTCATAATACCTTAGGCTGAGGTCATGATTGTGGGGCTGATGGGGTTTTGAGTCAGTTTTTTGGTTTTGGGGTTCCCCCCCCCCTGAGTTGAAAGTAGTTGCCT
The DNA here is from genome assembly GCF_012275295.1 of Melopsittacus undulatus. NCBI lineage: Eukaryota > Metazoa > Chordata > Aves > Psittaciformes > Psittaculidae > Melopsittacus > Melopsittacus undulatus. The sequence continues at coordinate 90,999,753 of NC_047530.1, forward strand.
AAGCAGAGAACCATGCCATGTTTTCTAGTTCAAACACCGAGAAGGTTCTCTTGCTATGAAACATACTTGGAGAAACAACTCTATCAGCAGTTCTCAAGTCTGTCACTGGCTGCGGTTTCCTCACGTGTAATGCCTGAATCTGAATCTGGCAGAGGGAGGGCCAGAGTTGAAAAATCAGAATTTTTTTTTCTTTTAATTTTTTTTTCGAAAGCTTTTGTAAAATTTCAAGTATCTACTTCCAAACATTCAGTATTTACTGTATGCAGCCTTTGCTTTGGAAAAGGAACTGTTAAAATTATAATTTATTTTATTGGCCTTTCTGAGCTTCTTACTTTCAGGAGAGCACAGAATTGGTTACAGTTAGGTGCCAAAAAAGATCAAGGTTTTACACAGTGTCACTTTCATTAAGTTTTTAACTGGCTGAGCAGAAGAATTCCCATTAATGACTATGGTCCTACCTTACCCAGGTATTGTGAAAAGAGCATTATTCAGTTCCTGCTGTTCTGTGTTCTAGATTAAACTTGAGCTCTGGTAGAAAAAGCTAGCATGGAGTGCACTGTGCACTTACTGTTCTGAAAGGGCTGGCAGGTTGGTTCTGGACACTGTCATGTTCAGTATATAAGGCTGTGAAAACCTTTCCAGGAGAGACCTTCTGAACTAACTTTGCTGAGCTCAATAGGAGAGTGTTAAAAGTATTGAGCTTTGAGTTTGTAAAATTATTACTTGATGAAGAACTTCCAAGTAGCTTTAGTGCCACTTTCAGATGCTGAGCTGATACTTTAGCCAGTGAGAGTAATCTCTTTCAAGACAAGATATAGCAAGAATAGCTACAGTATGAGTCTTTTTATTCAGTTCCCGATCTTCCTATTGAAGCAAGCACCACTACCAAGATTGATTCAAAATGGAGCCTGTGCCCCCTGTAAGTCCTCAATGCCTGCAAATGCTGCCAGGAAGAAGAGCTCATTGTAGTAATCAAGTGAAGACTGCCCAGATGCAAACAGCAAGCAGTGTGACTGGTGTTCCACTGAAATTAAGATCCCTCAGACAGTAATTTTTTAGTGGCAAAGCCTTGGACTAAAAGTACTCTCTGATTAGTCTGTTTTTAATTTTCAGTAACACTGCACCAGCTGTTCAGTCTGAAAGAGTTTTACAGGTTACACAGTTTCAGAAAGCTTAATGTAAAATGCTGTGTTACCATAAAAGCTACAGTCTTTGAATATCAGAGAAGTTGGCCATAGTTGCTGTGTAATCAACAGTATGTGCCTAATTAAATCCTAATTAAGACAAACCATTTTGTGATCTTCGTGTAAATTGGGAATTTCAGTTAGACTGCAGGTAATCCAGTCTTTAACCACATCAATATTCACAACTTTAATTGAAAGAGAAAATATGAAACTCCTCCCCACTCTTGTAAAAGAAACCATTTGTTGTTCTGAAAATAGGGAGTGTGGTAACCTATGTATCCTCTGCTAGGAAGTTTGTCTTCAGAGCTGCATGGGGGGAATGAGATTATATACATCTGTAGAAGTCTTGTATTTTCACTAATCAAAGTGCAGCTTTTCCATCTTGGGGCTCACTGGATAGAAGGAAGCTGGAGGAACTGACAGGATTGTAATTAATTCTGTAGAAAAGATCAGTAGTGGGAAGAAGAGTTTTGAGTGTTGATCCCCAGTAGTCTTACTATATTTAATGTTGTCCAAGTGCTTGTGACCAGACAAGTGTTCTATAAAGCACACTTAAATAAACATCGTTGAAAACATGTCTTATGATCCTCTGCATTTCTATGAGCTATTAAGAGGTGACACAATTGTCACACCAGGATATTATCTTTCAAATTGGGGGACCTGTTCTTAAGCCAAAAAGATTGAATCATCACCTTCCTTTTACCTGCTCTTAAGTTAGTGATGTTGGACTGATTTGAACTGGTGGCTGACTGGAAAGAGACTGTGTAATGATTCCCAAAGTTTCTCTTTCTTTACAGAAGTTTTGCTTTAATTGACAGCAAAACTGTTATGCTTTGTTGCTCTCCATGGTCTTAACTATTTAAAACAAACAAAAAACAACAACCCACCCTGCATTGTTCTTCTTCCTTTGCTTCCACACCATAATTTGTCACAGTTATGTTAATATGCTTTCTGATAGGCTTTTTACTTTGATACTTAAGGCTTTTCAATAGGAACTAAGATAAAATGGAATTTCACTTATCTTAGGATCAGGAGGGCTTAGATGTGTTTTTTTCCCTAAGTAAAATAATTGAGTTATGTTGTTAGGTGAGAAATCAACAGCTTGTCTAAGGATACAGGAATTACAGGATTTTTTTCTTCCCTGCCTCAGAGAAGCTCATATGCAATATTGGATCATCAGGAATATAGATGCCAGTGTTCCTGTGACACTATTAGCTATTAGACTTTTTAACTTCTATTAGGAATAAAGTGTTAGTTTTAGGATCATCCAAGTTGCTTTTAATGTACTCTTCTTTGCCTGTGTAATGGCTGTATTGCGGTTGCCTTCAGCAGCTTTTAAATGCTTTTTCTCCTAAGTCTCTTTCAGGATTCCTCTGAGCTTTGTCCCTTATGTTGGGTTTTTTTCGATTGTTTGGGGGTTTTGGGTTGGGTTTTTGGGGAGAGGTTGCTTTTTTGTCACTTCCCCTAGTTCTGTTTTTTTTTTCCATTCGTATTTTTCATATTCTTTTCTGTATTTCTTATTTTCATTCCCAAAGCTTCCATTGATCATCTGGAAAAGTTTAGGATGCTTGTTAGTTGTTCTTTCTCCAGTTCAACAGCTCAATGCATCTGCCTTCTTGTATTGCAACTTTAGAGAGAATACTTGCTGTCCAAAACAGCAAGTAGAGTGCCTTTTTTGCTTCTCTGGTTGAGAGGCTTACACAGGTATTCTGAGAACAAGACAGGAAGGTTTTAAATTTATCTTATCTTATTTAAATTATCCTGTCTTTGCCAAGTAAACTGGTAGTGTTGCAAAAATGCAATTTGTATTGGGGCATAACACTGCAAGAGATCCAATTAACCTGATTGTACATTTGTACCATGCGTGTGCATAGTAGGATGTTATGGAAGTGGTGGAAGATGGGGCAGGGTCCATATAGTTCATGGAATCACACAGGTTCAGGGGCACTAGGAAAATGCAACAATATCTGCCATTTAGTTAAAACATGAATTTAGGCAGCAGTGGGTCTGTGTTGTTTACAGGCTGTTCTTACAATAGGATTTGTTTCAGAAGGCTCCAGAAGGATGTTCTGAAGATCACAAGAAAGTGAACTTAACAAACCATTGCCTTTAAAAATATATACATATACGTGTGTGTATGTGTATTTAAAAGCAACCCTTATCTTCCCAGCAGACTTCTGAAACTAATCTATTGTAGGCCTCTTTCCTCTGAGATTAAGCTTGCTGTAGATTCTTAAAGAGAAAATGAATCCTAATGAATGAAGTTTAATGCCTCTTTTAAATTATTTTTAACAGAGCTATCTGAAATTGAACCCAACGTCTTTCTTCGGCCTTTCCTGGAAGTAATCCGTTCTGAAGACACTACAGGCCCCATAACTGGATTGGCCCTCACCTCTGTGAATAAGTTCCTCTCATATGCATTAATAGGTACGTTATGTGGGACTTACCAAAATTCCACTAAATGCATCTCCTTGAGATATGTCTTTGGTCAGAATACATGCTTGTACTCTTAATCAGGAGACTGGGAAAATAAGAAAGTTGTCATTAATTCTGGGGAAATAGACATCTGCAGTTTCTTAGCATCATACCTGCTGGTCTTTCATAGCACTACAGCGATGGCTAGAAGTAGAGCTAAAGTTTCTAGCATGCCTTGACTGCTGCATGTGCTTATGGCTGCTGCTGGACTGTGGTAATTGGCAGCTGCTGTTTAATGCAGTCTGAGCAAAAGGGCCAGGGAGGGGAGAATACCAGTTTGGATTACAGTGTTGTAATATGCATAAACACAGTGGAATTTTATTTTGGTTTGTGGACTAATATTTCTGCTCCAGGGTAAGGACGTTTTTCTGCCCAGTCTGGCTGTCCAGTTGTGTGCCAGTACCCTTCACTTGTCACAGTTATCATGGCAGAGACAGTTTTGCCACTCCGAGACTTTGAAATTTGTGTGTTCTCCTTTATATTTGTGAAAGACTAACAATGTGCATGTGGTCAGTTCCCATGGCTCAGCTGGCTTATAGTAATTCATTAGCTGGCTTTCTGTCTGCCTTCAATGGTGCTGTTAGTGGTGCTTGATTTTTCTGTGTAAATTCTGTTAGTACTTTCTAATCATACCTGTAAGAATTACAAAACTTGCCTATGTTTGTTTAAGCATAGTTTCACTTGGAGAAAATTATTTTACCCATCTTCCTCCCCCAAGTTCAAATTTCTCAGTTCTTTTCCTCCCTTGCGTTTTACAGGAACACTGTTGAGGTTTTGGCACTGTTGTTTTAAATGTTTTGTTCCTTGGCATTAGTATGAGGGAAGTTAGAAAGCGCTTGATGTAGATGCAGACCACTTTTGAAAGAAAGACGCAAAATTAAAATGAGCAAAAATGGGGACTTGCAGGACAGGAAGGGGGAAAAAAAATTATTAAGTTTGGAAATTTAGTGTATCAAGACATCAGTTTGTGGTCAGTATTTAGTATAATTAATTGGCAAAAAAATAACTAGAATTATGTAGGATTGCTGTCACTTCATAGGACAAAAAAGAAATCTTAAACCCATGAAACATGTCCCTATAAAGGAGTAAGCAAGAATGCAAAATATGTAAGTTTCAACACAGAACAGGGGGATGGACTCTTCTGGGCTTTTATGGTCTGGGTGGGATCAGAACATCAGGCTGGTATCCCATGTCCAGGCAAATGTGTGCACAGGCAGCTGACTACAAATACTTGATTTGAGGCAGAAACAGTTAAAAACATGGTTAAGAATGTGTAGTCTTTCTCTAGCTAGTTGTTATTGAGAGTATCAATCAGGTTACTCCACCAAGGGTGCATCCCTGTAACTGTTGCTGATCATGTGTCAATGGTAGACAGTGGAAAAGACCCTCTGCCTGGATTACGTTGTGGAGCAGAACCTGTAATCTAAGACCTCTGTTGCTGCTTCAGGTGGCATTCACATCAGCCATGTTCTTTGTGCTGTTCCAGATACCACTGAGGCTGGGATTAATGGTGCTGACTGAACATCTGGCTAGGCTTGTGTTGTTAAATTAAAGCTTTTGGGTTGTATATTTCTCTTTGTAATATAAGATTAAGTTTGCCTAAAGATAGGAAAAGCTTAAAACTGTCCTTAAGATACAGATCTGTTTCAAACTGTATGGAGCAAGGAAGGATGGACTCCAGCATAACCACAGCAGGCAAATTTCAGTGTAGCAGATATTTGTAGTGCATTTTGGGGCTGACATGTGAAACCAGCACTCTTTTTCAACAGCATCATTACCTGTGTCTGTTCTGTGAGTGGAGGGCTTTTGCTGTACACACTGGGTCGAAAAATTTCATGCTGGCAAAGGAAGGACCAAACTCCTCTGATAATTCTGTTTCTTTAAAACAGCTTTCTTTTCCTGTTTCCAAAGTATTTCATTGGTAATCCTTGTGTTATCTCAGTGTTATTCTGTCACATGTCGGCAGGTGGTTATCTCTCAGCTTTTCAGGCCAGTATTGGGGAGGGCTTCATTTTAAAACCAATTAGAAAAAAATAATTCTTTAATAGCCTTTGAGATTTCTGATCTTAATTAGTCTGAATTGCAAAGGTCTGCTCTGAGATCGTTGGGTGCAGTTCACCAACAGCAGTGTGCAATCACAGCTCAGTTTGATAAATACGCTTGATATCACCATACATATGTTTTAGTAGGAATAGCCTTACAGAAATTATCCTCTGCCTTGAAATAAGTACGACTCTTCCAAGTGTTATAGTTGACAAATTACAAAGTAATTTATAGAGTAAACTCTATAGAGTATAATCAGTAAACTCTTACTGATTTTTATCTCACAGATTAATTATGTCCTTACTCAGCAGTTTTGCAGGAGCTAGCTAGCTAGCTGTCAGCCTTTTTGATGAGCTTAGACCTTAGCTATAGGAAGACTAGTGGCTGAAATGAAAAGGTATGTCCTTTTTTTGTATAACAGTGTGGCCGTAGCTGCTTCTGGCTCCATTTCTACAGTTAATTTTCCCTGGTGTTCCTGAAAACTGCATATCCATAAATGAGTAGCTGTTGCTCAGCTGCCAGCAAGAGGACATGCTGTTTGGGGAATTTAAAGCATGTTCTCCCCTCTACTTTCTCTGTCTCCTTGGTGATATATTTTAGCTCCACTAAAGGTGTGGAGCAGGTTTCTGGCTTTCCTGGATTTCCCTGGTGGTTGAGAGCATGGATTTTCTGCTTTCTGCTTGTTCTTTGGTCACCTATTATGAGAGTACACCCTGTATGAAGTGTGTTCATCTAGATGAGGTCTCCAGCTCTTTGAGTTGTAGGTAGCAGTTTTCAAACTAATGTTTTCCTTCACACAAACTTATTTTTGTTAGTGATTCTTGAGCAGGCATTGACATGTCTTTCCATACTGTTTTCTCACAGGGGAGCAAAGAAGCGGCTTGATCTTTTCTGTATCTTTTTTCTGCAGAGTAGGAGTATCTGTGCTTTTAATTGAACTCAAGAGGTTTATAAATTGACCTGAATTTGCAGAGCTGTTCCAGGGAACCAGAACTGAAGTAGTCAGGCGTGTTACGTGTTGGGAGAGAGGTGTGTTTATTAGTGTTGAAGGTAAGGGCTAGAGCAGCAAAGCTGTAGTCATAGATGTGTTAAAGAAGCATACACACAACTTGCTTGCATTTCCTTTTCACACAGACTGTTTATCCATAACTAAGACTAAATGTTTCTCTAAGCCTAGAGCAGCTCATCTACTGGAAGAAGTGGCAGTGCTCTACCTTTTCAGCAGCAATTGGCTTTTTCCTCTTGTTGCCCTTAGGTGCTTTCCACTGTAGTTGCTGAGGTTGGTGAACAGTAATGTTAACCTAGGTGCTGGCATTGTAACACTATTGGTCTTTGCCTCATTTAATCGAGGCAATTTAGAATGGTCCTCCATCACCATTAGTGGTTTAACCTGTGATTTCCGTTTGTGAATAAGAGTGCATGGGGCACCAACATATGGCTGAATGTATTGCCTCTGGTAGAAGAGCGGTAGCTTCTAACTGGATTATAAGCCATTGTCAAAGGTGCAAGGAGAACTGCCTTTTCTCTAATGCTTACCAGTATCAGAGTTTGGTATTCCACTAAGTGCTACTGCTTCAGTAGCAGCAAGCATGACCAATGGTCTTAGAACAGACTTCTTGGTTAGCTCTGTGAGGGGTTTGACTAATAAACCAGTTGAACAACTGTGCAAGCTGAGTTTTTTCAGTGTGTGTGAGAGAGAACTATGCCAAAAGTAGGCAAGCTCTGCTCTTAATAGGAATGTATAAGAGCAAAGGCAAAGTGCTGTTTCTGTTCTGAAGTACCGTTGATGCCATTTCAGTTTGTGCAACTGTGAGAAGCTTCCTATCCTGCAGCCCCTCAGAATCCCTGCAGCATGGTGGTGGCTGCTCACTTTGGACCACAATAAGGGCAGCTTTCTTTAATGCTTAGGTCTTAGACTCTCCTAGGTGTGAACACAACTGAAGTGAAAGAGGGAATCTGCAAAGCTCCTCTGCAGAGTATACAAGGTCTTGCTTGATTCCTCTGTCAGCTTCATTCTCACTGGAGTTCAAGAGGCCCTGTTGCTAAGTAATAAGGTATTAACTGGTGTTCAGGTTGTTTCCTTTAATTCCTAATGACTGTTTAGGTAGGAAGGTAACAAGATTCTTGCCCAGTGCTATATTGTTTAAGTGAGAATGAAATCAAAGCCAGAGACAGCTTTTCTGAAGCCACTGTAATGTGGCACAAGATACGGTTACTAGCAACAATCTCGCCCTAAACATTCTCTCAACTGCACCATTGTTTGTAGCTACAAAATACTGAAACAGGGAGAAGGAACATTGCTGAATGATTGAAGCAAGAGGCCTGCAACTCTGATATCTAAACTGTGATTGTGTGTGTTTGCTGTTTTCTCTGGGGAGAGCTACTGGTCCATTCCTTTCTCAACTCCTATTGCTTAGGCAGGATGTAGAACAAGAGACAATTTTTTTCTTCTCAGTCTAGTGGAACCTGTTCAGCATTTTCTCCTCATGGGAGAAAATTTGAGGTTCTCTATGTTTAAGAGCTGTTTTTCTCTTCATTCCCAAGAAAGGACAGAATACATTTAACAGCTGATTGTGCTGTGTTGTGTGGAACAGGACACAGTCTTAAAAATTAACATCTAAAAACATACAGAGTTGGTGGTAACTGAATTTGAATTATTTTCTTGTTAAGTTACATCATTTTGCAAATGTAAATAGACTCCTGATAAAGTCTTTCTGAAAGCTCAAGTTTTAAAAACTTTGTGCTACTGAGAGGCGAGTTTTGCTCTTTTCACACAAATTAAGGAAGCAGATGTCAATAAAGTATCTCTGTGTAGATGTCTCCCCACAGAGGTGATAGACTGTATGTGGCCTTTCCCTGTCATGTATTTTTATTCTGTTGCTCAGATCCCAGCCATGAGGGCACAGCAGAGGGGATGGAGAACATGGCAGATGCTGTCACTCATGCCCGATTTGTGGGCACAGATCATGCGAGCGATGAGGTTGTGTTGATGAAAATCCTACAGGTAAGTGGAGAGAACTGGTAATTACTATAATGGTTGCTGCCTGTTGTGGAACATATCCTGTTACATGGAGATGGAGAGAGCAATGTTTTGAGCCTGTGGAGCTTAGTGACAGACTTTATTTTTAAACAGATGGCTCATATACCTGTGGTAAAAGCTTTTCCAAATGAAAATAATTAAAAGCTTAAATAAAATTATTTTCAAATTAAGGAGCTTGATAATGTGGTAGTGTTAATAATCCTGCCTTGTGCATGGTCTCTGTTAGTGAGGGTAAATCAAAAATGGATCTCAAACTTATTTTTGAGAAAGATGTTTTGTAGAGACAAACCTATGAACTATACACCTCTTCGGACTGTCTACTTTTGAGCAGATAGCTAGTTACTGAATTTAAATATTGGGTAGCAGGCAGCATTGTCAGACCTCTTTTAGAAGTGGGCTGTGAGATCATTCTTGTCTCCTGATCTGTTTTTTGAGAAAAGTATTCAGTTTGAAATAACTTCTGGAAAACCCTTAGGTTGTCTGCTCATGGCAGTCTGTCTTGAGGTAGCTAACTTCCTCTTGGAAATGCATGCAAGTATGGGACATCTGTGTGCTGTTTATTGCAGGTTTTGAGGACATTGTTGCTCACGCCTGTGGGAGCCCATCTCACCAATGAATCTGTGTGTGAGATCATGCAGTCCTGTTTCCGCATATGCTTTGAAATGAGACTCAGTGGTAGGTTTGTTCTTACTTCTGCAGTTACTAAATGGTCGGGTTTCCTCAGCATGAGCTAGTTCTGTTGTAGGGTGTGCAGCCATGGAAAGCTGCTGAGCTTTATGTTACTGTGTCTTTCTACAACTTGCTGGAAAATTTGTTAGTTCACGGTCCAGCTTGGGACTGCTTTTTCCCCAGCTTTGTGGCGCCACCTTGTGATGATCGGCCCGTTTGCAGTAGTGCGGTGTTGGAGCCGGTTTTAATAAATTTGCTGTAATCTCTGTAAACAAGGCTCGGAGGGGAGTCTGCTTGGAGAAGCCTCTTGATAATATCACACTGAGTAATGACACCTGTGTTATTTGTTTTTGTCTTCGCAGAGTTATTGAGAAAATCTGCAGAGCACACTCTGGTCGACATGGTGCAGCTGCTCTTCACAAGGTAAACCTGCTTGTGTTTGCCTCAGCATTGCCGAGATGGCCCTCTAAGGACAGAAAGATTCCACACTTCCACTTAAGGGCCCTCAGAAAAATCATCCAAAATGGTCATTATTTAGAGGTGGAAGGGGATGAAGGATTTGGCACTTTTCTCTTGTGCTGATCCTGTTAGACTGCAGGGAGACAGAGGTAGGGAAGGTTGCCTGGTTTAAGGTGTCCTTTGAGAAGAGATGGACAGCTAAGTAATGAAGAGCTTTAGGATAGGGAACCAGTTTGAGGACAGAGAATGCAAACTTCACTCAAAAAAAAAGGAAAAAAGAAATGCTCTAAAAAACATAGGTCTCTTCAGGAGAGAGAATAGAAATGGTATTGAATAGCCACATGTTGATTTCAAGCTGAGAGCTTTGACCTCACATATCAAAGAGAATTTTAAACTCTTGAGATCAGATGTCATGGACAAATGTTCTGTCTTTTTCAGTGCCCTTCAGGTAATTAATTAAGATTACTCCCTTTAAGCTCTAGTAAGTTATTTAACTTCAAAACTGTTTCTCCTGATAGTGAAGTAATCATAGACTTTCTCTGGGTATTGTGGAAATGAAATGTAAAGATATAGAAATACTTTCAGTAGGGAAGGATTGCAGTAAAACAGACAGTTTGTGAAACGCAGCTTATAATTATTTTTTTTTCCCATTGTCACACTCAATTCCAGTTGGGATCTCACTTGTTTTGTTTCTTTTCCTCTGTGCACCCTGTGTAATGCAGTGGACTGGATGAATGTGGGGCAGAGTCAGAATCAATCTCGTCAGAGAAGAGAGACTGCATTGCTTTTTCTCCAAATGAATATGTGAATTTTATTTAGTGCATATTCATGACTTATTGTATATCCTCTGTCCTTCTTGATAAGGCTTGGAGACATCACTGCCATCTGTGCCTGTGGACGCTGGCATTAGAGAAGCAAATCAATGACAGCAACTGAGGGGTGATTTGGCCATCTTGCTTTCCAGAATAAGAAACAGCCAAAGCTGTGCTTTTGTCCCTTCAGCAAGCAAAGATACAACTGTAGTAAAGGAATAGAAGGGAGAGCAGGGTATGTAGAGTTGTAGAGCTCTACACATTTGTCTCTCCTGGTAGCCCAGGTGAGAGCAGTCTACCTCCTTTAACTCTGAGACAGTGACTGCTTAGCTCAAAGCATTCAGCTTAAAGTTAGAGCCACTGTGCACCATAATTGTGTTTATATGATGCACAATAGAGGGGTAGCTGCTGAGGTTTCTACAAGTTAATGAAAAGGGTTGCCATGACTAGTAATAACATGTACGATCCAAGAGTCCTGGTGTGGATGACACTGGCTCAGCAGCCAGTGCTGGTTTTAGCAGCATAAGAAGACCTGTTTTGAACCAGTCTAATTAGTCCACTGCTGAAAATGTACACTGAAGGAAAAGAAACTACTTGTATCACCATTAACAATGAGTGTCTGAAAATCAATGTAGCAAATGCCTATTACCAGTGAATCATGCAAAGCACCTCATATCTCTTTTTTCCATCAGCAAATTTTGGCAGGAAAAGAAACTAAGGGTGTCTCTTTTTGTAAATAAAACCTAATTTTGGTGTTCTAATATCAACAGCATGACTAGAAAGAGAAGTCTATTTTTTTCCCCTGTTAATGCAAGAAAGCTTATGTATTTTAACTTGTTCTTTGCCTTTCAGGTTGCCTCAGTTTAAAGAAGAGCCTAAAAGCTACATGGGAACAAACATGAAGAAGGTAAGATTAAGCATCATGTTGGCTTCTCTTGTCTCAGGCTTGCGCTCATCTCTGTATTGTTTGTTTTCACACTTGTGTTTCTTCATTCCTGCAAGTCCCTAGTTCACTGAAAGAGCATGTTTAACCGCATACATGGACATAGCTTCATTAGTTCTGTGGGATTAAGCCCACATTGTCCAATAGTGAATCTTATTAATGATACTGCTGCCTAAGTGAGCCGGATTCTGGGAACAGCCATCAGCTGCTGTGGGCTAGAAAACCCCAGCAAGTTATGGGACCTGATGAGATGTCATCTGATTATTTGCTGCCTTCTGCTCTCTCTCCAACTTTCTTCTTATCCTTTTTCATTCACTGCAGGTTTAATGCTGAGCTCTTGGGATGTATTTATTCAGTTTTCTCTATGCAGAAATGAACATTTTTGAGGCTGGCGAAACAACATGAAAGCATTATGAAATTGGGCTATTGTAGAAAAAGCTTTCGTGGCTTCCAGAAGGGGCAGCTACAGAATGTAGCAAAAGCCTTAGTTCACATGAGCAATGCCGTCTCTATTAGCAGCCAAATAAAAGTATTCTGTTCTTTTTTTTCATTTCCCTAAATGCACAATTTTCTGAGGGTGGAAGTTCCAGGTTTCAACACCACCATCTTCCTCTCTACAGTGAGTTTTTCAGCAGCTGGATTCAGTAGGAAAAATATCATAAATGTAACCTTACATGATGGTTAATGTAACAGTTTCTTAAGTGGAGGGAGGTCCACTTGAGGAACTCCATATATACTTTTATATGCATATATATATCCTTTTATACTCCATGTAAAGAATGTCAATGATATACAGGTTTCTAGTGCTGAGAGCAACATGATGGGAAGAAAAGTGCTAGAGAAGAAATGACCATTGTTGAACTTGTGCTGAATGTACTACTTATATATGTTATAATTTCCACTCTGTTTTTATTTTTAATGAGTTAAGTGGCAACATTGGGTAAATGAACATTTCAGAGCCAGTACAGCAGTGTTTTGAGGACTGAATGCTACTTGTAGGAATCTGAAATGTAGGAACCTGAAACTAGTTTGGGGTTTTACTGCTTGTGTAGTAACCTAATGACTGCTTGTTTCCCTTGCTGTGGGAGAAAACTGGCAAGATTTGTGATGATGATAGGCTGACCTAAGGAAAGCTAAAAGAGATCAGGCTGATGTACTGCAGGTATCAGAATTTGTTGTGGTCTGCATACAGAAGGTGTAAAGTGAAGGTGAATTTGAACTTAGAAAGGCTACGCTTACCAAGCCATGGCTGCTCCCAGCTCGGTTAAGTAATGCTGTGTCCTGTGTCTGGTCTGTGCAGTTACCTTGTTATTATCTCTTTGTTGTGCATGCCAGGAGTCTGCCCTGCAGCCTTGCACTCTGCCAGGTTTTGTTTTCTTTTCTCTTTGGGTTTATTTTGCTTTGTTGAAACCATACATTTGCCTCTTTCACAGATGTCTTCATGTCTCCTCAACAAACTGGAGCTAAGTAGTGGGGAACAGCCCAAAGCCCTGAACCAATTAGAGAGGGTATTGCTCTTTAAGAACCTGAAGGTCTCTCTCTCCCTTCTCCCTTATTACCTTACTCTCCTCTTTCTTCTCTTGTAAACACCACTGAGAGATAGTTACGTTGTGTGCAGCAGATCTCCCTCAACTCATTTGTCACAGCATGGCTTTTGGGAACAATGCATGTAGCGGCTGCTTTGCAGTGTTGTGGCTGCAGCTGGGTCAGGCTTGTGAGGGAGAGACCCTTCTTTTACTGCAGCATTCGATGTCTTGGTGAGTGCCACCTAAGACACCATCACAGCATCCTCTGAAGTAGGGAGCAGAAGGGCATGGGCAAGATTTAACTCCCCTGTGACACTGAAAAACTGAAGAAAAGAAATATTAAAAATTCAGGTTGCTCTCTGACGGGCTAAAGTGTTGTGTGTTCTGGCTTGTTTGTAGATGTAGCAGCATATCTGAGGAGTCTCTTGACTCAATCTGAGCTTTGTTACTTGTTACAGGGCCAAAAAATTTAGAGCTCTCTATAAAAGTTTTTGGAAGGAGGCTGCTGTACCTTTTCAATGTCTTGACAATGTTTCTACTGAAATTAAACACGGCTTCCAGTACAGTATTTGCTAATGGAGGATGAGTGGGGCCAAACTGCATTACAAAATGGGCTAATCCCTGCTAGTTGCTCTAGAAAATACTTCCAAAGAAATACTGTAGGTGTGCAGATTGTTGGTTTTGGACCAGTCATAGAAACCCTGAGAAACTAGATGAGATGGAACCCTTTTCAGTTTTCCATGCTGATTGACAAACTTAATGTAAGTATAGTTCTTGTCTATTATTAATTCTGTATGGTCCAAAAGGAGGTGAGCAGAACATTTAGAGAAGTGTTTGCCATTCTTTTGTCTTGTGTCTGTGGTCAGGATAGTTGGGGAAGGCAGTGGCTGGAGACTTGCAGGTTTAAGCAGAGTGGTACAGAAGGAAACACTAAGACATGTTTCCCTTTGCAGCAGAAATTGTAGCTAAATAATGGATACTGCAGTGAGAATTCGGATGAACCTAAGTCTGAGTTTTCACAGATTTTGGGGTTGGATTATGTTCATAGTTGACAAAGATGCATAAATAACTTTAATCACATAAACTTCATCAGTTGTTGCAATACAGGCAGGTAGGTGAGATGACTGGAATGCATTGGTGTCTCCAGGACTTGGATTGTGGACTGTGTTCTCTCTGCATGCTTTTGTGTCTTGAACGCTACTTGGTGTGCTGATCAGTTCCATGCTGCATCTAGAATGAGCTCGTGTTAAGTATAATCACTTTAGTTACTAATCATTGGCCCCTGCCCTTTTCTCTTGAGGCTTACAGTATCTTATGGAAAAACAAACGAGTCCAGGTAAGGTGACTTATAGAAAACTGAGATATCACAGACTCTTTAAAAAGAATCTTGCAGTATTAAGTTTTTCTTCACCTTCCTAGATCTTAACTGGAGTTCTATTGTTAAAATCTTATCTATCAAAGTAAGCATTTGGAGTCTTGTACATTTCTTTCTTCTACAATTTTGTGTACACGTAAAACTCAGGTAACTCAGATAAATGTAATAGAATCTGCACTGAGTTCCAAGAGGAATGAACAGTAGCTCTGAGCTCCTTCTCTACCCTGATTTCTAAAGAATGTTTTTTAAATACTAATTTCAGGTAGGTTTACTGGGGAAGTACAAGCTTAATCTAATCTGAAAGATGCTGACAATTAGAAAACTAATGCAACTATAATATCACTGGGCATTGGAGAGGGAAGGAGAATTGAGATTACGACTAAAATTCAGTAAATTTTAGTGATCTAGTACATGTCATTTACCTGCAGCATTCAGTCAAAAGAAACCTTAGGTTTAAAATCTCAGCCTGTTAACATGCAACCAAGCTTTCTAGTGAAATCAGGAAATCACTTGGTATTGAAGGTAAAACCAAGCATTATAAATAGATCCTTTAGTCAAAGATTAACTGTACAAGTTGGGGGGTATGTTACACTTTTTTTATACTAACATAAAAACCAAGTGTTACCTTTTAATTCAATACAAAATACAAAAGTAAAGATGTTACTTTGTTGTCCTTTGATACACGTATTGTTTTAGAATTCCCAAACCCAGAGTTTGTTATAACAAGGTACAGCCCCTTGGCACTGGTGAGACATTTCTATTCAGCATTTCTGTTTGCTTTTGCAATTTTTTTTAAGCTATGCCATTGTCATTGTAGTTTTCTCCCTATTATTTATAGGAGATAGCAAAAGAAAAACAGGAGGGAGTAAATGATATGGAGGTAGCGCTAGGTAATTCTAGCAGGTAATTCTAATAAAAGGATACCTCTTTGTATAGAATGTGTTATACTGGATGGTATGAGATGGAAAAGACCTACTGGGTAATTTCCCCTGTCAAATTGTCAACACCCCACATACACCCCACCCCTGAAGTATAAAGAATGGTTTATACTTAGATTAAATGTTTGGGATTCTTTAAAAATCAGCTAGTCTTTTTGCTTGCCTGACTAAATGGTTTCCCATCCATGTGAAGCTGTTGTGACTTAGTATCTGAAAGATGGCACTGGTTCATCAAAATGATGACAGATGGGCATACATCTTACGACACTCAAGAGGAAGAGTCTTGGAGTTAATACAAAGTACAGGACAATCACTAAAATTTGATACTGTGTCTGAAGAGAAGTGCTTTTTCGAAAGGGCTAGTGCTGAACTGAGATTGTATTTGGTATCTGCAAGGGGACATCAGAAGTAATACTTAAATTGTCAGCTTGAACCTTCTGATAGTCTAACTGAGGGGCAAAAGAAGTGGGACTGATGTGGTTAATTCATAATAATATCTTGGCTCCATTTTGCTGATTCAATTCTGTGCCTCCCTCCACCCCCTAATTTTTATTAGCAAGTAACTTTTTACATAGCAAATCATGGTAACAGGATACAGTACCTAGAGACAAACTATTATTTTGAAATTATGCGAAACAGACTTTATTGGGTTTAACAGATAATGCTTCAAGGTTTCCTCTTCTACTTGAGTAGTTTGATAAATGAACTGTAAGTCTTAAGATTTGATTTTATAAGTTGATGGAAAGGGAGAAAAAAACAAATAGGGCTATTTCTGGAACAGCTGGTAGGTAAAACTGTATGGTCTAATTAGCAGCTAAGCCTTTGAGTAAAACTGCTGGTAATATTTAAGGCTTGAGAGGTTTTTAAATTGAAAAGGAAACTACTAATAGAGGTGAAGCAATTTTATTTTTAGCTACGTGCTTGTCACATAAGTGTTTGTCAGAAGCTGTGATTTAGAAGGGGAGTCTTGCTTCAAAATTTGGAAGAAGTAACAACGAGCAAAGTAATTATGAATCAGTTAATTAATGAGCTCACGGGAACTGTAGTGTAGCTAAAACTTGGGGATTAGTCATCAAACATAGAATTTGTGGTGCAAAGAAAAGTTACACAAATGGTTCACTGCACTGGGACATAACATTTTCACGAGCTTTGTTTAAACAAAAAAAAATGACAGGCCATGTACAGCAAGTTAAAATTCTAGCTAGAAAAGGGAAAGAGATAGAAAAACAAGTAGCAAAACCTACCTAGAAGATTTATTGCGTGTAAGAAGAATAGCAGTTGGCAGGAGGCAAGTTGCAGAAAAAGGAAGAAGCTAAAGAATATAGCTGTCTTCTAGATAACTTAAATCTGATGCTAGGGATATAAGAAGCAGTATTATGCCTAAAATACAACTTAACTATGATAAATCTACAAAGAAGAATATCAGGTGGGAACCTGGTACTGAAACTTGCTGAATGGTTTCCACTACATGTAATGTACCTGTTCAGTGGTTAAACTTTCACCCCAAATGGAAGAGGTCTGGCAGCATCAGAAAAACTGACTGCAGCTAACAAATCCAAGAGTAAGTGCAGTTCTGCACTTAGAGGAACTTACTATAGAAGGAAGCTGTTTTCAGGCCTGCCATTGCTATTGTCCATGTGGCTAAATGTCATACTGGTTTTAGGAAGTTCTGGAGCATCTGTGCATGCTTGCAGTAAAAGCACAGTCCAGCAAGTGCCACACAGTCTGTGTTACTCCTGCTGGGGTTCTTTTTTGCCTGATCAAAGACCTGTGTAAGAAGTAGAAGTAGTCTAGTCAAGAAGGATGTCAAGGATTAGGTTAGATTTAAATCTGAAGAGGAGTAATGATAGAAGGCAGGTGAAAGCAGAATATGGTTTGTTTCTAAATCACTAGGGTAGTATTTGCAATGTGCCATGCAGTAAGAGTGAGTGAAGTGTTAGAGAAACACTTGTCAGTACTGAAGGATACCTGGGGGAAAGTGAACATGGCATTGCTATGAAGATCAAGAATGAATTGAGCCCAGGTATAAGTGACAGAGCTGCACACTGTAATGTGGGATTGGGGCTCAGGCCCCATTCTCAGCCTCTGTGCATAGGTGGTGAAATTTTGAGTATCAAACCTAACTAGTTTAATTGATGTCCTTTAGAAGTCTGGAAACTTTGGCAAAAGCAAAGAGATCTGAGATGTGCCTCTAGGTCTAAGAGAATTCTTTATCTTAATGCAAAGCTTGGACATACTGATAGGGAAGAGGGAGTGCTGTGATAATTAAACTGTCAAGCATATATTGCAGCAGATTAACTGTAGTAAATTGTCACTTGATTCAGACATGGAGTGTTGGCTAATATGTGGGTAATGGGGAGTCAGGGGCTGGTTTGCATTATTTTGAGATGCTGGTTAATTTGTGTGATATATTTAAGTACTGTTGCCTGACTTTGAGAGTTTTGAGACCATGTTTGTGGGTTGGCTTATGTAATCCATTGTGCTATGTGGTTTTGCTATGCTGATATTCTTAATGATTATTGGTTTTCAGTTGAAAATGAGAGCTGGAGGAATGAGCGAATCATCAAAGTGGAAGAAACAGAAGAGATCACCAAGGCCTCCTCGCCATATAACTAAGGTCTCTCCTGGGACAGAGCAGCCAGCAGCTAATGCTAGTAACACCACAGGTAAGTTGAAACCTGTTTCCAGAGACCAGACAGTGTCTGTTCAGGAGCGCTTTTTGAATCTCTTTATCTAATTTCTTTTAACATGTTGGTTTGCATTAGATTGGGGTTTTTTTTTGTTTGTTTGTTTGTTTTTAATATTAGGTCAGTGACTATAGATTTTCAGGTTCAGGAGAAGGTGTTTGAAGGATATTTGATGGAGGAAAGTGTGGTCCTGTGGATAACCTGGCAGTATTTCTCTGCCTTCAGTGTGCCTTACAGGGTGGCAGCTGTGTGGTGCAGAGAAGTTTGATGATGCAGCAGGTACATGGAAGAGACTGAGAACAAAAACACTGGCAAGAGGAGAGCTAAGAGGAATGGAGCTGGGGGAGAAGGTTTCCTGCAACAGGAGATCGCTGAGTTAAGCGACACATTCTTTCATGTGCTCCTGTAGGGTGTACCAAATGGTGTATTGGTAATGAGGGAAAAGTATGACTAAGGAAAATATACAGGTAGAGCTGAGGGCTGCAAAGAAATGTAGGTATCAAGGGTGGGTGAATGAACACATCACTCGCTACAGATGTAAAGACTGAAAGTGTGCACCCACAGTCCATGAAATTTGATTAAAAGGCTAAACTCATTAAGGGACAGGGAAATAGGGTTGTGCTTATGACTGTTATGAGAAGAATAGAGGCCTTGATATGGTAAGGTGGCATGAAGAGTTATGTAGGGGAAAAGAAGTAGAGGGAATAGCAAAAGTAGCTGAAAAGGGATTGTGTGCAGGAAACCAATGAGTATACGCATGAATCCTTTTTCATGTGCTTTGGCCCAGCCTGCAGACTAGTGCAGTGAGTGCAAGAATATAATGTTGCAGAACTTCCTTATCCTCTTGTTGTACGGGAGCAAACCAATGAGTATACGCATGAATCCTTTTTCATGTGCTTTGGCCCAGCCTGCAGACTAGTGCAGTGAGTGCAAGAATATAATGTTGCAGAACTTCCTTATCCTCTTGTTGTATGGGAGCAGACCAAATAGCTATAACTGTTTTTTAACCCCTCCTGGATAAATTAGTCCCTCTGGCTGTGAAATACTCTCTCTTGTTCACTCTACATTTTGGTGGCTGAGACATAAATGTTAACAGTGAAAGGAAGCAGACAGAAAAATAGAAACAATAGCTGTGTAAAGTACCTAGTTTGACATTTACTCTGTCACAGAAAAATATTCAGTGTAGTGTGAATGATCCCAGGTGTGTTTCTACACAACAGTGTGATTGGTTGAAAACTTAAGGAAATAATATTAAATGGCATGTAACTCAGAACATCCATCCATATGAGAACTTATCTTTACATAAATCATCATTGTATTTAGGTTTTAAAGTAGGTATTAAATTCCATTAAAGAGCACTGGAATTCCTGTAACATTTTAGAGAGAAAACTGATCTGTGTTACAAAGCATAATATTAACTCTGACCTTGTACTGCTAGGTAATGTATTAATGGTGCTTTTTAGGCCAGAATTCTGGCTTAGAGGGTGAAGAAGAAAAGACTGCAAAATTGATTGTGTATTCTGTTACATTTCTTAAAAATTGAGTAACGTCTGGCTACTTAAGACATTTTCAAAAATCAAGTCAGCAATGAAACACCACTGGGTGAAACTGTACACACTTCACATGTAAATTCATAACATAACTCTGGTTTGTGCCTTTATTACTGTGCCCTACAGTATATCATCTCCTTTTTACTTTTAAAAGTTTTTCAAGTTCTTCTCAGAATTGTGGAGCTGCAACTCTGTGGGTTTCCTCAATAAGGAAACTTAGATTCTTGGAGCATTGTCTCATTTAAAAATAGTAAAAATCCTTCACTTATCCATTTCAGACCCATTTGAATTCTGTTGCAATTCCGTTTATTTAGGGAGAATTAAAGAAATAGGTTTCCTTCCTGATTCCTTCCAATCAGTTTAAAATTCTCACTTTGAAGGAATGACAAATTCTCACTGCAGGTCTTAAAAGTGTTTGTGCCATTGTATCAGAGAGTAAAGTGCATCTTTCAGACCATTTTCAAATTCCTTAGTTATAGAAACTCTCTGCACTCTTTAATGATGTGGTTAAGTAGTTTGCTGAGGTTATTGGATTCCAACTGTTGTGTTTTAATGTGGAAAACTACTCGTATCACACCTATTCACCCATGTAATTCAGCTTAGCAAAATAGAGCTTTGTTTATCTGCGTTCTCTACATTAGTGCATAACTATCTGAGATTATTTGTAGTGTGAAGTGGTGATCAAAGGAGTTCTTCATTACTGTATTCAATGTATGAATTTTCAGTTGAGAGACAAATAATACTGATCTTTTTGCTTACGTTTCTCATCAGCAAGCGGAGTTACTTTCATAGATGCTCCTTCTCCCAGCTCCTCTGGGAGCTCAGAAAATGTTTCATCTGCTGTCAGCCCTGCTACAGACAGTGGTTTGGAGTTGTCCTCACAGGCTACCTCCAAGGAAGATCTGACAGACTTGGACCAAGTTGCTTCTTTGGGACTTAATGCAGGAATGCCTTCTAATGAGGCCAGAGTCACTGAAAATCAAAATCAGCCTGAACTCCAGGTACATGAATATAACTTCCAGAGAGAAGGTCCAGTTCCTAGCAAAATTAGTTGTGGGTTTAGCACACTTCCTCTGTTTCTGTCTCTCTTTTTGGTTGTAGGGAATATGTTCTATTTCAAGGTTTAGGGTCAGAATAAGTATTCTTCACTGGGTGATTTGTAAATTCATAAACATTCCTTCTTTGTTTTCTCTTGAGACCATCTCTATTGGCTCAGAAGTTGTAACTCTGTGGCTCAACAATGCATCTATGTAGCTAGTTGTATTCCCCCCAGTACCATTAACCCTAATGCAAAGAGGAACTGTTAAGAGGGAAACAGAGGAATCTGCAAAAATCATTTTATTATTTTTAGAGAACAATTCTACGGGCGTTTGTAGAAATAGAGCTGTTGGTGTTTGTGTGAAATAGAACAAAACTGAACTAAGGTCTTCAGCAATAAGTTTTCTGTTGTCTCCACCTCCTCTGCAACAGTAATATTGTTGAAGTGATGGATTAGAGCTGAGGTAATCTTTCAGGGCTGCAGATATTTTGAAAGGTAAAAATGCTAAGATGTTATTGATAGAAATAATGTGCTGAAATTATGTCGCTTTTAAAATAAACAAAAAGAGTCAAATCCTAACCTCAGGGGCAGCAAGAGTTGATAGTCTATAGAAGTATCTTCAAAGTCCTTAGCCTTGCAACCTGGAGTATTGTAAAATAGATAAGAACTAGATGAACATGAAAGGTCATAGAGGGCTGCATACTATCTAGAGCTGCTCTTTTCTCTTAAATTTTGTTTTCCTGTTCCTCTTCCATTAGTGACCTGTGGAGTTTTAATAACGCCAAATGAACTGTGAACAAATAAGCCTTTCTTAGTGCTTGTTAACTCTTATTTTGCTTCTTTCATTCTCAAATGACTGATACCAATGAAGAATGAAAGCCTGAGGGAGGAGAAGATCCAGTCAGCTTCTGTTGAGTCTATCCCTGAGGTCCTAGAGGAGTGCACATATGTAGCAGAACAGTCTGACTCTGCCTCAGTTCATGACATGGACTATGTAAATCCCCGAGGAGTACGTTTTACTCAGTCTTCCCAAAAAGAAGGTGAGAAGTGGGCAATGTTGCTGAAGTCCTTTCTCCTTTCCACTACTCTTTTTTCCTTTCTGCTAAGAGGGTGATAAGCTCCTGTTCTTCAGCAGGTCTGTAACAATTTCATTTGTAACACTTGTTAGGCACCTGCAAAAAGCAAAAGCAAAGTTTAGTGTGCTAATCTCTCTTCTTCCTTTAGGAGCAGCACTTGTCCCTTATGGGCTACCATGTATTAGGGAACTGTTCCGCTTTCTTATTTCACTCACCAACCCTCATGACCGCCACAACTCTGAGGTGATGATCCACATGGGGCTGCAGCTGCTAACTGTTGCCCTGGAGTCAGCACCGATTGCAAATTGCCAGTCTCTCTTGGGACTTGTGAAGGAGGAATTGTGCCGGCACCTATTTCAAGTGAGTCTGGCTTATGCTAGCATGTCATGTGGTACTGGGGATTCAGGAACTAGTTTGCATCAAAGACTGTAGTGGAATTGAGTATTCTGAAGTTTGGCAGGTCTCAGTCTTCAAATAAGCTCTCTGCTGCATTGCAGTGAGAGTTCTGAATTGCGCTAGTGAAACAAGCAGCGCTGTTGCAAAGCCAGAGAGGTGTGCTTTTTTATTCTTCAGACCAGGGCCAAGAAGTATGATGGTGATTTGAATTAACTGTTACCATGGGATAACACTGTTTTGTTATAATTGGTATTGAGGTAATTATAGGTGCAAGTTACCAGCTTAGTCATAGGCAGAATGTTTGGAGTACTAAGCTATTAATTGCACAAAGGCCATCTCAGAGACAGGTCTTCTCCCGTGTTCCTTCTCTACTAAGATGATCTGCAGATATGGCAAAGAATAAAGTTGTACTAGGAGAGGTTACCAGAAGCAGAAGGGAATTAAGTGTACTCATCCACATTATCAAAAAGTGATGCCAGGAGATTGAATAAGGGGTTGTTTTTTTAAATACCATAGTTGTGGGAGGCAGTGTCGATGTCAAGGCTGCTGCAAGCGATGACTGCAGTGCCACAGTACTGCTACTTATAGCACATAATTATTAGCCTTTGTAATTCTTTAAAGTATTTTTGTTTCTTGTTCAGCTATTGAGTGTTGAACGGCTCAATCTGTATGCAGCCTCCCTCAGGGTGTGCTTTCTTCTATTTGAGAGCATGAGAGAGCATTTGAAATTCCAGCTGGAGGTGAGTTTTTTTTTTTAGTATTACAGACTGCCTAGCAATGGTTTATTTGGCTTCAGTTAAATGCATATAGCTGAACAGAAAGATACAACCTAAGAATCAATTCACTGTTGCATAAATTACTCAGTGGGTTATGGGTGGGCTGTGTAGGCCTTTTCTTGCTCGATAATAAAATGTCTTTGAGACTGGTGTATACCGCTACCTGCCTTTATACCACTTTTTAGAACAGTAAATCCAGGTGCACTGAATGGTAGAACTGTATGAAAACTTTATATAACCCCCTCTAGAATGAGACATCATTAAAGACAGAGTGTCATGTGGGAAGATGAAGCTTAAATCTATTTCTGTAGTCCTCAAAGCTGTTCACTGTCCTGCTTTCTTTTTTCTTTCCTTAAACTGAGCTGCCCTGTGTTTCTGCCAGATGTATGTCAAGAAGCTGATGGAAATAATCACTGTGGAAAACCCAAAGATGCCCTATGAAATGAAGGAGATGGCTTTGGAAGCCATTGTTCAGCTGTGGAGGATCCCCAGTTTTGTGACCGAGCTGTACATTAACTACGACTGTGACTATTACTGCGCCAACCTCTTCGAGGAGCTCACCAAGCTGCTCTCCAAGGTGCTGAGCTGCGGCTGCTGGGCTAGAGGGAGGGAGCTGCGGGATGTGGAAGAGAAAGCCAGTAAGATGCAGAACTTAAGAATGGGAGTGGTCAGAAGGTTTGGGGTGAGTAGTATGTAGAGATGAAGACAGACATTTAAAATTTAGAAGTAGAGGAGAAAAAAATATCCATGGTGCTTTGATAATGTCAGAGCAGATGAACCAGTAAGTATATACTAGAAAGCTTCAAGTGAAAAATTTAGGGTGTTCTGTTGTATGCTTTAGGCTTCCCCAAGCTGTGGGGGAAGCTTCCCTCCCCTGTTAAGGTGACACAGGCATGAAAGTTGACTAATGCTTGTATTTTATTTCCCAGAATGCCTTCCCAGTTTCTGGACAGCTGTATACTGTTCACCTGTTGTCTTTGGAAGCGTTGCTGACAGTTATAGATAGCACTGAGGCACATTGCCAGGCCAAAGTGCTGAGTAACATACATCAACAAGAGAAGGAAGTTGTCAAATCCAGCCCAGAAACTATGAACAGCACCAAAGAAACAAGCAATAGTAAGACCACTTTCCTTGATATTTTGATATTAAGCTTAGCCTTGTGCTAAACTCGCAGATCTCATTTTGGTAGGTGACATAGTAAGCTCCTTAAATATATCTTTTCAGTCCTCCTGTTGCATGTTTTGTAACTACACACTGATGTTAATATCCTTCCTATTTGTAAAATTTACAGATACTAAAGTGTGCCCCTTGTGGAATTTTATATAAAGGCCATGTCAAGACTGGCAGTCACAACATAAAAAGGGCATGCCATGGAATTCATGCAGACAAAATACTGAGGATACTGAGGAATTGCAGTTACCTGGGGGAACTCCTTTGAATGAGCATATGTTCCATTTAGAGTGATCAGTTAATTATTTCTCTGGTGCTAGCTTTTCCCTTGGCTTACGGGTTTGTTTATGTGTGGGTTGATTTGTTGGTTTGTTTGTTTTTTTTTAATTTCTACAGGTAATGAGAAAGTACTCAGTGAGGGAAAATCTTCCAGTGCAGTCTCAGAGCCAGCTGGGGCTTGTCCTCCCACCAGTGGTTGTCTTATGGCTGACCAGATGAAGGAGGCCTGCCTGGAATTGGAAGGAGGAAGTGAAGCAGGTAGTAGTCTCTGTGTACACTGACATTCTGAGTGTATATGACATTTGCTGACTGGTCCTGCTATACGACAGACCACTGTAGCTAGTGTATGTTCAAAATCAGGAGGAGTTATGTGTGAATGTCAGTTTATTATGTGTGTGCTAAATACGCCTGCTAACTGTTGCATTTCTTCTGGGAGAGGGGTTAGTCTGGTGGGTCACTTTGGGGTAAAAGTCTGTGAAATACATAAAACCAGTGCTTAGTATTTTTAACAGTCAGGAGGCCTCTGGGACATCAATAATGTAGGCAATCAGAATAGCCAGAAAATTAAATCTTGTGGATGTGTGAAAATGTCCAGGACAAGAAGCTACTCTGCAATTATGCTGGAGAAAATGTAGATGGGAGGAATGTAGTAATTGAATAGCAGCATACTGCAGCAAGACTCCATGACTGAAGGTTATGATGGGACTCTGTTGTGGGCTGAGTGCTATTCTGGAGATAGGTTTGCCTCTAATGATGCTTTATCCTTCTAGCTGAGAAGACTATCCCCAGGAAGCCTACTCGATTTTCTTGTATCCTTCCAAACCCTCAGGAACTTACACAGATTAAGAACAAAAAGAAGGTATGATTTGGAATACACTACAAATGGATCTTTTGAGTGTTCTCCTTGTTTCCCATCCCATGTGAGCTTTGCATGAGTGGTTGTATCTCAGAATTTTTGAGTTCTAGTCACAGGTGCTAAGAATTAAGTAGTCACTGAAAATCCTGCTGCACTGCAGAGACAGCAGTGATTAGTATCTGTTCTGGGTTAGTTGTGCTAAAAGTTGCAAGAGGCATTGGGGAAATTTTGTGACGCAATTTGTGAGCTTGATCCATCTGATTTTTGGGTGGATGGATTTAGTGTACATTACATGGACATAAATTGGTACTTTCATTAAAAATGGCAGGTTTTCTACTCTTATTAAATCTGTAAATGGAGAGCATGCCAAGAGGCACATAGTAGAAATTAACAGTCCAGCCTGCTATTCTGATTTATTTATTATGGATAACTGAAAAGATTGTCTTGATTGTGACAAAGCCATTTGTTGTCTAGATGTCCGTTTCTTTGAACCTTATTAATCCAAGTCATAGTCTAAACTCAGGAATGCAAAACTCCTGAGTGGTTCCAGACTAGGTCTAGTGTTGACAAAGGTGCTCCATGCTGATAGCTTTGTATTTATCTGTTGTCTTGTGTACTGGCCTGCTTGTTCTTGTCTTCAAAGAACTACTGAATTTTGGTATTACCTATGTTCTAAGAAATAAATATTGATTTAGTAATTGTTTCATTTGTAACATTTAGCATTAAGTCTAGCTTTCATGGCAGCTTTGCTGATGGACTTTGTATGAAAGTCTGTTGTTGAGAAGGGACCTTGCATAATGCTTCCACTGTTCTAACTGAAAACCTCTCATAATACTCCAGCTTTATTGTGCTGGAAAACAGGCTTAAAAGAAATCAAGAGCATTTCCAGTGGTTGAGAGTTGCTTAAAAGAAGTTCCAGGTGGTCATAGAAAAAGGGCAGTGCTTTACACTACAGCAGAAGGCAGAAAGATACTCATAAATCTGTTAGTTTGCCCAGGGAAAAACCTTTCCTGACCCTAAATCTGCTAATGGTTTCATCCTGAGCATCTAAACATGGCATACAAAGCAATCAGTTTAAGTAATATCGATGCTGATATGGCACCAGCAGTTTCTGCTTCCTTTAACCTCTGAAGTACTAAATGTTTCCACAGCTGGAAAGAGGAAAACAGCTAAATAAAAACAGAAAATAAATTATGCATCAAACGAAGATTTTTCTTTGCTTCCAAAGGCAAGGGCTAGAAGCTCAGAAACATAGGTCTGACATGACTGTAAATGCAGTGTAGACTGCCAGCAGTCTCATCTCCTTTCAGGTGGTCTTAAGAAGTATAACCAGTCCATTGAATACTTGGTTTACAGGATTTCAAGCTTGAACAGCTGCTAGCAACATACAGTCCCTTCAGGCCTGTTATACCAGGCAGCATATGGTTATTATTTTGTTATGCCCTCACTGGGTCCTTGTGCACTCCATGCTATTTCAGTGTTTTGCTGCAATTGGAAGATGTTCCACAGGCAGGGGAGAACAGAGGGCTAGTGGACTCTGAGGTACTGAGAAACCCAGGGGAGCTAGTAATCATGATGGTCACGAATTTAGTTCACTAGGTCATCGCTAGCAGTTTGATCGTGATAGGAGCTAACAGGGAACTGACATTTATTCTGGTGCCTTAGTAAAGTTCATATAGTTGTTTGTGCTGTTGGTTTTTCTGAATGCCGTCAAGAACATTCATTTAACCCTTTCTTACTCAGGTGTTTTATTACACTGTGACTGTGGTACAGTCTAGTTTCCTAAAAGAATTAAGCAGGACAGGGTAGTTGACTTCCGTTCAAAACCAAAAATGCATTTGTTCTTCCCAGCCTACAGATAGCCTTGTCATGCTGGAATACTAGATGTTCCTGTACCATGTCTCACTAGCAGAATGATTTCTGGTTGTTAGTTTAAGCTTTTGCAGCAGTTCTTCCTTGCACTTACTGAATAAGTGCCAAGGATTCTTGCTGCATGTCTCCTGGCAGTGAGATAGAGTATGAGAGCTTGGAGCCAAAGGGTGCAGAAGAGGGCATGGAGTAGAAATGGAGTTGTAACTGGTAAAGATGATCTTGCCATGTGTCCGGCATTCATCAGAGATTTTGTGTACATAATAGAGCAGGTAAGATGTCTGGGATACCAGAGCTAATTGGTCAGCTTTTCAAAGACAGCAGCTCATGCTTGCTCTGTCCAGTATTGATAATGAATAATGAATCCTTGTGATGAATGCAGGTTTTCTGGCCTTGATTAGCATTCTTGTCAGATTATGCAGTACAATAAATTTTATTATGCTAAGGTTGTTGTATTTTCTACTTAGCTTTTGGCTCAAATGCCAAGAACAATCTAAATTAGGAAATGAACTCTGAGCTTGTAATTACCATAATGTCTCCTTCAGCTCCTGATAACTGGCACAGAGCAGTTCAACCAAAAGCCAAATAAAGGGATACAGTTTCTGCAGGAGAAGAACCTTCTTGCGACCCCCACTGACAAAAATGAGGTGGCCAGGTGGCTACGGGAAAATCCTCGTCTGGACAAAAAGATGATTGGGGAATTTGTGAGTGACCGTAAGAACATAGACTTGCTGGAAAGCTTTGTTGGGTGAGTAACTGTCTTTAAGCAGAAAGGGGTGAAAGTCAAGAATTCAGTGATAAAAATGCACTAAAACAGAGTGGAGACATAGGTTTTGTATTGCTTAGTTCTCTGTGTACCGTCATGCCTTAATCCTATGCATCTCTTGTGTATAGTAATACCTTAGGTATATAGACCATCGTGAGACAGGTTAGTTTTACGCTACTGATGTTGTGTTGTTGCGATAGTAATCCTGCTCAGTACAAGAGGAACTGCAGGTTCAGACCCCTGGAGCGTGCTGTTGAGCCACTGGTGTGAGGCTACCATCTGCGGGTTTAGGACTGAATGCCTCAAAGTCAGAATCCCGCCTAGACACTTGATGTTGTGCTGTTGTGTCATCGGTCGCTCGAGATTGACCCAGGAAATGGCAGTCTTGTTCAGAATGCATGGGTTAAAGCCCTTCCTGAATCTTCGTTAGCAAAGACAGGCCTTCCTCATAGGGGGAGGAAAACTCCTATCTTCAAACCTGGGTTGATGGAGCTCGTCCAGCCTTTTATGGTCTGCCGTCTAAGAGAAGGGCACTCTTACAAAACCTGCAACCTGTGGACTTTGCTGTCACCGTCCTAGCTCGCCAGGCCTGGCAATTAAACCTCAGGTTTAAAGGGTGGTGCCAGTTCTGCGCAAGCTGCGCCTCACCTAAACAATCCCCTGCGCAGGCTGGAAGGGCTTGGCGCTCACTTGTTGGTATGGACAGGTGAGGGTTGAATCAGCAGGTGACAAGGTGCATGGGAAGCTGCAGATCCAACATTGCATGTGGGCGGACCAGCGCATGGGTAGCTTGAGATTGCTCAGGAGATGACAGTCCTGGTCAGACACTTCCTGTTTGCCTTGGCACCCTTTTTTTCCAACCAGATTTACATATCCCACTCACCCTTGGTCATCGTGCTTGAAGTAAGCGTGATTAAAGCCCTTAGCCATCAATATATAGCATATTTGAGCTCCTTTCAGTAGGGACAGTCTCTGCGAAGACTAGAGACATGATTACATACATAATCACCTATAGGATTGTTGTCTGTCTTTTACTGGGTTTTGCCTGTTTATGATACATTCTGTTCTGTGATTCTATAATATTTCTTCTCTCCTTACCCTCCCCTCTTTACTGCCTATTCTCTGTGAAATCTGGTATTCTCATGCTGAAACTAACAGTGTTGTAGTCAGCAGGTTTATTGCATTTCATTGCATTGCATATCATTCTTGCAGGACTTTCAGCTTCCAAGGTTTAAGGCTGGATGAAGCTTTACGACTTTATCTAGAGGCCTTCAGATTGCCAGGAGAGGCGCCTGTAATCCAGAGACTGCTAGAAGCCTTCACAGAACATTGGAGGGTATGTACTTGGTGGGCAGAAAGCTCAAAACTGCATTCCTTCTTGTGCATATGCTTGCCATAATGGATATGTCAGATTAAACTGCCTATATAAGCTTACTGTGCCCAGCAGGCAGCAGCTGTTGTTTTGTAGAAGATGGTAGTGGCACATAAATGTCTGGCATTTTGGAAGCTGGAGCCCAAAGCCTAAGGTTTTTGTTTGTCCCAGAGGTGATTCAGTACCATGGGTAGGAAATCGGCTGTCTCTGGACACTGATACCACTGTTTCTGTAGGACTAATTTGTGCATGCCTTTACCTTTCAGAAATCAAATGGGTCCCCATTTGCTAATAGTGATGCCTGCTTTGCCCTGGCCTATGCAGTTATTATGCTGAACACTGACCAGCATAACCATAATGTCCGCAAGCAGAACGTCCCAATGACTCTGGAGGTGAGTGTTACCAGTGTTACGCACCTGTCTTTTCTGGTTTTGATAGCAATGTAGTACTTGTTCTTATCTAAGTGGCATTCTCAATTTTTTTCCCTGGCATTTATCACTCATGCACAATAAGCTGGTAGGCAGCACTGAAGTTGAGTGTGGTTTGAGAGGGGACTGTGGTTAAGGAGCAGTCTGAGGAAATACGAACTTAGCAAACAGCTTGCCGAGTTTATCAAAAGGCTTGTGTATGTGTGAGCAAACTGTACCTTAAGACACAGATTAGAAGATTGAAGATGAGAAGATCGTTGCATTGCTGTGGACTTCTAGAGGGTTCAGGTCCTGTGAGTATCAGTGCAGTGGTACAGACCTGTCATTCTGATGCCTAGTCTCAGCTAAGAATGTGTTATGCTGTGTCTGTTCTTTCCTTGTGGGCAGAGACAAGGGTTGCTCCCCACTACTGCCTCTAAGAATAGTGTTTAGCCTTTGAACTTGGAGGCTGCACATTGAAGAACATAGGAAAATCTTCTGGTCCCATGAAAAACAAGCAGCGTACTGATCTTAGCCAACCAGTTAAAGCAGAAGATATTAGGAATTAACTTTGTAACTTTTTTTCAGGAGTTTCGGAAGAACTTGAAAGGTGTGAATGGAGGCAAAGACTTCGAACAGGACATATTGGAAGACATGTACCATGCCATCAAGTAAGAATAAACCTGCGATCTCCTTGTATGCAGAGAGCAAACTGGAGTTGCTTGGTCTGTGAGACCTTTGGAGAGTATAGAAGGCAACTTTCTGGTCATGTGTCTGCCTCATACCAACTTCCAGCTCCATATGGGGCTGCGTTAACAAGTACCGTCACAGTGATTGCACTGGATTTGTATCTTTGGATTCTTGCCGTGGCATTTTAATCCACAGAGCTTAAGCTAAAGTTAAAAACTTTACTTCTGTCAACATGCAAAAGAATGGCTGAGCAAGACCAGCACGTGTGAAATGCTGTATCTAAGAAGGCTCTCTTCTCCAGACCAAGCCTTTAGACTTCTTTAGAACTTTTTTGTGTTAGAGTGTCTAGAGAGAGTGTCTCACCCCCAGGAGAGCACTGATGCCCTAACATAACATGTCTCAATTTCACATGTTCTGCTTTTGAGTTCATAGGAGGCTGCTGTCTGCATCAATTTCTTTTGCCACCCTCTGCAGCTCTTGGCACACAAGTATTTGAGGAGATTTCCTGGTGGCTGAGGCCCTTTTGTGCACAAACTAGGTCTGAGTGGGGAGTTTAATAATAATTCAGAAATCTAGCTTATCAGTAAATCTAGGACCAGTCAATTTGAAGCTGATAGGATAACATCTCTGAGGAGACAGGATGTGACTCTCAGCTGATTTCAGTCTACAGTGGCAGACAGTGGCTAGGGCTGGAAGCAGGACAGTGTGGTGAGGCTTGACCCTCCCTTGTGAGCCTTCTCCAGGAAAGTGGGGATGTTGTCTGTGCTGAGTGTGTAGAAATTCTTCAAGAGGTAGCTCTAGCTTTCAAGTAGAGCTCTAGTTCTGATTGGCCTGTTTCCCCTGAGGATGTTCTTAATGTTTTGAGTAGTACCCTGAGAATATTCTCACGTATTTTCATTATCTAGTGCCTCTATTCCAATCTATTCAATTTTATCCTCCTTTCACCAGATACTTCAGCTTTTTCAGTATGTTCTATGGCAAAAAGATTTGGTCTGTCATTTCAGTACTGCTCCATCTCAAATAGATTGCTTCAGTGTCATAGTTGATGAGGAGCTATTTGTTTTCTTTTTATTATGTGGGGCAAGGTGGAAATCAGGCTGTAATCTGTGCAAAGCAGTGCATGATCTCTTCAGGATCTCAGCATTTCACTTTTGAGCACAATTTAATCTCCTGAGACCTTCCAAGTAAATCATTCACTTGCTTCTGTTAGTATTAATCAAATATGGGTTCTTAGAAAAAAATGTGCGATTGACTGCAAACATATTTTCCTGTATAATCTCAGTAATTATTTGCTTTTGTCAAAATATGCAGGCACCTGAAACTGAGAAGAGCTTATTTCTTATGCATAAATCAAGAGGGATTTATGGTTGTTGTTAGCACATGAAAATTGCTTCTGTTGCTTTGATTGTTGCAAGAAAGACCTCAACTTTTCAGATTGGCTGCAACCCACTGTACTTAGTAGGTCTGAGACTCTTGCTTGATTATGCATTTGCAGAGTGTTCTCTCTTGTGCAAGTCAAGGGAGTATGCATTTAGGTTGATATATATTAACCTGGGATTGCAAGTACTACTTGGCATTAAGCATACTTGGTTTATTATTGTATATCTTTTATTCAGTTAGAGTAAGGAGCTTTGGTACACTGGTTATGAATCACCCATCATATATTTCTTGACTTATCTTTAATTTTGTACTGCTTGGCTTCCTGACACTTGATTTTGGCACAATAGGAATCTTTGCATTATTCTTATACAACGACATGCCTACTGTTGACTGCAGTGATATGACAGATTTTTTTATCTGGGAGTGATGAGATATACAGAGCACTCTAATGGGGTGAGAGTTGGGATGGGGGCAGTGAAGCTGTACCACTGGGGGAGGGTGGAAGCTCTGCCAGTGTGCTGTCCCAAAATTTCCCATCATTTAACTACATTAAATTCATCCACGGGTCCTGAAGGAGCTGGTGTGTGAAGTTACAAAGCCACTGGCCATCATATTTGAAAAATCATGGCAGACAGGCGAAGTTCCTGATGACTGGAAAAAGGGAAATATAACCCCCATTTTCAAGAAGGGGAAAATGGATGACCTGGGGAATTACAGACCAGTCAGTCTCACCTCTGTGCCTGGCAAAGTCTTGGAGCAGATCCTCTTGGAAGGCATGGTAGGGCACATGAAAAACAGCAAGGTGCTTGGTGACAGCCAGCATGGCTTTACTAGGGGGAAATCCTGCCTGACCAATTTGGTGGCCTTCTATGACGGGGCTACAAAAGTGATGGACAGGGGTAGAGCAGTTGACGTCACCTACCTGGACTTGTGCAAAGTGTTTGACACTGTCCCACATGACATCCTTGTCTCTAAATTGGAGAGACATCAATTCGATAGGTGGACCACTCGGTGGATAAAGAACTGGCTGGATGGTTGCACTCAAAGAGTTGTGGTCAATGTCTGGCTGGAGATCAGTAACGAGTGGTGTCCCTCAGGGATCGGTGTTGGGACCGGTCTTGTTTAGTATCTTTGTCAGTGACATGGACAGTGGGATTGAGTGTGCCCTCAGCAAGTTTGCCAAAGACACCAAGCTGTGTGGTTGGGTTGATACGCTGGAGGGAAGGAATGCCATTCAGAGGGACCTTGACACGCTTGTGAGGTGGTCTGATACCAACCTCATGAAGTTTAACCATGCCAAGTGCAAGGTCCTACACCTGGGTCGGAGCAATCCCAGGCACAGCTACAGGCTGGGCAGAGAAGAGATTCAGAGCAACCCTGAGGAGAAGGACTTGGGGGTGTTGGTCAGTGAGAAAACGAACATGAGCCGGTTGCAGTGTGCGTTCGCAGCCCAGAAAGCCAACCGTATCCTGGGCTGCATCAAAAGCAGCGTGACCAGCAGGTAGAAGGAGGTGATCCTGCCCCTCTACTCTGCTCTCGTGAGACCTCACTTGGAGCATTGAGTGCAGTTCTGGTGTCCTCAACATAAAAAGGACATGGAATTGTTAGAACAAGTCCAGAGGAGGGCCACAAGGATGATCAGGGGACTGGAGCACCTCCCATATGAAGACAGGCTGAGAAAGTTGGGGCTGTTCAGCCTGGGGAAGAGAAGGCTGCGTGGAGACCTCATAGCAGCCTTCCAGTATCTGAAGGGGGCCTACAGGAATGCTGGAGAGGGACTATTCATTAGGGACTGTAGTGATAGGACAAGGGGTAATGGGGTGAAACTTAAACAGGGGAGGTTTAGACTGGATCTAAGGAAGAAATTCTTTACTGTTAGGGTGGTGAGGCACTGAAATGAGTTGCCCAGGGAGGTGGTGAATGCTCCATCGCTGGTGGTGTTCAAGACCAGGTTGGATGAAGCCTTGGGTGATACGGTTTAGTGTGAGGTGTCCCTGCCCATGGCAGGGGGTTGTAACTAGATGGTCTTAAGGTCCTTTCCAACCCTAACTATTCTATGATTATGTGTTGCACTTTGTGCTTGTAGTGTAAGGTAGCTGTTTCTTCAATACTGTCCTTACCTGGTTGCTGCTGGGTGCTGCTGAAAGCCACCAGACTTCCTATACAAGATAGCAGAGAGGGGCAGGGGAAGCAGGCAGCCCTAGGAAAATAGAATGTTTCAGGAGCTGGCAAAATCACTCCGAAGTAGGTATTGCCTAGCTTTGGGACCATGTAATGAAAGGCACTGTGTAAATGTTATGTTTGGCTCAGAATGAAAAATTCAACCTTTCTGCCTTCCTCACTTATAGAAATGATGAGATAGTGATGCCAGAAGAACAGACGGGCCTGGTAAAGGAAAACTATATCTGGAATGTCCTCCTACATCGTGGTGCCACTGATGAGGGAATATTTCTCCATGTGCCTCCTGGAAGCTATGACCATGATCTCTTCACCATGACATGGGGGCCAACCATTGCAGCACTTTCTTATGTTTTTGACAAGAGCTTAGAAGAAACAATCATCCAGAAGGCTATCTCCGGTTTCAGGTAACTCTTGCAATCATAAAGATGCAGAAGAGTTAAAGTGTGGCCATTGTCTCCTGTTTACCTGCTAGAGACAT
This sequence comes from Melopsittacus undulatus, assembly GCF_012275295.1. Classification (NCBI taxonomy): domain Eukaryota; kingdom Metazoa; phylum Chordata; class Aves; order Psittaciformes; family Psittaculidae; genus Melopsittacus; species Melopsittacus undulatus. The sequence goes on from NC_047530.1 coordinate 91,034,189, forward strand.
CACAGTGAATATGAGCTGTTATTTTTCTTAGTAATTGAAGAGCATTTTATAGTGACCTATGGTCCTCTAGTTTTTGTTCTGTCATTTGTATTGATTCATCCCATCTTGGCCTTTCTTGGTTGCTGCTCACTGTTTGGCTTGACTGCTGTGCTGTAATAAATCAAAGTGCCTGAGGTACGTATTTTTAAACTCCAACCTGTTTAGATTTAAAAGATCTGCTGACATAGCTGTGCTGCTTAGAAGTGAGGAGAAAAAGTCACTTTTAACTTGCACAGCAGTGCTGGCAAAATCCCTGTATATGAACAGAACCTCTGGTGTATGAGGCCATAGCAAAACTTGCTATCTGGAAACTGTATTAGAACGATCTTTGGTCATGCTTAAATCCAGATCAAATGATGACTTTAAGCATAGTTTTAAGCACTGTTAATATACTGCTGTAACCATGATCTCTTGGAAACTAGACCTCCACGCTACTGCAAATCTTGGCAACTCTCTTATGTCAAGACAGGAGATTAGCTATTCTGGCTCAGGTCTCAGTGGTCTGGGTTTAGGTTCATTTCTTGAAAGTGACAAATACCAGGATATATGGATGAGGATTGAGATTATTTGAGGGATAATACATCAGTATTCATTTGGAGTAAGTTGAAAGGAAAGTCTAAAATGTCAACAGAGAGGCTCTCTGATTTGCTGTCCTGTAGACGGGCTTGTCTGTGTTGACTTACTACATTATTTTTTGTCATCTTCTTTCCTCAGAAAATGTGCAATGATTTCTGCTCACTATGGCCTTAGTGATGTGTTTGACAATCTTATAATTTCTCTCTGCAAGTTTACAGCCCTCAGCAGCGAGGTAAGTTTGCAAGGAGGGGAAAGAAGCATGGCTTTTAGCATATCTGATCTGTCTTCCTCTGTTAAGCAGTAAAATTTGCTTATTTTAGTTATCACAGTACCTGTAGGTACCTGTCAGGCCCTGCCCAGAGTTTTCTGGAGGAGGCAATGAAAAATGGGTAGTGAAGCAGGACTTCTATAGCACAAATATGCAAATATGACCTCACAAGTGTCAGTTTGTGCAGAGCAGAATGCTGTGATGTAGAAGTGTTCATTCCAGGTGTTCCCTGTGATCAAGACAGTGATGGTCCATGATCCCGAGCAAGCCCCTCCCAGAGTGTAAGGGCTGTGCATCCACCCAGCATAAGGAAGTTAGAAAAACAAGTACATCGAATTGTTGTTTGGTGCGTGGAGTCTGGTAATAAGATGTGCTGTTAGCCCCACTTTCAGAAAGCCCTGAAGACCTATTCCATGGAATGTACTGTGAGAATAAATTAAAGGTACAGTGGCTGATGTAAGCTTTTCTTGCCCAAATCTGTTGGTGTGTTACAGCATTAGCCCGTTTTCCCCCAGAGTAGTGTGTGGCAGACTGCTTTTTTGCTGAGGAGAAGACAACAGCAACATCTGTAAAAGGTCAGAGGTTGCATAGACTCCCACAGCATTGCTCTGAAAACCAGTGCAAAACCTCCATTGTGCAGAATAAAATTGCCATATATACAAAAAGGGGAAATAGAATCATTCAAGGCTGAAAGCATGGGAATAAAAAGGCCAAAATGAGTGATTTTTCTTCTTTTTTTTTCTCATTCCCATGAAGGGATAGCAGAAAATGAACAGTCCTGCAAATTAACCCAGTTAAATTGAATTAGGCTGCAGGGAGATGGAATTGCTTGGACTGTGTGTTTTGTGCATTCTGGCATTGCTAAGAGTGAAAAAGTACCAGATTAAAAGGCAAAGAAATCCCAAGCAGTGCTGTTGGTGTAGATTCCCTCATCATCCACTGCTCACAACAGCAAAGATGAAATGCTTGATCCCCTCCAGGCATACCAGACCTCAAGAGTACCAATAAATAAACAAGTGGAGGAATGTCCACCATGAAATTAACTGTTTGACACAGATTTACACAGTAGAAGCAACTAGACTGAGCCCTCAGAGGCACCAGCTATTGCCAGCTGCTTCACATCTAGTTGTGAAAATGGAATTTGAAGCAGTCTGAGGTCTGTGTAAATTTAAGCAGGCATGTCTTTTGGTGATGACATAGAATCAGTGACTTCTGGATTTGAAGAAAGCTTTGAATTCTTATCTTTGGCCAGATTCCAAGTACACCAATTACTTTCTGCTGTCCTAAATTCCTGAAAGGCTTGGAGACAGTAGTGGAATAGGACAACTGAACAAATATTTGAGAGACAGTCTGGTGGAAGGAGAGAAGGGGAGGGGCTGTCTTCAAGCACTGAGGAGGCAAAACAAAGAGCAACTGTTAGAAAGCAAGGGAAGAACATCAAAGTGTCACTTTAGCTGCTCGTCACTTCCCAGATCAGATCATCCTGGTGGTCAGGCATCTTCTCCAAGCACTGCAATCACTATGTATGGCCACTTTGGTTGAAAGAAGAGGAATGAAAGGGAACATGGAGGGGGGATCAAGTGATTTAAGAAGAGACTTCTTGATTAACAGTTAAGACTCACAATGAGTCAGTGCAAAACCCATGTGTGTTTTAATTCTGTGGTTGCGGCTTGTTGCCACAGTACAAAACCATGCATATTGCTGTTTGCACTCTGAGACTTCAGTGATGTCTGTATTCATGTGGTTTCGCCATGGCAACAATTGAAAAAACAAAGGGGTTATCACATTTCTGCAAGACTTCAGACTGGCGTTTCTGAGGGAGTTTACCTTTTTATCAGAGACCCATTTTGATAATAGCTTTTCCAGCACTGTGGCTGAAGCAAGACCTAGTTTTTCTGAATTTCCAGTCTGAGATTGGAAGATCCATGTTTTCAATCCATCCTATTTCCTGTCTTCTCTCTCCTCTCTTGCTGAAGGAGTAAGTATGTTTTTTGTCCTGAGAAGCAAGAGAATGTCAAAGCCCATCTCTTGTCAAAAGGAACATTGCAATGAGCTTAAGTAACTGCTGAAAAATGGAGCATGTCTGTGTCTTATACTAGCTCACATGATTGCTGGTTTTTCTCTTCTTTTGGCAGCATGTATTTGGTTTGTTTCAATGACTTAGCACACTTTCTTTATTTTGGAAAGCTGTGAGGGCATTGAACAGATTATGAGGAATTCTTATCCAGCAATTATTGGCAGAAACTGTATGTTGGGGTTCCTCACTCATACTTTGAATCTTGCTCTCAAGTAGTTGCAGGAGTAGCTTTGCAAGTCAGAAATGCTTTTGGCTGTAGTTTCCTTCTATAATAGTAGAGCAGATTAATTGTTGCTTCCAGATGAGCTTTTTCTGAGGAAAACTTTGATCCTGGAATGAGTTCCCATGGCAGAATAAACTAGTGTTAGTGAGTTTTCAGCAAGCGGTTCTAAAATGTTCCATATTGTTGTTATTCTTGGAGAGCTTATGTCTAGGTGGTTCAGCAATTCATCTTGTAGCAGGTAAGCTGTTTTGTCCTTTGTTTTGTGCAAAGTGGGTATGAGCCGAGGAGTTATCCAAGCATCGTACACGGAACTGTTGTCTTTTCCATACCCAGTTCTGAACAGTCTGCCCTAATTTGTGTTGAAAAGAAAACAACTCTTGCTGACTGATTGCCACCCCCTCTTCTTTCCTGCAGTCTATTGAGAACCTGCCCACTGTTTTTGGAAGTAATCCCAAGGCCCATATTGCAGCTAAGACTGTGTTTCACTTGGCCCATCGCCATGGTGACATTCTGCGGGAGGGCTGGAAAAACATCATGGAGGCCATGCTACAGCTTTTCCGAGCAGAGCTGCTGCCCAAGGCCATGGTGGAGGTAATAATAGCCAGCCTGTGGGTAACTGAAGAGTAGGGGAGTGGGAAGATGGTTTTTCATTGCACCAGTTCAAAGAGGGGGAGAGCTCTGGCTTTGATAAAATCTGCACAGAGCTAGAAAGCCTGAAAAGGGTGTAGTATTCAAGTTTTGTGCAGCCTCCAGCCCCTTTTATTAGGGCTTAACTTTTTTCTCATTTTACTTTCTGTTGTATTTAAGAAATTCCAGTGTTCATTTTACTTGACTAGATTTTGAATGTTGTACAGAAGGACATGCTTACAGGCACAAAGTGTTAGAATACGGTATTGGTACTGCTAGATGGGGGTGAGACTTTACTGAAGTGGTGAGGAGGTAAAGAGCTGGGGTGACTACCTTCATGTGGGTGGTTGTGAATAGTGTTTCATCACTAAGTGAAATGTTACAGGCTTGAGAGGGAAGGCTTCAAAGAAGTACACAATTGATCATATACGTGTTCTGGTCCATCTTCAAGGTCGAAGACTTTGTGGATCCTAATGGTAAAATCTATCTGCAGCGTGAGGAGACACCATCTAACCGGTGAGTGGTGTAGATGGCCTAGGCAGTTCTTTTTGTACAAAGCTGGAGAATGATATGATTTCTTAGTTTTCACTGATGCTGGTGTCTTCTGATTTGCAGTGGTGAATCTACAGTGCTGAGTTTTGTTAGTTGGCTCACTCTCAGTGGGACAGAGCAATCTGGTATGAGAGGGCCATCTACAGAGACACAAGAGGCAAAACGAGCAGCTCTGGAATGCATAAAGGTAACATACAGGCTGAAAAAGAACCTGCTTTATGTTTGTGTTGACAGTACTATGTGGGTAACAGGCCACAGAAATACATGCTTCTAGGCAATATTGCTAGTCGCAGAGGACTTGGGAGTTGTAAGAAACTACAGAGAAACATCTCCATTGACAGCTTGCACACTGCTGTGCACAAATGTAGTAGCAAATGAAAACAGGAATGATTCCCCACAGGAGGCTGGGATCTGCACTCCTACATTTGAAGACAAAGTTAACAATTCTCAAATTACTATTTTTTTCCAAGACAGTGTTCAGGCATATAAGCCAACAAAATCTGAACCTGGACTTTGAGTAGTGTGTGCACAGAGGAGTTATCTGTTAAAATCTGTCTAGATCAGGTCTGTTGAAGGTAATTGAAGTTAAAGCAGTGAACTGGCTGGCAGGAGTTTTCCTCCAGGTAATTCTGTTAAAGCCACTATCTGTATCCTTCCTGGAACAAGCTGTATTTCTGTTTGCATGCCTTCCCCATCCCCCAGATGCACAGTCCTCTTTTCCGTCTTTTGCAGCAATGTGATCCTGAGAAATTGATCACAGAAAGCAAATTCCTCCAACTTGAATCCCTTCAGGAGCTAATGAAGGTGAGAGAGATATTGTACTGCTGATGGACCAAGTACGCTATGCATGATTATGCATATATGCTACTCTAGCTGCTCTGTGCCTGAAGGAGGTCTTGGACCTATCTAGGATATGAAACCAGTCATTAGTTCAGCTGTCACATGTAACTTCTGTGCTGGCAGCCACAATTGCTTTAGTAGGAGAGGAAGACATTAAATTGTGGAATGTGTTCTAAAGGCCTTGAGGAAGTCACGTTAAGTGTTTGAAAATATGTGTAGCTCTTGTAGGAGCTTAAGGTTATGCTTTTTCATCTTTTCTGATGTGCTGTGCGCCTAATTGAGAACATTTTTAAGGCCATTTTAGAAGCAAGAGCTGTACAGAAATATTTGACTGTGTGCCCCTAGGTAGTGTGGTACCTGGCTGCTGCAGGAAGTGTAATAAGGCTGGACTCACTAGCCTTTGGGCTAGAGAAGCTTATCTCCCTGGGGGAGGGTAGTTAGTTACCTGGTTCTGGTAGCCACTTCTCAGGGTAGTGTGTAGTGTGAGACTGCTCCGGGGTGTGGAACAAATCTGGCTGCTGCTCACTATTTCCAAAAGCAAATAGTGCAATGCAGCTCTTGCAAGGATGCTGTGTGGGCTGGCAGTGTGTGTGTTGCCTAATTCCATGGCTTCTTAAAGTGCTAAAGCCTTTCCCTTCAGGCTACTGTAATTGCAATTGACTGGCTTCATCAAGAGGGTTCATGACATTGTTGAGACTCGTGCTAAAACAAAGGAAAATCTATTTATCAAGACTTGCTGCAGAGGTTCTGAACAATAGGTATTGAGTTTCAAAATAAAGATAAGTGGGTAAACTCCAAAGAACAACACTTAAAACAGCTGAAGTGGAACTTGCTGATTGGATCACACAGACCACTGTGTTGCTGGCCCACGTGAAAAAATGGTGACTTAGTTTTTGAGTGTCACCTCAGATCTGGAGGAAGATTTTGCTCTTGCCCCTATTATGCAAGGAATTATCCTTTCATATGCAGACTGGAGAGGAATAGTTCCAGTACTTGTAGTTATTCCTAGGTATTTGCCTTTTCTGTACTTCACAGTATTCTTATCAAGAAGCTGTTGGCTTTCACAATTCCTCTCCATCTGAAAGAATTAATCAGTTTAATATTTTTTAAGTTCATCTTGCATAATAAAAAAATATAATTTTCTATGTTTAGCTTGACCTCTGTCCAATGCATTTTTGATCGACTGTGCATGACCTCTCCAGACAGTGAAGTGCAGTTATGCCCAGACTCAAGCCATTCTGTTGGTCATCACTTGTTGGTCCCCCAGTTTTAGGGGCTTGTGATTCACAGACATTTCCTGTTTTTCCTAGGCTCTAATCTCTGTGACTCCTGATGAGGAGACATATGATGAAGAAGATGCTGCCTTCTGCTTGGAGATGCTTCTGAGGATTGTGCTGGAGAATAGGTATGACCTTGAAATACATGCAGATTCAGTGTAAATGTCCCTACTTTACTGCAGCTGCTGCCTGGGTCCAGGGAATGAGTTCCTTATGTGCTTGATTTGCCAGCTGAAGCACCATGTGGCTGTAATTTCAGGGCTTAGCAATTCCACTCTACCATGTGCAAACAGAGGGGCCATTCGCCCATGAATTATTGCTTGATATCCTGAGATTTGGAGAATATAAACTAAACTCTGGAGGGAGAATTCTCCCACCTGATTGCTTTGCAAGTAAAGAAGTAAATAAGAAATGTGATGGCTTTGTTGTTTCTATGTGTCTGTTCTTCTATCTCGCGGCTGGTGATTTTTGTTGAAATTAAGAAATATTGGCTTGTCAGGAGCTCAGGGAGAGGTAGCTAGATCCTGCTTGTCTCATCTCCTTTCATCTTCCCCTTTCCCTCCTTGTTGTTGTGGCTAGGGACCGTGTGACTTGTGTCTGGCAAACTGTCCGAGACCACCTCTATCATCTCTGTGTCCATGCAATGGATTTCTGCTTCTTGGTGGAGAGGGCAGTGGTGGGGCTCCTGAGACTGGCCATTCGGCTGCTTCGCCGGGAAGAAATCAGTGCACAGGTAAGGGATTTTGGAAAGTTGGTTACTGGGGTTTTGTGGCCACATCTGGCAACACAAGAAACCAGTTGTTGTTGGGTGGACCCACATTTAACCTGTCTGTGCTGCAGATAACAACAAGCAGCAGTTGTAAGTAGCCCTAAATAAATGAAGAGGGACTTTGCTGGAGAATGGAGTGTAAATAATAGGGATTGTTACTCTTGTCTCCTTCTCTGCCAGGTTCTCCTCTCATTACGTATCCTGCTCATGATGAAGCCAAATGTACTGTCCAGAGTTAGCCATGAGGTTGCCTACGGCCTCCATGAACTCCTGAAGACCAATGCTGCCAACATTCACTCTGGGGATGACTGGTACACGCTGTTCACCCTCCTGGAGTGTATTGGGTCTGGGGTGAAGCCACCTGCAGCCCTGCAGGTTACAGCAAGGGCAGATAATGACACAGGTAAGACAGACCAGCTTTTGCTAGGAAATCTGATGCCTGCCTGCCAGATAAGCAGCTGCTTCCTCAAGCTTTTCAATTAGCAAAGGGGACTGCAAGAAAACAAAGCTGATATTAAACTACATTAGCAAGATTAAAGACTAGCACCTGCTGTTCAGTCCTACCCCATGGTCTGTCCTTGTGTCTACTCTGCCATCTCTTCCTACTCAGCGAGCAGCAGTCCAGGTGCTCATCCCTGAGGGAGCAGTGAGAGGAAAACTGATCTCAGCTGTAGCAGCTGTAGGAGGTCTTTGCTCTACCCAAGAAGCATTTTGTGCTGGTTGTGGTCTGGTGCCTTGGGTAATACAGGCTTAATCTCTCATCTGGGTGTGTAATGTAAATCCAGCTGTTGTTCTGTCATACTTGCTTCTTTTTGTGGCACTGACTCTGTCCCAGTTTAAAGGATCTCATAAAGGGTGGTGTTTTTTTTTCTGTTTTCCGAATACATTTGTGTTCAGAGTGCCTAGACCAAAGCACTATTTCCCACTTGTCTTAACTGTTTTAGAAAGACAGTCTTTTCAGCAAACTGCTTCTCTTTTGCTTTAGCCAGCTGGCAGTGTATGTGAGCCTGACAGCTTCAAACTTTTAAAGCAAACAGTAAGAAAAGGCTTTTCCAGAAGCCTCTCTTTTCCTCTTTGCTTTTCTAGAATTTCCTTGCTGGACCCTGATGCTTTGTGCTTGACAGACAAAAGGAAATTGATTTTGCAAAACTCCTGTGGCCTTTGCCTTCTGGGCTAATGCTGGGCTGTCTTCTCCCATCTTTCCCCCCCCCCCCCCCCACCTTCTTTTCTCCTGTTTCTGCCTTTGCTGATTGAGTAAGCTACTTGACTGTGGCACTTTGCACATCAAAACATTAGTTCCCTCTGAAAAAGTTTGGTAAACTGTGTTCACAGCAAGTCTGTCTCTCTGCTGGTGAGTTTCTAGGTAATATTGAATGATGGAGAGGAGGATTTTTTTTCTTTTAAATAACAGTATACCAGTGGCTTAAATTTGGCCCTTGCAAAGGCTGCTGTGCTTGCGATATGAATTTTAAGGTTATCCTAAAGGTGAGGGAAGGTAGATCTGACAGGTATAGAACATGGTAATGTAGATTGCTGTTCATGAGAGATATTTTACCAGTATTACTTGGAGCTGAGGCCCTATGTGAGTCATGTGATTCCATGTTGTGCTTTTTTAATTGTCTTGGGTGAACCTAGCACCTCAGTGGTTCTTAAATTGTGTGGCACATCTGATTCTTCCCCCAGGGTCAAAACGTTGCACTCCATGCCCTTTTTAAAACCATGGTCAGGCTGACACATGATATACCAGAGGATGGAAAGCTTCTTCCCTCTGAGGGGGAGGCCCAGCACACCTGCAGGGAGATAGTATCAAAGATCTATTTCCTGCTATCTTCTGTGCATGCTCCTGTCATAGTTCTCACAGGAGAAGAGGCCTGGTACAGTGTCTTCTAGGGCCCACTGGTGGTTTCTAGCTGACGCTGATCTGAGTAATCTGAATTGCTTCTCCCTTACCCACAGCTACTCTTCCAAGTTGTTGACTTGACATTCATCTAAAACCCATGCCTTTTGTCTTGAAGGTGCTCAGTCAGACAGCGAGGTCTCCTCCTCCTGTCATCCTAGTGACATGAGCCTGGACCGTGGCTACACCTCTGATTCGGAGGTGTACACAGACCATGGGAAACCAGGCAAGATGCATCGCTCAGGGACAGATGTGGATGTCATGAACAGTGGTTGGCTAGTGGTGAGTAGCCAATGGGCTTCTGGTGCCTGAGGAAGACTACTCCTAGCATGGTTGTGGGCAGAGGGTGTGGTAGGGAGAAAAAGAGTAAGATAGTACAAAAGAGAGCTAAGATGAACTGACATTGTAAAGAGAGGATGGAGAGGAGATGCAGATGAAGAGGAGAAAGCTTGGAGGCAAATTAGTTAAAAAGGGAAACAGATCCCTCAGAAGTGTTGTCTGTTAGCAGAAGAAGAAATTCCCTTTAAGCATGTGCCTAAGGTTCCATTTGTTACGCTACCCCCTCCTGCAACTCTCTTGCTATACCCTGCAGGTGGGGAAAGATGACATCGACACCTCAAGATCCACAGCTGGACTCAGCAGGCTGGGGCCATCTCCTCTTGTCAACCAGTACAGCTTGACTGTGGGGCTGGATTTGGGCCCACACGACACAAAGTCTCTCATGAAGTGTGTGGAGTCCCTGTCCTTCATCGTGCGAGATGCTGCCCACGTTACACCTGAGAATTTTGAGCTCTGTGTCAAAACCATCCGCATCTTTGTGGAGGCAAGCTTGAATGGGGGTAAGATAGCCCTTGGTTTGACAATCAAGATTGGGCTTGGGGTAGCCAGGCGGCAAGAAAAGAAGTATACTGTTAGGGAATGAGTCTCCAGTGTTCAGTAGGTGGTCTGCTGTGAGAAAAGTGTTCTGGCTCCTACTGGCAGCAGGGACCTTAGTCTTATCCCTCTCCCTTGGATAGAGAGGGAGAGGTCTGGAGCTGATGTGGAGGTAGCAGTATCAGCTGTTCCTGAAGGCTGTTCCTGAAGGAGTGCTGGGTACATCTTCAAGTGCGTTGTTGTCGTTTTACAGGACAGGGCCCTCCCTCTGCTGGGGATATCAAAAGGTGGCTCTGTGTGCATTGAAAGGCAAAAAATTTCATGGTGGAGTGTGTATATCATCATATGTTGCTACTTTTCACTGTCTAGGCTACAAGTCCCAGGAAAAGAGGGGGAAGAGCCACAGGTATGACAGTAAATCCAGTCGGTTAAAAAAAAAGCCAAAGGAGAGCTCCACACGGCGATCCCGGGTCTTGAGCCAGCACCAGGCACACACACATAGTGATGAGGATGAGGATGAGAGCATCCCTGCCAGCTACCACACTGTGTCTTTACAGGTTAGTCAGGACGTAAGTATAGCAAGGATTTCCTCCTCTCCTTTCCCATACTTGGGGCCCTTATAGGGAGTCACTGGGATTCTTCATGAGGCAAGGGGAGGCTGCATCTTAGGTTAGTGAGCACTAGATGTCAGAGGGTGACTCTGATGGCAGTGTGGTTCTGCACTGAAAGAGGAACACTGCAGTTTGGATAGAGAAAAGCAAAATAATAGTGGAGAGAGAACTCTGAAAAGCGAGGAGTCTCGAGCTGAGTCACTACAGTAGGTAAGATAGATGGCATAAGGTTCATGTAAGATTAGTGGGGTGTCTGATAAGGCATCTGAGCTTGTGGAGAGGAGAAAGCCCTGTGGGCTGAGGTACTGGGATGAGGGAGTAATTTCTCTTTCCAGGTGGTACTTCAAAGGTGTGAAGGCGTGGGCCTGTTGACTGCCAGGCTGTTGGGCCTCAGTCAAGTAGTAAAGTGACCAGAATGCTGTCATTTGCCCATGTGGAGCTCTTCTCAGGGAGCTTTGCTTGTCCTTCATGAGTTTTTTTTTTGTTAAAAAGAAAAATATTTTCAGAGAGTTGTCCCTGGGCAGCGTAGCTGAATCACTGTTTCCTCCTTTGGCTGCTAGTCAATGCTCTGTGCCAGGAAAGGCTCCATTCTTTCTCCTAGCAAGATTGGGATGCTGTTCCTGGAAGATGGGAGTAACATGGCTAGTGAACTGACATAGATCTTGCTGAAGATGCTTGGCACTTGATTACTTAGGGAGGGCACGAACATTAGAGCCTGACACCATCTCCATAGCTATACATGGTTATGTACACACAGGAAGCAGGCTTGAGTAGCTCCGGGTGTTTTCACATTGGTTTGGGGAAGAGCAGAGACCAAGACTGCTTCAAAAATTTAAGTTCTATGTGTTGCTTAATGTGATGCTTGACTTGCAGCTCCTGGATCTCATGCACACCTTGCACACGCGGGCGGCCACCATCTACAGCTCCTGGGCAGAGGAGCAACGCCATCTAGAGACAGCAGGGAAGAAAATCCAAGCAGATTCCCGAACACTGTGGTCCAACTGCTGGTGTCCTTTGCTACAAGGTAAAGCCATCCCCTTGTGATGAGAGTGAGCATAGACAGTTCCAGAATAACAGCAGCACTTGGTAACGTTTAGTAGCCAAAAACTAAATGCAGAAAGCAGGCAGAGGTGGGTTTTAGGGTCTGCTGTAATTGAAAAAAAACATGGAGCAGATCTAGTACGGTACCTTTAGCATGAGTTAGCTGCCAGCTTGATTCTGGAGCTGACAGTAGATTCCCAGTCTATGGCCTGGAGCAAATATAACGTTTTTATGTTTATTCTTTTCCTTTCCCCAGAGTGTTTGATCTTCGTTAGACTTTTCACCCTAGACTGGGGAGGTAGGGATATGACACTTCTGCTTGGGCTTTGCCCTGAATCCCTGTCTTGCAGGTATTGCCTGGCTGTGCTGTGATGCCAGACGCCAGGTACGGATGCAGGCACTCACTTACTTGCAGCGAGCCCTCCTGGTACATGATCTGCAGGCCCTGGATGCCCTGGAATGGGAGTCCTGCTTCAACAAGGTAACCTCCTGGCTGGGCTGGGAATGTAGGCAGAACAGCATTGTCATGAAAAGCAAAGCTGGGTGCAGGAGTGGCAGAATGGTGTCCTACTTTAGGATCATCTTCCTGAGCAGTCTGCTCACCACAACAGACAAGGCATTCCCTACTCTGATCTTGTGAAAAGTTCTTCTCTGCTTAGACTTCTGAGGGAGCCTCTTGGATTGTTGAAATGAGTCCACTTGTTTCCACTTCTCACTGCTTATCCCATGCTCTCTGCCTAGAAGCCACTAGTCCCAAAAGCCAGCTCCTTTCCTGTAAGGCTGTGCAAATCTCATCAGTCATTTTGTCAGCTCTGAAATGCCAGTGTATCTTACCCCATAGGTGCTGTTCCCTCTGCTAACCAAGCTACTCGAGAACATCAGCCCAGCTGATGTTGGTGGGATGGAAGAAACTCGGATGAGAGCCTCAACGCTGCTCTCCAAGGTGAGTGTGCTTCTGCTCTCTGAAAGCTCAGAGGAAAACATGTGCCTCAAGACAAACAGTTTGCTCTATTAGCTTTTCAGCATCTCTGATCTGGATAGGTGTCAGTTTGCTAGCTTCACTGTCTCCAGTGCTGGGCTTCACCACTTTCTGCTGTTGGGACATGACTTTTTTTCAGAACTGTCTCCATGATCCTGGCCTTTGGAAGAATTGTCAGGAAGGAGTTTGTACCTTATGAAGTATTTCACTCAACACTGGTTGAAGACAGTCTGTTCTAGTGGTGAAATAATGTATGTCACAAGCTGATAGTACTGACCTAAGGCAGAGAGCCTGGAAGGGCTGGAAGACATGGTGATGCAGACTGCAGTGGCCTCATGCAAAGGAGACAATATCCATTCTTTTATGTGTAGCTCAGAAGAATGGATTCCTCTGACATCCTCATGCTGGCCCTGTGTGTGCTTCTAGCCTGCCACAAGGAGGGGGAATTATAGATTTGCACAACTGGCTTGTCAAGCTGTGAGCAGCAGCCCTGAAGCTACTTGTTAACAGTAATTATGGTTTGGTTTTTTACTAGGTGTTTCTACAACATCTCTCCCCCCTGCTCTCATTGACCACCTTTGCTGCCCTGTGGCTGACAATCCTGGACTTCATGGACAAATACATGCATGCTGGCTCCAGTGATTTACTGGTAAGATGCTGAAAGTGATGCTGCGGGGCTTTGAACAGCTGTTCATCAATTTTTGGACTTGACAAGTACTTTGGTTGGATTTTTTTTTTAATCTCTTAATTCCAAAACCATTTTTTTCCATGATTTCTGCCCTTGGCCTCTCTTTCCAAGGCAGCCCATCAGCTATTTTGAGCTTTTCTTCATTGCTATATGTACATTCTCTGTAACTCAAGGAGTGCTTCTGATTACAGCTGGAGGCCATCCCAGAGTCTCTGAAGAATATGCTGCTTGTAATGGATACAGCTGGGATATTCCACAGTGCTGACTCACGGACGGGATACTCGGATCTCTGGGAGATCACATGGGAAAGGATTGACTGTTTCTTACCTAGGCTGCGGGATGAGCTTTTCAAACAGACAGTCATCCAAGGTACGAAGGGCTGAGAAACTTTAAAAAAACAGGTCTTGGACTCAGTGCTTGCACCTTGTCCAGTACACAGCTGCCAGAGTGCCTGGGTGCTAATGAAATTATATTTGCAGGAGGCTGTGGGAGCTTGGCACAAGGAGGGAAAACTGATGGTGGGCAAAAGGAGTGAGCAAACTGATATGTGGGCTCACTGCTTGTTTTCTTTTTCTAGATCCAGTTCCCACCATACCAATGGAGCAACAGCATCAAAAGTCACTAGTGTCTGCCCTGCCTCCTTCTCCTACAGGGGATGTGAGACCAGCTACCCACTTGGCTCCTTTGGAGAAGCCCTGTGAACTAGGTACCAGTGGTGAGTCCCCTTTTCTTCTGTCCAGAATCATCTTGCCAGCATGGTGGCATAAGTCTGCTTTTATTTGGTTTAGTGTAATCTGCAGTGACCAGGCCTCTGGTGTTGTGGAATTGTTGTGCTTCCAAATTGATATGTTGTTGCCTTCTTGCTGAGGTTATTGAGGTGGGGAGAAGTTAGAGAAGAATGTCTGTGATAGGCACCTGCTCCTCAGGGCCTTCTAAGAAAACATGTGGAAGGGGCAAGTCTGAAAAGGACCCTGAGTCGATCTTCAGCCCTACTTAGCTTTGAACTGAAAGGTGGCTTCATCAGGGCCTTGTGTAAGGATATATTTTGTCTTTTCCTTTTCCAGAGTCTGAAAGAGCCACTGCACCTGCTTCATCCACCATCAGCAGCTCTCCCTCACCTCCTTTCCCAGCATCAGCTCCAGCTAAGACAAGCCCAGTTACAGACATACCTCCTACGACAGCACAGCCGCCACTCATACTGCAACCTCTTGCCTCTCCCCTGCAGGTTGGGGTGCCACCTATGACTCTTCCAATCATTCTCAACCCAGCCCTAATTGAAGCCACATCTCCTGTTCCCCTCCTAGCTACTCCACGGCCCACTGATCCCATGGCAACCTCTGAAGTCAATTAGTTTGAGGATGTCTGAGAACTGTCTGCTGAGGAAGCTCTGTGGGTGGAGGGTGCTGTCCAGATGTTCTCTGGTAGCGGGCATGTTTGTTTTAGAAGATGATGCTAACCTGAGAAGGGCTGCTGCCACAAATCCCCCTGGAGCATCACATTCTGCTCCCTTCTTGTGGCAAACACCTAGAAATTTGCCTAGAAATCTTTGTATTGGATGGGTGCCCAGTTCCACTGATCAGTCTTCTTCCTGTCTTCACAATCTCAGGGGCCAGGCAATGCCCACACTTAGCAGCCTGGGACCAAGCTGCCACCAGTTCATCTAGTGAAGAGGGAAAAGTCTTTGATGTCACACCAGAGAGGGGCTGCAGTACAGGACTGCCTCTCAGATTATTCATTACAGTCCCTGGGCAATTCCCCAGGCATTCCCTAGCTTTCCTGCCCATGCTTCTGGTCGCACTGCTTTGTTTGGGCTCTGCGCATGCCTGGGTTCAGCAGATTGAGAATTTTGTGTAGAAATGTGGATTGCTTACAGTGCAGCTCCCAGCTTACTACATAGGGCTTCTTGTCTGCTGTAGCTACATGCTTTCCTTGTGCAACATGGATAACAGCAATCCCCATGCCAGACAGGGAGTAGGTAGCCAGGGAGTCTGGTAGGGGCAGCACTGCTTTCTTCCCTGCTATAAATGTAATCAGGGTTTCTGGCTGGAGAGCAAATTCAGAAGGCTCTACTTAGCTGAGCAGATGAGAAGGAAATGCAGAGTCCCATGAGCTGAGAGCAGAGCACTGTGGCTATGTCTCAAACAGTGCCTGAAGAGCCACTCCCCTGGGGTGCACAGCAGTGCTGAGTTGTCCGCCACTTGCTGCTGCATAGGCCTCTGGTGTCCAGCCCCATTCCTTAGGAGAACTTCCTCATCAGCTAGAGATGCGTTGATCTGCGGCACTGGCTGACAGATGCCCAGTAAGTCTGCAGTGCTTTCTCCTGGAAGCTCTGCAGGGACTGCACCCTTCTGCATCGTCTAGTTGTTGGGAGCTCACCACCTTCTCCACCTAGAACACCCCCACAACGGAGGCTCTGGTAGTCATTCTAGTGCTTCAGCCCTGCAGCAAGGATGTCCCACTCTTCCACTCCTGGTGCCCAGAGCAGAGCTGCTGCCTGGCAAGTGCTGTGTTTCCATTCTTCCTCCTCTCTCCATTAGTTGGCTAAATGCTCAATAATACCAATCTTGGAAATCACGCTGGTGACTGGGAGGGCCATCAGTGGCACCCCAACCCCATGTATACTGTACTGAGAGGAACCTATGGTTGGGGTGGGAGTACAACCAGTGTACATAAAGAGTAAATGGCTACAAATCCAACAGACTTTTTACAGTGTAATAAATACATCCTGTAAATGAATGTTCCAGTGTTGCACTACTTTTTTGTCATGGTTCTGCAGCTCAGAGCTTTGGGAGGAGTGGAGTTTAGTTGCCAAGGTGGTGTGCCCACCTGCCATTCCCCCAGCTCCATGTACCATGATCCTCCAAGAGAGCATTGCTGTGTCTGCATGGACCACGGAGAGACCTGCCCTAACAGATGGTCAGCACATGGGGGAGCTGCAGTGGAGACCAGCCATCAAGGGGCTAAGCAGAAATGATTCCCATCATAAACAAAGCAGAACTGCAGCAGCTAGATTGCTATTGCTTCTGGTAACAGTTCAGTGTTAGCTGTAAGACTCCTGGTGTTACGCTGGTGTTTGCTCACACACTGCCAGCACTGAGGGCAGAGGCTAGGGCTGAGGAGCAGGTGCCCAGCAGCATCTCAGCACGCTGCCAGAACACAGACCCTGGTGACAACCTGGCTTGAATGAAAAGCATTTTCCATCTGATGAGAAAGAAATCCTTGTTTCCACTGACAGGATCTGGACTTGGAAAGAGGGCATGAGAGATCCTGGGCTCTTCTAGGACTAATGCTTGCCATGGATATTGACAACCCCATATACTTCCCTCCTAATGTTTTCTACTTTGTCTTGTGGCAAAATCCACACAGTTCCCCTGGAGCTGCGTGAGGCACCAATGCCTTACCTATCACAAGGATTCCAAGACACTTCTATGAACTTGATAAAGGGTTCAAAAACTTGGAGTATGTTTGAATTGCTTGAGCAAAGGTCTAAATATTGTGTAATGGGAGAGTAATTCACATACTAGGGAAGTCTGTTAATAAATCCCAGTTCCTTAGTCCATTTCCACCAATCCTGGAATGTTTTCACTTCCTCACTTGCCACTGCTTCCAAATTGTGGTCTTCCAGCCCTTAGATGTCTTCATTCACGTATTTGAATCCTTGTGCTGTCCATGGCCCTTCTGTATCCAGTCCACCTCCCCACCTTCTATTTCTGCATCCTTGCTTCTGTTTACAGCTCTGTTTTTCTGAGCTGTCTCCAAAATACTCACTGAAACCTTTAGATGGTTAACTCTTTGTAAACCATTGCTCAGCTGTCAAGTGCTTTGATATCAGCACTGCTGCCCTCTGATCCCCGGATGATCCTTCAGCCTCTTGGAGTGATATTAGCCGATGGCAAAGCTCAGTTTTTCCTGCTGCCTTCGGACAGTTGTTCAGTGTTTGCAAACCCAGTTTCTACTGAGAACATTGCATCTTATTTCAGACAATTGCAGTGCAAAGCAAAAGCCACCCGAGGAAACTGCAGGAAGCAGGACTGGAATGGAAAGAATGTCTACTGGAAAGACAGAACTGCACTTTAAACAGTTTTCACTTGACTGCAAAGCATGTGAATAGATATGGACTGGAAAATCAAAAAAAAATATCTTTGAACATTGTTTGGACTTTGCAATAATGAGGTTTCATGTGTTACAGAGACAAAATAGCAGGGGCAGTGTTTGAATGGGAAGGAGAAAGGAGTCAGCTGACAGCATGTGCCATGATACATATTTTTATCAGAAAGCTCTTGAACCCTATTTGCAACTTAAATTACATAGAATAGTACTGCCAGAGACTGTTGGGGAGGAGCAGTGCTCACAACACTGGCCTTCAGGTTTGTCCCAGCATATACTTTTTCTAGGTTTGGACTTCTTTCCCATTCTTACAGGTCTGACTCACTGTTTTTCAGAGGGGGCTGGACAGACATCACTCTAGTTTGGATTTATGTACACCTTCTATTCCTATTTACATGAAGAACTTCCACCACTGAAACAAAACAGAAATAACTACTGGCATTTAGTGGGTGTTAGTAGGATGTGCTACGTGGAGCTGGTGTTTTCCTCCTTGGTGTGAAGCTTCCTAGTGTGAGAAAACCCTGTGGAAAGATAAGCCCTGGATTTAAAGCAAATTTGGCATTGAAACGTGAATCAATGCTGCCTTTAGCATCAATTTTCAAACTGAATCTGAGCATACTTAAAAGACCTGGTCTGTGTGAAGTATGTTTTCGGCAGTTACCCTCACTCCTACAAGTGCCAGTTACAGGGCCTGAAGCTCGGTGCCCTGCTCCTTTACACACACGCACAGTGCGCGGGTGGCAGCCGCCGGGTCTGTGCTGCTCTCCCCGGCCCGACCACGACCTGAGCGCCGCCAAGGCTGCTGCAGGCGGCAGCAGCTGCACTGCTGGCCCTGTGCTGCCCGGCAGCGCTCCCAACGCCGCCTGGCCCCGCGGCCGAGTGGCTGCCGGGAAAGGGAGGGTCCGCCAGCAGGCAAAGCGCAGAGGCAGCTCTGGGAGCACAGCTGGCTCCGGAGCAAAGTTCTGGAGTGCAGCTCCTGCAGCAGGTCAGGGATGTGATGTGCTGAGCACCAAGGACAGACCCGGAGCCGGAGAGCTACCTGGAGCGTGATTCAGGGCGGAGAAATATGAGATCCCCCAAGACTACAAGTCCCAGTGTGCAATACTCCTCCGGTTGCATAACCCCTGCCCGGGTGAGGTGGTGGGCACCCAGAGCTCCTCTCGCGGGCGGCCAGGGCCGGTGCTGTTCCCAGGTGTGAGGAAGTAGAAAGCCGTCGGCTTCTTGAGCACCAACCCCTCCGGGGCCATGGCTACACCGGATGCTTTGGGATTTGGAAGCAAGCCTGCAAGCAGCTGCCGGGTGGGAGGGTGGTTTGTTGCCGAGCTGATAGGGATGTGGTGCTGCTGTGGCCTTGCTGGGGAAGTCATGCTTCCTCTTCTCAAGTTTTCCATGAAAAATTTCTCTGGGCAGCAGCGTTGGTGGGTGGCTGCTAAATATAACCCTTCATTGAGAGCCGTTTGTAGAAAGTGTTAGGGAAGGGAGAGGGCAGGCTGGCCAGGTCGGGATGGTGCTGACAGGTAGTGGCTTGCAGTGTGAGGCCCCTGAGGTGTCTCTTAGCCATTTAGTGAGGGCACAAGGTCAGGGGAGACAAGGGAGTAAACTGGGCTTTGTCCTCAGGAGGGAGGGCTGAGCCCATGTTAACCCTCTTCCCAGGAGGAAGAGGGGACTGAGCAAGGTCTTCAGTGCCCGGCTGTCCCGTCCTAGCTCACCCCAGCACTGAGACAGTGCCCTTTGGGCCACATTCGCTGGAGCTGCCCGCACTCTTCTGGACACGGGCAGAGGGAGCACGGGCTGAGGGGTGGCGGCAGCGCCCTGCAGCCCGCTCCTGCTGCCCGAATCAACGGCGGCAGAGGCTGCTCGGGGCTGCAGCTCCAGGGCGGGCTCTTTGCTGCGGATAGTGCCTAACAGGAGCGTGTTCCGCACCCGGCTGTGCCCCGCGGGGTCAGGGCACAGAAACCGCGCTCGGGCTCACCCGGGCCGCCCGCCCCAGACCTGCCTGCCCGGGACTGCCGGCGAACCCACACCCCCCGCCCAGGGCCGGCAGCGCGGCCGCCACGTGGCGCCCGGCGCCGTCCGGGACGTCCCCGTGCCCGCTCCCCGCCGGACGGGGCGGGCCCTGCCCGCAGAGCGGGACCCGCGCTGCCTTCGGGGCGGGGCCGGCCTGGGCTGTCCCGGCACGGCTGGGCTCGGCTCCGCGCGGCTCCGGACGCCCATGGGGAGCGCGGCCCGGAGGCGGCCCGGCAGCAGCAGGCTACGGGGAGGCTCCCCCGGCGGCCCCGCTCGCCCGTAGCCCGGCGGGGCATACCCGGCCCCAGGATGCCGGCCTGGGGGATCCTGCCCATCACGCTGCCTGCCTTCACCATCACCGGCATGTGGATCGTGTGAGTGCCGCGGGACGGCGCAAGCCGGCCCCCAAACCCCGGCGGGGGACTCCTGGGCTGCAGGGGGGGGAATGTTGCGGGGCAAGATGCCGAGGCAGGGGGGATGGAAGATGCTTCAGGGTGGGATGCAGCGGAGTGTGGGGTTGCGGGGCACAGCTGGGCCCGCATCAGGTTGGGGTAGTTTTGCATGCTCA
Organism: Melopsittacus undulatus; assembly: GCF_012275295.1. NCBI lineage: Eukaryota > Metazoa > Chordata > Aves > Psittaciformes > Psittaculidae > Melopsittacus > Melopsittacus undulatus. The sequence goes on from NC_047530.1 coordinate 91,054,208, forward strand.
GTTGCTCACACACCTCCGTGTGCCTCACAGCCTCCCTGTATTACCTGCAGCCAGCACTGGCATATGGCTCCCTGGCCTCTCACTCCTGACACTCCACAGGATCACACATCCCTGTCCAAGCATGAGCACAGTTGATGCTTGTGGAGCAAAGGAATGGCCTTGGGAGTTCTGCCACCAGCCTGTGTCCTGTAGCACCAGGGCCATAACCAGCACATGGGCATGTGGTGGATAGATGGGAGGGCAGGGAACGTCTGTCCCTTGTGCTGGGGGTAGAGGCTGTGTCACCTGGGTGAGCATCACTAGCCACCTTGCTGGTCCCTATGCTGGGCCTTGGCTTTGTGAGCTCAGCTGTTCACATAAGGCTGTTCTTCTCCAGACCATTGCCCTCCCTGTGCCACTGCAGGGATGGTGGGTGCTGGATGAGGGCCTTTTCCTAAAGGTGCAGGGAGCCCCAGCATAGGTGATGGGACTTTCTGAAGTGGGATGGAGCAAATGCACCCCAGACCATGCAGATCTCTCCGAGAGATTCTCCCTGTGGTATGCCCCGTCCTCCTTCACAACAAAGCCAAATGCTGACCCAGGTGCATGGAACTCATGTTCCCAGTGTTTCCTCTGGACTCCTCACAAAGCCTTGTCTGTCTCCCATGGGTGACCCTGGGGAGCAGATGCTCCTCCAGCCCTCAGCACCTCAGGTGGGAGGTGCTGCTTATGGTCCTCACAGCCAGAGCCCTGGAAGAGGGGGTCTTGGGCCCTGCTTGTGTCCCCAGATGTGTCCTGCAGCTGCCTGTGGGACACTGTATCGTCAGTGCAGTGGCAGGGTGAGGCTGGGCAGTTGCATGTAGAAGCTTGTTGCGGGTCTACATGGGGCCATGCGGGGTGCCACTGGCCATACCTGGGATGTGAGAGCCATGAGGGGCGATTGGGCAGGTGGGAGCACATCCCACTGTGGGGCAGTGCCAGCTGTGCCTCTCTTAGCTTGTTGCCCCTCCCAGGAGAGCACGGAGCACTGGGACAGGGACTTGGGGAAGCGGCTGGGTGAGGGGTCTGCCGGGTGCTCCTGGTGGATGACCACTGGGGTAGGCAGCGCTGCCCCTCGCGTCCCCTCAGCTCTGCTCTTTGCCCTGACCCTCTTTGCTGGGATGATCCTTTCGCGGCCTGGCTGTTACGTGGCTGGCTCGGGCAGGAGAGGGGTTTTCTTACCGGTGCTGGGGCCTGTTTTTAACCTGAGCTGTTTACTGCCGCTGGCGGCAGCGATTTGAGCAGCACGGTGCTGCCCGCTGCTGGGGCTGCCAGGCGGGAGGGCTCCTTGCTTGGCTGGGGGACTCTAGGGCCGAGACGCCCCTGGAGCTGGGTGGGATGCATGTCACGAACCCCTCTTTGCACTGACCCGGGTGCAGGGTGACTCTGTGGGGAGATGCTCACTGGAGCTGGTCTTGCTTTTCTTTTTCCTGCTTTATGAAGCCGGGAGGTGCCACAGGGTGAGTGCTGGCCCCTGGCACTCAGTGGGGGCTGGCACCCCCGTACCCCGCCCTGGGGCTGGGCCCTGGGGCTGCCTGGGAGCAGGAATGCGGGCAGGCAGGTGGCTGTGGTAATCCCTGTTGTTGCCTGTCCCCCAGGTACGCCATGGCACTCTCCAACAACCACATCTGCCCTGTCCACAACTGGTAAGGCCTGGGGGGGGGGGGGGGGGGGGGGGGGAAGGGGCCTATCTCCATGGACCAGCTTGGTTACAGATCCCATAATGCTGTGCCCCCTCCAGACCATGAGCTATGCCGTGCTGTGCTGGACCACTGGCTAGCCAAGGCCCCCCTGCACTTTCACCACATTGTAAAGGGGTTGGGGGCTAGGCTGGCCCTAGGAGGAGGCTGAGGATGTCGGCAGAGGTCATCTTAGAGGAAGCACAGAGCCACCTTCTCCCTTTGGCAGACATGGTGGTGACAGTGATGGGGCACAGTAGCCCCAGGGCACATCTCCTGTTTGACCCTGGGTGGCTTTTGGGTGCAGAGCTGCCTGGGGTCTAGCTGCAGGCAGGGTAGGACCCCACATCTGCAGAGCAGTGGGAGTGCCAGGGCCGAGCAGGGCTACCCAGAGCTGCCATCCACCCCTGCCTGCGGTTACAGCCGCTCCACTGAACCCCACTGCAGAACAGGCCGGGAGAAGGAGGCCATTGAAAAAACAGAGCACGGGAAAAGTATGAAATAAGTGGTCAGGGAATTACAGAGGCTGTGTCTCCATGGGAAAGGTTGAGGCTTGCTTGCGTGAGGCTAAATCTGTCAGTGCCAAGGGATGGGACAGCCCAGCCACCCCGTGGCCAGAGCTGCCTGCAGTACCCTGGGATGGGGGATGAGGCATGGGAGAGGCGAGGGCTGGGGAAAACACAACTGTTTGCTTCCTGGCAGCTTCTGCTGCAGAGCTTTGGGCTTGTTGTGTCTCCTTAAAAATCTGCCCAGAAAAACCCATGTTAGTTTAATTCTTGCTGGAGTGTTTGAAGGAGAAGGCGCGGGGGGGGGAACCTGCTGCCATTTCCTGCCTGATGGCTTGTTCTGCCCGGGGAAGAATGTGTGTGTCGAGTTGTCTCTGCCGCACAGCCAGCCCTTAATGATGAATAATGCTTCCCAGCCTCGGGCGGCCTGCTTTCAACACAATAATAACAGAAAACTCCCTCCCAAACCAAACACGGCCCCAGGAGCAGCGCTCGAGCAGCCCACGGAGCTCCACGCCTCGCCGGGGATTTGTGGCTGGAAAACAAAGCCACCAGTAAATGAGGAGACTTGAAAAAACACCAGAGTCCAGCCTGGCCCTTTCCAATAAGGCTCTTTTAACTGTACGCTTGCTGGGCGGCTGGAGATGCCTGAGGTCAGCCTGAGCCAGAGGAGTCTGGTGCTGCCCCCCAGGCTTGTCCCTGCCGTGGGGCAGGGGGTGTCTGAGGGTCATTGTGGGGTGCAGAGCTTTAGGCTCCCTGCCTGCAGCACTGGGGGGGGGGCGGTGCTGCTCAGCTGTGCCAGGCAATGGTGCTGGCTGCCTGCTTGATGCTGCAGTAAAGGGGTGCCCAGAAACCCTCTGTGAGTGTGTGCCAGCTCCCGGGAGGGCAAGGGGCACGTACCCGTGGGGGGAATACGGTTGCAGCAGCAGCTGTGATACAGGAAGGTGTCTCAGAGGGTGGCAGAGCTCTGGTTCCCCGGCTTGCAGGGTCCGTGCTGCAGGAGGCACTCCCAGGCTCTGCGGTGGCTGTGAACAGAGCCCAGCTCCTCAGCAGCTCCCTCGCTCCCGGGCAGGGTGGCACTGCTCCCGGTGCCCGTGGCTGTGGGTGCCGTTTCCCGCTCAGGCTGGCGTTCCCTGTCCCGTGTCCTGTGCAAGCCCAGAGCTGTCAGTGGCTGCGTGCCCGGCTCCACCCGTGCTCCCGTCCCGGGATGTGGGCGATGGGGCTGGCATGGGGCTGGCTGGTTCCAGCTCCTGCCTGGGGCTGCAGAGCCCCTTGAGCCCAGCAACCCGGCCCATGCCTCCAGCAGTGTGTGCAGCTCCTGCCCCACCTCTCCCTTGCAGGCAGGGACACTGGGTGGGCAGCAAAGCCAGCAGACAGGGCGCAGCCTTTGGAAACCCAGGTGGGATGTTCCCAAAGGACCCCGTTGGGTTGTGGGCTGCTCACTGGAGGGGCTTATCCCTGGGGTGTGGGCACATCCCTGGGGTCTGGCTGCCCTCGCTGGGGAGCAACTTCGTTGCCCTTGCAGGGGCTGTGGGCAGGAGGGTCCCGGGCAGCAGCTTGTCTCCCCTAGCTGTCCCTTTCCTTCCGGCAGGGATTACAACCAGTCATGTGGCATGGACAGCCCCGGTTCCTGCTGCACACTGAACCACATTCCCCTTGTCAGGTGAGCAGCCATGGGACGGAAGGTGGGGCAGGTTGGGGGTCAGAGCTGCTCCGAGAGCCCCCAGCAGCGTGCTCTGGGTAGGGGGAGCAAGCGCTGCACCCAGTGCCGCCTGGCTGAGGGCTTCCTGGGCCTTGCCTTGTCCCCGCAGCAAGTGTGGCACCCTGCCCCCTGAGAGCTGCTTCTTCAGCCTCATCTGCAGCCTGGGCTCCTTCATGGGTAAGTGCCTGCTGCCTGCAGCGGCCGGAAGAGAGGTTCCCTGCCCGGCGGGGGGCAGGAGGAGGGGGATGCATTCGGAGGTGTGTGATGGAGCTGTGTCTCCCTCTTGCAGTCATCCTGGTGGGGCTGCTGCGCTATGCCCACCTCCTGGAGCGCCTTGGGCCATCCCTTCTCAACACCCTGGGGCTTGCCACCGGCTGGGTCTGCGCTGCTGGCCTCACCATGGTCGGCAACTTCCAGGTGAGGCATCACCTCGGGGGTCCCAGAGCATAAGGGGTCTCGGCTGGAGCAGGGCGGGTACAGCATTCAGCAGTGTAGGATCTGGGGTGGTTGTTCTGGTCCCATCTGTGCACTCCTTCACCTCTTCTGGGCACTGTGTTTCCGCAGGCACTGGGAGTCCATTTTGTGCACTCATAGGTTTGGGTCTGGATTAAGCTCGTGGGCTTGGTTTAACCTTATCTGAGACCCTCTGTGTGGTCTCTCCCCTCCATGGACGCCTGACCCTGTGCGGGCAGGGACGTGCCAGCCAGGCAGAGGAGACCAGGCCAAGCTTCCGGTGCTCCTGCTGCCCTCCATGGGGGCGTTTGCTGCTCCAGGGGTGATGCCAGGAAACTGTCTGGGCAGAGCCTGTGCTCACCGGGTGTCCAGAGCAGCCAGGCCCTGGCGGCAGCGCTCCCCCTGCCTGCACTGCCAGGCACCAGCCTCCTGGCAGCTGCCAGCCCTCTGCCTGCGGCGGCCAGGCCCTTCTGCTTGGTAGGAGGCTGCTGCTGGCACTGCCACCTGGGAGAAGCGTCTCTGGCCCCAGTGCACTGGTGCCTCAGCCATGGCTCAGCTCAGCAGGGCTGTGACCCCCAGGAGGGTTGCAGGCAGCCCTAGGTGCTGCTGATGGCACAGGGCAGGTCCTGCCCAATGGCCCTGGGCATAGTAGAGCTGTTGGCCCAAGGGGCTCAGGAGCTACCAGCCCATGGTGAAACAAACACAGCGCTTTGAGATCCCAGCAGCAGACGGTGCATCCACATCTGCTCCTCAGCCAGAAGACAGGCACAGGACGAGCTGCCAGGACCCATCTCTGGCACTGCTGCACCCCTGTGGGGGCACAAGGCCACCCCCTGAGCAGAGCCATTTCATGCTGGGGAGCGTACGAGGGTGCTGGCACTGAAGGTCTCTTCTCCTGCAGGTGGATCACGCCAAGGTGCTGCACTACATTGGGGCAGGGGTGGCTTTTCCCACCAGCATGCTGTTCCTGCTCCTGCAGTCCATCCTCACCTACCGCATGGCCAAAACCCGTGGGCAGTACTGGACCGGCCACTTACGCAGCATCCTCACCATTGTGGCCTTTCTCACCCTCGTCTTCAGTATCCTTCTGGGGAGTAAGGGGAGGAGATCTGGGATGAGCTGGCTAATGGTGTTCTCATGGTGCGCCCCACGTCCTCCATCTTTGGTCTGGCAGCAAGGCACGGTGCAGGAGAGGGGCTGGGCAAGGGCTGAGGGCACGCAGCTCATGCAGGGGTAGGCTGGGGAGCAGCAGTATCAGGGCCGTGCAGGGGCTGAGGAAGGGAAGGGGCACTGACAGCCATCTCTCAAGATGCTGGGATGCCCAAATCAGCCCTGCCCTGGCTGCTGCACCCCAGCCCAGCCACTGCTGCAGGCTCCAGCCTCATACTGTGCAAAGTGGAATCTGAGTTGCCAATACAGCTGAAGCCAGGCACTGGGGTCAGCAAACACCACACCAGGGAGGGAGGGCATGGCAGCAGGGCTGGAAGAATATCCCAAGTGTGTAGCTAGGGAACCAGTGGCTTATTTGGGACTGAGGTTAGGGATAAATTGGGAAACAAGGTGGTGGTTACTGGGCAGGAAGGGGAAAATGCATAGTGTCCACAGGTCCCAGAGAGGCTGGCTGGGATCTGGCCACAGTGAGCAGGGCAGGAGGAGCCTGGAAGGTGCTGGTGGGTCTGATACGTGCCAGAAGGTCCTGCTCTGTCACCACAGCAGGCAGGCAGGATGGGAAGCAAGCAGAGAGCTGGGCAGGGCAGGAGTGCCATGGGGCTGTGCCAGCTGAGAGGGACCAGCAGGGCATGTAAGGACAAGGGAGACAGAACTTGGTGCCTGTCTGCTGTGGCCATGCTGCTCTGTAAGCACTGGGGAATGGAAGTGGGAAAGCAGTGAGCTACATGGGCATGGTGTGGGGAAAGGGTTGGGACCTCCGCTGCTGGGATGGGGGATGTGAGCAGAGGGATCTACCCTGTGCAGGTCAGGTCCCTGCCTCTTGGGCTCTCCCAGACTGTCATCTCACAGGCAGATGTCAGGGTGCTGCTGGAGGCTTCACCTGGAGGGCTGGGGATGTACCTGCCTTCACTCACACATGGTGATGGGCCTGGAGGAAAGGGAGCAGTCCCCTCTCTGGAGTGAGCCAGCTGGCAGTGCAGAGGGACAGGGGTGCTGCAGGGCTGGGATGCAACAGCCCAAACCCCCTTGCCAAGAGGATGGAAGGCTGATGAGTTTTACTGGCTTTAACTGCATCCCACAGGAGAACGGGGAATGTCAGCCTCGTTTGACAAAAGAGGGCAGGGAGGGTGAGGCTGTGGGTATGCAGCTTGCCCTGAGGTCTGCACCCTGAGGTCCCCCTCCCCCGGCCTCTTCAGAAAATCCCCGCCTGGCATGAGTCCTGTGATTTACCAAGGCTGGTTTGGGCATGTGTGCCACCGCCTCACCCATGCCAAGGCCCTCCCAGTGCTGCAGGAAGTATGGAGCTTTTCTTGGGTTTAGGGGTGGTGGTGTGTTTCCTGAGGATGGGGGCTGCTCACAGCGTGCAGTGACAGTGGGACATGGTCCCCCATGGGATGGTAGTGGTCCAGCTGTGCTTTCCTTGACTGGGATACCCTCAGGCGGTGTGTTCTTCATCCAGAAGAGCTTCGTGCTGCAGCATGTGGCCGCGCTATGTGAGTGGATGTTCATCATCGATGTTCTGGTCTTCTATGGCACCTTCACCTTTGAGTTTGGGGCCATCTCCACAGACACCTTCCTGGTCCTGCTGAAAGCCAGCCAGGCCCCCAAAAGTTACAAAGAGGAGAGCAGCGTGTCCAGCACAGCCCACATCCACAGCCATGCAGAGGGCCTGGCTATAGCCTGACCTCCACAGGAGACAGGCTCATGGTAGGGACCCCCAAATTGGGCTCTTCCAGTGACTTCCCTGCCTTGAATGTGTCTCAGTTCCCGTCTGCTGGGGTGCGGGGATGCCAACACGGTGCTGCTATCGGCAGAGTCAGGGTCTGCCCCTGAGCCTCTGAGGTTGCCCTAAGTTGGGCTGTCAGAGGCAGTCATACAACGGCAACTTCTGTAAGTAACGTGAAGGAACAGGGACTCACCCTCCCTTCACCACGCAAGCCTGGTGCACTGGGGAGGGGAAAATCACTTCCTCCTTCCTCCATGGCCACAGGATTAAGGTTCAGCAGAGCAAGCCTTCCAACTGGCTGCTGCGACTGTCGGAGGAGCCAAAAACCCCAGAGTGCCTTTTCCCTTTCTGAGGAGCAATGGTAGTGACAGTGTGCTTGCCCAGGCAAGGGTAGTGTCTTGTGTGGCTGCAGGATGACACCAGCAGCCCTGGTTGGACCACGCAGCACTCCCAGCCAGGGCTCTCGCTGCTCGGGGCCTTCCATGCCTCCAGTCAGTGACTTTCCCACATTTTTTTCAGCTTGGAAAATTGCTGAGGCAGGTTTCACCTCCTGGCCACAGCATTCCCGTGCTCCCTGATGGTCAGGTAGGTTGGGAAATGGGTCTCCACATTTACCATGACACTGGGAAAGTCCTGCAAGCAGAGCACCTGCAGAGCAGTGAATTTCCCCTGCATAGTGCTGCCAATCTGAGCAGTCCCACTGGGAAGCTGCACACCCCAGCCCTGGCCTCCCAGCCCTCCCACCCTGGGTGTGCAGGCACAGAAAGGGGAAGCAGTTCTGTAGGCACACAGGAAGCTCATGCCCCTTTCCGCTGGGACTCCCAAATCCGTCCTCCAGTGCCTCTCACAGTACTCAGCCTGGCCCGCGCCTGCCTGGTGAGAGCCTGTCCTGCTCTCAGCCTCAGCCTGGGATGTCCTGGGCAAGGGGCTGAATGTGTGTGTGTATATAGATCCACACATATATATGTATACATATGCATATATATATATATATATATATATAAATTTTCCCTTGTCCCTGGAGAGGGGCATTTGCTGCTGCTGTGCACATCGATCAGGTTGGGCTTCCTGATTTGCCCACCTTTTCAAAATCGGCCTATAAATCTACCAGTATATGTAGTTCAAAGAGGAGCATTTATGACTTTTATATCTAATATATGTTTAAAATACATATATATATGAAGAGAGAACAGTGAATTTACAACAATAAAAGTGAAAATCATCCGAGGGTGCGGCAGCCGGTCTTTCCCCATTCCGCAGGACTGGGGTGGTGGCCGGTCTGGGGCTGTGGTCCAGGGGGATGGGGGATGAAGACTCCTGCGGGTCTCAGGGCACAGACGTGAGTGTCGGGCAGGGGGAAGACAAGCGGTTTCACCGGGATGCAGCAGCCTAGAGTGGCACGTCCCATCCCGTCCCAGCGGGGGTCCCCCGGCCCGCCTCCCGCTGCTCTCCCCGCAGGGGTGGAGCCGGCCCCGGGAAGCCCCGGGAGGCGGAGCTGTGCTGGGACTTTCCCAGGCCGCGGCCAGGAGCAAGCAGCCGCGCTGGTGCTGGGGCGGAAGGTAAGCGGGTAAGGGGAGGACGAAGACGCTGCTCATGGGGTACCGGTCCCGGGGTGAGCGGGCTGAGCCCCGGGCCCGCCAGGCAGTGAGCAGGGGCTGCTAGCATCAGGAGAGTATGTGTTCTGTCGGCCGGCCCGGGGGATGCTGAGCCTGGGTGCTGTGGTGCCTGCCCGTCGTGCTCAGCAGTCTCCAGCGCTCTCATGTAGCTGCATCCAGCTCTCTGGATGTGCGTGCTGGGCACAGATGTATCCAGATTCCAAGCAGAAAGGGAGGTTGAGAGGTTTAAACTGGGCTTTAGAGCCTCAGTGTCCTTGTCTGCACCTGCCAAGGGTTCTGCAGTGGCTAGCCCTCGGCACCTCCTGTACTCCCACTCAACCATGGCAGCCGTGCTGGTCCCTGGCTGCCTCTCCGCTGGCTTCGGGGCTAGCTGGGAGAGGAGATGTTGGGAAGATGCAGGCTGAAAAAAAACACCTGTCGTCTTGTTGTGCGGAGGAGAAAGCAAGTCCCAGCGCTGGTGCTGACACCCGTTTCCCTACCAGTGACGAAGCTGCTTGTTTTCCTGTTTCCATGCTGCCAGTGAATGCTGCCTCATCCTGAGGCTCTCCCTCCTCACGCTGATTTCTGCCTCATCCTGGGAGGGCTGGCTTGCTGCCTGCCTCAAGGGGAAGAGATCCGCACCCCCAGGCTCAGCTACCTATACCCCAGAAAGGAGCCCTGAACACTGGCACTGCAGTGATACCTTGGGCAGGGTGGAAACCAGAGAGAGTGAAAGACAGCAAACACCTGGCAAGCGCCAAGAGGGGTTTTCTGAGAGTGCACAGACACACAACTGGTTCATAACACAACAGCAAAGCAGCTGATTTACAGGCCCTAGAGGAGAAAACCAGATCAGTGGGTGGCTGGGGTTTGCCAAAACCAACTTGATAGCCACAACAGGCATTTTATACATGGAGGCATAAAAGGCATTTCACGCAGAGAGATACAAATGGCTTCAGTGCTCAAGGGCAGGCTGCTGGGGAGGGGAAGGCTTGGACAGCTTTCAGGAAGAGGGGATTTCTCTCTGCCATGCCTGCAGGTCAAGGGCTCGGTTTCCAGGAAGGGTCTAAGAACAAAGTTCATGTGCTAGAGGAACTCAGCAGCCTCTTGCCAGACACTTACCAGTAGCTCTTGGGACTCCTGGGATGGAGCAGAGCACAGGATCTGTGCAGAAAACAAGGTCAGGTATTCAGGGGCATCATTTGCAGGCATTAGCAGGCCCCAGGGGAAACAAAATGTGCAGGGAATAGTATGTCAGAGGAGCAGCCAGCTGGGTGGCTGGAACATGTCAGCTGTGTGCCAGGGTGGTTCAGAGCAGAGCCATGCCCATGCTGCCTCCTGGATCGCCCTTTCCCATGGCTGCTAAACACTCTTGATGCAGACAGACAGACTGACATTTCCCTCCTGCCTGCAGGACATTGGCTCTACAAGTCAGCCAGCTGTCATGGGAGGAGAGAAAATAGCACCTGCATTACTAGGTCACGTTCAAGGAGCTGCAGGCATGGAAGAGTGGCTTTAACTGATGCTGGTTGCTGAAGGCTGGCCTTTAATTGAGGCAGTCTGGCTGGCACAGGCAGGCTGCACCATCCAGAAAGGGTGCTGTGGCAGTGCTGCACTCTGGGGCAAGGAACTGGTGCTGCTCTAGGCAGTGCATCACAGTTGGGTTGCTGCTTTTTCTCCCTATTCTCAGCAGTGCCACAGAATCCTTCCTGAGCCCTAGCAAGGTCTGAAGATAGGGAGGAATTAGCCCAGCAAAGCAGGGCTGCACTGTGTTTACAAGCCCAGGGTAGAGGCCAGATGCACTGGGTACCATGGAGCATGGGATGCTGCTGATGGCAGGAGGGGAAGATGGATCCTCTTCTGGGGTGTGTGTGGGATAAAAGCCAAGTGTGCTACACTCCTAGGGGAAACCCAGGGTCCTGGGGGCCTGCAGAACATGACTACTTGGCACAGGAGGCAGGACTTATATTGAGAGTAAGTCTAAGGTTGCCCAAGGTTACTCCTCCAGGAACAAGGAAGCAGGTGATGACGTTCCAGCTCTGCTTGACGAGCAAGGTGGGCTTCCTCTAACATGCACTGGGTGAGCTGCGCAGCTGGGGAGATGCAGATGTGACCCCATGACGTTCCTTAGTCATCCTGTTTGCGGCAACAAGTGGAAGTGTCCAGGGCAGCAATGAGTGAGCTGTGAAAGCCCCTCTAGAGGGCATGAGGCTGATGGCACTGGAGAAGGATTGCTGTTCTGTTCAAGGGGCACAGTCTGTTTGCCAGCATCTTTGGTCCTGTGCTCCCCCAGCCAGGCTCAGTTAGCAGGGTTTGAGGTGGCTTTCCCAGCACACTGAGGGAGGATGTTTGTCCCCTCTTTCACCTCTCTGGGAAATCTCTACCAGCAGATGAGGTGGCTGGCTGGTGGTGCAAGCTGAGGCTGCCCAGGCAGGATGTCCTGTGGGATCCTGACAGCAGGCTGTCCGTGTTGCTTCCCACAGGCCAGCGGGGTTGTGTCCCCTGCTCCCAGGCTTTCAGAAGCCTCTGCACAACTGCAGGAGGAAGGTTCCACCTCATTTTGCAGTACTGGATCTGCACCCTCCTTGCACCCCTGCTGTACCTGCAGGTCCCTCTGATCCCATGTCCCAGTCCGCACCGCTGTCTGGGCTGCATTTGGCAGAAAGGCTGGGATGCATCCTGGAGCTCGGCTGGGCTCAGGTGGCCAGCCAGCCAGGGAAAACCTCAGGCCTGGGGCCACAGGGCAGCCCCTTTGGAGGACTTGAGTGGCTGGAAAATCTTCTTGAAAAGGCTCTTTTCAGCTTCTGAAGAATATGAGTCATGAACGGGTTGAACAATCCCCTTCCTTCCCCTCTTCTCCCACACACCCAAAATCCCCTGAGCAGGACCTGTAGCAACCACTGATTCAGAAATTCATGGTATGAGGGCACTGCGGAGTTGGATAAGTTTGGGGTTTTCTCTTTTTTTTTTTGTTTCTTTCCATCACTTAGCGAGAAGAAATGTGGATCAAGAAAACGTGCCTGGGGGCTCTGCTCTGATCCTATCCCTTTGTTAGAAGTCTCTGGTGGTTTCCCACAGTCAGGCAGACCTTGACCTCAGCGGGACCCCTGTCTGTGGTATCTGGCAGTCCCCACCGCGATGCTGGGGCTGGATGGGTTGCTGAGGCCTGCCTCTTCCTCCCCGGTGAGTAGGAGGGTGCTGTGGGTGTCGGGAAGGGGCCCCGCTGCTGGCAGTGCTTTGCCAGTGTCGGCGGGGAGCACACAGTGCTGGGTGGCAGGAGATGCTCCCACGGGGGGCTCTGGAGCTGTCGCTCCTGCTTTGAAACCAGATGCTTCCTACTGGAAAAGAAGAAATGGGAACACCAACGGCAAATGCCTCTCTGAGGCTACTGCCGCGGGAAGGATGCAGGGGCTGCTGCGTAAGTGGAAACTGGGGGAGTGGGAAAGGACCCCTCTGGGTGCCTGGCAAGGGGGTGACTTTGGTCTGCAGAGCCCTGGAGAGCTTCCCCTGGCCAGAGGGGAGGATTGCTGGCTTTGGGGCAGCCGCTCCTGTTTGGGGTCAGGACAGCTTGGAGGAGACATCCCTATGCAGGAGGTGAAAAGATGCGATAGAGGGAGACAGGACGCCCCCGGGGCTGCTGCCGGGCTTTTATGGCGCAGTCCAAGTGGTTTCAGCTGCGTTGCACTGCAGCTCTTGTTGGGAACGGCAGTAACGGCCGGTCAGCCGGGACTGGTGTCTGAAGGGTGGCAGGCGGCTGGGGACGGCGGGGGGCAAACCCCTCTATGCTCCCGGGGGGAAACTCGGGACCTCCGGCGAGGCGGGCGGGCACCGGGATTTCCATCCCGCCCAGAGCTCCCGGTCCCACCGCCCCCGGCCCGGGCAGCCGCCGGCGGGCGCAGGAACGACCGTGCCCCGGGCCGAGCCGAGCCGAGCCGTGCCCGGGCCGCGGCCGTGCGGGGCGGGGCGGTGACGCGCGGTCCCGTCATTTCCCGGCTCGGCGGGTTTCTAGGGACTTTCCGGAGCGGCGGTGCCTTCCTGCCGCCGCCGGTCCCCGCTCACCCCGCGCTCTCCCCGCAGGCCGGCGGCCGCTCCCGCGCAGACATGGACGAGCACTTCCAGCCAGTGAGTGCGGTGCGCACCGACCGGGGCCGGGTGGCTCTGCCTGGCGTCGGGGCTGAGCCGGAGCAGTGCCCGACCCCACGAGTGCAGTGGGAGGTGGGCGACTGTGCCTGCCCCGGGGTGGGCAAGGGAGGGGTCTGTAGGTGCCGCTGGGGTGGGAGGTGCGAGGTCTGTGTCTGTCCCCAGGCTGGGCAGAGGAGGTCTGCTGGTGGCCCCAGGGGTGGGCAATGAGGGGTTGGCACCTGTCCACCCCTCTTCTCCGGGAGAGATGGGAGATCTGTGCCTGCCCCCCCCCCCCCCCCCCCCCCCCCATCTCCCCAGGGTGGGCAGTGGGAGTCTGTGACAGACTCTTCCCCCTCCAGGGTGGGAGATGGGGGTCTGTGCCTGCCTCCTGGGGTGGTTGGGATTTCCAGCCCCAACACACTCATCTCACACACCTTCCCTCCTGCCACCCAGTGCCTGGATGGGATTGACTATGATGACTTCAGTTTCAGCTCCCACATGATGGAGCAGAAGGAGCCCCTGATGGAGACAGGTAAGGGCCCCTTTGGCTGTGCCCTCCCGGGGGTCCCCAGCTGCAGAGGGGTTTCCCAGCAGGCTGAGTCATGCCTCATAGTTCCCAGCAACACCACAAGCTGTGTTCCAGCTGGCCCCACTGTGGGCTGGCTGGGAATCCCTGCCCTGTGCCAGCAGAATGGGGTCTGTTCCTGCTGCTCAGTCTACCAGGGACTTGAGGTTGGGCTCTGACAGGTCTTCAGGTGCTCCTCAAGTGTCAGAGCATCCTCTGGCCCTTCCCTCCTCTTCCTGCTGCTCTGCCTGCTACTCCCAACTGGGCTATGACAGCACAGGGGCTGGGGGCTCTGAGGACTCCCGTGCGAGAGACAGGGATCACCTAGCCTTCCACACCATCCCCATATCTCCAGCATCCTTACTGGGAGCATGCACTTGGGTTATCATGTATTTCTCACTGGTGCCTCTTCTCTCTGTCCTCTAGTGGAAGGTCCCTACGTTGTCATCATCGAGCAGCCAAAGCAGGTAAGGATGACACCCAAGCAAGGGCAGGTGTAGCAGTCTCCCTCCCTTGGCTGACCTCCTCTTTGCCTCTGCAGCGGGGGTTCCGTTTTCGGTATGGCTGCGAGGGCCCTTCCCATGGGGGGCTGCCAGGAGCATCCAGTGAGAAGGGGCGCAAGACCTATCCCACCGTCAAGGTGAGCACTGCCCTGGGGAGGCATCTTCATTTGGTATTCACAGGCACCGGGAGGGTGCCTTGAAGGGAGGACAGGAAACGTATGTTAAGCTCTGTGTGTCTTATGGCACTGGAGAGATGGGAGGGCTGCAGCAGGAGTGGTGACCCTGCTGATGTGTAGCAGAGGGGTTTGCAGAGAGTCCTGCAGGCTCCTGGGATGCTGTACCTGACTCTCATCTTCTTTCTCCCTGCAGATCTGCAACTACACGGGGATGGCCCGGATCGAGGTGGACCTGGTGACGCACAGTGACCCTCCCCGTGTGCATGCCCACAGCCTGGTGGGCAAGCAGTGCAATGAGGCTGGCAATTGCATCGCGATCGTGGGACCCAAGGATATGACAGCTCAGTACGTCTGAGGGAGACTCAGGGTAGCCTCTTGCCTATGAGGGTTGGTTTGGGGGCTGGTCACAGCTTGCTGCTGGGGAGAAGAAGGGGTTTAGTCCATGGAGCTGGGTTTGCTGGAGCAGGAGGTTTACAGGAGTAGGTTTAGACAAGGCCATCAGTACAGCTCTGTTCCCTTGGCATTTTGCAGAGCCCTGGGTCCAGCATGTGCAGCTTGCTGTGTGGTTCTGTCCTTGAGACTGCAGCTCCCCAGCTTTGCTGTGGTCAGTCTGCATCACAGGGTTACTCAGTGGCTGCTGCAGTTGCTCTTAGAAATCTATCCCTGACTGCTGACAGCCTTGTGCTGTTTGCATCCCTTTGGCATCCAGCCTTCCTGGTGCTCCTCTTTGGACTTGTCACCTGTGGGAACCCAGAGTTCGCCGCACACCTCTTTCCTACGCTCCTTTCCTCTCCTATGTGGTTGCTTCTCTTATGCCCTGTACACACTGATCCCCCACTGCCCAAGCAGCAGCTACTCTGTGCTTTGCTCAGCTACTTCCTGGCTGTGGGAGCCTGTGTGCGCCAGCCTTGGAGCTCCCAGATCCCAGCAAGATCCCTCTTCTTCTCCAGGTTCAGCAACCTGGGAGTGCTCCATGTCACCAAGAAGAATATGATGGAGATCATGAAGGAAAAGCTGAAGCAGCAGAAAATGCGCAACAGGAGCCATATGCTGACGGGTAAGGGCAGTCAGTTGGGACTCAGCACCTAGGAGTGACAGCTGGGCTTAGCATGGGGCTGGGGGGGACATAGAGCCCCATCCCCTTGCTTAAGCCTGAGGGCATCTTCCCCTGCCCCGGCAGAAGCAGAGCTGCGTGAGATTGAGCTGGAGGCAAAGGAGCTGAAGAAGGTGATGGACCTGAGCATTGTGCGGTTGCGCTTCACTGCCTACCTCCGTGACAGCAGCGGGAACTTCACACTGGCTCTCCAGCCTGTTATCTCAGACCCCATCCATGACAGCAGTGAGCGTGGGGCCAGGCTGGGGAGGGGACGGGCAGGACGGGATAATGAGGGGTGCTCTGTCTGCCACAGCAGCTCCCAATGCCTCCTCTCGCACTGCAGAGTCCCCAGGAGCTTCCAACCTGAAGATCTCACGGATGGATAAGACGGCAGGCTCCGTTCGGGGTGGAGATGAGGTCTACTTGCTGTGTGATAAAGTTCAGAAAGGTACAAGCCATTTCCCCAAGCTGAAGGGGCCATGGCAGGAGAGATCTGGGGCCCTTGAGCAGCAAATGGACCGTGTCCCCAGAGCCTGGCTGGGGTGGGGAGATGAGTGGTGCCAGCACCTCCTCTCTCCCCAGATGACATTGAGGTGCGTTTCTATGAGGATGATGAGAACGGCTGGCAGGCTTTTGGAGACTTCTCCCCCACTGATGTGCACAAGCAGGTACAGGGAAGGCGGGGGGATGTTCTGCTGTTCCGCAGGGCAGGTGGGTGCCCTATGAGGTAGAGGAGCCCCATCCCTAGCTCCGGGGAGGAGCGAGACCCCATGTCTGTCTGTCCTGCCCACAGTACGCCATTGTCTTCCGCACACCCCCGTACCACAAGCCCAAGATCGACCGTCCAGTCACCGTCTTCCTGCAGCTGAAGCGGAAGCGGGGAGGGGACGTGAGTGACTCCAAGCAGTTCACCTACTACCCCGTGGTGGAAGGTGAGCACCCCCCGGGCTGGCCAGTGTGCCCCCCACCTCTGGGGCTGCCCCTTACCCTGCTGCCCCTCTCTCTTCACAGATAAGGAAGAAGTGGAGAGGAAGCGCAAGAAAGTCCTACCTCAGTTTCCCCAGCACTTTGGTGGAGGCTCGCACATGGGGGGTGCTGGTGGTGGGGCCGGGGGCTTTGGCTCTGGAGGAGGTGAGTGGTGACACCTCTTCCCTTTCCTTGCTTCTGTGGTTGTAGCCCAGCCCTGGGGGCTCCCTGCTCCTCTCTGGCCTCACCCGTCCTTCCCCTTGCTCCATAGGTGGGAACCTCAGCTTCCCCTACTCCCCGGGGCTGGCCTACAACAGCATCTACTCGCCTGGCCCCCACCCCGTGGGAGGCTACCAGGGGGGTGTGCAGATGAAGGGCCCCGAGGCAGAGGGGCCTGGGAGCAACGGGCAGGTGCCTGCAGAGAGCACGTACTGCAAGGAGCTGCAGAAGCACGGTAAGAGGACACTGGGGTGGAGGGAGGGCTTGGGGGGCATCGCTCAGGAGAGGTGGCATGGGTCAGGGACATCACTCTCCTCCATGCCCTGGGGTGAGACAGAAGAGTAGAGGGGGATGCTGCTCCTGGAGGTGATGTTCTTCTTCTGCTCTGCCCCCCAGCCCAGCTCTGCCAGCTATGGATGCTGGCACTGGCCCGTCGCAATGCCCATGCCCTGCTTGACTACTCAGTCACTGCTGACCCTCGTGTGCTGCTGGCGGTCCAGAGGCACCTGGCTGCATCACAGGATGAAAACGGAGACACGTGAGCATATAAGGGGTTTGGGGAGAGAGTACTGGTGCCTTGTTGGCCATTAGAGCCATTATGGGGGCTGTGGGAGGTGGCAGGAAGGACCTGGAGAAACATGGAGCTGAGCCAGGGGCCATCCTACTCTCTTTGCAGACCTTTGCACCTTGCTGTTATCCATGAGCAGACAGCTGTGATCAAGCAGCTGATTGAGGTTGTTGTTAGCATCCCAAGCCTGGATATCATCAACATCTCCAACAACCTGCAGCAGGTACATGTTTCCCAGGGCAGCCGGTTCTCTACCTGCAGCTCACTCCCATTTCAACACCCTGTCCCGCTTCTGCTCTCACTGAAGGGAGGCTGCAGGGCTGAGCACAGTGCAGCCATGGTGGTGAGGACCTTGGTGCAGGACTCAGCTCCTCTTGTTAGTGATACTGAGGGGTGCTGCTGTCCCACAGACACCACTGCATCTGGCAGTCATCACCAAGCAGCCCCAGGTGGTCCAGCTCCTGCTGCAAGCCCATGCTGACCCCACCTTGCTGGACCGCTACGGCAATTCCCTGCTGCACTTGGCACTCCAGACTGGTGATGAGGAGGTGCTGAGGACACTGCTGGCTCACCTGGGCTCGGCTGCCCCTTACCTGCTCCGTCTGCCCAATTTCCATGGTGAGTGGGGCTTGGAGATGATGGGCAGAAACCTGGAAGTGTTTTCATGGGCTCAGCTGGGGACTTGCTGAGCCTCTGCCCTTCTTGCAGGCCTCCTGCCTGTGCACTTGGCTGTGAAGGCAAAGAGTCTGGCCTGCCTGGACTTGCTGGTCAGGAAGGGAGCGGATGTGAACGCAGTGGAGAGGCAGGGTGGGAGAACCCCTCTGCACCTGGCTGTGGAGATGGAGAACCTCAACATGGCCACCCACCTGGTGAAGAAGGTATGGGGCTGGTGGCTGTGGGACAGGGATGAAGTGCAGTGTCTTGCAGGGCCCTGGAAGATGGGGGGGGTTGCCCTGGGATCTTGGGGTGACATGAGCAGCGGGGACAGCACCCAAGCAGCCCATGCTCAGAACCTTGCACCTCCATAGCTAGGAGCAGATGTCAACAGACGGACGTTTGCTGGGAACACCCCCCTGCACCTGGCTGCTGGCCTGGGCTCCCCCACCCTCACCAAGCTGCTCCTCAAAGCTGGTAAGGCGCTGCCCTCCCTCCTCTCCCCGCACCACGGGGTGCCCAGGCACAGGGCAGACCCCTGGGCCGACCTCCCCTGTTGGGCGCTCAGTCCACCCTTCCCTGACAGGGGCAGACGTGCTGTGTGAGAACGACGAGCCCATAAGCCCGTCCTCATCAGAGGCCAGCAGTGACACGGACGCCGACTCCGAGGAGCGGGAGCAGGCCATGGAGCTGGGGGAGCTGCCCCCAGCCGTGGAGCACAGCACCAACCCCGAGCCCCCTGTGCAGGGTCATGGGCAGGCAGGGCACAGGCTGCGCCGCTGCCACGCACCCCTGGACCTCACTCGGAGCCAGAAGGTGTGTGGCACAGTGGGACAAACCCTTGGGAGTGTTTCTGTGGGGCCAAAGCACAAATGGGACAGAGGACAAAGAGATGCTCCTGGGAGGATATCTGCACCCTTCTGTGTCCTGGGGAGAGGTGTGGTGTGGGAAGGCAAGAGGGGGTTGTTTGGTGTGTTGGGGGATGCTGACATCTTTCTGCCTGTCCACAGGTGCGGGAGATCCTGCTGCAGGCCTCCCAGCAGAGCCCCAAGGCAGAGCTGCCCACTGCCCCCCAGCCAGGTGAGCAGCCCCTCTCTCCTCAAAAGCACTGTTCCTACATGGGGCAGCACCTGTCTGGCAGCGAGGACGGGCAGCCTGTGATGGAGGACCCTCTCCCACACAGGGAAGGTCCTGTCGCTGGACAATGAAGTGCTGCAGGGGCTGGAGCAGCTGCTGAACCAGGACTGCAGTGGGTCAGATTGGATCGAGCTGGCCAAGCGCCTTGGGCTCTGCAGCCTGGTGGAGACCTACAAGGACACCCCCTCACCCAGCGTCAGCCTCCTGCGCAGTTACGAGGTCAGTGCCTGACCAGGGTGCCCCTGTCCCTCCTGTCTGTCTGGCCACCAGCCCCACTCTGTGCCTTCTTTCCACAGCTGGCAGGGGGCAGCCTGGGGGGGCTACTGGAGGCGCTGGACTCCATGGGGCTCCACAAGGCCGTGAGGATGCTCCACAAAACTGAGGCACTGGAGAAGTTGCAAAGCACAGGTGAGGGGAGTGCAGGGCTGGGGTGGTTCTGTGCTGCCTCCGATTCCCCATTGCTGACAGCACCTGGGGCTTGCTTTGCAGAGCTGAAGGAAGACAGTGCCTATGGCAGTGAGTCGGTGGAGGAGGAGCAGGCACCCACACTGGCCCTGAAGCCAGGGGGCGAGCTGCCCCATAGCCAGCAGCCACAGGTGCACTGAGGGGCTGGCAGCCACTGCACCCACCTGAGGGTCTGCATCCATCCCCCCACCAGCCCTGCCAACACAAGTGCCTTCTGGACTTGCCTGGACTCAGGGGACAGGACACAGCTGGCTCAGGATGCAGCTGGCTTCTGCCCCTCTCTGCTCTTATTTAATGGTCCCTTCTGAATAAAGGGACACTGTTTCCATTAGCCTGTGCCCTCCCTCTCTCCAGCCCCGGCCCTGAGCTCATGGGCACTAACCCCTTGGCAGCAGAGCGGCTGCCTCCTCACCATCACTCCATGCCGGGGCTGTCCCCAGACATGGGAGAGAAACCACAGCGCACACAAGTGAAGAGCAAGTTTTACTGAAGTAACCGAGAGAAGAAGCTGTACAAAGGATTTTCTCCCCCTTGAGCCGCCTGGGGCAAGGGTGGATTTTTTTCCTTATTTTTTTCCTTTATTTTTTTAATTTTTTTTTTTGCAATAGAGTTAAAAGAGCAGAATAAAAAGTTTGACACATTCACAAAGTCAGTGCTGAAACCAGCCGGGTCCTGGGTGGCCAGGAACAGTGTGTATGTGCCAGCCCCCCGCCCACAGCCCTTCCACTGTCCACAGACCCTTCCCTGCACACCCCAGGCACCCTGTGACCATGCTGCACCATCAGCACCTTGCTCCAGCCAAGCATCCTTCAGCTCCTGAGGTGCTGCAGGCTGCCTCAGCCTGCCCTTCCCTTGGCAAGGAGGGAGCCCATGGCCATGGAAGGGGCTGCACCACTGCTGCTGCTGCACGAGGACTGCACAGTGCTGCGGACTTGGCTTTGCTGGCAGCCTCTGAGGCCCCAGCCATGCGTTGGAGGGGCATCATGACAAGGAAAGCTGGCTCGTGGGGACCCTCAAAGTCAACCCTGGCCTCAGGGGTCACCTCCCCAGTGGGAGTACTTACTTACACTGCTGCCCAGTGTGCCCTGGGTATGATGCTCACATCCAGGTGGTACAAATGGGCTGGTCCAGCTGCCAGGGGGTGGGTCATGAAGCATCCTCCCATGCAGCCACAAGTGCAACCATGGGTACTGCCATCCCAAGGCTGCCTACAACTGCAGAGCTATCTCCAAAGGGTTGCTGGTGCCAAAGCAGGGCTGGGGAGCAGACAGCAACACACACAGGAGCCCATGCTCACCTTGCTGCAGGACAGGGAGCTGGGCCTTCCCCTGAGTCCGTAAAAATCTCCTGCCCCCCAGAATGCAGTGCCTACAAGATATGGCTGGGTTTGTGGCTTGTTTTTGTTTAAATAGTTCCCCAAAAGCATCAAAAGTAGCCCCCAAAAAGCCCTCCCTGGTGGTCAGCTCAGTCTGGTACTAAAAAGTGCAAAACTGTATCACAAAAATCAGTCAAAAGTTGTAAGAAAGCAGGGGTGGTGCAGAGGTGGCAGGGAGGGGGCCAGGTGCCATTGCCCTGGTGCCCCTGGCCACCAGCCCCATTAAGAGGGGAGAGGCCACAGCTGGCCCCCTCCTGTCTGCCCCCCATGGCACAATGGAGCTGGAGGAGAAGCGGCCGCTGGCTTTGTTTTGCTGCATTTTGGACTTCTTAAACCACTGAAGAACTGAGCCCAGTGGGTGGGTTTCAGTTGGTCCCCGTCATCGGCGTGAGGTCCTGCAACCACGCACAGGACAAGGAGGGGCAGGAATGAGTCTGATGGGGCTGACAGCGTGGGCAGCTCCCGCAGGCGAGTACCAGGGACTGTCCTGCTCTGCCACCACCTCTGGCGGAGGCCCTGCATGGCTGGTGCCTGCATGGCACACAGCCCAGATGGACAGCTCATGCAGGGTCTTGGCCTCCACCCTGGTGTCAGGGGGCAGAAACGGAGCTGCAGCGCGGGTGGCCGATGCCCCTCACTTATGACTTCTGGGGCTGGCCAGGGGGCTGGCGGCCGGTGCGCTCTGAGACGTTGCGCTTCACCTTGGTGGCCGTGCTGGAGGGCTCCACGTTGAGCGAGGGGCTGGAGTGGGACTTTTTCAGACCATCATCCTCCCCACTCGCTGCATTGAAGAGCGTGGACTCAAACGCTGCGAGGTCCTCGGAGCCGGCCTTCAGCTTGGCCCGCAGCAGCATGGCATAGGTGCCATAGCGGGATTTCTGGGGGCACAGTGCAGCAGAGAGAGGGGTTGGGAAGCTGGGCATTGCCCCTCAGCCAGCACCCCAGGATAGCGAGGGGATACTTGTGATCCCTCCACGCCAGCCAGCACTCCAGAGCAGGGGAGATGCTCATGGTCCTGGACCACAGCAGTGGCATGGTGCAATTCAGCAGGTGGGAATGGGGGAGAGAGTCCCATCACTTAGGATGGCCAAGCAGACAGGGACAGAGGGGCTGAGGGTAGTGGGATGTGTGTGCGTGTGTCTCCCAGCTCACCTCAAACTCCAGGTACTCTTCCTTCTGCTTTAACTCCTCATACTCCTTGCCCTTTACCTTCTTCTCAGGTAGTGAGGAACGATGCTCCAGCAGCTCTGCTGACATCGTCTTGAACTTGGTCTCATGGCTCTTCACCTGCTCTTCCTGGGGAAGGGTGGCACCATGTCAGTGCCCTGCCTCTGCCCTCTGCTCTTCCCCCCTTCTGGCAGTGTGAACAGCCAGGACTAGGACAGGTTTTTCCCCTCTTAGGTGCAGTCAGGATCTCAGCCTCTGCTCCTGGGTTGGGTTTTATTTTCTTTTGTTAAGGGCAGGCAAAAGCACAGGCCCTTGGGTGTGATCTGCTCCTGCCTCGTGAGGGGCTGGCTGCAGTCTTAAAGCAGAAGAATTTAATCCCCTCTAAAACTAGGCTGGTGTTTTTAATCCTTTCTGCTCTATGAATAACTGCCCTGGCACGCGTGAGCGGCAGCTAATCCCCTGGCCTCTCAAGGTCCTGGTCCTGGCAGGACCCTATGAGCCATGTTGTGGCACCACATTCTCCTCCACGGCCTGACTCCATTGCCTGTCTCACATCCCTGCAGCCAGGAACAAGGCCTTGCCACCTCCCCAACCTCAGCACCCCTTTGCTCTGTGTTTCCATGGCCATGGTCCCTCGGCCCTGCACCCTGCTGAGAGGCAGCTGGGCAAGGGGCACTATATGGGTTCCTCTGCAGGGGATGGTGCCACCAGCAGACCCAGGGGGCTTGCCTCATGCTCCTGGCTGTCCTCACCCACAGCTCACCTGGGACAGTCTGGTGCAGGAGCTGGGCAGCAGCGGGCGGCTAAACTTTTTCTGGGAGCCGATAGCTGCAGGGAAGGGGGGTGCAGAGAACATGGCTGCTACCACATTGATGCGTGTGATCCAGGAGTGCATCTGTTCAGGGTTCCTGGGAAGAAAGGCCAAAGCACAAAGCAGCTGTAAGAGGCACCATCTATGTCACAGGCAGAGGGAGCTGCCTTGCATAAGATCTGTGCCCTCCAGTTCTGGCCCTTGGCCAGCCATAGCACCTGGGGCTCTGCCCACAGTGACTTGGGCTATCATGAGCCCATCAGGGTGGGAAGAAGAGGATCTGAGCAAAGCACAGCGCTGACAGTGGCTCCCTTTCCTTCTAGAAAGGGACAGGACAGGACAGAGCAACGTGGCCCCAGTGTCAATCCCACCCGCCCCTTCAGTTATATGAGTCCCTGTGCCCCAGCCTGTGGGCTAGCTGGTGATCCTGAGGGACTCACTGTGCTTGGAAGAGGAAGACCCTCCAGTCAGCTGTCCTGAGGTAGAACACATTGGGTCGCTTGCTGTAGTCAGATGCCCGTGTGGCAAGTGAATGATGGATGCTAATAGCGTTCTTCAGCTCCTCTTCCGCCAGAGCCTTCCCTGGCTTATACTCCTCCTGCAAATCATGGGGTGTTTCAGAGCCAGCTTAGGGATGCACCCCACCATGAGCCAGCTCTGTGACACTGCAGGAATGGCAGGCAAGTACCTCCAGCAGACTGCTGTGAGCTCTGTCTGCAGCTCATGCTACACACATGGGGAGAGGCTGCACAACCCAGGTGCATGGGTTTGGCCACAGCATGGTGGCTGTTCCTCATAGCCCCACAGCTGGGCAAGTTTGTGCCTGCATAAAACTGGATCTGCAGCACCACACGTTGCCCAGGGCAAAGACCCCGGTCCCTCCTCTATCCCCAGACAAGCCCCTGCACTCAGGGACCTCAGCTGGCAGCTGCTTTCACTGCCCAGGCTGAACCTGAGCACCCCCGGAACAGGGATGCCACCAGGTCCCGAGCAACAGCTCAGCCAGACATAGTGTGGAACCTGCTTAGGCCAGGATCTGCAATGCCAGGCACTGAAGCCCCTCTTTTGCTGCTGTGGGAGCTGCCATGACCTCCATCCTGGGTTGGGGATGATCCCTCTCCCTGACATAGATGTGGGCAGACCTGCTGCTACCTACCTTCTGCAAGTAGAGAATCATCCCCTTCAGGATGGCATGGAAGGACTTCCAGCCACGCTTCCCTCGAGGTGCTGCCAGGGAGAAGAGAGCAGTGCATACATCAGCCCCAGCATCCAGTGGGGTGAAGGCACCCCCATCCCCATCCTCCTCCAGCCAGCCCTGCCACGTCACCCACCCCAGGGATGGGCCACACGCCTGGACTGTTCCCGCACACCTGAGCCTGTGTCAGCCCCGTGCCTGGCAGATGGTGCTGCTGGCGGGGCGCTGCCTGCTGCCTCCTGCCGGGGCTGCACCGCTGCGCTCCTGCCTCACCGCTGCCCCCGCTCGGGGATGAGGTGCTGCCGCCCGCCAGGTAATGCTGGCTTTGGAGGGCGGCTGCATCTAATCAGATCAAGGCAGCTCAAGGCAGCATTAGATGGACAGGGCTTACGAAGAGATTTTATGGTAGAAACTGTGAACGTGCCTGGCAGCGCCCAACCCGCTGTGCAGCTTGTTCATCACACCACAGGGCACCTTCCCTTTGTCCCCGCTGTCCTGTGGGAAGGGTACATCTCCTGGGGGGCCCAACCCACCTCCCTGCCTGACTCCTTTCCAGCACTGCATGCAGGGGCTGTGCTGACATCTCAGCCTCTGCCCAGCCCTGAAGACTGGCACGGAGAGGTTTTGAGTGTCCACAACCTGAGGGCTGAATTATGTCCAGCACAGCCAGATACCCATGGGACAGGGAGATGATGCCACAGGCTGGCATGATGCTACAATCAGACATCATGTAGTGACTCCTGCTCTGCTCCCTGTATTATTTCTGGAACCCACTGGTGCCCTCTCGCCCAGAGTCCCTCCCATGGGATCCCCAGGTACCTACTTTTCTTGCAGTCAGAATCAGCATGGATCTTGCGCACTAACAGACCATGCTTGTAGGTGGCGATGCTGGAGTCTTGGGAGAAGTCCAGAAAGGGGTTACTGCAGCTGCTAATGCGCTTGATGGACTTTGGGTTGGGGTCTGCCAGCTCCGAAAGTGACTTTCTCAGCTCCTCTTCATCTCTGCCAGGCACAGATTTGTTACCTTGCTGGGGACAGTAAATACCAAGCTTCCCATTTGCCAGTGCCACCTGTAGACCCAGTTTCTCAAAGGGAGGCCAGGAGCAGCAGACCAGGCTGAGCAGTCTCCCATCACCATTGACAAGCATCCCATAACCAGCCATGCCTCTGTGACCCTCTAGTCAGCTGTGGTGCTGCCTGGTGCCTCAAAACACAAAGTATGGGGGTATCTGCTGCAGGTTCAGGGTGGTCCCACCTGCCCCAGGGAACAAGGAGCGTTCTTGGACAGGACTGTGGCTGATGACGAGCCAAGGGCCACGGAGGAGCAGCACCCTGGGGCTTGGCACTACAATAGTCCCCCAGTCCACGGTGTATGGACATGCAGGTCCCCAGCTGGCATGAGTGAGGGTCTAGAAAGGACACCCACCCCCCAAGAGAGACGCAGGCTGTGGTCTGAACACCTTCAGGGCAACAGCTGGACTATGGGGCTCAGAGCCACCAGTAAAGGGGTGCAGGGAGCCCGTGGTGGGAGGCCTGAGACAGCACCAGCCCGGGGCAGGGGCATGTGCGGGCAGGATGCAGGCAGCCCCGGCACCAGGAGGCAGCTCTCTCCTTCCAGGTCATGGCCCCTGGCGCTGCGGGCAGGCTGCATCCGTGCTGCTCCCCCCGCTCGGCAAGGAAGATGTGGGAGCCCAGAGCTGCTGCCTCCCCCTCCCTCAGACCCGCTGCTGCTAATTAAACCCCTCAGCATCTGCCGGCGTCGCCATGGCAGCAGCCCGAGCGCATTGGCTCAGTGCTGGCGGCACCGCCGGGCTGATTAATCCCCGCAGCGCGGGCGCTGCCGCTCCTGCTGCTGGAGATGGCAGCTGTGGGCGAGGGTGCGGGCACCCCGCGGGGCCCCGGCACAGCCACGGCCCCCAGAGCCCGGCCGCTGCCAACCTGGACACGGCCGCCGAGCCAAGAAGCAGCGCCAAAGCCGTGGGGAGCTGGGCTCAGGCTGCCTCCCACAGCATGCTGGGAAAGGGGTCCCCATGGAGGTGCCAAGGGCAGGCAGGGTACATTCCCTGCATCCCCAGAACATCCTGATCTCCCTGTCCTTCCCACGTCCTCACAGGAGCACCCGCTCTGCAGCATTGCAGCTGATGAGGGCTTTTGGGGCAGAGCAATGCTCTGGAGGGAGCACAGCAGGAGAGAGGAAACCCCTGCACCAGAAGGATGGCCCCACTGTCCACCCCGGGCCGGACAGCAGCATCCCCCAGAGGGATACTCACATGGCCCACTGCAGCTTCTCATTCTTGATGGAGCCGTACAGCGTCTGCAAAGGGAAGAAGAGGGTGTCAGCAGGAGAGTGGTGCCAGCTCCCAGGGGTTTCTCCAGGACATAGAGGGGGCATGCCAGGCAAACTCAGGGGTGCTGGAGGTTAAGGCAACTCAAGGTCATTTTGTTCTGGTTGTCTCAAACCAGGACACTGGTCCACCTGTCCTAGCTGGGCAAGTCATCTTACCTTGTTTCAGGGCTACAGGCTTACACGTTCTCCTGGGCAACACAGGACCTGCAACCCTATGCACAGCCCAGGCACAGCACTGGGGACAGCCCTGGTTGCCTCCACCCTCCTCCCCTCCCTCCCTACCTGCCTTTGATGGATGCACAGCATTAGCAGCATGATGGTGAGGTATACCAAACATCTCCAGTCTTTGGGACATCCACTTCTCCTTGCTCCAAGGTGTCCCAAGCTGGCCAACACACAGATTTCAGAAGGCCTGGGCCCCAGGACAGCAAGCCTTCTGGATGGATTTTGATGGTGCCTGCCCACATCCTGCTTGGCAGGACTTCAGCCTGCTCCAGGGCCTCTAGAAGCTCCACGCGACAACATACCACAGCCAGCAATCCCCCTGCAATCAGCTACATGTCCTGGGCTAGCAGAGACAGCTCATGGCAGCACCCAGTGCTCTGCAGCAATGCAATGTTCCCATTGGAGCACACTTAGGCTTCAGGAGACTTCAGCATGGCACTGGCCCTGGACTTGCAGAGACACCAGCATGCTGTCTTTCATAAGGCCCTCAGAGGAACTTGTGGCTGATCAAGGCAGGATGGGTGTTTGCCTACTGCTGGGCAGCTGCTGCTTGGGGTGGCTGTGGCCTGTCCCTATCCTCTTCCCTGTACCCTCAAGCACCCTGCCCTCCCTGGGGATCCAAACGCCATGAAGGCAGGAACTGCTGCCTGCATCTCAGCACAGGAACAAGCTAATCCTGTGTGCATGAGACGCTCCAGGACCTCACTCCCAAGGGTTTGTCCGGTCTGAGCTGAGGTCAAGCCAGAAGCACTCAGCAAGGCTCTGCAGCTGGGGAGGCTCTGGAGAGGGTTTCAACACAGTGCTCGCAGAGGGCTTCGGAGCGAGATCTGGAAGGCATCATCCTTGGAGGAAAATAATCGAGTCTTGCACAGGCTGTTCAGGCAGCTGTCAACATCCATCACTGGACTAGAGACTGCTGAGAGGCCTTACTGGTGGTTGAGAAATCACAACTGGAGGCGTGCAGGGCCATGGAGAAGCCGGCCAGCAGACAGGCCCCAGCAGTGTCTGCAGAAGGGACATCCACCACTCCCCTGAGAGGCACAGCAGCCAGGACCGAGTGGGGACCTGCTCCTCCTGCACTTCCTGTCAGGAAAATGCTGGCATAGTACCAGCCTGCTTTCCTCCTCTTGCTCCTCAGAGGAGGAAAGGGATAGTCCAGATCTAGGAGGCAGGAAGCAGAGTTCAGTTGTCTGCTGGGAAGACAGGAGGCTTACAGAAGGGTTACGGCCTCAGCACCTGAGAGATTAGACCCCAGTCCCATTTGAGCAGAATGCTGAGGTGTGAGGAGGGGGTAGAAGCCATTGGGGCGGGCAGGGGCACTGACTGCAAAAAGACCTAGAAAAGAGCCTGAGCTAAAAAAAAAAAAAGCCAGTCCAGAGTCCTGCCGAACATAACCTGGGAGCAGAGGAGGGGGAGAAGCAGGCATCTCAGAGCAGCGTAGATGATAAGGAGT
The DNA here is from genome assembly GCF_012275295.1 of Melopsittacus undulatus. Classification (NCBI taxonomy): domain Eukaryota; kingdom Metazoa; phylum Chordata; class Aves; order Psittaciformes; family Psittaculidae; genus Melopsittacus; species Melopsittacus undulatus. The sequence continues at coordinate 91,082,101 of NC_047530.1, forward strand.
CACCACGGGAAACAGAAGGGATCTTACTCACTGCCAAGAATGCAGCCGAAAGATGCAGAGAACAAACAGACACAAAAAGAAGGCTGAAAAAACAGCACACAGAAGTGGGGACTGGGAACAGCAGAAAAGCTCCTCAGAAAGAGCAGGCAGAACAGGACATGTGGCTTGGCTCAGTAGTGATACAGAGAGGGGTCAGCTCAGCTCCCTTTTCCCAAGGAAGGGAGACATGAGCCAGCTGAGCAGGGATTTTGGAGGGCAAGGTGAGGTGCTGCACCAGAAGGGACCATGGCCCCCAGCCCTACCGTAGGGCCTGAGGGAGGATGCTGCTAAACACCAAGTGAATGTGCTGATGTCGGAAGATGCTCAGGGAATAATTCTGGATGGCACAGTGCCGGAGAACAGCCCAGCAGAGCACCATGCTACAGAAACCTGGCTCTGGGACTGCCGGCGAACACTTCAAAGGCTGAACTGCTTTGTGGCTTCAGAAGGCTCGGGGTGCCCTGCTACAAGCCCTGACAGCATTGCACAAGCCCACTGTGGGCAGAAGCTGCTAAGTACCCCCACCTCAGAGATAGGGAGCATGGGCTGCTCAGCTCCGGTACAGGGGGACAGTGAGAAGCAAATAGGGGGACTGAGGGGATTGAGAGGGCAATGCAGAGCTTTCCGTCTACACTTATATCCTGCCAAGACTCTGCTTGGCTGAATGCCACCCCCAGCCAACACCAGTCTCAGGAACAAAGCTGTGGGACTCAGCCACAAAGTCTATCCTGCTTTTCTGATTCCATGGTAGTACCACTGCCCATCAGTCCACTCTGGGTTTTTTGGTGTACTGACTATTTCTGCTGGGGAACCATAAGCAGTGCAGGCTTCTGAAGCCTAACACAACCACGTCAGCAGAAAGTAGGGTCACCAGTTTCACCTCTCAGCAGGTCCCTCTCTCCAGGCTGTGTTTGCTCCATGGATTCACTCCCCCGAGGCAAAAGAACAGCACCTCTTGGCACCTCTGGACTCACAAGCACCCAAGAGGAAGTAGGGTGCTGGCCTCATGCCACCATGGCTGACCCCAAGCATGGCTGGGTTTTTTTTGTCATGGCTGGGTTATGAGCTCACTGCTGCAGCACGCTGGGACAGCCAGCCAGCTCTGCCCTAGACATGCGCAATGCTGAAGAGACCTAGGAATATACTGTCCCAGTGGGATTTCTCACTGATTCAACAACATCTCTCTTTGGTGCCCTTCCTCCTAAAAGCAGGCTGAGAGGACGTCCCCCAGTCCTCTAGCAAACATCCTACTCCAGTAAATGTCTCCAGGAAGAGTGGGGGCCTGCACTGGGCAAGAGGCAGGTGGCTCTGATGCTCCAGCCTTAGCACCAGTCCTGCTTATGACAGTCCTGCACAAGTGGGAAGGTGGAAGACATTCCCCTTCAGTCCCTCATCTCAGAGCAGACCAAAACTGGGTTTGGGGAGCTGGGCAGCAAGCTGGCCTGAATGCAACCTTGGCACAGGCTGCATGGAAGGCTGTAGCCCAGCACCTAAGTAGCAGAGGAGGGTTAAGGCAGGAATTTAGGCATCTGACAGAGAGTTTTAACCCTTTCTGGGGTGCATATTTTATGTATCATAACTCTTATGGATAGACAGGTCTGCTTTCCATTCTGCTGGTTCCTGCATTAAACAACACAGTGCCCAGCTCTCAGCCCTGCAAGATGCCCTGTGCAGGTCACGGCTCCCCTTCCTCCTGTGTTGGCCCTGTGACCAGCCATGGCTCTGTGACATTCTGCTAGACAAACTCCACAGCCACCAAGCATCCTCCCTGCAGTCATTTTCCCTCTCCATGACTGGCAGCATTTCAAGATGAGAGCTCAATTGTTGGCTTTCCCCAACTTTTCATTAGCAAAATATCTTTCTCTACACCCAGCCACAAAGCTCTGTCAGGTCCCCCAGGCTCCCAGACCCCCACAGCTGCACAGATATGAATGGTATGGTCAGATCAGGGCTGTGTGTCAGAGAGAACACACCTATGTGAGGTCCCCAGTTCACCTTGGCAGCCCCATCTGCACCTCCGCTGCCCAGCATGCACAACCCATATTCAAGAACAACTCATCACCTGGGACGCACCAACCTGGCTGCGCACATCCTGTGTCCCCCCTCCACTGCAGAGTCTCCCAAGTGCACACTGAGCAGAGCTGACCTGGGCACAGACTTTTTTCACTGTAGGATGGTCTGTCAGAGGCATGATGTCCTGTGTCACTTTCCACCCTGCTGCAAGCAGTAGCAGGAAGAGGGAGATGGCTGCCCATCCCAGCCCTCAGCAACACCATAAGCTGCACAAACATCTTTTAAAACATTCTTTGCTTAGCCAGCTACCACCCCAAGGACAGTAAATCCCTCCATCCCTCCCAGCACAGCCCCACAGCGCGGGAAGCAGCAACCAAGCATCTCCCAACTGCATGTTTCCATCCGAGTGCGTCACAACTTAATGCTGCCCCCAGACCGTACTGCGCTATGACAGCATCGCTGCTCGGCATGGCCCTGATGGCCCCACTGGGCTGGTTTGGACCACGGGGCTGCCCAGGCAAAGCTTGGGTCCCCCTGCCTGCTTTGCCCCAGCCTGCCTGCAACAGGGGGGCCGGTGATGACTTCTCTCTCTGTTACACTGGAGACTGACACCCGACCGAGATAGGACGTGCCCAGATAAAAGCCTATTTGCTTCTCCCCGCCTAGGACCCTTGCACGCTAGCATAACACCTCCAAAACGGATACCGGCTCACAGCGAGCAAGCACTTGGCAGTAAAGAGCCCTTTTTTTGTTCAGGCAGCCACTCCTTCCTCTCCAGCTCCGCTCGGCAGGAGCCTGTGCTGCCGCGCTGCCCCTCCGCGCTGCCTGCGGCTCTCCCCGCCGCCCCAGCGGGTGCGGGTCTGCCCCGGCTCAGCGCAGCCGTTGGCAGGGAGCCCGCAGAGCTTGTCACTTATGCTAAGCCGGAGGGCTGGTCCCAGCGGTACGGCTCTGTCCTGGATTCTTTTCGCAGCGATGTTTTAAAGCTAGCGTTGCTGTCAAACCACGGCGAGCGGCGCAATGTCAACCAGGTCTCACCGCGCTGTCGGCTACCCCGTGCTTGGGGTGGGATGGGGGGCGAATGGCAGGGCTGGACCTGGAGTGGAGGGGTGGCTGATGGGGACCCGTGTCCGCGGAGAGCGGACAGGGGAGGGAGATGGGGCTCTCCGCTCGCTACATCCACGCCAGGGCTGAGTCTCGTGCAGCGGGCCGGCCGGCGGCTGTCCGGGCGTGTCTGTCCGTCTGCCCATCCATCCGCCCGTGTCCCCGCCGGGGCGCAGGGCGCTGCGCATCCCCTCGCGGCACCCCCAGCTCCCCCGGCCCGCCGCTTACCGGCTTCTTCTTGCGGCGGCTCTGGAGGCGGCTAACCACCAGGTCGGTGTAGAGCACCGGCTTGAGGGTGCGGGAGCGCTGGGGCCAGCCGTAGCAGAAAGTCTCCACGCCGCGGTAGTTGCGCCCGTAGCGCACCGAGCACATGGAGCGGGACCGCATGCGCCCCGCGCTGCTATTGATGCTGTTGACGCCGATCATCCTGCCGGCGGCAGCGGGGAAAGTGGGGGTGCCCGGCGGCCCTGCCCGGCCCTGCCCTGCTTGCCGCGGCCCGCGTCGCCACAGCCGCCGCCGCCTGTTGAAGCCGGGCCGGGCCGGGCAGGGCTCGGTGGCTGCTGCCCGACAGAGGCGGAGCCCGCCCCGCCCCGCCCGCCGCAGCCAATGGCGACCCGCGGCGCCCGGCAGAGCCGAGCCGAGCGGCGGAGATAGCGGCCAGCATCCCGCCCGGGGCGACACCATCCCCGGCGCTGATGCCACACGAGGTGCATGAGCTGCCCCGGGTGCACCAGCTGCTCGTCCCTGCCCCGCTTCCGCCCCAGCACGGAGAGCGGGAGCAGCGGGATGGACCCTCGGGGTTCATGGGCCTGGGGGACAGCCGTGGTGATATCTCCTGTGCTCCAGCGGCCTGACAGCACCTCCACTCTGTGCCAGCTGGGCAGGCTCAGAGCTGCTACCGCAGCCCAGCCCACACCAGGGACCTCCAAGGGCTTCAGTCCTTCAATCTTTAGTGCCCATCCCACACTTAACCCTCCTGCCTGTCTCTTCTGGTCAGGCTAGAAAACGAGTGGCTGGAGGCACCCAGCTGGTTAAGGGCAGGACATAGATGCTCCAGGCAGCTCTTACTGTGAAGAAGCAAAAAGCTGGACATCCTTGCAGAAGCCATGAGGATCGATGCGTAATTTAGTTAAGCTCGACTGAGTAGAAGACATGGCCAGTGGAGAAGGGGAAATTTTCCACTCTGTCCTAACTGCTTGGTGTAGTGATCACTGGGCAAAACTTGTGAGGGAGGGAGCATGGGTACCTGGCACATGGGCTACCCCTGAAGATAGGGAAGCCACAGGAGCAGGGAGCATATAATTTCTAGGAGAAAGAGGGAAAACAAAAAAAACCCATAGCCCAGGGGATTCAACTGAGCAAGCGTTCCCGTGATTATAGCTTAGAGGTGGGAGCTGGGGCTTTCTTCCCACATTATAATCACTTACCCAGCACTCCGAGCGTCTGAGCCCCGCTGTTGTGCCTCTAAGCTGGAAGGTGGGGGCCCATCCTACCTTCCTCCCCCGGGGACCCGACTGCATTGTCAGCCTTAATTCATTAACATCTGTGAAATGCTCTGGGCTCCTAGGCTGGAAGGCAGCACAGATTTGGCTCACTCCTGCGATCACTCATCAGCACTGGGGAGAAATGGGATCTGATTCGGCCATACTGCATTTCTGCCAGCCAGGAAAGCACAAGGTTAAGCTAAACCAGTAAGGAAGGTGGGGAAGAGCTAAGGCTCCATAAAGTGATCAATCATGTAAAAATCAAATCCACACCTCAAATACAATGGACAACCAACAAGAGTGAAACCTCAGGGGGCCTGGGCTAAAATCACACTGACAAGAGAAGAGCAATATCTCAAGAGCTAATCAAAATACCACCAGCTCCAGGACATCCTGCTTTGCCTCCTTCCTTGCTGCATGGGCAGCTACGTTCATTTGGCCACAGGGGTTTGGGTCCAAGTCTGCAGATACAGGCATCTTTGGGCATGGGTTCTTGTATCTCCAGCATAGCTCCCTGCCCTAGTGGGAAGACACTTGAATTGGAGAGCTGGGCAGCCCTGCCTGCAGGGTACAAATCTCCATGGGAGGTGTCAGAGCGAGAGGGAAGGAGCAGCGCTGGTAAGGCATCACTGCCTTAGCTCACTTGGAGTGCCGTGTAGGACACAGCAAAGCACAGCCAGTGAGGGGGATGTGGAGCTCAGCTGTGAAAGCACAAGCTTTCAAGTGTTTTCATTTCTCCTGCACAAAACTGGGATTGTTTACACTTATTATCTAGTAGCAGATAAAGTTATTGTCTGACTCAAGCTGCCGCCAGCTCTCAGGCATTGTGCTGTGCTTGTCTTGGGTCTCCCAGCAGCCAGATACAAAGGCAGTGCCCAGGCTCCCCGTGGGTCTATTCCTGTTGCTGTCCCCAGAGTCACATGGGATGGTGGCCTTGTGTCCCCCCCAGTGACCTAGGTCCTGCCCCAAGCTTTGGGAAGCTCCTGTGAAGCCTGCCAGCCCTTCCCCTCCCCTGCTGCCCTTAGGAAATGCATGTGCTCCTGAAGCACTAAAATTAGCCAGCCAGCTGTGCAGCACGCTTGCACAGGAGCCTCAGTCCCCAGGCACGGCCTGCCAGCCAGGTCTGCTGAGGAGGCAGCATCCTACCCTTGTAATGGGGCTAGCGCAGGCTGACACAGGGAGGGCAGCAGGACAGACTTCCCCATTTCTCTGCCCCCTGAGCCTGGGCAAGGACCAATGCACCAAGCAGCTGAAAGCAGCAGGCAGAAAGAAGAGAGGGTCTTCTCTGGCTTAGCCTGGCCAAGGGGCAAAGGATGCCCAGGAGAGGCACAGCCCCATCAGGGACTGCTCCTTGCCAGCTCCTTCCGCAGCACAGGCCAACAGCACTTTCCCTATCTCACCCACCCCAGGAACCTGCTCCTCCTTGCAAGAGCAGGGGCTCCCTAAAGCATAGTGGTGCTTCAGGTGAAGAGCTCAGCCTGCTCCACGCACGGTTCCTCACGTTGCCTCGCCCCCCTCCCCAGCACAGCTTCCATACAGAGGCGGCTGAAAAGTGGCGGTGGGAAGCGCCGCAGCTGCAGAGAGAACAGGCCATTTTTAGCAGAGCAACCTCCCTGCTGCTGGGCTGCGGGCACAGCTGTGTGGGGCTGTGCTGCAGCGCTGCAGCCTTCCCCACTCCCTTACACACAGCAAAGGTCTTTGCCTCTACCCATGAGGGAAAGCCTGTAGCTTCATGGCACTTCCTCACCAGCCTATCTCCCACTGGCTGGGATCTGATGGGATAATTTGATCTCACATCTTTAAACAGCTGGTACTTTGGGGAGTGAAGTTTAACAGGGACAGGGCAGTACCTGAAGTGCAAATACTCAACCATGGCATGCTGGGGGCTGCAAAGGGGGCATGCTGAGGAGCCTGAAGAACTTGGATGATCCAGAGCACAGCAGCATTAGAGAGCAGGGGTTCAGGGTCCTCATTTTGGATGTTTCTATTCCATTTTGGGTGCTTAAAGCTGTTTCCGGCTTTGGGTTTAAAATTAGAGGAGGTTTTTTCACTGAGTAACTCCCTTTACTAGGAAAGCGTGGGCTGAGAGGGAGGACAGCCCTATTGAGAGCTGGGGCAAGCAATACAACCAGGAAAAGACCCACACAGGGAGCTCAGCTTGTTACCCTCTGTTGCTATTTTTCATCAACTCTCTCCCCCTGCCATGGCTCCGGCACCCAGTGGGAACCCATCTTTCACATTGTGAGTGATTTGCCAACTGTAGTGCTTCACCAGCAGCAATGGTTTCTGCCCAGCAGATCCCATGGGAGCTATGCCTGTTCCCAGGGCCCAAGATGGAGAGACAACAGCTCAGAAAACCCTCTCGAGGACAGGCTATGCAGAGTAGCATAGCAGTCCAAGGCTGGAGGCGCTTGCTGAATGCTGCCTGCACTCTCTGGCCAAGTGCCACAAGGAACTGGGCCAGGAAAGGAGAAGGCAGGAATCCCCCATTCACTCCAGCATAGCGAGCTCGCGGCTTCAGGGCTTTAACCACGAGCCCACCCGCCCCATCGCCATGCCTTGCCCTTTTCACCAAACACATTCCCTCTGCTACCACAGATGGTTCCAGTTCCAGGGCCTGGCCAAAACTTCAGGCTCCAGTGCTTCAGAGAGGTAATAAAGGCTGAGTAACATGGGGTCAACACCACAAAGATGCTTGTTGCAGCTGGGGAAACCAACCCTAGGAAGCTGCCCCTAACACATGCCCCCTTGCCTGTGACGCAGACACAGAAAGGTCAGTGAGGGAATCAGGACTCCAGCTGGAGCTCCAGCATCCTCCTGGGGGAATGGGACAGCCCATATTCTCCTCAGCAAGACAGGAAGAAAACTGCAGGCCAAGGGACCACCACCATTCCTGTATGAGTATGAACACATTCATTTGCACCCCAGGTAACCATCCACGTGATCCTGCCCAAAGCTCTCACTTCTGCTCCCGCTGCTTGTCTGGCCAGAGAGAGAGACTGAATTTACCTTGAGCAGCTCCTTGGGGAAGTCAGTGCCTCCGTTGAGTCCCTCCAAGTTGCCAATGAAGTCAGAGCAGGACATCCTCTTTCCAATATTCTGGGGGAGCCACGGGGAGAGAAATGTGGGGGTTACCTTTGGGCCAGGGGCCAGTGCTGGTGGGAAGAGGTCCCACAGCCCAGGAACAGACCCCCTATCTCTGCAGCAGGGTAAGGGCCCAGCCAGGTCTCAGGGAGGCTGCTTGCAGGTGTGGGGAAGCTGCTGGCTTTGCCTTGGCTCAGGGAGTTTTAAATAGCCTTTTTCTAATTTGGGTGCTACCCGCCCGTGATGGCAGCCGGCTTTGGAGTTTCACTCCCGCTTTCTCTCCCTGTCCACTTCACTCTTCTCTCCTCAACCAACCTCCACATCTTCCAGCTCAGTGCATTTCCTCCAAAGCCCCATCCCTCCATCATCAGCCCCTCCTCTCATTCAGCCTCACTCTCCTCCGCAGGTATGTTAAGGCTGACCAATTCTCACAGGCCCAGGGTCCCATGTCTCCTGCTCACATGGCTCTGTCCTTGCAAGTTCTACTCTTCCTGCAGCACCTATGGCTCAGGGCAGTGGGTGCAGGGACAGTGCAGGGACAGATGGGGCTTCTGGCAGTGGGAACTTACATGTCCATGCAGATCTGTGTTGAGTAGCATCAGGGCGCAGGTGAGGGTGTGGGCTCCATCTGCAGCACAAGCACAGGATAGGAATTAAAACCCCCAGCCCAGCACCTGAAGCTGGTGCTCCAGCCCCTTGGCACCTCAGGCAGGGCGTGGGGGCTCTGAGCCCCCAGGAGAGCCCTGAGCCCCCTCCTCCCACCCCAGGCACCCAGCAGTCAGTGTGGTGGTGGCAGCACATGGGTGAGTAGGTAGGAGACCACTGAATTACAGCTGGTCCCAAACCTGAGCATACAAACTCCCTTCCAAGCCTGCAGCCCCTTCAGCCAGTCAGCAATGCTGCAGCTACTTCTGCAGAGCTACTAGCACGGCAAGATGGGACCAGCACAGCCTCCTGCCAGCCAGGCAGCCCAAACCTCACCTGCGTCAGATCCAGCCCAGAGCAAAGCACGTGAACACACAGGAGAGGCACAAAGACGTGAAACAGCACAAAGTGGGTGTCTGTGCCACCCTGAGTGCCAGGCACCTGAGTTTTCTCACCTGGCCATTGCCTGAGCCGAGGGTCTGAGAGCTGGGGTCTATTTGGTGAGGAGGGCCTTCTCTTGCCTCTTGTGCTAATCTGCTCAAGGTCAGAATTAAGGATGGGTTGAGCCCTAATTATGCATGATCCAAAAGGAGCAGGTTTGGCGTTTGTTTGTTTCTTCATTTTTAATAATCGAAAGCATCTGTCATTTGAGGTAAACGATACCTCCCAGTCAGGGATGTCTCATAAGGTGTCAGTATAGGCTGTCAGCCTGCTCTCTGGTTTCAGTTTGAGCACCTTCACTGAGACAATGAATGCATGGGTTTGCTTGAAACACACACAGAGACATGCACAGTTTCTTACCCTCTGAAGAGATGGCATTGGGATTACACTCATAATAGCGCTGGGAAAAATGAGCCAGCACTCGCTCTCGCTCTTGTGTCTCTCCCATCAAGGCCAGCTCCTTTAGAAAGGACCTGAAGAAGCAGCAGCAGTGTTGGTGACCCATGAAACCCATCAGCAGCTTCTCCAACCCACCCTGTGCAGGAGTGGAGCTGGGTTTTCTGGTTTGCAGACCCCCATGTGTACTGGATGAAGCCCTACCTATGTACATCCCTCCCAGTGAGCTGCAGGACTCCCCTCATGTCCACAGCACCATACCCTCCAGAGACCTACAGTCAGACTGTAGGTCTACACTGGAGCTACCCTGGGAAAGGAAGTGGGGGTTACATTAGGAATGTCTAGGCTCAAGGCCTGGAAAGCCAGGAAAGCCAGGCCTAGGTGAACCTGCCTGTCACCCAACCCCATTGACTATCAAATTAAGACCAAGGATGCTTTCTTGGTTGAGTGGCTGGGAGACCACTCTGGGAATCACCCTCCCCTATTTAAGAGGTAAGAGGATCTCCACGTGGGAGCCATGGGGTCTGCCTGCTCCTGCAGATCTCTGCATGGGTGCAGAGCTGTGGAGGGCATGGTCTGCTGGGACCCACTTGGGTGGCCACCACACATGCACATGTGCACTCAGCTCTGACCTGAGGGCCTGGTCCAGGCTCATCCCCGTGAACACGAAGAACTTCAGATATTCCCCTGCCACCATCCTGCTGAACTCATTGCTGAAATAAAAAAGAGTGAGGTGAGAGTGAGATTAACCAGAATGTGGGGACAACCAAAGGCACACAGTGGGTAGATTCTAGGAGGCTGAGAGCTCCCTAGGGTTGTGGAAAGTGTGCTGAGGACATAGACACCCCAGACTCCTATGAAATGCAGAGAAGTCACCCACAGACCCAACTGGAATACTGGGCATGTAAAAGAAACTGGAGAAGCTAGAGCTGGAAGGGCTCACAAGAGGTCAACTAACCATGCCCCTGCCCCAGCACCTGTGCAGAGTGGGCTTTGTGGTCCTGCCAGCTATTCCCTGCCAGCCCAGTGCACCACAAGGGCAGCAGCTGTGGGTGCACTGTGGGTGCAGGTGGGCCCCTTGCAGAACAGAACATTCCCTGTGAATACCCACACGTACTTCTTCCCCAAGTGGCGTGCCACATCTGCTTTTTTAAAGCCATCCAGGTTGTAGAGCCTTTTGGCCAGGCGTTTGGCAGCCTCCAGGTCGGCCTTGTGCCCATTGGAGAGGGTGTCCGTGCTGCCCAGGGCCAGCTGCTCCATGCTGTCCATCTCTGAGTCTGAGTCCAAAACCAGCTGGTTCAGGGGGTGGTCGCTGCAATGGGAAGGGACACTCCATGTTAGGCTGTCTGCAGATCCTCTCCTTGTCCAGCTTCTCGGGAAATGCAGGTTCCTCACCCCCAGCAGGTACTCAGTGCTGGGGCCCAGGGTGAGACACTGTTTAGAGGCACCCCCAGGTCAGTTCTGGGAACTAAGGGAAGGTTTGGGGATGTGGCTGCAGGAGAGGTGGGGTTACAGGGCAGTTCAAGTGACTGATGACAGGACCAAGGCCTCCAAACCCACATCCAAACTGTAAGTGGAGTGACAGCACAACCGCTCCAAAGTCCCCCACCCTGAGCCTCAGAAACTGTATGTGTGGGCTCAGGCTCTGCCAAGCTCAGCCGTAGCGAAGACTCGGAGCACAAACTTGTGCACATCACATGCTGTCCTACACATCCACACTCATTTTTTAACCTCCACAAACATCTTGTGCTGCTCGATTGCAGTTTCTACCCAAGATAAAGACGACAATAATTCCTTCACTTGCCTTTTCCCACCCTCCGACTTCAAAGCACTTCACAGAAGGGAAAACTGAGGCAGAGAAGATGATGACAAACGAACCCTCCCCCCCGCCCCAGCCTCCCAGCTCACAGAGGGGTGTACTGTCTTCAGGCTGCCCATCAGCTCTCAGCCCACTATGCCTTAAATGGCCACATTAGGAGACGCTCTTGGCTTAGCCCCCAAAGCAGTCTGACTCAGAGCCACCGAAGTTATCCCAACCAAGAAGCTGGCTGAATCTAATCAACAGCGAGCATTAAGTAACTCTGACCTCGCCCAAATTTTCTGGCAGCCCTCACAATGTTCCAGTCCCATTTATTTTTGAAAGGCTCTAATTGACTTTTAGGAGGCCTGCTCTCCTGAGCCAATTACCCAGGCCAATCGCCTTGAGGCTCCACTTCTTGCACAGAGGCTGAGCCTCCTTGCTGCTCAGCATTGCTCTTCCCAGGGGAGCCACACACAGCACTGACAGGATGCCCCCTGCCCCAGGGGCCTCTTGGGCACCTTCCTCCCACCCTCCTGGCACATCCAGCAGGGAAGCTGCTCTGTGCTCAAACCCAAGGGATGGACACCTCCCTGGTGAAAGCAGCTCTGACACCCTGCAGATCCCTGGGGAGATGTACTTGGCTTGGACCACTGCTGAGCTTGGCAGTGCCAGCAGTGACAGTGGTAAACCTGGCTGGGTTCCCGGGGCAGATCCTTGCCCAGTTAGCTCCAGCCCTCTCCAAGAGCCTGTCCATCACCCCATGCCACCGTGGTGGGATCAGCTATGACACTGGCCACAAGGTCACTGGGAGCAAACCGGCTCTGAGTCTGCTGCTCTGAGGAACTGTGCTGGGCAGGCACTTCCAGCATCACCATCCGCATCACCAGCACACTCCAAACAGCAAGCATCCCTCTCACCTGCCTAAAACCTCTCCTCCTCCTAAAATAGGGTGGCCACATCCAAAGGTGCTGCTGGTGTGAAACCTGGTGCCCACAGCCCTCCAGCTGTGCCCGCACTCTCTGTCAGTGCCAAAGCCACCCCAGGGGCTAGTACTGGGCACACACCTCAGCACCATCTGGCTCCTTGAGTGGCTGCAGCTACTGTGCTCTCAGCCAAAGACAGGACTCACAGACTCTTTGCTTCACAGCAGCAGAGATGAATCCATCCCCACAACCAGCTCCTGCCAGCCATACGTTGTGGTGACTATATTTTTCACTAAATTCTATTTGCTGTCACAGCAGCTCCAATGCTGCTTTTCCAGCTGCAGGCTGAGCTACAAAACCCAAAGCCACAGCTCCACCACTCCCCATCCTCTGACTGCACCTCCAGAGCAAGCAGTTGCTCAGTCACCCTCTGAAGACCTTTTCATTCTTCTCAACCACCATCACCAAAATCTCCCAACTAGACCTTGCCTGTCCTACCTCATTTGGCTGGCCCCTGGAGCCTCCCTGGGCAAACAGAGCTCTGAGCCTCTCGCCATGACCTCGCTTCCCAATCTGTGTTCCTCAGGTTTCCTACCTACTGCTGAGCACCCAGGCATAGGCCATTTACAAAACCTCTCTTGTTCTTAAACATCTGTACCTCCCTGCAGGTTCCCAACCTGTGCTTGCAGTTCTTGCCTTGTTTCTTGCAATGGGCATGCAGGGATCACAGCCTAGGTCTCAAAACAGCTTTGCTAGCAGGATCTGCTGTTCCTTCCCTCACCAAGTCCCCATACTGATTTGGGATTTTACATCAGCAAAGCATAACCTTGCTCTCAGGATAAGGCACTGCCCAGCCATGCAATGAAATGGGTTTTCTTCCAAGACTCAAGCCACTCTCGTGCTTCAGTAGGCTGGAAGTCCCCCATTCATGGCACCCATCTGTTACCCCTCAAAGCCCCAGCTGGCTTGGAGAATCATAGAATCATAGAATAGTTATGGTTGGAAAGGACCTTAAGATCATCTAGTTTCAACCCCTGTGCCATGGGCAGGGACACCTCACAGTAAACCACGTCACCCAAGGCTTCATCCAACCTGGTCTTGAACACTGCCAGGGATGGAGCATTCACTACCTCTCTGGGCAACCCATTCCAGTACCTCACCACCCTAACAGTAAAGAATTTCTTCCTTAGATCCAGTCTAAACCTCCGCTGTTTAAGTTTCAACCTGTTACCCCTTGTCCTATCTCTACAGTCCCTAATGAAGAATCCCTCACGTGGAGCTTAAGGAGAGAGAACCAAGAGTCCAGTCCTCAAGAAAATGGGGAACAGAGCAAAGAGATGTGTCCCTGTATGAGGCAACTGAGGTGATGTTAATTTTCTTGCCAATGAGCTAATGTCTCAGGGTGGGGTTTTTTTAGTGTACTTTCTAAAGTGACATTTCAGTTTGGCTTGAAAAAACACTGAGACAATATTTTTTACTTTAGATACATTTTCAACTCAAGAAGTGGCCCACTCTTAAGAAATAAAGATCAAATTTGGTATTGTGTGAGTATCCTCAGCATGCCTGAGATGAGTCATCCCCGAGCAGACCCAGCACCAGCTCATTCCTCTCTGCTGCCCGCCTAGGACAGCCATTGCCACGCTCCATGTCAGTGGGAGCACTGGTCCCCTGCAAACTCAGAGGTGGTTGCTTGGGAACTCAAGGTCCCTGCCTGTGTGCTGGCAGCAGTGAGGTATTTCTGGGGTCTCTTCCATCAGGGAAGGGACATGATCCAGCTCAGGGCTTGCTCCAGGGCAGAGGCTCTTCATTGACCACCTCCCACCCCAGCTCAGCACAAAGGAACATGTGCTCCCAGCCCTAGGGAGCTTCTGCAAGACCATGGTCCTGCTCATGGCCACCACACCACAGACAGTCCTTTTCCAGGGCCCAAATGTTCCTTCTTAGCCAAATGCTCCTTCCCTGGAGCCAGATCCTTGTCTCACCCCAATATTCCTCCACTGGCTGAGTGCCTGTAGCCCAGCAGGAGACCGCAGCACCTTCCTTCCCTGGCTGCAATGCAGCATGTCACTGCAGGAGCCTTGATTTCCTCTCCCCCCTTGCCAACACAAACCAGGCTCACTCGGCACCATGTTCTCTCCACGGCTGCTAGCAACCAAGAGTAAATCTTCTCTCCTGGATGTGGGGCAGCAATAAAGCACTAACTCAGTAAAGCCTGCCCTAGAGGACTGACCTTCAGCTCCTGGTTGCCAGCAGGGATATATCTGCATGGTAGGATCCTTCCCATACGGTATCTGCATAGTGGGATCCTTCCTGCACCAACACCCCACGCCCCAGGAGTGGAGGAGGAGAGATGCCCCTGGGGATAGGCTGGGTGGGGTGGCCATTGGTTTCAGCTGGGGGTGCTCAGTTGAGCTCCTGTGTTGTCCAGATCTTGCATGACACATTTCCAGGTGAGATATCTGCTGCAGGAAACTCAAAACTTCCAACCACAATCCACATGCTGCTTGCTCCACACAGGAGGCTGGTTTGCATCCTGCACCACAAAGGGACAGCGCAGAGAGCCTGGTCTGAGTCTATGAGGGACACATGAATGGGGCAGAGCAGCACTCTGCCCTTGATTCCCAGTGCCCCACATGCATGGCTAGATGCCCAATGCCTCTGCCAAGCGAGCACAGCCTGCCTAATGTTGCTGCTAAGAATGTACCAGACCGGATCTTTGGCTGAGCTAAATAAACGCAGCTCCCTCCATCGGTCTCAGCGGAGCGACTGTGATTTATGACAGACAAGATCTGGGCTGGTTCATTCCTTGCAGAACTGAAGTTAGGGCTGAGAGGACACTTGAAGGTCAGCCAGGCTGGCTTCCAAGAACAGGCAGGGCTGCTCCTGCTTTCTGGCAGCTCCTTTTGGTCCTAAAGTCAAGCAGCCACAGCAGCACCCTCCAGCGTTCCTGCTGCCAGGTCCAGGTAGGACCTGACTTTGGGCAGCTGTGCCCCTCCTCAGTCCTCTTTCTCTGCAGACTTCCAGAGCCTCCCCTGCAGCACCAGCCCTCTCTGGAGATGCCTGCCTGGCCTCCATCACCCCTTCCCACCAGTCCCTTGTGGGGGTCACAACTACTCCTGCAGAGGGCAGGGGTGAATCCGCATTCCCAGCAAACAATTTCTGGAGCCAGTGGAGACCCTTAAAATTTGGTTACTCACCTGCTGGGTAGAGAGCTGTCTTCTCCTTCAGAGACACAGATGCCATGGGGTCACCACAGGGAAACCTGAGTCTCTCAGACCCTTGAGCAAAACCTAGCCAGAGGGGTCTAAGTCTGACCCAGGGGCTGGAATTTATGCCTGAGATGATGGGCTGTGTCCCGCAGGGATGTGATATGCCTCTGGAGGCAGCCCTGCCAGACCTGGGACCTGGTCTGCTGCCCCATCCTTCAGCTGATGTGTCCTCTTTCCTTGCTCCTGCTGAGTTCAGAGCTTGACATGGAAATAAATGCTTGGGGGAAAATTCCCCCCAGGATTGTGACCCATTTTTTGCCATGCCAATACTTGTGGGGAGCCCTCTTCATCCTCTGCACCAGCCCTGTCCCCATCCTGTGCTCCCTCCCTGCTCCTTCTTCCCTTTCCTCATTGCCCTCCTTCCTCTGCTCACCCTCACCAGCAACCTCCCACACCACACCCCAATACACCCGACGGGGCCCCAGACTGGTCACAGCCCTCAAAGGCATCATCTCACCAGTTTCCCCAGTGCCAACTGGGAGCTCGGGCCAGCTGACAGACCTGCGCTGGCCTCGGGAAGGGGAGGGGCACCGGCTCACCGACTGCTGCAGTAACAAAAAGGACCTTATAAAGAAACACAGCAGAGCTTGTTGGCGGGGGCTCGGTGCTCAAGGAGCCGCCGGCAGCCGCGGTCCGTCGGGATGGAGGCTCTGTCTCCCGGCGCATTCTCCGCCTGGGGCTCCCTGTGCTCCCCACGCCGCAGCGCCAGCGCGGAGCTCTCCCTCTAGCGAGTCTGCGGGCGTGCCGCCCCTCACCGTGATACGGGGTCCTTTTCACCAGGCTGTTTGCAACCTTCCCCCTCCCCCCGCCTTTTGCCGCCGCTTCTCCTCCTGCCCTTCTTCCCGTCCCACCTCAGGCGATGCCCCCGATTCCGGTGCCTCTTGCGAGGGGACGACTCACGTCCCCTCCCTCCGCCGGCACCCTCAGGAACGGGCACGGCTGGCTCTGGAGGAGCGGGATGGGCAGGAGAAATGGGCGGCCGGACCAGGGGGCTCGCACCCCCAGGGAGGTGCAGTTTGTCCATTTGCATCCCGCTGGGACTGACGGCCCGCAGGGTGTGCGGGACTGCGGCAAGGAGGGCGCACTCTGGGTGCCTGCTTTGCACCAGCAACGTGGCTACGGCTGGCAATTTGGACCTGCAGTTGCAAAAGTCTGTCTGCCACCGCAGGAGTGACAGCCCTGCAGTTCCGAGGGCTGCCCCAGCTCCTACCCCACCATCTCTCCAGCACCGGAGGGATTCCCCAGCCCTGCAGGGCTCTCCCCCCCACACCCCGTGGGTCACCATCACCACCCCAAGGACAGACTGTGCTAAGTTCAGTCCTCTGCCCAGCGAGAGCAGGCATCCACACACCTTCACCTTCCCCAGACAGGTGATAACCTACTCACAGAGCCTCTGCTCCACTCTGGGAGTGCCATGGGGTGTCCTGCTGTGGAGGAACAGGGAGGGAGTCCCACAGTGGGACTCTTGCTGTTCAGCTGCTGTTCCCTCCCTTTCAATCAAGGCCACCAGACGAGGCACAAGCATCCCAGCGCCCAGGGCAGCTTCACTGGGTCTGCACTTAGACACATTCCCCACACACAAGGTCAAGATAAAAGCATGGTCTCAGACTATTGTGTGGCAAGGGACACCAGAACCTTGATGTAAGCTGAGGCTGCATGAGCCAAGGCCGCCTGCCGTGAGGAACACCACGTCTCCCCTGCAATGCAGGGGCCATCACCACCAAGAGAGACAGAACGTTACAGGCTGCAAGGCCATCCCCAGCCAGACCCAAGCCCATCCACTGCAATAATTCTTGCCACAGGTTTGGTGGACACAAGGAGGACAGCCACAGGGCAGCACACACAAGCCTAGACCTGCTAGTGTTCATTATCAGTCACTCCTTCGCCAAAGCCCTGCAACCGCCTCCACCACAGAGCTCTCCTGCCTCGGGTCCCCTGTCCATCTGAGCTGGTGGCCATCAGTCTGTACTGCCTGTGACTATGGGCAGTGGTGAATGCCCAGCTCTGGCCCCACTGACATGAGTGATATTGTATTACAATGGCTGCAGAGGTTCCTTAGCTCCTTTCCCCAGCAATTTCCATTAAATACCCCTTAGTGGGAACATCACAAGGATACTTCCCGCTCAAGCAAATCAACCCTGCCAAGCACCTGGAGCCACTGGTTCCAGCTCATAGGAACCTTTAAGCAATCAGCCATGGAATTCACACCTGGAATACTGTGTTCAGTTTTGGTCCCTTCTATACAAAAAGACATGGACAGGGCTAGAGAGGGTCCAGAGAAGGGACACAAAGATTACCAAACACCTGGGAAGCCTGCTCTATGAGGAAAGGCTGAGAGAACTGGATTTGTTCAGCCTAGAGAAAAGAAGGCTCAGGGGGGACCTCATCACCACATTCCTGTATTTAAAGGGTGCTACACAGAAGGTGGATATTCTCTTTTTACAAGGAGTCACATAGAAAAGATGAAGGGTGATGGGCAGAGGTTACTCCTGGGGAGATTCCAGTTGTACACTAGAGGAAAATTTTTCACAGTGAGAACAATCAGCCATTGGAACAACCTGCCGAGGGAGCTGGTGGACTCCCCAGCGTTAGACACTTTCAAGATCTGGCTGAACAGGGTGCTGGGACATCTTGTTTAGGTCATGCTTTGCCTAGAAAGGTTGCATCAGATGATCCTTGAGGTCACTTTCAACCTATTCTCTGATTCTTCCTCAGACTACTTGGGAGTGCAGTGAGGGCTGCAGCTGGGTTTCCCCTGTGCTCCCCTGCCACCAGAGCAGAGGTACTCCTGCTTGTGAGGGCTGGAGGAGGAGAATAGGCTCAGCAAAGGTGGCAGCAAAAATGCAGGGCAGTTTGGGGGAAGACACAACACACCTCCATGGCCTGTGCCATAGCCCAGCACTGCTCTGAAACCTGCAGAAGCCATGCTCTGTGTGTGCTGCCAGCACACTCTGCGCTCCACTAACTATAAACCAGTGAGGAAAGACCTCTATTAAGATGCCACATTGCTGTATCTCTGCACCCTCACGCCTCCCCATACCTCTGCTTTGGTACTGCTGTGGTATGATGGCAGCCTGTGGATGGTAAGTCAGATACTGTCCTCTTGGTTTCTCCAGGATGTTTTGTTTTGGTCCCTTGCCTTGTCAAAGCAATAGAAAGCCAATTCTTACTGCAGAGAGCACTGATCATGGCTGGGTACTGCCACCCTTTGCTGCTTTATGCCTCTCAGACATCACCCTTTTTACACCACAAACCTTGCCTGGCCTCTGTGCCACCATGTCCCTGGCTCCTGTGTACCAAAGAAAAAGAAGGCCTAATCCAGCACCCCTCTGCCCCAAAATGCTTTTTGAGTGATTCAGGGACCACAAGCATGTGTGATACCCCAGTCTCCTCTCTGGACTGCAGACATCAGAGAGGACACAGAGCTCAGGTCCCCACCTGGCCATCCAAAGATGAGTCTATGAGGATGGTGCAGGTTGTGATCAAAAGTGACATCAGTTTGTTGTGGAAAAGACCTAATCCAAAGAAGTTTGGTGTGGAAAAGACCAAAGCCTAGAAAACAGATGAGGGATTCAGGAGGCTCTGGCATTGCACAGAAGGCCACTGGGCTTAGAGACCTTGCAGGGAGGCAATGTAAACAAGAAGGTCAGCTCTGGCATGACTGAGACACCAAGTCCTCCAAGAGTCAGCAGTTCTGCAGCTGAACCACTGGACAAGACCTGACATCCAGACTGAATCTGACCACACTCCAGATGAGTGTACCATGGAAGAAGGAGAAGATGATGACTGCCAACCTGCCCTATCAAAAGTGCCACAGACCAAGACCTTGCTGGAAGGGATAGGATTGCAGAAAGGTAGCGTCTCAGCCTGGACATGGTCTCACACAGAGATAGGTTGGAAGTGGTGGGGCTGAGCTCCCCAACTCAGAGATCCACAAGAGATCCCCAGCATGGGGCAGCCATCCTGAGCCCAGGAGCAGGCAGGCTTGGAGCAAGGTGCAGGGTGGGTTGTGGTAATCTCTGCTCTCTATCTCCCAACACACACAAGCCTGAGGAGGTTCAGGAGGCCAGGACAATACGTACAAGACCATGAGACTCTTGCACTCAGGAAACAGGAGGGTGCTACTCAGATGGTGAGGAGTATGACAGTATCAGGAAGTTTTGGCCTCCAGGAGGGAAAGGCTGTAGAAATTCTACCACTACTCAACTTGTGACTGGCACCTCCTCACAGCCACCATGGATACTGGAGTGTCCTGCAATGGAAACCACCATAGGATTGAACTCCTGTGACTCCCTGCTTGCTAGGCTGGAGGAAACCTCACAGCCCTCCAGCATCAACAAAGCTGGCCAAGATCAAAAAGGAGATGTGCTCCCACCAATGTGCCTACCACAACACTGTGGTGATCACTGGCCTGATTAGCTTCACAGAAAATCTGCTCCTGACCCTTCACCTTTTCCCCTGCAACACAGGTTAGGCTCTTGGCTGCAAAGCACTCCACACAGCGTTACACTCCACAGGAAGCTTTGGTGGCCCAGCTGGATAGCAAGCAACTTTGGTCACTCACCTGATGTTGGAGGCCAAGGGAGTACCATAGCTGTCCTCTGAGCGGCAAGGGCTGTGCCGAACACCTTTGCTTCGTCTCCCCCGCTCCTCCTCCCTCTCTGTCCAGGGCGCATCTGTAGCTGAACTTGTCCCAGAGTCTGGCTCCAAGTGAGCCAGAGGAGCAAAGTTCTCCTCTATCAGCTTGGCGCTGTCTTTGATCTGTCCCTGTATTTCTGGGGTGACGGCTGGGAGGTCAAAAGTGAAAAAGGTCCCATGGGTGCGGGCTGGGGAGGAGAGGATGTCAATGGAGTCCAGGCTGGTGTAAGATGTGCCTTTGGCTCGATGGGACTCCATGATGCTCTCAAAATGCTTGCTGAAAGAGTCCATGCCATCCTTGGAGAGGCTGTGCCCCAGGAGGAAGGGCACTGGAGACTTGAGCATACCCTGTGTGTCTCGGTCCATGATCCTGGAGGGAAAGAAAGTGAGAAGAACTGATCACTGAGGAGCGAGGGATCAAAGCCCAAAACAAAAGCCCATGTGCTGTTCCAGAAGGAAACTGGGAAGGGCAGAAATCTCTGAACATCCACTGACCTCCAAAGAAACACCTTTGCCTGCCCAAGACATCATGGGAAGAAGGACTGGACTGGCCTCTTTTCAGACACAGGCTTCTCCTTTAATGTGCCACAGACTTTTGTTCCTTTAGTGGCTCATCCTCATAAGAAGCTTATGAGATGGCTACTGCTCCCAGACATTTGACTTGAGCTTAGATCCAATAAAGGGCTCAAGCACCAGAAGCAGGATGTGATTCAGCTCCATTTCCAAACAAATCTAGAAGTGGCTGTGTTTTCCACAAGCCTTCAGAGTTCCCAGCACCCACCAGGTTCCTCCTAAAGCTGCTCAGGACAGCGTCACACCTTCCTCCATGAACACAGCACTGTGGTCAGTGAGCACGGCTGTCAGTGAGCACCATGCTCAGACCATGACCAGCACCTACCTGCAACATCTGCTGGCTGGTCCCAGGAGATATCTGGGACCTGGCACAAGGCAATGCTGAGCCCCAGGCTTCCCCAGACAGAACAAAGGGAGTCTTACACCTGCCTCTGGGCTCAGGGACCTAAACCAGCTCATGTCCTAGAGGCCAGGCTTGGTCCTGGCTCATCTTCTTGTCAGGGATCAGCTCTGCAGGGTGGCCCAGCCTATCTTACAAACATCTGGGTCCAGCCCAACACAGGAGCTTAACCCTGGAGCCCTGAGTGTTTTGTCCTGTAAATGAGGTGAAGTGCAGCCTGCCCTTCCATCAGAGCACATGATAACTGGGACATTTCCAACCCAGGGAACATCAATGCTTCAGCTGTACAAGCATAATAAACACAGCCCTAAAAGCCTACTTTGCTCATAAGCCGCTACCATTTTATTAAAGCAGCAGAAAAGCACTTATGCCACTCTCTCCTCTGATGAAAGGAGAGGAACTGCTCCACCTTGTCATAACGCTTGTTATGAACAAACAGCTTTGTACAGGGGGCTCAGAAAAAGCATTGCTGTTACAAGCACCAAATGATTTTCATTCATTATGCTCCACATACTGCTCAAAAATCTCACCCTGATTACTTCAGCAGGACAAGAACTGGCAGCTTGAGTCCCCCAGAGTGACAGTGGGCTTCAAGGGAGCACAGCAAAGCCAGGCACAGGTAAGCAAGGCAGGATGGAGGCTGCTCTAACCCGTCCACCAGCATATCATGGCTGCACAGCACTGATGCTCTTACCATTCCCACCTTTCTGGCAAGGACAAGGCAGAATAGACCACTTTAACATCTGAAAATGAGCTTTACAGATGCAAATGTGCATTCACTGTCCTTACTACCCAGCTGTGTGCTACTAAACCATACTAACCACTGCTGACTTTGTTTTCTGCCTCAGATTCATAAGGAGGGCAACGGGGAAGACAATGGCAGCAGACAGAAGGGACCTTGTTTCCAGGAGAGGGATCGGAGCTTATTCTTGTGTTTATTGCCTGAAGACACAGAAAAAAACCCCACAGACGGTTTTGTCCACATCATCTGAGCTCTCAAAGCAATCTCTCCACCTCAAAATATCAAGTGCAAAGCTGTTCAGCTCCAGAAGGATCTAGTCACAGCAGCACAGGCTCAGTGCTGCCGGCACACACCACTCCTGCTCGGATCTAGATGCTTCTTCATCAGCTGCTGCTGCACTGCTCATCCCTCCCTACACTGGCTCCAGCCCCCCAGGAAGGGTCACTGCACTGTCACTGAGCCAGACAAACACAGGTGGGAGGAGCAGAGGAGGGGAGGAGATGCAGAAGCTGTAATCGAGCATCTGTGCAAGGGTGACTGGCAGCGGGAAAGCAAATAGGTTTCCAGCCTTGAGCTGGGGCAGGAGAGGCGGTGAGCCTTCCTTGGGAGAGGGCCAAGCAGATCCCGAGGGACAACAGCCCCGCTGCATTGCATGTTAGCGCCAAAGCCAGCGGGCAGCAGGCAGCCTTCAGGCAAAGGCCTGACCACGGGGACCATGAGGGTCTGAGCAACTGAGCTTCAGCAGCGGCACCCCATGGCTGATGAAGGGGAAGGGGTTCTGCCCGCTCTCCCCGCCTGATGCTGCAGAGCCGAGCAGTCGCCAGCGGGGGAGAAAAGAGGAAAATCACTCTTCTCAGGCCCTCAGCGGTTTTCACTCTGCAAAATGCTCCTCTGACACTCCAGACCCCCACTGCCCCAGCCATGTCCCACTCCTGCCCACACAGGCACAGTAGGCACTGTGTGGAGATCCCAGCTCAGCTTGCAAGTGAAGCTGCACAGAACCACCCAACAGCCCCTCACTTTATTCCTCTCTGAAGGATGCTCTTGTACAGACCAACCTCAGTAGCTCCTTGCACTCCCCATCCCCAGCTCCTTCACACACCTCCTCGAGCCTGGCAGCTGCCTGCTTTTAGACCTAACTCCAACCTGTGCTTAGTCACAGGTACCCACCACGGGCACTGTGGTCCCCCCAGGCTGCCACATCCATGCTGTCACACTGACGTATCACCCCAAGCTGCAGGTCTGTGCAGCTCTGTCCCAGAGGACAGAGGCCTGTGTGATCACACCAGAAGCTTGTGACTACTGAGGCAGGTTAAGCACATGCTTAAGTGTTTGATGAAACCAAGGCCATAACCATTTTTTAATCCCCAGCAAGGCTTGTCATGCAGCTGTTTTCAGCAAAGTAGCTAGCACAAAGTCTCTGGAAGGGCTCCCCAGGTAGCAGATCCAACAGCTTTCCCAGTTAAGGCTGCTCCACTTGCAGGGACAAAAGGGAGCTGACGCTCTTGGGGGAGCAGGCACCCCAGCAAAGTCTCTTCCCTCTTATCAGCCCAAGGCACCTGTGCTGTGGGACCAGCCCTGCCTCCAGCCCACCCAGCACATCTGCTGGTGCTCGGGGAGGAAGGGAATTGAGCCCACTTTCACTGACAGGTCTTGGCTTTCTGGGACTAATAGGAATAAAGATGGTAAAGGCTTAGACTAGTAATTAGAATTGGTAGATCTGACTCTAAATATATTCAGGGAGTGGTTTTGCTGGAAGAAGACACTGTTTCTTCCATCACTTTCCATGTCTTGTTTGATTTGGTGTTAGATTTTTCAGCATAGGCTCTTATTTTGGGAGGGTAACTCACCAATGTGAAGATGCCCTTTGGCCAGAATATGAAGGACAACAAGTTAGTACCAAGCCAAAATCCCCCTCACAGAGGGTGCTAAACCCTTAAGGCTAGATTTTCAAAGGGATTTACATGTTTACATGCTGCAAATTAGTATCCACAGGTGCTTCAGAAATTCTGTAGGACTGGTCCTTCCCAGGCCTAGGGTACAGCAGCTCCAGCAGCAGCAGAATGGTGCCAGCTCTGGAGAGCTTCTTAATCACCCCAGCATCACCCCTCCTGTGAGCAGGCAAAGCAGAAAGCTTGAAGTAGAAAGCATCAATACTGGTGACTGGTTAACAGGGAGTGGGACTGCAGCTGCAGAGCTCAGAAACAGTGTGTAAGCAAAAACCCAGGGATGTGATGCAGGGGCTAAACAAGCTCATGGTTTGAGGCTTGTGATTGTCAAGATGCTGTCTGCAGGGTCTGCACCTTCCTGGGCAAAGCAAGAAATCCACTGGTCTACAAAGAAGCCATGTAAAATTAACATGATGCCCCTATATACACATCAGTAATTATACCTGCAGCACCGTCCTTAGGAGCAACAATGCATTTAAGGATACATCCAAGCTTTCAGTGTTGTCTGGGGAGCTACAGTAAGGTGCCTCAGAGGGGCTTACAGCTCATAGGGCTTGTATTGACCTAGTAAATATGTGGAAGTAAAATATCATGATGCAAGACAACTTTTACAGTATCTTGAAGAACATGTTTGCAATTATAACAACTTTACATCTTACTCAAAACTTCTATCACTATTCATTTGGAAAAGAATACATAAAAAATGACTTATTTTCAGCTTTTCTCTAGAACCCAAAGTTTTTGGGGCCAGGGCAGAGGGAGACAGAAGGGTGGGAGGTATCCACCCCTTCCACTAGAGATGCAAAGGCTGGACAAGCTGGCAGGAGACCAGTGCCTCTCAGGACACACACCTTCCCTCCCCATCAGCTCAGCACCTTTGGGTTTCTCCTTACCAGTGCAGGGGCACCACTGTGGGCTATATTTTCATTACCTTTTCCCACTGCCAATTGCAAAACCTCTTTTTTTCCTTTTCTTCCACCTAAATGCTCCCCACCTTCCTTCCTCACAGCTATGTGAGCACATGCTGCCACACGGCATCCCAGGCATTGCCCTAGCTTTGTGCTTCCCAGGTAAGACTCTCCCTAGCTCTGAAGAGCACTTGCTGATGATGCTGAGCTCCTTATCTCACCCGTGACTCTTTGCCAATACACAGGAAATGCCTTGGCTGCCACTGTCTGCAGGGGCATCTCCCACCCCCTTCCAGGGCCTTTCCCTCCAGACAGCTGTCCTGCAGAGGGCTCTAGAGCTCCTTCCCCTCCTGTTGCCTCCTGGGAAAAGTGGGTTGATACCCATCACTCCTCATGGTCAAACCACCACTCCAGAGGACATTCCATAAGCAGAGTCTCGTGCTGCTGGGCCAAAACACCATCTCACATGCCTGGCGCAGGGTGGACAGCAGCTCAGATGGTGTTAGCTGCCCATGGGTGGTCACCTGAACCTTGGTGTCACCTTCACCAGCTCCTCAGCACAGTGTGTTTTGTCACACAAGTGACAAACAACATAAAAGACAACAAGAGGCTTTTTCTAGCCCAACACATGCCTCACTCTTTCTCAAACATGACAAATACCTACTGAGGCCAAACAAAAGGGACTCCTCTACCACCAAGGCAGAGCTGTCTGCAGATGGAAGGGTAGCCCAGAAGCACTTGCAGCATGCAGCAGTTTCAGGACACGGCCTGGGCTCAGGCAGCCTGCCACCATCACCCCAATACCCAGCAGAACCAGGGCAGGATGCAGTTAACATGGCAGGACCCACTCCAGGAAGGCTTGGCTCAGCTGGGTGACATGAGCTGCAGGACTCACCCCAGGGGAGCAGGGCCCATGGCACAGCACCCAGGGCTGGATCATTGGTGATGCCCTACTCTTTCCATAGGGTAGTGAGAGCCCCCTCCAAGTCTCAGCCCCAGCCACAGCAGGGTGATCCAGGACTCCACCTGACACCATGTGCAACTTGCATAGAGCTACTGGGATTTTTGGCTCAGACGCTTTTGGCAGAACCCATTTCACCATGCAGGGGACCATAAGGAGGGTGAGAGGAGCTTTTTGCCCTCACACATGGAGCCTCACCTTTCCCTGTTCTCTTTCCTCATTGCCTCAAACACCTCATCGTCCTCGTCCACGTCCCTGTCCCGCAGCCCGTCCTTCAGGCAGTTGGTGCCTCGGGTGGGGGGTTCCTCTGGAATGCTGTTCCTCCTGCCTGGTGTGCCCCCAAAGCTTGGGTTGCTCTCACTGTCCTTCTGGCTCTCAATAGCTGAATCCACCTCCTCCTTCTCGGCCAGGATATCATCGATGTTGGTTTCGCGGTAGCACCTCAGCGGCACGGTGTCCAGGTCTGTCTCAGAGTACTTCACCGTCCTCCTTATAATCCCAGTCTCACAGGATCCGGGCTTCTGGCTGCCTGTAGGAGACATCTCTATCTCCACTTCCACGTGGCTCAGGCTGTGCTCAGGTACCAACCCTGGTGGCTTGGCAGGCAGCGGGCAGATGGGCTTCTGCGGGGGCTCAGCCAGAGGAGCAGAGTCAGGGGCAGAGGAGCCTGCAAGGTAGCCCCAAGCACTCAGAGCTGTGGGGAGCTGCTCCAAGGAGCACTGCAGAGCTGCTCCTGTGGCATCACACATACCAAGAGCAGCAACACACATAGGATGGGCACTGGGGAACGGAAAAGGTAAGCCGGAAAGGAAGAAGAGTGGAGAGGCAGAGGCAGGGTGCTATCAGTGCTAGTGCACCTGCAGCCAGCCCTAAACCCCCATCTGAACCCCAAAGCCCTTCTGCAGAGGCAGCAGGGGACTGCCAGAGGTCAAGGCTCTGTCACCCCCTTTGCACAACACTGCACGGCCACAGGGAACTCTGTGGGGAAGCTGGTGCATACAGGATCTGGCCCCTAGAGGACACAGACTGGCTGATCTTGGGGTATCTCTTGTTGGGCACCAAAAAGCCCTGAGGGATGGGCAGCCCCAGGGGGAGTCCTGGCAGCAATTTAGACTTGCAAAGGAGAGGCTGGCTCAGCTGAGGGCACCCCCTCACCTCCCCCCCCCCCCCCCCCAACTTCTTACCTGTCTTCGGGGTGTCCAAGGAGCCATAGAAGAATTCCCACTTGGCCCTGGCGATGCGTTGGGCATGGGCTGAGCTCTGCCGGGGGTATGGCCAGGCGCTGCCCTGCAGAGGGGAGAGCGGTGAGTGGGCAAGAGACCCCGGGGCACAGCCCCATCCAGTGCAGAGCACGCCAGCACCTACCTGGAGCCGGGGCTCTGGCTTCAGGGGGCTCCTGGTGAAGGCAGGGAAGTCCTCCGGCAGCCCGTTGGTGAGGGAGCGGCAGAGGCAGTCGGCGTTGAGGGCACAGGGCTCTTTCCCACAGGGACATGTCCCCCTCGGGGTCCTGCCCCCGGCCAGGAGCGGGTCGGACGCGGAGGCCTCCAGCTTGAGCGTGTGCAGGAGCCGCTCCTGGGGCCGGGGCTGGGGCCGGGGGCATCCTGCGTCCCCGCCGAGCTCCAGGCTGCGGCTGAGGCTGCGGGGGCCGTTGTCCCAGCTGGGCGGCAGGCCGCCCAGGGTCTGCACGCTGGCCTTCTCGATGAAGCGGAAGGTGACCACGGAGCTATGTCCTTCCACGGGCGCTGTCGCCGCCGGGCTGCGGCTGCTCAGGGACGAGACCCCCGTGCTGGGCCGGCCCCGCCGAGGGGTGCAGGGGGCTGTCAGGCGCCCTGTGCCTGGGCAGCTCCCGTTGCTGAAGGGAGCCGCCTCGGCCGGCCTGCGGGCCAGGGAGCCGGTGCTGTTGTAGAGACCGAGGGGGCAGCGGCGGGTGTCGGGCGCCAGGCCCTTGCGCAGCAGGTGCAGGCGGCCGGCGTTGAGGTTGGGGGTGAGGCAGCGCGGGGGGCTGCACCTCCCGGCCTCGGGGCTGCCCCCTGCCAGCCAAGGCCTGCGGTCCACCCCGCGGGAGCACGGCAGGGGTGAGGTGCCACAGCCCTCCTCGGGGTGGAAGCGGACGGGTCCCCCCGCCTGGGCCATCCCGATGGAGGAGGGCAGGGAGGTGTCAGGTCCAGAGCCCTGCTGGGTGGCACGGGCACAGCAAAGTGGGTTCCCAGCACCCCTGAGATGATGGACGGGTCGAGGGGCGACACATCCTCAGGCAGCCCTGAAACAAGGGCGAGGAGAGCTGGTTAGGGCAGGGAGGACACAAGAAAAAGGCCAAGCACACTGGGAGGACAGGCAAAAGGTGCCTTGCCCTCTTGGCAGGAGAAACAGATGCTCTAGGTGAGATAGCCCCTTCAAACCTCCTGCTGCAAGAAGCAGGCAAGGTTTGTTGTGGACATCACATCAGCACCACTGTAGCAGTCCTCTGCTCAATCCTCAGGCACCCAAAGTGTTTGCTTTCTTCCCAGGGTGCCAGGGTGCTCAGGCACTTCCCCTACAGACCAGCATACAGACACAGCAAGAGAGCACACTGTGCATTTTAAAGTGGGTTTCATTCATCCTGCTTTAGAATGAATATTTACTACCAACAGCCTACTAAGATTACTTCAATAAGGGGGAAAGCATGATACACTGG
This sequence comes from Melopsittacus undulatus, assembly GCF_012275295.1. Classification (NCBI taxonomy): domain Eukaryota; kingdom Metazoa; phylum Chordata; class Aves; order Psittaciformes; family Psittaculidae; genus Melopsittacus; species Melopsittacus undulatus. The sequence continues at coordinate 91,110,142 of NC_047530.1, forward strand.
ATCACTGAGGCATCCTCCAATTACACTTGCCCAAGGAGTTTAACATGATCAGCATGGCCAAAGAGCCTCTGCCTTTGGAGGTCAGCCTTGTTTTAAAGTATGTCACACCAGTGCATGCTGCAGCTACTATTGGTGGCAGAGACAGAGCTGTCAGCACCTGCAGATCCAAACAGGAGTGGTTATGATATCCTGCCCTGGGGAAACAGAGCACACGGCCCTGCCTGCACACAGCTCACATGCCTGCCTGCCTCTGCTCAAGGACCCTCCATACAGAGGCGAGACCAACCATTCCATGGTAGCGGCCAGGCAGCGGAAAGCAGGACCTGGAGCCCCCACCAGCAATGGCAGGGCTCCTGACAATTCTGTTTCTTCCAAGGGAGCTAAAACTTGTACTCATCCTTCACTGAGTTTCTCTGGATTCCTGGTGTGTAGACAAGACTTTGCCTTGGCTGCTTTTGCCTTCTGACAGATGGCAAGGTACCAAGTCCCTCACTTAGATATCATAATTTTAAAGTGAGAAAACAAATGTCAGTTGCAAACAGAGGAAAGCATGGTTTCTTCTCTCTGTTTCTATGCACAAACTAGGCAGGATTAAATTCCTGAAGGACATGGGGCTGGATTTTTCAATGGTGTTTAGGCTCTAGTGATGCAGAGACATAACTCTTAATAATATAGCCCTGTGGAGCAGGCGCCCATCTATCTGCACTATCACACTTCTAAAAAATATGTCTCCTGCTGAGCAGCAGCAATCTGTAATTCACTCACAAAAATATACTCTTCTGTTTAATATATCAGTTACGGGGTTTACATTTTTTTCTCATGTTACGGTTTGTTCACATTCAAGGTTGTTGAAGTTAACTGATAAATAACAAAGATGCGGGGCTTATATATTTCTAATGAAGTTCCACTTTTTATCTCAAAGCAGACTGACACACATGCCAAGGAAAAAAAGTTATCACTAGGAATACTTGGCATTCACTGTAACATAACAAATCTACAAAACCCCAGCCTATCTCAGTACATGTAAGTTAGTGCTAAAATGAATGAGATAAGCACAGCATGTCCTCCTAGTTAGCAGAGGAGAGTTATCAAATTCAGAGCAAAGGCCATGCGTGCCTGTGACCCACTGAAGCTGGATGGCTATGCCATCCAGCAGAGAGAGCTTTTCTTTAATAATGAAAGGTAAAAAGCACAAAATGCAACAGAGATGAAAAATCGGTGATGGAGCTAAGCCTTCCTACTTGCTGATTTAAATTGTGAATCAAATTGATGCTCTTTAAAGCACTGTGATGAATGGGTTGGGCTGTATGGAACTGGTGGGCTAGAGTGAGGCTTACTGATCTCACTGTCTGAAGTCCAGACAAGTCCTGTGAAGGAAAGCTTACAGGGAGGCTGCCAGGGCAGCCCAGGGCATGTGTTCAAAGAGAAAAACTCGGGAGGTGCAGTGTGATAGCCGGGAACTGCATGTCAGTGGGGGATTTAATTTGTTCAATAAAACATCTCACACTCACAAGAAGCTTGCTCCTCCTGATTGCCTCTTCTTAGCAGCTAAAGGGATGTCCAGGGATTTTTCCCAGCCCTTGCCTTGAGCTGTACCCGATGCAACAGGGGACGCTCATCCCGGTGCAGGCGTTTGCCTGGCGGAGCGGGGTGATGGGAGTGAAGGCAGCAGACAGCAGGAGCTGCTCACGCTGCGGGGGAAGAGCGCGCCCACGGCAGGGCTGCGTGGGGACAACGCGCAGGAGCCGGGGGAGGATGCCAGGGGAACGGGCGAAGAAAGGGACGGCGATGGGAAGGAAGCAGGAGGTGCAGGGCTGGGGGCTGAGTTCACTCAACGGGCCGTATTTGTGTGCTAGACACGGTACCACTGACAGAAGCGATGGCAGGGAATGGGGACAAGCAGGCTGTGGGCGCCGGGCCGTCTGCCGGGGAGGGTGGTCCCCAGGAGGTGCCTCTGCACTGTGGGGCCACAGGGCAGTTTCAGGGATGGAGTGATGACCGAGGAGGGGTGCCTGCCGGCCCTGGGGCTATGGGACACAGGAAACCCCTTCCTAAGGGAGTATCGAGGCAGGGGACGTTCCTCACGTCCAAGCTGAGGCTGAGCCTGCCCTTCCCTCCCCGGCCACCCCAGCCCGGCCTCCTTTGTCCGGCACCTCCCGTCTCTGCGGGATCAGCCCTGAGTGGATGTGACATCCATCCGGATGAGAAGGGAGCCTCCCCGGCCAGGGGGGCTGGCAGAGCCGCTAGCTCCCCCCGCAGAACCACCCGCTACACCCCGGCCACGCTCCTCGTGCCCAGGCAGGTGCCCCCCGTCCCGCTCCATCAGTACACCGGCAGCGCCTGGCGGGTCTCGACCCAGCCGGGCGCTCACTGGTGCTAGCGCAGCCCTGTGCCGCCGGCCGCCGGTCACGGCTGCCGGGAGGGCGCAGAGCCGCCTCTGCCCCTGCAACAACTGCTGCAACTTTCCCCGCTCCCCCGCGGCCCTGCTCCGGGCTCCGCTGCTTCCCGCTCCTCTCCGCTCCCAGCGCCTTACCGGCAGTGCCGTCGCCGCCGCCGCATCCTGCGTGCCGCTACTCCGCGCTGCCGCCGGCACAGTATAGTACAATACGGCACGGCTCGGCTCGGTTCGCCCCGTCGGACGCGGCACGGTGCGGTGCAGTACGTTATGGTGCGGTACAGTACAGTACAGTGCCACCAGCCCTAGCTCGCCGCTCCCCGCCGCACTAATCCCGGCCCGGACCTGTCATTCCGCGCCGCTGACAGCCCTAGCAGCCAATGGGAAACACCCTTCGGGCGCCGCGCCCCGCCTCACCCGGTGGCACCGGTACCTGAGGAGCGAGGAGCAGGCGGATCCACACCGGACCCGGGTGTGTGTCCGTGTGCGGCAGGCGTGTCCCGGTGTAGCACTGTGCACGTACTGCTAGAGCACCGCGGACGTGTCCCTGTGTGCCAATGTGAACGTCCTGGTGTAGCACCCCACACAACCCTGGTGTCCAGGTGTAACACTGTGGAGGTCTGATGCCCCGGTGTGCACATCCCCATGTGCTATATGAACCCGGCCTCATGCACTGCCATATGCAGTCCCGTATGCCTTGTGCATGTGCCAGTGTAGCACCACACATGTTCATGCACCTCTCCATCAGTGTGCACATCACTGTGCATTGTGTATCCTTGCTCAGCAGCATACAAGATACTGTGTGACCACAGATACTTGTCCTCATGCATGAGCATGCATAGCCCTGTGTGCTGTGTCCCACACCCCACCACTGCTTGGGATCATGAGGACAAGACAAAAGCTGCCATGTGCCCTGGGCCACTGGCCACCCCCAGGAAGGCCCCTTCCTGGAGTCTCATCTCTCCACAGGTCCTGACACTAAGCACACTGTGGTCACAGGTGACAAGGGACTTGACATCATTGTGTCACCAGCCACCCTAAGGATGGGAAATGCCAGCCCAGCTTGAGGAAACCACTTCACACTACAGGGTGGAAACCCCTGTCCTTTGCATCCCGCCAGGTGCAGGCACCAGAGCCGTGTGCAGGACAGCAGAGAACCAAGATGAGGGGTGCTGCGGCAGGGTCCCCAGCCTCCACACTGCTATTGCGTTGGAACTGCACACGGCAGTGGCTGGGGCTGGCAGCCAGCGCTCCCTGCCCGCCCGGTTGCCTGATTGATTCACTATTAAACAGCACTTTATTACCCAGCCCAGTAATCGTTATTAAATGTGTGTGAGAGGAGGGGCCCAGGGGAGCCAGGGCCTTGCATGCACACTATGCCTGCAAGAGGAATCTGGGAAAAATTGCCTCTCCTTGCTGCTTTCCCTGCCTGCAGCGAGTCCAGATCCATGCCCACCTGGCCTTACTGTCATGCCAAAGTGTGCCCCCTTGCCCCCTCCCAGGCACAGGGACACAGGGAGAAAGCAGCAGGCTGGGCAGGCTCTCCTCATATTTAATGCATTGAGGCACTGCCATTTTCTCCCTGCTTCTCCAGGCTCCTGCCTGCGTGGGGCCCCTCTCCCCACACCAGGGACCGCAGGTCCCTGAGCTGCCGTGCACGCAGCCGGCTTTAGGCAGGCTCCGGGAAGCTGGGATAATTAGGGGCCTCTCGCTGCTGTGGGATCAACGACCCGATTCCTTCAGCAGCTTCTTGATGGCAGAAGGGAGGGGAGGGGGAAGGCTTTTCTCTAAGCCGCAGCCAGTGACAGATTTAACCAAGGGGAAGAGCTGGAAGCTTTTCCCAGTGTGTCTGCACCAGGACACTGTGCCTGTGCCTTCCCAGCACTCACAGGCAGCCCTGCTGAGAGCTACAGAGAGTAAAGGAGAGTTCCTTTGCTGCCACCCTGTCTGGAGATCCAGCTCATCCACAGAAAACACATCTCCTTCCAAACCATGCATGTTTCCACTATGTAGCTGTTGCTCTCCCTGCCAACACTCTGCTCCATATTCCCCTTGCCTTCCCACAGCCTTATAACTCCTAAAGGATGTGCCCACTGAAATGGGTCTAGTCAGTGCTGACATAAGCCCCACTGGTTGAGGATTTAACCCTGGATCCCCTGGTCCCTCCTGCTGTGAATCCCTTCCCAGCTGATGTGGAGGAGAGGGAGCAGGGAACCCATCTGGCAGATGACAGAAGGGGACAAGGAGAATCCCCCATGCATCAGCCCAGAGGGCTCAGGCAGAGAGCCAGGAGGGCAGTGCACAGGAAGCCCTCTTTATTGTCGCCTGGCACTTAAGCACCTCTAGTCCCTGCCTGTGGTACCACATCTTTCCTCCCTGGACACCACTCGATTTCATGTCATCCCTTTCAGATTCCTGGGCTCTGCCGGTTCCTCAATCCCAGCCACAGGCAGCTTCCAGGAGATTTTTAGCTACTGCATTGCACCTGCTCATCTTCACAAGCCCTCCTCACACACAGATGTCCTATCTGAGACCAGAAGGGTGTGGGTTGTCAACAGGGTAGACCAATGATGATGAGCTTGCTTGGAAGAAATCAACCTGGATGTCATAGTGTCCCAGCTGTTGAACAGATCTAGATGATATTGGGTGAGGAGGGTGTAGACAAGACCTCCATTCCTACCCTGGCTCCAGGAGGAGCTGATGCCAGCATGTCCTGAGGCACACAGATCAGACTCTGGAAAGGTGCTTCTCCTGCAGCTGCACTCCACTTGGAGTAAACACCCTGGTACCCCCCAGGCCAGCTCTTGAGCATACAGGGGATGTCAGAGATGGTTCCTTTGGTGCAGCTTGTGCTTAAGGCGCTTCAAAGAACATAAAGGCCATATTCTGTCTCACTGCTGCTGCCATAGTGAGTGGACCCATGCTTTGGCCTCAGGGTACACAGTCACTCTGCTGTGGGTGCTGCTCACCCAGCTCACTGGAAGTACCACAGAAATAGCAACTCCAGCCCTGCAGGAGATAGGTCCCAGTGAGAGCAAGGGAAGCTGAACTTCCATTGTGCCTGCACTGAGGGCTCCAGGGCAACCAATTAGGTTACACGTGTTCCCTAAGGACCTAGATTTAACTACACAGCTCTAATTAATGCCTTCTGCCCCTGGTGCCAACACCCAACCACATCCTAGCTGTATATTAAAAGAACCACTGCAGCATAAGCCAAGCCTTTAATGGGCTGATGCACTTACCTGTTATTTCACCAGACTGGTGGTTAAGGATAAATGATGAAAATACCCTTCCTTGACAGTCTGTTATAAAAATGCTGCTTTACAGCTCACCAGGGCAAATATGCAGTGCTGGAGATCCTGCCCACCACTCTATGCAGACCTGGCGCAGGGTAGGGAACACCAGCACCATTCTGTGCCTCTTGCAGCTTCCTTGCATGGGACAGGCATGTAGGACCACAGTAGGATTTTTTAGGGTGAAAGGCTCTCTGGAAGAAGACAAACTGCAAAACGTCTTACCAGGGAGAAGAGCCAGTGCAGACCTGAGCCTGTGCAAGCACTGCCTGCCCTGCCTGGCATCCCAGCTCCCTGCCTGGGGCTACCCCTCACGCAAGCAGGTTCAGAAGAACCGAGGTGCAGTGAGGAGGCAGTGGAAGCTGTGTGCTGGGCCTCAGAGTGAGCTGTAGCTAAACATTTCTGTAACGCCCTGGGAATGCCTGCTGTTCAAGAGATCCCCTCAGACGCTGTCCCAGCCCCATGCAGCGAGCGGGCTTCCCCCTGCTCTGGCACTGCTTAGTTTAGATGAAGGCAGAGATGCCAGCATGGTAAAACCTGTCCTGGGGATGGGGAGGTGGGGCCTCAGCACAGCTTGAGCCATAAATAATCTCACTGCACAGCAGTTAGGGGAACAACTGCGTGGGAGTAACTCTTGGTAAAAAGATGCTTTGAGGGAAAGATGGTTTTGGAGGAAAGCAGGAGATTTTTGGCTGGTGGGGTGAGCTCTGCACTGAGGATGGAGCTTCCTGGGTGCCAGCAGGTCACTCACCATGGTGAGTCACTGCACCAGAGAGGCCAATTTAGTCTGAATTCAACCCAAATCAGCAGCTCTTGGGTGTAGCCACCTATGGACACGGCTTGTGCTGCAGCGCCCATCTCTGGAGCTGCTTTCCAGCTAAACTCCACAACAGTAAAATGTGATCCCTTCCCACCTCCTTCAGCCTCAAGATTCACATAGGGAAAGGTGAAAGGGCATAAGGGGGAGGACAAGCAATGAATACAGGCAGTATCTGATGCAGAAAAGAGACAGCATGCCCCAGACACGCGGCCTGACCTAGCACAGGGAGAACACAATCACATATAGAATGTGTAAAAGGTGTAGAAACCTAGGTGCTCAGTTAAGAAGGAGTGATTACAACCATGGGGGGCAAAAACCTGCCACCTTGGCAATGTGTGTGGAGACACAGGCAAAGGAGACACTGAAAGCTTGGAAGCAGTGGATTAATGTATGCTGTACAGCCCTGCACTGGTATCTACCTAGGAGCTTCTCATGCATGTTCCTCTTCTAACCCTGCCTTGCACAGTTTAGTCTTGCTTTACTTCTATTTTTTTTTTCCTGACTATATAAGCAGGTTCTCAACAAGAGAAATGGGAAGGTGCCCTGTAAAGGGAAGAGCTGAACAGAAGGCATCATGGGTTCTTGTTTCATCAGCTTAAAAGGGGCTCCTGTGGCACTGCCCAATCTCAGTTCCCACTGAGAGCAGAGTTTGACCTGATTAGCCAGCAAGGTGCCAGCCATCACACACTGTGATAGATCTTAAGACAGCAGGTTAGTATTGGCTTGGCACTCTACCAATCTCCTAAAATTAACTTGTACTCTCCCCCAGCACCAGCCTCTAGGAACCTCAGAAGGCTTGAAGAAACCCGACCTTTGCCATGGAAATAACTGCATTTACAATGCAAGGGAAAAGTCACCGGGCATGGGTAGGGAAGACTTGCCCAAGACCAGCTGGCAGATCAGGAGCACCTCTGGGAACCAAAGCCTGGGGTTCCTGACTTGAAGTCAGCTCTTCTAACCAGCAAACTCCCCTCCTTTTAGGCCCAAATTCCCAAAACCTCATTCCCACTTCCCAAAGGCTGAGGTCAAGACCAGACTCCTCAAGTACAGCTAGGCACCAGCACAGCAGTGGAGCTGGCTGGAGTCTCTGTTCAACTTTAGGAAGGTGTTCATGAGCATGAACATGCCAGCAGAGTCAGACCCGAGGCTATGCCCTGGCTCTGAGAGCAACCAGCACCATGTGCTTCCAGGGAATATACAAGAAAGCTGCAGCAGTTGTGAGCTAATTTGCTTCTTTGCCCCAGGGCTCAGCTCGTCACTGCGGATCAGCTCAAGGCCTGGTGCAGAAGCCCTGCATTCCCTCACAGGACACCAGTGGTCACTGGGATATCAGGAGAGCCACCAGACTGACTGGTGTCTTCTGCCTGTGGAAGGTACCTGTGCAACACACTTCCTCAGACGCCCTGCAAGCACTGGGAATGTTACAGCCCAGCACTGCTCTTGGGAGGAGGGAGCTTCAGACACACCTTGTCCAAAACAGTGTCTTAGAAAGGCACAAGAAGTGATGGGCATCTGCCTGGTGAGTCATGACAAATGCAGTACCCCCTTGAAAGGGAAGCACCTCCAAGCTCACTCCATTGGTCTTGCAAGAGGCACCATCTTTAAGCCAGTAGCTGCCTGCACGGCACCAGGCTCTTACTGTGCCATGGAGCTAACAGGACATATGCTGAAACCACATCAGCTGGGCTAACTTCTTGTCAGCTCCATTTCCCCATCTCTTGTGTCCTGTCTCCACCACACTTACCACTGAACTCAGCACTTACAGACACTGATTAACATGCATGTGAGCAGGACCACAGCCATTTTTATTCCCTTTTAGAGGCTAAATTAAGAGAATTGGTTAGTCTTACAGGAGCTGTTGTGATAATCTTTCCCACATCTTCTTTAAAATCTAGAAGATGGTAGCTATCCAAGCTTATAGAAAGAAGTTTTTAGCCCGAGGTCTGCCCTCATCCTAATGCTTGACTAGCAAGGTGAACTCTCCTGGCCTTAAGGGATCTCCCTGACACGAGTGTCAGCTCTGGAAGCTGTTTTGGCCAGCCAGTTTGCATTTAGCTGAAGCTTAGAAAGGAGACTTCCAGACACCTCTCAAGAAAAATGCAGACTCACCTTAGGCAAAGCATATGGCACCAGAAAGGCAGAAGCTTGCTGCAACTCTTGACTGAGCAGAGCAAAGCTCTGGTCCTTCAAGCTTGCCTGCTTTGAGTTGTCCCTTCATGGCTGAGCTACAGTGGATAACACCACCCAGGCCCTGCATTGCAGTGCTGTATAGCTGTACTACATCCTGCATACAGGAAAACTTTACAGGCATGAGCACAAAAATAGTACCAGTTTGGGATCCTTACCATTGATGTATTCCTATGTTGCTACCTCCACCAAACATCCTGATGGTGTAAAGCTGTGTCTCACATACACTCCTAGAATGCAGTAACAGGCTCTGATGCTCTTTCTATACCTGCAGTCAGCCTGTGGAGAAGAAAGAGAACAGTCTGAGCATTTCACAGCTGGAAACTGTCCATGACTCCTACTACATGGCACATACATCTCAGAAGCCATAGCCTCAAACAGTCTAACCTCCCTACTTAGTAACTCCTCCACAGGCCACCAACTGTCAGGACCCTGAGGATGCTAATTAGGAGTGGTCCTAATCAGCCTCATCTGGAGTCTCCACCACTCCTGACTGTAGGACTGGGGCTCTACTTTAGCTCAGCCTGGGACCCTGGTTCCTGTTATGCAGTGCTGTGGGAGTGCTGGTCTCCAACTTAGTTAAACTAAGCTATTCTTATGGTGGCCTATGGGCACTGATGATCTGGACCCTCTGCTGTTGATTGATGTCCTGGTGAACCTTAGCCCTGCCCCATTGCCATGGCCTTGCTTGTTCATTGTAAAGCTGTGCTTGAACCTGGTTGCCCCCTCTGGGTACTGACCAGGTATTGAGTGGTTGATCTCTGGCTGGGGAGGCCCCTGCCTTTGCAGGAGCAGCTGCTGTTATGCCCTGACACAGCGGGCATGTTCACCCCTCTCTTCCTCACCTTGCTTGCACTCCCCTAAATGCTGAGTCAGCAAACGCAGGGCTGCTCTGGGTTCAGGAGCTAAAGAGGTTTGTCAGAGCAAGCACCACACTACACTTGCTGCAGCATTGTGTTAGGGATCCGGAAGCTGTTGGTTGTTTCCAGTGTAATTCTGACCCTGATTGCTGCATCTGGAAAAGAGACAGCACTGCCTGAGGGGCTGCAGTGCCCCATCCCTGTCACAAATACTGCTGTCCTGAAAGCAGGCTGAAGTGAGCTGAATTAGGTGTGATTCCTGAGTGGTGCCATAAGTGGCTCAGTGGAGATGGCTCAACACTAAACAATTCTTGAGGCTCTGCCTTGGCACTAGATCTTAAAGGGAGGAGATTCTTCACCTTCTCCATGTGCAGCACAAGCCAGGAAAAGGCCAAATAAACACAACCATGTGTCACTTCTGTCTTTACTCTAAGTGTGTCCCAGCCTCCTTGCAGTACTTGGAATCTGTCAGGGCTCTCAGCCCTCTTCTGAGCCCTGCTACCAGCAGGATGCCAGGGAAGTGATTCAGCCAGCCCAGCTGGATCAGACAAAATGGAAAACATAAACAGAGGGTGGAGGGGGAGCAGGGCAGGTCCCACTTGCCTGTCCAGCACACATGTCAGGAAGGATAACAAGCAAGCCACAACACAGTTCCTCTGAGCAAGGACTCAGCACAAGCAGGGGCTCCCAGCCAGACCTGTGTTGGCACAGTGAAGGGCAGATGTAATTGGGCGTCGCAATCCCTCGCTTGCTGGCGTTCTCTCACCTCCTATCCAGACCAAGACCACTATTCCAAAAAGCCTGCTTGTAGCCTGTTTCAGTCACAGTCAGGGACAATATTAAGGGGTTCCCTTCCAGATGTTAAACTTTTATTTCACAGCAGGAACTCAAGAATAGAGTGAGCACAGGGCTGAAACCTCCTGAAGGCAAAATGAATCCTCCCAGTCTAGAAGCAGGATTAGCACTCCCAGAGCTTTCTGTGACTCCACTGCAGAGGAAGAAAGCGTTGTCTTAGGCCATGTCTGGCAGCATTCTCAGCTCCTTTAGAAAACTGAAAATCCCTGCCTCACTTGTCCTTCTGTAAATGAGGAAAGTGCTGTGCTACTGGGAGCCACTGGGACTCTCAGGGTCTACACATCCAGGGGCAGAGAGGTAACATGGGTAGCTACTACCAGAGGACAGGCAATAGGGTAAGAAGACCTTTCCCCATTAGGGGATGTCTCCACACTGGGAGGGAAAGAACACACAAGGGTGCATAGACAGGTCATTGCTTTCCAGGGAACCCGGGACTTTTTCCAGGTAATTTGGGACCAGGGATGTAGGACTCCTTCATTGGGCGCTGCTTTTTTTGGCAGGTGGATCTTTTTATAGTGCCTGTTGCCAGCAGTGATCCACAGCTTGATTCTGCGCAAGGCGGCAGGGCTCGGTTAGGAGCCAGGGATGGGGTCACCCATCCAGGGCTGATGTGGGCAGTATGAGTGCCCTACTGATGGGGTATGGGGCTGCCCCCCAAACCGGCAGCGGGAGGGAAATCAGAGGAGAAATGGCAGCGTCTGGTTCTGCCGAGTCGTTATGGCAACTGCGCCGGCAGGAGCCTGAGCCGCTTCTCGGAGGGGGCTGCCGACAAGGGGGGGACCCCGCACCCCGGGGCTACGGGGACAGGCGGGGCACCGGTGGGGGATCAAAGCGTGAGAAGCCGGTTGGCAGGGTGGGGGGATGCAGGCCGGATGAGAGAGCTGCAGCAAGCAGTGTCGTCCGCCTCACACCCGGGGGAGGGGCAGGGAGGCAAGGGGAGGCAGGCCGGTAGTGGCGGCTGCCTGTCGGGGGTGCTGTGAGAACTGAGCCCCGGGGACCGGCCCTTTCCGGGGGTACCTCGGCTCTGCGGGAGAGAAGTGGGAGGCGGAGCCAGCTGGGCGAGCAGCGGGACCGGGTAGGGTGTTGGGGGCCGGGCCGGGCCGGGGGATCTGTCGGGGCTGGGGGGCGGTGCCGTCGCTCACCGGCAGCAGCGGGTCCCGGCGGGTCCCGGCTCCGCGTGGTGCTGAAAGGACAGCGCTGCCGAGCTGCGCATGCGCCAGTCCGCCTGCAGCGGGCAGGGCGTGCTCTGGGAACCGGGCAACCGGCGCAGCCGGTGTGCACCAAGGAGCCGCGGGGCTGGAGCGACCGGTGTACACCGGGAAACTGGGGATCTGGTGTGCGCGGGGGAACTGGGATAACTGAGGGACTGGTGGTGTGCACTGGGAAGCGTGTGCGCACGGTGAGCCGTTGTACCGGAGCTGGTGTGAAAGCCGCGCCACTGCAGCAGCCTGCGGGAGCAGCTGCGGTACCGGTGGGACCTGTGACCGCCGGCGCACCCGCAGGGCCAGAGTCGCTCTGCTCCGCCCGGTGCCCCGGCCTGTCAGGGAAGAGCCCTCCTCGCCGCCCCGGGTGCTGCTGCCTTGCGAGGTCTCCCGCCGGTCCCCGATAACGTGCACGCTGCTGCCGGTCGAGGTAACGGGGCGGGGCCTGGGGCGGGGCGGCCGGGCGCGCGTACTTCCGCCCGCCGGCGTGACGTTACGGCTGGACGCCGGCGTCTGGGTGAGGTGTAGCCGGATGGAGCGGCCGGGGCAGCGCCGGGGGGCGGCAGGTACCGGGCTGGGGGTGCTGGGGCAGGGCAGCCGCATCGCCAGGGGGCCCTACGTCAGGGAGGCGCGGAGGGTGGATGTGCAGGCCCTGGTGGGGCTCCTGCAGCCCCCTCGCTGCGGCGGCGGGGCGGCAGTCCGGGAGCTGGGCCTCTTAGGGTGAGCGAGGGGCGGTGGGGTGGGAATGGCTGAGCGGGAGTGTCGTCCTCCCCCCGCCTCCAGCTGCGGGTTCTGCTGGGATCATGTCAAACCGCAGCTCGGGAGGCTCCGGGCTGCCGGGACCCCTCTGCTCCCTCCTCGGCTCCTGCCCCTCCTCTGGCTACCCGAGGCTGTGGCCTCATCGGAGGGAGACCGCTTTCGGGGCGTCCGAAGCGTTGTTGCTCTCCCCTCGCAAGGGTCCGAGTGGCTCGGCATCGGGTGCAGGGGACGAACTGCCAGGTGGAGCGATGCTTAGGCGTGGAAGGGAGGCACAGCTGCTGTGCAGATGATGCGGTAATGCTGCAGCAGTCGCTTGCTGCTTCGTTGAGGGACAAGAACACCTCAAGAGGCTGGTGGGAAGTCCCTTCCCCGAGGGCAATCCAGTCAGGTGGACTCAGATGCCTGAGCAGTGAACGTCCCAGGCTGGGGAGGAGATGATGCAGGTGGCAGGTGTGTGCCCTGCTGAGGGCCAGGGGGTGTTACCCTGCGGGCTGATGGTGGGAGACACTGCTGAGTATTTCTTTCTGGCTGTTCCTCCTAGAGGCACCTGGCAGTAGGTGTGAGGACATCTAGCCTGGCTCTCACTGTAGCCTGGCTCCCTGACGTCTGATGATGAGTTTGACCCCCTCCAGGGGATGCCTCCTGGACCTGCCCTGGGAAGACATCTTGGTTCCACATATCCTCTGTCATCTGCCACTGCAGCAGCTCTTGAGCCTGCAGAGGGTCAGCAAGTCATTCCAGTCTCTCATCCAGCTGTACCTGGCCAATATGCGCTGCTTTGACTCAAGCCAGGTATTGGATGGCTCTGAGGCTTGGGGAGACACAGATGTCCTACTGATCTGGAGCTAACAGGGGAGCATCTGACTATGTGAGGCGAAGAACCCCCTGACAAGGAGGCTGGTTTCTGCTCAGGAGCTTGGGTTAATGGCTTGGGTGTCAGACTGGACAGATGGGCCCAGGGAGGAGAGGCAGTGATTCAGGACCCAGCAATGCCAGTGTCTTTAGCAAGAGACCTTGGGAGGAGTGAGCCAGGAAACTCCACCCTGGTCATTATGGGCACCAGCTGGCAGGAGAAAGCCAGTCCTGAGTGGCATAGCCTGTTCCTCACAGAGGCTGTGCATTAAGGTGGGTCTGGTGGAAGATAATTCTGTCCCTCATCTTCAGGGAAAGCTTATGCTTGCCCTGGGAGACAATCCCTGGGATTTGGAAAGGCTGGAGTAGCTGCTGTTCTGTGAGGACAGAGTGGTCTAGCAGAGTATTTGATGAGCAGAGGTGTGGAGTTCATCACGAATATGTAAATGATGATGTGTGATGGAGAAGCCCAAGCATATTCTAGCTTGTGGCAGTAGCCTTGGCATAAGGGGAGGAAAGCTTGACAGCAGGGTTTACTATGTAATGAGAAGAGGGAGTGTCTTTGATCACCACTGTCACAGTGGAAGAGAGGAGGGGAGAGAGTATTTGGTGAGGATCAGGTGATCTGAAGCCCTGGGAGACACGTCATTCTTCCTGGGTTCCCCACGCAGATTGGACCTCCCATCCCTCGAGCTGCTTTCGTTAACCTGCTGAAGGACAACGAAGTACTGCAGCAGCTGGCACTCCAGAACTGCTCCGACTGGCTGACAGATGGGGAGCTGCTCCCAGTCATCGGGCAGAACCACCACCTGCACCACATCCAGCTGAAGGGCTGTGCCCAGCTCAGCCGCCATGCGCTGGTGGCCATCTCACTGAGCTGCCCCAGCCTGCGCCAGCTCTCCCTGGCCCACTGTGAGTGGGTAGACAGCCTGTCCCTGCGCAGCCTGGCTGACCACTGCAAGGCACTGGAGGCTGTGGACCTGACAGCCTGTCGCCAGCTGAAGGATGAGGCCATCTGCTACCTGGTGCAGAAGTGCAACAGGCTCAAATCCCTGTCGCTGGCTGTAAATGCCAACGTGGGTGATGTAGCGGTCGAGGAGATTGCCAAGTGCTGCCCTGAGCTGGAACACCTGGACCTCACAGGGTGTCTGCGAGTGAAAAATGATTCCATCAGGTACTAAGCAACCTGGGGAGCTGGTGTGGGGATGGCAGGTGGCTGGGGTGGGAAGTGGAGGAGAAGCCAAGAGGAAAAGTTAGATTTCCTCATGCTAAAAGCAACGAGAGCTCAGACTGGGGGAGAAGACACTAACAGGCCCTTCAAGAGGGGCTACTAACAGCAGATTTCCCAGCATGTCATGGAGGGTAGATCTGGGACACAAACATATCCCTGGAGTTTCTCTTAGACCACCAGGATACTGCTTCTGAAGGCTGGTACTTGTGGCACAGTGGTGAGTGCTGGGCTTCTGGGAGAAGAGGGTGAGCAGTGCACTTAGAGGCCTGGCATGCAACTTGCACATGCTCTTTCTTGGCAGGGTCCTGGCTGAGTACTGTCCCAAGCTGCGCTCGCTGAAGGTGAAGCATTGCCACAACGTGGCTGAGTCCAGCCTGAGCATCCTCCGAAGCCGTGGGGTGGAGCTGGATGTGGAGCCTCCACTGCAGAGGGCTCTTGTTCTCCTGCAGGATGTGGTTGGCTTCGCCCCTTTCATCAACCTCCAGATCTAGAAGTGCTGCTGCTGGGGAGGGGGGGTGGGGACTGACAAGACACTGGGATCCTGGGAGGATGCCGGAACCAGCTGCTTTGGAGATATGCAGAGGGAGAGGTTGGTCCCATTGGCAAGGCTGTCTGAGTGGGGTTCACTGTTTCCTCTGGGGCTGTTCAGCAGCCACAGGGTGCATATTCATGAGTGGGCTTCATTGGTGCCTCTGGGGAAAGTAACTCCCTTTGCAGTGGAGAGAACGAGTGACTTGCAGGAACACCATGGTGCTGAACAGGCCTTGGCTAGGCCAGCTGATAGGATTTATTATTCGTTGTATTTTAAATCTCTAAATGGCAGCTGTCCCGACAGAGGAAAGTCTTTGATGGGGTCTGTCCCCTGGGGTGTTGTGCAGGGTATGCCAGCAGAGCTGTGGAACACACCAGGCCAGCTGGAGTGAAGGAGGAAAGCTGCCGGCCCTCCTCTTGGGAGAGGGCAGGCCCCTCTGTGCTGCAGGAGGAGGGCAGAGTGAGTCCAGCTTCAGCCTGCAGCCACTCGCCAGCCTGACACCAAATTGCTGGCATGGCCCAGGCCTAGGGTGCTGGTTTGGGCTGGTGCAAGGTGAGAGTTGTTCTCAGGGGAAACTTGCTCCTAACTGCAGTTTCACTGACAGAAAAACACCAGACCTAGCTGTGCTTCACTGCAAGTGATTGACCATTCCTGTTTGTTTCCCCCCCAGTTTCTGACTTAATATTTCAGTAGTGCCCAGGCTAGCTATTATATCCTGCTCCATGTTGCATGGCTGATGCTTTGGCATCCAAGTGTTGAGAAATCACAGGAGCCCTTGCCATGCTGTCAGCTGGAGCTTATGAGAGTGCTGCAGGTGGTGTTGGCAGGGAGCCTAGCTCTGGTCTGGAGTTCAACCTCAGCCCTTGTATCTGCCAAGTGGTTAACCAGACAGCAGCTACATCCTGTGGTGAATGTGAAGAGAATAAACAGCGGAAGAGAGAATGACCCTGCTCTTACCTTTGGCCCCAGGAGGGATTGGAGGTGGTGTCCACAACTCATATGCATGCTCCAGCTGAACTACACACCAACTCACATAATCTTTATTAATACTGGCACGCAGTTTAAAGCAACAGTGCAGACTTGTAAAAAGGTTGCTGCAAAAGCACAAGCCACATCTTAGATCTAAAAATGTCCCATGCATGGTATAGCAGAGAATGCCCAGGCCCTGGAGAATCACTGCAGTGTGCCCTTGGGGGCAGAGGGACAGCTACACAAGGAGAGGTCTCCCCTCAGCTGTATTAGTTGAGGAAGCTGGAAGTAGTGTCTTGGCTCCTGGGTTAGTTCCAGTTAGTGGCAGGTGGAGGAGTCCCCTCATTCCTAGTGCTGTGTGTCCACCCTGCCAAGCCTGGCTGGCGAGGTGGAAGCTGAAGAACAGGAGGACCTGGCTGTCAGTGGAACTTATACTTCCTGGCTGGTTTGAGGCTAATGTAGGTTCTTTTCATCTCCTCGCTCTCAGGCTTCTTGATGTCTTTGTACCTCTCTCCCTTTGTACTAACCACCTGGTTATCAATATAGCGGATCAACTTCTTGGGAGCCTGGAGAGGAAAGATATTAACACCAAATGGGTGGCCAGCCATGCTGCGAAGGAAAGAGAGGGGACAAGCAGAAGCAGAGCTGTGCTGTCAGGGGGCAGAGGAAGACTGGGGTGGGCTGTTTTACCCATCCTGTGTGTTGGGAATCTCAGGCAAAACTGGAAGGAAGCTGTCTGATGGGCAAGGCCCATGCTAGTCAGGAATGGTAGAAACTGACAGACCCTGCCACCCCGTAGCCAGGCTAATCTTCCTTCTTTGTTTACTAGTGGGCTCTGGGAATGTTCCTGCTCTGTTCTGCCCTGTTGTTTTCTGGACTTGCAGCCTGATTTTTAAACCTTGGAGCCAAAGGACATTCAAACTGCTGGTGAGCTGGGACTGCTCTTCTTACCTCTTTGGGTGGAGCTGGTCGGTGGGTTTTCTGATCATCTGCACTATCCACCATCATGTATCTGAAACAAGACACATTTAGTGAACACTGTAACAAGCATTGCCTGGAGCTGTTCATAGCCTATGCCCTTTTCCCTTTGGCTGGTTTGTGGCTGTACAATGTGTCCTGTGTGCCTAGATCGCAGCTACAAGCACTTGTTATCCTCTGGATGAAAGGGGCAAGAAGTGTTGTCATCCTTCCGGAGATTCTATCAGGATTCTCCTGGAGTACCATCCTTGGCTGTATGTGAATGGTACTGAAAACTTGGGCTGCTGAGAATGCTGATGGGCACTGCAGAAATGGAATTGTTGTTCAGGTCTGGTGTGCTCTGCCATTGGAGCAGGTTTGTTTCTTCTCAGCCCAACTGATGGCAGCCAAAGCAGACAGAGCTGAGATTACAGGACCAAGCTGGCTGCTTCTGCCCTGAAGAGATGGTGTTCCTTTCATGCTTCACCTACTACTTGACTGTGAAACAGGTCTGTGCTGGAAGCAACTTCATAAAACCTCATGCTCTATATGACTGAAACATCAGGGCCCAAACATTTACTTGCTGTACTGCTAAGTTACTACTCTTGAGACTGGTGCTGGCTTAGCAGGCGGACAGCACAACTGACCATGACTTCTCCCTCAGTAGTTAGTATAGTTGCTCATGTGTATCTTCAGCTATGGTAATCTGCTCTCTGTACCTGTGCTTGAGTGATGTTTAAAGTACAGGACATTGCCAAAATGTCATTAAAGTGAAGTTCCCAGAAACATAAATACCAGCTTGGGCTTTTTTTGTTCCCCTGCTTGTCACCCTGAAACAGGCCTGCACAGGAGATGGGCAAGGGCAGGAATTGCTAATTCTGCTTGGATGCCTTTCTGCTTTGCTTTATCTTCCTTAGACCATTGACTGTCTCCCCATTCTGTCACTGGGGAGGATGTAAAGTGGTGGAAAAGATGTGGCTGGATAGACATGTGCAATCTGTATGCCCAGAGGACATTGGTGAAAGCTGAGATCTTAAAGCAGATCAATGAAACCACAGCGTGGGTTCTCCTACTGAATTAAATGCTTTTGGAAATGAATAAAGGTAAACCAGTCCAAAGCCACTTTCATTCCTAAGAAGTCCACAGGGGGACTTCAGTGAGGTTTCTTTAAATGTATTGAATTCACATGCTCAACAAGTGAGATTTAATCTTCCCAATGTTGCTGTACACACAGTCTCTTAAAGGTATCTTTAGCCCTGTTTGGACTATCTCCAAGGATGGGGTATGAATGAGCTGCTGTAGTTTTACAAGTCACAGCGTGTTACCTGAGCTGCAGCATGATGTTTGTGTGTTGAACTTTTAACCAGGACCTCAGCTGGCAGTACTGTGACTTACACTGTACCTGCAGGAGGTTGAAACCTCACACACAGCCAGTGCTGTGACCCAGCTGGTGCAGGTAACCTGTTCCTGTGCCACAGCTCTAAAACAAACCCAAACCTATTTTTTTTCCCACATGATGGTTGTATTTGTAGGTGCATTCAGCTGTACCTAAATCAGCTTCACAGCATCGTTACTAAACATCATACACCCCAAGTTCTTTATAGACTACACTGCCATTCTGACCTTCCCCTGTCACCTCTTCCTTTATTTGGAGCAAAATGAGGGGTTCTCTGCTGCTGGGTACTTACTTCTGTAGGATAACCTGTTTGAGTTCCTCATGGTTGGGTGCTCTGCGAGGCCGTGCCAGTTCCTGAGAAGAGACAAGGTGGTGTGAGTGGCACAACATGTGGGGTGTACACCTAATCCCTGCTAGTTCAGTGAAGCCAGCTGCTGGTGGAGCACTCTAGCTCCTGTGGGAAGCAGGGTGCCAGCCACAGGTCCACTGGGGTGCTGGCTTGGTGGTGGGCACAGAGCAAAGGGAAGGGAGAGGGGCTATTGTTCTGGGTGAGCCTCCTGGCTCATTGCACAGGGAGTTCCTGTGGTTAAAGCTGCTTGCAGCAGAGAGCGGGGACACCCATGTGGCCCTGAGCTCTGCCCTGCTCCCTGGCCTGCTGCCACCCAGCTACGAATACTGTACCTTCACACTCGCACCTGCTGGGCCAATTTCCACTTTCTCATCCACAATTAACTGCACTGCCTCCTCCAAGTTCCCCAAGGCCATGGCGAGCGCCTTCTCTGCCTGGCTCATGGTACAAGCTGGGAACATCTCCAGCAGCAGCTCCACACCATCCTTCAAGTTATTGCCTTCCTAGTTGGAGCAAGAGACAGGGTTAAGGTTGGGATATGGTGAGCTGTTGAAAAGGGCCTTTCTGGTTTTGCGTTGTCAGGAAACTCAGCCTGCCCTTAGCTGAAGGCTCTCTCTCCATACAAACATGACTAAATACCACTCCCAAAGCTAACGGGATCATATCTTTGCAAGGACAAAGCATCGCTCTTCCTTAATCTTTTCCCCCTCGTAGGGCTGCTGTGAACCGTCTCATCTGTGGCCATCCTATGTGCCTCTGTAGGAGTGAGCTTTCTGGACACCATGGTGTAATGCTTGAACTCCTGCTCACCTTATGAAATTTTATGTGCTTTGATCAGAAAGGGAAGGGACTACTAAGTAGTGACCTGTGGCTACATCAGAAGGAAGCACAGCAGCAGCATTTGCTAGAAGCCTGTGGATGCAGAATCATTGCACTGCAGAGCAGGAAGAGGTAAGTACTGGAAAAAGAGCAAGCAGAGTGTGAGGGAAGGAGGTGAGGGGGGATCTACCAGGTGCTGCAATGCCTGTGGCATGGGTCATGCTGAATGGTACTGCAGGATCAGGACTGCTGGGCCAATGACTCAGTGCTGTAAAGCTCTGTAAATATACAGCATAGTCATTGAGGGTCTGGACTGGCATCTTCAGGACTGACACACAGAGATGGGATTGCTTCCTATGCAGATACTGTATGACAGCTGGGGAGAGAAATGCTGATCCACCTCAAACTGTTGAGTGAGGCAAGGGGAACAGGGTGAAGCAAGGTTGAGTGCTGTAGAGGCATCCCCATGGTGCTGCTGTGGGATCTCTGAGGGCACTGGGACAGGCTCTCTCAACCATTGCTCTGGCTCATCTTTTCCAGTGGGTGGAAAGGATGAGCCAGAGTGATGCCTCATGTTCTTCTGTCAGCACATAATTTTCTCTTTCCATTTATGCAGTCTTGCTCAGGCCATACCATTGAGCTCACAGACACCAGTGATGCTGTCACAGCTTATGCTGTCATTCCCTCCAGAGCCAGAAAACGCCCTCAGGTGGTGCTGGTAGCCTAGTGCTGGGTGACTGTCCCCACTGCTGCTGCTTCTCTGCAGGATGCTCATACCTGGGCCCCGGCTCCGTCTGTTAGAGTGCACTGCCCTTCCCCGTTGCAGGCTCCAGCTCCAGGCTCCTGGCCCTTGATCAGGTCTTCAGAGGGTGCTTCACTTCCATTTTCCACAGCCTTTTGGCCAGGTTTTTCTTAAAGACATAGTGATATCTCCTGAGGAACAGTCCCACTAAGTCTAGAACTGTTTTCTGTTGCCATTAGATTGCTAGCGCATCGTGTGCCAAGCAAATCCTTTCTTAAGTGATGAGACTGGAAAGCACTACTGTTCCTCCTGCCCTCAGAGGCAACAGCTACTCTGCTCATCCTGACCTGCAGGTAAGCAGTGCTAGCGCATGCTGGAGCTTCTGAATGCTGCATTTCCAGGTCTTACAGGGTGCAGGCTGCTTGTGAATTCAATTCTGTCAATTCTCAGCCCTCTAATGCCTTGGCTGTGGATACTTACGGCATTTTTGTTAACATTTCTAAGAATGGTGTTTGCTCTAGCTTTGAACTAAGGCATGGTTTTGATTTTAAATTTGGGAATACACTGTGGTAGTCCCCAGGCTTATGTGAGCCAGCACATCCTGTGATCAGGTTACTCTGATGCATCTCTCTTTACAGGCTCCTTCTGTGTCACTGTAATTGTTTCACCTCTGTCCTGACCTTTTTAAAACTGGGATGGCGCTGTTCTTTCACATTCTGGCTACATCAGAATCCTCAAAACGAAGATATAGGGGACCAGAGCAGAAGATTTTGTCAAGTTCAAGAAAGCAGCAAGTAAGATAAAAGACAGGACTGTCTACGCTGTTCTGTGCTGTGTAGCCTTCTGGCAAGACAGCAGTAATATTGCTAGATAAGCAAAACCAAGACTGGTATGTCCTGAAAGGTTTAATATCCAAGCACTTCACTTGTCTATTCTTTAGTGTGAAGTACCTTTGGAGCTGATTAACATAGCAATCCAGCTGATCATGAATGCTGAGGTTAGAAAGGGCCACTGGGATAATGGAGTCTTCTGCAGTCCTGCATTGTGCAGGCCAGGGCACATCACTGCTGATTTTGCAGCCATGCCAGGATTCATGAGTGAACAGGAAGTGAGCTTTGAGGATGCCGAAAGCCTAGAAATTACACAAGCAATCAGCTGGATTTTCTACTTGATGATGCACCTGACATGGGCTGCCCAGTGGTGGTGTTGCTTACAGATGGCTAACAGAGGCAGGCAGAAATCCTCACTTTCAGAATTAACCTAGAGCAGAATTTCAACAAGCAGCACTGTATCTGCCATTTCTTCCTTATTATTCTGGATGTGATCTCAACAGAGGTGTTTGGAGATCTGATCAAGTGTTTTTCATCCCAGTATGTCTTGGACAGTATTCCACACAACTCAAACCTCCCATGTACTGATATCAAAAACCTGACTGAACATAAAACCAAAAAAAAGGTCAATTAATTCAGGTTCCCTTTTGAGAGCCTAACTGTGGCACTGCTCAGCTCCAAATACTAAGACTGAAAATACGTGCAGAATATACCTTCTTGTGCTGAAATTGTCTGTGTAACTCACCTGTGTTGCGAGCTTCACCAAGCCTCTCTGAGAGAGAGAACATCATTTCACAAACATCCTCACTGTAAGAGACAGAAGCTGCAAAATTAGTGCGAGGAATAAGAACAGTAGCCTATCCTACTTAGCTACCTCATTACAGAAAGACAAGTCTTGTTGGGCAGCCCAACAAAATTAACTGTCATTTCAGATAGCAAAGGACCTACTTGCAAACTATACTGGGATTAGCATCTGTGTGTTCATGGAAAGACTGTCTTAATCACAATAGCACAGGTTTGGTACCAATACATCTTCAACTTGGTATAGCATAAAAATTTGTCATACTGAGGGGCTTGGGTCCAGGCCCCCAGTGCATGGCATGCACGTACAAAGCAATAACATTCACATACCTGTGGATTTCTGCAAAGCCAGGGATATATGCCTCCATCATTTCCACAAAAGTGTCCATGTCAAAAGTCTCCTCAGAGGACTCTGGTGAGCCCAGCTCTTCCAGGACACCCGTGATATAGGAGAAGAAAACATCATCCATCCCACTGGAGACAGAGACAAATGGGACGTGGCAGCAGAGTCAGCAGGCACTTCTTTTCTCTCTCTCTCTCTCTCCATCCCATTCCATCTAACCTTGTCTCTTTCTAATAGAGAAGCAGAAGGACCACTGTGGACTGTATCTTGGGCAGATCCCACCAGTAAAGCCAAGTAGCAGCTGGTCAGTGGTTGATTGGAAAGCATTTACAGATGAAACACTGCATTGCTGTCTTGGGCAGCACTGAAGGAAAGCCCCAGTGTATGCCCAGATGCTGTGCTCCTGCAGGTGCCTCAGCTGAGCTAACAAAATATTCCAAGTGCTCAAACCCTCACTTTTCTGTGCTGATTGGTGTTTCAGGTGGGATCATCATGTTCTGTTAAGTTGCTGTTTCTATGAGATGCAGTATTCTCTGCTCGCTGCTCTCCACACTTATGTCACTGCTGCCACCAGCTGCCAAAACAGCTGCTGTGTTCCAGCTTCAAGTTGGCTGTATCTCTGCATGCAGGCAGAGTTCAAAATAGGGAGAGCTCTGACATAGTGTTAGGCTGCTCAGAAAGCCCTTAGGGAGCTCTGGGGAATGAAGAGAATTCCATATTCTAATGTGTATTACTGGACAGGAAATTAATTATCTTGGTCATCAAAGACAGTACATTACTAGATAGTTATTCAAGCATTCCCATCAGAGCCTGTGCAAATTATCTGCATCCTGGATCTGACTTAAGGAAAGGTAACACAAATTACACGAAAACGATAGAGTTCAGTATAATGTGTAGAAAAACAATTAATGCAAAGTTCAATCTAGAGCAATGATACTGGATCTTGCTAACTCAACATACCTGAGGTCTGCTGCAGGGATGTGGGACTGGATGAAGTGTGTTAGTGTGTCTCGAATGATTCTTTCAAGCTCCATGTCTCTCTAAACTTTTTCCTCTAAAAAAAAGAGAAAAAAAAAACCCTCCATGTAATTTCAAAGGCCAGAAGTAGATCAAAATATCAACCAGATCAAAAGGTAGGCTTGGTGTAGGCCAGTGTATTCTCCTCACAAGAAAAATTCACAAACTCCTCCTTGTCATCCCTGGGTAACACTAGGCAAAAATAACCACACCATGCAGCACTATTAGAATCCACTGGAAATAGAAGCCCACAGCAGTCCCAGTATCTTGGGCCTCTCCAGCTTGTGTTGATGGTGGCAATATGCAGTTGTACTGTACATTTAAAACATTCCTTCTAGGACGCAAAGCTGGAAATGCAGATGTGTCCAGCTGCAGGACTTCAGAGACACTTCCTGAGCTGGAACACTGAGCTGTCTGGCAAGGAAGCAGCAAGTAGTGGGTTTGCATGCTCAGTTCAGAGAGGGGTGAACTTTCCAGCCAAGAGCATTTGCAGTGATGCTTGGACTCAGGAACAAGTGGGAGGAAGGGTAATGTCTCCTAAAGAAAGGACAACCTAGAGCATATTTTACAGGGAAATACCAAGCAGGGCACAGACAACTAGTCTGCCAGCCAAAATATCAAAGGTCTCCAGGTCAGGCACGGACTGCCAGTGGAATCCCACCCAAACAGGAGCCTGTTGTTCTGCTCAGTAAATGAGCCTTTCTGCAGTTGATGCAGCTGCAACAAGTGGTGTTTGATAATCCAAAACTCAGGGGAGTTCTAAGAATCACAGAGCTCCTACAGAAGCAATGGCAGAGGGGGGCTGCCCACAGCCTTCCTTCAGCTCACTACTGGGCCTGGACTAAAATGGGTGGAAAAAAGCCGTTCCTTAACCATTCCCCCAGGGTTTACAAAGCTGCTGGGTGGACAAACTCCTGGTGTAAGCACCAAGTTCTTTCAAGGAAGCAAACTAGCCCTGCCTAAAGAGAAACTTGTGGTCATCAGCCAGAGCTTCCAAAGATTATCATTCTCCTACCAGTGCAGCTCCTTCATTCCAACCACACCAGGACCTGACCAGTTCTGTTTGACACAGAACTCATGGAGCAGTCATGTGGGTTGCTGAAAGACAGGACTGTTGTTCCCATGGGAATCAAAAAGGTTTGGCATTTCCCAAGATGAGACTTCCAGAGCTAGCAGGATATAGACAAAATCCCCCCAAGGCACTCACCACTGCTCTTGCATGACCTACAGAGAACCAAAGCCCATCAGCGTGTTGGTACGTCCATCTTCTCAGTCTCAGGGCCCATTCAAGCTGCCTCAGGCTGCCATCGCAGGTGCCAAGAGAGTACATATACTCCTCTTTGTGGCTGGCCAGATGAGCACACCCAAGCCAGCCAGACTGGCCCCTGGCTATAGCCATATTGAAGCTCTAGAGATTTGACTCAATCCTGAGGGAGAAAACTGTGACACAAGCTTGTGCAAAAGTACTTTGCTGTGGGTATATGGCATCACACACTGCATCTCCCTGCAGTGATTCCGTATCAAATATACCAAATCTGTGCTCTTCTACTCTTCCAGTTTTTGACCAAATGCAGGTTTTGTTACCTTTACTGAATCCCTGTGTCAGTGCCAGTCTCTTGGGGCAGCAGGAGACAAATACAGAAAGAACCTCACAGTAATGGGACACAAGCAGTGAAACATATTCATACAGAGAACTGCCCTAATTTTCACTGTGTTCAAAGCAAAACACAGAACCCATCTAATCACCTGCAGCTACCAGTAGTATCAACCCTCCCACTGATCTAGATCCACTAACTAGAAGAGAAAGCAAACCTTCTTCACATGTTTCACTCTCACTTTGGGAAATGAACAGTGAGTTAGAAGTGCTGTACCACTGTATGACCAATATACATGTATTCAAACACAGCACATGCAGAAACAGACAGAGAAAAACATCATCAGAAAGGATTATTTGTTTGCTGCTTCTGTCTTAAGCTAAAAATTTTGCCTCCTGTAATTTCAATTAGAAAATTCCCATTTAATCACAGTAGAGGAAAACAAGATTCCAGACTTCTTCAGGTAGGACCTCTTCATGCACACCTAAAGTGAGCTGCTGAGCTGCTTTCATTTTTCAGCCTCAGAAGGGCCTTTTGTTTGCATTTTTCTTTCCCATTTTTTTCTGTGTGTTTTGTGTGTTCTCTAGTGGTGCAACAGAACCAAGTTTGTCATCTTTGCAATGTACCCAGAAAAAAAGGTGAGCTTTGTTCTATCCTTCTCAGACATCAAAAAGCCAATGATAAGATTCTGAATTTCACTATTGGCAAGAATACTGTCCTAAGCAGCATGTTTCTGCCCCATTTTAAGCTGAATCTGCAAATGCTGACAACTACAAAGCCCCCTGAAATTGTTAAGTACAAGAAAAGTAATTTTCTTTTTTTTACAGAAATCAGGCATGTGAAATCAACATGCAGCAGCCAAAATGTAGTTACTATGGTCACTGCTATCAAGAAGAATGCGTATTCCATCCTTAGTCTTCATGACATCCTGGGAACTGGAAGCCTAAAATATTTTGTCCATTTCCGTGAAACAGGCCAATATCATATGAGAGATAATGCTATAGTAACCAATACCATTTCCTGACAACCCAATTACCTGAACAACAGAGCCCAATTCACCATGTCAAAGGCACTTCTGTGAGGTCCATAAATTAAGTGCTGGTAATTTATTCTGATCAATAGCACAGACAAAGTCACTCACGTCCTTAATCAAAGACACTTGCAGGCAAGTGTCAGACTGGGACAAGAGAAACACAGAAAAAAGGAATTCAGCAACAGGATTATCATGGCTATGGCCAGTCACTAACTGGTCTTGAATCCATTCCTCAGCCCCTGGCAACCACAAGAAATGCTGGTGTGAAGTGTTTGGAAATGTTCAGGTATTTTCCTGTGGAATTACTATGCTGTACTTGAACAAAGGCTATTCTCTTGTGTCTACGAGAGGAGAGAAGGCAGCACATTTTAATAACTGGGCACAAATTCTCTTTGGCATGAGTCAAATCCATCCACCAGCACACTTGCATTTAAGGTTTATATCCAGAGAAGGCAAGCTGCCACCTTTAGACTACCTCTGGTGGAAAGAAACCCTGTAATTGACAAAAGCACAGTCTTACACTGAAGGACAGAAAGTAGCTTGGTGATCAAGTATTTCTTCAAGGGTCAGACAACCTTTCACCCGAAGAACCCATCCCTACTCCTGTAAAACCAGAGGCACCAAGAGAGACAAATGCACTTGCATTTGAACATTTATTGCCACAAGAAAAAAAATTTGTTACATGGTAAACAGTCCTTAAAAAACTTAACATCTGGGGTATCTACAGTGCACAACGGTCTTGCCCAAGCGAGGTTCGTGGAAGACAAATCCTGAAGGTCCTCAGGCCTTTCAGATTTGGTGTGTATTTTCTTGAAATAGAGCTGGTTAAAAACATATATACAAACATTTTAAAATGGATTCTTCAAGGAATAAACTGGCGTAGCTGCTTGTCCTTTCCCCACAGCCAAGTTCAGAATTACATAATTTAGCACACCAACACACCTGAGGCATTATACCTGCAAATGCCAAATTTTTTCTAGTGGGGACCTGCAGTAGGTAAGGGGGAGATTTAATAGAAGGGCTTATCCTAAGTGCACAATTTTGTGAAGGAGTGATTTATAATGCACAGAACAATCTAAAACCCAAATGCAGGAGAAACACTCTCCTGAGAACTCAATTTTACTGAAGTGTTACCATTACTTTAAACTTCCAGCTGTAGTTGCAGTGAGGATTTTAAGAGCACTTCAGTATTTGTCAGTCAATTCAAACATACCTATGAAAGTCCTTCTGCATTTCTTGTCATTATAATGTGGGCTCTGCTTAACATTTTGCACAGGATCTATTTCTTCAAAACGTATGGTCAAGAAATGGTATTGCTATTGCTCTGCCCTTAGGTAGAGCCTCACAGTCTTGCACTGTCAGAACAAGAGACTTTCAACCTTTGGAAACCCCTGTAACTTTTCAGTCTTTAAACACTGGGGTTTATTATTAAAGAGTGAAAAAGTATTGGAGCATTGTATGTCACCTCATTAAGACAGACTTGGTTTGAAATATTAGGAGTGAGCCACATAATATCGCATATGTATTTCCTCACCTCAGAGAAAAACTGTAACAGTTCATAAAAGTGTGAAAATTACTTGGTTTTGTACTAGATACTTTGCCCAGCAGCTCAACCGTTTGCCACCCTACTGTCTGTCTTGAGGATGTAGTAGTCTCCATCACCCTTGCATTTTCCTTCCTAACACATTAATGTCAGATTTGTTGGTTTTGTGATGGCTTTGTTTGTTTATTTCAACAGCTGTAGAAACAACACTTCTCTAAAAGCCTTGTTATCCTTGTGGTGTCTGAAATATCTACTTATGCTATATTCAAGCTTCTTTTTTGTACAACTCATATGAATCTGCCTTCCTTTAAAAGAAACAAATTGTGAAAATCTGAAACATTTACATAAAGCCAGATCATTTCCGAAGGCTCTTTCAACTCAAATGTCAGTAATCATTCTCAAATGTCAATGTGACAAGATGAGAATGACTGATTGTGCCTTGGACTTTATGTTAACAAGACAGACTGAGGACAGCAATTTAGGAAGGTGTTTCTGAGCCAAGAGGAACTGCCATTTGGATGTGCATCAACTTTTACGAGATCATAAATTTGCCTACCAATTACTTCAGGTTTGTGCAAGTGGAAGGAGATGGGTGTTGTATGCCTTGGATGTTTCTCAGAACAGGCTAGACAAAGTTTAAGTAAATCTGATCTGGCTGAGGGATTGACTAAAACACCTCGAGAAGGCTCCTTTAGCTCAAGTTGCAGCAATTATTCCTGAGTAAGTAATGGGACAAGGGTGGCTCACTATGCTCTCTCCAAAAACTTGTTACGAGAAATCAGACCATGTCTCACACAGCTGTGTGTGTGTACGCACACGTGCTTGTGCTTGGGAAAGTGTAGATCCCTGGGATATAAGGAGCTCTCAGTGTAGCCTGAGATATACAGCCTCAGAGGAAATCTCTCACAAGGCAGAGACAGAGCACGAACTGTGGCTACATTCCACTGAACTATTTTACCTCTTGAAACTTTGCTGGCTTAGAAGAAAACTTTTTGGGCCAAGCAACACCTTACAGATGTAATTTCAGAGCTCCCATTTTTTGTTTTGCTTGCTAAAAAAGTCCCTGAAAGGACTTTCACAGTGTGGTTGCTATGGGAAAGGAGGCTGAGGTCATTGTGCACGTTAACACAATTAACTGCCTAATGTTCTAACATTAAAGCCAGGGTTTTGTTAACAACTTAGTCCTACTATCTGCCGTAATAGCAGATAGTAATGCCAGTGGCCAGCCTCTTCCCTCCCCCCAGATATACCCAGGACTGCACTTGGGTGCTCTGCTGACACAGGTCCCTTAACTGAGCAGAAGTACCACCAGTGTTTACAGAGTCACTTCAATGCCTGTGGAAGAGTCAAGGGTGCATCCTACGACTGTTTGGCCCAAGCCATGAATGAGGGAGTAAGTCCTTTATGGAACAGGAAAGCTGAATTGTCTGGAGCAGGAGCACAACAAAGTCATTCTCTGTGTATTGGTGTCTTTATGCTTTATGTCACTCGTGACTCTTCCCTCTAACACGTAAGGTACAGCTTTAACCTTAGGAATAAAACACACTATATGAAAGGATAATTTGATGTGAGAGTAGCATACCTGTCAGCCTTCACACCTGCTGCCATGCCGAGATGTTTTTCAAAACTCACAGTTTCTGCAGCAAGGCCTGCAGTGGTCCCTGAATACCACTGATGGTATTCCAAAAGCACTGGTGGCCTCACTGCTACTGGGAAGCAGAACTTGTTGCTGGTGGCTTTAACCATAAAGACCATAAAGTGGTGGCCAGGCTTCCCTTCTGCAGCTTCACTGTGCTTGGGCACATCACCACGGCCACAGCACCAGGAGCCCCTATACTGGATGAATGACTGGTGGTCACCTGGAGCCATAATCTCACCCCAACCCATCGCTGAACAGCTCTGGGCCGTTACTGATTTCCACGGGGTCTGTCCACCCTCGCTGGTGGACAAAAATTATCCCATGTAGATTGACAGAATTTGGCAACCGAGCCCCGGAAACACCGCGCGCAGCCGGAGCCTCCGCAACCCACGTGCAAAACGCGTCAGCTCACACCGCAGCCAGTGACGGCCGTGCGGTGCCAGTGCCCGGACCTCGGCCTGCAGACGCCTCCGTTACGCACACCCCCCTCTCCGGTACCTCCCACCGCGCACCTGCCGGCGCCTTCCCGCGCTGCGGACCCCGGAGTTCAGCCGAACGCGCGGGCTCCCTTGGTTCCCGCGCTCCCCAAGGCGCTGCGGACACACCGGCCACGGTGGGGGCTGCAGGACGGCTCTGCGGAGCCTGCCGCCAGCGCCCGGCCCCGGCCCCACCGCCACCCTCTTCTGATAGGGTCAGCCCCGTCGCCGTGGGTGAACTCAGGCCGGTCACCTGATGCCCGCGCGCCCCCGCCGCGGCCTGGTTCCCTCCCGGCGCGCAGGTCCCGCGCGGCGCGGTTGAAAGCGTCACGTGGTCGCGCGCGGCGCCAGCCATAGAGGCGGGGGCGGAATGGTAGAGCGGTGTCGTGCTGGTGTGTTCCCCGCGCCGCCATCTTGGTTACGGGCAGGATCCGTGAGGCGGTTTCCACTCAGGGCTGTGCTTGGCGGTGGCTCCGAGTCCTGCTGTGCCCTGCGGAGATCAGGCCCGTGCCGTCCCGGGGTGTGTGGGGCACGGATGAAGGCAGAGAGGAAATAGAATGCGGCACAGGGTGGCGGCTTAGAGCATGCCCAGACCTTGTGGTACAACAGTGTTTCTGTGAGGCCGTGGTAGTGCTCTGCAGTTACCCTAATACAGACTTAAGTGTAATTCTCCTCTTTTCCAAGTGCAACAGATATGTTCCCTCATGAAAATAGTATATATTCATCTGTTTGGGCAAAGCTAGCAGGCTTCTCCCTAGCCAAAGCTCTTGTCGGGTGGAAGCACCTTCTGAAGGACGTCCTCTAAGCTGACGTCTCTGCAGAAGCGGGCTGCTGCATGCAGAGCCTCCTGGCTCAGCTCCCTCTGCTGCTAAAAACCGCGTCACCCCATGCTCGACAAGCCACTGTTTATTCTTTTATTCTGGCAATTTGGAGGACTACAGTGCATCAGGGCAGCTTTGAGCTCTAGGAGAAGTCAAAGCACAGCCATGCTTTTGCCCTGCTTGCTGATTGCAGTCCCCTTCCCCCATCAGGTGAGCTGCTCCTTGTTTTACTCGGCTCTGACAGCGACAGTCGGTACTTCCTGGAGCAGCTGTGGAGGAGTAATTCTCTGATGCCAGGTGCATCTCCTTCATAAAAATCCTAAAGCAGCAAAGCATAGTAATTCTCTGACTCATGCTCCTCAGTAATGTGTTGCTAAATACCAAACAAATGAGTCTGATTCTGCCTTTGGCAGTACCAGGAAAAATCCAGAGTAACACCAGCTGGGTAGGGAACATTGCACTCACTCCAGTGTCATTAAGAGCAGAGGCTGTTTCCATTATTTATTTCCATTTAAATGCATACACATTCATACCTAGATGTGTGAATATACTCCGTTGTAGGAGTATCCACTGTCCTTGAATTCTGCTTTTAACTGGTTTTTTTTTTTCCGCACTTACCTATACATGAACTGAAACTAATCAGTTGTGAAGCATTATCTGTCCTCTGATCTATGGTTTACCTTAGTTTAGGAAATAGTTTGAAACAATCACCCCACAAGCCTGCTGTTTCTAGGATGGGTTTCAACTTGTGTGACCCCCACTATACAAAGGACACAATGAAAATGCAGCTGCTTCCAGGCCAGGTACACAGTAGAAATTGAATTACAACACAGTGAAGTGGAAGGGGAAATTTTGAGGAAAATCGTGTAAAGCCCCTAAAAATCAACAGTCTTTAAAGCTAAGAGAAAAAAATGCAGTTACCCTGTCTGACCTAACCTCTCTCCTCAGTTCTTGACTGAACTGGAACAGAACTTCCTGGACTAATCTGTTATGAGAATTTATGAGGTTACCAGATTTTTCCACAGGTGGTTCATGGCACCCTCTTTGTTAGCAGAATTGAAGCAGTTGTCTTGCCTCAGCCTGCTTTGTAGTTTCCTTGACTTACTTGGAAACCTCAAGGGCCCATGAGAAATGTTGAGAGTTCTCAGATGCCACCAATTCTGACAACAGGCAGGACCTCTGCTTGCTTTTGTTGTTGTGTTTATTTTTTTCTACGGTAAATACTTTGATGTTTACCATCAACCTGGCTGATGATCAGGGCACTATATCCTGGGGTAATGAAGGGAGGAGAAAACAACGATGAGTTTTGAAGCAGATGTCTCAGAGAATCTAAGTAAGTTCAAATGTCACTAAAATT
Organism: Melopsittacus undulatus; assembly: GCF_012275295.1. Lineage (NCBI taxonomy): Eukaryota > Metazoa > Chordata > Aves > Psittaciformes > Psittaculidae > Melopsittacus > Melopsittacus undulatus. The sequence goes on from NC_047530.1 coordinate 91,141,815, forward strand.
CTCCCATAGGTGCTCAGACTTCTCTCTTCTAGCATACTTTCTGTTTTCATTTACACTAATGGAAGTTGACCAATATTGTAGTACTGGTAGTGGATACTGGAACAAATATGGCATCTAATAGCTCCCTAATTTAACGTTAAAGTCAGAGGGGTTTGACCTAAAGCTCAACAAAAACTCCCCAGGGATTCCCTATACAAACATACAAAACACACCCTTCCAGGAGGGTCTGGATGGAAGGCAGTGACAGCGCAGGAAATGGCTCTTGGAGAGTCCTTATACCCGTCAGTCACAGGCTGCTGTGTAACAGGGAGCTTCACGCACCATCTCATTATTTGATGGGATTCACATTCTCTCAGATTTGTGTGTGATGAATAATGCAAGTGTGTTGAATCAAGCCAGAGGAAAATTGTTCTTTCTCTAGCTTATTATTAACTCCTTGTTGCATAATGTATTTGACATAAGTTCGTTCTGTGGCATTTTAATATGTGGGTAGATGATATTTGTATGTGAGTAATTTTACTGTTACATGTGCTTCTGTTTTATATTTGCTTTTAAATTAGAGAAGAAGAAGGCATCCTTTCCACTTGGTATTGCCCCCTACTTAATGCAGGCATGTTTCCTGTACTGGGTATTCTGCAGTTTTTGCATGCTCTGGCTTTGAAAGGCTTCAGTGATGTGGCTTAATTTGAAGAAAGGTACTCATTTGTGATGTGTGTTTCTTGATATTCCATCTTTATTTCCCATTTTTATAGTTAATTCTATCACAAGTTTGTATGCATCATTGAGACTGTTCAAAATATTTTCCCTTTCCTGCTGTTAAGACTAGAATATGAATGCATAGCTTTAATTTTTGTCCACTGCTTTCATTCTTATTAAACCAAACAGCATTTTAATTGTGGTTTATCTTCAATCCTCTAGAGACACCAGTGTTTGCTATTTAGAGTAAGTGTATTTTGAGAACAGAATCCTTTTTTTTTCCTAAATAGCAGTGAGTGTTTAACTTCAGAGCTTTCCAGAATTTTAAACAATTTTTGTATACCCCTCTGAAAGCGCACACTGCTCCCAGGTTTTCAGCTCCAGCCCAAGGAGATTCCAACTCTCCAATTCCAATTTTGCAGGTACTTCGGGGAATTGCTGCTTTTCAGAACAAGCAAGACTGGGGTCGTGGAGCCCTCTGCTGGGTATATTACAGAAGGCAGACAACTGGAATTGTAAGTCATTAACTCTGAAAATGCTATTGCCGTGCTTTCATGTTCCTTTCGCAGTTGATTACGAATGTGCTTAATTTGAAATCCAAAAGAAGTTTATTTCCATTGCTCCTGAGAAAAATACTGTTACAGTTTCAGAGTCGTACTGGTAAATTAATCTGCATGTCAAGGTGACAATTAGATTTATTACAGTCTTTTTGTCTTTACTCTTCCTTGGTAACAGGAAAATTCTACACGAATATTTTATTGGTTTCTTACTGCTACATGTACATCTTATCACAGCTACAAAGGTCTTGTAGTCAAATGACAGACAATTCTGAGGCTGTCTGTGACAAAAGGTTCTGTTTCATTCCTGTACTGTGACTTACTTAGCTTTGTAGTGTTCACAGGTATAAAAACTTACTCTTTTTGTGACAGAGAAATGGGCAATCCATCTAAAAATAAATAGCAAAGTACATGAATAACAAATGAATAATTTGTCATCATTCTGTCAGGGAACTCAGTGTGCTTTACATTTGTGGTTTATAATTTTATATACAGTAGGCTGGAGCACAGAAAGATGAAGGCTGTTTCCAAAAATTCTGTGTCAGAGCCAGCAAAAGGAATCAGGAATTTGTATTCCCTGACTCGTCCTACAGTTACAAGTGTGCTACTTGGGAAGCGTTTGTTGGAGGGGGGAAAAAATAGGAAAGGTGAACAAAGGGTTTTTCCAGTTTCTGATTACATGTTGGGCTAAGCCAGTCTATAAGGGGCCAGGGTGACCTGAGCAGCTCTTTCGATTTAGCCAACTGTAAAGGAGCAATAAGAAGATGCTACTGAAGAGCCCCAAAGAGGGTTTTGTTCTGCAAAAGGCCCTTGATGCTGTTATATAGGAAGCCTATGTAAGAAGTAATTCCAAAGTTGGTAGTAATAGCAAAAAACTTCCCAGCAAAAAACTTCTGAGAATGTCAGATGATCTGACAGCTATGAGGAGCTTTTAGACTGCTGAGTTCTTAGATGTGGTTTTCCTGGGTGCAGATCATGTCAGTGTGCTGTGCTCTGCATTGCACAGCTTTTCTGAGCTTTAAATTGTGATTTCTTGCATTTTAGCTGTGAATGCATACCCTCCTGCCAAGAACTTTCTGACCCAACAGTACTTCTTCTCAGCCATGTGCCAGTGTAGGTATTAGACAGTTTGCTAGGCCAAGGCCAAAGTGTTTTCAATTTAATTTACTGGAAGCTTGCTAGTTTGTCATATGTATTATAGACAAAATATTGACAGGATCTGTCATACATGAAAGATATTTTCATCTTCTATTTTTTGTAGCAGGTAATGGGCAATATTCAAACACGAAGAAGGCTTTCCTTAATTTAGAGGAATTTTAAGAACTGGAAAATAAGGGTACATATCTAGCTATATTTAAACATGTCTCTGAATTTACATAACAAATGCCTGACTTTTGCAGTTGGCAGAACTAAAATAATGGAGAGGATCAGAACATGATTTAAGCATTGTGTCTTACTGCTATCTCTGGTTTCTTTGTTCAGATGTATTTCTTTGGTTTGGATTTAATGGCAGAAATCTATTTCTGTACTGGGAAGAGCTCAGGACATTTGGGTTCTGAGCCTCACCTCCTTGGTCTTTAAGTATTTATCCTCATTTTACAGATAGACAAAGGAAGACAAGCAACATTTGGCCTTTTTTTCTTAAAACACTTGGAGATCTGCTACTGGAAAGTGTATTAAAAAGCTACACACTTCTTACGTAATTACGTAGCCTTTCTTTAATATACCCACCCACTTCATCTCTGGCAGACTGAAAAGAGGAAATGTACTTGGCTGGGATAATGTACCTGCCTGCAGAATGTTCTGATTAAATTGAACACAATAAAAAATACTTCAGTAAATCACAGAATAAAAAGTAACATTTTTTATTTTTAAAAAGGGTGCTGCCTTCAGGAGTTCCCTCAGGAGTTCCAGCAATTTGTGTCTTTCATATTCTGATGGCTCTTATTTCTGGTACCTGCAAAATAAGTTCTGGCTGTGCATCAGGTTCCTTGTCTTCTTTTGCTGCCCTTCTCTTGGAGGGTTCTGCTTTTTAGATTTGACTGGCACAGAGAAGAAGAGGAAAAAATAGTTCAAAAAATTAGGGTTAAGAGACAAATCTGTTGTGAGCAGCACTGAACAGAAGCTTCAGTATGTGAGAACAGGCCTTTGAAGAAATGTGTAGTAATTTAAATCAGCTTTCCATTGGTACATGTTAGTAAAAGTCCTGTTACAAGTGTCCAGTGGAGGGCAAATGTTGTTAAATACAACTTGCCCTCTTCTAATTTGGGCTTTATTATAGAAATTATACTCTTCATATAGCAGTTTGGTTAACAAGAAGGGTAAGTTTACTGCCTTTTTTATTTTACTGTACTACTGATTACTTCCCAACGGGATCAGTTAATCCTGCAGTTTGGGAGAAGAGCACTCGTTTCCTTTCCTGATAACTCAGTTATTTTGCTTGCTATCCAAGAGCAAGTCCTTGACCCTGGTTTGCGGGCAGCGTGTGAACCGGTATGTGCAGAACGGTGGCAGAGCAGGGGAATTGCTGAGGAGTGTTGATGAAGAGCAGTGCCGTGGCTAAGCACTAGATGCCACTCTGAGGCCGCAGTAGGAGCTTTACAACTGCAGCACCCCGATGGAAAAGGCTGGGAGCTTCAGTTCCCGGAAAGTCACGTGTGGGAGGGAGCCAGGCCGTTCTCCTTGCATTACATACCCCTCCAATGACGCTAACAGAACAAATAGCTAAAAGGTGAATCAGAGGCCACCGGTAGTGGATTCAGGGCCACAGCAGGTGCTTTAGATGGGAACTAAACCTCCAGAGTTAGCAAATAATCTCCCAGCTTCAATGGCTTTGTGCACAGGTGTCCTCACTTCTGACCTATTAGCCAGATGGGCTCAGAAGGAAGGAGGAAGAGCTAGGTGAAAGGGCAGTTGTAGCTCACTGGATGGAATTACATGAGAGTTTAAGGATGATCTGAAGACCTGGGGCTCTTACAGCATTTCTGCTGGTAGAGATGCTCTGCAGGTAGGTCTGTAAAAGTCCGTGATGATAAAATTGGTGTTAACAGCCCCCTCTTTCACAATTCCTATCCATATTTTAAACATTGAAACACTTTCTTGAGAAACAGACATCAAAATAGTCTATAATCTGACTAAACTAATAATGGGCATGAGTCACAAACCTCAGCATGGGTTTTTGTGCAGTTCAGAAAATGTAGGGGTATCTGAAGAAAGGTTTGGCTTGCTGTCAAGATAGGCTAGTTGTGGAATCTGGATTTAGATCAAGGCTAAAATCACTTAAGTTTTGGTGGGGCAGCATCTTTTCTGGGAAGTGAGCCTGCTTGACTGAACAGTTTGAAAATGAACACACTAAATGACCCACACTATAAATCTTGAAAAAAATACTCCCTGTTTGTACAATGTAATGTTAGCAACTTGAACATCTTGATTTAAAATACTGAAGAAGCTTCCTAATAGGGGTAGTGAAAGCAGAGAAAGATACATAAATAAATAAATATTTTTTATATGGAATGATTTACCAGTGCAACATCAGAGTTTTAAGTTAACTGTGTGGTTTGTAGTCCTCAGCCTTGAAGATGAATACATATCAATCTGGAGGAAACAGGAATGGATGCATCCTGGTAAAAATCCTAGTCATGGATGCACATTATTTCTCTTCAATTACTTGGTATTCCTGCATAATCAGGAATAGTGTGTGATGCATTGCTAAGTGAGCTCTGTTGGTCTCAAACAGCAGGCTTCTAGAGAAAATAAGATCTTGGCTGCTATTAGTTACAGGAGGTTTTTAGATAGGAATAGTAGAGGTGCATGTCGCACAGCTGAGGTTTTTGGAGTGCTGACATCCAGCAGTGCTTTGGTGGCTTGTAGTCTTCTGCAGTCCTCCCATGTGAACTGTGATTGGATCCAGCCTTGGTAGAGTAGAAAATTGCTCTTTGCAAAATGCAAGTATAATGCCTTGTTTGTCTGTTTTATTCTCTGTACCTATTGGTCTGTACAAAGAATAAGTATCTGTTACAGTAAATATCTGTTTGAGTTAGCTCACATGACAGAGGATTGTATTTTTGGTGCTGAAGTTCCTGTATTTGCTCCTTGATGACCAGTTTAAGCATGTGTTATGTGGGGGTCATAAACCTTACTAGTGAAACATAACCAGTGTGGGCTAGAAATTTTGTGGAACTTTGGTAGCCTAGCAAAATGGTTTCTAGTAAAAAGCAAAGGAAATAAATACTCTGTCTCTACTGCCACCATCTACTTTCTGGAAAAATTACCTTTTAGCAGAGTGATTGTTCAGTAATGTACAGAAAGCTCATATATACCTTTCAGTGTATCTATGAATATGTGAAGTGTATTGTCCTATGGTTGTCTCATCCCACTAAGTAATCCAGCTGGGGTCTCTAGCTGTCTGAACTAAAATCCTTGCTGTTGGTCTGTTTCTGTTTTCCCTAACTTGAATTTGAATGTAGAAGTGACTACTTTGAAGTAGAGCATTCTTAGGTAGTAAGGAAGGGGTTTGCTCTTTTGTATTTAAATTATGCTGCCATTGCACACACACTTTTTTTATCCGTGAAGCCACCCAAGTCCTAACCTGGAATTTCAAGCTTTTCTGTCGGCAACATCCATCTTCCATGGCCCTCCTCATATTAGCATTGATCTACAGGGGAAATAGAGAACACGGCTGTGTTATTATATACCCAGCTGCAATTTCTGTTCTAGTGATTGAGTGTACATACAGAATTTTTGAAACATGGCCATTCTAACTTATTTTGTCTTCCTGTCAATAGCATGGCACTTGTCCAAATTATGGGTCGATATCAGCTGATCTTTTTATGTTAAACTGTAATGAAGTTGCCTTTCTCATTGGAGATGTGATCTTGCTCCAGGCAATGCTTTTAACTGGGAACTTTTGGAATGGAAATGGGGGAGACGGGAAAGGGAAGCAGAGGAAAGACACAGGGAGAAATGAGAAAAAGCTGGGGGTAGGAGAGAAGTAGCAGAAAAAGTAAGAGGTGGGAACAGAGGAAGAGGGGGACTGGGTTATTAGGAGAGTAGGCTTGTTAGGACTTGTGCTAGCATGAATAAGAGCTTTTAGCCTCTACTCTGTTGTTGAAGTACTGTCAAAAAGCCAGTGGTGGACACTGGGAGTAGAAGCCTGGCTCTCTGGAAATTTCAGATAACATTACCTTTAAATTCTGCTTATGGTTGTCTCACTCCATTTCACATAGTTTATGAAATTAAATAGTTGAAAGAACAGAGGATATATGGGATCAGGTGAGGAGTGGGGAATGAGAGATGTAAAAAGGGGCATTAGACCAGTCATTCTTTCCCTTGCATAAAAGCAGTGCAGGATCATCTGTATATTGACTTCTCCACGTCTTTAGATCTGAAGAGTTTCAGGATATCAGTGTTGTGCACTAACTATAGCACAGAACTGGTAAATGCCTGTCACTTCCTAGTGCTGCCTCTGCTTTTATTTTATTCTTGTTTCACTTTCTTGGACAAAATGTAGAAGGGAAGTTTTGTAATGTAATTTCTAGGGTAAAAGATTTGTGGAACAAGATGGTGTGTCAGCTTCTAGAAGGGGGGGGTACTATATTTTATTTCATAGGGAAAAGCAGCAAAGAGAGGAACTTTGAGTCTGGAACTTCAGTCAGTGGCTGAAGTTAACAAACGCTATTTTCTAGCAGCAAAGTGATACTGATATTTTGGTGGGGTTGTTTGTGACTGATTTAAGAATAAGTTGGTTCGTTTTGTGGCGTCTGTGACAAGTGTCTCTGAGCCACTCTCTGTTATCTTGTGTTTATTTGCTATGGATATGTGCAAGCTGAAGAAATGCTTCAGAGTCCAAGTGTGTCTCACTTGTGCCTTTGTCCCATTCGGAAGGGAGGGCTGAGACATGAGCATACAACAGTTCCCCCTAGTTTCCCTGTGGAGGCAGTTAGGCACCCCCTCATCCCCCCCTTTTTTTTACTCCCTTCTTCCACCACACTGTACCAGTTTATAGCTCTTTCTGATTCAGAAAGCTGTGTATGTACTTATTTCTAAATGTTGTTACCTTATGGGAGCATCTAGAATGATCCATAGAAACAGAGTACTGCATTTGAGAAGCATGCAGCAAGATCTTTTTAAGAATTGAAAATGATTGGGGTAGGGCTAATTTAAAAACAAAATCTGAGATAAGGGAAATTGAGGAACAAAGCAAATGGTTTGTTTACTGTTGGAGAATCGTAGCCGAGTTTGGAACTGAATTTATATTGCAGCCTCATAGATACCTTTAATCCCAAGGATACATCTTCCTTTCTCAGAGCCTTAAGCAAAGAATGTCTAAGCAAATCTCTCAATTTCAGGATGATGCTAGAAAAAAGAAAATTACGATCCTGTGACTACAGTAGTCAGGATACTCTCAAAGTTTAAATCAGTTTCTAGTATCCAAGCCAGTTTTAGTGTATTACACTACTGTGTCCCTGTGATTTCATTAGGGAATTTATACAGCTGTCTTCTTAGAAAAATCCTGAAATGCTAAAGATTGGCCAGCTAGAACCTGGGGACAACTTTACAGCTGTTCTGTGCCTCCGAGCTTACAGTGTCAAAATACATCAAGAAACTCTCCTGCTTTTTAAGGCCTTGGTAAGTGAGGGCAGTGTTGGATAAAGTGTTGGTAAATCTGGATGCTTAAAGTCTAAATTCTGAGAAACTTCCTTCTTGGGCAAGAATGAGAAAATAAAAATGTGAGCACTTTGTATTCAATCGCAGTCAGAGAAAACCTCAAGCACTGGCTGGGGTCTGTGAAGAGAATTTAAGATTTTGCTGATCTTAAACTGTCAACTTTAAACCCCCCCCCCCTTAGTATAGGGAATATTTTTAATATTAAAAAAAAGTATTTTTTCGTGTTAAAAATATGAATATTTGTATTAAAATAATAAGTTCATTTGAAAAATTAAATTTCTCATATGAATTTAAAAATATTGATTTCATTATGTTTTAATTAGTGTAGCTTGTCAGAAGTGTTTGCTCACTGAAAAATATTTTGTTGCTCTGAATTTATGTTTTTTCATCTTGAAAAACATGTAAAAAATTCCAAGTAACTATAGTTCCTGGCAAACAAAGTATGGGGAAGCTGCTGCTTTTGCAGCTGTGTCTTCTGCAACTTGTATTGCTTATTTAATCACTTTAGTAGTGAGGGGAGAGGGGGAGGCGATAAGATTTGTACCTGGCTTTTACCTTTGTTGGTGTAAATCAGCACAGTTGCACTCAAGGCCATGAGATCTGGCTAACAATCTGATCTGAACTGTGCCATCAACCTGCATTGTAATTCTAAATCAAGAAAAGTGCTGAAAATATGTAGAATTTAATACGTTGTAATGACAGGAGATGGAATTTGGTTCAAACTGGGAGGGAAGGTGGAAGAGGCAAGAAGCAAAGCTGGAAGTTGTGCAGAGAAAAAACCCAAACAAAAAAAGACCCCGGAAAACCCCAAACCCCACCCCAAGCCAAACAAGGAAGTAACTTGCCCTTGCTACTAAAATCTGTTGTAGGAGACTCACCATCAGTCATGAAGCAGATGCTGGCAATGCTCTGACTCAGCAGGGGACTATAAACACAAGTCCTGCACTTTGTGTGACTATTTACACAGGCGCAAAATAAATGGAAGTGGTTATCCCTGTTAACTGGTACTCATCAGTATTCAGGTTCCACTCACTTTGCTTCAGTTAGGGACAATGAGTGAGTGTTAGTAGGAGTGAGCAAAGCTGAGAAAATTCAGCCCAAGGAAAACCAGGTGGATTTTTAGATGTTGAAGTAGGCTATTCCCAATAAGTTGACTGTTGGTTTGTTTGCAGCACCAAAAAAAGTGGGAGGATAATTCTTCTACTTTAAACAAACATTTTTTTTTCTTAGGCATGAAATTTTTGCATTTAGTGTCATTGACTTTTTAATTAAAAAAAAACTAAACTAAATGTTAAGAAATCATCAAAGCTGTGAGTTTAAAGGGATATACATTTCCTATTGGCATATCAAACTGAATGATTTGGATTTTCAGAAAATTAATTCTAGGCTGACATAGACAATTCTGAAAGAAATTTGCAGTCAGTGTAAATGTGCATTTTAGGTGCTTGCTCAATCATTCCATCTTAGATAAACAAATCCTTATTCTACATCTTCTGTGTTCTTACTTCTGAACTGTTCTAGATACAGAACACTCGTCAGCTCCCACTGTTATGCACCGACTGATAAAGACAAACTGGAAAAGGGTAAATTCAGTTGTAGTTTAACGTTAAAGTAGGTGAGTTACACCACCAATTAATTTAGGCCACTACTTTGGGAATTAGAAGTCAAACTCAGTTGCAGGTGTAAAAAGAAGAGGGGCAGTCACAGCTGTGGGAATATATGAGAGAATTGTGTGCATTGCAAGGGAACAAAAATGATAGAATTGTAGGTAAGGGCCTTATCTCTCTTCTGTTAGCAAACAGGTTACCATAACTGGTTTAAATGCATCCCTGGCAAAATTCAGTTGATTCCAATTTTCATAGTTTTCAAACTCAGTGGGACTATTAGCTTGTATACTGTGGCCTGTCATATAGCACAGGCTGTAGAATTTCACCCAGTTACTCAGGATCAAAAGTAGTAACTAGCATATTTTGGAAAAAGGCATCTTTCTGTGGTGGAAAGTCTTAAGAAATGCAGAAAGTGCTGCTGGAAGCTTGCTGGAGTGATCACTTGTTCTTTTTCCTAAACAAGGCTGAGGCTCTTGTTCCTAATCCTGTGGTAGTCAAACTTCCTGTCCCTCAATTTCCCTGCCTCTAGCTTAGAGATAGGATATTTAATATCATTTGGAAATAAACTTCATGTTCACAGCAAAAGACTGATGAGAGCAAAATATCACTCTGTGTTTGTAGTTGGCTCTCTCCTCTGTCCTTTTTGTTGTTCTGCCTGTCTTATCTTGCTTTTCCCATCCATACATCTCTAATTTTCACTTAATGCAGTAAATAATGTGCTGACCTTATACTGTATTCTGATTGTATGTATTAAAATAGCGTGTGCATTTTCTTCAAGAAAAATACAAATTAAAACAATTTTAGGGAAAATCACACACATTTGTTCATACTACAGAACTTCAGGAACATGTTTTGTTGTTGTGTAATGAGATGGGAAGTTCGCAAAGTTTTTTGTTTCATGTTACATTTTCACTTTCTTTTAGTAATTACTGTGGCAAATCTGTTTGCTGAGGGTCTCATAAGTGTCACTTCAACTTTTGGGATAATCATGGCAATGGTGAGCTTGCAATTCAGATTGTGTCTCAAAACACATTGTTTCAAGTGCCCAGAGACAGAGTCATACATGGCTTGCACTATGTTTTTACCCAGGACAGACTGTGGCCTGCAGCCCAGGGACTTGGTTCTGGATTGTCTCCTGTTTCAAGTTGAACATTTGGAGCTCTTGATGCTGGTATAAGAGAAAACTGATTGGTGTGTTTTCCTTGTTGATAAGTTTTAGGGACAGGGACTGACAGCTGGAGGAGGAGAAAGGACCTGTAACCAAATTGACCCATGGGATATAGGCACTTCATTAGTGTTCAATATTCTAGTGACAGGTACTTTAAAAGTGAGACCTAAAGGTTAGATCAGATTATATGGCAAATGGAAGCCCTACTTTCCAGATGTGATTTGCTGTCAGTAATGGTGTCATGGGCTTGAATGTCTGGAGCAATATATACATCACTGACAGGGAGAGCTCAGAAGAGAGTGCAACCTCTCTGCTTCTTGTCTTGGTTTGGCATTTTTTAGGTGCTAGGATCAGCCTGGTCCCTGTTGTTTCCACCAACGATATGAGGCTCTTGCCTACAGACTGCTTAACGAAGGGTTGGCCCCTCTCAAGCCCTACCAACAAGGGCTCTATAGTTGCTCTTGCTCCTCTGTTGTTTGCTAACTGAGAGATACCACACCAACATTGTTCTTGCCTCTGTAGGTCTTAGAGATTGGTTGCTATTTCCCCTATACCTTCTTGGTGCTTTTCGTGTTTCCTCTTCAGTTGACGCTTCTAGATCTTTTCCTGTTCCTGATGGTTTGTAAGGCTTGGTCCTGGAGGCTTTTCCTGCCTCTCCAGCATTCCCGTTGCCTGGTGCTGCCCTGCTGCAGGTTTGGTCCCATGGGGCTTGTGTGTCTTGCTTCTCCAGCATTTGCCTTGCCTGGTGCAGTATTCAAGCAACACCTTAATAAAAAGCTTTCCTCCCTTATCTCCTCTCTGCTGCTCTGCCACTGGGCTGGGGATCGGGTTCCCATCTCTTTCACACGCACACCTGGCCGTAAAACACCGGGTTTGTTTTTAACCTCAAACCAGGGAGCTTTAATTAAAGAGACAGTGACCTCTTTTATGAGTTTGCTGGCATAGGGTTTCAGGGCTATTGTCACATACAGCTCACATAACAGAGCACTATTGCACAAAGCTCCATTTACACATCCTTCTCTGGCTTTTTTCCTCTCTTTTTGTTTTCCAAACGCAGAAGGAGGTTGTTTTCTTGTTTACCCCTAGGCAAAGTTGTCTCTTGTGTTAGTACCCTATGGCTAACAGTCTCTTTGAAGAGAACCTACCTTTCTTACTAACAACACATAGATGTCATTAGGCTTGGAGAAATGTTATTATTTAATCTATGCAGGAAATAATCTTCCTCACCCTAAATTTGCTGGATGTGAGTGACTGGTTAAAATGGATCTCATCCTCTGTTCCATTCTCTCTTTAGCTAGTTCTCATACCCGTATAATGGAATTTGTGTGTTTCTTAAGACAAATACTTCTCAGTGTTCACTGTTATATTTACCTATATAATTGATTTTTGTGTGCAATAAGTAGTCAATCGCAACAAATAGAATTTTTTATATATACTCAAAAATTATGTGTACAGGGACAGGCAGCAAAACTTGACCAGTTTTACACAGAATAGTTTACATGTAATTTACAGAAAAAGCTTCACAACTACAGATGTGTATTCCCATGGACATGTATTCAAAGGTACACAAACAGATGGACACACAGCAACACATATGCAGACCAGAACTTTTTTGATGTATTCAGACTTCTGGAAAAGGCATTTAGGCACAGAAGAGACCCAGCTGGGATGCAGAGACAAGCAACTTCGCAACGGGTGGAATACAGAAGCACAAATGGAGGATGTGCACACAGATACATGTGGGAAGATGTTGGTGCCTCCAGAGAGCACCCTGTATATAGGCCTTCAGAAGCAAGTACAAGGGTAGGTTTGCAGGAAAGTATGTATGTAGAAACTTAGATATGCCCAGTAACTGTGTAAGTCATATGTGAGTTACTGTGGACACATGCAGCATATTCAGGTGCTGGAGCTTTCACTGCATTGTGCAAGGTCTTTGCTGTCAATGGTATTGCTTTCAGTAAAAGCTCACCAATATGAAAAAAAAATTAGATGGTTTAGCTGCAAAGATTGTAGATAGGAGAACACATGTCCTTATTTATACAGATAGGTAGCTATATACTGATGCAAATACAGGTATGTTTTTTTAATACTTAATACATTAATACAGCTTTGCCTAGACACAAATATGCCACACACAGAGGCCCTTACACACACACAGATATGCCCATGTCTATGTTCATTGAGAGAGACTCACTCAATATCTGTGTATGTGTGTGTTGGGAGAGGGTCATAACCTCCTCCATTCTTCTCCTGAAGGGGTTTGGATAATGAAGGGAAAAGAAATGAGGCCTGGGGCTAATTTGTAGTGGCATTTCCTGGCCTCTCTTATGCCAATGAAGCTCCGTTTCATCTTTAGCCTTATCAATTCTGCAGTCATGTGGCTTTCCGCTTGGACGCCTTTGTCTCTTCACCCTCCTCCCCAATCTCCGATGCTAATGGAAACTTCGTTAATGCCATTAATCTGCTGACCAGGACAAGTCAAAAACATATCCACACAATCCGCGCCAGGGCTGCAAGTGTCCTGGGGCTGCCAAAAAGAGGCACCCCCTCTGTTCACTGCATTCCCAAAAGAACTTCATATTGATTTCTTTCTTTCTTTCCTTCTCTGCTTTCTTCCTTGATGACATTGAATCCTTCAGAACAGGCACCAACTAGATGGCCTTTTCTTCCTGGTCACTCATAATGGTATTTCTGCAAGCACCCTCTCCCTACCCTTTCCCCAGTTGCAGTGTTAGTGCCATCTTTCAGTGGCCCCTCATGGCAGTCCTTTTTTCCTTACACTGTCTTTGGTGACAGGCTTGTTACTAGTATTTTCTCCTCTTGCCTTGTAGAATTTCGTAACTAACCAAATGCAGTGAGAATCTGCCTGAACTGGGCTAAAATAAAAATCATTACACGCCACCTTGCTATTAGCTGGGCAGATAAAAGCAAGTGTTTCCTTACCCAACCATTGTTGGTGTTTGATTGTGCAGGTGCTACCACTTGTGTACTTTAAGGGTTGTGTTGTTTCGTTGTGGTGGCCTCTGAAATGTTCTGAGCAGTCCTAAATCACTTTTGGGGACTGAGGACATACCATTGCTTTGTATTTAACTATTATGCTGGGGTTTGTAGTGCTTGATCATTGCCTATCACATCATAGATTCTCTTAGGTATGAGTTCACTTTTCCCTGCCTGTGCAGCACACCTGCAGAAACTCACAGCTCTGAGCAGTGACTCACCGTCTCCTTATGCCACAGCATTGTCCGGTGGCTGAGCCTGGGGAAGTTCCACGTGTCAGGACTATGCTGGCTGAGAAGAGAAAATAGACTGTTTGATACTTGTTTTAGGAGAAATTTTCCGTGATAATCAGAGTTCATAGTCAGCTCTTGAGAATGTCAGGATGTTGAGTGATCTGTATTTGATCTAGGAATCTTTGTATACATAAATGAAATAGTGACAGTGGAGAAGGAAAAGACAGCTAGGAAAGACATGCAGTCAGAGTTGTGACATATGGACATGTTTAGAAAAAAAGCATCATATTGATGAAAACAAGGAGAGAAGTTGGCAGTTCAGCGTGAGCTTTGATGATGTCAGGCTAAATCTGGAATGATATGGGCCGTGACAGAAGGCTGAGCCTGAGTTGCCACCTTCACACAGACATCACAGTAAAAAGGGATTGTTTTACAAGGAGAGAAGACAAAGAAGTTTCAAGTTCTTCAGTCCTGGCAGGGGTTGAAGTCAAAAGTTCATCCTCATGTAGTTTTGGATACACAGAATGCATGTCATTTCCTACCAGCCAGGAGATGCTCCACTGAGCAGAGCATCTTCCTCCTCCAACCAGTTTTTGGGATATATTTCTGATATAGAAGGATTTGTGCTGATTGGTACCATGCTTGGTTTTGGGGCGTCACTGAATGAGAGGGGAGAGAAAAAAAAAGGAAGACAGTGTGTTACATCTTGGTATAAAATAAAGAAGGCAGTTGGGATACTTGGTGCACCCAAATGCCTAGTTGGATGAGTGGGACAGCATCTGTCAACCTGAAACCAGCACTTGCTGGGGACACTTTCAGAGACCCACTGAAAGCAGAAAACTAAAATCATATCCTTGTAGCCTTAGCAAGTGTCAGGGCAGTTAATAATTCATATAAGAGTTAAGCTGGTGGGGTGGTGTGAGAAGCAGAAAAGGCCTTGACTCTGTAAGGACTGATCAGCAACAGCTAAAACACTGTTTTCAGCACAGATCCAAAACACAGACCCATATTAGCTGAAAATTAGCTCTACCCCAGCCAAACCCAGCACACATACACAGGAAGAGGATGATTGTGCCACACCATCCTGCAGCAGATATGTTACTAGGAAACAGATCTTCAAGGGAGTGAACAGTTTGTGTGCACCTCCTTTCCAGGGGGCACCTTAATACAGAAGCAGAAGCTCCAGGCAGCTAAGCCCTATCCTAGGTATATCATTGTCTTCTTCAGTGACCATGGCAATTTATCCCTTTGTCTAGACTTTTCCTGTTCAGTCCACTCATATCACAAACTTCTTGAGTGAGAAGTGTTTCTTCCTGTGTGTGCATCCCACAGGGAAGATGGTCCTCATATTGGCTAAAGTCTCTCAATACTACAGTAATATAACAACCTATGTCTCCATATGGCAGGAATTATGCATTCGACTGAGAAATAGAAGGTGCTTTGGGCTTGTGATTGGTGTCAAGAAATAAATCAATTCAGCAAAGCCTGCATTAGCTACCTTGGGTACCGGGAGCATCCCAGCTGTGGCAGCATAGAGCTTATCGAGGTTAAATTTGGATCGTGTCATGATGCAACCTTCATGCTGGGAAAGAACTTTAAAATGTCAGTGCTGTATGTCTTTGGAAAATTCCTATTTGAATGCCTCTGCTATGCACAGAACTGCTGCTGCCCACTGGTTGGTATGCTCTGGCCCTTTTTTTGCTCAGTCTTTTCTAACTGCTAGCCTCATAGGAGCTCATACCGCTTTGCAGATTCTGCCCAGCTTCTATTTTGCCATGGACAGAGAAATAGAAATTCTCACAGATGAATCTATGTTTTAAAATCCTTACAGTCAACGAGGATCGCTGTCTGTGCCTTAATGAAAGGACAATAAAAAGTAATCCTTGCAGAGTTTATTTAATTCAAAGATGCCAGGCTTGTTAGACAACTGATGATAGAATGTGATTCTGCCTCTGATTAGTATGTAAGAACCATGTTTGCTGCTTTTGAAATAGCCACTTCTAGGATGGGATGTTGGAGATGTTCAGCTTACAAAAAAGAAAAAACCACCCTCAAAGCAGAGAGGGCACAGGGCAAATTATGTCAGGAAAAAAGAAAAGAGGATAGTTACAACAGAGGGAGAGAGTCATCATCCTTACAAACCTTGCCAGAGACGTCTTGTAAAGTCTTGCAACAGAAATGTTGCAGGAACCTCTGGTTTACAGTCTTAGTAGGAAAATCTGTAAGTCCTGGAGGATGGGGCCTCCCACCAACAGCAGACACCAGCTCACCGGTTTAGCAGCACTTCTGTATGCAATACAGCTCTTAGGAGCACTATGAAGCAGGGAGCCAGCCAGCCTTACTTCATTTATGAGGACTGACAGGATCACAGCACAAATGACTCCAAACCACACTTTTTGGCCTGTAGGTGTTTAAATGGGGACAAAATCCTGCTCTCTGTTTCCCCAGAAAGGTAATATAGATGAATGCCATTGACTTGAAAGGGGATGGGTTTATGTTATGTTTTTGCAGTGAATGCAAGGGAGTGGTGGGCCTTGTTTCCAAAAACTTGCAGAAGCTGTTTAGTTTCACATAAGAAAGATGACCAAATCAGGTACTGAGTGCTTAAAACCGTAGTAGAGATCTTTCACCTGAAAAGCCTATAATCCCAACCATTGGTTTTGAGTCTGATTCATGAAGCCCTAGTAGGCTATCCTGCACCTACTCCTTGGTATCCCCTTCCACAGCAGCATTCACCAACTCATCAGTTCTTGTGTCTGTGCTAGAATGTAAAACTAAGGTTTGAGAGCTACCAGTCTTATTAGTCCAAATGCTAGGAAACTTCTAATTTAAACAGGCAAAGAAGGCAATGTTAAATGTGTTTTATATTTGTGGTGGATTTTTCTGCCTCACACTCATCTACTCACTGAAACCTCAACTGATACCCTCTTCAGAAGCACACCTCTTCTGTGGATGGGCATGAGGAGAATTTATGAGAAGAAATGTTTTGTTGCAGTACTAAAAGCTGCAAGAGAAGCTGGAGTTTGGCACTGTAGCAGCTGCTGCTGCAGGGTACTGCTCTGGGCTTTGGGGCTAATAAGGAATGAACACATTTTCCTTTTTCTGTGTGTTTTGTGGTTGTTTTTTTCTGTTGCTCCTTTTACCACAGCTGAGGGGATGACACCTCTTCTGTTCTGCTAAACTCCATCTGGTTTGGGTTTGTGAAAATCACTGTTGTTTGTAGTTTGATTGCTTGTATGAAATAAATGTGCTGGTCTCAGCCAATTTCTTCAGCTAGCCCTATGGGTGACAATAATGGTAATTTAGGTGTTTATTTTGGGTTCTTCTGAAGGGGAGCCAGAAGGAAGGTTTGTCCTATTGCCACTCTTATGATCTCTTTAAAGGCCAGAGGAGGATCAGGACTTTGGAAAGTCTTAAAACTGACCTTAAGTCCACAGAGAGAACAGTTACCAGACACATCATGTTTTAAGTCTGGGTTCCACTTTTCATCTGACAGAGTAGCAGTTTAGGAATCAGCACTGTTTGCCCTACTTACCCCAGTACTAGCTTCTAACACAGGAAAACCGTTGGCACAGGCACCAGACTGTCACTTTTGTGGCTGAGGGAGGAAAGAGAGGAGTCCTCACACCATCTTCCTTTTCAGACAGTCTCCAGGAGTTTTGGAAGGAGCTTTTTACAAGCCCTCTTCTATTGTTGGCCAGGAGACAAAGGACGGAGGAGCTGGATTTAAGCATAATGACGTGAGCTCCTCCATGCAGAAAAACCCAGCTGAGAGACCCCCCCTGCTCCACACACACACAAAAAAAGGAAGAAAGGGGGAGAAAATCTTTGAAAATAACTAATTAAAGTTGTTTTAGCCTCTCTCTCCCCTCTAAGGGCGCCTAATCTCACAGGGGGCAGAGGGGGAGAGAAGCAAGAGGAACAATGAGTACCATCCCCCCCCTTCTCTACACCCCACCTCCTGGTCTGAGGTTTTAAAACAAGAGGCCACTTTAAGTTAATGAGCTATCAGCTGACTGGGAGAAGTCTCTAATGAAGCCTGATGTTCACACATTCCCCAGCTTGCTGAATAGGCCTCTGCCAACCCCATAACTGTCAGAAAGTTTCATTCATAAAATCCACATGCTGAGGGTGGCATGGTGGGGGCAGGGAGGTTGCTGGATGGAGATAAGAGTGGGGGAGTGTGGGGTGAAGGTCTCCATGTGGAGCAATTGGCCCCAAAGGCCAAATAGGAACATGCATGGCTGGGACTGTCAGGCTGGAGGATCCCAGGGACCCAACTCCACTCACCATTGTCTGGCTAGTAATTAGGAAGATCCTCCAAATGGTTCTGGAGGACATTGAGGTCTGTGAGGATAATTAGTAAAGATTTGGGGGCTGTTATGTCACCAGCTTTGCTAGGGCCACAAGGGCAGGTGATGGTGGGATGAAGCCTAGGAGTCATTCTGGGGCTTTGCTGTGTGGGCTATGCTTTGCTGAGCCTCGTGTCTCCTGGCAGGACTTTAGGAGCTGTGTTTGAGGGGTTACTGGAAGAAAGAGAGAAGGAACACAGGGAAGTTTCTGCAGAAGGTGTGACACTGGGGGAAGAAGGAAAAGTAATGCTTATTTCAATGTAAATAAACTTAGTAGTGGTGATGTGTGTGAGAGGTAATTCTTGGATAGTGCACATGCTTTTGGCAAAAGCAAAGATGCAAGTACAGGGTCGAAACCTTTTTTCCTCCAAAGCATGGACTATGGTTTGTGCAGTGAATCAGCATTGTAATCAATAGTAACCAAAGAGCACTGTATTCTTGTTGTCCACAGGTTTTGTTATAAGACGCTTTCAGGTATTTCTTCAAGTTCTGAGCAGCAATGTCAAACCTAGATTTCTTTTGGGAGTTGCTGGATCTAATGGCCTGAGCACAGGAACAAGATGTTGGAGTACTGGGCTTCTAGCTCACTCTTTGAAAGTTGTTTTTTTTTTGACGTATTTGTTTAATTAGTTATGAAAAAAAAAATAAGGCTATCTGACTCAAGGCAGGAAATGTACTGAAGATAATGGGCCTCCTTTTGATCCCTTCCCAATCTCTATGTCAGTATGTTGCAGCAGGACTAGGATGTAATTGTTAAGTGTCATTTAAATTTAAGTTGTGCTAAAAAGGCACAGTTAAATGTGAGACAGTCTCTGCCTCGGGGAGCCTACAGTGTAAATACACAATTCAGATTGAGTGGAAGAAACTGCCTGAGTGTCTCATTCAAAAGGCACTGAAATAGTAGTAGGATGTCTGTTAACTCTGATGAGCTTTGAAACATGATCATCTGCCTGCTATTACATAGGGTGTCTGAATCCAGGGCTCTGAAGTCACATCCTATCCAGGGTATGACTACAAGGTCAATTTTGTTCCTATATTTCTTATATATTTTATAAAGAAAAAAAATTATGGGATTTTGCAAATTATAATGAGAAATTCAGGGTATTCTTAGCACACAGGAGAGCGTGTGCAGAGGGGGCATAGGTGGCATTAAGAGTGTTGGATTCTGGAAAAGGTGAGTATGTTAGGAAAGCAGCTGCCTTTGGATGTTTCTGTGGACTGCAGTATAAATATGAGTCATGAGTCAATGCCATAGTATTTCATTCAGTAAAACTTCTGGCTTCCCATCTATTTTGTCCCGTTACTGAAGTTTCACTGGAGTAGTGGGGGGAACTGTGTGATGCTTTTGTGTATGGCAGAGGCAGTGCTGGAGAGGATATAATTGGGGTTTGACAGTAAACTGCAAAGGCTGTGATGTGGCTGAAGAATCAGGAAATACCTTTCCTCTGACTGCTTTTATAGGGATTTTGATTTTTTCCCTCCTTAAACGCTGTTTTGGCACTTCTGCTACTGAGTTTTGTTCATTATAACAGAACCTGAACACTTCATTATATGTATTTGCTGCTATTACCATTTCAGAGATGGGGAAACAAAACACAAAGCTTAGGGGCAGAATCCACAGCAGATCTTAGACCTTATACTTCTTAGTTTCCAGGCAGCTTGTTTGCCGTGGAATTCAGACACCTGAGTTATATATGGGTACATGTAGAGGTAAGGAAGCAGTACATGGGAATGGGGACGTGTAAGCTAGTGGCGTAGAGGTGCTGAGGAGCATGGTGGGATGTGTAGTCTGACAGTTAGGCACTTGTTTCCCATCTGGAGAGAGAGATATCTGTCTTTATGTGAAGTTCATAGCTACAAGGATCTCCTTATTTAGGTCTGGACTCCCTATATGAATACAGGACTCAAAAATGGATTCAGGCCATAAATGCCAGGCTGTTGAAGTTTTCCGTTGTGAGGCTTCTGAAGCTGCTTCTGGTGAAGATCTATATTTTTTTTTAGGAATAATGAAATATTCTGGATGAGAAAGCAGTAGACTTGCACTGTAGGTGAAAGACTATAGAAGTTGTTAGGCTGAAGGGAAGGCAAGCTCACAGGGAGAGGAGGAAACTCATGAATTTGCACACTCTATAGCAGGTAATGGTCATATTGTTTCTTTCAAGCGCTGTGCAAGGGGCATCTTGGGAATGAAGGCATGGTCACTTCTATCTGTATCTCACTGAACAGCAGTGCATGTGTTTTTAGTTGGGCCAGAAGCTGTCTAGTTCTGTTGTTGTGGTACCACTCATTGCATTAGATACTGACACTAGTCTCCAGCTTGGCTTTCTTTCCTGCTCTGGCTTTTCTTCCTCTGGTTCTGGAATGCAGTACTAACCAGATCTCAGGTAAACTCTGGATGGTCTCTACTTGCCTTAGCTTAGATGTTTTATTTCCTCTCCCTCTCGCTCTCTTACTGTTTCCTTTCATCAGTATTTCTTTGGTGGCTGGTATAAAAGTTGCTGGCTGAGAAGAGGTAGACTCAGTATTACTAGATCTCTTCTCATGCTAACTTTCGCCTTTTCAGCACTGTTTTGCTTCTCAGTAGTACCAATGTTCATTCCCAGCATTCCCTTGCTCTTTGTGGATAGTCTCTTCACTCCTCAGCACTATGTTACTCTTACTGGTATTAAGTTTTTCTGGCAAATCCCATAACAATTTTGTGGAATGCTGGTTTTCTGTCACTGCTGCTTATATTTATTTAGCAGTTAGAGGATGGCTGGGCTCTTTGTGGTTGAAGGGCCCTCCTGCATGCTTTAGACTCACTTGGATGCTCGCAGGCCAATCTAAGGGCTCTCCTACAAGGAGTCACCAACATGCCTCTTGGTAAGTTAGGGAAACATCTGCTGAAGGGTTTGTTCCATTCAGGTGAGAGACTTGCTCACAAATTGGTAAAGGAGGAGGGGAGCAAACTGAGAGTGAACAGGTCCACGTACAGGATAAGCTCCATATCCTGTGCTGCATCATGAGTTATGTTTCCTCTGTACATGAGCCAAGAAGGACCACTTGCTTTACCAGCCTCTCATGTGAGCACTCAACTGACATAAGAGGCTCTGCTCCTTTCCCCTTGGGGGGATGCTGGAGGCAAGAGCTCTCAAGGACTAAAGAAAACAAAGCAATGTTTGCTTAACTGGAGAGCAGAGTGTGCCCTGCGTAAATTGTACCAGGGCCTAAAAGTGCTTCAGGAATGAAGTGCCTCTGAAATTGGCTCCATAAGATAAAGGTGAGGTGGGTTGATGTCATTTGCCCAGCAGATGGGGTTGCCCTATTGACTCATTTAAGGGTCAGGTTTTGGCTATGCTGGGCATCAGCTCCAGGAAAAATTATATGAAGGACAAAGTTCTCCCAAGGAAGAAGAGTTTCTTTCATGGTTCTGCCAGTCCTGCATATTGTGGGCAGCCAACAAAAGGTTAACCTGTCTCACTCACAGGACAGGGTCTCTGCTTGTGGGAACAAGAAAAAGCAAAAGCTGTTGAGAGAGTTCTTCTTTGGTATAATCCAGCAGCCCATGGATGAGGGAGGGGATCAGCTACTTTCTTTGCTTCCAGTGGCCAGATTCAAAGGTTTGGAGGGGTGAAAGATACTTGCTAAATCCTGGGATGTGTTTTGGGCAGAATGCAGAATAATCCATATTTCTGTGGCCCCTTGGTGTGTTACAGATTTCTTTCTGGACTTGACCCATGAAGAATACAGGTCCTGTTTCTAATTCTGGGTATCCTTGGTTGAGTCAAAGGTGTGCAGGCCAAGCTGGCATACTTCCCAGGTAGATACTGAAGATGTAGTACTCAGCCTTGATTATATTTTGTACTCTGCAGAAACTGAAATGATGAACATACAATGTTGCTAGTACAGAAGGATCATACAGACTTCCTTGCCACATACAGACCTCCTGTAGCTTTTGCTTCTGTGACTGGATGACTGGCTGCAATTTGTCATCTATGTATACACAAGTATCTTGTAGTGCACAGGTGGATTTCACTTTCAGCATGCAGCTCATTGCAGCAGTCACTTCCCAGATCTCTTTCCCCTCTATAGTTATCTTGGTGAAGCTCTGGATTTCTAAGAGTACCTTAGTTCTCATGGTGTATGTTTTTGCAGATGAACCTGGAATGTATCCATGCTGGTTATTGATGATAGGCATCCTGAGTTATTAATGATCCTTACAGAAATAGGGATATTGGACTAAGTGGATGTCTGTTCATGGTCTCCTTTCTCTATTATAGTAGGCCTGATACTACAATAGAAGCTCCATTCTATTGTGTAGGAAAACAGGTTCTAGTACCTTGGTGTTAAATCAATCATCTGTTTCCAGTAAATCAGTTTGTTGGGCGGGTAATGGCATAAAAATGATTAGGCTGAAAAAACCCCAAACCTCTTTTCTATCCAAACCTCTATTTTATGTGTGTATTTTTGAAGCCTGCAGTGGATTTTCTGGACTCATGACATGAGTTTTTATTATGCAGTGTGTTAGAGCCCTTGTGAAAAATAAAACATGTGATGTGGAAAGTCTCTAGTAAAGAGTGACTCAGGAAAAGGAAAACAAAACCCTTCAGTCTAATGAAAGAACAGCCTGTGTGAAAGTAGCTTGGTATTTAATTGGAAATTGCAGTCAGTCTGCAGATGAACAGCCTTACTGGCATCTGCAGGTGGGTGTTTTGCTTATGCTTTACAGTTCTCCTTCCTGCTTGTGCTCGTGAATGTGTTCTGCCTGTCAGCTCAGAGATGCAGAGATGGCTGCGATTTGTAGCTGTTCTTATTCCAGAAGTATCAGCAGTTCCCAATATCACATAAATGAGTGTTGTAAAAGTGTGTTAGTATGATACAGGCCCTGTAAAAATAACTTACAGTCCAAATGGGTGTGACAGCCCTTGTTTGAGAGATGGAGAGAGCCTTTAGAGGTCATTAGAGATCAAGTGATGTGACCAAGATCATGCACTCCAAATTGTATCTGGGACTTCTGCCTCACAGGTTCAGAGCTCACAAGATCATCTTAATAGAGAATTTTTAGGAGACACATTGACATACATTCATTCAAGGTAAGCGTGATCTGCTGTCTTGGGCCCAACCCCAGGTTTGCTTTCATCAAGTCTAATTATGATAATGGTTCATTTAACCTCTCTGCCTCCCCCTAACTTCTGCTTAAAAGCAAAGGCACTGTCTGTGAATCCTTGGACTGCACAGTTCCATTTTTAGCTCTGTCTGACTCATTTAATGATTTGGTCAGGTTAGTTTGTCCTTGACTCAGTTTCCCCACTGTCAAAATGGGACTAATAACACTGTCCTGCTTTTTGAGGAAGGGTTATGAAGATAAATTAGTTTAGGCTGAAGAAGAGTCCTGCAGGGCTAGCAGAATTAGAAGGAGACAAGCACACTCTCTGTTGCAAGTATTATCTATCACTTACGTTTCTCACAGCCCTCCTTGACTTTTCTCACTATGTAGTCTTTCTCTTCTTGCAAATCACCAGTGTGTATATTGATCAGCAATATCCCCTGTACAGACTACAGGGCCATCTCTTCATCAACTTCTTTGACCTCTCAGGGGCAGATGGTTTTACAGCTGGGAGAGCAAAATCCTGTCCCACCAATGTCAACAAAGCTCGGATCTCATCCTTGGCTTTCCACCACAGGAGTGCGTCCTCATCTGTACAGAGGCTCACTTTGGGGTGGCTACTGATGTCTTTTTCTATGGCTCTTCTAAGGAAGAGCAATCCCTTCTGAAAAATGCCAAGATGGTTTCAGAGGCAGACAAACCGATGAGAAGAGGGATGGTTGGAGAGAGAAAAGCCAGCCCCACAACAATCTGACTTCTTCTAGAGAGGGTTAAGTACTAAATGCCTCTTACTGGGTCACTTAATGATGGATGGTAGTTAGTGGGGGTGGGGTAAAGCTGACTTCCAGCCCTGCATCACTAAACCCTTCATTAGGAAAAACACACACAATGGAAAATGGCAGAGGGGCTCAAGTGTCCAATTTCTCTCTTGAACTCTGTGAACAGGAGGCTCCAGTCAGGGGAATCCCTGCCACCCTTTCTCCCCCTCCTTCCCTAGCCGTTTCTGTATTAATTAACGGAGTTGGCTGGGACGGAAACGGAGGACAATAATCAACATAGATGGGGCTGCAGACCTATTTTTAATAATGTGCTTTGCATCTGTCCTAATTGGTATGGAAACAGTGACCTGATTGGAACAACCGGGAGCCTCTTGGGGCCTTTCTTTCTTCCTTTCTCTCCCTCTGTTTTCTTTTTTGTTTGGTTGAAGTTTGACTTGGTGGGAGTAGAGGGGCCAGTGGGTAAGAAATGTAAAACCTAACCTTAGGGGCTGTTCACAGGCCGGGGAGGAGAGCGGGGATCACACGGGATGTGGGGGCTGGGGCGCCTGGATTGGAAAGTTGGGTGTAAATGCCTTCAGGGTATAGAATCTGCCCTAGAAGCTGAGGCCAAGTATGGGAAGGAAGGGACAGCAGCTCTACTGGTTTAGTTTAATGATGAGGATTGAGGTGGTTTTTCTGGATAAGCCAAGGAAAGCTCAGGACAAGAGAAGCACCTCAGGAGCCAGCTGATGGTCAGTCCCTACCCCGTGTATAACACATGTACATGTGGTGAGAAACAGCTCTTGTCTGCAAGAGAGGTTTTAACCTGAAATAGACAGTGAGGGAATGGTGTGAGATCAGAAGCTGTTTTAAGAATTAAGTGTGGCCCAGAACCCTGGCTGCCCCAGTGTGGTATGAGCTACCTACCAGACCAGCTGCTGTAACGGCTTAGGCACTGCACTGCGGAACCCAGAACAAATGCCGTGTGCTAACACACATGGGGAGAGGGAAAGAACCTTTGAATATGATTATGATATGTTCTGTAATGCTGTAATACTTACCTGGTGCTGCTGGAGACATCTTAGCATTTGCCTGTTCAGTCTGGGTGCCTGTTCGGGTGGGATCACTGGGTGTAAGTGGCAACATGTCCACGTTTTATTGGTGTTGATGTGCTGTCTTGCGGCTGCCTGGGGAAGTAATTGAAGGACTGCTCTCTCATTTCTCCCACCCATTTAAATAGCCAGCAGTAGGCTGCTGTAGGCTGTGCTGTGTTTGTCCAGGCTGCCTTCATGTTCTTTGGAGAGTTGCTCATGAGCCTTGAGCATTTGGAAGAACACCTTTCTCCATGCAACTGTAGTCTCCAGCAGAGCACTGGGAGCCCATCACAATGAGGAGGACTGAGCTTGTGTGCCCAAGCTGAGGAACTTGTCACCCAGGCAGAGACCATACTGGGTGGTTTTGCATCACAGCCTTGGTGCCAAATTGGTGCCTTGTAACTTCACTTTCTGTAGAAAGTTTATGTGTCCACATGGCACCAAACGACGAGGTTAAAAACCAAGACCTAAAATTATGATGAAGTAGAAGTGATTTTCATAGTGGCTAGGAAATAAATTGGATGTTATTTAAAATAAAGCAAAACACTGTGGTGCATGGGTGGGTGAATGAATGCATGTAGGGATAGAAGGGCTGGCTCAAACAGCTGTTTTCCTATGAGTCCCCGAAGTGGCTCAACATTTCCAAGTCCGGCCAGTTTGAGTACCACAGCAACTATTTTCCCCCTGCAAGCCCCAGCTCCTAGTACAAAGCATCATATCTAAGAATCTTAGCTTTCTTATGAGGAAGGGTTTTTTTCTTACACTTGCTGTGTAAAACTTGAACAGTCTCACCCTCAAAAGGATCAGAAACAGGGACTGAATACCAGACCTTCCAAATCTATTATTAAGAACAAATGTATTGTGTTTAATAATAATAATAATAATAATAATAATAATAAATCTGGTGCTTTTCTCCCATCTCCATTTTTTTGGGGCCTTACTTATTAATTTGGGCTACTCCAGCAGCCACAGAGACATTGCTGAATTTAGGCACTGTTTATGGATGGCAGATCTGGGCAGCTGTGGTATATACAGCTCTGCTTAGAGAGAGGAAGGAAATAAAGAAAGAATGGAAATGGAGGGGGAGCAGCCAGTGAGCTCCTGCCACTGTGATGTGTGAGAAGTTGGCCAGGTCCCATGTAAATCAAGGACAAAGTTGACTAATTTCCTGGGTCGGTCATGGTGAAAATATCACATTTCATGGTTTGTTGCCGATTCATAGAAAAATCCTATTAAAACTGGGCAGATTACTTATACAATTTAAACAAATGATGATCAAAGATTATAATATGTTCTGTGAAGAATGAAAAGGAATAGAAATGAATTGTGCATCTGGTAAAAGGGGGCCAGATGGGGTTTTTCATGCAAACGTGCTATTTTATCATTGCTAAAATTGGGGGGTTTGGGGGAAGGATGCAGACAATCTGGGGGGGGCCTTGGCCCATTTTAGAATCACAGAATCAACTGGGTTGGAAAAGACCTTCAAGATCATGAACCAACCATTTACCCCAGTACTGCTAAGACTAAACCCTGTCACTGAGAGCCTCATCTACGCAGTTTGTGAACACTTGCAGGGACAGTGACTCCACCACTGCCCGGAGCAGCCTGCTCCGATGCCTGAGCACCCTCTCAGTGAAGAAATTTTTCCTAATAGCCAACCTAAACGTCCTGGTTTTGGCCGGGGCTGCTCGGCGGGAGGGTACCGACCTGCCCTTGGCAGCCCGCGAAGAGGCGGCAGAGGCGCGGGGGAGCCGCGAGGGCAGCAGGGGGCGCCGCAGGCCGCTTTTTGCTTGGGAGGCGTGGGGCGGCGGGGCTGGCGGGTTCGTGCGGGGCCGGTGCGCAGATGCTGTGGCTGTGCGTTGAGGGGACGCGGCCCCGCGGCCAGAGGTGGCTTCCCTGCACACACTGGTGTGGTGAGCTCGGGCTCTGCTTGGACCTAAACCCACCCGAACTCGTAACCCCCTGTAATGCACTACATCATGCCCAAGTTGCTCAGGGGGAAGCACCTAACCCCAAACCCAGCAAGCCTTAGGATGTGAGATAAAAATAAAATATATGTCTCAACAAGACAACTAGGTCTAAACCAGCAGTAAGCTACACTGCTATTGATCCCTGCATAGATCTGTCCTCTAATGCCTCATCACAGTGAAATGTGTGAAACCTTCACAAGACCTTCACAAAGTGTGAGGTGCAACAGCTGTACGCTGAAGAAGAGACTACAGAGGTATGAATGTATGGCTTTTCTTGTAAGGAGGATGGATTTGTTATTGCTAAGATGGAGATGAAATGGGTAAACAGAAATACATCTCCAAACACAACAGTAGAAATTTTGGCGAATAGAACAAAACAACTGTCAAGAGCTCCATATTTACACTGTGGCCAGGAAAAGGCAGAGGTGGTTTTGTTTTGTTTTGTTTTGTTTTATTTTAAAGGAGATTTCCATATTTTGTTGTGAAATTGACACAGCAAACATGGCAGAATTTAGTAATTTCCTGTGCACTTCTGAGTATCCTATTCCACCTATCCCAAATAGTAATCCCTGTGAACCCAACTGTAGTGTTCTTTGTAGCCAGCATGGCTTGTAAATTAAGATAGTAAAATCTGTTGACACTACCACTCATTTTTACGTCTTCAGGCTAAACACCCTGAAGCAGTGCATCACTAGAGCTCCTGTCACAAGGCTTGTTGGGCATACCTGCAGATCCAGAGTCCTCTACTGAAGCTTTCCCAAATGCTGGTCTCTGATGGAGGACTCAGTGATCTTAAAGGTCTTTTCCAACCTAAATGATTCTATTATAGTGTGGGAATTCAGTTGTGTCTGAAATTTGGGAATGATGTTTATAACATTACTGATGCTGGCTTTTCTCTAAACTGTGAACCTAAGAAAATGTAACAGTAGACCCCTGCGTGTCTCTGCATGGCCTTCAACTCCAGATCCAAACCCAAATGCCGTCTCTTAACCATAAGGTTTTTCAGAGCCTAGGTATCCATGGCTTCCTTAGAACTCAGCTTAACATGTTTAAACATTCTAGCAGCTGTCCTTAATTTTTCTTCAAGGATCAGGCAGAGCTAAGCACCAAAACCTCCCATTGTGAATCCTGAGGCCAAGTCATAAACTTACTGATCATTGTAACACAAGGATGTAATGCTGCCCAGAGGTTAAACACAGTGTTTTAGACTATCAGCCTTTTACCTTACCACTAAGGGCCCGGGAGAGTTCTGCAGTGGACATACGACACTGCAGAGCTTCCCCAAGCCCTCAGTGTGAGCTACTCACAGCGTCCTTTATGACTAAAGAACCTGTTGGTCTCTGACCAATAACTATAAAAAATTCAAATCACTGAGGCAGGCTGCAAGCCTCCTGGAGGCTGGGCAGATTTCATCAGTAAACCTGACTGCACAGAACTGTATGCTAAATCTTAGTTTTAGTCCTTACTTTATTCCTGGCACGGGTGATGACCTAGAAATTCAGTTATGTCCAAAAGTTAATCGGAAGATGTTTAAATATGCTGATACTGATTTTACCACTTATCTTACCTCAAGCAATGATGCTGTTCCGACTCCAGCATTGATCATGGCTCAGTAACCCCATTCTGTCTGACAATTAAAAATGATACATTTTAATCTACTTATCCCTGAGCAGGTTTGGCAGAATTGAGCAACAAAAATTATTTAGCAGAGCCTCATTTCTGGAATGGTAAGCAGGAGCCTGATTGTAATCCTAACCCTGCCCTGACCTCTGCCCAGATACTTGCCACCAGTGGAAAAGTAAGAATAAATATTTGACTGTAGCGACACTAACTTTCAACCAGTTTTGTGAGTCTTAAAGATTTAGACAATTAATTTGCCCCTTTAATCTCTCTTGTTCCAGACTCTATCCCCAACTCTAATCCTGCTTTTGACCACAGTTTAGAAGCCCAGAATTTGTCATTCTCATCTAGTGGTATCAGACTTCGGTTTTCCTTTACAGGTCTGACAGAGGTCAGTAATAAATTTGGCTCTTCAGATGCTGCTCTCCCTAATTTTAGCAAACCTACCAGCATTATACACTATAGTTGCCACCAGACAATGTGAATCTTGTGCTGACCTTATCTTATCTGCAGAACTGAGCAAATACCCAGCTATCTCTTTAAACCTGTTCCTAACAAAAACACCAGCCTTTACTACAGACCAAATATTTTTCCCTTCCTTCAAAATTAGGAAGAAAGCATTTGAGTCTGCTGAAACCAGAGTGCTGTGTTTGCATGGTCAGGGGAGAGCCTTGCACCTGAGATATGACCCTACTTAACCCAAGCTGTCTAAGTGACTCTGGTATGGATAATCTGTGTGTTCAGTGATTTGGCTATAGAGAGCTGAAAATTCAGTTTTCCAAAAACAAGTGATTTCAGCCCATGAGTGGTGAATAAATAATGTAATTTCCTTGTATTCAAGGGGAGCAATGCCATCTTATGCCAGCTGACAGATATGGTCTGGTACGTGTGGATCACCACAATAGGAAATGTTTAGTGCTGCTTTTCTATGAGGGCTAAAGGCTCCCTGCACTTTTACACCAGAGTGTGTGTAGAGCCTTGCTGAGTAAAAATTGAGACTGATCTATAAGTAGTATATGCTCTTGTCTATATCCCTGTTTCTCTGCTAGGCTTGTATATGCGTTATTCTGGCCAGAAGGTGTGAGCTAGCATGTGGGAATAGCATCTGGAGAACATAGTAGGAGTCATGGTGCTTGGAGGAGTTGAAGCAACAACTGTTTAATTCAGTAGCAAATATAATAGCATTGGCATGCTTGGTCAAGACCTGTTCTAGTGCTGCTAACTACCTCTGTGACATGAATGGCCATAGCAAGGAACTTGAGACACTCAAGTTAGATTTTACAAAGGACATTTACAAAATGCCAGCTGATGTACATGAAATTTGTGATCATCTTGTTTGGACCAAAATGCTGAACTAAGAAGCTGAACTGGACATTAATTCATTTGTTCGCTTTTGGGGAGTGAAATGCCTTCAGTTTTGTTTTCAAGAGGGCAACCAGGCTTGAGTGGGGGAGGCTGTTGGTCAACATGTTCTGTACAGGGCACCCCATGGGCAGCTGATGTTACTGGAAAGTAAAATAAAAGGAAATGCATATTAATTTGGAGACCAAGTGAATGCCACAGATATGAATAAGCATCTTCCACCAGTGATGCCTTAGTGTAACAAAGCAGTCTTCAAAGACTTGTGCTTATGCCATGCTTAGAGAACACAAGAACCTCTCATTTGGTGCAGCCAACTCACCACCATGTCTGTTTAGGTCCAACATTTTGTAGTCTTAGCGTTGTGTTCATTTCATGTTAATGGTGAGTAAAGCTGATTAGCTGCTGTTTTAACCACAGATAACTTGTCATAATTGTCAGGAAACGTACGTATTTCATCTACGTAACAGTTTCATGTGAGCAGTGGGAAACATTTTCTGTTAGCGTGTATTGATGTGAAACGTGTTTCTTAGTGGAAATCATGTTTGGGACTGGAAGAGAACTTTATTTTCATCCTTAACTTCTACTAGAAAAACTGAATCGTGAAAAGGAACTTTTTGAGTCTTTCCCAGCAATGGTATTTTTGATATTAGTTAAATATATCCAAGATCAGTCTCTGTCCTGCTATTTGCTATGCACTTACAGCTACAGAAGTTAGAATCAATGTTCTTAATGCTGCCCCAAATACATAAATGTCAGCTGCATGCACAGGTTGGGGTGAGGAAAACAAGGACCAACTCCAGAGAAGCCATGTTACACAGTGGCCCCTGGCTACCATGTTCCAGTGAGAGCTTGAGCTCTTTAGGGCCCTGGTTAAGGGCTGAGACAGGTACAGGTAAGCAGTGTGTGTCCCTTCTAATTCTGGCAGTGTAACATTCCTCCTCTTCTCTTATATACCAAGAAGTTCTGTTCATACC
Organism: Melopsittacus undulatus; assembly: GCF_012275295.1. Classification (NCBI taxonomy): domain Eukaryota; kingdom Metazoa; phylum Chordata; class Aves; order Psittaciformes; family Psittaculidae; genus Melopsittacus; species Melopsittacus undulatus. The sequence continues at coordinate 91,172,955 of NC_047530.1, forward strand.
TGATTAAAGAAAATAATTATTTACTGTAATGTCACCTGGCAAAGCTCTGTGCATCCAGGAGCAGGAGATGTGAAAGTAATAGAGTAGTTAACAGTAGCTTACACTCTCTTTCTTAAGAAATGTTTGGCTTCCTTTCTTTTCTCATACTTTCCAGATAGTGAAGCCTTGTACAGGCTGTGTTTGTTTTATAAGAAGCTGTGTTTGGGTCAGTATCTTTCCAAAATGCTGTCCGTCATATAATAAATGATTACATTACCCCTGTAGTGCTGTCATCCTGAAGGATCTCAAAGCACAGTCATCCTGAGTTATGAGAACAAATACAATCATATGACTCTGCCATCAGTAAATACTGAGAAACTCTGAGAGATACGGTCCCTGTTGGCATAGAAGGTAGAAGTTGCTTAAAAGCGTCCATCAGAATTACACAAACGTTCTCGTGAACAAGCAGAGAAGAATTCCCAACTTTTTATAAATCAGAAAGGGAATTTAGGAAAATAGTTGCCTTCCGGCTTAGTCATTCTAGAGAAAAAGTCTTTGCTTGCCCCAAGCTATAAAGATTATGTAAAGGCATGGCTTTATTACTTATTTGACAGAGGTGGTCTCCTGATTCTTGGCAATCCAAAAGCTGAATTATTTCCAGGTATTCATTTGTAGTAGAGCACCTCCTTGTGCTTAAAGGCCTTGCAATTACAAAACACAATCCCAGAGAGCTTTGAGTCCAACTATGACTTGGGACAAATAACCAATTTCTGATTAGGTTACTTAAATCAGGAAAGCCATCTTCCACATTTGCTGCTGCAGGCCTCATTTATTATTCGTATGGCTGGAATGCCAGAGATCCATCTTACCTAGGAAGGCATCTCTGTGCCACACGACATGCAAATCCAGAACAAACAAAAGATGGTTCCTTGCTTCAAAGCAGTCTAAGACCAAGGGTTGTGACCTGATCAGATGATTATAACTGACACCAGAGGCCAGTGGTTTTGCTTCTGATTGAACTCAGCTGAAAAAAAAACCTCCAGAAAAACAACCCCCCCAAAAAACAGGCCAAAGCACTGGTCCACTCAACATATTTGGAGAGAGGGAAGAGTTAAAGAACAAAAGCACATGGAAAAATCTAAAATCATCTTCACTTCAAATGGCTGCAAGCATATGGGGAGGAATGAGGAGAGGCAAAACAAAGCAAGAATCTGAAGCTTTGACTGATTGTTTTTCCATAATTTTTTCCAAGATATGTTGGAAAGTCTTTCATGCATTAGCACAGTGTTTGGGAATGTATATTTGTTCAATGAGATATGACTCTCCCATGGCAGAGCAATGAAATATAGGATATTTTGCTTGTTGGCAGCAGATTTCTGGCTGTCTATGTTTTTATTAGTGCAGGTTTTTCTGTATGAGCACAGCTATTTATCTAGCAAGCAGGGCCAGCAGATAGGAAGTTGAAGAGAGCGCCAGCATGGTCCTAAGCTATGTCGGTAGATAAAAAACCTTAAGGCAAAATATCTACAGGATTGGGCCGTGTGCCTGAATTAGGGGAAATGCTGTTACATTTTCCCAGTCACTTCAATATTCTGCAGTTCTTGCACTTCCACAATCACAATTTAATACAGCTGACATAATGCCATACTGAGAATGTGCTGCTGGCTGCCAGTGTCCAGTCTTGGATCTTTTAATACATGAGATAGAAGATGGATCTTTTTAGTAGAGGTTGTAACAGGCTGATGACTTGTAGTGTTTTGCCCAGTTACCACCAGAGAAGCTCAGACAGTTACTCCAAAGGGCTTTGAATTGAACCAGTCTGTTTGCTGGGCTGCATGGTGACAGTGGAGGTATAAGGATCTAAATAGGCAGCCTGATTCTCTGGAGTAATAATCTGGGTCTGATTTGGGATTGGATCACATACTGGGGTGTTCCCTGACAGTGGGAATCTTGCTTGTGTATAAACTGGCTCAAGCCTGTGGGAACTGATCTTTAATTCATAGTAATTTGCAAGCATGGCAAATGCTCTTGGAGGTAAGCAGGCCCTTTACCAGAGAGGCAAGCAAAGACAAAGGTTACTAAATGAAACAGCAGAGTCGGAAACCCGCTGTAGACCCCTCGTTTCCAAGTTCATTCCCTAAACTCTTGCTGTTTTTCTTGAATAGCTGCTGGAAACAGAGACGAAAAGGCAGTCTTTGCTCTAGAGATTCAGAAACTGTAAGATAAAAGATAACCAGTGATGAAAATAAGACATGTATTGAAGAATATATGGAGATTTGTCTAAAGTATCTTTAGCAGCATAACCAGATGGGACTAAGTTTTTCTAAAACAGAATTATAAAGGACATTATCAGTGGGGTTTTGATGGAGACCAATGAAACAACTTAGAGACATTTATAAGGAACCCTCTTCCTTCACACGGGGCAACCCAAGAGAAGGCATAAGATTTGGAGATTTAGAGAGATTTGGAGATCTAGCAATTAAGAAGTAGGTGTAGGAGTAGGGGCAGGTAAGAGGTTGAGCTCTCTTTTCTTGCCCCAAATAAGAAATGTTAAGAGCATAGATAGCTGTGTAGGTCCTTGAGAGGGAAGACAAGTAGTTTCTGATTGCTCAGTTAAAGAAAGAAGAAGCACTGGAGAGGTCTGAAGAGAGGACAGCTGGCTAACAGGTGGGCTAGGAAGGTTAACTGTGCAGTAACACAGCAGAAAGGCACAGCAAGTTTCCAGGCCAGAGAGATGTTGGCTATAAATCTTAGTTATGTAGACTGCTTAGTTATAGCCATGTCTTTGATCATCTAGAGGCTCTGCTTTTATACTCTGTTTTTAGCTCCTCCTATAATTTGCTATGACCTGAATATGATCTGCATAATCAAGAGCTTGAAATTGCAGCCAAACCATGCAGGTTCTAGCATGTTCAGATGATAAGTTCTGACTAGGCTATAAAGTGTAGGGAAAGCATCGTAGTTAGGTCCAGTTTAAGGAGATACTGGTTTCTGATTAAGTCTACTGGGGTTATCATCATGTGCAGCAATAGTAGGACAATAATAATTCACAAAGCAGTTTGGGATCCTTTGACAGAAACAGTGCAGTAGTACAAATGTACATCTGTATTGCTTGAATTTATATTCTTCACTTATCAACAGCCTTGATCTTATTCTACAAACATTATATAGCTTCTCCTTAATGCTGGCACAAATACAGAGCCACTCCTACCACTATAGACCTACTCCCATGCAGCTTTGTTTTGAAGCATGCAGAATTCCAGAAAGAAAGAGAAATACAGCCTTTGTATTGTCAGAATAAAATCAAATAAATATATATACAAGTAAAATATATAGATCTGTTTCTGTAATTAGGTGATTTAAAGTATCCTTATATCTTATAATGATGCCATCTGTGTGGTTCACTCCACATGATATTAAGTGGCAAATAAATATACTTTCAGCACCTGAAATGGGTTTATCTTGTATTTTGGTACAATTCTGCTGGTTTTACACTCCCTATTTTAACATTTATTTTTTGACAACAGTTGTATTGTTTAGAAATGCAGACTTGAATTCTTTAAGAAACAGACCTTTTCTGAAGCATCAGGTCCCTGATCATCCTGAAAACTTTTTTTTTATGTGTTTAGTTTGATTTCAGAACAATTGCTTAGCTGTGCAAAATAAAATGCAGATATAAATCTCTGCAGATCCAGAGGCCTTAACTAACCAACATACCTGGTTTTTTGGACTTGTTTTCTTCATATATATGTCCAGAGTTGTAAATACAGAGTATTTTGGCTTAAAATATCCTATGTAAATTCTGCAGAAAAAGGATTTATCTCATGAGATTAAAGTTGCACCAATAATGGCAATTACAGTACTAGTGGGCAATTTTTTAAATGTTAGTTTTCAGTCACATCTAAAACTCTTCTGACATCACTTGGTTGTTGAAATTCACCTTTCTTTGGATCAAATAAAAGAGCTATATACCACTACACACCAGTGCAGAAACAACACAAAAACTTAACAGCAGGCAATAGAGTACCAAAGCTAGTGAGTCATTCAGAGCTACTTAAGTGACAAGCCAATGTGGTTTGTGCTGGAGTGTGAAGAATCCAGTGCTCCAACATCACCATCCTTCTGTAGTGTCCAAGGTCCGTAAAGCCCACAGATGGTCAAGTTTGCCATTGCAGATCAGAGCCCATGAGTTTTGTCATGGTTATGTGGAATTGGGGCTTGAGTAGAATGGGGACTGGTTTTGTGCTTAAGTCACCTGAAGAGGACTTAGAAGGACTGTTCTGTGACCTGGACAATAAATGTATTTATCTCATGGTAGTATCATAATATGGATGAATTATACTGCCTTGTATCACAGGGCTTTATGCAGGGAATCGTGGACCTGATTCTTGTTGAAGTTTGCTTGCTATTAATGCTAAGCTCTTTTTGAACACAGATAAGTATAAACACGGGCTTATATGACTTTTCTGACGTAAGGTGCATAACATGTCTGATGATTATTTTATTGCTGTTGCTGAAGAGACTCTTGAACAGAAACTCAGTGCGACACCATGTCCAATCCAATACAGCAGTCTGTGGAAGGATTCCCACTCACATCCTGGGATGTCCAAACCAGTCCTTTGTTAGCATTTGCATTCTCATTCTCAAACTCATGTTGGTTTTTTGTTGCTTGGGGTTTCTTTTTTCTTTTTATGCAATATCTTTTCCTGACTGCTTCTGTCCTGGTCTCCTCCATTCCTATTTTAGCAGTTTTCAGTAGTCTTGATAGCATGTTTCTTGATTTCTTCTGTAGATGTATCATAGGCTGCAACAAAGGGGGTGTGACCAGCAGGTTGAAGGAGGTGATCCGGCCCTCCGCTCTCGTGAGACCTCACCTGGAGTATTGTGTGCAGTTCTGGTGTCTTCAACATAAAAAGGACATGGAGCTGTTGGAACAAGTCCAGAGGAGGCCACGAGGATGATCAGGGGACTGCAGCACCTCCTGTATGAAGACAGGCTGAGAAAGTTGGGGCTGTTCAGCCTGGAGAAGAGAAGGCTGCATGGAGACCTCATAGCAGCCTTCCAGTACCTGAAGGGAGCCTATAAGGATGCTTAGGGACTGTAGTGATAAGACAAGGGGTAATGGGTTAAAACTTAAAAAGGGGAAATTTAGAGTGGTTATAAAGAACAAGTTCTTTACTGTGAGGGTGGTGAGGCATTGGAATGGGTTGCCCAAGGAAGTTGTGAATGCTCCATCCCTGTCAGTGTTCAAGGCCAGATTGGACAGAGCCTTGGGTGATATGGTTTAGTGTGAGATGTCCCTGCCCATGGCAGGGGGATTGGAACTAGATGATCTTAAGGTCGTTTCCAACCCTAACTATTCTATGATTCTATGTCTGATTCAAGGACAGACTTCAAGCACTGCAGCAGGGCTGGTGGCACATCTCCTTCTTTCTTATTTAAGGTTAGAAAGAGAACCCTTTGGCACTGGAAGGTGGTATCATGTCAAAGGGAAGTGGGGATTATGCTCTTGGCAACCCTAGCATCTAGTAAGGTCAGAGAAATTGCTCTTCATTTACATAGAAGTCAGACCCAGAGCCTTTTATGGTAAGATTTGCATGGGAAACAGTACTTCAGCTGGGTATCTGAAGTGGGAATTCTGTTCTTGAAGCAATTGTAGGTGAAGGGATATGACTGTGTTTGTGGGAATTCCCATCTGGTTGTACCAGTGATGATGCCAGCATACTAGTGCCTGCTGAGATTGTGGAAATATGTACATCAGTGTGAGACTGCAGTCTTCAAGCTGTGTGTAGCTGAGTGGGAGAACACAGTGGTAGAGTGTGTGACACGTGTGTGCCTGTGTGACACAGAGGACTATGAGTACTCGTGCAGGAGCTTGTCATCACAACTGTGTGTGGTGTGCAATGTGCACATGTTAGGCCTACCTGCATGTCTGTGTCGGTGCACAAGCATGCATGCACAAGCACGTAAGCGAGCATGTATGTGAATGTGTGTGTTGCTGTAAATGCTTATGTGAGCCTAAGCATGAGTATTAGCATATCTACAAGTGCAGAACATATAAATAAATAAATGTGAGTGAATGTGTATGTTACCAGGTGGTCTTAGAGGGAAGGATCTGGTTCCAGACACAGCCTCTGCTCTGTCCTGTCCATTTCTGTACATGTATTAGTTTTAAAGATGAAACGTGCCCCAGCTTGGCTTTATCCTGGGCATCACCCCTGAGTGCACAGTTGCTATGCCAGCTCAGCGTGTTTGTGTGCTCTTGTGAGAGAGTTGGTAATTGTGAGTGCTCCCTAAGAGAATCTCTGGGGCCAGGGGATACAATAGGCAAGGGTCTAGGGTCTGAAACTGTAGACTTTAATAAAGCCACTGACAGCAAATAAGAGCCTGACATGTGAGTCACATTACTGACAACAAGGGCTGCTTTGTAGTCCCATCTGCACCCCGATCGGGTCCCGTACAGTAACTGAAAGCACAGAACAAACTGCTGCTGCCTTCAATAAATACAACAGTGCCACAAAGGCAGCCGAACAGACCAACTTTGTGTGGCTTTCGTGCAGCTGAGCTACAATCCTAGTCTCTTCCTCATTTCCCCCACCAGTGCAAATGACTGACATTACTCTGTAAGGGTTGCTTGAGGGCCCTGGCTATGTGCTTGGCCCCATGGCAATCGTTACATGCAGCCCTGGAACATCTCTCTTCCCTGCCACCCTCTATGCTACCATCCTTCATAGCCTTTCGCCTTCTCTGACAAAGGACTGTAGAGCCCAGAGCTTCTGCCTCATGAGCCATGTGCCTTGGTTCTCCTGCCCTTGCCTGGTCCAGCTGGCACTGGGAGCTTAGCAAAGCCTTACATCAGGCTATAAGCACAGTTACTTGAAATGGCTGTGATCACACTCCCAACTGGAGTGGTCATGAAGAAAATGCTGCACTTCCCAGCACAGTAACTTGAAGACCTTTCAGATCCTTGGTGGCTGGTCACCTCCCTAGCCTAGGTAGCACCAGGTGATTACAGTGTTTGCTATTTACCCAGATGTCACCTACCAGTCGAAACATTTTCCCTGGCTGCCGTCAGGGCCTCTTACCCGTCCCTCCCTCTGGGCCTCTCCTCTTTGGCTTGGAGACTTTCCCAGTGAAATGCTTTCACAAGGGAAAAAAAGCCTTGCAGATCAATCCCCCTTCAATGGGAATTTGTGCCACTGTTGTGTCTTTCTCAAGGCTTTTCTGGACACTCTTTTCTGAGTTTGTCCCAGTGGCTCTAGAGAAAGAGCTCTTGCTGGGCCTGACAGCATATGCTGTCAGGTATTGAAATAGCGTATAAGCTCAGGAAAGATCACTGGTTATAAATCAAAATAGAAGGCTGTGGTTGCCGAAGGGGTGATGATAAGTATACAGGATAAGGTTGTCTATGACTGTGCATATGTGCTTGTGTTGTCTATCCTAGCACGTAGCATGTCAGCCCACCTAGCAAAAGTCTGAATTCTTGTCTGCCTCAAAAAATGAACATCAGACTCAACAGTTTATACACAGCTAAAACTCTGCTTCCTTTTGTGTTATGTGGTGCCCACAAAACTGATTTCCCTGGAGGTTAGGTACATCCCATGTGGGACCTGTACCATTTGCCCTGTGCTTCTGTGGTGTAAAGCCTGTAGCCTGCCCTGTCAGTGTACAGGTACACAGTCTAATTGACACTGTCTTTAGCCAAGAAGATATAAGCCTTACCTACCTTAAAGGTAAGAATTTCATCTGGCATGTAGTGTATTGCAGCTTATAGGAACAGAACATGCTATAGGTGAGATGCAGCAGATCTTTCCTTGGAAGGGAGATGCTATAGTGGTAGGTGCTGATAGGAGCAACTTGTGGTGAAGTTTTGCATAATACTGTGATATTTCAGATAGATTAATGTGTGGAGATTCTGCTAGAAATTCCTGTTCTCTCTACATCAATAATACATGAAGTGTTAAACACCACTGTTTTCAAATACACAACATGGTTGAGAAGCAGCACCAGAAACCTCAAGTTCTGTAAAAAAATGTGGTCTGAAAACAGGAAAAAGTCTGGAATTTTTTCCCTGGGGGGGTGGGGATGGGAAGAATTTAGAGCATCTTATGTCACTGTTCAAAGGGAATGAGGATTCCCCAAATTCCAGTCCAGTGCTTTGACCACGTAAAAAGCACTTTTGCTTTGGTGTCTAGGCTGAGACCTGGACAGGGCAAGGCCAATGTACAAGCAGTCATTGCATCTGATGATAGATGCCAGTCCCCTCTGTCATCATCTGTGCTGACCACTGGTAGAGGTTTCAGCAGAGGTGGCACAGCTGGCTAAACTGGGAAATGACTATTGAGCATGGAGGCTACTGCAGCAGCACCTATGCCTTCTTCTGAAGTACCTCCATCTCTTGAACAGGGAGGACCTTGGGGATCCTATTTCTTGTAGCTTGATATCTGAAGAGAAGGCCTTTCCTAGAAAAAGAAGAATGGAGTTATTGAAGATCAGGGACATCCTGCTGAGGTAGAGAGAGAGAAAGGAAAAGATCTGTGTGAAGGTCTGGCACAGCTTTAACCTGCTTTTACATTACTTTGTATTTGCATTGTTTCTGTTTAAAAAGATTCTGTAATAACTGAGGGGAAATTATGTAGTTGCAACACTGCATGAAGCTGGACAAAGTAATTGCATGATGGTACCTTATGGGAGTAAATACTCTACCTTGCATCCCCAGAATGCAGGATTTTTGTATTTAAGAAAAGAAGCTTTTTTAGAAGTGGAGTGAATGTTATGGTGTGCCTGTAAAAACAGTTATCACACAAATGCAAAAGCAACAAGTGAGAGCAACTGATGAGAAGATCAGTGCCCAGTTGGAAGTGCCTGATGGGAACAGTGGCCAGCAAGACTAGATAGGGAAGGAGGAATGGGTGGCAGAAGCTTGCTGCGGCAGTTGTGTGGCAATATGTCCTATAGGTCAGCTGCAACCCTTTGCCACCTTACTGCCTGAGAGAGCACAGGACAGAGTCCTGAGACTTTGGACTAGGCATGCTAGACTGTATGCTACTGCAGGTAGTAGGAACCAGCTCCCTGCCCCAGCTACTCCTGTACCCGGAAATAAGAGAGGAGAGCTTTAAATTTTTCTTGCTGTTCTTTGATAAAGGTGCAGCTGTAATTATTTGAATTCACGTTTTTCTTTCCATTTCTTTCTTTTCTCTCTTCATTGAAGAGCTGGTTGGTTGGGTCATCTAAATAAGAGAGGAGAGCTTTAAATTTTTCTTGCTGTTCTTTGATAAAGGTGCAGCTGTAATTATTTGAATTCACGTTTTTCTTTCCATTTCTTTCTTTTCTCTCTTCATTGAAGAGCTGGTTGGTTGGGTCATCTGAGTCATCACTTGTGGAGAAGCATAGCTCATTGAGTGCCAAAGTAGTTTAGTTTAATTTTCCCAGGTTTCTGAGTAGGTTCTCAAAGTGGTCTTTACTAATGACCCCTAAAAATTGCACCAGGTTCTGTATGTTGTTAAGCAAGGCCTGGCAGAAGGACTGTAATAAAATGCAATGAAAAGCCAAGTGCAGATGTAAAAAAATTATATATATATATGTAAATCTTAAGGCCAACAAAACTTTGGAAAAGGAAAGGCTGTGGAAGGCATTGGAAATTACTTTCACACTTTCCTCTGAACCTTATTGAGTTCCCCAACCAGGATATCTTGAATGCAGAAAGAAGTAGTGACTGCACTGGTAGCCCTTGAGGCATGTGATGTCTTAGTGTGTACAGTCTCATCTAGCATACCAGAAAGTGGAGGAAAAGACAGGATAGTCAGATTCAGGCTACTAAAATACCTGAGCCTGAAAGTAGTCTGAGTGGAATTTTATGTCCAGTATCCAATGACTTCTAGGAGAAGAGAGACCAACTCATGCCGGCCTTCTTGAAAGGAGCAGTCCAGACTGAAAATCCCGTGTGCACTAAAGAACTTCCTGTTAGCACTTATCAGCTCTTCTGTTCTTGTTTTGTGATCTTAGTTTCTGCCTGCTCTAGCCAAATTCTGGAGATTTGAGATGTAAAAGAAAATGTGCTTCAGAAGATCTCAGATCCTTATCAGTTCTGACCAAATAAAGTTATTCTTTATGGTCAAGTCCTTTTCAAGATAGCTTATTTAGCTCTAAGAGACTTTGGAAATGGGGAAAAGAGGTAACCTTCTGGGAAAGAGAGTTTGGTCCTAAGCTGTCAGCCATTAAAATACCAGACTTTTGCCAGCTGAACAGGAGAAGCTGCTTCCAATAAAGCCAATCAAAAGCAATTTCCCTGCTGAAAGGTGGCCTACCTGAGACAGAGCTGCCTGCACCAGATGCACGCCACTGCTGTCAGACTTGGCGGGCTCTGTCAATTAAGGGAACACAGAGCAATCTGTGAGCGCTGAAAGGGATCCCTTCAGAGCCCTCTGTGGCTGAGAGACAGGCCCATTGTCTGCATGCATGTCTCACATAGTTTCAGAGGCCTGATAAGCAGGCACGCCATGAAAAACTGCATTATATGTTGAGCTCGGGAATACTTTGTTTGGGGGTAGATGAGGTGGGGGGGGTGGAAGAAGAGGTAATACTGCACCTTTGCATTGTGGGAGGTGGGGCAATGAAAGACGTCGCGTTTGGTGGTCCCCCAATATAACCTTCTTTCTCACAAACTCTTGTTGAATGATGAAATCGTTGTTTCCCGTTTCCCCTCCTCCCCTCCATCCTTGTCCTTCCTTCTGGAGTTCAGAAATCAGCTGGGAAATTACTGCAGCACTGAGAAGACAAACAGCTTAGCCACCTTCAACTGATGCCTTGCCACATGTTGAAAATCCTTTTCCCTGGGAATGTGGGACCACCAGGGTCTATAGGTCTGTGGTTAGGGAAAAAGAAAGGCTCAAGGTTTACATGAGCATGTTGTAGACACCATAGAATAGAAAGGCCAACACAGCGCCTAGTAGAAGGGATTCCTGCATCAGCTGCTTACCCACATATGATTTCGTCTTCCTCAAATTGTAGGCTGGTGCCTTATCTTTTGGTATGCATAGGCTGTGGATTCTTCCTAGCTACAGGCCTAGAAGGGCTTGTGCTCTCAGGTGGGCACATCCAAGTCTAGAGCAGGATACTTTTTAGACTCCACTGTTTGAGCTTGGGAATACATAAATGTGTTAGTACATACTAAATTATCAGTGTTACTAAGCAAATAAACCCAAATTATATGTTGCTTTTGTGTTACCTTTCTAGGCCATCTTGCACATGCAGAGAGGTTCTAGCATAATTCTCTCCTTGAAATAAACTATCCACTATATAACGTTAGCTTTTGATACACTGGAAGATATAGAAGCTGTATGTTGTGTGATAGGAAGCAAGGGAATATATACATGGGAACAAGCAAGTCTCTTACTGATGATGTAGCGTATAGTTTGGAAGAACTGATGTCATGGTAACAGGGAAACAAATGCCACCATCCAGCAGAACATGAAGGATGCGTTGTAAGTAACCTTTCCTAACACTTTTCCTTTCTCCTTCTGACTGGGACTCTTATTTTCTGCACTCACTGAAGTTAATAATCTTCATGTTTAATTTTAGTTAAAAAGCACTCCAGATGATCTCCATTCAGGGTTTGAGCCAAAGCTTGTGTAAGCCATGCCCACTTTGGACTGTCACAGGCATTTTGGACCAAAGCCATTTCTGGTAAGTCAGTTAAAGTGTGTGGACCTACCAAGGGACAAGTCTGGCCCATACTCTTAAACTTTCATATCTGTTTTTCTGCAGTGCAGTGGGCTGCCAAAGAGAGGATTGTATTTCTGATCACTCAGTCCTTAGTCCTTTTGCACATACACCCTTGTCAGGCTTTAATGATTGCCTGCAGCTCACCCAATGTACAGTGGTACTCCAGGAGATGGCAGTTCCTAGTTTTTCCCAACTGGGGAATATGTCTTGGCTCAGCACATTTGATAAGGAAAATTAATGAATTCATTATTGGATGGAAGTTCCTCTTTCATCTCTGACTTTCTGAGGCCCAGGGACACCTATCTTTCTTTTCATGTTAAATACAGCTTCCATCACGAATGCCAAATTCTACTGTCTATTCTCACACTCTTCACTGCACACTCACACCATATTTGCCAGTGCTGGATAAGGTTGTAGCACTGACATAATATTTGACTTTTTTTCAAAGATTTCTAAAATGCTTGTATTTATCCTTTATTTTATTTCCTTGTGCTTAGCTATACATACTTAAATTGAGCAGAGAGACTGGCTTTGCTTTGTTCTCTGTTCCTCAGTTCTCCAAGCCAGAGATCTTACTATTTGTCATGTTAGCCTCCTAAAACTGTATATTTTCCCTTCATATCCTCACTTAAGTGCAATTCATGACCTTTCTCAGGAACAAATGCAAATAGATCATTCTCTAAAGCACACCAGAAGCCCACAGCATCAGTCGTGCCTTCGGCTTTGGAGAGGACTGTGAAGAGCTTTGTAGTTTCCTTTTGTTTGTCTGTCTTGGTATCTTTTTGGGCCTGTTGAATCTGAGTCATTCTTGAAAGAAAGATAAGTTGAGGTATTCCCCAAACCTGCCAGCTCCATTTTCAACAGAACGAACTGTCTCTATAAGTACCTTATATAAAGATAGTCCTAGCACAATCTTCACATTGCATTCTTACTTGCTTCAAGGAACAGCAAACTAATTAAGTGAAGATATTTAGCAGACTGTCATCAGGAGGCAAGTGAGCCACTCAGGGAGATGAATAGGGCAGTCTGTGCTTTTTGGAGCTGTTGTTTCAGTATCTTGTCAGACTCAAGAAGATAGCAATGGCTTCAGGAAGCATACACATTCAATTTTTCCTGTATGCTTGGAGTAGAGGTGAGCTGTTTCATCGTAAAGTGGAAGCTGAAGTTGAAGAGCAGAAGGAGTTGTGTTAGAATGATTCCTGGTGTATCCTGCTATAATCTGAGTCTTGGTTTTCAAGGTACAGAAGCAAACTTCTCATCCTTGCTCTGCTGTTTGTACCACATTTATAAGCCAGTGCTCCACTTGGACCTTGTATCGCTAGCTCTGTGGAACACTTCTCATCTGCTCTCTTTGGTCTTCCCTACAGGCTGGTATGAGTGACTGGGTGGTTCTGTATACTTTATATGTGTAGCTGGGATATCTAAGGGGGAATGTTTTCCCTTTTGCCACATACTGCAGAGACTGCACAGTCCTGCATGTGTGTGTCTTGCAGCAAGTAAACTGCTAGACATCTGGTTCTTGGAGCCCCTGGGACTTCTCTGTGGTTTGGAAAGGGGAGATCTTTGATCTGTGGTTTGTGTGGGAGAGGTAGATGATACTGTGGTTTGCAAACAGCTGATGGTTCTCTCTTCAAAGAAAAAGAATAGTGTTGGTCTGTGATAATTCGTGACATCACATGGGTGATTGGGAGTGGGCAGGGTGATGTAGTTTGCTCCACAAGTTGTAGTTCACAAGTGTCATGGTGTATGTTTAAGAAAGATGACAGCCTTGGTTGTGTCTTTAAGCCACAAGCCTCTTTTAGGGGCAGCAGAAATGGCCCAAAACCAGCAATAAAACCCCACAAGCTGAAAATTTCCTTCTACATCTCTCCAGAGCATGTAACAGTTGTTCACCCCGGGCAAAAGTGCTTCCCCTTCTTACATCAACCTATCTCTAGAAGGGATATTTGTCTGCGGATATCTACCCCATCAGCGGTCCTGTGGCAATGCCTAGTGCAATTTTAGAGTTCAAAGGAGTGTGACTGCCATTATCCCTCATAGCCCTGGAGGTTATGTTCAGCGGTTTGGGTGAGGATTTCTGGGAAAACGTTGAGCTTGAACAGAAACTGCTGTATGACTTTTTGTGTCCATCTATGGAGGGTGGCACTCAGAGTAAGCAGCTCTGAAGGAGAAGAGAGCTTGTGCCTCTGCAAATTTGGGAAAACTGGTGTGCAAGAGTCCAGTGCTCAGAATGGAAAATCTGGTGCACTGGACCAAACCAATGATCCATCTTCCTGTCTCCCTACAAAGTGAATGTTTAAGGAAGGGAATAGGAACAGGATGGGTATATAGTGATCTCTCTGATATATAGCTCCTAGCAATCAGAGTTGACAGATTTCTGGAAATGGGGAATGTATTAGGCTTATTATGACTGGTAGTCACCACTGGATTAATATCAGTCCCTCAGGCTCCATGACATGATTGCCCTGGGCAGCAGGTCTGGCAGCATTTAAAGGGCTAGGAAGGAGAAGCTGTGTGTTGGCAGAGGAGGGACTAGTGCTGACACCTGTAACAGCATGAGTGCTGCCAGGCATGGCAAGCTGGGAGATCTCCAGCTGGGAAGGAGTAGGAAGTGAAAGCATGTAAATCAACAGCTTTCAAGACACTGTAGGTACATCAGAGCAAAGCCACGCAATTTGTAGCTTGTGTGGGAGGGGCCTGCCTTTTGGTTTTGAGTGCCTAAATTTGAGAGACATTGCCAAAGTTTATGAGGAATGGGATTCTTAAAAGAACTTAGTACCACTTTCATTCTTCTTCTTTTCAAAGCAGTGGTGTGCTCTAAAAGCCCACCTTGGGGCTTATGCATGTTAGCTGGGGTAGAGCCCTCAAATTTTGGAATGTGTTTTTTGTTAAATCCTTAATAGCTAGGTGACTCCTTCTTATCACTGCTGCTTCAGAGCTGCTGACATTTCCAAGGAACACTTGTAGGTCAGAAAGTCAGCTTGGAGAAGCTGAGCTGCTGCTTTACCGCATTATACTCACCGAGCCTGGTGCTTTATAACTCTGTCTTTAATGATTTTCTTGGCTATTTTTCCTGGTACTGGCGTAAGGCTCACTGAGGTCTGTAATTCCCATGATTGCCCTCAGCACCTCTTTTAAAAGAAGCACAGTGTTGGCTCCCCTCCAGCCTGGTGGGAAAGTGGCTGTTTTTAACGATGAATTGAACATCTTTGTTAGTAACTTCTATATACTGTGATTTCTTTAGAGTGTTTGCATAAATGTCATCTGGTCCTGGAGGTTTGTTACTATTTCAATTTTTAGCTTATGCTGTTATGTCTTTTTTACTCCTTTTGAGTTTCTATCTGTCTGTTTTCAAGATATCTGGCTTGGTCTGTCCTCTACTACTATTACTGCTATTTGCAGTTACAGGGTTAGTGTAATGTCAAGGTGCCCAGACCTCAGCCTGGAGACCCCTTACACTAAATATTTTACCTATATCCAAACCGAAACCAGTTTTTACCAGGTTGTGACCAGGCTTTTTAAGATAAATTGAGCCGTTATCTAATTGTCTCCTATGGAGCAAATGGGAAAAGTTTACTCAGATCAGCTAATAACCTTGTGCAAATGTGTCCCACTGGTGCCAGTCCAAAGCAAAGACCACAAGACTAGGTTTCCACAGCTTTGGTGTTCTCATGTTCTAGTCCTGTATTTTAATTGCAATGCCACATTCCCCAGACTCATCCTGTCTTCCATACAGTTTGAAAATCCCTACACTCAAGTGACTCATAGTAGAACTTCCCTGTAATTATACCCCTCTCACAGTCCAGTATTTATGACTGTGTCAGAGCAATAAGGTATTCAGAACCTCATCAGCCAGTTCACATTGTTCAACAGCCCACTGTCATTACCTGGGAGAAACTCCACAGTCTTCCCCCTTACATAGCTCCTGCCTCCTCTCCTCACCTCACTCCTGCTGTCAGCATCTTTCTGAATGGAGTGTGCTAAAGCCCTACCCTTTTCCCCTCCCTCCCCTCCCAGCAGGCAGGCAATATGGCACAGTGCGGTCTCCAATGTCCCTTTAGTCACTTCTCTGCTGTCGGTGTCATAGGGCTAGTGTTTAAGCATTTTCACGCTGGATTTGAAATGAGATTATAGACTGGTCCACTCAATTGACTTAATGGATTTTAAGAGACTAGATCCTATTAATGCAGTCAGTGCCCCAGGGTGCCTCTCCTACTGCAGACAAGATAATCTGCCATGCAAATTAAATCCTGCCTCAAGATGCAGGGCCTGCTTAATGTGATCCATTACACAGTTTACTTGTTTATATCTAATATTGTAACAGGAATAGGCTTACGAGCAGCAGGACTCAACTGAATAGAAGAGTAAATTACCAGGAAAATGAGGTTTTAGAGCCTCTCTCTCTCTTCCTTTCTCTCAATCTTTCCTATTTTCTTCTCTCTCTCTTTCACTTGTGAAAACATATTACTCTTCTGCTTTTTGCATGTAGGGAACAATCAAGGAAAATAATATGGCTGTGAGTGATGAATTCTGCTTTTGTTTACAGAGGTGTAAATTGGGAGCTTATCCTGGAGAAGGAGCTCAAGAGGTTTCACAAAAGGAGGTTCAGCATTTATGAAGAAGCAAACCTTTCCTTAGCTCTTGTTGTCCCATCTGCATGGGGTTTTGGAATGAGGTATTGTGACTACCTCCTGTTACTGCAGAAACTGTCATGGGTGAGATTTCTTCTCTCCAATAAAGTCACAAGAACAGGCATAGGTGGACTGGAATACAGGGTTTAGTCTAATGGGAAGACCAGGTTTGAATTCAGGAAAGAAAAATTGGGGATATCCAGTTTGGACAGTTTAGAGGGAAAGAGGTCCGAGTCCAAGAAGAAATTGTTCAGCAGGTCATGGGCTTCCAAGAGAAGTGTTTGGTCCATGTAGGAATGAATACCTGTCAAGGAAGATGCTTGTATAAGTGATCCTTACCAAGGGCAGGAGAATGGATTGTCTGATCTCTCACTTTTATGATACAGTAGCTTGTTAAGGATCTTGAGATGGGGTTCCACAAATTTAGGAATGCTGACATTGTGTTAGAAGAGATACCTTTCTGTACATGACAAAGTCAGTGGCTTGTCTTGTTGTTCCTGGGATGAGGATGTGGTGGATCAAAGTGATGGTGCAGGATCCACAGCACAAATAACAAAGAGCAAATGGATGGAAAGGGCTGCTTGACTGTTTCAAGTTGTAGGTGACTGGTATTAGGAATAGATAAGGGTCTGCTTCCCCTTTGGTTTTGTCCAGGTGCAAGTAAGGTCTTAACTCGTCTCAATAACTAACACAATTTCCTGATAGAGCGGTGAAGATAGGCTATACCAGCAGACTGCTCTGAGCATATACACACTTGCATATCTTCGTACAGTAAGAGTGCCATGCACACACACTGCAGCTGTGCTGCTTTAGCTGCTCTAAGGGCTGTAGCACAGTGATGAGGTGCCCTTTCTTCACAGTCCTGAATGAAACAACTGGCTGTGACATAGCTTTGTGGTCATGCTGTGATCTGCACGATGCCTATGTTGGATCCTGAGATCTATGGAGATTTTCGAGTGAAGAGTCAAAGGCAGGGTGTATGTGGAGTGACTTCTTTGGACTGGACACAGTCTTTAAATGTAGAGGGATCACTGTATCTACAAAGATAGTCTGTGGGCAGACCCAGAGCCTGTCCATCACAAAGGAAGAAGGTAGGAGTGTCAGGCTGCATCACTTTCGTAACTTGACTTTCATACTTTCATCATACTTTCAACAATCGTAACTTTCAACATCACAACATCACAACAGAATCTTTACTTCTGCAGTGATTGGAGGCATCTCTGACAGGATTCAAACAATCTGAATTCCTGACATTCATTCAGACTATCTGGTTTATCTCCTGTAAACCAGTTATTTCACCAAGCCTCAGTTCTCAGTCTGTATAGTGTGATTTTTTCAGTCTTGTCTCTTCTGTACAGCCCCCGCACAGGGACTGTGCCTTTGGTACCAACCAGGACTATGTATGTTACAGCAGCAATACTATGTGTGTTACAGCTGGGGTCCTGCACACATAAGGGGGTTTGTTCCCACTGATGGCACAAAAAGGTTGATGAGCCCTAGCAGTGGTACCTGTTGTGTTGGATGGTGCTGACTTCAGAAGAAGCCTCCATGCTAGGGAGCAATGCTACCTTGAACCAACATTTTCACCATCTCTGCTGATGGTACCTCATGCAGGAAGAGAAAGGGGGGAGGGAAGGGAACTGTTTTTTTAACTTAATTTAAAGCTTTTTATGAGATTTTCACAGCTGTGATCTTATCAGGGTTTGGCTATAGAAATTAAAGCTGCAATTATATTTTCTCCTTCCTGGAACGTAAAATAAAGTCTAGTGCAAAATGCATTAAAAACTGGAATGTAAAAGTGTAATTAATGTGGAGCAAAAAGCACATTGCGTCATTAACTTTTTTATTAATATTCTCACGCAGTGCAATTTCAAAGCTCAGTGCCACTCCATTTCCCCCAGTGAAATATCTCCCACTCTTTCATTGCTGCTACCTTTAACCTCATCTTTAATGGCATGACAGCATCTTTCCTCTGGAATTATATCTCTGCTCATCCATCTGTCCCACTAGATCCTTCCTACTTCCACTTAGGGTTCCTACCATGTTAGGATACAATTGTATTCCTACTGGAAAGAGAGAGGGATACACTTGTGAGGCATTCATTTGGCATCTGTAGAGCAACAACTGAGATGCATCCTTATCTGGAGGAAGGCAAGGGGGTAGGATCTTTTTCTTCTGCTGAGATGCACAAGCAAGGCTTCATCTTTGAAAGGCACTGCAAGATGTCTTGCTTGCAACTTGCGTGTCTACGCTTTGTGTATGTAAGCAACACTCATTCTAGATCTATCTACTCTCGCAGTGTTAGGGTCTAATCCTGTATGTAGTAGTTGTTGGGCACCATCTGGGCACTCTATTTTGCTTATTTTGTTGTCTCTGCAAGCAGCAAGATTTTTTCAGTTGCTGCTGTGTAAACAGAGGACCCAGGGCCTCTGCCTTCTGTAAGATGTCAGCCCAGACTCTTTGCACTACCCCTGTAGCACTGATGACAAGGCTAATGGTTCAGCATGGTTCCTTTTCCTAATGTTAGCCACTGCCTCAGAAGGAAGAACAGGGCCAGAATCAGTTCTTTCTGGTATCAGGAGGTGGTTTGAGTGACGGAACTGTAGTCCAATATGCGAAAGCAGACTAAAAGGGTATGCTGCAGTGCAATGAAATGCTCTGAAGTCTTGGTGTGGTGTGTTTCCTGCATCATTTTAGAAGAGAGGCCATAGCTTAAAAAAGATCCAGATCCTTCTCTCAGTTCTTTCCAATTTCTAAGACAGTAATTTTTTCTGGACTCCATTCAGCTTGGGAATAGTAGACACCACTCAAACTTGTTTTATGGAGTTCTCTAACAGCTTGTCTGTCAAAGTGTGGCAGGTGATTTGTTCCCTGATTCCTAAGCTTAGCTTCTTGCTTCCTCTCATTTAATTCTGGTTTGATGCCAAATTACAAATCAGAATCTGAGTTTTAGTCCCTACAATTATTTCTAGGCTTGAAGGAAAGCAAGACTTTGAGAGCTACAAGCTATTTGCTTAGTTTTGAAATGGCTGTAAAAGCCTAACACAGGATGTCATTCCACTGCAAGTGCCAGGTGTATGTATTCAGATGGTCGGTCCACTCTATCGGATCCAATGTAAATCCAAAAGATGCCACCTGAATTTCCTGGTAAAGGTGGGATGTAAGCAAAACATAGGCTGTATTAGGAAGTATGGGACATTTCATAGAATCACAGAATCAGAGAACAGTTAGGATTGGAAAGGACCTTAAGATCAGGTAGTTCCAACCCCCTGCCATGGGCACGGACACCTCGCACTAAACCATATCACCCATGTCCATCCAACCTGGCCTTGAACACCACCAGGCATGGAGCACTCACAGCTTCCTTAGGCATTCCAGTGTCTCACCACCCTAACAGTAAAGAACTTCCTCCTTATATGCAATCTAAACTTCCCCTGTTTAAGTTTGAATCTAACCCCTTGTCCTATCACTACAGTCCCTGATGAAGAGTCCCTCACCAGCACTGTAAGCCCCCTTCAGACACTGGAAGGCTGCTATGAGGTCTCCACGCAGCCTTCTCTTCTCCAGGCTGAACAGCCCCAACTTTCTCAGCCTATCTTCATATGGGAGGTGCTCCAGCCCCCTGATCATCCTTGTGGGCCTCCTCTGTACTTGTTCCAACAGTTCCATGTCCTTCTTATGTTGATGATCCCTTCCCTCCAGTGTGTCATACATGCTACACAGCTTGGTGACGTCGGCTCTATCCCATGGAACGTTACTGAGGAGGTTCCGGAAGAGGCCAAAGTCTGCTCTCTTGAGGTCCAGGACAATGAATCAGCGTGGTGCGTGCCCTTCTCACTGCCCTGAGGATCTCAAACTTGACCATCTCATGATCACTGCAGCCAAGGCTGTGTTGGAGCATCACCAGCCCCTCCCCGTTGATCAAGCATGGCACCTCTCCTCATCGGCTCCTTTATCACTTGGGTGAGGAAGTTACCATTAACATATTCTAGGAACCTCCTGAGCTGCTTGTGCCCTGCCATGCTGACCCTCCAACAGATATTGGTGTAATTGAAGTCTCCCATGAGGATGAGGACCTGTGAGTGTGGGGTTGCTCCTATCTGTCTATAGAGGGCTTCATCCACACAGTCCTCCTGATCAGGGGGCCTGTAGCAGACCCCCACAGTAATGTCCCTTGTTGCTGCTCAGCCTTTAATCTTGACCCACAAGCTTTTGGTTGTCTCATCACCCATCCCCAGGCAGAGCTCCGTACACTCCAGCTTATCACTGACATAAGTATCTACACCCCCTCCCCATCTGCCCAGCCTGTCTTTCCTAAAAGGCCTATAACCTTCCATTCCAACATTCCATGATTGTGGCACTTTGATAGGTTATGACCAGTAAAGTAAAGGTTTGTATGTTAGGAAGAAGAGGAAAATTTGGAGAAAGGAATCTGGGACTCTGCAAATCAACAGGAGTAATTTGGATGCTATGTAGAGAAGAGAGGGCTCATTGAGTGTCCAAAAGCATTGTCATGTATGCTGCTGTGAAAGGCTGAGTAACTTGTGGAGCCCTGGACATGGGTTCCCTGTCACCAGTAATGTATAGAAGCAAAATAAAAGATAGCCTTGTCCCAGAGAGCTTAAAGTGCTCTGTCTGGGGAAAATTCCCTTTAAGTATGTGATCAGTTCTTTACTGTTAACTGGGCTTTCTCCAAAGATCTAAAGTAGCTAATAATGAAGAGAAGTTGTCCTTATTTGTTGTCCTTATTTGTCTGCCTATTGTAGAATCCTAAAACCCACTGAGTATGAACTGCTGTCTGTTGTGATCTGTTGTTTGTCTGAAGAAGACATCTGATAGTGTCAATCAAACTTCCCATTTATTGATTTTTCTACTGCTTGCTTAACAAACTCAATGCATTTCACAATGTGTTGCCAATACTATCAGCATTTTTGTGGGAGCTTTTGTTCACATTTTGACTGAAATTATTATTGCAATTGCTTTGAAATTATAAAATTTTTCATTTAATGAAAACCATCTCCCTGGAAATCATACTGGCTTTCAGATTAATTATGTATGTATTTCACACATCTGTGATTCTGAGGTCCTGTATCAATTTCATAATTCCTTTTCTTACGCCTTTCTTCTGCATAAAATGTCAGAAGCAGAAATGAGAGTGTTTACTAGTGCTATCCAATACAAAGCAAAGTTAAACACAGGCTGGTGTCCAGCTCTTCACTCTTTTTCAGGAGGTGCTTGATTACGTTGATGTTGTTTTCCAGCATCATAGAACTGGATTAGGCTGGAGGACAATTATACATCATGTAACTTGCCTGGTGCTTTACTGCACAGTTCTTGAATTCTTGTAATCTTTCCTCAGAGAGTGCCAGCTACCTGTCAGATGTTACTATGCCAGGTACACCAGGATTAGAAAAATTACTTAAGGTGTGTGTGTGTAGCTTTAGTTTATCCTCATAAAACTAAGCTGGGGAAGTGGAAATGCGTGGCTTCAAATGAATAATATTTTTCAATAAGGTTACTTTATTCCATGTCATTCACAGGAGCTTTTCTGCTTGTTGTAGAATATTTTGGGGTTTCCCGCCTCCCCTGAAATTCTGCTCACCTGTGTGTGGAATAATTCAGGGATGCCTTTAACATTTCTTAACTCCCAAATGACCAGTGTAATCCTGACCTTACCCAAGCACAGCATCTTGGGAATCACCACTTCTAGAGAATCCCCTCTAGTGCTTGAAGTGCACTACCTTAAACTGTACTAGTGGTTGGAAGCATGCTTTCCCACACTCTTGTGTTAATCACCACAGGCAAAATGCAGCCTTTCCTTCTGGAAATCCTTGTCCACAGCCTAATACAAAGTTATTAATTTAAAAATGAGACTGATGTGCACACAATTAAGCTCTGGACTTCTGTTGAATGCCCTGGAGATCGGGTCAGTGGCCAGCAGAACTCTCCACTGCTTTCATTTGAAAGTGTGTCTATTTTTAAAGGCTTGTCTGGGCAATGACAAAATGGAATTACTGGTTACTTCAGAGAGCATGCAGTTACATTAAAAAAAGAAAATAAAAAGGGGGAAGCAGAAGTGCCCCATGTCCCACTGTCTCCTTGGTGCATCCATCTAGTTTTTGTTAGTGCCAAAAAGACATATACTGCTCCTTTCAATAGTCAATGTTAAGCTGTAAAATGACAGTGCCACTACTCTCTGAAATGTCCACTGACAGATTATCCTAATGCCTGCAGGAGCATTTCCTTTACCTCTTTCGGTTTGTCACTGCTTTTGAGATTTTTATCCTATGTTCTTTGGACATTGTGCAGAGCGGTGCTGTAGGGTCACTGGTTAATGCAGGTAGTTTGGCCATGTATTCCTTGTACAGTTTACCCTTTTAAAGTACGTTGGTACCCCTTTGTATCTTGAAGGATGGATACTGATGGTGATTTCAACTTTATCATGATCCACCTGCATGCTTTTCTGCTTTTGCTGGAGGGTATGTTATCGCTCTTAAATGGGATTTACATATTTCATGCCCATTCAGCCCAGCAGCTTTTGCTGTCTTCACAATCGCCTTGAGCCTTTGATCATTTTCTTCTGCTGGTATACCCCAGCTTAAAATGCCATCTGTATCCATACCATCAACAGTTTGTTGTTCCAGTAACAACCCAAATGGCAGTCTGCAGAAACAGCATTTCTCTAAAGGAGTGTGCAGTCTGCACAAATGAGAGCACTGTTTTTTTAATCCTGCTGATGTATCCACTGTAGAAAAGGATTTGTCAGTCTTTCTCCAATATTTTTCTTCTTATAGACAATAAAATATGTTCCTTTTTACATTGTTAGTTACCTTTTAGCTCTGTACATTAGTAAAAGACTCTTCATCCTCTTCCCACAGTAGTCAAGGGGTTTCCTCATTTTGATTATACTTCTGTTTACATTATGATTCCTAGTTTATTTTAGCTTTTGATTTAGCAGTCACAGAATCTGAGACAGCTTGGCTTTTCCACTTGTATTTCTTACAGTGCTCATTCTGACTCCTTGTAATGCATCTTCAATGACTCTTTGGCAGTTTTGGCCTCCTGGCTTTCCAGTGAATACATTTGCTTGATGATATCCATGACATAAAATGCTTTTTTTTTGTCCAGCATCGGGTGCTCTTTTCCATGATTATGACCAGTGCTGAAAACTGTGTGCCTTCCAGTTTGTGATTTTTGATCTTGCCTTCACATTTTCCACCCCTCTCTTATTCTGGCTTTTGAAAGGAGTTATTTGTGGTGGTATTGACAACATACTGGTTTAAGCCTAGATTTCCTGCTGAAGACTGTTAGAGACTTTCAGTGACATGGTTTAGTGGTGGACTTTGCAGTACTGGGGGACAGTTGGACTTGATGATCTCAAAGATCTTTTCCAAACTAGCTGATTCTGTGAAATGTCTCAATTGTTCTCAAGCTGGTAATGCATTCATCTTAAATATCATGATGTCCATGTCACCTTGGGGGAATTTGTTGTTCTGGTGGTGCTTTCCTCTCCCTGCCTGTTGCTGGTAGCTGCTTTCTTGGCTGCAAGATGTGATCCAGAGCTACAAAATGGTTCTGCGCTACTAGAGGTAGCAGAGCCCGAAATCTGGCAACTGTCCCGGTTAGTGTCGTCTTTGAGTAGAAGGAGGCTGCATGTCAGTTGCAGAAGAGCAGGGCTGATAGAGCTCCTTGCAGCAGCAGCCTGATCATGCCTGTCTAATACAAATTAGCAGAACTCTTGCTTCTTGTACTGGGGCCCATCTGATAATAGCAGTAGTTGGGGATGTGCTGGCAGAGAGGTGGCCTCTTAGAAAAAAAGTAATCAAACCTTACTAGATTAAAATGACCACCTTCAGATGCACTTGGGAGCAGATGGAAAGCTTGTACAGTACCGAGAGGACAGGTGGGCTATACT
This sequence comes from Melopsittacus undulatus, assembly GCF_012275295.1. NCBI lineage: Eukaryota > Metazoa > Chordata > Aves > Psittaciformes > Psittaculidae > Melopsittacus > Melopsittacus undulatus. Next base: position 91,197,204 of record NC_047530.1, read on the forward strand.
TACGCCAGCTTGCCCTTCTAAGCAGGTGAATTGCTGTCTCTAGACTAACGGAGGCTCTCCAGGGGTCCCTGAGGTGTTGCACTGTGTTTCTCTTAGCAGGAAGGAAATAGAGGCATGCACACACAATGCAACACTGCATTAACAGCTAGGCAGACGGCTGCCTGTGCTCAGCCTAGAGCTGGCCTGAACATAGCACTACACTGTGCTTCCAGCAGAGCAGCTGCACATAGAGGGCTTGATGCTGCCAAGTGCTGAGAACCTCCTCGGTAGCGTTGTGTATCTGTTGTTCTTCAGTTGTGAGGTAAGACAAGACCAGCAATGGCCTTGGAAAGGAAGAAGCTTCTGTTTATGAATATGGGATTGCTGTATAATCATTTGTGAATTTAGGGCCTTATCCAAAATTCACTAGAACTTTAGGAATCTCTTGAGTAAAGCAGATTTTTAGTTTTCCCTGGGCATCTGAAGTTTCCCTGGGGAGAAGCAGTGTGGCTTTCCATGCTCCAGTGTGTGACTGCAGAGCTGACACTTGCTATATGCCAGGGTAGCTCCAGCAAATAGTGGTCAGATGGCCTGCAGGTTAAATATAGCATTGTCAGTGGTGAATGCAACCAAGATAAAGGGATTCCTCACAGCCAAATCACTTTGTAGCTAAACCTTACCACTGCCTAGGAAATACATAAACTTTTGAGGCCAAGTGCTGGCTTCTGAGCAAAACCTGTGCTCCAAATGCTTCAAAAATGCCTGGCCACTCTTTTTCATTAGTAATGGAGGCATAATCCCTTCCCATTTACACCATGCTGAGAGACATATGCTCAGTTCAGTAGCCCTGTGAATGAGAATGTGAGACTTAAGAGGGTGAAGAGAGATCTGTATTTTCCTCTTCAACACTCCTCCCCAAGAGAACTCTCAAACTGGTTAAAATTATGTGAGGGAGGAAGAGGGGTTTACAGGAAAGGAACTGGAGCTGGATCTCTACAGACCATGCTGTGGACTGGGTTTTGTTTAGGAAGGAGGAAAGCTGAATACCCTCACCCACCTGTCCCATTCAGAACTACTGGGACACTGACATGCTGTTTCCCCTGAAGACTACGAACATCAAGAAAGTAAGGACACCCCATTAGTTCATTAAAAAGGTGGCACTAAAGTTTCATCAGCCAGACACACTGGTACATGGTTGAAGATACCTTCCTTGCTCAGCTCCCAATACCCTCTTAAACTCTTGAGGTAGCCCTTGAAAGACGTGATACATTGGCTTAGGCATAATTCCTGACTTGTCTTCTCAGTGGACCTCAGGAAGGCCCAGTGAATCATCTGCATGACCAATGATGTGGCTGAGGGAAACCTGGGTTCTAGAAGTGGTGCCAACTGGGGGATTCTCTTTCCAAGGATCTGATGGATCTTTTGTCTGTTCTTACTGCACTGGTAGAACCAGTAGCTTCTCGCCTTTTCAAAGAAAAGAGGTCAACTTTGCCTACATATAATCTCTTTGATATCTGTCTTTAGTTTTCTCAGAGCAACCTTAAAACTGAGGAATAAATTCAGTTGGGAATGATGGGGAACTTCTTATGGTTTTGTCCTCTATTACACTCACTAAGCGTTTGCTAGAGAAGCAAGTAGGAACTTTAATCAGTGCCTTCACGTTCCTACAAAGAGCAGGATGGCTGAGGGGTCAGTGGGTCAGTCTGCAGTCTGTAACAGCCACCATGTCTGTCTAACCTTGAAATAAACTATGATCCACTTGGAGACACAGCAAAAAGTAAAATGAAGCAGAGAGAAAGCTTGGCTGAGCAAAGAACTGGCAGAGCCTGTTCTTCTCTTGCCCCTCCTCTGCCCCAGCTGAGGGCCAGCAGATAACACCCATCTGCTCTCCAACACTTGCGCACCCATCTCTTTCTCTACTTCCCCCTCTTCCAATACTTTCTTAATTTTCTTGTATAGAAATGAACTTGGGCAGAGCCTGAAGGCAAGAGAGTACACTTTGTTCTTTAAGGCAACTTTCCTTGATTATTGTGGGGTGGTTTCCTTTAAATCTGCTGGAGTGCAGTGGAAGATCTGTCTATGGCTAGACTCCAAGACCAAGTCCTTGATGAATGCAGACAGACAGGCAGACAGAATAGAAGGACAGAATAAGAGAAAGAGGAAAGGAGGAAAAGGGAGGCACTGTGACCCCTGCACCAAAGCCTTGTGAGCATGGCAGAGACTTCTGTGTGTTTGTGTGGAACGGGGGCTGTTTAGATAAACAGATGGCAACAAATGGCATAAAATTATATACCCATAATGTCAGTTCATAACATTTTGTTCGACATACTTGATTTAATCGCTTAGCTGACGATTTTGCTTTTGGGCCCATATGGTGGCAAATGGCAAATGAACCCTCTTTACACAGCAACTCCAATCTGGCACTTTTATCACCGAGACTTAGGGAAGAATCCGGGAGGAGAGAGATGCAGATGGAAAATGAATAAGCAAGCAGGGTGGGGTGCATATGTGGGAAGTGGAGGTTTTGAGGGTGCGGCCAGGGGAGTGCTCTTGGGAGATGAAATTTGGGAAGTGTGTGAAATGGGGGAGAGAGGGCTGGGACAGAAGGAATCAGGATGTACTATTTTTGTGAGCATCCAAGAGATGAAGTAGAGAGTTTCTTAGCAGGGTGAATTTGACAGAAAAACTGTGGAGAGAAAATACGTAAAAAATAGGGTGAATGGTGTTAAGGGGAAGGGAGAGAAGGAATGCCACCAGGAGGCAAGGTGGAGATGGCAGCAGATTTTTAGGCTGTGTATTAAAATCTAATCTACAAACATAGAGGAGAAAAGCGTGAAACCAAGAGAACAGATTATTTGCCTGGATTCTTCAAAGGGCCCAGGAATAGTCATAGGAAATGTACCAGATGAAACTGTCTTCTCCTGGGCAGTACTGCTGAGAAAGGGGTAACTTGAGAAGGGCAACATGAAAGTGATGACCAAATTCCTATGGCAGATGACTTACTGTCACCAAAATTGTGGTAGCATCTGGCAGGACATTCTGACTGTGAAATTGCTTTCTAGAATGTAGTTTTTCCTAAAGCTGGGGGGAGGCTGGCCCTTTGCTTTGGATGGTTTTCCAGCTAGGGTGTAATCCTGAAAAATGCTGAAGACCCTAAGTTTGCCTGGCAGTCAGTAAGCAGGGCAGGTCCCCCAGGCACAGCCAGTGTACTTCCACGGACTAACCCTGTGGTGAGCATCTACTTCTAAATGTGCCAAGGGGAGCATAGAAAAGGCAGCTTCCAGAGGATGTTGCCTCAGAGGCACAGGCATGGTCCTCAGTAGGGTGATGGTGATATGGCAGTGGCATGCTGAGGGCATATCTAAACCTGGTAAGAAATTATGAGGTCAGAAGGAGTAGAAAAGGTACTTTTAGAAAAGATATTTCTCCTAACACAACATCAACATCCTCATCCCTTACAGTTTGGGAAAAATAACACTCACCAAAATCCTCAGTGAGTTCTTTGGAGAACTGGCCAGTGAGGCTGGGAAAATGTATTTACTGTGATTATGAGAAGTACTAGTGAAATTTCATTACAAGACACACTCTTGGTGAAATGATACTAACCAAAGTCAGAACATCACAAAGAAATTTGTTACAATATAGGCAAGCTTTCTCCCAACACCTCTTCCCCTTCAGGCTCTCTGCTTTTTTGTGGTTTTGCACTGTTCAGCAGGGGAATGCCAGGATGGTTCATCACTTTGTTGATCAGTCCAACAGTTGATGTGGATCTGATTTGCACCATAATCAGGATGGTGATGATTGCCATGACAAGTGCTAGCTGCTGGGGAGTTAATAGCTCTTTTATGGGAAAGTTGGGTCTCTCTAACATGGGTCCCTCTAAACCACTGTTGTGTATCTGTAATTACTGGAAGATTCAACTGTAGACACTGAAATAGGTTCAGGTTTCCTTTAGAATGTTCTGTGCATGTCTCTGGGGACACTGAGCCCTCATTTCACTGTGGTTCTCCTGAATATTTCTGCATTCTGTGGCTGGGACCTCCCCACTGAGCAACTGTTTCGTTTGTGACAAGTACTGCTTAGTTAAAGACTGCTTGTTTGGTTGAGGCGTATTGCAGTTAAGTTCCACCAAAAGTTTGGGGTGACTCCAATATTTGTGGTACCTACAAACAGTCCCTTTCTGTCAAAAAATTACTTCTTTGCAGCTTTCCTTTTTTCTTCTCCTGAACAATTGAAGCTGCTTCCCAAATAATGCAGCCCAGCAGGCAACCACGTGCTAACAGTTGACTGGACTGTGCTGTTCCTGACCTTATGATCCCACTAACTGGTGGTGAGGGGTGATAGGTACATCCCAGGTCTGCTGCCAGAATCCACATTGGAGGGTTATGGGATTCCAGAGTAAACCTTGGGAGTTGGTCGACCCACCCTCTCTTTTATCTATAGTTCTTATGAGTTCAGTTTCAAAGTCTCTGCTTCATGAAACTAGTTTGACAAAGCTCCCTCCTCCTTCTCCCCCCCACCCCCGTTCGCACCCCCCAGGCTCTTTACAACTAAACAGTTTGTCCTTTTCCCGACGTTTGGGAGAATCTGGGAACGTAAGTGCTCCAATAACTCATGTCTGAGCTCTCATTTACCCCCTGCCGGCATGGGGATGCTGCGCACCAGCCTCTCAGAATGCCAAATGAGTCGTGGCTGCTGCCTTGTCCCCCGTGCTCCCCGAGGCCAGCGAGCGGGACCCTCGGCCTTGGCGGGGGCTGCTGGGAGGGAGGCAGGGGGCACCCGCAGCCGTTCCTGCAAGCCAATGGAACGGGGAGGTGCTGTGGGCAGCACAGGGGCTCCCCTGTTCGGGCTGTTTGGGTACAGTGCAGGGAGGGAGAAGCTTAGGTCCCGGAGCTTAAGAGTTTTGTAGCTTGGATCACAAAGGGTGGCTTCACGCAGAGAAATCTGCCTTTTAACTTTGGCCCTGCCACCGGTATGTCACATTGTTTTAGATCAGTCCCTTAGCTTCTGCCTGTCTCAGTTTCTTACGCTCTCTGAAGGACAGAAAGGCATTTTCCCAACATCACACACAGCTGCAAGGATCACACTGAGAACTGGTGCAAAATGTTTTGAGATCCTTGGTTTGAACAGAGCAGATAGTGATGAAAACGAATGGAAAAAGGCATCATCTATTCCAGCCTTTGGAAAAGTGGGGGTGCTTCTCAAGCCCTTGGCTTTGCAGTTGATGGGCTCGATGACTCCTTTGAAAACACCTGGGGATGACTCCAGTTATGGTGAGGTCTGTTCCTAAGCTGCAGGAAAAGTTTGGAAAGTTGTGGTGGATTTTCTCTGATGCTCTCTCTCCCCTCTGCCTCTGACCACATCAGCTCCATTTCATCACCTGCTGTCCCTTATCTTTGGTTCTCTTTTTCTGCATTTTAATTGCCCCCCACCTTCACCATTCGCTGGGGACTGGTGCCCTCTCAAAGGAATTTTTGGAATAACCAGTACCAATTTCATATACACCTAGCTCGTGTGACCCGGTGTGTCTGTGTAAGGGGTACGATGACTGTTTTGCAGAAGGGAATACAGCACAGAGTAGTCTGGGGTTATCAGTCTCTGGTCCTAGCCCAGAGAAGTGTTAAGATACCCCGTTCTCTGGTGAAGCTAAAGACTGTCAGTGGTTAGCTACCAGCTGTGCGGTCCCGTGGTGCCAGGCCTCTGCCCTCTGTCACACTGTGCTGGGCCTGGCTGCTTGGCTGAGTTGACCACCTCACCCCAGCCTGCGATGCAAGGGGGTCACGCCGGCAGTAAGCACTGGCTCTCTAGCTTACGTTTTGTATTGCCATGAGGAGGTGGCTCCCGATCCGTCCCTGCTGGGCTGCACGTCCTGCGAACCCCTCCCCGCAGGGCTGGGAGAGCGGTTGGAGCGTTCAGCGTGAGGGGCAGGGACAAGGGAGGGTCTCTGGGGCGGGGGTAAGCTGGATCTCCCCGCAGGCTTGGGAGAGAGCGGAAGGAAGGCGGCTGCTCCCTGCCATTCTCCCAGGGTCACCTCGGGAGCACGGAGGAGAGCGCATCAGCCCTCGGCCCCAGGAGCCGCCTCCCATTCTTCCCCCTCTCCTGCTCCCTGCCTGTGGCCCTGGCAGGCGGCGGGAAGTGCCGAGGATGAGAGCAGGTCCCTGGTGTCTCCTTTAGCTGCCATTGCAGTTAAATTAGAACAGAGACCTGCAAATAAAGCACCCCCTCCCCTAGCCCCCCTTCCCGCTGCCAGAAGCTCTGCATTTCACTCAAGTGCCCACTGGGGAATTTGCCCATTTACTCTTGTTATTTGCATGATAAAGGCTGTTCTGCTGCCTTTTCTGCAGCTTGCCTTAAAAAGGCAGGAAGTTGGAGCGGGCGGCGGGCAGAGCAGCCAGCGGGGCCAGAGCACCCGGCACGGAGCCCCCTCCCCGGGCCGGGCCGCCGCGGGTGCCCCCGCCGCTCAGCCCCGCGCCCGGCGCAGGCAGGCGGGCAGGATCCCCCAGCCCGGGGTTTCGTTTTCCAGTTCTGTTCTCATGAACGGCTCTGTGCATTCCCTTCTCACAAAGAGACTTATTCTGGCACGGAAATACACCCGCTGGGATTTACTGAGAGAGAAAGAGAAAAGGAGGGGGGAAAAGGAGATACATGGAGAGAGAATAGGCGATGCTCGTGGGTGCATCCAGGCTGCTTTAGCTGAAACTCAGGATGGGAGTGCAAAGGTAGCTGTGCACCTTTCTGGTTACAGCCTGCCACCCCAGTCCTGGATTGATCACCTGGGGAAGCCTCGGGGTTTCTCTGGTTTTGGTGAGGCTTCCCCTGCCTAGGTCTCCTCTTTTCAGTTGTGATTCGATGTAATTTCCTTGAAATAAGTAAGCTAAAGTGGAAATATTCTGCAGTAATAAGCAACTTTCAGTCCAGTTTTCACCCTCGGTCTGATTTAAGTTAAAAGCCCCATGTCTGCTGTGACTAGGAAAAATTTACTTAAATGAAAACATTACTATTTTTTTTTTCCAGTGACAGCTGGACGTTTACAATGGGGGGAAGCCCCAAAAGTCATATTCTGAAGGTTTTGTTATCATTACTGTGCAGAAGAAACACAAATCTTGAGACCTAGAAACAGTCAGGAAATTATTCTTTGGCTAGCTTGATTTATGTCCCCAAGTGGTACTTTGCCAGCCAAGGGTGGCAAAGCAGCCCCAGTTCGTGTGTTTCCTAGCCCTGTGAGGCTCCTTCTGCCATTGATGAGGAATAGGTGACTGCACAGGAGTTGCAGCAGTGACACTTTACTGGGGTGTTCACATTTGCCATGTGAGTTCTCTGTGTGTCTGCTGGCATTGCATGTACTTGCAATTGTTGGAGCTATCTGTAGCCAGGCGCAGGTTATGTACCACAGTGTAGCTGCATCTGCAGTAGTGTTTGTCTCCCTCAAATGTGTAAGGGAGAATGTGTAAGAATAAATGTGCCTCCTGTCAGCAGGCACAACCAGAGTCCCAGCCTCTGAAGCACTGCAGCAATGTTGGCTGAGGCTGCTCTCAGACTGCTCCCACAGGCTACAGAGTTTGGGGGCTCAGACTTTGTGAGCAACAGCAGGAAGCTATGAAGAGTATAGAGGGGGATAAGGGAAAAATGCCCAGGGAGAGGAAGCCTTCTCTTTTGTCTTGGATGTTGACCTTTGTCAGGTGGTATTCTTTGTATCTCTATATATATTTCAAGTGGCTTTGTTGTTTTCTGTGCATACCACAGTGTGCAAGGGGAAAGAAATGGTGGAAGTTTAAGTAGGCACCAGCAGCAGTGGTGGGTGCTGTATCAGTGCCCTAGCTCTTGTTTCATGAAGAGCCTGTAACAAAAACTTGGAAGTCATCTTCATTCTTCATACACCCCAGGCCAGGATGGAGTATTACTTGACAGGAAGAGTGTCTGGGATAGAACGTAGGACCTGTTATGACTGGTGTGGGACTTGAAGGTTGTGCAAGGGAGGAGAGAGTATTTTGGAGTCCTGATGTACAGATGCAGTAAGATCTCTGTAAAGATATCAAGGTGTAAATTTTTGTTTATAATGTATTATTCTTTTTTCCTTTTGGCCTTCCTTTCTCATGGTGCTTCTTTTTTCCAGTGCACATATTGGAGAGAAACTGCCCCAGAGTGACAGGCCACTACCCTCTGAAGATTTCTGATCCATGCACAGGCTCTTTTATAATAAACTTACACTTCATTTGGACTCCAAAGCCTACTGAAAAGGCCCCAATAGCTGGCCAGTCAAGTACATCTCACACCAGTGCTGTCTCCTGTTCTTTTCTTTAAGCAGATGTAAAGACGCAGATGTAGATATGTGTGTGTGGCTCTGACATCTGCACCTCAGCTAGAACTCTCTGCTGAAGAGTCACAAGATCTCTAGGTTTTGCACTTTAATTTTAACAATAATAAGGTTGGAGGGAAAAAACCCAAACTGTACTGCTGTACATTGCAGACTTCTAAATATTTCTGTAAATGTGTGTAGATAAATTCCAAAATAATGTTTTGACTGAAGTAGATGTCCTTGGTAGATCTGGAGGTATTTACTGATACAGAACTTCATGAACAGAGGTCAGTGTTTCTGCATTTCCCAACAGCACTCTGACTGTATCCGCAGCAGGCTCAAGAACCAGGGTGCTGCTGGTGTGTGGTCACAGAATTATAAAATCATAGAATAGTTAGGATTGGAAAGGACCTTAAGATCATCAAGTTCCAACCCCCCTGCCACAGGCAGACACACCTCACACTAAACCATGTCACCCAAGGCTTTGTCCAACCTGGCCTTGAACACTGCCAGGGATGTTCATGCTAGAACATGGAGTGAGACAACACTATCACAGAGCCTGGCCCTGTTGCAGTTCCTGGCTGCTGCTCAGGATAGGTTCCAGAAACAAAACTCAACAAGCTTGCATCAAATTAGGGAAGCAGGTTTCTGTAAGCATGTGGCAGGCTGCACAGCCGGGATTCTGGCATCCTAAGTGGGTTCTAGAGCCAGTAGTGCTGGAGCTTGTGGCAGCTCCTGGCTAGCATCCAGAATGAGGACTTTGTGGCATCCTATTTTTTTCAGACCCTTGGCCAACCAGTTCAGAAGGTCTATTCTCATATCTGAACTCCTCTGAGAGACCTTCTGCATTTTCAGCATGGGTAATGATGCCAAACCCATCCTCTCTTGTCTACAAGAAATCAGAATGTAGCCCTGTCTGTGCTCTGAGCCACTGCTTCCCAGCTGCAGAGCTGTGGATCTCACGTCAGTCTGGAAAATTCGGTGTTCATTTTCAGTAGTAGTATCTCCGGTCCTTGGGTTTGGCTTTCTGGCATGTTGATGATTATTCTGCATCTGAGAATAAACATTCCTTCTGAGGCTTGTAACTTATTTTTTGATGGTATTTGCTGCACTGTTGACCTAATGGAGGCATTCAATTTAACAAGCAGCTCTTGACTATGGGTTTCTGGGAGTCCTGTCAATCTCTTCTGATGGTTTTAATCTTGTACTATTTGTAGATTAAAACTTATCTGAGATGACTAAGCTTTACTCACTCTAGGGTCTCATGATTTACTTACTTTCATCCCTTGACATTAAGAATGAAGAACACTGAACATACAGAGAGCTTGGCTGTGGCTCCCTGCTAGATCTGAAAGGCCCTGTAGAGATGAGAGAAATGTAGGGGTCATGTTCTGGAAAGGCTCCAGTAGTGTGGCTGAGGAGGGCACTGCTTGAGACTACTAGGTAGGTCTGTCTGGCTAGTGGCATCCAGAAAGATGGAATCAAAGTGCATGGACTAAACCAGCATATAACTTCTGCCACTTCCAAAGCTGTGGCCAGGATGGTTTCTTTGGATAAGGAGATGCTATTCATTTCTTGAGCACAGACTTCCTATGTGATTCTGAGAAGACCATTCAGAGCAGGGTTTTTCTTGCCTTGCTTTAGATGCCTGGGAGTCATCAGATTTTAGGATACTTACAGTAGACACGGTAAGTTACCATTTGGGTGTAGAAGTCCAAGAAGGACTTGGGGGTGTTGGTCGATGAGAAACTTAACATGAGCTGGCTTCAGTGTGTGCTTGCAGCCCAGAAAGCCAACTGTATCCTGGGCTGCATCAAAAGGAGCATGATCAGCAAGTTGAAGGAGGTGATCCTGCCCCTCTACTCTGCTCTCATGAGACCTCACTTGGAGTATTGTGTGCAGTTCTGGTGTCCTCAACATAAAAAGGACATGGAACTGTTAGAACAAGTCCAAAGGAGGGCCACAAGGATGATCAGGGGACTGGAGCACCTCCCATATGAAGACAGGCTGAGAAAGTTGGGGCTGTTCAGCCTGGAGAAGGCTGCATGGAGACCTCATAGCAGCCTTCCAGTATCTGAAGGGGGCCTACAGGGATGCTGGGGAGGGACTCTTCTTTACGGATTGTAGTGATAGGTCAATGGGTAACAGGTTAAAACTTAAACAGGGGAAGTTCAGATTTGATATAAAGAAGTTCTTTCCTGTTAGGATGATGAGGCACTGGAATGGGTTGCCCAGGGAAGCTGTGAATGCTCCATCCCTGTCAGTGTTCAAGGCCAGGTTGGACAGAGCCTTGGGTGGCATGGTTTAGTGTGAGATGTCCCTGCCCATGGCAGGGGGGTTGGAACTTGATGATCTTAAGGTCCTTTCGAGACCTAACTATTCTATGATTCTCTGATTCTATGTGTTTATGGATGTGTTTATGGTCTCTCCATTGTCTGTAGAGGGGGCCTGTATGGATAGGACTGTGGCTAGTTTTTATGTGGCAGAAACCTGGTGAGATGAGTCTCTGTGAGTCCTTCCTATGTAAAGTGGAAATAGCAGTGTTGCGTAATGAGGTGGTTGCAGGTTTATATGGTGAAGGGCACAATATGCCAAGATTCTGCATTGGTGGGAGAAGCAGAAGAGGACCAGGGGAGGGTGTCCGTGGAGTAGTTTACGTGTCAGTGTGCTGAGCTCTTCTGGTATTTAGCCCTGTATCAGTAAAGAGGTATTTGTATTACTCTGGTAAGCTTCACAAAATCTTTTTACTGTTACTTTCTTACAAGGCCAACTTGCCTGAGTTACATTGTCTTCAGTTATCTGATGGCTTTTCCTGAATGGTAGACAGATAGGGAAGAATAAAGTATTTTCATCGTCTTGTTGAGAAACAGCATCATAGACAGCTCACCTGCTGTTTTATTAGAGGCCTCTGGACTATTCTTACATTTTTCCAGGTCTCCTGCTGAAGTTTTCACTGCCCAGGTGTAACCATTCTGTGCTTCTGCCCTCTGTTTTCACCTGTTCAGATGAGAAATGTAAAAAAAAAACTAGAATGAAAGCACTTTTAAGAGTTTCTTCCTCACTGCATTAAGAGGCCGAAGGTTATGCAAGGGGAGTTTACACTGAAGAGATTCTTTGCGAGCCCTCTGGAGCAAGTGTTCTGCTTTTTATTACTGGTTTGAATTAAGATTGATTTTCCTGGGATTCCTGGTCTCCCCCTTGGGACCAGCTCCAAAAACCCTGAGGCTCAAATGAAAATGGAAGGTGCTAATTAAAAGCACCATTTATCTCTCTTTGAAAATAGACCCCAAGAGTACTTGGGTATTGGTGGGAGGTGCTCCTGGAAATAAGCTGCTCTCCTGCTTGATGTTGCAGGTGTTCGATGCCAACGGGGCTGTTGAGAGCTGTATCTCAGCTATATAAAATATTAACTGTGAGCTTTAGTTCTGCCCCAGCTCAGCCAGAGATTTAGGGCCTGAAGCGCATATGACCTTTACCCTCTGTGGGGTAGGAATCACAGGTACTATTTGCGTGTGCATCCAGTGGCTATCAGAGTTGAACTGGGTGCTTTTAGCCCTGAGGGTCTTGAACTCAATTTCTAGTGTGTTGGCCAAAGAAGGTGGTCACACTCTGACACCTTAGGACTGAGACCGCCTTTTGGCTGTCTGCCTTGTTCTCCCTTTCTGTCCCCCACCCAAGAAGCCTTGGAGTAAGTTGGGTTGGCACACAGTGAGAAGAAGAGATGGCGCAGCCAGGGACTGCAAGTAGGAAAATGATCCATAAACCTCTTCTCCTTTGAGCTCAGCTGAGTGTAGCCAAAACAGTGAGTTTACTTATTCCCCCATCAAGTAGGCCTGATCCAGACCACTGATCAGGATTATGCTGCTATCACTACATGAATAATGTAGCTCCAGGGCTCTCTTAACTCCTCATTAGGAACAGGACTGAGTCTGCTGTGTACTGTAGAAGATGCATGGGGAATTGATAAAAATAGGAGCAAGAAACCAAATCTACATTTATTTTGCTTACTCTTGATTCATTCTAGATACCTAATATTAATAGGCAAGGAGGTAGTTAAAAGGGTTAAAGCAAGAAAAGTCTATTGTAGTTCTTTAATGGCATATTGTAAATGGACTCTGATAGTTTGTTATGAGAACCCTGTAGGAATCAGAATCCAAGAGATCTTCATGAGTGCATACCTTAGGCTTCATGGGTATTCCCAGTCTGAGCTCAGACTTTTGGCATTGTTTGGATGATGTACTTCCATCTCATGGTTATTCTCCAGCTCTAAGTCCAACAGACAGGCTGTCCTCATAGTACTCTGTTCTAAATGCAGTCTCTTTGCTCTCATTATATGGCACCTAGAGAAGATTTGGATAATTTTTTTTTTTGCAGCCAGAACTTGTTCTGCCCTTGTAAGGTTCTTTACCCATTTAAGGGGGTACAGAGGAAATATACATTAAAGGGGAGGTATCCCTGATCTATTTTCTGCTTCTTACTGTGGGTGGTTAAATGCCTCCTGGAACTGGGAATATTTTGCTTCTTGTCACTACAAGCTAATACCAGTGAGCAAAATTTTCCAACTTCTGCAGCATAATTGGTGAAATGCAGGAAATAAAGAGCTGAAAAGGAGTGTGGGTTTTGACCTGTAAACATGGTGAAACTAACACTTAAACAGCCACAAGGGACAGACTAAGATCTGGATGAGCCAGTGAAACTGAGGGTTGCTGTTGCTTTCCAGATCTGGGAGGGACTACATTCTGTGTTCTTAAACTGCAAACTGTTGCTTTGGTGACCAAAAAGCCTTAGTGCTGGTCTCCCTCCCTTTCCATGTCTCTGTTGATGGTGACAGGGAGGGAGTAGCAGCAGTTTGGTTTCATGGTGTCCCAGCAGCCAAAACAAAAAGTGCATCTGTTTGCTCTTGCAAGGAAAAGCTTTGCTCTGGGAACTCAGCAAGCTGCTCGAGGTGAAGTGGTACGGAGTCCTTGGTTTCTGTCGTGGGATTAATACCAGTAGTGTCTCAAATACAAATGGCACTTCGCAAGTGCAGCTGTGATGTTAAATGCTTGCAGGTGATTCCAGTGCTATAGCCACCACTCTGGAAGGCTGGTGCCTGAATTTTCCAGGTCTCCACTGCCTGTGTTTGTTGTGTACCCTGCATCAGCCCTATTGCTGCCACGTTTATATAGTCCTGGAATGAGGACATATTCTCTAGTAGTTTTAGTAAGAGACCTGACTTTCTGGCCTATTGACAGATTTCACACTAGTCACCTTGTTTTATGCAGTTTATTTTTGCTATTAGAGAAACAGGGATGAAGTTATTGTTACTCTCTTTGCAAAGGGTTTTCTTGTTCTGTGGTGGAAGGGGCCTTCCAAGAGCCTCAGGAAGAGACAGGCACTGGATAAAGGAAGTGCACCACAGGGTCACCAACAGCCCGGATGACACGAGCAGCATCCAGGAGACTTCCCTGGCTCATTCCAGCAGGGAGACACAGGTGGCACCTCAGTAAACATTGCACAGCAACTTGTCATGGACCAACACAAGAGAGCACTTGACTTGGCTGAGCTCCCCACTGCGTGTGCCCGAGCTCCCTGTACAGCATCTTTGGCTGTTAGAAAGCAGATCTGGGCAGCATCAAGTGGGCAGGCTGGAGGTGGCAGGGCAGGAGGAGATGGGCGCATGTGGAGTGCCCGTGGGGCTGCCAGGCACCTCACATTAGAATGCATTTGTTCCACAATATTACAGCCGGCTGGTTCATCCCTCAGTCTCTTTCTTTGCGAGGCTGTTGCTTACAGAAGGTAGAGGCAGGGACTTGGGCTGGGTCCAAACTCTGGTGCAGCTCTGCCTCTCCTCTCCTCAGTCTCTCGCTGTGCGCAGAGCCGGGCCCCCTGCTGTGCCCTCGCCAGCTTTTACAGCCGCCCTGCCTGTCAGAACAAATGGTACGGCTCAGAAAATAAACTCATCTCATTTGTATGACAACACGGCCCCTCCGGTTAGAATGCTGCACCATTGCTTTTAACAAGGTTTTAAGCTGTTCAGTTCAGGGACTGTTACAGCCCCTGGTTTATTGAAATACAAACCTTCTCCTGTTCAGTCATCTCAGTCGCTTTCCCTAACGCCTAACCTAGACTATGATGCCCCCAGTTCCCTGGCTAAGGCTGCCGAGTTGAATGATGTTGCTTTTCTTCCTTCATCGTAGTCTTGGGTCCTGCATCCCGTATACTGATCCCTACAATGGAGAAAGGATAAGAAAAGACCTTTATTGCTAGGTAGTGGAAGTGGCTGTGAATTTCTTGCTGTGCTACATTGTGACTTAAGTCTGTGTACTGGGTGCTATCTGGGTATGGCTCTGGATCTGAATGTGTGTGTGAATAGTTTGTGTGTCCCATTCTGTGAATCTGTATGTGTGCATGAGGATTGAGTTTGTGTGTTCGTGTTTGTGTGTGAGAGTCTGTGTTCAACTTTGTGGTTTCGTGTCTTGTTTCTGTGTGTCCAATATGCTTCTGCCTGTGCCCATCTTTATCCAGCCAATGAGTGTGTGTGTTTTTGCTTCACTGTCATGTATGTGTATTGCAGTGAGCATGCTTTCAGAAGTCTCTTGCTTACCAGTATTGAAAGGTGTGCAAAGGTCTTACAACACTGTGTGTGTGACACCTTCCTGCAGTTCACAGACAGGTGATTGATTGTCTGTTTCTTCTATGCTGCTTGGAGCAGAGTGGCCCAAGAAGGAACCCTGAAGTTTTAGGTGAACCTGAATAGTGCCTTATTAATAAGGAAGTAAAAAGTCACAAGGAGAAGGACAATAAACATTCAGCATACACCTGGTGACATGCAGCTTTCTAAAGCACACACTATGTTTTTTCCAGTGAGAAACAGAGGATCTGATCCTCCACTGTTAAAGTCAGTGGTAGCTTTTCTAGGGAAAATGGGTACAGAATCATAACTGTAGAACAAAAGTAACTGTGCATCAGGCAGAGATCCACGTATGTGCCTGTAGATGGATCTATTATTCTCCCCTTTAAGCAGCCTCACTACAGTATACCTATTTAAGGTTCTTCTGTGTCTTCCATACCTGATATACCTTGTGCTGGATTAAATGCGTAACTGTTTCATCTCATTAGTGCACATACTTAGAATCAAGACAACTGAATCCTTACTTTGCCACTGGTTTCCTATGTGACCTTGACAAATGACTGTGTGTTTATGCCTCCCTCATTTGCAGGAAGGGCAGCTGTCAGTGGGTTACCTTTCAGAGATGCCAAAGGGCAAGTATTTTGAGATCCTTGGATTAAAGTGGCACTGGCAATCACAAAGTATTGATTTTTTAAACAATATTAACATTGCTGATAACCAAACATGCAATTAAGAATCACACACAAGCATGTGATGGATTTCCCTTAGATAATGGAGCATCTCTGGGGATGTTAAAAGCAAAATTCTGGCTGTCAGTAAAGAATAGGATGTAACGGTAGGATCTGACTGAAAAGGTCTGCCCTCTTGACAGGACAACAGGCAGTGGCTGCTGCTCTGCTTGGTGACTTTGGGCTCTGTGAACCCAAGCCTCTGTCCCCATTTGTCTGGCACAGGATCAGAGGCTTCCTCTGCATATCTTACGATGCTTGTGAGCAAGGATCTCCGTGGCAGAGGGTGAGCACTAATGGAGTACACAGCCATTTGTTAGCTCAGGGCTTGGGGTCTGCAGTGCTGCTCACATTCCTGCTGACGAGTGCATAGACAGAGGAGTAAACAACGGCTGCCACATTTACTGCTGCAGCAAAAATAAACCATTTGTCAAAGAGAGGATAACACAGGGATGCCAACAGCTTGAGGCCACACCACCCTGGGATGTGATCTGGTTAGAGCTCGCAAACCAGGCAGGGTGGGACAGAAGTTCCAGTGGGATTTGTCTTGGAGTCCATTCAGAAATGCTACCTCCAGGGCTGCCAGGGAAAGTGCTGGGGAGTCACCAGCCAGTGCACAGAATACTTTATACAGTGCTAAAAGGTCCTGGCAAATACCAGACTAGGTAAAAAACAGAACTAGTTTCAGCTTTATGCTGTAAAACATTTCTGTCCTATAAATCAGCTGCTCCCAATTACAATGCCAAAAGAAGACTCTTTTCAGTATACACAAAAGATAGTCTTCAGGCTTTGCTGGGCATTCTGTGCTATTTTAAGAGTATTGTTCTCCGCATACAGCACAGCAGCATTGATCAGAGCATTTGTGGTAATTAAAAACCCCATGGCAAGTTTCATCAGGGACAGGTGACAGGTCAGTTAATTATTTTTAGGAAGTGAAATTCCCTCTTCTGTGCTGAGCAAATTTCATATCTCTTCCTCTCTACAGAAAGAGAAAAGTAACAACAAAATTATGTTCTTTCCAGGGGTGAGATGGTATTGCCATTAATATTAATAGAATATATACTTTCCTTGGTATTTGGCCAAATTTCAGTAAATGGCAAAATAAAGAATACATTAATTATGTATTTGGTAAAAATTAGCAAGAATTAGTAAAAAGTTATTTAACCTGGAAAACTGAAGCTGATTTTACGACAAAGGGGATGTAAGTTTAACCTGAAGCACAGATTTTAATAGCAGGAGTAAGTCTGAAAAGTAGAAACATTGATAGACATTTGCCTCGTGGGAAGTCAGAAGCTGTTGTGTACTGGGATGTATCCTGAACTGAGGAAGCTAATGCACCAGTTGTCCTCCCCTTACACATTTGTAATATTTCATATATAGTTAAAAGTGGCACAATGCTGAAGGAGATAGATTTGTCCACTTAATTTTCATTGGAGTTACTGACTCCCACATTGACAAATTAAAGGGAATAAGGCTGCACAAAGGACCAGGCTCTGCCTAGAGAACCAGCACACCACAGAGTACTGAAATACATTACTTGACTGAGATTCATGCCTGGGGTGTATTGCCCTGGAGCAGGGGGAGGATGGTACCACTTGCACACTGGATTGTGACAGGGTGTGGGATACTTTGGTACCAAGAGGAGCATGCTCAGAGAAAAGCAGAAGATAGTCTAGTGTGGGCTGACACTTGAGAGAGTAAGAGAACTGAAAGATAGTTGCTGAGATGGGAGAGAGCCTTTCAGCTCCCAGCAGAAAGGAAGTGACAAGGAGCAGACATCCAAATGGTGGGTGTTAGGTAGAAGTGGATTAAGGAAATAGAGTGCATAGCTCTAAAGATCCATGCTTGCCTCTTCTATTGCAATTAAGCCGAAATGTCTAATTTGAAGTTGCTGCTTTGTTCGTCATATAATCAATTTATCAAATGAATCTCAGAGCTAAAAATCTAAATGACTGTAGTGAAGCTGTTACAAATGGATTTGGATTCAGTAGTCTTCATGGGCTGGGCACTAAACCTGAAAACTAGTGACGAGGTTATCCAGAGAGCTTTTGTACAACTGCAGAGCAAGGACCATGGTGTGTTCTGCCCTGCATAGCGGAATTTGCTCACATTCAGCCCTTGGAGATACTCTGGCATGATGCATGCACCTAGTTGTCTGCCATGCCCAAGGAAGCCATATTTACCACTATAGCATTCCCCTTCTTCCACAGGCAACCTACCACCTCTACCAAAAACAAGAAGGAAAGAAAGACTAAAATGGTGAAGAAGGATTTTCATTATGAAGTTAATTAGCTTCTGAGCCAAGCTGCACCTTTTCAAGAGGAGGAATTAGAGGGATTTAATTGCTTTATCAGCCTTCTCTTTGATTTTCAGCAATCAGGCCGATTCCATTTAATTTAACTGCCACAGATGAGAAGAAAATTGATGCACTCACCTGCCTCGGAGCAGAAAGAGAGAGTGAGAAGGAAAAGTTGGAGAAATTGGCAAATATAGTGTCTGCAGATTAATGAAAACCAACAGCATTTGCTCACAATTGGAAATGATGTGCCTGCCCTGAGGTGTTTGGAGCTGTGCATGTGTCGCTGTGCATGGTGATGTGAGACCCATCTTAATGGCAGAGAACAGGGAAAAGGGGTGGACCTGCCCTGGGGAAAGAGGGAAATATATTTGTGAGATGATATGGGATCAATTAATGAATGGATGTGGGGGTGGGAGTGTAGAAGAAAGGGACAGGGACAAGGCTGAAACCTTGTGCTAGCACATAAGCAGGAAGAGGTCAGTGTGTACTGAGTGGGCTTCATGTGATATCTGTTGTTATCCTCTACAGGTGGGCTGCTCATACTTGCTACACGAGAGAATTGGTTCATGTTATTGGTAATTGATGATCTGTTTGTTTTGCAAAGGTACAGGAGAGAGAACAGGAACTGCAGTGCAGGCTTTTGATGTACAGTATGCCTTTCTTGAAATGTCTTAACTCTGTCAGAAGTGAGATTTGGTGTTGTTCCCTTCCATATTCTTAGAGACATCTAATGCAGAGGTGAACGAGACGCAGAAACAATGCATTGAAGAGGAAGAAGAAAATTAGAAGTAATGGAAATAGCAGAGAATGGTCTGCAAGGAAGGGATGAGTTAAAAATGAGGGGAGGGAGCTGAGACCATGGAACTGGGATCCATGCAATGCTGACTTCCCTCAGCTAAGGTGTGTGTGCCTTTGCATACCATGCTAGGCTTTAGTCTGTTAGATGAGAGTTGCCTGTAGCTGTATGGAGCCACAATAGCAGTCTGGGAAACTTGTGTGGTTCTCAAACTCTTGCTTTTGAAAAATGAGGACTCCTGAAGGTGTCTAGAGACAGTCCTTCAAACATGGACCCAAGTTGTTTTAGACAACCATCACCCAAAATTATAATGTGCCTGCAACGGAAAGACTGACTCCCACAGGTGGGAGAGTACTTGGGTTCCATGTGACATTGCTTTGGGAGTACAACTTTTAAACAGTGTTGGACAAAGGTCTTGGTTAGGAAACTGGGTCCTTTCAGTCTGTGCAGCAAAGGTGACTTCCTCCTGGGTCTCTGGCCAGGTCTTCGTTTGAGGGAAGGTGGTAAGAGTGGGTGAATAAATTACATTCAGGAAGGCAGCATTGTATTTTAGTTGTGTCCCCTCAAAAAACGGTAATCAGGGGAGTTGTTTGTTTTTAAAGAGTGTTTTCCACCACAGAAGACTGTTCAGCTGAAAACAAAAACTTAGCACTGAAATGTCAGTCTCACTGAAATTTTGTTTCACAAAAGGTTTTGACAGAAGCCTCTTGGTGTGATTGTCACCTTCCATTTAACTCATTTGAAAGCGAAAGGGGATTTTCACTTCAGCATAACTTTTGTTCAGAAATGTGTTTGATTCTATAATATTCAGAAGGGCTTTTAAACAAGAACTTTAACATTTTTGGTTTTTTAATTGGAATAGAATGTTTGGACCCAAATTTGTTTCTGCCAGGGAATTAATTTGATGATGTTTCTTTTTGTGTGGATTACTTCAGTCATAGGTTAAACAAATTTCAAAATGGAAAGTTTTCCAAAAAAAAAAAAAAAGGAATTTTCAGTTTTTTCATAGATCCCATAACTGGGGCTCTCTCCTCCCCAGGGATTTTGAGCCTGTTTTCTGTTTCAGGTCTACATATTGAATTTAACAAATCTCTTAGCAAATGGTATTTCTCCCATTGTTTAGACTTCGTATTATCTTTGGCACAACCTGACTACGAGAATGATCTTTAATTATTTGTAGAGGGCCATGTTCAGGTTTGATCAAATGAAATACATTATTTTAAATACTACTGGAACTGCCTGCTAAGAAATGGCTTTAACTCAGGGAAGGTGTGCAGGAACAGGGAAAGGGAAGGAAGGGCACAGGGGCTGATTGACTTGGCTGGGACTGCACAGCAATGGGGGGTGGACTTTGGAAGACAGCCTGTGTCTATGGACCTGCAGGAAGGTGCTACAGCTGATCGCCTGCACTGCCTGTGTGTCAGCCCATCCCTGAACTTGAGATCAGTGGTCATCCTGGAGTAGAAGCAGGAGCATTTAGAAGCTGCCATTGCCCTTACAAGTCCATCTATAGGTCTTATGAGATAGAGATGATTCTTTGCTAGTATCTAGCACGTTTAGGTATAGACTTAAAAAGAAACAGTTTTGCAGGCTGTAATTAAGACTCTGGAAGAGACTTTTTTTCTGGTGATTCTCTCTGCTCACCCACAGCAGGTTAAATGAAGGGGTTAATAAGGTATTATTTCCCCACAAAAGCCCTGACAGTGCATTTCCTTGCAGCTTGCCTGCCAGGCTTGGCCTAGCTCTGTGGATCAAAGGCTGGTTATCACTAATATTGAGCTGTTGTAACCTCTGTCCCCTTTGATTAAAGTGGCGCTGCCGTGAATTTCTCAGTTAATCATGCCTTGGCTCGCAGGGTCAGCCTGCAACTTGGCAAGTTCAGAAGACAACAGCACAGGAGAGAAAGGTAAAATGTATTATGCAAATGCAATTATGATTGAGTCCGACTCCATCCGGCCCAGGCCTCATGCTGCTGGACAGGCTGGAGGGAGAGGAATCAGTAGCCTGTCTTTTGACAAGAGACTCTCAGCAGGGAAGGGGGAATGGAAAAAGAAACTCTTATTTCTTCTCCCCTGAACTTCCCACACCACTGAGGAATGTAAGGTTCCCCCATCACTATGAGGAATATAGGGTTTTGGGAACCCTGAAGCCCTCACTAGGGTGCAGTGTGTTCAGAAGAGAATGTGACCTCCCAGACATTTTCCATCCCTAGGAGCTATGATTTACAGTACCTTGGACTACACTGAAATGGGAGCTCTGCCATTCAGTTCAGGATCACTAACTCTGCTTTCCACTCCACATCACTTCCCAGAGCCTCAGGATGAGAAGAATCAGCAGGTATCATGGCAATGTGGATCCAGTTTTCAAAGAACACAGTAAGACAGGCAGGTGCGTAAGTCATGAGGTGTATATGTAAGGCTAAAGATGAAGATTTGAGCCCCAGGAAGGCCACAGTATGGAGTGTGAAAATCAACATAGTTGGCAGTGAAATAGGTTAGTGAGCACAGCAACCTAACCCTGCTTTGGGGATGCTGATGGTTAGGAGTGCTGAATAGAAAGATCAGGAGAATAGAGTGTCACGAAAATCACTCTTTCCTGTTCCTGTATTTTGATTTCCCTACCTGCACTAGGGTATGGTGGCAATTCTCCTGCCATAAGGAGGTGAAAATGATTGTTCCTCAGCACTCAAGATATGGATTAGTTTTTTTTAGGAAGGTACTCTATTCTTAGTAGCATTTCAGTAGCCCATTGAATTGGTCTGTCAAGGGCTGGGCTAACTACAGGCATTTGGTAAAGCCATATTTTAATGGTATAGAAATACCAGTATAAAGTACCGGTGATTCATTTCTAATGTGGCTGCAAAACTGAGCTTAAAGCAAAACTTTCCCACAGAATCCGAGTGAAACAAGCTATGGTTATAACTCTGGGTTTGCCATTGTTACTGCATCTTCAGGTGTGTTTTTTCCAACGGTCTCTTAATTAAGGTTTAAATCTTAGCTAGAAGAGTTGCTTCATGAGAGGTGTGCAGCCTGGGAAAAGTCTGTGCAGAGACTTAGACCAACAGTTGGTGTGTCCGAGTGATTGAGCCATGCTTACCAACAGCTCAGCAGTGCAGCCAGGAGCTGAACTGTGTGCCCAGAGCTCCAGCTCCCATGTGCCAAAATTCCTGCTTCTCCTGGCCCTTGGACTTGGACAGTAGTTCTCACATTCAAGAGGTTGTTTGCAGGCAAAGGGAATTTGCTGTTTCCACTGGCCTGGTAGAATCTTTCCTTATCAGGTCATATTCTGTCAGGATCCCAAACTAGTTTGCTAAGTCATCATATTGCTAGCTACCTTTCTACTTTTGGAAGAAAGAGGTATTTTCCTGCCACTGCTGAAACCTGTTGTGCTTCTTGCCTGTGATAGTGAGAGGAGGGAGGGGAAGGAATGAGATGTTTCTAAGGAGACTGGTGTTCAGGAGTGCTGGTTAAGATGGTACAGAGGGATGTTTTGGCTCCAGCTGTGCTGCAAAGCAGATCTGAACTGGTGAGCAGAGGTGAGGGGAGAAGAAAATGCGGGGCATGCATCTGCTGCTGCAGTGAGGGTCTGAGCAGAGCACCGAGCACAGGGGGGAGTGGGAGTGGGGAATGCTGGAGGAAGAATGAGCACAGCAGGGCATTCTTGATCAGACCCACTAATTAACTGCTTGCTCTTATTTTATTTACTTCCAACTTTCTATTTTTGCATCATTTGTTTCCCTGGTCAAGTGAAACAGGAAGGAACTTTTAAAATTTAAATTCAGAAGTGTTGGAACTGAGCTCCTGCTGGGGACAAAGTCCTGGAGCTCTACTCCTGATGGCTTTTGGGAATGGATGGCAGTGTTTCATTGTCTCATTCCCTTCCAAAGGCAGGTACCATTCTGCTCTGTTTGGGCACGTGGCTCTCATTATGTTATTAAACCTCACAAGCATGGGAACAGAACCACAGTGCCTGCTGCTATTTGAAAGATCCCTAACTTGAATTTTAGTTGCTAACACATACAGACATCTTCCCATTGTGGGCTTTTCCTCACTTTACATCTATCTTTCCCCTGTGTGCTTCTCTATCTCTTTGCACTGTTTTGTTCAGATTCTTAACATACAATTATTCTGTATTTTTTTTTGAGATGTTAAAAATACTGTTTGGTTGGCTCAAAGGTGCAACATGGTCTGTAGAAATTGGTCTTTCCTCCAACTTCCGTTTCCCATCTTCCAAATCTCCATCTGATTTCTTGGTCAAGCCTCGAAGAAAATAAACTGGCATTGTGCTCTGAGGATCATCAAGGTTTGCTCAGGCCCAGCGTGAGTGACTTCTGTGATTCTGTCAGTCTGAGGGCTAGTAGCTTCATTGTCCAGGAGATAGTCATGAAACACCACAGTGAGACTGCTCCTCTGTCAGGACGCAGTAGGGGCCTGTAGGACAGGAGCTGCACCTTGGACTTCCTCTGTGAACTGCTGTAACTGTGAAAGAAAGGATGTGATGGGCCAGAACCAAAACTCCTAAGTCTCTATATCTTACCCACACATACTATGATTCTCCTGGCAAGAGTGAAAACCATTATCCTATATGAACTTCCAGCATCCTTTCTGTGATTTCCTTTGCAGATCTGGATCACTCAATGTGTAAAATAGGGCTTTCACGTCCTTTTGAAATCCAGTGGAAGCTGAGCATCTCTCATCCTTCACTTAGTTTAAAAATCCCTAGCAGTGACATATAAAGCTCATCAGAGCAGGCTTCTTTGAAACACTTAATGCCATATTTCTTCAGTCATTAGGATCTGATCCATGCACTACTGGATCCTCTAGTAATGCTAATGTGATTGATTTGGCTGCAGGTACAGGTAGGATTTCTGTTCAGTGTGCTGCAGCACTTGGTAGGGTTTTTAGGCACATGGTTTTACTCATCATAGGACATGCGGGAGAGTTAATCCTGTCAAACAGAAGTCCTGGTGGGATGGGTCTGTGACTCAAATTGTTACAGACTTTTTAGAAGAGATACTCCTATTGACAGTCCTTGCCTGGGGCTGCTCTGATTTGCATTCAGATTTCCCCCTGCAACAGGCCAGTATCCCAAAGTTACAAAGGAGGGAATGCTAACCCCCTTTAATTTAGAGGTCTAATATAAAAGATTATTCCTTATTTACCACAGTTAATTCTTTCAGTGGTGCCTGTCACAATAATACCTTGTTTCTCTCCCCACACCTTTTATCCTTCCTTCCTTCCTTTCTTTCTTTCTTCCTTCCTTCCTTGCTTCCTTCCTTCCTTCCTTCCTTCGCTCCTTCCTTCCTTCCTTCGCTCTTTCCTTCCTTCACTCCTTCTTCCTGCTGCCTTTCTTATCCCTCCTTTCTTCCCCTTAGCCCTCAACTTCCCTGCGCATTTGCTGCCTCTTGATTAAAATGTTGACTTTAACTTGGAATTAACCTGATTAATGTAATTGAAAGTAAAAGTCCGCTGCTCAGCACTTTGGGTGATGAGTGGAGATGGATTGAGAAAGAAAGCTTTCAGATTGAATACACTTCTCTCCTCTGGCTGTTAATTGCACCGTTTACTGGTACCTGACTCACTGACCGTCAGTGTTTAGTCCAGTTAATGATGATACACAGTCCATACTTTCCAGAGATAATTAAAAAACATTCCAGCAGACACTCTGCTGCAGAGAGCTTCCCTATCTGTCGCAGTCAGCAGGCCCCAGGGGTTAGGGGTTGTAGCATGGAGAGACAGAGAAGACTGTTCTCTGGGTGCAGAGTTGAGCTGGCCTTGGTTATGCAGGTGTTGTGAAGAGAAGAGGCATGGTAACGGTTTCTCATGTTGGCTTTAGTGTGTCTGTCTCTTGACTGCACAGTGTCGTGCGTGAGTGAGCATGAGGGCTCTCTGGGGTTGGGGCCTGGGTTTGTGCTTCCAAAGCACTTTGGCTGAGACAGAGGATTTTTAAGTGAAGTCATTTGAGCTCTTATACATAAGGGTAACTCAGCACTGACATTGGTAAGAATTAGGCATTTAAAGGCTTTGTGCATCTGGACATTGGTCTCTTGTGGCATACTTTAACATTTGCAAAATAGGAATGCTCAGACTTCCTTACAGATGGGGAACTCTCAAATGACTGTGGACAGAGTTTTAGAGAAAGTGCCTAAGCTGCCATATCCTAGGGACTCCCATACACTGAAGTGGTAGTAGAAAAAAATTCTCTAAATACAAGAATCCATTTGGAAGCAGACTGGCAAGGGATTTGGTAGAGCCCTTATATTGCTGAAAAAAATATTTGGTCAAAACAAGCGATCTGCACCAATGTCAGCATTGGTTAATATATTTGCTAATGAACAAAGAGGAGAGGAACTTGAGATGTGACAAAGGTAGATATGCTGATCCAAATCAGGAAAGATGAGAAAGAACTTCAAGAACCTGACAGCAGTGAATGTGTAGGTAACAGAAAGAATGAATTTACACCTAGAAGGAATCTTGAAGTCATCTACTCTGCCATCCTGTATAAGAAACATGTTGTACATATGAAGTTAAGAGAGCAAGAATTCACTATTTCAGTTGGCACTTTGTTCCAGTCACTGAAAATTAAAACTGGGGGCTGTGTTTTTCATCTGGATCTGTGTTCTAACTTCCAGGCCACTGGTTCTGAAGTCTTTCTCTGCTAGATTAAAAAAAAAGCTGTTTCATAGTTTAGGTTTTTTCCTGTTCAGATATGCCTATGTTAGACTTGATGCAAGGTAGTGCACACCAAAAGCTATGATTTGCATTTCGTGTATGCTTTATGCTGTCAACTCAGGAAATAAAGCTAGGTGTCACTGTGACCAGCTCAACAAACAAGTACTCTGCATGTCCTTATCCCCCCTCTCTTGTCCTGCTGCCATTTCCCTTTACACATGGGCTATGTGCAGTGACCTGACCTGACTATGAGCAATGTTGAAGCTCTGGGGAAGAGGACGAGATTTGAATGAGAGAAGTGGGGTTAGTGTTTATATTATAGTAGCAATGAAAGGCTCTCATGAGATCAGAGCCCTTGTCATGATAGGTTTTGTGTTTTGTTTTGTGTGGCTTGGGTTTTTGTTGTTTTGTTTTAAAAAAGCAAGAAGATTATATCCCAGAGGCATTATAATCCAAACAGCCTCTAATTTGGGAAGACTGTATCCTCACACAGAGGGAATTACGACCTGGGTTTTGAACCCACAGTGGAGAGCAAAATGAGAACTGCAGCCCTCACCTTGTGCCCATAAGTCCAGCACTGGTATTGGAAGAGCCTCCTGCGTATTGGGTAAACTTTTAATTGGTATTGCTGTGCAGGAAAAGACTGAAATGGTGATTTCACCTCCCCCATCACCCATCTTCTCCCCTGTACTTCTCCTGTTCCCAAGAGACCAGGAGTCTGCACGTAGCTGTGGTGTATTTCTATGTATTGAAATAAAATGTAAATAGTGACAATAGTAAACGTGAGGGGCTACAAGGCTCCTTTCTCTGAGCAGGTAACTCCTCTAGGGGAGTTTCAAACATCTAAATCTGACCCATTCCAGACACAGTATCTGGTCAGACATTTGGTCAGGATGTCTTCCCAAAGCAGCCAAAATGCCAAGTCCTGCTTCCCTGGCTGAAGGCATGGGATGGTTCTTTTGGGGTTTGGGTTTGTGATGGTGGTGGTGGTGTTTTTTTGTTTTGTTTTGTTTTTTCCTTAAGTAGAAACTGCAAATCTCCGATAAACCCATCTTAAAAAAAAAAAAAAGGAGGAAAGACTGGGCAAAAACTTTGGAATATGACTGAAGAGCTCTTGCCAGCTCTTTTCCACAGCCTTTCCAATTTCATTTTTTACTTTCCCATTTAATTTTTTACTTTCCCATTTCATTTTTTACTTTCCCTTCTGCTATCTGCTTTAGCCTTTGTTTTGTACTCTTTTCCATGGTTATTCTGCCTTCTCTGATTCTTCTCCCTCTGCTTGTACCAGCCACTAGATCCTTTATCTTTGTCCATAGCTTCAGGCTGTCCTTATGAGATATACCCTCAAGGCCATTCCATGGAATATAGGAGTGCTGCTTCATTCAGCAGCAAAGAAATCCCAAGACTCCGAAAAGCAAAGGAACTTTGGAAAGGGCCACATGAAATCTTCAGTACAGCTTGGTTTGGCCAGCCCCTAAGATCAGCAGTACTTGGTCACTTAAGGACTAGATAACCTTTCTCTAGATTTTCAGTGGGATTTTTTCCATTCAAGATTTTTCCCCTCAGACTAACAAGAAGAGGAACCATTTCTTCATGCTCACTGGTTCCTGCTCTTGGCTGACCTGTACCTCTGGAAGTGGTACATAGATGCACTTGGGGACATAACTAGGGCCCTTGTGACCTGGCCTGCTGGCCATTGGGTGAATTCTCTAAGGGACATGGACCTTTGACAGTAGAGAGCAGCTCCACTGTGGATTGCCTGAGGCTTGGGATTGACCTTGATGCTGCAGGAAGTCTTTGACAGTGCTGAAGGTAGCTGGTGGGTGAGGCTCACAAGACAGTGCAGTGGGAGGATGCTGCCAGGGGACCGGTTGTGCTGACACCTGCGAGGAGGCAAGCCTGCTCTTGTTTGCTATTCTCTGCACACACGCAGGGAGCCTCGTGCACTAAGTGACATCAAGGCTCATTATTTTCATCAGATGCCACATTTGTAACCTGTTACCAAGTAAATTGTGATAAAATAGACTGGAGCAGCCCAGAATCTGCCTGTGCTGAGATGGCTGCTGCAAGCATAGCAGGCAGGTACAGAGCCTTACAGGACTGCTGGCTCCAGCACCTCAACAGGAGAAGGGAGCTCCCACAGACAGTAGAGGGTCTGGGTCAGAAGATGGTTATGACACATCTTTCTGGTAGACACTGTGTGTCTGGGATGAGATAAACTGCATCCTTGCAATGATCCCAGGAGGTAGGTAATTTGCCTCCATCTCTTTCCTTCTTGCTACTGGGGAAACTGAGACACGGGGAAAGAGAAGTGATTCACCCGATGTCACATAGTAAATCTACTGCTTCATTTCCTCGTTCTGCACCCTGTGGTTGGAGCCAAGAACAGAACCCTCGCAAGTTGCAGTCGAAATGGCAGGATGAACAGCAGTGGACCTACAGTTTTCATATTTCCTTTCCCCCATGTTGAAGCCCAGATGATGTCTGTGACTTGCAAATGCAGAAAGAAGAAAACACACACACACACCATCCCCCCCCAAAAAAAAAGAAAAAAAAAAGAAAAAGGTAAACCCCAAGGCTGCTCATTGCTGGAGTTCAGTTTTCTGCCTTCGAAGATTCTCAGAGTCTGCCTGAGACACTCAGGTTTTTTGAGAAGATCTGTATTGGTTTCAATACTATGAGGTACCAACTCCATTTCAGTTGCTTTGTGCTTCCTTCCCAAGCCTCTCCCTGCCCCACAGATACAGACAAATATGTTTGCCCTACAACATATTGTAAGGATGGATTAGCTGTTATCTTCAGTTTGTGTGTGGAGAAGCTAAGATATTTCTGCAAGGACTCTTCTGTGTCTTTGAGTTAGGAAACTGAGAGCAGGAGTCTCTCCCCTGAGATTTCTAGTCTCTGTTTCTGACATACATGGAAGTACCCACTGTGGTTTTAAGGACTAAATGAGACCTTTAGTGGACATCAGATCTTCCAGTGCTGTGCATGTACGTTATTGAGCTGCACCCCATAGCACACTTTATTTGGCCTCTAAATAAATATGTTTTTACAGGAATAATAGATGCTAAAGAGCAAATACAAAGGTGCTTCACATGTGAACAATATGTTTACTGGTGGTGCTGCAGTGGAACGTGCTGGGGGTGGTTATAATGATGGTTGTAAATGCAGAGTTTCTTAAGAATTTTAATGCATCAAAAACTGTGATCCAGAACAAGAAGAGCTTTTGTGAAGTTTGAACAGAATTAAGTCATTTTAAGAGCAATGTAAATATTTCCCTTTTGCAAAAATCAAGATGCTGTGGTTATTAGAGCCTTTCCGTATTCTCATCTTCTACAAATAGAAGAAAATATTGAAGTGAAAATGTTTTCATTAAAAGCACAGGCATTTATCAGAAAATAAACTGATAATATTCATTTCTAGATTTTTAATTTAAAAATACCTCAGACATAGTGAGATGATGAAATACTTTATTAATGTGAAAGCTATACTGGGTGGGGAGGGAGTGCATGATCATGTTTTCTAACTTTAGCTATATGCATCTAGACTCTGGTTACCAGATTACTATCTCTTTACTCCACCACTTCTTTAATGCTTACTGATCCCTTCTAAATATAATAGGTGTGCCTTACTCTCTGCCCCAGAGGTCTTACAATTTAAATTGGCAGTTCAGAAGAAATATCTCCCTATTTCAGGAAGTGGAGCATAGCAAGATCAGTGATTTGCTCAAGGTGACATAGAAAGTATAGGAAACCAGCACCAGCTCTTTCCACTCTCCAATGAGATCCTTTCTCCTAGTTACCCCTCATTTTGGAAGCACTCTGATTCCTGAGCTCATCTGCTTTACTGCCCCAGTGCCTTGAGGTGAGGAGGTGGCCAGTGGCTAGGGACAGGGGTGACCGGACAGCCCTGCTGGAGCTGTCACTGCTCTTTGCTGACAGTTGCTGTAATCCATGGTGCCTGCTTTTATGGTGCTAATTAATCTCTTTTAATTAATGAAATTCTTCTACCTCACATTCCTCCCCTTCCTTCCCTCTTTACCTCTCTTCACCTTCCACAACTGAAACCTACAATCCTCCTTTAGCAAGAGCTGATAAAATCTCCAGCCTTTAACCATCTCAGTGTACTCATCTGTGGCAGCGCTGGTGGCTCCATCTGCTTTTCTCCTTTGGTGCAATAGCAGCTTGATCTTCATGCCCTGTTATCTTTGAAGCACACTGGACTTCTCAAAAGAAAAACAGCTAAGCATTTTAGCACGCACTGCTTTCCTTCATAGGCTGCTACATGTCGTTGCTGTTTGTTCATGGCCTGAGTTTGCAAACACTGTGTTATGTAATGATACTCCTTTGAACAGACTTATGGGCTTGACTGGAACAACACATTCAGGTAATATTGCTTGCCAGCATATTTGCACTTCAGGACTGTTTATCTTCTTTAACTCCACCCCTTAACTACTACTCCTAACCTTTTCTCAGGACACAGAGTCTTATTCTTGTCCTTGCGTTATGACACTTGTCATTCCATGCTCTTCTCAGCCTAGAGAAGGCTGCATGGAGACCTCGTAGCAGCCTTCCAGTATCTGAAGAGGGCCTACAAGGATGCTGGGGAGGGACTCTTCACTAGGGACTGTAGTGATAGGACAAGGGGTAATGGGCTGAAAATTAAACAGGGGAAGTTTAGATTGGATATAAGGAAGAAGTTCTTTACTGTTAGGGTAGTGAGGCACTGGAATGGGTTGCCCAGGGAGGTTGTGAATGCTCCATCCCTGGAGGTGTTCAAGGCCAGGTTGGACGGAGCTTTGGGTGACATGGTTTAGTGTGAGGTGTCCCTGCCCATGGCAGGGGGGGTGGAACTGGATGGTCTTAAGGTTCTTTTCAAACCTAACTATTCTATGATTCTGTGATCCCATGATCAGTAAACTGAGGAGCAGAAAGGAGGTTGGGGAATTGCAGGTCTGGATGTACCCAACCTGTCTTCCCCCAGTCAAAGTTATCACTTCTGGTATTCCTGAAAAATCAAGGACTAGGGCTCCACTGCACAAGCAATTCACAATACACAACAAAAATATACTCCTGGTCCTGAAGGACATTTACCTCATCTTGGGACAAAGAATCCATTTCTGTATTCACAGATATATGTCACTGCTTGGCTGAAAGGTGACAGAAATTTCTAGGGAGCATAGCCATCAACATTACAAGGGGAAGTTTCCATACCTCCGTTCATTCAGCTGCTAATCACTGCATATTCCTTCCCTTTGCAAAACCTGCCAGGTACGTTTTTTTTCCAGCAGTTTCTTTCTTTCTCTCCATATCTAAGTTCACAGTGCCTGTCCTCCAGCTCCAGCGGCTGATTTACATACAAAAGGGTGATCGACTGTGGGAAGAACAGTCTAGCAAACCAAATACTAAGTGACATTAAGTGGCATCTAAATGACATTACTTCGATTCTCTGCTGAGCTACAAGCTGCAATGTGACCACACACACAGTAATTAATTCCTATGCCACAGCTCCCCAGCTGTAAAATGGGCATGGTTCTGTGTTTCTGGGGAGTCTTGTGTTAGTTTGAGGCCAAAGTAAGTAATGCCTGAGCAAAGCTGAGAGTGTGGTGGTGGGATCCATTCAAACGTATCCTGAGAAAGCTGCTAGAAAGGCAGTTGCTCTGAGAGAGAATTGTATTGTGTCTTGTTTGTGTAACAGAGTCATGCTTTTACATGACACAAGACCTGCATATGGACCATCAAGTTATATTAACTTCTGCTTTTATACTGTTCATCTCCATTCATTTGGGTCAGAACATGCACACCGTCCAGTAGAAGGTAGAACTGCAGACTGGCTTCTTAGCACAGTGAAGGTCCAGGCATACAAATCAATACAGGGAGATACAGCAACATCAGAAAAGCTTTCATGGCTCCTGTTTATAGTTTAGTCAGAGAGAGAAAAGCATATTTTAAAGAGGAAAGTGACTGTCTCACTGAGCACAGCTGCTCACACTGATACTAATTCTCACTCTCCTCACGATGGTGTAAATCCAGAATTGGTCTATTAATGTCAACATGAAAAAAATATTTTTCAGCATATGTTCTCCATGTACTTGAACAAAATAAAGTCATTGGTGTAGCATCAAGTCACTGTTACACCACAAACTGTGAATACTCTATGATAGCCATATACCTTGTAGCTTTAAAGAACCAGGTTCTTTCCTGGTTGGGCTGATGTAAATCACAGATCATCTTGTTTGGGTCAGCGTGAACCCTGACAGCCTGAATATAGTCTGACTCAAGATGCAGAATTATATGAAAAGGAAGGCAACAAGGAGACCACAGAGGCTTAGTAAAAGTTCTTGTCATTTTCTCTCATGGCTGCATACAAAACACCTACCTCAACTTTGACTCTCTCCCAACCCAAAAATAGACTTTGAGTATCCCTCGCAGGACATTTACCTCTTGGATCAGAGTTTTTTTTCTGCCAAGCAGCAATGTGGACATACTGGCTTTTTTTCTCCAAAGAGCAATCTCATCCATCCTTGAAAAGAGACCTGTGGAGCAGCGTGTGCTCTCATGCCCCAGTATGTTTCTCAAGGGGTAAATGAGTATCAGACACTGAGAGAGCAGTGGGGTCTCCACTGACACCAAACACGTCACTGAGCTGCCAGTGCAATGAGAACTAGAGAGAGCTGCTGGTCTAGGATCAGATGTCAAGGAGAAGTGGCAGAAGGTGAGAAGTGCCAGGGATACTGCTTCCCAGCTGGCTCTGGAAACAGTTTATGCCTGTGTCCGTTTGCACTCAGAACAAAACCACCCTGAATTATTCAGATGCTCTTTGAAAACTCTCATCATGCAGAAAGTGAAGGCAGCTTGGCTCTACCTGATGGAAAACAAGCGCTTGTTGTAAGCTCCAGGGCCAAACCAAGGTTCCCCTGCTCACACAAAGACAGCAGCTCCTGCCACCTTTGTAGCAGGAGTTCTCTCTTGTTACACCAGCCTCTTGCATACAGGCCTTGAACCTGTGGGCCTTCAGACCTTACAGGCTTCAGCAGGTACTTTGCATCTAATGGGGCCCTTCTTTGCAGTCCTGCACTGATGCATTGCTACTGCCTTCCCCAGTATTCTGAATATGTGGAAGTAGGTGTACTTGGGAATAATTTATGGCAAACCCACCTGGATGGTACTGAGTGATTCCAGCTATATCAGTGGTAAGAAGATTTAGTTCAGCCTAAAAGAATCAAATAAGATAGCACAACTTGAGACTTCCAGGACTACGAAGGCAACTCTGCTGGGTGCTCTTTTGGTTGAGGTGATGGGGCCCCAGCACTGCCCCCCATACTGAGAGCAGGGGCACACAGCAGCTGAGAAGAAAAAAATGGCTTGAAAAGCTTACGTGAGGCAGGGTCAGAGCTCTCTGCTCTTCTTAAGCTACCAGTAGCTTCCTCTTCTGGGGAGTGAGTCCAGAAACCCCTGTGTTAGAAGAGCTGTTATGGTATCAGGGGTAGATGCAGCTGTCTTACAAGGAGAGGCTACTTACAATCTTCATGCCACTTTCTGCGTATTAAGCCCTCTGCATATCCAAGGCTGGGATTACTCAGTCCAACATTATCAAATGTGATGCCTTTATAATCTCTTAGGTTTTTTCTTTCAAATGCCAGCACCAGGAGACATATTATTACATTATAAAGTAACTTTCTTTTTTGGAATGGTGCTTTATTCGCCATGTGGCTGAGAAGGTGAAATTATTAAAAAGGAGAAGGAAACCCTCAGTTATTCTTGTCATTTTTTTGCTGAGATTATAAGGCTGTCTTCTGTATTGTTGAACACTTGCAGCCAGCAGCCCCCATCCCTAGAAAGTTCATCAACCAAATCCCACTTTTTGTCCTTTGCAGTTGACTAAGATAACAGCCTAGAGATTTACAGAGTGAAGCTGCAAGCAAAGGTAGCAGCAGCAGTAGTGTTTATGATAGTCCATATTGCTCTCCTAGAATCACATGATGTTTTTCCCTGCTTGTCTGTACTGGTTGTATTGCAAGGCCTGTGTCCCTGATGTGTCTAACTGCAGATGGTGGTGGTCTGTACCCACTGAAATGCCCCAGGCCCTCCCTCATGAATCATCATCAGCTGCATCATGGAATAACTCCGCAGTAGACAGTGAAGTGGTTTGACACTTTCACAGTAGGACTGATGACCTGCTGCATTCTAGCTTAGGCAGGGAAGTTGCCACGTACTGCCAGAAGAAGATGCTTTGAGGAAAATATGTGCTTCAGAGAGAAAGCAATTATAAGGCATGATGTCCACAGTAGAGCTGCAGCACAAGGACATGCTGAGGTATTCACCCTACAGAGTGAGCAATTTGAGGGCAAAGCACTGAACAAAATTGTAATACCAGAATTTTCAATGAGAAACTTAACGTGATCCGGCTTCAGAGTGCACTCACAGCCCAGAAAGCCAACCGTATCCTGGGCTGCATCAAAAGCAGCGTGACCAGCAGGTCGAAGGAGGTGATCCTGCCCCTCTACTCTGCTCTTGTGAGACCTCACTTGGAGTATTGTGTGCAGTTCTGGTGTCCTCAACATAGAAAGGACATGGAACTGTTAGAACAAGTCCAGAGGAGGGCCACGAGGATGATCAGGGGACTGGAGCACCTCCTGTATGGAGACAGGCTGAGAAAGTTGGGGCTGTTCAGCCTGGAGAAGAGAAGCTGCGTGGAGACCTCATAGCAGCCTTCCAGTATCTGAAGGGGGCCTACAGGGATGCTGGGGAGGGCCTATTTATTAGGGACTGTAGTGACAGGACAAGGGGTAATGAGTTAAAACTTAAACAGGGGAGGTTTAGACTGGATATAAGGAAGAAGTTCTTTACTGTGAGGGTGGTGAGGTACTGGAATGTGTTGCCCAGAGATGTTGTGAATGCTCCATCCCTGGAGGTGTTCAAGGTCATACTGGACAGAGCCTTGGGTGACATGGTTTAGTGTGAGGTGTCCCTGCCCATGGCAGGGGGGTGGTTGGAACTAGATGATCTTAAGGTCCTTTCCAACCCTAATTCTTCTATGATTCTACTAATACAGGGTGCTTCCGTAATGGGAGCGTCTCTGAGGGTGGGCAAATGGAAACCCAAAAAATCCTTTCATTCCACAGAGTGTGTTTTACCTATATTGTCTATCTTAGACAATAAAGGAGATTAGCATCTCCCTAAGAAAGTCTGTCCCAAGACAAAAGTAAATTTTTTACCTAGTTATTGTTGGGTTCTCCACTATCAAAGCTATTTCATATCTGATCTCTCCTGTCATGCCTGCTCTGTGAAGGGGTAGGTTATTTCTGACACCAACTAGGAACACTTTAAAATATATATTTATCTGTTATTTTGGTTATTTATAGTGTCACTACAATATCTGAGTGACCTCAGCATTACTTTTGGGTTTTTGGCATTCACAGTTCCTGTTACAAGGAAGTTACAATCTAGTGAAAAATGTTCCATTCTGATTGTTGGCTGTAAGTTGAGAGAATTAGGTTATAATATGATCCCTATTCTGAATATCTCAAATACAAGGTTCTTTAAGGCCAACAAATTACTATTGTATACCTAAATTTCGCTTTGTAAATTCATTGTTTTCCCCATCACTTTTCAGATGAAGCACAGCAATTAAAGAAACAGAAAGAGCTGGGGCCTCTGGGGTTATTGCATCTAGGTTTTTTCCATGACAAAATGACTAGTTTTGTTTTGTTGGTTTTTTTTTTTTTCCTGACTAATACTCTATTGTAGTGATGACAGAAAGTGAAGGGAGTGGTTGCTATTTCTGCATGCATGCTAGTACATTGCAGGCATTTACCAAAGCATCAGTGGTGAAGATCACTGCAGGCTGTACATCCTGTGGATCAGCTAAACCCACCTTTGTTGGTGTTCATTACTTGTTAGTTGATAGTCTTCCTATGAAGACATTTTTCACCCAAATTTCTCCATGAAACATTGGTTGCTAGTAAGGATCTCATGTGACTTAAATAGTCTTTCGTCAACTGAGTTCCTGTATCTTCTGTAACACGCTAAGACTTATCAGTTACTGAATAAACACTGACAGAGTGGAGCCATAAATAAATACATAAGTAGAGGTTGTCACTGCATCAGGTCTTTGCTTCCTGGCTTTTGTTGTTCAAGATATGCTCTTTGGAGATATTGTTGGGTCTTGAGGACAGAATATGTATCTTCCCCTGGCTTGTGTAAAATATTTCTTTTTTAGAGTAAATGGCAGTTATTCCGGTTTGTCAGCTGACCCATGGTGCTATAAGGTGGTTGTGGAGTTATGATCTTGGAAAGGTGCCTCTGGGATAGGGATGGGTGCAAGGGAGCAGTCTAGGGTGTCCCTCCAAGATGTTCTCCAAGCTTTGGAAAGGACTGGTAGCACCAAATCAGGACGATACATTTTATAGTTTATGGTATTAACCTAATCTAATGTGCTATCTGATGTGCTGAAGTGTCTATGTGAACTACTAGGTCTGTTCTCCTCTCTGTGTTGTGTGACAGGCAGGGCAGGGGTTCCTCGCCTCTTTAAAGCTGACTGTGGTGGAGCTAGGAGTGGTAAAAGCAACAGCTGTTTTCCAAGATGGAACTGCAGTGACTGACCAGCTGTGATTCTGTAAAAGGATATAATTGTTTTTTCTGTTACAACCATTCAAGGAGCAGTCCTCGCAGCAGAATCTGGCATTGCCTGGTGCTGTACTCACATGCTAGAGAAAGATGGTCCTGCCCTTAGAGAGCTTACAAATATGAGTCAAGAAGCACTGGCTAGTATGGACAGCTGAGGGAATACAGTGAGGAGCAATGAAACACTATTGATCAGCAGAATAGGCAGTACTCATAATACATCAGCAGCATAACTGCTGTCAGGTTTTTGCAGGCATCATGGCTAAGGAGAATTTGAAGGAGGATAATGAGGAAGCTTTGCAAATGAAATCTCCAGGCTCCCAACACCTCTGCTCCAGAGCTGGACGGCAGCAGAATAATGGTTTGCCTCCCACTTCTGACTGCTGTTGTGTCCCTGCCTGCCACTGCCCACTCTCACTGAGGGCACAATGGTGCTTGTGCAAACTTCCTTCTAGGCTGTATCGTGGCAGGATGGCATGAGACGGAGTGAGGATAAGGCCTGGCCCTCTATCCCACATGCTGTGGGATCTCTTCCAGTGACAAGAAGTTAAGTTGATGAGTCTGTATGGAGACAGTGAAGTGACCCCCGTGCTGCTCCACATAATTAATAAATAAAGCACTGGGGGAGTTTTTGCCATGCTGGCTGCTATGACAGGGCTGTCTACGGTGCACTTAAGCATTAAATGACCAATTTCTGTCAGACTAACTTCCCAAGCCTCTCTCTCTCTCTCTCTCACTCTCTCACTCACAAAGCCAGCTTCCTCGCTCCCTGCACTTGGAGTTTTTCAGCAACTGATGGCTCCTGGTTCATTTCTGTAGAATTAATTGGTCCCTGAATGAATTCTGTTGACAGGGCAATTTATCATGTGTTTGGGTTGACAGTGTTGGATACCGGTAAAGGGGGGGAGTGGTGTCTGAGTGGGATGAGGGGAGATGGACAGGGTGGGGGTGGGTGGGAGGATGAAGAAGAGGAGGAGTAGAAGAAAGGGGAGGTAGAAGAGGAGATTGCTTAAAAAAATAAAATGAAGGAGAGAGGAAAAATTTTGTTCCTCTTTGGCTCCCTCAGGTCCAACTCAGTGTGATGGTTAATGTGCAAAAGGGATGGGGAGAAGAAGGGGAGATGAAGGAAGTGCCACTTGTCTCATGATGGGAGTCAGGATGCTGCTTTCCACAATTTGCACCATGGCTTGGGAGAAAAAAAAAGGGGGGGGGGGGAGAATATAAAAACCCTCCCAACCAAGCAACAAAAAAACCCCCAAAACAGCCAACAGTAAAAAGTAGTAGTTATGTGGTATCTCTGGGGCTCAGCCAGAAGCCTTCATATGCAATGTCCACATCTACTTCTCCCTCATGCTAAAGTGCGTGGGAAGTGAGGGACAAATCTGGTTAACCCTCAAAATGCTGATACGTGCCGCACATACTGTTTCAGTAGGTACTGAGTGGTGTCCAGCACCTCACAATGTGTTGGTATCTGCCATTGTGTCTACTAGCCAAGGACAGCCAAGAAGGAATCACATCTTACAAAACAACATCAGTGATTTCGGTTCCCAGTTCCCCTCAGTATGGGTCAGAAGGAGGTCCCTAGTCCCATATGTTCCTTTGATGATCTCACCTCATCAAAGACAACATTTCACATCATCCAAGATAGAGACAATGAGGGACTTCCCAAAATAATTAGAAGTACATTGTAATTGCATGTCATTAAAATGTCATGACTCTGGTGTATGGATTCAGTTTCTAGACAGCGTAAACTAGGTATCATTTTAGTCCCTCTGACTTCACAGCTTTGGAACACAGGACTGTGGGTATATGTGCACATGGATAACATCAAAACCAACCAAAGCCGGAAAGAAACTCAGTCTGAATGAAACAAAAGTGTTTGAATAAAGATTAAATAAATTCTTAAATTGATGCCTTTTCTAGGAATTTTTGAGTGACCTAAAGAAGTGTACTAAAGACTTGATCAGAGGAAGGCATGTCTGTGAAATATTGGCAGCATCCATGTGTAGAGGGTAGTCTCCATCAGTGTCATTTTCACCTCTGTGTCCTCTCCCAGCCTTCCCAACACTGTGAGTGCAATATTCCAGAATACTCAATGCTGAGATCAGTGGAAGAGTTACTAGTAGGTTTCCTGCTTAACTCACTGGGAACAACATTAGGTCAGGACTCAGCACTCCTGAAATTACTATTCCAAGCCTTTAGCTGCAGGCTAGCAGGACCTGCCTTTGTTTCTGAGAGCCCTGTGGCTCACCAGAATTCAGTCATTGTCTTTGTCTTAGGACTGAAGGTTTCATCAATCCAGTTGACAAAATGAGTGTCCGTATCGTAAACAGTCTGGAGGCAGAACTGAATTTTAGTGGCAAGACCCACACTTGAAGTGGTAAAACACAAGTGGTGTGGTGGTAGATGGTTTCTCTCTTAGTTTGCTCAGTCAGATACAAGGCAAATGTAAATATAATTCTCATCAGGTAAAAAATGGTGCAACTGAGCTTAGAGGAGACTGCTTCTTTAGGGTTGTCTTTCTTGTTTTTACCCTGGGTTTGGTGAAACCTCTAGCCTGCATCCTACCTGAGAACATCTGGGCATCAGATCTTCTGGAATGCTAAAATGGAGCAGGTAGGGTGAGGAGAGGTAGGAAATAGGGAGCTGGCACAGTCAAGATGCAGAGGATTTGTGAGAGACTATTTTTTAGGGCCACCAAGTTTACTGCCAGCTAGAAAGCCAGTTGAAGTTACTGCACTAAGAGTAAGTGTACAGGAAGAGACATCCAAGTAAAGCCATACTGGGCAGATGGAAGATTTATTTTCAGACACGTTTATTTTCCTTCTCTTTGTATGATCACTCCAAGGAAATGGTGGAAGCAGCTCCTTTTCAAGGCTTTTGTAACAGTTTTCCATTGTAGTTACTCAGGTAAATAAAGCTGAGATTTATCTGTACTGCAGGGGTTCAAACCTAGAAATATTCCCCCTGGAGATGAGCAGATACAAATAACAGTTGTGACTTGAGGCAGGGTGTTTAAGGAGGAAACATGAGTGTTGCAATTTTTTTATGTGGGATCCTAAAATGTAAGTTATTTGGGTGAGAGAACCTGCTCTTTGTTGTAGTTTAAGACAACAGAAGTTTTTTAAGTTGTAGCTTAAACAACAAAACACATGTAGGAACTGACATACCCAAATTGCCAATGGTGGCAATAACTGAGCAGTGATTTTTCTGCATGTAAGTCATGCAATCAGAGCTTAATCAGAAAGTCTGGAAGATGTGTGTGGTGCTTGGAAAGGACCAGCCTGAGCTGGGGGCATCTGTGGATGCTGGTTATGATCCCACAGAACAGAAACATTGTTGATTGCTAATGAGAAGGTGCTTACATAAGAGCTAAGTGTCTTTTTATAAAAAGAGGGCCTACACACAGACATGAAGTCTAAATATACATTATGAAGGGTTTTTTTCCTCATTAAAAACAAGATCAGTAGTATTACAATTTATAAATATGAATCAAAAGTATGAATATGCAGTTTGGTATCAAAAGTTCTGCAGCACGGCATACAAAGATATGATAGGCTCCAGCAGCTGTAAGTTGACAGTAGGTAAATGCAACCAGAAATAATGTACATATTTTCAACAGTGCAAGTAATCACCTGTCAAAGTATTTTAGCTGGGGTTCATTGTATTTACTACCACTTGGTAACAAGTGTTCCTCAGTAACAGATTTCCCCAGCTCAATCCCAGCTATTGGACCCATAGCAGGAATTAATTCAAAGCAGCCTATAGGTAGCCTATATCAGAGGCCAGACAAGATGATCACAGTGCACTAGGAGTCTCCTCCAGGGTAGCTGTGGAAATGAACTTGAAAACAGCTGTCTTAAAAGTCAATGCCTGATGCCATTTTCACTTACACACTGTTTACATAAGTGTAACTCTTGACTTCAGACTTCCGATTGACATTGGATACAGAAGGCAAATCAAGCTTCTGAGAAAAATGGTTATGATTAAACTAACCTGAGCCAGTCAGGTAAACATGACATAGGACACATTAATGGAGTAAATGGGTGTATTTTCACTTGTGCCAGTGAACCTTTGGGACAGAAAAACAAGCATTTTTTGTTAAAAAAAGTCATTAAAAAGGTAAGAGAGAATAAACCCTGAAACAATACAAATCTTCCTGCATTATGAAATGGAGATGAAAAACTCCTGTAGTTGAAAAGGCAATGAAAAATGAAGTCTGCATGAAACAGAGGGGACAAAATGGACCAAAATAAGCTCCAAGCAGGTTACATTCAGAACTAACCAGGGTACAACAGGTAACTAAGGTGGCAAGACAGATGACTTAAACATTACTCAATATGCAACTCCTGCAGCAGTGGCTGTGATTAGAAATGTAGGCCAGAGCTGCAGACTTAGTTTCCTCACTTTGATTGCTAAATCTGTGGATTTAGGAGTATAGCATTTGTGAGACTGGGCACAGCTCATATTTTGTCTGTTGTGCCATCTTGAGCAGTAGACTCCACAGATTCTTAAGAGGGAGGCAGAACTGTGCAAGGGGTAAGCACAGGAAGCATCTGCAGCTTGTTAGGAGCTCAAGTAATCTGCAGGTTGGCTTAATCCCCTAATGTTTGTATCTTTCCAGAATGCTTGTTGAATGATCATAATTCTGGATAATTTTTTAATACATATAAAACTTCTCAGTTTTCTCTGGAATCTTGGTAACTCCCCGTGGTTACAAATTCAGTTGGTCAAAATACAAAATGTTGGGGAAGAATTTTAATAACCTTTGAATTTGCTGCTTTGTAATGTAATCAAATGTCATCTTTTTCTTGTGTTCCTGTGACCTGCAGGGTCTGGTTCTGCAAAGGAAGCCTCTGGCTTGCCTTCTGGGGAGTGTTCAAGAACCATTTTGATGAATTCCAATTAAGAGTCTTCCTGACACCAGGGGATGCAGAGGTCAAAGAATGAATTTAGCAGCGCAGCAACAGACCACATGGAGGACAGATAAAGGTAAGAAAATGACATAATTATAAAACAGAACAGAGAAGTCCAGAAGACATAAAAGGGATTTGAATTTGGAAGGATCTTTGAGTGAATGGTACTATTAAGAATTCTGCCTGGAGCCCAAATGAACTTGATAAAAATCCTTGTATACTTAGGGTTCTAATAGTGATGATAATGCTTTGCCTCATTATGTAGTGATTAATCTGAATTGGAAGTTTACCAAAAGTTGTAGATGGTCTGATCAGAAACAAGAGCTTTTTGTAGTTGTGTGAGACTTGTAAAGAAGAGCTATTATGGTTGTTTGAAGATAGATATCCGTGAATGCCTTCTGTGTGCTTGTGATTCCAGTTGAAGCTATGGGAAGTCTGTTGCTCCTAAAGATTCCAACAGAGGCATTCTAAGAGACATCACCAGTGTCTGATCTTGGGAGAGAAGCAGGAGTCCTCAATATGTTGCTAGAGATGACACTAGTCTTTAACCAAGTCTGTCTATGCAGAAGGAAATTCAGGGAACTAACTTCCCAGCCAAGTGGATAATCAGTCATAAGCAGAACTGATATTCTCACTGATATTTGTACATCTCTGCCTTTAGCAGGGCACAAGTAACCTGTCATACCAATATTGTAGGATTAACTGAGCTAGATACGTTTTGCTTAAAAATGCACATACAGTTCTGTGCATATGGAATCAATCCATTCTTGACTTCTCTGTATTCTGAGTGGCTGTGCAAGGGAAGAGATATATCAAGAATTTTGCTTTTCCTGTGTTACAGCCCTTGTAGTTCAGAGATGACACAAACCTAGCACCTTTGCTGATCTATGACTCAGTCAGAAGGAAGGACTCCAAAAAGCCTTCTCTCCTTTCCTCCTAGTCAGCTTTGAATAGAACACAAAAATGATGAAAGCCAGCCCTGTGATATAAGCACATAAGCATCTGCCTTCCCCCGCTGCATCCTTCACCATGGGTCTCAAATGTTCTGGTGTCTCTCTCTCTTCTAGGGATGCAGCTGACGTTTGTGCTCATTCTTGATTTGTGAAGGCAAACATGTCTCAGAGCAGATAAAAATGTTAATTGATTTTTTTTTTGCTGTATCAGCTGAGCAAAATACATATAAAGAGGTAAAGCACGTGAATAAACAAACAATAATGGGTCAGAATAGGCAATTCATACTCTAAAAATAGAAAGACACACAAGACAATATTGGAGATATCCATAAAGATGTGCAAGGTTTCCAGAATCAAAGTCTGCTCTGAGTTCCCTTTAGTTTTGTTTCCATTGTCTCTTCCCTGCTTTTGGTGGGAACGTCTCATGTGGCCACTTCATTC
Organism: Melopsittacus undulatus; assembly: GCF_012275295.1. Lineage (NCBI taxonomy): Eukaryota > Metazoa > Chordata > Aves > Psittaciformes > Psittaculidae > Melopsittacus > Melopsittacus undulatus. The sequence goes on from NC_047530.1 coordinate 91,239,521, forward strand.
AGAATGGGATTTTCTGGGAAGTCAGAGAAGTTGTCTCCAAGGAGAAATGTTTGACATCACCAGGATGTTTCCCAGGAGTGGTACTTTGTGGCCTTCACAAAAAAACATATATTTTGCCATTTACAGTTTACTTTGTGGTAGGTCTTTGAGACCTCTGGTGTGTGCCAGGAGCCCACTACATCACCTGCTGTGCAAACACAAAGCAGTAAGAGAATTCCTGCTACAGACAGTAATAACCTTCATCTAGTGAGAGTGATCACCTGGTACAGACAGAAGGGGGAGCACAGTGGAATAGTTGGAACACAGGGTATAATTTAAATTCCTGCTGCCTTATAGTAAAATGGAAGAAGTTGGATGTTCAGTATGTATCCTAGCTGGTAGAAGAGCAGGGGGAGATTTTTTCCTTATGGACTTTCAAAAGAAAGGCAAGTTAAAATAAATTCATTAATTAAAGCTGAGGTGTGATTAGACACATCTGAAGCAGCTGTTGTTACAAACATTTTCAGAAAAGCTCAATGTGTAATGGAGAGCTGAGAGTCCCAAACACTTCTCTAAGTCTTCTAGTAAAAATACTGAGCTGTACATATGGACATGCTTAGTTCACATTTGGAGCCATTTGAGGAGCTGGTCACAACTGTAGAAACTGAGCCTTTGGAATATTCTGACAAATGTGAACCTGAATAATGAAAGATTCTGCTGTTCAGAATACTGACCAGGTTCTTATGGACACTAGGCAGTGAATCCTCAAAGCAGAGCACTGGGATAGCAATAAATCATGGAAGGAAATCTCACTCCACTCCTGAGTGCTTCTGCAACAAACACAGAGGTTCATGAAGTGGGGAAGTGCTGGTCATTTGGGAAAGTTGTGGTGTTTGGTTAGATCCCTGAATATGGGTTACCTTTTATATAGCCGTTTTTGGGAATCTTGGCCAAGTTATCTCCCTGTAGTAATCACTTTATGGCCATTCTTTGGGTTATCAGTGTGCTTCTGTGAGCTGCCTGTTAGAACTTTCTTTCCACTATGTAACATCCTAGAGTTTCTCTTCTATTTTCTGACAGTGTTTTCCAGCTCTTTTGCTTAGACATTCTGTATGTTATGTGTTATATTCCTCTGCCAGAAAAGGATGCAGCAGGTAGAAAACCTGTGTTGAAGATTCATTATCTTTTGTTTCATTTACTTTCTCAGGAATCTGACAAACCTTTCAAAGCACGTCAGTGAGGTGGGTCTGAGCAAACACCTCTTGTCTCTTCCCAGAATGTGATTGCTTTCCAGTATGCTTCTGCTAATTGGGCTAATTGGTCATGTCTCCCTTTGCTTGTATTCATACCTGCACAAGGAGAAGGAGGATCCAGTGTGCTGGCATGGCTGGTGAGATTTGTGTGTCATTCCCTTTCTGCCAATGATCAGGTGAGCAGCATTGAATGACACATTGTCTAATGCTCTCTGCTTTGTCTAATGATAAGTAGGTTGGTCAGGACAAGAATGATGTCTTACTTTGTACAGTATATAACACACAGGAGTCATTGTCTCAGTATCTCTAGGTGATGTTGTAACATGGTTCATAACCACAGTACATAGGGACTGTAATGTTTCTTTCCATGATTGTAGCTTGTGGCTATGCTATTTTTTGTACTCATTCAGTACCCCTGAAGCTGCCTGCTTCAGCAGTCTTTTCTGTCTTTCAGCAGTCTTTTCAAGACTCCAATGATATGAAGATTGTATTTTGACCTTATACGTGCATATGAATGCAAACGAGCATCACCTGGTCAGTGTTTTACCAGATTCATCTCTCACATGAAAATCAGTACTTTGCATGCGCAGTTTGGCAAATCTCAATCACTCAGTAAGAATTGCTTTTCTCCACCTACATGAACAATGACTTGTGCTTAAATGTCATAAGGAGCATTTTTGCTCATTGTTTTTAAGGTCTTTGTCTTGTTTTTTTTGAGCCTGTAGTTGAAACTGGATGGTGGAACCAAATGAACTTACAACTGTTTAAGAAAGGCTGAGATTTTGATCTTACATCATAGATCGTGATACTGGAGCAAAAGCACAAAACTTTGATAAGAACTTGTGAGGCAACTGTGAGAATGTTATGTACCATATTCTGATTTTGAGACAATTGGCTGGCAACTGCACTGCCAAGACAGTTACATTGGTCTTGCAAACAGTGTGATGTGATGGCACAACTGTTCTGAGCAAAACAAAGTGGAAAGAGAAAATACAGGTACCTGAGGTGAGGTTTGTGATGGGGTGCTTAAGAGGCAACAGAAATCCATCAACAAGCAGTAGCTCCATGGAAGGACAAATTTTCTGAATGGTTCAGTGGCAACCTAATGCAAATATGCAAATGATTACACTTTGAGAAAATAAAAATTCTCTTTTTGAATACAAAAGAGACGATTAATAAAAATCTGGCATCCTTCTTTGGTGCAGACAGCAGAATCCAGAATTTTCCAGTGAAAACTGGACAAGTAGAGGGTAAAACTTCTCCTGACGTCTGGTATCTCTGAGGATCGTTGCCACAGGTATCATCAGCTCCTAAGAGCCCCAGCTCCTCTCAAGCACCATGGTGTGAGCTATTGCTCTTTGCTGTCAGTTTTCTTCCTTTTTTATGACTTTATAAAAAATGCTTTCCTTGACATGCAAGGCCTTGTTCAATCAGTCTGCGATCCCTTCCTTGTCTAGCAGAGAGGTAGAAATACCCTCTCTGCTTCTCTCACTGAATAGCTAGATAGGCAGGCTACACCCAGCAGCTTTAGAAAGAGATTTGTAATATGAGCGCTCCCTCCTCTGTGCCACTGTGGCTCAGTCCCTAGAGCCCCAGGGATGTAGCATGTCACATTTACCTCTCCGGCAACATCCTTTTAACGACCAGAAAATCTGCATAGTTTAAGAAATCAAATCCTTTACTTAAGATGTGAAAAAAAACCCCAAAACGTGTCCACAACAAAAGGTGATGCCAGTTCCTTGCCTCTCACCAGAGCTGTGAGGAAAGAAGAGCTGCCCGTTGCGTTGGAAGTGAGGAGGGTAACCTCCCCCTTCCTCCTTTCCCATCCCAGCCCCAACCCAGCCCCCAGTAAGGCTTCATCTCTCTGTGGAGTCCCTCTGAGCAGGATGCTGAGCCAGAGGAGTGACAGGTGCCTCCTGATATGCCTAAATGAGAAGAACCAATCGGAGGAGCCTGCCCAGCTTTTGTTGTCATCTGGCTTTGCTCACGAAAGATGAGTTTGATTGACAGATGCATCAAGGTTCACAGTTTATTGGTTTTTGCAAAAGAGCCAGATCTGCCAATTTAGACAGGGGAGTGACACAAAACTTTCCATCTAAATGGACTAATTTTACCACAGGGAATTCCCAGGCAGAGCGCTCCAAGGCAGGCGCAGTCCTGTTTTATTTTTTAACAAGGACTGAATGACAAATATAAACGACAGTTCTAGGCTGATGGAACATCAGCATTTGACACTTCACAGGGGAGCGGTGAAATAAACAATAGGCAGAGAAATTGAATTAGAATCAGATGAGAGTCAGCTAGAGAGGGAGAGGAGGGCCTGATTCTCTACCAAATCATTTATAAAAAAAGCAAACTGAATACTAAGTAGGTATAACGTGCTCACACCCTGATTTATTAGCAAATTTCACATATTAGCATATTACACTTGCATGCTGTAAATGGATTGCTGGACAAAGGTGGGTGATAGGGGAGACCAGTGCAAAGGGTGGGGTTTCTATTCATGGTGGTGCGAACCTCTTGTGATAATCTTACCTTGTGTTACTAATAGACTCAACAAAGTTAGAGAGCAAAGAGTATGACAAGTTCATTCAATTTCTCTCCTGTTACCTCTGGCACATGGCCTGCAGAGTTCTGCCCAATCTTCCTCTATTACGGCACTCGCTAACTTTTGGGCACCCAGCTTTGCAGCCTTGGCTCAGTTCTTTTACTGCTCTTTTTTTCTCTAGGACTTTTCAATTTGAAACAGGCAGTCCATGACCTTTAAGGAGAATGATTCTGTGCAGAGTCTGTCTGGACTTCCAAGTGTGGGCTATGTCTGCTTGAGATAAAAGGTTGTCTCAGCTGATAGCGTTAGCAAGCTACTATCCTATTTGTACTCAGTTTTAACAGGGGGGTAGGATATATACACTTTCCCGATGGGTTAGACAGCTAACTGTTAGCTAGACATTACTTGGGAGAAATTTGGATTCCTGGATTTTATGTCATGCTTTGAGATTTGAAGTGTATCTAGAGAAGTGATTTTCAGTCTTTTTCAATTAGCAAACAGTAACAACAAAACACTATCAGTAGAAGTATAGCTGCCAGTATAGTGCATTAGGCCCATAAGCTCACTTTTCCCAGTTACATCAAAAGCAGCTTCCTTCTAAATAAACTGGAGATTTTAAAAACATAAGTTATAAACTCCTCATCTTAATGTTAGTGAAAGGAGCATGATAATAAGGGGCTTTGGATTGATTTGTTTGTTAATGATGATTTGACTTTCATGTATGAGTCTGAAAAGTGTGTATGTGGAAACTGCCTTATTAGCTAGGCGCTATAACTAACCATTGCTGGTGTATTAAGGAGGTGCCAAATGCAGGTCTGTAGCTAAAACTGCAGGCTGATGGAGGCTGACATGGAAAATGCTTTCTTCTGTACACAGAATTTCACTTTGTTTGAAATTTCACACCGTGCAGTCTTATACCCTTTGTGTTTTCTGCATAGGTTTTTTTGTCTTCCTTTCAGAAGCATTCAACAGGGTGTGTTTGAAGTTGGTCTCAGGCTGAAAGTCATCATAGAGTCATAAAATGGTTTGGGTTGGAAAGGACCTTAAAGTTCATCTAGTTCCACCCCCACCTGCCACAGGCAGGGACACCTTCCACTAGACCAAGTTGCTCAAAGCCCTGTCCAGCCTGGCCTTGAACACTTCCAGGGATGGAGCATCCACAGCTTCTTTAGGCAACCTGTGCCAGTGTCTCATCACACTCACAGTAAAGAACTTCATAATATCTAATCTAAATCTACCCTCTTCTACTTTAGAGCCATTCCCCCTTGTTCCATCTCTATAGGCCCTTGTAAGAAGTCCTTCTCCAGCTTTCCTATTGGCTTTCTTTAGGTATTGGAAGGCTGCTGTAAAGTCTCTTCGAAGCCTTCTCTTCTCCAGGCTGAAGAAGCCAAACTCTCCCAGTCTGCCTTCAGAGGAGAGGTACTCCAGCCCTCTGATCATGTTTGTGGCCCTCCTATAGACTTGCTCTAGCAGGCCCACATTCTTCTTATGTTGAGGGACCCCAAGCTGAACGCAGGACTGCAGGTGGGGTCTCACAAGAGCAGAGGAGCACAATCACCTCCCTCGACCTGCTGGTTACACTTCTTTTGATGTAGCCTAGGATGCAGTTGGCTTTCTGGGCTGTGAGTGTACACAGAAGCTGGTTCATGTTGGGCTTGTTGTCAACCAGCACAAGAACCAAAACACAAGACTTTGAACCCAAAATGCAGAAACATGCTTTGTATGGGCAGGTTCCACCAAAATGTCGCACAGCAGAAGGCAGTCTTTGACAACTTTGTTATTTGTTTGTATATTTTGTGTTTGTAAAGCTCTGTCAGCCTTGACAGGAGTTACAGGGCCATTTCCAGGTCTTGTGGCATTTGGGCTGCTTCCAAAAGCACTGCACCACAGGGTCCCTGTGATGCAGCGAGATGCTCACTTTTCACTGCAAGAAATGAATTTCTGACTCTCACAGTGGAAGGCGCACAATTCATAATGTAGCTATAGATGTCTGGAGAACATTAAAGTTAGAAGTCAAATGAAAGTTCTTCTGTTTTTATTTTATATACATGTATATAGATATGCATATATACAAAGTGGTTTCTGGCATTATGTACCAATTACATTATTTCCAGTCAGCATTGTGATTTTTGTGTGTACTTGGTTCATGGTTTTCAAGTACAAGGAGATGGGAATACTTATTATTATATGCAATACTTAGAGTACAAGGCTTTAACAAACTTCCTTTGCTTTGCTGCAGACAGCTCCTGAATCACTAAAGTCAACTGTCCTGAGAGTATTGCCAGCTTTTTTTCTAAAGCAGACAAGAATTTATGTACAGACTGTTTATTATGCATATCTTCACTAACTGCTACCTATTTAGTGAGCTAATCCTTTCCTTAATATTTTAAAGTATTTTCTTTTGGATACAAGCAGCACTGTGTAGATTTACTAGATGATAATTTTAAGGGTATTTTTTTCCTTGAAAGTACTGGTGTCATGTTTGCTGTTCCTCAATTTTCGTCATTCCCCAGGTCCTTACAATTTTTCAGTACTGATTGTGTGTCCAGCAAATTCATCTAGTACCTCAGTTATACCTTCAGGTGTGTATTGCCTTTTCTTGCCTACACCTCATTAAAGAATGTATTTATTTTTAAAGAAGGTTGTCCTAATCTCAGAATGTTCAAACTTCTCTTTATTTGTCTTGTTAGAGTAATAATACAGATTTCTTTACTTAGTGTTGCATAATCTCTTACAATGTCATTTTGCTCATTAGGAGACAGACTGTGGTGCTCTTTTTAGTTTTATCACGTAACATTTTCACACTGAGAACTCCCATTAATTATGCAGGATAATTAAAGGAACATAATTCTAGCTGGAATGGTAGAAATGGCTCTTTCATGCAAGTTTTTATTTTTGCAAGATATGTAAGTCCTTGGAAGTTGAAAAAGGTTTGCTATAGTTCCACTATTAGTTAAGGAGACCTACACAGGAGTGCCAGGGTGCATTTCTCTGGGCTGTATTAAGTGTGATGCAAATGAAAGAGACCATCTTAAAAACCTGAACGTACACAAGTCCATGGGACCTGATGAAATCCATCCGCGGGTCCTGAAGGAGCTGGAGAATGAAGTTGCAAAGCCACTGGCCATCATATTTGAAAAATCATGGCAGTCAGGTGAAGTTCCTGATGTCCGCAAAAAGGGAAATATAACTCCCATTTTCAAGAAGGGGAAAATGGATGACCCAGGGAATTACAGACCAGTCAGTCTCACCTCTGTGCTTGGCAAAATCTTGGAGCAGATTCTCCTGAAAGCCATGCTAAGGCACATGAAAAACAACGAGGTGGTTGGTGACAGCCAGCATGGCTTCACTAAGGGGAAATCCTGCCTGACCAATTTGGTGGCCTTCTATGACGGGGCTACGGAACTGATGGACAGGGGTAGAGCAGCTGATGTCATCTGCCTGGACTTCTGCAGAGTATTTGACACTGTCCCACACAACATCCTTGTCTCTAAAGTGGAGACGCATCAATTTGATAGGTGGACCACTCGGTGGGTAAAAAACTGGCTGGATGGATGCATGCAAAGAGTTGTAGTCAATGACTCAGTGTCTGGCTGGAGACCTGTAACGAGTGGTGTCCTTCAGGGATTGGTGTTGGGACCGGTCTTGTTCAACGTCTTTGTCAGTGACATGGACAGTGGGATTGAGTGCACCCTCAGCAAGTTTTCTGATGTCACCAAGCTGTGTGGTTTGGTTGATATGCTGGAGGGTAGGAATGCCATCCAGAGGGACCTTGACATGCTTGTGAGGTGGGCTGATGCCAACCTCATGAAGTTTAACCATGCCAAGTGCAAGGTCCTACAGCTGGGTCAGACCAATCCTAGGAACAGCTACAGGTTGGGCAGAGAAGAGATTCAGAGCAGCCTGTGGAGAAGGACTTGGGGGTGTTGGTTGGTGAGCAGCTTAACATGAGCCAGCAGTGTGCGCTCACAGCCAAGAAGGCCAACCATATCCTGAGCTGCATCAAAAGGAGTCTGACCAGCAGGTCGAAGGAGGTGATCCTGCCCCTCTACTCTGCTCTCATGAGACCTCACTTGGAGTATTGTGTGCAGTTCTGGTGTCCTCAACATAGAAAGGACATGGAACTGTTAGAACAAGTCCAGAGGAGGGCCACAAGGATGATCAGGGGACTGGAGCACCTCCCATATGAAGACAGGCTGAGAAAGTTGGGGCTGTTCAGCCTGGAGAAGAGAAGCTGCATGGAGACCTCATAGCAGCCTTCCAGTATCTGAAGGGGGCCTATAGGGATGCTGGGGAGGGACTCTTCACTAGGGACTGTAGTGACAGGACAAGGGGTAACGGGTTAAAACTTAAACAGGGGAGGTTTAGATTGGGTATAAGGAAGAAATTAGTTACTGTGAGGGTGGTGAGGTACTGGAATGGGTTGCCCAGAGATGTTGTGAATGCTCCATCCCTGGAGGTGTTCAAGGCCAGGTTGGACGAAGCCTTGGGTGACATGGTTTAGTGTGAGGTGTCCCTGCCAATGGCAGGGGGGTTGGGACTCGATGATCTTTAGGTCCTTTCCAACCCTAACTATTCTATGATTCTATGATTATGCTATCTTCTAAATCATTCTCCTAATTGTATTTAACCACGACGAATTTTGAACATCCATTTTGCTTTCTTCTGGCACTTATGTCTGTTTGTCTTAGTCTGTCTTTCACCTCTCACAGAGAATATACATTAGTTATTTCATTTGATTCCAGTCAGTTTAACATCCAGGATCTCATCTACGACTGTCCCGTAGATCATGGTTCAAAAACCATGTAGATGAAGTTCTTAGTAACACGGTTTAGTAATGGACTTGGCAGGCCTGAGGTAGTGGTTGGATTGATGATCTTAAAAGTGTTTTCCAGCCTAGTGGGTTCTGTGATTCTGTTAATCCACTGTTTCATTCTTATCACCTAAATTGGTAGAGAAAGATAATTCTGATACACAAGACTTAAGAATTTTCGAATCCAGTTTTGTTCTGATTTTGAGTGCAAGCCTATCCCTGCGTCACACCCCAGGCCTGTCTCTCTCACAGGCAGCAGACCCTGGAAACCGGAGGCCTCCTACTTCAAGATAGTTGCCAGGCAGTTTTGCTGTGGTGTTGTGAAAATTAAATTGCTTCTACAGACTGCTTGGATTTCAACAAATTGACTTTCACTTTTGGAAAAAGCCCTGTTGGAGGATATTCAGCCTATTCTGTTAGTACTACAAAGGAAAGATATAAACTGAAACAAAAAGAAATGTTTCAACTTTCTTGATGAACAAAAGCTTCATAAAAAGATTTGATTTCATGACAGCACTTCTGCTCAAGCTTTGCTTAAGATATACACACACCAGCAGAAAATGTGGACCACTGGCTTTCATGAGCTGTTGTGAAAGTATTTTTAAATTACTAAAAATTGTAGAAGCAAAATTGATTTAGCCTAGCCTGACTCCTTACTTTGTTTTTACTTCACCTCTATGACCTTAAACTGCATCTGACTTCATAGATAACTAATGCTTAACTGAGAAAAACTCGACTGAATACCTCAGTATTTGGTATGTTTATAGCATAACTTAATATAATGCCTCGCTCTTCATTAGGTGGACGATAAATAACTTGGAAAATGGGTTATAAATTACTTAGCATTTGGTTTTGCCCCCCACTTGACCAAGGCAGATTAAGAGAGAGCAAGTCATAATAAAACATCAGGCTGACACTTCCTTCTGTGAAACTGAAACTGGGGAGCAGAGAAGTGGGGGTAAGAGCTGTCAGCCACCCTTCCCTCACTGAGACCTCGCATGGTGCTCTGATGGGGCATCAGGGCAGAGTTGGGAAGATTTAGAATCCTCCCAGAGGTGCACTGATGTTATTTGTGCCCAGCTGGGGCTATGAGGAAGCATGCACAGAGGGGAAGGGACTCCGGATTATCCCATGTCTTTCTGATGTGGCTACCCAACAGCATTTTGATTTTCTGAACTACCTGGGGACACCTGATGTGTTATGGATCATTGGGAGTCAGTTGAGTGAGATCAATAGAAGAGGGAGTCCTGCTGGCAATGAATAAGAGTGGTGGCTAGTGGGGGCTCAGAGGCTGGATTGCGCTGTACAGTGTTGCAGCTTGTGCAGTGCCTTCCATCACACAGTGTGGTGGTTGTTAGCAATCATAGTGTTGTTTACATGGTGCCCAAAGGGTGCTAGGTGTAGCAAATATAACATCCTGGAGACCTGGAGGGGAATCCACTGGAGAGATAAGAGCTGAAGTGGGGGGGAGAGAGGAAAGAAAAACAAGCCGGAAGCCACAAAAATGACATACAAAAAAAAATTGGTTTTATTTCTTATGTGCACAAAAAGAGAAAAGAAAAAAGTCAAACAGAACTGAAGCAATGAGGAAAAGCCAAGAGTGGCTGCAGCAGCATAGAATGGATGTGACCCTGCACCTGGCACTGGCCCCCTCCCATCCACACTCTCACATCTAAGTTAGCCTGAAGAGCATGAGCAGAGCTGCTTAGGGTTTGAGTTGTCATCAGTTCTGTAATTGTCATTGTTTGGTCCCTCCTTCTGCCTTGCAAGTTTGCCACTGTCCTGGGCTCAGACAAGAAGCACACTGTGGTATTTGTGGGGTCCCTTTGAAGCCCTCATTCTGTCAGTGCCAAAGGGGGCATCTATGATTCTATTTTTTTTTTCCCAGAGGGCTGCTTTTCCTTAGGGATGAGAGGGTGAGGGATTTCCAACAGTTCAGCAAACCAAAAATTCCTTTAGGAAAATGTTTATGTGCATGTATAATACTCAAAAGGAGAAAGAGGTGCAGGGTTTTTTGTTTTCCTTTTGTTGTTTGTTCAACATCCTCACATTCGTGTTGTGATTAATTCTGAAGTCTTACTCTGAGTTTGAAGCATGCAGACTTCTCTCTGTTTCCACAGTAGGGCTCATTGCCACCAACCCTCCCCAACAGATTTACAGGTTACAAGGATGTCAGCTTTAATGCATCTATCCCGTGCAACCCTCCCCACATCCCATTGGGCCAAAAGGAGCTTCAGAGAACAGGACTCAAAAGTGTTGCCCAGTTTTAAATGCTGTGATCCCTGTTGCTTCCAGTGAAGCATGACGTGAGAGATCACAAGATTCTTCCCCTGCAAAGAAATTATGACAGAAGGAGATCCAGTCACACAACATTTCTGCTTGGTCCTTTAGATAAAGCAAACATAGCAGCAAAGCTATGAATGATAGGAGGAGAAAGAAGTGAAGGGAGAGCTAAGAAAGAAGAATAAAGAAATGAAAAATGATTTGAGAGAAAAAGGAAAAAAAAGAAATGTAATAGAAACATTAATTATTATTCAGAATAATACTTAACACTTTGATAGAATTTTCTTTCAGGATCTCAAAGCACTGAGCCAGTGCTAATTAATTCAGCTGCACAATCCCCCTGTGAACTAGGAACTACTGTTATCCCCCTTTACAGAAGATTGGAATTGAGGCATAGGGGGGAAATTGAACTTGACAAAGGTTCTCTAGAGCCACAAGGAGAACTGGGGAGTTTGAGGTCCCAGATACCTGCTCTCGTATCAGTAATGCTGTTCCCTCTCTGGATGGAAAAGTGCATTGGGAATGAACAATAATAAAAGAGAGGGATAGAAACTGAGTGGAAAGAGAGTGTGAGAAAGAAATGGGAGAGAGGGAAGAGGCAGCAGAACAGAGGAGAGATGTGAGTCACAGACTTCACTGGATTTTGCATAGTGATTTTTTCCTTCAATTCTTTTTCATCTTTTCCTGTGAAACCTTTTTAAAAAAAAAATTAAAAAATAAACAATTCCACCTACAAGAAAGCAACTGTTGGCCTATTGGGGAAGGGGTCTTTCCGAGTTTTGGCTGTTCCCTCAGGTTCTGGATTTGTGCTGTGCTTTATTGAACACATTGTTTTGTTTTCAGTGAGCACAACAAGACTTGCACAGTACAGACAGCGTGTTCCTTATCTACAGGATGAGGCGAGGCTGTTTTAATAACTACCATGATGAAGATGGAGATGAACTTATTTACAAGAGGAATTGCCTTCACATTACACACATTATCTTCCTACAAAGCAGCAATTGTTTTTGCAAATAACATAATATTAAATAATTGGTAGAATTTTTGCGTTTCCTGCATAGTCCAGTCTAATGGAATCTATATGAATATTGATGGTTTTCTTCTGCATAATATCACCACATAAATCCCTGTGTCAGCTACTAGACTTTAGCTATAATACTGCTTTACAATGCATCCACCGACTGTAAATCAAAACAACCAACACAAGAAACTCTTTGGCAAATGTAATTCAGTACATTCGCATGGGGGTCTACAGATGGTGGTGGAAGAGGATTAGACTGCCCAGTCCTTTGCATAATTCTGCTTTCCTTTTCATTTTTCTGGTCAAACTACTTGCCGTACTTAAGAACTTTCCAGACCAATCATGCCTGATGGAAATCCTCTTTTACCAATGGAGTTACTGATAAAAGTAACATTCCACCAATGGAATTGGCCCTCCGAGGGTCAAATCAAACCAGCCATGAGTAAGCCAACCATATCCTGCTTTCATACCGGAGCTCATGTCTCAAGTTTAATGAAACACCATTATAAAAATAAGCATTTCTGAGCTGCTAGCTTCTCTTGAGGTGGCCTCTGGACTGCAGTTGTCAAATGTGAGATGTGACAGTCTTCTCTAGCCTCCTCATGAGGTTCTGTTTCCTCATCCTGGGATTTAGTGCCTCTGCTCTGACCACCTGCTGAGTGAAACTTGGTGGTGCACATGTAGAGCAAAGACTGTACTGAGAGACTAAGAGGGAGACTTTAGTAACAGGGTCCAGCATCTATCTGTTGTCTGTGGAGGAAAACAGAAGGAGTGGTGAAAGTGATTTTTAGAATTTATTCAGAATTTTCTTCTCATATAAGATGAGACAACAGGCCAAATTCAGGTCTTAGTGACTGCTCTTTGCAGCAGGTTACTCAGAGGTAATATGTGCAGAATGACACTTTCAATAGATTAGGAGTAACCTTTTTGATTTTCTTCTATACAGGAACAGATTTTAGTTCTATATCTTCTATGTAAACATCTCCCCAAACACCATTATCATTTGGGCACCCCATTAAAGAAGACACAGACCTATAATCGGCTAAAGCCATGCAAGGGCTAAAAGTGTTAGGTGAAGGGGGCCTTTGGGATCAACACAGCTGTTTACTGATGATGGATTTAATACATACAAGTTAAACTTGGAGACAGAATACCGAGTCCACAACCACATCTCCTCTGAGGCTTGGAACTTTGGATTTTATACATAATGTTAGCTGTACAGATTACTCCGCTGTTCACTTTTATGCCCTTCGGGGGGGGTTTGATTCTCAATCCTGTCTTTGTCCATGGACAGTAGCCCATGAGTTTTATCTGAAACCTCTCTAAAACAGCAAGGATCTACTTTGGCAGACTTGATGTCCTGGGGACAGGCTATAGCTGCCTTCATGTTTTCTTTGAGTAGTTTTTAGGAAGTGTCAGTGCAAGGAACAGTTTATGAGTTTGCTGACAATACAGGAGTAATAAGCATTTCTATTGACAGTTAGCCTTTTTCAGAACAGTGTTTGCCAGTCACTTGGGAACCAAAAAGAGTAGAGAATCCCTAGAGAATCATCAGGTGAGCATTTGGGATAAGGGGTAAATATTAGGACACACAATATAGGATTGAAGATGAAAAGATGGGGCTGTATGTTGGGACTGGCAGGTGGGATGCAGGCATACGGCTTTGAATGGAAGCCGATAAATTAGTAGGTGTATGAGCAGATGGACTGGGAAACGAAGGGGGCCCATATAGCAAGGCTATAGTGGTTAGGAAATTAGGTGTTGGGCACAGAATAATGAGGCTGTTATCACCAGCAGTGGGGATCTGGAGAATGGGTGTTGGGCATGTCTAAAATTGCGAAAGTCAGGATGTGGATGAACTGAAGTCGTCACGGGTACAGGGGTTAAGGTAAAAGGAGTGGAGACTAAGGGCTAGGGAACCAAGCAATAATCCCAGCCAATCCTGAATTTGTCCATCTCAGTCTCAGCTGTCCAGAGGGCAATCAGATGGGCCCATGTGAAGCCCCACACTTTCCACCACAGCGCAGCTAGAGCGCAGCTGGGCTTGTTTTCTTTGTTTGCCAGCCAGTGACATGGAAAACGTTTGTTGACTCAGAGTGCTTTTTTGTTGACTGATGTGTTTGGTAACTTTGTCAGATGTGACTTGTCCATACTGCTCCCCAGAGACAGGATTTGGGAAAGGGGGAGGAGGAGGAGGCAACAGGGGTGGAGCTGGCATCCAATCCTCTCCAATACCACCATCCCATTGTAGTGCAAAACAGAAAGGAAACAAAACCCTAGAGTGAAAGAGGAGCATCAGACGTCAGAGGAACTTGTCTGCCATTCAGGTGGCGGGGAGGGATGGGACTTGGAGTTTTATTTTTGTAGGTTTTTTTTAATTATTATTTTGGTTTTTTTGTTGGTTTTGTTTGCTTGGGTTTTTTAGAAAATTGGGGATTTGTTCTTTTTTTTTTCCTTTTTACAGACCTTCATGACAAAGCATAAAAACACAGTTATATTTATATATCTATTTATATATTTCTTCATTTCGTCGGTTGGTTTGTGAATGTTGCTCCATCCTCCTGTCTGAGCTGATTGTGTGTCACAGAAATTGTGGGTGTATGTGTGAGGTTCCTCCCAACTCTGGCCTGCGAAGTCACCATGTGTGAGGTGCAGCCAACTATGGGGGAAGCCATGCTGGAGAGCGGAGATGAGGTGCACAGAGAACCCCTCATGGGGTGCAGATAGGTACTTGGTCCTTTTCTTCATTGCCAGGTGGGCCAGGTCTCTGTACTGCCATCTCTGCTCTAGCCAGACTGTTCCCTCCGTCCTGGGAAACAGGGTGAGCATCACGCGTTGCACACGTTGAAGAGTCCACCACAGAAGAGCGTATCTTTGGGGAACAGTGTTTCGTGAGCGGTGTTCTCCCCTGCCTCCCACAGCCCTCACCACTCCTGGAAGGGGGTGCTGTAAGGCGATGGTTGCCAGCTGCATTGCTTCCCAGTCCCCCTGAAGTCCTGGAAGCCAAGGGGCCTTTGTGAGGCTGCACTCTGCCCAGGAGCCGTGGAGAGCTCCCACAGGAGAAGCCACTTGGCCGCAGGGTATTCCCGGCGTGGGGGGAGCAGAGGGGCGGAGGGCAAGGGGAGGGTGAGGGTCTCAGTCTCATGTGGTGAGCACTTGGTCCGGTGCCTTCGTGGCGAAGAGGAAGGAACTGGACTGTGGGGAGGAATGGAGGAAGTCTTCACCCTTCCCAGGGATGGAGGGAGGTGATCAGACAGGTACAATGTGGAGGCCTAAGCTGTCGCCCTGCAGTTTCATGTGGTTTCCATGGTAACTAGTGGCGGTCATAGGCAGCGGCAGCAGTGGGAGGTGCGGAGCCCCGGGATGTGGCACTATAATAATAAGGGGAACCTGAAAGTTAACACAGGAGAAGAATGGACTGGTTGAAAGGACAAACAGTAAAAAAAAAAAAAATAAATAAAACAAAAAGAATTAAACGAAGAAAAGAAACAAAGGAGAGAGGAAAGGAAAGGAGAGAGGAAAGGAAAGGGAAAGGGAAAGGGAAAGGGAAAGGGAAAGGGAAAGGGAAAGGGAAAGGGAAAGGGAAAGGGAAAGGGAAAGGGAAAGGGAAAGGGAAAGGGAAAGGGAAAGGGAAAGGGAAAGGGAAAGGGAAAGGGAAAGGGAAAGGGAAAGGAAAGGAAAGGAAAGGAAAGGAAAGGAAAGGAAAGGAAAGGAAAGGAAAGGAAAGGAAAGGAAAGGAAAGGAAAGGAAAGGAACAAACCTGGGGGCTCAGCTCTTAATGGGATTAGAGAAATGCAGTAAATGGAGGCAGCTGAGGGTTGCATTTCAGTGGAGAGATGCTACTGCAGCCACTGACTCTGAAGCCCCTCAGTGGGAAGGAAATCTTTCTTCTTCTGACTGTCAATAAGTTATGACCATCAATAAGTTACTGAGAGGGAAGCCTATGAGCATTGCAGCACAAATACTCCACACCTCATCTGCAGCCACAATGAAAGTGTCAGGGCCAGATGTTCTGAGCATACCTGACAACATCTAATTGGGTCACTTATAAAACCAGGACGGGAGAAGTGAAACAAAATTACAGTGTTTTATTGTGTAGGATTTTGGTCACATTTGGCATGGAAGCTCTCTACATGGTTATTGAATGTGTGTTAAATAGTGATTGATTATTAAGATCACATTTACTGAGGTTTAACAGCACCGGAATAAAATGTGCATCTATTCAGCTGTTAAACCTCAGTAAATACGTAGGTAATAATCACAGTTGATTTATTTTACATGTAATGAATCTCTTCCTATTCCCTTCCAAATAAATGTTGTGTTAGAAGTTCCGGACTTATCGGAGGCTTTTTCCCCTCTGAAAAAAACCCTAACTATTTCTAGGCATATTAGGGATGGATATATCCCTTCTAGAAAACTCCACTGTCTATTACCAATCTAGTTATAAAGCCCATCTCCCACCCTTGACACAGTTCCAACTGGTCCAATAGGAAGAATTTCTGTGGGATTTCCAGATCCCCAGGAATTGACTCTGGGTTTAGCTTGAGAGAGGAGTGAAACCTCATCTGGAATTTTAATCATACTTTGAATAGATGTGGATGGCAGCCTGAGAGAATAGCAGAACCTGAGTTTAACTTTTGATATAATCTGCAATAAACTGTGGATGTAGTTCATGAAGAAGCCCATGCTGAACTGGAATTCTGAACCATCACAGGAAAGAGGAATCAGCTTCAGAACAAAAGACACATGAGGTATACACCCATCTACACACTGGACTGGAGAGTGAGGAAAAAGGCCTCTCACATGCCTGAATACTTCAAAGCCCTCTTCAGAAACAAATAAAAAAGAAAATAAAGCAAAGAGACAAACAGAAGGAGCGCGAGGCTGGGGGTGTGCTGTGGGAAAGAGATACTCACTTAGTAATGCAGGGTTGCTGAACCGCCAGGCTTCATTGTAGGTTGTGTACTGAGGGTGGCTGTAGGGGTTGCCTGAGAACTCGCTCCCTGGAAGAAACCAAGGAAGGTGTGAAATACAGTTAAGAGATTTATGTCTACTATTCCATCAAGCTAGCATTGAAGCTGAATTGTATGCCAGCAAAAAAACTAGTGTGTGTAGCTTCCTTGGCTCAGCTGGGATTGTGCCCTTCAGGACACCGTAGTATTTGTTCAGTGCAATGCTGCTTTCCCATACAATTAAAAAAATCATAAGATTGGCCTCTTCAGACTCAAGAAATTAGTTTTAAATAATGAAATTCAATAATACAAATAAATAATTAAAGTGATTTATTTTTTGTTGCCTTCCAACTTCTATTTCCGAGGTTGCAGAAAGATGGCAAAGCACATGCAAGCTTTTTTTCTGCAATTAACCATCAGCTTTCTTTTACATAAAGAGTAAGATTCTGCAGTAAAGTCAAGACAGCAGGCATTGGAGCTTGATGGGACAAGCTCACAATAAACTCACTGGAACTAGAAGGGCTGTTGATGGCAATATGTATTGCTAAGTTTTGTTTGTAGGATACTGCAGGTGATGATGTATTTGTGGAGAAGAGTAATTTCTCCACGAATACAGTGAGAGTAGGGTGGGCTTAAATATAAATCAAAATGAAAAACATATTAATCTTTCCTACTCTCTATATAGATGTTGCTAGGCAGAAAACTGATTCATGTATTGTTAACCCCACCTTTGTGCTTAGTGAGTTACAGAGAAAAGTTGCTGTATTCCAGTTCCAGAAAACACTTTTCTGATGATTACTGCTTTAGGTACTATTCTGAATCTGAAAGGCAAGCTGAGCTTTTTCACATTCACGAAAATGGACCCAAGCCAAAATACTTGTGATCTAACAAGACTCTGACCCCAGATTTGAATGTTGTAGGGTCTTAAATATTCAGTTCTATTGTGCATAAGGTGCTGAGTCTCCTTGTTTTATAGAGGGCTGTGCAGGTCTAAGGAATTATATTTGGTAACTGAGGAGGTGTGGTGCTGCATTCAAAATAAATAAATCTCCCAAAACTTAAAAATTTATTATTTGCTAAATAAAAACATGTCATTATCTGATCATAACTTGATCGTAATTTAATCTAGTACCAAGAGACTGGGACAATTACTGTGATCTGAATGGCATTATGCACTTAAAAGGCAGTGAACAGCATGACTATTAGCTTCTGGTCTGCCCTGAGCAAGGGGTGGAGTTTTTACAACAGAAGTGTTTGGAAAGCACCTGGGGTTCCTGCTGCATACCATGGAATAAGGAAAGAAGGCAATGCAAGACCCACTGGATGCCTGTGATACAATTACTGAAGAAATGTCAATTAATTATACTGTAATCTCTGCAAATCTCCCCTCACTTGAGAGTTAAAGCCAAACCACAGGTTCTCAGATGGTGGAAATGAAGTCTGTTGAAGTCAGGGGATTTGCACTGCTTTAAACTTGAGAAGAATCTGTCCAACAAGATTTTTAAAGATACTCAGGGTAATAGCCGAAGTAGTCAGTATGAAAAGTTACATGTATCAAAAACCAATCACTATCCAAAGTATTTTGGTCGCAGCAGTTTTTAGCTTCAGTATAAAACCTCATTTTGTGTGATAGACCTTGCTAAATACTATTTTAGTGATAATAACTCAGCATATTTCCATATCTAGAAACATCCTGCACTGAAAATTTTGACAGCTTGCTGGGAAGGAATAGGTGAAACCTGCCAAGGTGACCAAGACACTGTGGGATAGGATACAAAGGCAAAAAGCAATGTGTAATCCTAATTAATCTCTACTGAAGTGACTTGCTTGTGAGATACAAAGGAATGAGTTTGCCCCCAATAAGAAGGAAAAAAAAAAGCATCCGAATGAGAATTTCTGCTTTGAAATGCCTCATATAAACACCTTTTCACTGCACAGAGGGAAGAAGTTCTGACATTTCAAGGCTTCTCTCCCACCATCTTCTGAGTTGTCACCCTAAACTGTTTCTAGTGTTCGTAAAGCGTGGGTTAAGGAGAGGAGAAGGAGCCCCAGCTATGGAGAGCTGGGGAGGAGGGAGGGCAGCCACTGGAAACAGTGTTTATTGACGAGGAGTGAAAGCATGCATGCAGCAGGATAATGAGCTTTTGAGCTCAACTGTGACCAAGAGGAACTGAGCTATCGCTTTCCTCGATCACTAATGAAACAAGTGTAATTTCCTCATCAACATTGGATTCTGTTTAACGACTCCCTGCCGTTGCCATCAGCAGCCCTCTGCAGGCTCTATGCTGCTCTGGGTAAACTGCACTTCGCTTTTAGCGGATGCTCACTTCTCCAAAACAGTTTGCAGAAACTTGATGGTCTTTCTGGGAAAGAGGAAGAATAGAGACAGGGAGCAAAGGTGCTCTGTAACCTGTGCAGGAAACCTCACTCAGACACACAGGTTAAGTGTGTAGCACAGTACCTGATTAATCCTTCTCTGAGTGACTAACCCCTGCTTTTTCAAGTGTGTGCTCAGGGACTAGTGGCTTTCATCCATGTCTACAGTCTGGGACCTGCAGTTACAGGCAAGGGCAGATGCAGGATATGTATCTTACCACATCATAAAACATAAACCTCAGAGATACTTGCATGCGTGACTGGCCATGTTGCATGAATGTGCTGCTACTGGAGACAAGCTCTTCTCTAGATTACACAAGTAGAAGCCTAGTGAAAGGTTGTCACTGATAGAGCGGAGCAGCTTTGGTTAGCATTGGTCAAACAATCTTCTCAGAAACAGTTTTCCACTGGAAAATACTGTCTCATCGAAATGAAAATGTTTTGCACAAGCTTGTCAGCTTAAATGGAGTTTTGGGAAGAAAAGTCCTGAAATGATTGCAAATTGAAACAAAGTATTGTGTTTCAACTTTCTTGTTTTGTTTCATTTTGCCTTTCTCATCTCATTTAATTTCCTTTCAATTCTTTCATTATTTTAATATGTCTTGACATCTAGAACATGTTGATATTATTGAAATGTTTCATCCTGATGTCGGCAAATTGAACTATTTCAAGATTCTGACTCCTCATACCAATGCAAGATGAAAACAAATGTCAAAGAATTAGAGTCTTGTATGGATTGGAAATTCTGGTTTCTGACCAGTTCTATTTTTAGCTCTGCACCTTTATCTAGGGAAAACGGAAGCTCTTTCTCATATGCACTCACATCTGGACAATAAGGTTTGTTTGCATGTGAGTATGTTTCTTAAAGATACTCCCTGAATGGTCATCTTGCTGATTTCTTGTTGCCAGTGTAGTTAAAGCACTGGCCTGTGATCTTTCTTAGCCTGGGGGCATGTGACAAACCATTGGCAACATCATATTTGTTTTCTCTATTCAACCTGGAGTTTTAACAGACATTGCAAGCAAGCACAGGGGATTGATCTCATGAGGCCTATATTCAGTGCAATCCGTGCTCTAGAAACCTTTACTAGCAGTATTTCTTGGTATCTGTATTTAAATCTTGGCACGTTTAGTCTTGTAATACAGAAACCATGAGGCATGAAGTGAGCCTAGCAGGTGGCAGGTTCAGAACAAATAAGGGAGGTAGTTTTCACACAGTATGTAGTTAAGCTACAGAACTTCTTGCCATGGGTTGCTACAGATGTTAAAGGCTTATATGGGTTCAAGAGACACCGTTCAAGTTTGTGGAGGTGAAACCTATTGAGGGTGTGTGATAATTAAATAGAAATATGCTAAGTGTCTCTTAGGAAGTCTCTGAGATGCAACTTGTTGGAGGCTGGGAAATCTTTTGGTAAAGTACCAATACATGTTTGCTCTGTTCTTACACCCTTCCTCAGACATTAATTTTTGGCCTGTAGCTGAGGAGATCTGCAGCATGACCCATTAAAGTCAAGTCTTCTGTTCCTTCTCATGATGCCTCTATCTCTCCAGCTTGTTGGCTTCAGTCACATTAGAAGACAGGAATAGAAGGGCTTTGTGGAAAGATGCAGTAACTACTGCAGGATACCCAAGTAGACCACTGGAAAAACTTCTAATTGCATGTTGACATCAGATTTAATGTAAAGGCACCCATTTGACCTGAATCTTTTTTTCTTTGAAGTGTAACTCAAGTTTTTTCTTTATCATCCTATTCCTTTTCTTTTTGGGGGCATCTTTGGGGTTTCAGGGACACTGCCATTTTACAAATAAGTAGCCTCCACCAAGGAGATGAAATACCCTATTCTTGGATAACTGACCCTTGTGATTAGTGGCCTTTTTTGTTCTAGTTTAGATTTCAGTATTATCCTTGTGATGATGATGTTAAACTTGCATAGCAGTCACTGAACAGTTGAGAACAGTCAGAAGTTGGGAAGAGCCTGTTTTTTAGAAGTGCCTATTCAAAGAGTTGGCTACTTTGATGTTATTAATAATTTCTGTATGCTGTGATTTTCTCTAAGTTTTGACATACAATTGACTTAAATATTGACAACTGAGTCTACCTACTGTTACTGTGTGGGGTTTTTAAACTGATCTATATTGTCTTACTGCTTCTGTGATTCTGCAGCCAAACCATCTACCTGAAAAATTTAATGTAGAAGGAGATGCCCTGAAATTTGCCACCTCTGCACCACCCCAGTTCAGCAAGCTGGTCAGCTATACCAAAGGACTAAAGTGGAGATGAGGAAAGGATCAATCCACTATCTTTTCCTGATCTGGAGATCAATCACATCATCTTCGCAGCATAGCCTGAGATTTTGTTGTGCCTTAGGATCGTAAGCAGTAGGTAGCTTGTTAGTTGCGGAATGTGACCATGGGCAATAGCCAGTACTTCGTGGTATATGAACAGTGATTTGTCATTTAAAGACGTTAAGACTTCAACCTGCAAACATTTCTGTCAGTGATATTTTCAGTTGTGTTGCTGCAGTGTATGTTCATATAGCTAGCTGTTATAAGATTTGGATGAGGGTGTTTAGGCTTTTCACTTCTAAGCCCTGGCAAATCATATTGTAGTGATTTAAGAGCTTTCTGTCCTCAGCTTTCTGCTGCTTTGGTTCTGGAGTCATCCCTTCAGTAGCAGAGGTTGCAGAATGGACTGTGTACCTGCTCAATAGCCATCACGACTCACAACCCAAGGCAGTAACAGAAGCAGAAGTCAGTGGTAGATGAAGTTCTGAGTTCTGAGCTACCATGGCTGAGAAACAAAAATCCTGCCTCTTCGTTTATCTGGTGGTGATAACTGTCATCTGAGGAATGGGGAATAGAGCCTGGGGTAATAAACTCTTCAATTGCCCTAGGGTAAATGGTCTTCTCCCTAAGAAGAGGGAGAAGATATTTCTCCAGAGAAATCAGGTAGCAAAGGAACAGTTTGCCTTTAGGTGCAGGATTAGGTAGATAGTTTCTTGGATTGGAGGCACAGTCGTACAAAGAGGAGGCAGATAGGTAGCTGGTTGTTAAAAGGGAATAGTTAAGTTTCTTCTGAAATGCTGTTAATCATTGCTGAGTTCTTAGCTAGTTTAGGCTATGGACAGTGGGTCTCAAAAAATTGCAGGTATTAAATTACCATTGATGATTTTCAGTTTGATGCCTTGGCTTTAGATGGAAGGTAAATTGTTACCCTAAGTTAGTAGATAGATGAATATCCTGAGCCATGAGCAGTACTTAATAATCTGCACGGATTGTTGGAAAATAATTACATTAGTTAATGAATACTAAGGTTAATTAATTACCAGTTAATTGTCACAGGTTATAGATAGCTAGTTGCCCACAGCAGCAGTGAATCAGTTACTAGGGGGAAAGAGACATATTACAAAAAGTGTCATTAGCTGCAATGGTTATAGGCACCTGATGATTTCTTTATGAAAAGAATAGTCCTTTATATCAGCAAAGCAACAGAAAAGCCAACTGTGAAAGCTCTTACAATACTAGTATACTGTTTAAACACGTGTGCAGCATTACTGAAGTCTGGGGGTTTACTTACCAGGAACCATTCCTGCAAGAGTTGAGGTTGGGTAGCTGCCTTGTCCAGTTGGGGGAACATGGGGTGGGTAGCCAGGCAAAGTGGTGCTTGCCATATCACGACCTGGAAAGGGAAAGAATCAGGACAGGGGGTCAATAGGGACAAGGTCTTTCAATATTGATTTGATATCACCTTTTTTCCCAATGTCACATGACTAGCAGCTTGATAAGCAAATGCTGTGCAGACTTCTTTTGCATAAGTGCTGTTCATCCACTGAAAATTCTGGGGGAAGATTGTGGCATTTTCGATCTCACACTGTAAGGATGGATGTTAAAACTTAGCTTTGTGAGGCTGCAAAGAATTTGTTTCATTGTAGATTTTTCATTTATTTTAACTGAATAAAAATGGCCCTGAGCTGCAAAGAGAACGGTGGCATATTCTTTGCCAGAGTAGCTGAAGTCCTGTCTATCTGCAGTGGATGCAGTTCCAAAACTGGATGTTGCTTTAGGGCATGAACAATGTGCAAGGCATTGGAGAGTGATCCAAGAGTTTTCTGTGCCTGTCTCTCTTCCCACCTCTGCCATTCACCTGATGATGATTTTAGGCAAGTCGCTTCACCTCTCTGTGCTGCTTCTTATGCTGCAAACTCTTTGGTGCAAGGGCACACTTAATACATTTTCGCAGTGCTTAGCATTAGATCAATACTAGTTGGACTCCTTCCAGGTGCTAGTGTAATATATACTGTAATAGAATCATGCAAATTAGTTTGAGTCCCACTTCATTTTTATCGCAGGTACAAGTGATATCTTTTCTCCACCAAGGGAGAGAAGGGTGTGGACTGGGTGGATGGTTGTAGTTTATTTTTCATCTCTTAGGAAGTGCAGCTGGAGGCTTCTTGGTTGGTGCCAGAGGCATTTCCTCATTTGGACTTGTTAGCCTGAAAATGGGCCAGCCAGAAGGGCATTTGCTGTTAGTGCTTATTGCATTTAAATGAACTAAAATAATCTCAGAAGCTGCTGGGAGTTGCAAGCCAAAACAAAACCAAACCAAAACCAAAACAAACGAAAACCAAAACAAACCAACCAACCAAACAAACGAAAAAAAGGCTACATAAATTAAGATAATTTTTCTTCCGCAGCTGCTGAGAGATTTATAACTCAACCTCCAATGCTACCTACTGAGATCTCAGCCTATCACAGGCATCCAAAGCTTTCACATTCCCTAGTGACCTGTAGCTCATCAAGAAGTTTGTGCCATTTGTTGTTCCTTTGTTAAATTTGGTCTCTCCTGTCTGTTCTAACTGGAGGACTGGAGTGTGATCACCTTTAGAAGTGACAGGTTAAGTATTAAGACCACTAGAGTCACTTGTAGTATGCTTGGATATGCCAGTGAAAGAAGAGTAAGAGTTGGTTTAGCTCTACTAATGGCAGAGTGATAACTGATAAAGCAGGCTTTGCAGCAAGCATGAACCTTCGCTGGGCAATCAGAAATAAGTAACAGTTACACAGCAAAGCAAAAACGGATCAACATGGAGCATTAACATGAAGGGAGGAAGTTACTCTGGGATGACATAGGCTAACTACCTCATTGCTTTCATAGGTCTTGACTAAAGATTACTGAGGGGATTTGCTCAAGAAAAAAGAAATGCAAATTCATTCTTCCTCCTTGAAGAGTTCCTAATCAGTGGCTGATGTTCCTGTCTCACCTGTGCTTTGATAATGGGACAGAACTACCAGGCAAGGCTCATGAATGAGCCATTTTTCAGCCACTCCCCAATATTGATAAAAATAAATATATAATGCCTCAGGGATTTATATTCTGCACTCTTCTACTCTTTTATCACCTTCATTTCTTTAGTGATTGGTAGCTGTGTGTTAAACTGGATGATTAACACCTCTTACATGTAGGTTATGGTTTTTTTCCCTTCACATTCTTTAAAGGTGAGAAAGTTTTATGCTTAAAATTCATGTTCTTTAGGTTTCATTTATTGACTAGCCTGAGAAATAACAACAGGAGATGAGTGAGAAAACAGTGTTACTGAAAAGTTAGAGAGAACATTACATAGCAGCAGGCAAAATTAATTCATTTTGACACTTCAGTTCAGGTGGGAACACATACACACTCACTCTGCTGCCCGATCTCTGCACACGTGCCCCTGTGTTTTTATTCAGACATGAGCACACAGAGGCTGATGTTCAAAATTCAGTGTAGAAAATTCACTGGAAAGTGATCATCTGTCAAAATCCCAATCTTGAGAAGGAAGATAACAAACAAGTACGGTATCAGCAACATGAATGAGTCTCACAGAGAGACTCTCAAAATGCTGTTACATGCAGGCAGGCCCCTTTCATTACCTCCTGTCATTCATTACCAACAGGTGACAGGATTATTAAATTCTTGTACTCCAGAGCTATGACAAAACTAGCACCTATCCTGCTTATAACATGCTTCCAACTCCAGCCATTCTCTCCTCCCCAAGAGCCTTCCAAGTGAGAAACAGCACCTTCATCTCTATGACATTGTTTGAGCTTTTGAATACTTTCTCCCATGTCTGATTCTCCATAAGGGTCCTAAGGCAGATGCCTCTCCTGAACACAGTGCCTTCTAGCCTAGAGGGTGGTCATATATGACTGCATCCCCAGAGAAATATATTGTTGGAGAGAGTCTGCTATTGTTGGAGGGAGTCTGCTATTAAACAACTTGGCTTAGGAAGTGCCTAGAGCTCAGAGACTCTTACTGGCTGCAGTACAATAGACCAAGACAGTGTAATGAACACAAAAGTCTTCTCTGCTGTTACCTGCTGCTTTCCTACAGGGAGATTCAGAAATGCAAATCTCAACTGACAAGACAAAGGGAGGACATCAGGTCAAAAGAGAAAAATAATATAGGAACATGAAGGAGGCAAAGGTAAGATGTGTTTCTTGAGCATTAGGAACTGTGATCTGCACTAAGACTATCTGTTCTGAAAAAGCCCAAATTATATTCTTTTACAATGAAGTGACAACAGCCTCAATGGTCACCTAAAATGATACCCACCATTTTATCCAAGCCACACCTGAGCTTCTGCTGCAATGTGGCTTCAGTCACCTTGCACATGTTTTTCCCCTAATACCTACCTGAAACCTGTCCTCGCTGCCCACCCTCCCCTCCAGCCTGCTGCTCCTAAATGCTGCGATCTTCTGCAACTCATTTCATCATTTGTCTCCTTCCCTTAAAGGCCACCTACTCTGGGCATGTATTCCTTTGGCTGTAGGGCATTATAGTCTCTTACCTACTCTTCCTGGCCCTGATGTTCAGATGTGATGCCCTTTTCCTTAGCTCCCTGGTCTGCTGTGTGAAGGCACCAGCTCACATTGACACTCTCACTCGCAAGCCAGGTGACTCAAATACTGCTCACAACATACCTATGACAGTGCTCACCAACTGCAGGTGTATTTGTCTCGCTTAGTAGTTTGTACAACCCATGCTGAATGTCCCTGGCAATCCTAGAACTGGCTAGGTTACTCAAGCTGCTATCATCTACCTTAGACTAGCACACAGTACCCTTGCTAACCCTGCAGTACTCAGGGGCATTTTGGCTTTTGAGGCAACACAGGATTTTGCTGTATGAGTATTTCTATAGTAAGTCCCAGACCCATACAACTGAGGCATCCTTCTAAGTAGTTAAAGCTTCTTTTCCCATTTTATTCTGAAAAATTAAGGACTGGCATGAAAACTTTCTGTGACTCTCCATGGAGCTGAGCACACATGCTGCATACCCAGAACTGGAACATGGCTGCTCTGGTTCCCACTTGCACTCAAAGAGCTTGCAGCATTTCCTGGTCTCCCCATTAGGCGAAACTGAACCCCTTTCCTGCAGCATCCCCACTGAGTTTGTGGCCAAGGCCGGTTACCTGCTATCAGAGGCTGGCTGCTGGACTGCCCAAAGTGGGCACCATGATGAAGGAAGGCACTGTAGCAAGGCGTGGACGCATCGTCTGAAAGGGCCATGTGGAAGGGCTGAAGATCAGCCTGCCCAGAGCCGACCGGCGTGGTGGGGGTGAAAGGGGTGAGAGAGGCTCCATGAGGCTCTTGCTTTATACTGAGGGGAGAGGAGAGGTTTTCTGTGGTAGGGTAAGGGATGGACACAGACAGACAAAGGGAACAGGGGGAGGAAGAGGAGGGTGGGGAAGGGAGGAGAGGAAGAACAAAATGGGTAAATGAAAATGGAGTGGTTAAAATCTACAGGGAAATTAATTTAAAAAACAAAATAAAAATAAAAAGGTTAGGAGTAGATCAGAGGAGCCAGTGCTGAGACAACAGCAGTAAATGCACCCGGGGGCTAGGCTCTGATTGCAGGGGCAGCAGGAGATGAGGAGAATGGAGTGCACTGGCAGATGGGAGGAATGGGATGCAGGAAAAGGAGAGCTGAGGGAGGGGACATGCAGGAGAGGAGGGACAGGAGGAAGCATAGGGCTGGGAAGGAGAGGAATGCTCAGAAGCTTCTGTGCTCCCTTTCCTGCTGCTTTCTCTCGTGGGCCAAGGGCATGTGAAGATGCTGCACTTGCACAGTTTGACCTAGGGAATTATACTGCTTTGTCTCTTCCAGCCCAGGGTAACCTTCCCCAGGAGAGCTCCATTATTATGAGCATCTATTAAACAGGATGCCCAGGGTAATGGCCAAAGCTTCTCAAGCCAAACTCCGTAAAAGCTTTGACAAAAAAGGTTGAGGTGGTTAAAGTAAGAATGTGACTGTGTAACTAATAGGTGGGTAGACAGATCAATCAATCTTGTTCACAGTGACACACTTTGGAGCTTTAACCATAAAAACTGTCAGTACTGACTCTGGTTGTTCCCACAGTATAGTGTTGCCAGACAGGTATCTTGAGAGAGAGATATAATGGAAGAGAGGAAATGTGTGAGATGTATAAAAGGTCTTATTTATATTGTTGTTTGCATTGGACCTCCATATTTGACGTACAGATTTGAATAGGCACAATAGATACAGGTTTGCAACTGCTCCTAACTTGGCAGCCAAGGAAGAGGCTTAGGAATTGGAGAGCTCGGTGACCTAAAGCATGGGTACTCCAGAACACCCACTATGGTTGGGTCAGCAGTTATGTAGTCCTATATTTGAACACCTGAACACAAAGTATGGATGATATGATCAGATCCCATCCAAATTGTCTAGCAAACCCTCCACCCTCAGGTAAACAAATTACAACCAATAAAGGAAAGTCATCTCTCTGCCGTGATGACAAGTGTTGCCAATGGCCTATGAAATAAGTTAGTTCTGGTGGTTTTGATTTATACAGAGAAATATAAATGTGACATATAATTAGATCATAAATCTGACTTCATTAATGTAGAACTGGCTTAATTAACTCTAGGCACCTTGTTGCGAGACTGTAGTGCTCACCTAGACAATAAAGGGCTGGGCAGTTTCTATCTGCAGATGCTCTTTATCCTGAGGCATTTGTTTCCTAAAGGTTTGCTACCTGGCAAAAATGATAGTTTGCCATCTGTGTTCTTCGCCAAGTACCTCTTAACCAGGATGGCTAGCAAAGGTCTCTGATTATTGAGATGCCTTTGCAGCAGAGACATATGTTCATGGTTCAGATGATTGGGAAGGATGAGTCCTCATGAAAAGGTGTACAGTTCCTCTTTATTTAGTTCACTTACATGAAGTCTCTGGTATGCTAAGTAAGCATTGTAATTTCTTTTCCTTTTTTGCTGTAGGAAGCTCTGTTTGGCAAAGACCTTTTGTGGTGGATATGGGGAATAGAAACTGGAGTATCTGGTTCTTGTTGCACAGTTAATTAAAACCGCCAAACAGCACATTGGCACCCAGCTTCTGCTTTTTACACCAATATACTCTCCTACAGCCCTACCAGTGAGGCTTCACAAGCTGGTCTCTGTAGATGGAGAGCCCACAGGGCTATTTTTCTCCTGCATTCTGTCATCAGATGGCAAGGAGTGCACGGATTTACCTTAAGGACAGACAGGCAGAGTCACCACCAGCAGCCTAGGAGTGCTGAAGCCTTTATCCAAATAATGTTGATACTAGATAATTTGGATTAATGGATCTATCTGCAGGCAGGGGGGCAGAAGTTCCCCTGGCTTTCAGGGGTTGCAAGTGGAGTGGTATTTTTCAAGGACTATTTTAGTCATAGCTAAATAAACTAGGGATACTCTGGTTCTGGGTATTTTCCAGACTCCTTTTTCATCTCTCTGTGTTGTGCAAGAGGGCAAAGGTGTGGGAGCCGCTGGGCAGGAAAGGGCAAGGAAGGGGATGGACACAGGAAGCATGGGTGGGCAGAAGCAAGAGTGCTATGGGCAGAGGTTAATCCTGTTTGCACAGCCCTCGGGCACACTGGGTTTCCTAGTCCCTCCCCTGCTTTATTTCTCTTTTAAAGCATGGAATTTTCAGCTATAATCCTTCCTAAACCACAGCATTTTTCAGGCGCTCTGTGTAAGTGAAACCATAATCTCTGGTAAAACAGACTGCTTAAGCTGCTGTAGCATTAGGCCAATCTGATCCAGCCCCTGGATTTCCGTTCTGCCCAGCCACCACAGAGAGGATTTCAGCCTGAAAGACTTTCTAAAGCCCTTGCAATGGGAACAACAGTGCTAGGCCTTGCCTTGCAAAGCTGAGAAGGGTTAAGGGACCAGGAGCTATTTGTCCCAGTGTTGTGAGGCTCTTAAAGCCCCTGTCAGGCTCATGGCAGAGATGAGCCCAGCCCTCTCTTGAACACATCAAGGCTTATGAAGAAAAATTCCTTGCACCTTCCACAGGCAGCACCACTTACTCAGTGCGGGGGGATAAAGAAGTGAACAGTAACATGGCAAAGAGCCTGGGACACAGTAATGCTAAACTCTCTTCCCTCTAAGAGTAGTGGAGAGTAGGGGAGGATAAGGTCAGACAGCGAATGATTGCACAACCAAAACTCAGGCTTTTATGTGTCTATTTGTCTATCTGTCCATCTTTCCCTCTGTGCTCTGCAACTGCACAGTCATAACTTATATCCCATGTATCTTTACTGGGGAATGACATTTACCATTTTTTACTCCTTTGTTGTCCAACTCTCCCCTGACTAAAAGCCCCTGAATTCTGTCTCCCATATAGCTCCTGCCACTGCTATGTTGGAATAATTGCCCCAGCAGTGAATTATAGCTCCAAAGTGTGTCAGTGTAGACGACATCAATTGATTGATCTATCTATCCACCTGGGAATGGCACAGTCCCATTTTTCATTTTAACCACCTCAGACTTCAGCTGCACCTTTTTTGTTTTCACCTCTGTTTTTCTCCATTCTCTAATACTTTCATACTTTTAAACTTGCCCTTTATTCTCCCAAGTCTTGCTGGTTCTAGCAAGCTGTGGAGCACTGCTGTACTGGCTTGTCTGTGTCTTGAGGGGCATCCCTCAGTAAGGCTGCATCAGGGAACCCCAGAGTATCTGTCAGTGTCTTATTCTTAAGGCTGGAATACCAATCTGTAATATAATGAGGATGGAATGAGTTTGCAACCCCTTTCCAAAGCAGCAGAAATCTATTCCTATCCCAGGTTCCTTTCTTCTTCTAAATGGCAAACAATATCCTTGTATATAATTGACAATAAAATACCACTCAATGTCATGGGGGGGGAAATTTGAAAAGGGCAGGAGGGTGGGGATATAGCTGGAAACATAGCAGAGGACTATGTTTTGTGCATCTCCTATTCCTCTCTTTCTGACTGTACTTGGGGAGTTATGGCTGTTTTCCTTCCTTTCTAACCCTCTCCTTTTTTATTCTGGTGGAGAGCTAGAACTGGTGATCTCTGGCCTAAATTCCCCCTGCAAATGAAGGGATTTTGGCCAGACAGACTGAGAGGAAGATTCACAGCTTTGGGTTCCTGGAGAGACTCATCTGAGCTTTTATTGTGCTCTCCGCTGCTCAAGGGAAGGGAATTGAAGCAGGGGGTTTGCAGGACTAGATAAGCTGCTTGTTTTTCATTGATGGCTTCCTGGATGATAAGCTACCTGCATCCAGTAAACCTGCATCTTTCAGTAAACAAAGAATATCAAGATGGCACATCCCTGCATAAGGGATGGCTTGTACACACCCACTTAACAACACTGCTCACCATCTTGACAGTGGTTAGCATTCTTCAACTTTTCCTGGTGTAGCTATCAACTATTTGCATGCGCCAGCACCTCACTCTTTAGAACACTTATCCATACAGCATCCCGTAAGCATCAGTTTTATCCATGAGGAAGTGAACCCAGAGAAGATGTACCTATGTTCATGTAGGAACCCTGTGCCAAAGCTGAATCTTATCTCAGGTGTTTTGAATCCCATGCTTGTAGCCACCAATGAAACATCTTTCTCCATATTTGCATTCTCCATTTCTTAGAAAAATTTCATTAGGGCAAACAGAATATGACTGTCTCTTTAACATTCATAAAGTGGTGAGTTTACGCTAGAGCCAGTGGAGCCATATCACTTTATCCCACATGAGAATCTTGTCTCAAATCCGAGATGGCATGCAAAAGACCACGACCACGGACCGACACAGCATATCTTTCACTTTTGCTTTCTGTCATGTCAGAAGAACCACTTTTTCTCTCCTTTCTTAGTTTTCTAGCTTTTGCAAAAGCATTATGCAAGTGGCACTGAAGATAAAGATCATCCTGCTTTTTTACCTTTCTCTGTGATCATAACAGAACTTTGCTAGAACTGAAAAGTGTATAAAGACTAATCTGCTTCTCATTGTACCTTTCTTGTCTTCTTTGTATTCCTGCTGACTGAAGAATGAGTCTTGCATGTTCAGGTTTATTTCGTCTTTCTGTACAGATCCATCCATGTTCTTAGCCCAATATTTTACTTGTGGGTCGTTGAAGGATGTGTTTAAAGAAACAACCTTGGATTGCTTTCCCCTGAGAGTCAAAAGTGTTGTGACCCCACTGATGGCAAGTTCTGAAATCTCTTTGCCCCATTTTTATACAACTGAATTTATAAACCTAGATTTTGTGTCTGATATAACTTAAGGTCAGATCTGTCTTAACTGCTGCTCTCCAGGTAAACTGACCTGCTAAGTCTGTGTGCTACTTTAGAGAGAAAAACTTTATACTCTTTGTACAGAGTAAAACATGGAGCTTCCAGTAGACTTGTAGTCTGGGCTCATTCTTTGAGGCTGAGTGCTGTTAATCACTTGAGAACTCCACTGAAATCAGCTTCAAGTGGCTCTAAGTACCTTTCTTTGAAATGGAACTAATGAAGAAAGATGTACTTTAAAGTTGGGGGATTGGGGATGTGCAATTTGTGTAGCTGGCAGAGAGGTTCAGCCGAGTTCATTTTGTTGTCCTCTTTCTTGAATCCCAGCCTATTAGGTTGGGCAACTACTTCCTGCCTTAAACTGTAGCATACGCTTACTCCTTGGTGGGTTGGAACTTGAATGTTACTTCTTAAAGAAGCTGCTTTTGAAATATATGCTGGGAAATGTAGTTAGAATACAGTAGTTTTTCACACAGTCCTCATTACAGGTATATCTCCAAGGATTCATCACAATGATATTCCACTGATCATAAGGTAGGATAGATCTTGCCAGTTAGCCCATAGTAATCCTAAATCTACAAAGAAGGGCCAAAGATTGCCACAAGGTCTCCATTTCTCTGAAAGGCTGCAGTGGGCAGTTTCAATGGTACAAGCAGCTGGCCTGATTATATCCAATATAGCTGATGGAGATCAAGAGTTATTAACATCTGCTGACAGGTGCTGCTTAGCTCAGATATAAAGCACAGTCTTTTCTCTCAGTGGGCAAAATTCTACATCACACAAATTTTCATCACAGCCATACTCACTGGATCCCTCATTTAGCCTCAAAAGAAAAAGGCAAAAACTGAATTGTTGGGAAGATGATAAAGTTATTTTCTCTAAAAGAGTTGCTTTTGTCTGGCAGCAGAATGTGTGGCAGCCTGCAGTCCTGTCCCTGTGCTAAGGGAAATCAGACTGGGAATGCCAATTCACTGCTATTGTCATTACATGACATTATTGTAATTCACTGCTATTGTTCACTTAAATGCTAATTTAAGGAAGGTGAAGACATTATTTCTTTCAGGCCCATCCATTTCTGGGTTCCTCATTTCGATATGCCTTTGAAACCAGTAAACTGCCTTCTTCAGCGTCATAAAGTTATTTATCAGTGAAACTTCCACTGGATGCATGGAAATAGTTTATGTGATTCCTCCCCCCCCCCCCCCCGCTATTCCTGTTTGTTCTAGGGATCGTTCATCTAATCATCTATCACCCTCAGCCATTTGGTCTTTGGGAAGAGTAGTAACACCTTTTGCCTTTCCAAATTCCAAGACTAGATAAGAAGATACTATCTCTTCTTAGGGGTGGGAAACAGTTGATGAAATATGGAGGTCCTGCAGACTTCTACTTTTGTCAGTTCCTTGTCTTAACTAGGGGAGAGGCTTGCTCACAGAAAATAACCTCCTTCATTTTGATGAGGCAGGACAGTAACAGCCTTGTAGCAACCACAAGAACTATTATCATACTTCACAAGAACTCATATCATACTCATATCGTTTTCACAGCACTGGGGCATCCAGAGACATTCTCAGCAGGCTGTTGGACTGCTGGCAGCAACAGGTCTGCATCTGCAGGATTTGCCATCACCAAAGCCAATCTGCGGCCCATAGCAGTTTATTAAAGGGACTTTCTTAAGCCAGCTCAGTCAAGCCCTGACCAGAGCCGTTGCTCACTGATGTCAGAAGCTAAACTAGATTGGAGCGAGACAGCATAGTGATATAAGTACAACTGAGTGTAATGATCAATTTTAATCATGATTTAAAACAGCAAGCTGGATCAAGTTGGTTTATCTTTGCTCTGTGAGGCTGTTTTCTAAAAGGGTGAATTTTATGGGTGGTAACATATTTTTGACAAATACAAACTTTACACAACATGGTTATTTCAGTTTATGCTAAGTAGATGAACTGCATCTGTGCACGTTTATTCAAGCAATTATGTTGCTTAATATAATTTGTCTTTACATATTATAATATGAGAAAATAGTGAATGATGAGTTCATATTATTATTATTTTATTAGATTACTAACTTTTTACTTGTGATCTGTTTCAAGTTATATTTGGATGGAAATTAGAATTAAATTTAAAACAGTATTTGTAATTATTCATGCCAGTTAAATAAAATGACCACAAGTTCCTGACTTCCTAAACATACTGGAACAGAAAAAGCAAGCTTTTCTAAGAAGGTTGCTTTAAAAATGACTTATTAAATGAAGGAAAGGGGAATATATAAAGAGGAATTTGAACTGATTTCAAAATCCGATTTTAGAACTAATAGATCTCATCCTTTCACACCAAGCTTAATTCAGTCACTGGCAGAGGAAACAAATGCTCCTGCTTTTCCAAATCCTAGTTTGTTTCTTACTTTTGAATGACCTGGTTATTGAACTGAACAAAATTCTCTTTGTTCATTCACTAAGCTGAAATGAAGGAAGTAATATATTTTCACCTTGCAGGAGGCTGGAGTTCTCCAAAGATTGTTTATCATTTCAGAAAAACTTTGGATCCATGTTTGGAGCCAGTGATTTCCCCATCCTTAGCATCACAACTTTCATAGAAATCAGATGCTGATTAAGTACTATTTTTGTCTGTCTTTCATACATAAAGTAGCCTTTATGTCAGTAATTCTGAGGGGGGTATTTTTGCATACATTCAGGGATGAATTAAAAAAGTTAACTTAAACTGAAAAAAATCTGACCTCATGCCAGAGAGGGGAGGTCTGGAGGAAAGTGAGATTGATGGGGTTTGTGCTTTGTTGGTGCCTTTTTTTGGTGTATTGTGAGTTGTCACCAAGACCCTGAATGATATTCATTGCTTTAGGGAAAAATTTGTTTCCCAAAAGGAAAGAAATATTTTTTATACAAGACATGGTAGCTGCTCTGGTGGGTGGTGATGATTTTTAAAGTAACCTATTCCTGTTAATAGGTGCTAACCATAGAACAGAAGCACTCAGAAATCTCCTCACAGGAGGAGAAGGGGACACCAACTCCATTTCAGTCTATGGTGGAAGTTCCTGAAGTGCTTTGTCTGCACTGTTTTTCTTGGGCTTGTCTTTTACCTTATCTTTGTAGATCTCACTGACTGTAGTGGGCTGGCAAGTTCTGTTCAGTCATAAGTGCTAGGATTCAATTAAGGGAAGTTTTTCTTTAAGTTTTTGTAATTTTACAATCCACCTAGTATGTAAATCCTCCCCTATAGTAATCTGTTAATAAGCAAGTTTCAAACAGTACATTAAAAGTCAATTGTGTTTTATTTCCCATAGTTGCTCTCTGTTGAGCAACTTCTGGGCTAGATAATTAATTTAGAACTCTGCTGTCAAACTTTTAATCTAAATCCCTGGAACTCAGAACCTGTTCTGAACACACCTCACTTCTTCCATGCACACCTATTCCAAAATATGTGACTTCTGATGGTGCTTATAGAAGGAACTTAACCTTTGTTCTCAAAGGATTCAAAGCTTCTGTGAACAACCTTGTGCCTTTAGAGGACTCCTGTTGCCAGTGTCAAAATCTTAAGGTTCTCCTCCTCTCACCTCTTGGGTGTTAGCTACTGAGTACCTTCCAGACTCAAAGATCTGTGGAAACTGCTGAATAAAAAGAAAGCTATTGAAGTTTTCTGTATTTACTTAGCCCTGTGTAGGTGTTTGTATTTGGGCCTGGGCTGTTCACCTTCAATAGAAATAATTGAAGAAGGACATCTCTGAACAACAGAGTTCTTGTCTTGGTGTTCAACTGCATGTACTCGCCTTATCTTGGAATGTTCAGGCTTGGATTTTTGCTTCTAGGAAATCTGATTGGTGTCCAAAGATGCTGTCCGAGAAACTTTCAAGGATCTACACTGTCTATCTATAATGGCTGTACAACATCAAGGCAAGATGTAGCTGGTCTACTGGGCTTTGTGTGAAAGAAGAAGTGAGGTGGTGCTCTCAGGCAGCTCTTAAGAGCTTTCTCTCTTTGATACTTAACAAGGAAGTTGAAAATTTGTACATTGTTCTGTATGAAGTACAGCGGGAACATGTTTCCTAGCCTAGTGCCCAGCTAGGCCCTAAGTGTCATCTTGTTCATGGAAATTCCTTGCAGATACTTAATGGGGAGAAATAAGGATGACCTGTCTGCTCCATAATAAACAAATGTTTTTGTTTACTTGCTTTAGGAGGTGTGAGTAATAAATGGACCATCTAAGGTGCATTAGAATAATCATTTGAAAGGGAGTATTTGATATTGGCAGCACTGGGCAAGGCCATGCTGTATTTAAGTGTGGTGCTAAGCTGCGCATTGAATCGATGCCAGGACTTTGAGGAAGACCTTCCTGCACATTGGGGAAGTGGCTGCCTATTTTGCAGCATTTCTAGCTCATCAGTTCTAGGGAGCTCACAGACAGATCAAGGGACTTCAGCAACATCTGCACTTAACTATCTCACTGCATTCTAAGATTTTAAGGAAGGACTTTCTCTGAAGGCTTCACAGAGGGCAAGAACCCAGTGCCAGACAGCTTTGGTTTGGAAAGAGCTAGTGATGCTTTTTTTCTGTCTGGGAAGACTGACCTGAGAAGACTTTCTTATAGACTGGGCTAAATTCGCATCCTGAAGTGACTGCACATGGAGTTTGTATTCTGCATGGGCAGACTTGTTTCACATTTGTTTCAGATACCACCTGGGTTCACAGACTGCTCTAGGACAAGAACAAAGAGGCATTTCAAAGATGATACTATAGCAGCAAAACAGACAGCCAGCAGTTCAGTACTAGCTATTGCTCCAATAACCCTTCCTGGGAGAGGGATCTGGGTGACAGCAAAGAAACCTGCCTGCTCCCAGCCTCTTCCTGAATTTCCTGGCTAGGGTAGATCAGGAGGCAGCACTGGGTTCCTCAGCTCTCTGGTCCTGAAAGCATTATCCAGCCCCACAGAAAACATACCATGAATCATTCATCTTTAATAGATTATGCAAATTGAGGATATCAGATCGATGAAGATCAATAACTGCAACCATTTAATTGCCAGCAAAAACATTTTAAGAATGAGCATTATCTGAAGTCCTTTCTTGGGTAATGGCACCATTAATCCAAACATTGGATCCTGGCCTAAGTGTAAAGGAAAAAATCTCTGTCCCTCTTCCCCTTCTGCCTTCCAGGGTGTTGAGAGTTTTTTTTCCCCTTTCCATTTCCAGTTTCTGAGTTTCCCCATCATTACCACCAGTGAACAGCTCCTGATGCTAATAGTTCTGCTTTTGTTACTCTGCACTGATTGAAATGTCTCATACAGATTGAGATGTTAGTGCTAAGTTGCCACCTGGGAATGTCAAGCTGGGTCTGAAATGAACTTTTCTCACTCTTGGATCCAGATGGATCAGATGGGGATGTTCTTGAGCTGAGCTGGGAGTGTTGCAGGAAACAGAGTGGGAAAGGCACAGGGTGGGAGGACATGAGAAGATTTTCTGTCTCAGCCCACAGCGTCTTCTGTGAGGCCCAATCTGTCTCCTGCTGTCCCCTTGTGAGAGTCTTGTCCAGTGTCCCAGGCCTTCAGGAATTCTGCTCCTATTATTAACAGGCTAGAATGCACCATCTTCACTTAGGCAGAAGGACTAAAAAGAATTATTTTAATGCCCCTCTGAATCTTAAATTGATTTTAGGCACCTCACCTTCACATCCAGCTATGGGGATCTTCCTGCCATGAAGGAAAGACAGTACTGCTCTCCTACTGGCTTTGCCCTCCATAGACCATAAAGTATTTCCTGTAAGAGATGGAGATCTACTAAATAGTAGATGGGTGCCAGCTGAGTTTTGTCTTGCATATGCAAATGCAAATATAATGGAAGGTGAAACAATTTTGCCACAGCTGAGTCATTTTTTTTCTGGTTGGCTACAAGGATCCTGGATCAAGTCTGATAGCAGGAAAAGCCATGAAAGCCTGGGGATGTCACACTTTCTGAACACTCCCTAAATATGCAGTTCACCTTCCCATGGTTCTCCATGATATTTTGCAGACCACACACTTGATCTTCCCTGTATTTGGGGTAACTGTTGCTGATGCCCAGTCCCAAAGTTCCTGGTAGCCAAAAGTTGCATGCAACAATATGCCTTTGTTAAGTGTTTGTTGAACTATGAATGACTGCCTGCCTTGGCCATGAACTGCTTTGACCAGAGGAGCTATTAGCTGGGGCTTTTGCAAGAAAATGTTGAGATACAAACTCCAGTGCTCTTGATTCTTTGCCATCAGAGAACAGCTTTTTGGCCAAGAGGCAACAGCTCATTCCCTTGCTTACAGGACTTTTGCCTCTTTGTCATGAGTTATTTGTCAGCTTACACCATGAGTTTTCCAAAGGGGCCAAAGCAGCTGTAGGAAACAGAGGATATACGAAGGAGGGACAAGTCACTCAGGCTTCACCAGCTGCTTTAGCTATCCAGGAGGAGATGTGCACTATATGGTAACTGTGTGAGCAGGGACCAGTGGCAATTAAAGTCTCAGAAGGAGGTCTGTGGCACCAGAATGTCTCCTCAGAGCTGTAAACATGTACAGGGCAGGCAGTCTAACACCTGTACCAGGATGGCATGCTTGTGGCCTCAGGACAGCCCTGTGCTGCCCAGGCCTTGCATGTGACCGCAGAAAAGAGCAGCCGCTGCAGAAATTGCTTTCTCCTTCTGTGTATCCAATTCCTCTGCTGTCATGCACTCGCTCTCATTTCCTACTCTTCCAGGCACACCTGAGTTTAATGTCCCCACATGTGAGGGAAGGGGGGAAGGTTGTGAACGGCTGCTGTTGGCAAAAGAAATTTGTATGCCCCTTACATATAACATCCCCTGAGGTATATGGGGGATGAGAAACTCGTGGGCTTGAGGAAGAGGGAGTTTAGCAGTCACCATTCAGCAGACTTCAGTATGTAGTTTTCAAATGCCCCTTCCCAATGCCAGTGCTGAATAAAACTTAAGTTATTATTTCTTCCAAAACCAAGTTCAGATCACGGGTAAGCCACGACCCTCTTGTTCTCAGACACAAAGGAAAAATTCACAGTGCTTATTTGGATATATTTGTCCTCCACCAACATCCATCCCTAAGGCCCATCTGGGTACACAAGTTCCCGATGCACGCCTGGGTTTGCCTGCCTTTGGGTCACACCTCTGGGTGTACTCAAAACTGCCAATACTCTGAATGTCAAGCTCCTCTTTAGCCCTTACGTCCTCCACAGTCTTTCTGTCTATTTCCATGTTTGCCACAGAGGGATATCTTGCATTAGCAGAAAAAGCAGAAGCTAATGGTGATGAGGGAAATTAAAAAGCTTGGTTCTGCTGTTTGGTCAGGCAGCTTACCGGTCACCACAGGGTACGTCTGGGGTCCTGACACATTTGTCCCCAGGTCTGGGTTAGCAGAGGTGGATAGACTTGATTTGACTTCATCGAGACCAGGGGTCAGAGCTGGGAGGGAGTACTCATTACCCTGGGGAAGAGAGGAGAAAGACAGCTCGCTGTTGATGCACCGGGAGAATGGGAAGGGTGTACAGATGGGGGGGAGGAAGAGGAGAGATGCAAACCCCTGCACAGATGGAAGAGGAGGAGGAGGAGGAAACAGAGAAGACAAAGTGACAAGAGGGTTGTGAGGGGCTCTTGGGATGAACTATCCCACCCGTCAGTGTGCTGCTGTGAAGGGGAACAGGAGTGAGGGCTCCTGCTTGTTAAGTGTGGGATGACCAAGCCCACATTCAGTGCCTAGGAGATGGCTGCCTGTGCCAGTCCAGGGGAGAAAAAAGGGGAAATCCATGTCCCTTCCTCTTGGCTGAGCCGGGAGGTGTTTGCCCTGATGACAAGAACTGCAGTGACATGACTGGAGCAGGCAGCCTGTAAGAAGCAGCCAGTGTTGGCCCACTGTAGCCAGGCTGTCTGCAGAGTCCTCTGCCTCCCCTCCACTGATACCTCTGTCCTAGCTCTTTAAAAACAAACAAAGAAGCCTCATCCCCTGCCTCTGTCACTCTGTGCATTGGGGTATGAAATTGGGGAGGGGGGAGCCACATGGCTAACAGAAGGGTGGGAGGGGGAGAGCCATTGAATCTGAAAGGGTGTCCTGTCCGAAAGGCTCTGGTAATTGCCTTTTTATTGTGGCAGCCTCCGGACCAGACGCAGGAGCTGGGGAGACCAGGAAGGCTACAAAACAGCAGGAAAAGTTGCTCTGATTAATATTACGTTAAATTAAATCTGATTTTCTGCTCTTTCTGCTCTGTTTTTTTCCATGCGCTTCCCCAGCACCCTCCCCACATCTCCCCCTCCTCCA
Source organism: Melopsittacus undulatus (assembly GCF_012275295.1). Taxonomy (NCBI): domain Eukaryota; kingdom Metazoa; phylum Chordata; class Aves; order Psittaciformes; family Psittaculidae; genus Melopsittacus; species Melopsittacus undulatus. Next base: position 91,279,607 of record NC_047530.1, read on the forward strand.
GCGGGCTCCCCACATGCTGCCCCCTCCCCGCCCCTGTCCCTGCTTGGCTAGGACTGCCTAGTCATTTCCAATTCCTTCTTGTATTGATCTTCCTGTAGAAATCAGTTTTGTAATTAGCTGCAAATTAGGCCTTCTACTGGGGGTGAGCCTGCCCCCTGATTTATCACCAGAGTAATTCGCTGTGATCGGAGAGAAATTAAAATGAACTCAATTAGGCTTCGGATTTGCTTTATGGGCCCTGCTCAGAGTTTCAGGGGGAAAAATGACTGTGCTGGTGCTTAATAGTCTAATGAAAGTAAATAAAGGTTATTCATTGTAATAAACCCAGGGACTCTGGGATGAAGGGAGTCCACAGCCAGCCTCTCCTTCTCTTCCTTTGTTGGTTTATGGCTTGGGGCGGTTTAAAAAGACTTTTGATTTTCATTTTATTAAGACAAACAGCTTTTGGGATAAAAGGCCAAGGAGAGCGGGGGAGTAAGGGAAAGGGGGGCAGAGCTGCAGAAGTGCAGAAAACTAGGTTGGAGATGGGATCAGTCTCAGCTCTGGGCCATAAAGGAAAATGCTCCATTGAAGCCCAACCCTGCAGCTCACTGGTCCCCCATGTGATATGAGAGTGCAGGAGTTTCCAAGCAGGGCTTTGTGCCAGTGAACATGCATGGCAGTGTTTGCATGGTCATGGCAAGAACACACCTGCACACCTCCAGGTGTGTGCGCAGAGGGAAAGGTAGACATGGGGATTTAGGGAGAGCACAGTGTGCACGTATATGGCAAGCTCACAAGGGGAGACAGAGCTCATATATACACATGAATCAGCACAGTGATATATTTAGAACTAGGAGGTGCTGTAAAATGTAAATGTGATGTATGTGCAATTACAGGTTAGGGTGAGAACAAGGGGTGAAGAGGGAGAGAGTGATTTTGGTGAGGGAAATCTCCCTGCCATCATCCTATGGGTGCCTCTTGGTCCCCATACCAGGCTAGGCCCTCACCTGCTCAGATTTGATGTGTTCTGATGTTTGAAAGACGTCAGGGTAAGAAGGACGCTCAAAAACTCGATCTAAAGCTTCCAGCTGCTGCTGGGTGAAAGTGTCGCCTCGAAGGTGCTTCCGCAAACTGTCCACGCTGCTCTGGGAATCTCCGTTGGGAACTGAGCCCTCGGATACATCTGCAGGGCACAGAGAAAACAGGGAGTTAGCACCACCCTGGCTTGGATCAGAAAGGGATGCAGGACAAGGACAGAGTGGGAAAGAGTGGGCCCTCCACCTCCACCCAGGGAGCTGTGCTACTCCTGTGGGAAGAGGAGGCTGCAGGGACCAGAGGGAAGCCCCCTTCTGTCTGCTGGGGCAGCTGGCCTGTTCCCATGGGCTGTGTGGGACTCTGCTGCCCAGGATGAGTAAGGCTGTGGAGAATGGAGCTCAGCTCAGAGATGAGTTTCGGTTCCAGTGATTTTCCGTGTTAAAAATTGCCAAATCTCTATTGCTGAGCATAAAATGGGAGCAAAGCACAGCGATTAGCATCGCTAGAAGGCTACTGGGGAGGCAGCTCACAGAGAAACCAGAGAGCTGAGGATGGACCTGTACTGGAGAGGGCTGAGGAGGCCTGGAATTGAAAGAAGGCTCTCTTACAGCTTGAAAGGGAGTCAGTCTGTATTGTAGCTCCCCAGTCTCAATCAAAGTTTTATCTTGTCTCATAGCCCAGGTAATGGGCACCTAGGGTATAAGGGGATCATCTCATTCTCTCATCCCCCTCAGGTAACACAAATGATCCTGTTCCTGACTCCACATTTCACCAAAGACAAGTCACTCTCTGTGGAGTGTCTGTCCCATCCAGCATACGTTGGTTTCTGTTATGATCTCTATCCCCTTCTCCTGTGTGTAGCTCATGATTTATCACAACCCATATCTCTGTTATAAAATTCCCTCCAAAATGAGATTGAATCTTTGTCTCTGTCAGTCCCCCTTCCTATCCAAGCTGAATTATTGTATTACAAAATCTAGTCCTATTCAGTAAGAATTGGCCTTCCTGGTGTTCCTTTGTCCTTACTAGGAAAAAAGCCTTTTTCTGGTAGAAGCCTTGCATCTCTGTCCCTGCAATAGCTCTCTGACACAGTCCAATCTTAGTGCAGTGCATCCTGCCATGTTCCAGGTGTCTCTCTCTATTGTGCCACACCATGTCTCTTACAGCCCACTTAACCGCTCCCAGGTGAGTCCATTATAAATGCCCTGCCCCATCCAAAGTGAATCTTTTGCTGTGATAAACCATCTTATCACCCACCTGGTTTTGTTGAGGCTTTTTTCTCTGTTATCCCCACCTCAAATGAGGTGCATTTGTCTCAGTTATAACCCCTTTTTATCTGAAATGAGTGAGTCTTCTGCTATTAGCATCTGTCACATCCAAGGTGAGTCTGTCTGTTATAACCTCCTGTCCCAGCTGAAGTGAATCTTCCTTTGTCATAATCCCTCATCTCATCTGAGGCATGTCTGCTCATTATAATCTTCTCCAACTGTGCTGAGTATCTTTCTGCTGTCACCTCTCAGCCTAACTTTGGTGAGACTGGTTATAATACCCTGTCTCATCCATGCTAATATGCCTCCATACCCTCGATGCTGAATCTCTACCTACTGTGCTTCATCAGACAGAAGTGTGACTGTCTTATCACCCTTTCTAACCTAAGATCAGGTTCTCACTCTGTCGCTGCAATTACCTGCTCGGTTTTCCACTATTATTCCTCATACTTCAGCCTTCCTTAGTGGCTTTCAGTCTGTGAATCTCAGAAACTTGCTGTCTGTCATGACAGTGGTTGAGGGACCTGTATAGATCCTTTCCCTCCTTCATGCAACTGTGAGGTGCTCATGGGCACATGACGCTCCCAGGAGCCTGGAGTGGCATTCACTGTGCAACAGCCAGAACCATACCACTCTGCCACTTCGGCTTTTAGCTTATGGATGGTGCCAAGGGGTATTTTCCTGGCACAGTAATGCCTGACTGGTGGCCCAGAGTTATAACTGAGCCTGCTGCCTTCTGGCTATGAGATATATCCGTTTATAGGTGATTATATGATATGATATAATCAATAGTACATTATATACAGTAACGTAGTACAGTACCACTCGCAAGACCATGGAAAATATTACATATTGATTTGTCCCAGGCAGCAGCCTTTCCTCGAACAGCCTTTTCTTTTTCCTTTCCACTAGCCAGAGCAGAGCTGCTCACTGGCACTGATCCCTGGCATTTTGTCCTCTCCTCAGGCATATTTGCATGAGGGAAAATTCTCAAGTTCCTGAAAACTGGAGTTCATGACAGATTCAACTAAGAGAAAACAAAACAGGCTTGGTGGACTGCACACTGTGTGTGTCATTGCAGTTTTTGTGGTTTAGATGGACTGGGCTGTTACTGCAGGGGCTGGCTTTCAGAAGGACTAGGGTAGCTCAATGCTCCCAGTTCCAGTAGGAGCTTCCCTCTGGTTCTCCCTGCAGAAAGCTGGCACAGAACAAGTGGGTCCAGGCTTGGGGAAAAAAACAAGTGTTTCTGAATCAGCCCTTATTGCAACCTGTCTGCAGCCTGTGAAGCTCTTTGTCTTTGAGGATCTTTCCATGTATGTCAGTCAGTGTGCATGACTGTGCACACCACGATGCTAATACGTGTGAGTATTTTTGCAGTAGATTATTCTTGTATTCTTTAGGTTCTGCAACACCGTACATGCCTGAGAAGCCATTTGTCCACAGCGACGGGTTTAGGCTATATTTGATTTTCCAGAATGGCAGCTCTACAACATGCGTGGTGTTTGGGGTGAGAGGACGGGTGCTCACTTATCCAGTCAAACTTCTGTTGATCATCATTAAACCAGGTTTTACTGCAGTGCATTACCCTGGGTGGTTACACAGGTTAGTGCATATGTGCACATGTGTTTGCAGTTCCTGTCTGCCTGCAAAGCCCTGTGCACGTGTGTCTCCTGGGTGTGCACAGACCATGCCTTTGTGTGAAGAAGCTGAAACCACAGCTTTTCCAAGCCGCTGTAGGAGTCTCTTTTCCTTCATTTATTCAGGGGCCCTTCAGTTCTTGACAAATCTGTCACTCTAAATTTGCGAGAGATTATGGTGCTCTCTCCCCAGCACGGAGAGAGGTGATATATGATATCTGCTGCCCCTATTGATTGCCTGATCTGGTGGCAGAGGGCTGGCGAAATGAACTTGAAATGAACATCATGCCTCAACTCATTGTGCGTATAATACACTACTTAATCCCACATTTTTGAGCCGCTATGGAATTCAATTGATCAATCATGTCCCTCTGATAGTACTGTTTTAGGGGTTATTGCTGCTCTGCTCACTGACCTTTCTATTTATTTATTTATTTGTGTCAGCGTATGTGTGTGTGCGTAAGTGCATATGTGTATTTGGGAAACTCAGGACCAGCTGATAAGAAAAGACCTGTGTAGTCAGTGGAAATAAAAGGAAGGGATGAAGGGAGGAGAAGTGGAAGGAATGGGGTTAGATAAGAAATCAGAATGATCAAAGCAAGCAAATAGATAGGGAATGATAGGGAGAGGTGGAAAAGTTGTAAGGAGAAAGACAATGCTTTAGATGGGAGCTCTGGATGTGTAGGGGGGGCTCTGCTATGGCCTTGGCTTTAAAATCTGAAATAGAAGAGAAACTTCTGACAGGGGTCTATAGGCTACCTCACAATGGACCTTGTCTGAACAGCTTGTGGTAGTACTGGGCTTTGTAACGGTAGGGTACACAGATCCCAAACTTCACAGAGCAATAATATGAGCTGTGCATATGGATTTTACTTAGGAAGCAGAAAAAGTTTCACACAGATGATCCTGAAAGACAGATTTATATGTCTTGTGTCGCTAACACTGAGATGTTCACAGTCACGGATCATTATATTTTCTTCAAAACCAAAGGTTTGTAAATCCCCTGTGTTTGTTTTCTGGTGTCAAAACCTATAGAGGATGCATTTTCATTCTTTCCCTGAAACTGCAAGGGACAGACACTTATATCTGGTTTTAGATAAAAATTGAAGTTCACACCTCAGCATATGGCTGTGAGCTGGACTGTCAGGAGAAGCCTCAAATATCATAATACACAAAATATGGGAGCTGACAACTGAGTGGATTTGAGCAAAGGTGGCAGGAAGGAGCAGAGAAGACCGTGGGGAAGACATGGTGTCCATCAAACAGCTGTGGATGAAAGTGAAGGGGGCTCACATGGAAAATCTGGTTTGGGAAAGACTAGCAGATCCCATGAAGAATGCCACTGAGATGGGCAACAGTCACTTCAACTGATGAAGAACAGTGCTAGGAGTAAAAGCTTAAGGGGTGGGGATTTGCCAAGAAAGCAGATGTTGGAGGGTTGCTCTGGTGAAGCAAGGCTTCAGCTGCAGGATGAGTCTGGGGATGCCACCTAAGTAAATGTGCTACTAGTGCTATTAGGTACCATCACTACCTTTCCCAGTTCCCTTTTACTGCAGAGGGAACCTTTGTAGTACTGTGACACAGGGACACGTTTCTCTTAAATCAGAAGCATCTCAACAAACAGCTTGAGAGATTAACCATGGCCTCAGTCACTGCATCCCTTACAAGAGCACACAGTTCCTATCAGCATGATCCCGACTGGCCTTGTGCATGTGACAGGAAACATCTCTCCTCCCAAGGGGCTGCCAAAGGAGAGCACACAGCTCGTGTTCAATGTAAACCTTCGACACAAGACATAGAAATGCTCCACGGGTGTCACAGAAGTATCCTGACAGGTAACAAGGAAATGCTGTGCCAGAGGACATGGAAACAACCTGAACTACCTCTGAGACAGGGAATATGCCTGTTAAATAGCTGCAAAACAAAGTCTCCATCATGTACATGTAGCACAAAGCAGCATAATACAGTTACTTCCCTACCTACAGGTAACAGAGAGGACCTTTGCTCAGGGTGGGATGTGGCCATCTCAACAAATAATTCAGAAGTATTGATGATACAGGAAGACCTTTGTGGCACAGAAACATGTAGGAAGATCATGAGCTGTGCAGGTGGCACACAAACATGGAGGTACAGTTCTCTTTTGGGGCAGGGGCTGTTACCACTCCCATGACATATCTGCCTGCTGCTACATAGGGCCCCAGTGTCAGCTGGGGCCTTGCAGCACTATCAGAAAAAATCACAGTCATAATAAAAGCAAATGTGACTGGCATGAGAACTGCCAGCCAGGTGACACAGCAGAACACATCTAATTGTCAAAGCCTCCAAGGGAAATGCATCTGTCTAAGGCAGCAGTGCTGAGCTGGCAGCTGCAGTGCCATCCCTCTGTGCCAGGGAGACAGCCCTGTCCTCTCCTGCAGCCTGCCTTTGTTACCATCCCCGCTGCGGTGCTTTACCTAGAGCAGCCCTGTCCCACTCTCTGGGTACTCACGGCTACGTGTGCTGCCCTTTCCCAAGTCACCCTTTGTGTTAAGACTGCTCTTTTCCTTTATCCGATTTCCCTTCTCTTTTTTCCCCCTCTGATGTTTTCTCAAGTCCCCATGCAGCCCAGGCCTGTCAGGCAGCTTTCCTGGCCATCCCAGGGGGCCTTTCCCTGCACCGCCAGTTGTTGCAGTTTCAAACTCAATTGTTCTCCTCGGTACTGAGGCAAATGGAGTCATTAATTACCTTCTATCGGCTGGGCCGAGTTCAGAATGCGATCGATAGCCAGTGCTTGTTATTCACGGCAGCCAGCCCTGTGCAGACCCTCACACTGCATTCGGCATGGGTCCAGCCAGGAGCCCAACACTATCAGATCTGGGCTTCAGACCCTGGTATCAAGCTCCTGCTGGGAATAGCAGACCTCCTGCATCCCTGCCTGAGCTGACCCCAACGAAGGGAGACATCAAGGAAAAAGACCTGGCTGAGGGAGCTGATCACACATTTTGAGAAGTGTCTGGTTCTGGTGTCCTGGTCTGCACAAGCTGATCCAGTCTGGTTGTCACAATGTTTCTAGAGACTCTGTGTGCATCCTCAATGATTATTAAACTAATACTGTACTCCCCACTCTAGGGACAAGGGCAAGCACTGGCAGCCCTAATCTGGAGATCTTTTCACCTGTGCAACTTTCTTGCCCTACTCAGTAGGGTTTGGAAGAGGAAGGCTGTAAAATTTGGTTTACATTTCCTTCCAGAAGACATTTTTCAGCCCTTTGGGCAGCATGAAAGAAGGCGTCATCTCCAGATGGGTCAGTTCTATAGTTCAGCATGTAGTAATGCTGCAAGAATTGGCAGGGCTTTGATTGTGATAACTGAATGGGGAGGAGAAAGATGAACCTCGAATTCAGATGGAAAGGATCCCAAATGAGTGCAGGATATTGATGACAGAGCATAGTAGGGGTTGGCAAGGTTCAGCAGTGCATAGAGAGGGAGTGGTACTGGGGATCTATATTGTAGTAGTGAAAGAAGATACAGTACAAGTTCAGGTTATTTACAGTATCCTGAAGAAATAGGTATAATGGGAGACAAATGCTGGAGTAGTATCACCTCAAGGAAGTATATCTGCCTTTGTGAACTCAACAGTTGGTCAGATTCCTGTGTCCATTTGCCTCAAGAGAATCTACAAGCCTGAATTTGAGTATGCTAACTGATGGTATTGTGCTGGTCAGTGTGTCTCTGTAATTTAAGTGTGTCAGCAACATATGAACTGTGTGTATTTGTTACTTACATGCTCAGGCTCAGAGCGGAAAGGCTCAGAAACAAAGGGAATTTACGTTTTGAAATGAGGGTATAGCTCTGATGAGGAATCAGTGAGCAAGGAAGGCTGCTCATGCAGGGAAGTGAGCGTGCCTGACCAAAGAGTGGGATGTGTGCTGGAGCCTGACAGCTGGGGTCTGCAGTGCTTTTAACACAGGGGTTGTGTATGACAGAGCACCTCAGATGAAGCAGGAATGGGCAGTGCAGCTTTAAATGCAAGGCTTACATGAGCAAAATGGCAATGCTCAATGAGAATGTAAATGAAATGAATTGTGTGTGCAAATGTGTAATGAAGTGTGTACTCAGATCTGTCTTGGATTATCATGCGAGCATGCAAAGTGCATTTAAGGAAACGAGTGTGTGTATGCGTATGAAAATCATATGTATTTACTACAGCATCTAAGTGTATGATTGCAAATTCAGCCCAGAGCGTCTGGGAAACTAAGTCTGAACAGATTTAGGTTTGTGTGTTAGGTTTTGTATGTCCGGCCTTACTGAATATATCAGTCAAGGCCTTTCCAGGTGTTAGGATGCAAGCAGCTACCTCAGAGGTGTGTGCAGCATATACTACATACAGCATGTATGGGTGTGCAGATGAGGTGTGGGTTTGGGTAGTCTAAGCTGGTGGCTTCTGTGCAAGCAGTCAGCACAGCTTTGTGACCTTTGGGTAAGCTGGAGGTGAGTGAACATACTCTGCTCTCAGCCAGGTTGTTGGAGATACACAATTTCCTTACCTCAGAAGAGGCACTGGGGATTTATACCATTGTAATGAGGGACAGAGTGTAGGTCCCATATCTCCTGGTAGCACTATTAAGCTTGACTGTTAGCCAGATAGAGATGCAGCTGCCTCCAGCACCCAATACACTTGCTTTGTTCATATTGGCAGGGTAGCAAGCAGCACTGTCATATAACGGGCCAGATCCTCTAGTTAGTGTAAATCTGTAAGTCTCTTGCATTCAATGATTATACTGATTTACACTTTCTGAAAGTTATCAGAAGGGTTACCCTGATTTATGCTGTTGTAGTGTCTGCAACACTGCCTTTAGCACAGAGCCCTCAGGGAGAGCTGCTGCTGCAGGGAAACGGGGCACCAGGAGCTGTGCTGTTCCCTCTGCCAGGGCAGAAGATGTTCTTAGCATCACTGGCATGACTTAGCCCTTGCCTCTCATCTTCCTAAGCCCATTTGTTGGGGAGCTACTTCTTGTCAGAATCCCCCTTGGTGAGCACATAAAAAAGAGTGGCTTTTGTTAGCTCCAAAGGACAGAAGCAATGCAAAAAATTACATCGCATGCAGCCCTAACTATGCTTGTTTAGAGAAACTGCTTGCATTTATGAAGTCTTTGGTGCGGAAAGCAGGGTTGCAAATGACTGCATCAGAGCGACAGTAAAGGCCATTAATTTCCTGTTATGTTTTCCTGTGTTGGGGGCTTTATTAATTTAATTTTACACTGTCGAACAACAGCGAGCGCTGACACTGCCACACTTGGAGGGTTTTTTTTCTCTCAAGCAGTGCTTTGCCTGACATGCAAATCAACACTGCTATGAGGGCTGCTAGAGACAAGGGAGGGAGCACAGAGCTGGGCTGTTCCTATCTAGACCCATATCCTAGTCTCTGGGAGATCCTTGAGGTTCCAGTGGAGCACACTGGCACCTGAGAGGCCACCAGTGCTAGGTCTCAGCAGAACTGGATCAGGCCATGGAGACCTCTAATGCACTGTCTAGAAAATATGAATTCCTACTGGGCTCCATTAGCTTGGTCCCTCACTAACATGCCTCTTAATACCTCCTTTCCTTATGTTTCCCTTGCTTTAGACTTCCCATTCCTTTAATTCTGCCTTATTTTCTCCTCATACACTCTTTTACTTTAACCTCATGAGTCAAAGAAGGCTGTGCCTGCCTCTCAACCAGATGCTAGTGAATCATGTTACTGGAAGCTCTTCTGAGTCAGCACTAAACCAGTGCTCAAGCAGAGTGTTTTTAGAGCTGCCATTTTTGACGTGCCATAAAACAAAGGCTCCAATCATTCAGAGTCATTAAAATTCCCATGGCATTTTTTGCAAGAGTGCAGACATTAACCTGGCTGTCCTGAACAAAATCCAGCCTGAGTGATTACCCACAGCATATCTTAATTCTCCCGTGGTTTCATTTGGACATGGCACAGCAAAATTTCACAGTTGATGCTCTGTATTGTTCAACATCTGCCATGGTCCACCTGAGAGTCAGCCACATTTCAATGGTAAATGAGATCTTAAGAATGGGAAGGTTAATAAACAATATATGGTACAGGATGGGTAATTGCAGAATGCCATGCAATGAAAGAGCTACTGGCTTGCAATATGCAGCAATCTGCTCAGACTGCCACCATGCTCTTTTTCTTTTTGTGTGCACATTCCTATAATAAGTGTAAATCATTAACAGAGCATTTTGCCATCTTTTTGTATGAGCTCATGAAAAAGCCCTTATTGGTAAATGAAGGAATCTATACTGATATGACCTCTGTAAAATGTATGTTGGAGATGTGTTCCAAATTGTAAGAGGTAATCCCCAAACAGGAGGGGGCCCAGTCATGGCTATCAATCAGCTTCATAAACAAGAAGCTGTGCAGAGAAGGGCCATAAGTGTCTTTGAGGGTTAGCTAGGGGAGGTTTTGGGTTTTTGTTTTTTAATTTGCTTGGATTTGGTAAAGTTGTCCCAAACTCTAGTTCTGATCTGCTTGCAAAGTCAACTCTTCTGTTCAGGGCCTACCTCTTCCTATACTAGATGCCAAAATGTAAAGCAAAAAACAACAGCTCCTTTGGGAAACCAAGCACGGAAGTGTACATGTCCTTTATAACAGCCTTTTCTAAAGCATCTAAGGGAGGACTAGGAGACACTCAAGACTTGATGGACATTTCATACACAATGACCACCTCTTTAAGGTTTAATCAGACAACTACAAACCTGTTGCGATGCAGATCCCCTAGCTGTAAAGCAGAATAACATCTCTGAGCTCCCAAAAAAAGGCAGAGCCAGTGAGAGAAAGAAATCCTGACCTACTCCACATCTAACTGGAAATATTGATACCCATGGTCTAGCTCCTGTTCTGGCACCGTGCCCCTGTGTGTTTTCCCGTAGCTATTGACCTGTGTGGGAAGAGGACTTTGTACCTTGAACCTGATGGGATATAAGCAGTAGGATGCTCAGATGGATGAAGAAAAAGCCAGGGAGAAATGTGGAACTAGGCATTATTTTTAGGGCACTTGACAAAACTCTGTCATTTTAAAAGACTTGAAATGAGCATGAATTGTATTTGATGCCTATTCAAAGTGTTCTTTGATTGATGCATGGAAAAATCACCTTCAAAGAATTATGGATGGAGACATAAGACAGACATATCTGCTGTGTCTTGATAGATGCATAGGTATCTGTAACTGCTTCTTTTAGGGTATCTACTGTAAACAGAGTTGTCCTCCATATGCAAGGTCTTAGAGCTTAGCCTAGCCTCTGCAGGCCAACACAAAACGCTGTTTGGTTCAGGCCCTGCTTTGCAGCTACAGAGGTAGCTGGAGGAAATCCAGTAATCCTTGGAAGGGTCTTAAAATGTTCACAAACTGCATTTTTCTTTAATGCAAGTTCTGGTGGCAAAATTGTTGGGATTTTTTTTTTCTCCCTTTCATTTGGGTTGCCTCCGTGCCCCTCATCTATCCAGCCAGGATTCTCACACACTAATCACTTGGTAAGATCTTGTTGCCTCCCCCCTGGGGTCCAGTGAAACAAGGCTGGAGGATCTGATGTTATCACTTAGGGAAGCAAAGAGCTCCTGCTTTCCTTCCAAGCAGCAGCAGCCCTCATTTTGGGAGAAAGATGGGTTTCTCTGTGGCCAAGACTGAGAACAATGTGCTTAGAGTTTTCCTTTAGCACAAGAAGACACCCCTCTATAGGAATAATTTACATCTATGAACAGCAAGCGATGCTTAACACTACATTGACATAGACATGGGTGTGCAGAGATAGCCAAATTAGGAGGTAATTGGTGCACTGGGGGTTGACTGTTGGGCCCCCTTGGCTGCTAGGATGTGATTGTAAAGAGAGACAGAGAGAAATAAAGGAAAGGGAGGGAGCAGAAGCCATCCTCCACCAACGCCTGTCTAAAGGTTGGGATTCCTGAGGCCGCTGTGTAGTGCTGTCAAGGTCAGCAGGTTCGGGTTCACTGAACGGTCAGGATGGTTTGAATTACTGGCACTGCCTGCCGATTCCTCCACTGATCATGATCCGTCTTCCAGCACTGGCTGCAGGATGCTGCTCCCAGCCATGTGCTGTGCACGGTGTGGGGCACAGGGAATGCAAGAGAGACGGTTGTTCTTGTTAAGAGCATAAGTTTTTTGGAAGGTTTAAGAAGCTGAGGCAGTGCTGAGGAAAGACTTATACTCCATGTGCTGAGCATGTAGAGACCAGGTTTCTAGAAATGGCAGTTCTGATCTTGTTTTCTTCTACGCAGAGAAATGCCCCCTGTAAGATTCTGCCCTTCATGAAAGACAGGAGAATGGATTGAACAGGGCCTATTCAACCGTTATGGGGTGAAAAACCTGTTGGTGAACATTTGTGTTCAATTCAATATAGGTAGGATGCTTTGTGAGCAAAGATGAACATGCGACTCTTTAGGTAAACCACACTGGTAGGACATTTTCTCCCCGAGCACACGTAGCTGTGTGACCCAGCTAAAGGACAGGAGTAGCCAGGCGTGTTTCTACAAGGCTGGCTGCAGAGAGGACCAGAAAGTGCTCAGAAAGCTGCTGGCCAGTGTGCACCCCAGCAGGCAGGCTTGGAGCCACTCACAGGGACCTCAGCAGAGGAGGTAGGGAGAAGCCAAGCCTGCAGGGGTGTGAGTATACACAGGCAGGGCTGCTAATGACACACGTGTGTGCCTGGGCTGACATCAGCATGCAGCTGAGTGCCTCTGTGTGTGCTGTACACATGTGCTGTCCAAGCACCCATAGCAGCAATGACAGCAGAAGCATGTGAGAAAGAACATGGCAAGAGAGTGCAACAAAAGGGAATCAGAACAGGACTGGTGGCTGTGTGGAAGTAGCATCCAGTCTTTGACAAGAACATCTCCACAGGCATCACTGACTGGCTTTCAGTGGTGTTGCAGTACAGAGGAATCTGACCCTCTCAGTCTGTGAGGTAGAGTGCTTACTTTTGCTTCTTTTTCCAAGGTTTGTTGTGTACCTCTGTGAGTCTAGCTCCTGGGTGCAGTCAGCTACATCTGCCTATAGCTATGTATACACAGCATTTGTACTCACACTTCTGCATCTGCCTACCATGCATATTTCTATTTCATAATGCTGAGAATTGAGCTGTAAGGGGCTGCCCATACCTGGTGCTCTTGTGCATCACTCCCAGAGCTCACCGCTCACCAAGACATGGAAGAGACCAGGGTTAATGTCATGATGTCTCCTCTATAAAAGGGAAGCTCCCATCTCTCTTCTAAGCTCAACACAGGTATTCTAAGCAGGTTTGCTGTGTGGCCTGGTCCCTGTGCATTAGGAAGTACATTGTGCCTACCATCACCTCTGCTCTTCACTCCTCTCCGACTGTAGAGCAATGGGCTCTGGCAAGAAGGGTCAGGGACAGTACCCAGTATTGTGCTGGTTTACATTAATGAGATACACACAGTGTAATCCAGCAATGGAATCAGCTCTACAAAAGGAGGTAATAGCAGGCTGCCATGAGCAGAGCAGCTCAGGTAATTGGTTTATCTATCTAGAAGCAGTAGTAGCAATCTCTGCACAGACAGAGTAGCAGTAAAGTCTCTTCCTTAAGGCTATTTCCTTTGTCTTTTCAATTGCTTGCACATCCATGAGAGAGAGAGAGAGGAAGAGAGAGAGAGCTAGAGAGAGAGAGAGGGAGAAATGTTAATTTGTGAATTAATGGCTTTTCTCAGCGGAATTGTAAATTCAAATGTCACCTCACAGGGTGACACTACGCTGGGCTGCTGAAGAAGCAATGATAAGATCCCCCCCATCCCCATGCCGACATATACCCATGTCCCTCCCCTCCATGAAAGATAGCTACGGAGTGGAACATGCTACTTTTAATTTGCAATAACACCACGGCAGAGGGACGCAAGAATGACTGCTTTCCAACCCTCCCTTCCACAGCAAGCCGGGCCACATCTTTCCCTTTCCATCTCTACCTCCTTCCACCCCCTCTTCAACCCCTCCCATTTTAAACTGAGTCCAAGACAACACATTATCTCAACTCCCCCCACCCCAAACTAATCAAAGGATGAGCTAAGGGAGGGCTCTTTAGAACGGATGCCTCTGCAACCCTCTCCTCTCCTGCAATAATCAGGTGAATTAATGACCCTGAAGTTAAAGTGAGCACTGATACTCGGGCGTTGTGCAGCGTAGGGGAGAAAGCCTTCATTGTTTTTGAGCAGGAGGCGGGCAGCAGCGAGGGAGATTCATGGATGGAGATTGAATATGCAATTTTCTTTCACCTTGCCAAGAGCTGCCCCTGGGCTGTGCCTGGCCTAAATTTTTTTTTCCTCTTGCCATCTCTGCCTTATCCGGCCCTCCCACCTCCCTTCCATTCTTTCCAGAAAATTACCTTCAAAATTGATTTCCACTTTTACAAACAAATATAATGGGAACATGAGGGGGGGAAAAAATCTTGGGCTGTGATGAATTAGTGCTGTCAGGTGCTTCCAAGTCTCCTTTGTTTTTGTTTTACTGCCCGTTAGGTTCTTTGTTTTTCCAGCAACTGGGAATAGTGCCCCTGCCCACACAGTCCCTATGGTCCATGGCTACCGTCATAGGATATGTCCATCACTTGATGTCATCACTGTGTTATCCCTGCTTTCCAGCACTGTGATGTGAACAGCCACTGCTAACAAACTGCCCCTGCTCTTCACACCAGGATGCAGGGGTTGGACTAGATAATCTCCAGAGGTCCCTTCCAATCCTAGCAGTTTTGTGATGCAACTGATCTCCTTGTGGAGACACTGCAAGTCCCACACTGCTGGTGAAATAGCTCCTACAGCCATGGTGCAGGCCATTGATTTCCCTCCGATCTTCTTCACCCTGCTCTTCCTGTTCTCCTGTGCCTCATTCAGGTGAGTCTCAGTGGAGGTTTCACAGCCTTCCCTGTTCTGATAGATCACCCTGGGTCATTGGCATGTCACCTTGATCCCTGTTGTACCTCAGTGCCATGTCACCTGAATTTCATAGCAGTATTGTGCTTATATCTCGTTGCCATGTCATTTGACCCCAAAATAGTGTCATTTCTGTCTTCCTCTGTCATGGCACCCTAATGCACTGTTATACCAGTCACCAACAACCCTCTAAAATACCATTTGCCTGCACACTGTCAGCTATTCCTGATCCCTTTAGCAGTTTATTCTGTCATCCACTGTGCATTAACCTGGGATCCTCAAGGATCCAGGCACCATGCTCCTTCCTACTCCCATGCTCTTTACAACCATGCAAAAATGCAAGTCACCTCCCTGAGTGCGGGCAAGACCCAATGTACAACTCATCTAGAGTGAGTAAGAGGATGCAGAGAGAGGCAGGCATCAGTCAAGCTCTGGAGCAGGCTCTGCTCAGGTGAAGAGCAGAACAGGCAGAGGCACTGGGAGGAGTTGTTGCTGCCTGACTCCTGCTGACACATTAGCTGCAACAGCCCCTCTCAGAAATGAGTCAAAGAGGAAAATCTAACCACAAATTAAATATCTATAAATAAACAGTCAGACAAACACACATTCATGACACTCACCCAAATAAACTTACAGGAAAGCTCTGCCCATAGGTAAGACTCACACAATCTAGCCAAGAACATTTAAAGACACAAGAATGTGGACTGGGACACAAGGAGGTACTAATGCAGGTTCGTGTCAATTATATGTAATTTCTGAATAAACAAATAACTTACAAAAATATACAGACACTAACTAAAAAAAAACCTGGAACTCCAATTCCTTAAATTCACAGAAAAATTAAATTATGTGAACAAATACACACTATTTACATAAATAAACAACCTTCTCACAAGCAAGAACAACCAATATATATATATATACACAACAAACACACAAATATATAACCCCAATGCAAATACACATCTGTACAAACTATATACAGAAGTGCACAGCACTAACAGGCTACATACTCATATCCAGCAACCACAAAGATACAGTGATACTCCAAGTATGTAACAACACATACACGCAGAATATACATACAAATATGCAACATTCACATATATAATCCAAATGTGAATACAAATACCTAGCATTCATCAAAGTACATAGCACTAATACTGAGCCATACATGCCCAGACATTCATATGATCCACAGAATGTATTCTTCTACTAGGCAATATTATACACAGCTTAACATACACATTTTCCAGGTCTCCATAGGCATGCACAAAAATACGGGTCCAACCTGCCACTCACTCCAGTATACAAGCACAGATAAGGGATCCTAACACAGAAATACAAAAACAAACAGGCGTGCATTTCTAGACACAAATACACAAGCAGAGATGCACACAAATGGAGCTGAAGCCAGACCAGCTTGTCTTCAGTTAGTACAAAACCCTGCCAAATTAAGCAGCACTGTAAGCTTTAGAAGCAGAGCATTCTGTCCAAACTGCTTTCTATGATGTAAGCTGTTAACTCTCCCTTACCTGAAGTGCTCCTGAGCAATGCGTACCTCCACACTCCCAGGATGTGTGCAGACACACATACATACAGTTTCTCTTGCTTACAGATTGACCTCCAGATTTGTGGTGCAACAGCCCACATTTCTTGTAGTGCTGTGCTGCTTATTCATCGTCCTCTCCTTTATCTGGTTTTCCCCTTCTCTCTTTTCCCGCACATACTCTCCCTTTTCTTACCATCCTCCTGCAGTTTGAGAGGTGCAGGATGAGTAGCAGGTACCTTTCTTATGTCCTTCTAGGAGTCTCACCAGCCAGGGACCTCCCAGAGGGAGAAGTGAGTGGCTGCTGAGCATAAACTCCCTCTTCAGTTTACATTTTCATCTAGAACTGAAGGAGTGTTACCCACATTTGTGTGTGTAGTCACAGTGAGACTGGATGTCCCCTGTGACCACTGCTTTGCAGTGATACACCATCGCTGCATGCTGGAAACTCAGCTACACTGCATGCAACAGCACAGTCCCAGGGAAAGTAGGAGGAAGACACTGTGGGAGTGTGAAGCACTCCAGAAACTGCTCACTCCATGTGCGCAGCCATAAACTGCTGGGTGCACACCCTACAACCATGCATGTGATGGTTGGAACAAGGGGTTAGCACCTGGGGCAATGTAACTGCATGTGTCTCCAATGTCATTAAGACTATGGCTGACCTGCAATAAAGCAATTGTATAGAATAACGCAAACAGATCAGCTGTGGTGACAAGAAATCACAGCATGGAACAACACAGCCACAGCACAGACAGCAGTGCGGGGGTCCAAACACATTCTGTTTTCTTCAACAATGCAACAGTTTTGGGAGAACAAATATAAATCTAATATGCCCAAAGATGAACATACATCAGGTGCCATGATATAGTAAAGTGAAATAACTCACTCATACTCTGCGAATGTATGCAGACAGCATGAGAAAATGAGTGTACTTCCCTACAGGGCAGTTAAGGGCTAGACCTCTCTGCCCTAGTACAACTACAGCACTGGTAAAGCATCATCATACTGCAGATGACAGCATAAGCATGCTGTATGTCCTGAAACAACCCCAGTATACTGCGGAACAGTATGGTCATACTTTGTGAAAACACAGTTCTCAACGCAGCGCTGCAGTAACATAGCTGTATTGACTTCACTCGTGGCCAGGTGACAGTCTGTTGTCCATCAATATGTTATGTCAGCTGCAGTAACAACTATATGAATTGCAGTCACAACACAGTACAGCCTGCACCAGTGTACCAACAATTACCACATCAAAACAACATTACTGTATGCAGTGATGCAGACATACCACCAGAAACAATTCACAACCACCTGTGAAGAGTGAAATGGCCTTGAGTGTAATGGGGCAGCATAGCAAGCACTGATACAGTTAATCTCATCGTTAGTATCACAAACCCACAACCTGTAGTGATAGTGTAGTGATAGTTACAACATGATAACCATAGCCACGCTGCCTGCAAACATACTGATGCCACTGACAATGACACAGTCACCTGAAATGTCACAACTACATCTCCGAAATTGTATTATCATTGCCGCTCTGAACAGCACAAATAGGATCATACTTGCAGTGGCACACTAAGCTGCTGTGTATCTGCTCACAACCTCAGACCTTCTTAAACACATTACACAACTTTCTGCACTACTTTCCACTTAAACAACTGAATTTCTTCAAGACAATCTATGTCCTGGGGTAGTATTTAGAAAAATGTGACTTTCGGTACTGGGACAGCTGTAGATCTCCCTGCCTCAAGCTCCTTCTGAAGGAGACATTTCTGCTTTCCTGGTAGGAAAATGAGTCATGGCCAGGCAGGAGAATTTCCAAGCTGAACACTGCCAAACCCCTGCCCTGCAAGTCAGAGTCCTCCCATCCGGAGTGAGGGAAGAAAAAGCCACCTGCAACAAAAGCAGTGCTTCTCAGCAGAGGTGTTGTGGTAATGGCAGAAAATCATGTGTGTAGCACCAATGAGAAGGGCAGTTATGCTGACTGCCCTGCAGCTACATGACTAACAGTGTAAGTGCTCCCACTGCTAGTAGGCAGCACCCTATTCTGCGTAGCACAACCCCTTTTTGCGGTGTAGAGTGAACTACCTGCACTGATACAGCTAACACTCTTTGGAAAACATCACTGTCACAGACCTGACAAAATGTTGGTGACCCTTTACTGCCCTCCTGCACTGACACAATCCTGCATTGCTTACTTCAGTGTAAATCAGTCTGATCATCAGATCCCCAGGTGAAGAAAGGAAAGAAAGGAAAGGAGGAGCTTTTGCTTTCTCAGGTTTGCTCCCCCATCTCCACTGGGGATTCCTTTACTGCAAACAGCCTGAGTATTATTGCCATTTACGGTAGCAATCACTCCATCCCCTCCTCTCCCACAAACCTACTGCTGATATTAGCACTGATCATACTAACAAGCCTATGAGTTTTATTACTACAGATACTAATAATACTGGACACATTATGTCTGCTCCCACCAATAACAGGCTGCAGATATGATCCCTGCTAATGCCAATAATACTGGGGGATATTATCTCTGCCATTGTCAGCACTGCAGATATTATTGCCAGTAATGCTGTCAAATACTTCAGATACTGTCAGGGACCAAGATTAATGATGCTGAGAACGTTACAGCACCAGCCTCACTGGAAGACAAATCCCGAATGAGAATCTGGGTCTATAGAGGAAGTCTGTAGACTGGTATGGAGAGAAAGAGCTATCTCTAATCTCTAGTAAGATTGTTTTGTAAAGAGCCCAAGTTTCACCCAGCTGGAGATCCTGTGGCATACAAGGACAGGTTGAAGTACTGTTTTCATATTTTCTAATTATCTGTCCATCCATCTGTCCATCTATCTATCCATTCATCTCTTTCTCTTCATCTCTTCCTTTTTCTCCTTACACAGTACTCAAGAATACAGTATGAATGATATTTTTTGTTAGTGCTTCCAGGCTATCCCCGTTCTCATCCTTTTAGCTATCAACTAAAGGATAGGGGGTTATGCAACAACAGAAATATTTGCATATTATTTTTCTCCTTTATCCTTCTGGACTTCTTATTGCTGCTCCTTAGTCTGACAATGACCCTGCTGAGCTTGGCTTGCTATCACAGCATATTACAACATTAGGATTGTGAAGAGCCAGGAATTCCTGTTTCCAGCTGCAGCTTGATACTGCAAGACCCTCGGTGGTCTTGGGAAAGTCATTATATGCTGCAGGGCCACTTCTGCCTCTAGAAGATGGTGTGTATAAATGATGGGGAAGATCAGAGGTAAGTAACAGCAGCACTGGCAGTGCTCATAGACTGCATGAAGTGGCACACACTGTGCTAGACAAGTGGTGGTGAACTTTTTTAGCCAAATTATTTATATAATCATAGGAGACCAACTCTCTGCTTTGTCTGATCTGACATGGAAGTCAGAGGGTTTACAACCACTCACCAAAAATGGAAACAAAAGGAATACATAGGCTTAACAGGGCAAATCCTGACCATCCTTCCTAGGCACTCACCTGAGGAAGACACACTGAGTTCTGGGGAAAGACTTGTGATCTGACAGTTCCCTGTCATGACGAGTAGACACTCAGAGCTACCTCCCTGCTAGCTCTCTCACTGCCATAGTCTTCTCAGGCTACCCTTGCAGTTGTAACCAGCAGATTTGGTAGGTTGGGATTTTCCCTCTTCCCTCTAACTCCCTATGAGGGACACACCTGGCTGTCAGTGTCCATCGCTGAGCCCACCTCATGCATCCGTCTGGCTCCTTCTGTCCAACTCGGGAGTTCTGCTACATCATCTTGACACATAATTATCTCTCCTCTTCTTAATCATCTGAGCTACTGTCTAATGTAGGCACCAGCTGCAGCAAGGAGGACCTGGGGGAGGGGGTGTGCTCAGATAGAGGCTCCTCTGTCTTTCTCCCACCCTGTTCACCCCAGCTATCACAGAGTTTGCTAACAAGGTTTTCAAAACCAGGGATTCAGTAGCAGCTTGGTACTTCCCCCTTTCTGCTGAACTGCATTCCTCACAGAGGAATCCTTGCAGCAGAGCTGGTCCAACAGAGCAGAAAGAAAAGAGACAGCAGTGCTGGCTCTTCTGTCTTCTTTAGGGAAGAGCCATCCCCAAAATGCTGGGGAAGCAGATGTGCGTTGGGAGCTCATAAGGGCTTTTCAACATGAGAATAAACCCTGCAGTTAAGAACTGGAACAGAGCAGTGCTCAGAAGCTCTGGGAAATACTGAGCAGGTGTATGCATCAAGCAAGAGCATGAAAGAAATACCTGCACTGGATTTCTTGCCAGGCTTTGCTAATCCCCATCTCTGCTAGTAACAAGAACTTTACTCCCCTCATTACTATAGGGGAGATTTCCCAGGATAGAGTGCAGGTCACTGGCTGTGCAAACGTCTCCATGGACCCTTCTAGCCTTAAGACCCAACCCTGCAAAGTGATGATGTCTTTCAGTATTTCTTAAGGTCAGTGTGAGCCCAGATAACTCAGTCCTTGGCTAGGGGTGTTCAGCAGCTGGCAGGGGGTCCCATGTGAGGTTTCTCTGGGACAGGAATGAGACATCTCCTTGCAGGAAGTATCTGGGATGGCAGGAGGAAGTCTGTTCTCTAAGGTAGTTGCAGCCATGTCATGTAACTACTGCCTAACACTCTAGAGAACTAAAGGCAAGCAACATCTCCAGGATTATCTGATACAGTTTTGATTCATAGTAGGATATATGGGCTCTTGGCCAACAGCAGAGAGTTGCAGAGTATTGTTTGCCCTTCATAAATCAAATCTGGGATGAATTAAGAACAGACAATAGCAGAGAGTTGTTCCTACTGTCAGTATATTATTGTGAAGTGTCACAGTCTTAGATGGCTGCTCTGTTGTTTCTGTGTTTAATTGTACTGCTCCAGAACAGCTCAGGTTCTGAGGCTGAAAGTGACTGTGTGGCTGCATCTAAAATGGCATGATCTTTCCAGGTATTTGGAAAGAATGGCCACCAAAGCCAACTGAACTGCTTCATTTCAAAATGAGATATGGAGGCCCCATGTTGAGAGCTGGTGATCACCACTCTGGACTGTGTGAGAACTGGTGTTCAATAAAACCCCAAATAACTGCCAAGAGATTTGCACAAACATTAAAGAAACTTGTCACTGAGTTTGAAATGTCACTATTTGCTGTATGTGTAATGATGGGAAATGTTGGAGGGGTTTGCAATGTTTGCGCTCTTCTTATTCCTGACATTTTTTGACTTTGATACATTGACTCAGCCCTTCCATTGCTACACTCTTCGCTTAGCTGGGCCCTACTGCCATCTAGCTGGGAAATGGATCTTCCTCTGGGGCCTGATCCAATTTCCAATGACATCAGCAAAAATCCTCTCATTTGTTTTAACAGGAGCTGGATTAGGTCCTTGCCTCTAGTTTCACCTTGTATTAGGGAGAAAGGGATCACAGTGACTGCCTTTTTTCTTTTTCCTTAGGATTACTGTGCTTATTTGGATCAAAAACTTGCAGATGTAAACCTCACCAGAACCAATGCTGAGAAAATCACTAGCAAACTCCCAAAATACAGGCCCTCTCTCAGGAGAACTTTCTCTTCTCACCACATATCACACAGAGAACTCTCATGTTCTCTTTACCACGCAGTCTGGGGCTTACAGCACACACTTCAAACTGAGCCACCAGTGCTGCTAAGAGCTTGTCCCCATGCAACAGGCCAACAACGTAAAACAACATACTGAAGGCAGGGCTGTACTGAGCAAATTGGTCAGGCACTACTCTTAGAAAAGGTCACCTCCTGGCCCTGAATTTTTGAATGTATCTAATGAAAATAACAAGATTTAAGGAAAAAAAGTTTACAAAGCCACCGTAAGAGCACCAAGACCTCACCCACCCATCCTGACTCAGTCTATCTACACCTGAGGCTCCAACTTTTGGCTCATTTCACTTTGCTCTGAGTCCTTCCCAGCAGGTAGGAAGGAAAAGGAGATAGCTTAATCCTAATTCCTTAGAGCCATATTGAAATTCTTAAGTAACAGCCTTAGGGCCACAGTACTCGGAAGACCTCCTGTTCTGCTTTCAGACTGTTGCAAGCATGGCAGTACTGCTGTGGTAGATGCTACCCATTGAAAACTTATAATCACCAGCTAATATAGCTCATGGCATTTCACAGGGCAGGAACTTGTTTGCAAGGGGAATGAAAGATAATTCCCACATTGCTGGTGCTTCTCCAAGACAGCATTTTGTTTGAAACGAGTGAGTCGGGGAAACCATGTTTACCGGCAGTTCAAAGTCTGGGCACCTGCTGGCACCTGGGGAGTTCAGTTCCAGCCGTTTCCAGCAGTGAATGAACTTGGGATCAGCTCCAGCAATGGAGACGGCTCTCTGCCTGCCGAGCAGATGTCTGGAGATGCAGCCTGTCATGAAAGGGCCTCGGAAGAAGAGAATTCCAAGCCAGCAGGGCAGTGGCGGGGAACTGGTCTCTGTTGCTAAAACTGATCTAGCCCCTGGAGCAGCTGCAAACCTTGGCCTGAAATTGGAGCCTGTACATGGGGACAAAGAATATAAAAGGGAGGATGAGCTTCTCCCCTCCCCCTACCTTCATCACGTTTCCTCTTCTCGCCATTCGACCGAGGAATCCCCAGGATCCCGTTAATGGAGTAAGAGCCCACTGGATCATTGGAGGCACTGGAGACGGGAGGGGATGCTGTGCTGGGCACTGGACAAAAGGAAAAGGGAAAAAGGGCCATGAGGAGAGCAGCACAGCACTCAGGGATCCCACAGCTGAAAGCTACACATACCACCAGTCTCATAGGAAAGCCTGGGCACTAAGTAGACTTCCAGTCCCTCACACTGAAAGACTCATTCTACTGAAAGACTCATTCTACTGCTAACATTGCTGCATCCCAGCTTTACCATTCCTATACTATAGCTCAACAGCCTTCCAGTACAGGGCCATTAATAACAAGCAAGTGTATTCCATCAAGAAGCTGACTAAACCTTGTTGTTACATCCCAGTTCAGTGCAGGCTTCCCAGTGCGTGCCATAGTAACGAGTGCAATGGTGCATAGCCCACATTCTCCAGTGGCTTCCTAGTACATCCACATTTTGCCAGATCATTTCCTCTCAGCATTTTTCCACCAGGAGTGCACATGTTCTGTCTTAGCCAGGCCAGCCTCTCATGTGTCCATCCAAAACACTCATTAAGAAATTACCTTCTTAGCACAGGGCTAGAAGCACTTCAGTATTGGCGGAATAAATTAAGTTCTCTACTGGACCAAATGGTGAGTTGGGGATACAGATTCCAACCCAGATTAATAAAATCTAGTGTCTCCTTCTTGTACTAACCAACAGATTAATAAAAATCTAATGTCTCCTTCTTGTACTAACCAGTGTCAACAGGCAGACTCCTCCTGCCATTCAGGGCTGTCCAGTACTGCTCATGAGTTTCCAATATATCAGACATGACAAGTCATACAGGTTAGAAATGATCACTTCATGAGAATCAGGGCTTTCGAGTATAGAACAGGTAGAACTATGCATCCAGTAGGCATGCCCATTATGTCCCAGCATGTCCCAGTAATGGGAAGAATATCCAAAGTTTCTTGCAGGCCACTACTCATCATTCAACTCATAAAGCACTGTCGTGAAGCAGTCAATACCTCCAATACAAGCCTTCCAGGATGGAGCAAAACCTCTCAACAGCATCCCATATAGACCCACACTTCCCAGTACATCCCAGAGCAATGAGACACTCCAGCAGCAGCACTTGCAATCACTATCCCAGCTCAGCCAATGCTTTCCCTAGACATTCACTACTTTTCCAAGAAGAAATAGTATCTGCCAGCTCCATCTGTTGTAGTTAGTGATTCCCAGTCCAATGAGCAAGTCCAGATTAAAAGGGCATCCAGAAATGCTCTTCAGTACTGGCCCATTAATTCCACTGTGCTCCAGAATACAATTCATGTACAGAATTGTATCTGCCAACTCTGTCCCATGTAGACCATCACTTTCCAGTAAATCTTTGTATTCTCCAGTAAATCCTTGTATAGCAGCTAATTCTCGATAACCAACAGTATTTCAGAAAGTGACTTAGGCCACTGTATATGTCAGTATCCCAAAATATTGTATGTTTTTTTCCTGCTCTGAATTACTACTGTATAAAGCTACAACAACATATGCACCATACAGCCCACAGGGTGAAAAGTACCTGATCGCGCACATCTAGCACAGTACCTTTAAACACAATATTTGGTCACTGTATTACAGCTCACCTTGACAAACCCATCTCCCCCAGCAGAAAATGCATTTTCTCAGTGAAATACACCCATAGGATACCTGGCTGCAGAGCCAGAACAATGAAGAACTCAGTTATGAGGCATCAGGAATATCTTACCCATATCTATTCTTACTAACTCTTAGGAATGGACCAGTTCCAGCAAAGAGAGAGAAAAGAAATTGGGAGAGAGAGCGGGAAAGAGAGTCAGAGTAAGAAGGAGACTGATGCTTAAACAGGGTAGTGGTAAATACTTCTCCTTAGGGAAGCTAAGGAAAGAGTGTGAACATGAAATGGATATTAAGGCAGAGCAAACACCTACCCTGGGCTAGTTTCTCTGCCACAATTCCATTCTCTGCAATGTAATGAGGGAAACAAAGAACAGAAACCTCTGATTTCCATTGAGGTTCCTTTCCTCCCACCACCCCTCCTCGCTTTTGCTCTGCTTAGCGTCTGCTTGTCAGACTTTGTTCCCTCAACTAAGCATCATCCTCATTTCCACTTGTCCTGTCACCACCCTTCATGCCATTCTTCTTACCGATAGTATGTCCTGGTGCAGTCACACCTGTCCCGCTCCCATCTGGTGTTGGATGAAAAGGTTGCTGAACTTTGGTTCTGATGATCCTGAAAAAGAGCAGAACACATTCAGAACTCAACTGCAATTTCTCTGTGTGCCTTTGCATACCCGCGATCCCAGCTGAGAACCTGAAAGTCTGGCCTGAGCTCTGCATGCAGCAGAGTCACTTCATTTGCCTTCTCACAGTCCTGACTCTACTGCTTCAATGGTCCAGTTCTCAGGAGATTGTCCTTGCTCTGCTCTGTCATCTTTCCCCGAAACCTGGGTATTCACTGCAAAACTGCGGTGCTCAGGTAACAAGCTAGGATGTCCTTTGTGTTAGCAACTGCATTATCATTTAGGACCTGATCTGCCAGCATGAACACAAGGCAGTCTTTGCAGATAATAGAGCCACTGCTGGATTTACAGGTGATGTAGATTTAATTTTGTTGTGTACCTAAAAAATACCTTTCTGGCATAGAACTGAGTGCTGAATGCTTTGAACTGATGGAAAGCTTGCCCAAAGCCCTTGCCCTTCATAAATGAGAAGGTGGGAGAAGAAGGCATCCGTAAAAAGTGGTGATGGGATATAGTTAACTGGGAAAAAGAAGCTCCAGCAAAGAGGGCAAAAATTGGTCTTTATCAGGAGGTGAATGAACTCAGCATGGGAACTCAGGTAGATGTCTCAGTGAATCACTTGAAGCTCAAGAATGAGAATAAAGTGAACTGTAATTGTCAGTGCTCTCTTTCTTGTTACATTTAATCTTTCACCTCTAGGTCACTGGTTTAAACCCAGCTGAGGTCAGTGGTTAAAGAAAATCACTAGCACCTAGTACTTGACTGTCAGGGTCCCTGCCTACTGGCAGATGTGGGTATCTGTGACTCAGGAACAGCTGCCTAACCAAGGAACTTGGCAAATAAGCCATGACCTGCGAAGGCCATTGAGACCATATTCCTTTGAGATTAAAACAAGCCTTTCCAATTAGGGTGAACACTGCAGATGCTCTTCAGCCTGAGTTTCTGGAACTCTCAGCCCTGCATTATATTAGCTTTAAATTCTCCTCCAAAATCTCTCCAGAAAGTGAAAACAAATTGCTCCTTTCCACCAAAGAGAGAGCTTCCCTTAAAGATTCATTCTAAAGAATAAGTTGGCAAAACTTCAGAGAGCACATGTGTGGCTAGTGGGTGGTATGGAATGGGTAGAGATAGGAAGAGATCTTGAGAGGGCACAACTCCTGAGAGCAAAACCTTCTTAGGAGAAGAAAGGTGTTTTAGAGCATACCATGTCAGTATGTTACAAAACTCTGATACACACATAATGAAGCCTGGGCACTTGTTGGAGTGGCAGAGTGGCTGCCTGGGAAGTAGCTGGAGACAGGGAATATCAAGGTTCTAGCTGGGGATGGGGGTCCAGGTCCTCACCCCATATAGGTCAGTGATAACATATAGCTGCTGAGACCTATACAGAAGGTATCTGAGAACCTCACAGGGCCAGATTCTGAGGTCATGCTGATTTGCACTAGCTGAGGAAGTGATCTGAGAAGTCTGTGCTGGGGCAAATAATACAACTTTTTTCTTCTTTTCTGATTTTTTCTTTTCTCTTCTCTCACATTCCCCCTAAAGCCCCCTGAAGTGCCACTCTGGTTGTGTGAGTTTATTGATTTCCCCCAGCCCAGAGAAACAGAAAAAGGGGATGGGGTACAGGCAAAGGGATGGAAATAGAAAGCTATAAATTATTTGTGACAGGAAAGCAATAGTGCCAGAGTGCTGAGCACAAGTCCCGTGTCACTATTAGATTCCTTTTAGCCTGATGACACTGTAAAAGAGGTTAAGTGTCTGATGGAATCGTACACCTTGGGGGCAGGGGCAGTCCAGGAGCAGAACAAGCCACAGAGAGTGGGTATATCAATTCTCCAGGCCAATAATATTCCCCTCATTGATCGCAACACAAAGTTCAAAAATCTCATTATAGCCAGGCAGACCTGGAACTTTTTAAAAATCAATAGAGTGATATAATGTATGTATACTTTGTATAAATGTATCCATCCATCCATCTGTCCATCTATCCAAAATTTGCCTGAGGGTGCCTAAGTTAACCTACACATTATACTGTGTTATGTTCTAGTGTTGTGTGGCACAGTGAATGGATTAGAAGATCTCCCTGCAGCCTTAGATGTCATATTATGAAATGTCCTGTTAGCACTGAGGTGACATAAGACAGTTCCATTCATACTGAGATATGACATCAGATTTGCCATTCGTACTGGGAGGTGGCATCAGGCAGCTCAGCTTCTGCTGAGGGGAACCATACATGAGCCTAATTATATTGGGATGGCTGATCAGGCTGTGCTGAATAATGCTGCACAAAAATGGCAAAGTTTTCAAAAGCCATTTAGAGTAAACGCAGCTTGTGAAACAATGGTGGTATAGAACACGTGTCCATAATGCTTCTGAAATCCAGGCAAGGGATGAAGAGGAAGGTTCAATTTCCTTCGCTGCTTAGTTTGTGGTCTCTCAGCTGAGAATGCCAGTTAGTGCCAGTTGTGACTGTGTTTGCTGAGATGTGTCCATTAGGAACTGGAATGAGACTCACCATCTCATTTCCCCAAGTAGCCGTCAGCTGGTAATGATTTTCGGTCACTACTGACCAGGGCCAGATTTCATCTAGTGACCCAGAGGTGAAAGGCTCTGTTCAAAAACATTCCTCTCCCAAGAATTAATCTGGTTTTATGTCAAGAGGAAGTGTCTAGAAACAGTGAGCAAAGGGGAGCAGTTCTGGTTTGCAACCTCCAGTGTCCTAGGTCAAATAATTCTTGGCATCAAATGCACAGCAAATTGAATGAAGTCTCAGGTAGAAGGTATTTCCTATGACTAAAAGAAGAGGCAGGTCATGAAGATGCTGTCTCCAGTGGTTCTCCTTTGCCCTGTAGCTGGGACTGAACTCTAGTGTTGTAAGGAAATAGGAAAAATTTCAGGACCCTAACACTCAGTATGGAATACAGCAATGCATTGCTCTGGATCAGATCATTTAGGAACAGTGATAAACAGCAGGATAGCTAGGCATTGCTGCTGCTGCTGCTTTAAGAGGCTTTGAGTGTGTCTGTCCTACACGAGACCACCTAATGAAACAGCAGATGAAAGACGAACAGAGCTGACCTGGTCCTGTAGCAACAGACGCAGCTTAATAATGCTGTCTTTAAACTTGGGGATTGCTGAAAGCTTCTCACCCTTACTGGAGACTGAAATACTCACTAAGCCAGCTCTGCTGCCTCAAACCTCAGATTTCTGGATTATTGCTATGTAAGAGGGAGCAAAGCCTTGCTCACCTCTTGCTGCCTTTGATGGCTTCTTTCCTCCAGACACTGGAGAAAGACAAGCCTTTCTGCAGGATGTTTCCTCAGCCCTTCCCAAAAGCATTAAGCACACAGATCCTGGAACACCAGTCAGCAGTGCTGATTTCTTGAGGTAAATGACAGTATTTCAAATGCCTCTTTTTTTCTCCAAAAGAAATTGTCACTTAGTACTAAATTCATCCCTGCTCTAATTCCATCACAGTCAGTGACTCCAACAACCACATTTGTGTTTAATTAGGGGCACAAACTGGCACTTACTGCAAATTCCCTTTTTTCATTTCTGGGTGAGGTTTTTGTACAGGTTATCTACTTCGAGTTTCAGAGAATATACACTGATTTAATACAATATTTCTGAGGTTTCAGCAACAGGACATTTACAGATCTTCGACTGCAGTAAAGCAACTGAACTTCATTTCACAATCTGAATTTAATGTGCGATATTATCTTAAGTAATGGCATATAATGTCATTACAGTACATAGTATCATACTGTGAATTATACATCCATTCCTGAAATACATGAGTTACCATAGTTGGCTTGTAGTAACTCTTTCTAGAGCTAATACTGCATACAGCTCCAGCTGAAACTAACTGCCTGTTTCCAAATGCCTTCAACTTTCTTAAATGTTCAGCATTAGATCATGAATTTCCAATTTTTGATTTCTATTTCATCATTTTCAGCAGGTTTAACACAATTCCTTTTGCTGATTCTGAATACAGATAGACAGACAAAAAACATCTCTCCTAGTATGACAGTTGTAATAAGCTCAATTAAATTTGATCGAGAATGTAGAGATACACTAGAAGATAAATTAGCTAAGCCATAGTCCTTCCTGAGAAGAACTTTCTTTCACTCTTTATAAATAAGCAACTAAAAAATCATTTATAAATCTATCAAAAAATTATTTGCTGAAAGAATAACAGATCATAGGAAATGCCCCTTGCTTCTTTGACATTTCTATCCAAACTCTCTTACAGCCTGACATATTCTGTGGTTTCTCCTTTCTTACTATTGCTGGCAGAGTCTTTAGACAATATCTCAAATTAAACAAAATTATGCTAGGGCTGATCAGAGGGAGACAAGGTAGGTCTGAACCATCTAGAGCCCAAATCTAGTAATTCTTTTAACCCTGGAAGAGCAGAGTAAAGCTGCACTAAGTGAAAGAGTATTGTGTCCTGCTGCCACAGGGAGACCCTGCCAGATTTCAGAAAGCACTGGTATCCTCACTTTGATCATATTCCTTTGTCATGGATTATTTTTCAGAGTGGAAGGATACACTCAGCACAGCACCAAACTCCTTGTAATTGTTTTGATGTATTCATATTTTAAATGCTCCATATTAGAAGCACATTACAGGACCCCAGGGTGTGCATTACTGGGCAATTAAATCGGTTCTTGGAAGGCTAACATTGCGAAGCCTCAGCCTTTTCTCTGCAGTGTCCAAGGGAGGCTGTGATGGCCAAGGAACACACACCCTGCTGTGCTGCATGACTTAATTGGCGCAGGGCTGCACTGCTGACCCACAGGCTGTGCTGGCGGCAGAGACAAGGCAGCCTGCAGGGGACTTGGTGCGGGGCTAAGTGAAACAGTGATGCCTCCCCTGCATCAGATTGCTTCCTACAAATGGGCTCATGACCACCCTGGTGATGCTAGTGCCAAAGCATGCCCGAGGAAAAAAGGGAGAGCATGAGATGCAAAGAGGCAGCTTTGGGCTCCTTGGTGACAGCCCCTAAGGTGCCAACAATATCCCACCTGCAGATTGGTGCTGAACAAATAGGAGGGAGTCCTATGTTTCTGTTCATGGGTCAAGGTGCAGCTGAATTCACAGTTGAGCAAAAGAAGAGAGGTCTAAAAAGTCTTCCGTGCACAAAGCAAGTTTCATAGCATGGTGAGTCAAAACAACCAAGGGATTTGGGGAGTGAAGGGAGGGAAATAGAAAGTCTGATAGTTAGAGCCTAATCCAACTCAGGGAAAGGGCTTCAGTTCCTTGCTCTGTCATGGACCTCTCAAGACTTTGGACAAATGGCATTTCTCTCTGTGCTCTGTTTCCTGCCTGAAGTGTGAAGATAGGAGCATTGCCATGCCACCTGGGGCACAGTGAGGACAGCTGGAAGGAGGAGTGAAGGGCTCAGACTCTCTAATAACAGGGGCCAAGTAAGTGCTTCAGCGAGCTGTAGCACAGTATTGGCTTCGTTCTCCTGCTTGAAGCAGAAGTGACATGTACCCTGCTGACAGTGGCTGTACGTGAGGGGAAGGTAGGCGAAGGCAACAGAGGCTGTATTTCAGCTGCACTGGCTTTGGTGGTTGCGTTTGAATTTGCAGATGCAGTTGGGAAGATCAGAGATGCAGTTGCCCCCAAAATCTACAACATAATTTCCATTGGTGGGGGGCGGGTGTGGCAGTAGCTTCTCCTACTGCTCTCAAAACCTATCGCAACACTTCGAACCCTCAGAACAATAGCTGACATTGGCAGGAGCAGCAGACTCAGATTCTTTGCTAGCTGGCCTGAGGCTCTGGTGCTCCCTGCCAACACAGCAGAATGCCTTCAAACTGCCATATTCAGAGGCCACGAGCAATAGTCACACATTCAGACGCTCTCCTTCTATGAAAATTGCATTTCTTTCTCCCTATCTTTTGGAAAGGTAGAGAGGAGAAGGGTGATCTTTTGCTACTTTAGTGTACAAGAGTGACTACAACAGATTAATTAGATTGGTTAGGTACACTGACAGTCCTAAAAGGTGCCTGAAAAGGGATCTATTTTCACGAAGCTTTCAAATACATGAGAGGTCAAAATGGAGCTGCTTTTCATATCTCAAAACACAATCCTAGCCCTCCCTAAAAAGATTTGACTCCTTATCTACTGCTAATCTGTGTAGGTCCATCAACTTCATTGGAACTACACAGACATCATGACTAAAGACAGGGAGAAAAAAGTGTCACTTTGCTCCAGGTCAGCCTGCTCATGCCAAACACAAGAGAAAGCCCAGTCCTGCCCTTTTCTCGCACTGCATTTCTTGGGTGCAGTCTGAGGAGAGGCAGGATTCACAGCAGCAGCTTTACTATCAGAAGGGCTTAGAGAGGAGCTAGGATTTTTTGTTGTTGTTTTAAATCAGTGACCCATGATGACACCATATGGTTTTATTTCATTTAATTTGAGCAAAGCATTACCGTTTGGCTCCTAGCATTCTCTGCCCATTCCGGTTCTGCTGTGCTACACAGTACAAGTCCAGACGTAAGGAAGAGGGGTGACAGGAAATAAAAGTGAAGATGTTTGCCTTCTGGGAGGGAGGAGATCTGCCAGGCAGGAGCTGGCCTGCTAACACATTTTTCTGGGCAGTAACAGACAACTTCATGCCACTGGTATTGATGGGGTTGGCAGTGGTCAGCCTCATGGTTATTGACTGCATATTCTGAACTCCCAATATTAGGTTTTAAGAAGCATTTTTCAAATTCACTCAAGTTGATTTGTATTAAGGTGCAAATCCCACCTGGGAAACAAAAGGTGTGATTGAATAGTTGCTGTGCTGTGCTATGCTGGGGCTACAGAGCATTCAGGACCCAGGCTGGCTGACTTAAAGCTGGTTAAAGTATATCTACATGAGCTGCAGACAAGCAGTGACTGCAGCATAGAAATGTCCTCAGGCAGGTGTTTCTACTTTTATTAGACTCAGTTCACATTTGGAAGGCTTTTTTTTTGCAGTCAGGAAAGACAGAAATTCATTAAAACCCAAACATCTAGAAGATGTCATGCGGTTTACAAAATACTAGAAGCAAACTTGATCCTGCGTGTAGATGCTTGACATCCCAAGTTAAGGTGAATTAATGAAATCTTAAAGGACAAAAACAGTTCTGCTGGTCTTGGACATAGAAACACAGTCCTGGGAGGAACCACCATCATGAAGTCCAAATTCTACTACCATAAGCAACCATAAAACAGACATTCAGCTCACAGCACCCATGAAAATAGCCAGCCCAGCAGCTACATTCTTGCCATTCCCCATCAACAAACTCATACTCTCTGCAACAAAAGACCAAAAGCTTCAAAAATGACAAACCACATGAAGAAAGCAGGAGAGAAGCATTGCCGGTGGCTAGGTCCCCTTCACTGACAAGAGATTTCTGCACAAAAATGCCCAGAAATTTTTGAGCTTTTAGGAATTAATCATTTCCTCAGAGTACACCTATACTGCCATATGTATTCCTATACTACGATGTGTGTTTATATTTCCTCAGAGTACACCTACACTACAATGACTGCAGTTCAAAGTGACATCTTCTGTAACCTGCAGACTGGACAGCTTGGTTCCTGCTAGCAGCACTGCTGCAGCAGCATGGAGCTGGTGAAGGGTACAGCTCCATGAGCTGCCAGGACACTGGTGACTACCACGCAGCATGGACAGGAGCTGTCACAACAGCAGCTGTGCCAGCAGGTGAATAAGAAAGACCTACAGAAACACATGGACTTGCCAGGGTTAAATATCTTAATCTGGAGTATGGGAACTTTTAATTGAAAGCTTTGCTTTGAGCCCATTTCCAGTTATTAAAATTCAGGAGTCTGTGCTGAATTCCTTGTGGACATTCATTTTGATTAACAGAAGACATGTGTGTACTAGGAAAGGAGTCTTGAACTGGGAGGAATTAGATAAATGTAGATAACATTCTCAACTCTCTTGCAAGTTATGCCATAGCTGGTATTTTGTGTAAAACCTCAGATCTTGAAGATATGCAATTATTTCAGTTTTCATTTAAGACCAAGGTATTTCTGGCTTTCATGGCTGCAAAGACCCGGTGGAAGTGGGACCTGGCTGCCTCCCAAGGGGCCAGAACTGGAGGCAAAGGAACAAAACCCAAATACATTCTTAGTTACAGCCTTGTGAGTTTTATGCCAGTCTCTTCCTTTTGGAGGGTATCAACTTGAAACTTTTTAACTGCTGGGGTAGGCAGCATTGTGTATTACCTGTGTATTATCTCTATCGTGCACTGCAGGATACACTTATGTGTTTTGGGTAAGTAAATTGTTCCTTTTACAGGGGTGGTGCTGTGTGTGCCTCCCTTACCTGTGTCAGAACTGGTGAAATTTCATGGTGGACCCATACAAGTAGAAGATGTTTTCCCAAAATCAAAAGAAAAACTCTGCTGCAAATGTGTCAATTTAGATCTAATCTTATTTTAACCTTGGGTTTTAAAGAAATTAAAAAAATTGTGAGAATTCAAGCCTTAGAAGAATGGAAAGTATTTTTTCCCTTTAAAATTACCTTCTTAGGGTGAATGAGAGACTGTGATAAAAAAATAAAAATTAGAATAATATATTTAGATTTTATTGAAACAGCAGGTTCCAACTACTCTGAAATGTACCTGTAGAATTTTATTAAAGTTCTGATTCAAAACCACATTGAGAAGTTGAAAAATGTGTTGTTTCATGAGAACATGAATCTTTCCCTTTCTGTTCTAGTCCTCATGCTCTTCGTATTATTTATTCCTTGCTTTATCACACTGCCCAAAGGAGTCAGACACAGGCAAGCACTTCAGGGTGCAGGTGCCCCATAGGCTCCCAGCATAAAGTTGGTGCCCGTCTCTGCAGAAGACAATCTAGTTTTCATATTTATAGGACAAAACCATCTTTTATAATGAAAAGCCAAATCTGTAGCCAGTCTGCTTGGCTCATGTAAGAGAACATGAGCTATATGTTTGCTTGTGTATCTATACTGTGTTTGCAAATGCAATAGAATTTATCTCTTAGTATGTTTTAATTTATCACATAATGTACATACTTGTTTATCTCTGGCTATAGGTCTACATTTGTAATTGTGGCTATATGGAGTTAGACATGTGGGTCACATATTATATATTCAGACCCCATGAAGAATTAATAAATATTTATTCAACCATTACAGTTTTTAACAGAGTTTAAAAGGCAAATAGGCTATTCAGGTCTGTGGCTTGTGACCGTCACCAGCTAGCTATTTGAATGGTTTTGTACAGCACCAAGCACAGTTATTAAAATAGTAAGTCATAACTACCTAGAACTCATCCATAACAAGGCTATAATATCCCTGGTGTAACATCTTACATATCTGAACACTGATACATAATTAATGTGGAACCTTGCTGTGTTATAAGGCTCATCCTGTATGTATATTTGCATAGTTGTATAAGTTTGTCAGTGCAGATCTGCTCTATTTCTAAATTTCGTACCTGGGACTAACCTGATCAGCTGCACAGCTGTGGGTTTCTGTGAGCCTTCAGCAACCTGTAATATCTATCTTTTTCTGTCACTATCATGATGGCTGATTGAGTACGCTGGACATTTGAGTCCCCTTTTCCTGGCCTCTGTATAAATACTGTCCTTGTCCACTGGAGTTAGCAGTCTAAGGGTTTGCCTACATACGGCTGTGCAAAATAACTAATGTGAATTAACTAAATGTGTGAAATTAGAGTGGTCTAGTTAAACTACATTACACCTCTGACTCCCTTGTTTAGAATTAAGGCAGCTTTAATTTAGTTTAGCTTAATTCACTTTGGAAATGGAGTAAACTAAATTCAATTTAGGACACTCAGATTTTGAATGAGCATCCGAACAATGTTTTAATGCTTTTATCCAATGCACTGGCAAAGTTAATTCAGAGTAATTTTCTCACTTGCCCATGGAAACAAGCCTGTTGCCTATTCCTTGTCAATGAAATTGTCTCAGCTGAGACTCCTTCAGCAACACCAAATTGACAACCAGCTCCCAAGAGCAGCAGTTTAAATGATCCTCCCACACACGCAAGTGTTTCCTCATCCCTACACCCCCATGCAGGCAACTTTTCTCCCTGTGAGCTTTAGTGATCTTTAAGACTGATTTGTCCAGAGCTTGACACACTGAGCCAGGCACTAGCTGGGGTAAGCAGAGAAGAGGTCCAGCAGTTGTTTAACACTATCTGAAGACCTGAGTTATAAATAGTTAATTATTGAAGTTTTTCAGTTTAGGCTTTTGCAGTGCAATACCCTATTTCAAATTCAAGATATTCTTTCTGAAAATCATGATGTCCTAGAGAATTTTAGTGATTTATTCAGTTCTGTTATTTCAAAACATTGTCCCCTTAATCTGAATTAAGTGCTTGTTCACCTAATGAATTGGAATACCTCCAGGTGTAAATTAGCATGTATTTCATTTTTTGATCTAACTTAGATTGGGCAAGATCAGATGCAATGAGGATTCATAGGTAGAGGAGTACAGAGGAGCACGGGCAATGGTATTTACGAATGTATACTATCTTTACGTTTTTTCTTGAATATATTGTAGTTTAAGAAGACAGGAGGTAGCATAAAGTGGCCCAAAGATTCTATCTTCCCATTTTTAAAGGGCATTTTCAAAATCAATAATGAAAAAAACAATCACAGAAATAACACAGAAGCATATTTTAAATGCAAAAATAGTAATCCTTTTTAACCATCATTGTGGAAATTCCAAAGTTTTTATCATCTTGCTTAATTGTAAAACCACACTGTAGTTGGTCAAAAGACATATTAGGAAAGGACAGGGGGAAAATACTGTTGAACATTATTTTTATCACAATGCAAAAAAGCCCTTGAAAAATTGCCTGTTAGAAAATTTCAACTCAGAGAAAGCCCATGCCCTAAATCTTTGCTAAAAAGTCAACCAGCCAAACAAAAGCCCAAATAAATCAAAGAAAGCCCAGTTAAACATCCCAAGCCATCAAGTGATATTTGACTAGATGGTTAGGCTATATTTTTGTGTGCTTGGTTTTACGGAGTTAGTGCTAATGAATAAATGTTGTTTGATGGCTGCTACAGTCTCAGAACTTTGAGTGGTAGAAAATCAGCATAGGTTCACTGAAACAGCTACCAGTATAATACAATGAATCAATCCTATACATTAATATGCTTGTGCAGAATGTGTTGGGGGGGGGGCATCCATTTACATGTGGCTAGCTAGAAAGATACAACTGTAAGTAAAATCTAGGTTTGTAGCAACACACCAGTTTGCATAACCTTTTCAGTGTGGATATACAGCTGTATGAGGTTATACCAGTATATCTGTGCATGTATGTGCTTGTGCATTTGTAGGCAGGCATTTGTGTGTGTCTCTGTCTGCAGGTATGTTTCTACTTGTGTGTGTAATCTGGCTGTGGTGCTCTCTGAATAGCAATGAGTTCAGTAAAAGCATGTATGTATTTGTATCAGTGTGTGTGTCTATCTGCATATGGATGGGCTTATGGTGTCTGTCGGTGCATTTATTCTTGTGTGGTTTGTGTGGCCCTCCTGTGAGATAGATGCATTCTTGTGGTCTGATCTCGGTCACTGTGTGTGCTTTCATTCCTGTAAAAGGCAGTGTCCTTCACTGTGAAAAACACTGATCATTGGGAGACCTGGATCCTGATCAAGCCACCCTGCTGATGGGCTCTTTTAATCCACTCTGTGCCTCAGTTTTCCCTCTCATCTTTTACAAAGACTGTGGATGTAGATCGTCTGCCACTATATGGGCTTATGTAATGCCATATGTGGTGGGCTCTGTCTAGCTCAGCCAAAACCCTGGGTCCTCAGAAGATCTTCTGATGCTCTGCCACTGCCTTATGGTAATACCTATCCCTGCATGCCTGCCTTCAAATATTGTTGTTTGGGTGTCCATCTGTGCACACTGTGGCTGGCTATTTGTAGTTTTGTTGAAGAGTTTATCTCCTCCATGTACATACAGAGCAGGGGGAGGTGGAAAGGAAGGAGTTATTAAATGCCAAGAGGATATGCAATAAATCCCATTGATTTTACAAACTCCAACTTGTCTTCAATCTCTTTCTGTTCTTTATCCTGGGGGCATTGCAACAAAACCCTATTTTAAATACCTTTTCTTTCCTTTCCCCCTTCCCCCTCCTCTCACTCTCAAAAAAAGTGTCAATATTTTATTTGGATTTTTAACTTCGCTCCATAACAGTTGTTTGACCTCCTGACTCATGTGAGTCACATAAATTCTGGGACTTTATTCAGGAGCCATGTTCCTGCTATTGAATAAGCAATTTGGGAGGGTGAATTAATGACTTGTGCTGTTGCTGGAAAGTCCCTGAAGAAATATTAAAATTGCTTGCAGACTGAATCAATACTCACTGAACACCCAGCATGAGGACCTGGGCTTTTTAATGGCTACATGCAGCGGCACTCTGCAGAGGAAGGGGAATTCCTGTACACACAACGCACACAGGCACACACAACCACAGCGGTCTTTCCCAGCCTTGCTGGCTTTTTCAGTCATGGCATGTTCTTGTGCACACAGCCTGGTATGTGCTGGTGCCTCCTGTGCCAGGGAAAGGTCTTGGAGTCCAGTTTCCCTGTCTCCCTCTCAAGAAGATCATGCAGGATTTGTAGTAACCAGCCATTTGGGCCTTGTGTTAAGTACTTGGGTTAGAATGCTCTGGGACAGTTTGCAAGCTGCAAGGAGGGTCGATTATTTGTGCCATTATGAGCATATTTTATTTGGGCACTTCACTTTCTTTCTTTCTTTCAGAAGGGCAAATATACTAGTTCTGTGTCTTTTGGGTGTGCTGCTGTGGTCTGGGAAGAGGATTGGGCTGTTTTGCAGAGGCATGTTGTGAGATGGTTCTGTGGTTTTGGGTGCTGAACTGTGTTTGCATCCATCCATAGCATGGATGTGTTGCGTTTCTGATATTCAGCAGGTTTTGCTTTCTTATGCTGGTTTCTGTTATGGTGAGTCATGCACCCCTGTGGTTAAGAGTGACTGCATGATGCTTTTGATCACTGAACAAAGGTGTCACTTCACTGAACCTGCCTATTTCAAAAGCTATGGGTGCAGTCCTATATGGTCCTGAGTGCCCTGGCTGCCCACCAGCCTCACTAGGACATGAGTGTGCTCAATGTGCTCCTCGCCAAGGCTTTTATTCTTTGTTACTCACTAGGCTGACAACAGCCAGATTTTACCCATACCTCAAGTTTTACTCAAAGACCTGGCAAGGGTGGGGTTTGGTGCCAGTGTTTTCAAATCTCCTTTGAGAATGCGGGCCGTGTTTTACCACTGTGGCCATGAATGGCTGGTTTATATTTGCTTGTTGGCGGCTGTTATTATGTATTAACACCAGGGTGGGTGTGCTTTGTATGACCGCATGTCTGTTTCATTGATTCCATTAGTATTATTTTGTAATCATGTATCTTTGTGATTGAGTTAGTGTGCATTTCAGGGCTCCTGTGTATTGAATAATGATTTCAGGGATTGGGTTGTTTGACTGGGTAATGGCCTCTTTTCAGTCTTGTAAGTGAATGTGTCCTTCTCCTGTTTCCCTGTCTAGGCTGGGGCAGGTTCATTTACACTGGGTGATTCCTTAAGATGCTCACATGCACTAAAAGAATATTCCTTTGGCTCCTGAGCTCTCCCTGTCAGCGGGATATGCTGAGGATGCACCGGTCTTGTGTGTGTGTGTGTGTGACACACAGGGTGGCACATCTGGCTGGTTCTCAGCCGCATGCCTCAAATGACCACTTTCTTGTGTGTCAGTGTATAGCTAAAGCTATGTGAACATGTTTACATGTGTGTGCACATTCTGGTGCACTCAGGGGTTTTGAAGAGACTTTTCAGTTATGTTTTTGAATAAGTCTTCATATGCTGGGTTTCTTCACAAATATGTCCAAGAGTAAATTATACTGTGCAGTGTCAAATGGATCTGACTGTGAGTGAAGGGATCTGTAAATGACAACATATGTCTACAGTGAAGTGCACACTTGCCTTTGCAAGAGTCTTCTGTGTGACTTTCTATATTGATGCATAGAAGGGCAGCTGTGTCAGTTAGCAGATGCCTCTGATCTGTGTTTGACTGTCTGGCAGTGCTCCCATGTCTGAACTGACCTAGGTCTCTTATATATGTAAGAAAGAGTAGGGCTCTGTGTCAGCAGCATTTACTGGTAAATATATGTGCTAAGAAATTTTAAATGTACAATGAATCTCTAGGTTTGTGCAATGGCTTCTGACTTGTGTGGATATGGTACGCTAATGCCCTAAGACAGTGTAGCACATTTGGTCCCTTGGAAATGAGCAAGAGAGTTCAGTTATTTTTCAGCTGATGATTATGTGTCATTGCCGCATGGATTTATTTGCTCTGCACAGGCAATGTGTCT
Organism: Melopsittacus undulatus; assembly: GCF_012275295.1. Lineage (NCBI taxonomy): Eukaryota > Metazoa > Chordata > Aves > Psittaciformes > Psittaculidae > Melopsittacus > Melopsittacus undulatus. Next base: position 91,319,296 of record NC_047530.1, read on the forward strand.
GGCATTGGGACTGTTCTGTGCTTCCTCAGCCATCAGGATTTGGCCCAGCAGCAGACACATCCAGAAAAATCTACAAAAAAGGCTGTGAAAGATCCAGGAAACTTCCAGAGCGAGCTCTTATCTGTATCCTCTCACCAAAATATCCCATCAGGGAAAGATCCATGACCTCTCTCAGCCAGGACATCTATATAGCTGTGATTTAGCAAGCCAGTAAGTTTAGCTTGTATTTCTCACTGAGGTTGCTAACAGGTCACTCACTACTCCTCCTTCTGTTAGCTCAAGCCTTGTTACTTCCCCTACCCCTTGTTTGTGCTCTCCCTCTCTTTTCCCCCCATCCTCCTTGGTATTCCTGCCTGCATTTTGACCTTGAACAGATGACACCGTCCTTTGGCTACCCACTGCTTTACCAGCTCCCACCTCTCACAATGGGGCAGCAGCATCAGGGTAGTAGGGGAAGGAAAAAAATGAGGGAGTGAGGAAGGGAGAGAGGTGGGGGGGGAGGGAGAGAGACCTGTTTGAGAATAATTGGAGGCTGTTAAACAGAGGAGCCCAGCATATCACTCTAGTAATGGAAATAAATTCCATTGTATTTGCATTTTAATTTTCCACATAAACAAAGGCCTGGAGTGTGCTGGCTTCGCCAGAATCACCGGCCAGAATTTAATTAGAAATGAAAAGTTTATAGGGTCCTCTTTAATGCGATTAATGCACAGTTAACATTTATCACATACATATGCTGGAATCGCCTTTTTTAAGCAACCACCGGCCATGAAATGAATTTCTTTTCAACTTTTTTAGCATGCGTGAGGAAGGCTGTCTCTGGTGAGGCGGTCCAGTGAGCACACTCCTGACAGCTTGGTAAACTGCAGCCCACAGAGGCTTAGTAGCCCCCATCCTCACTGAGGAAAGTTCAAGGTGGCTTAGAGGGAAGCATGGTCTAGTGGTTAAAGCCTGAGGTTGGGAGTCAGGGGATCTGGGTTGTATTCCCAACTCTGCCACATGCTCACTGCATGACTGACTTGCTCTCAGCATCTGTTTCTCTGGGTGTTAAAAATAAAAGAGAAATCAGCTGGAAGAAGATATCTCAGCCCCAGACCCCTCTGTGTCTCAGGTTCTCCAGAAACTTGCCCAACCCTGTTGTATGGGATCTGGATTGGATCCTGCACTTTACTAACCTGTCAGCTCATCTCCCCATGCCCAAACATTCCTATGCTGTCTGTGGGGACAGGGGAGCACCCGCAGTGCTTGCCTGATGCGAGAAGCTGGGCCTCCTGGAGAGACATCTTTGTATTGCCCCAAGCAGCACTGCTCCATGCGCATGGGTTCGTGTGCACCTCACACTGCTTGTGTGAAGTATGCATCTTCCTGCTGAGGAGCATGACGCAGGAGTGGAACAAACTCTGCTTGTGCGGAGTGGGAGCCCTGGCAGCCCTGTCATGAAGGGACCTCTATTCACGGCTGAGGCAGCTCCATGTTTCTTAAGGGGATCCTCTAATGCTGGTTTGGTTCAAAAAACTATTAAATGTGGTTTGTAAGATACTGGGGATGTCAAGCCTGAACTTCAGATCCTAACATAAACCTAACCAGGAGCAGCTACCACCTTCCTTGTGGTAGGGGTAATTATACATCCCTTATCCTGCGGGGCCCTAAGAGGTCACCCCGTGAGTGCTTACAGAAAGCTTTGGGCTTGTCTGCACAGGGGCTCTAGGAAAAGCAAGTCTAAGTCTAGACAAATTATCAATATCCTTCCCTTGCAATGCCAAGATAAAAGGCCAAAGGTGAACACTTCCTCTGTGAGCACATACCCCTGACAGAGCCAGGAGGGCATCGGGCTTGTCACTTCCCTACCTCCTCCTGGCTCCCAGAGGGGGAGGGGACAGTATCACCACCAGTGATCACCACCATTGATATCACCACCAGATATCACCACCATTGTCCCTTGCTTCTGCCCCTGCCCCTGCTTTGGCTGTGTGACAGATGGGGCTACAGCCCCCCCTGCTCCCACGCTTCCTTTCTGGGCTTGCAGACAAACAGAACAAATAAACCAGGCCCATGGACACAGAGTGTTAGCGTGTTAGGGACACAGCAGGGGAAAGAGGAACATGAAACCTCTATTGATCCCTTGAGGAATGATGTCCCTTCCTTATCTTATCAGATTCTCTTCACTCTTCAATTATAGTCTGTTGAAATTGGCCTCTTAACCCAAACAAGATAACCTGGGTAATGAGGAGAAGAGTGTGAAGGGAGGGGAGGGGAGAGGAAGGGAAGGCAGAGTCCAACACATTAAACTATGGCTGTCATTAGAAATATCTCCTTTAGCGTAACCCCTCTGCCCCCACTGTCCCCAGGTATCAGATGAACTAGGACACATCCAGTCCCTGACAAATATATCATGCCATATACACCCCCATTCCCTCAGATGCACTAGGTACCCTGGACAGGCACACGTTCCAGCATTTGTACACGATGTCTGTGTGTACATGTATCTGTACCCACCCTGCCACACACCTCCTGTGTTCACACACCTCAGCAGATGCCACCCTGCCATATGTACACTCACACATATTTGTATGACTGACACTGCCCATCTCCCCAGCTGCATTCTCCTCAGCACGTTGGTGGTATGGCTGCCATAGCACTTTATCTCCAGGTCTAACCAAAAGAACTGCTGACAAAAAGAGAGGAGCTCTGCTAGGACCCCCCCAGTCATCTGATCACAGCCACAGTTCATCAGTGCATTCACGCAACTGCCTTGCCATCAGGAAGCAGTCACGCAGAATCCTATGCAGAGCCCCACAAAAACAAACAGGCTTCCAAGACATGTATTGTCATGCCTTTGCTCACCTCTATGACTCCCTGCATGTAACTGTAGAGTTACGATGTTGTTTCCATGGATAAGGCTTTTCATAGTTGTTACACAGACCAGTAATACCTACTTGCTATAAGTCTATACTCCCAGCTGGACATGTTGCCCTAGTGATATGCCCATGCTCCTCCTCGTACACATGTCATGGGGTATAGGGCATGTCTCGCCCAAATATCTATTACAGAGAAGATTGTCTGGTGGAACAATAGAGACTCAGCGGCCTATCTGCACAAATGCACCCAGGTTTCCATGCTCAAATTACCTCACTGTGCCCAGAGTGATCCCAGAGCACATGCAAGTGGTGCAGAAGGTGCTTTCATTTTGGAAAGGTGGTGCTTTGAGCAGCACAAGGGCTTCATTTACAGGGCTGGCACCCTCCTCTCACACTCTTCTAAAGACTGGATTTCCCAGGATCACTTTATCCACTGCCTTTCACTGTGCCAGGGGCATTTCCTGGTATACACATCCACCTGAAATGGGCCACATTCCCTTCCATTCCATGTCTTCATGTCCCACTAGCCCTGCCAGTTTTGCTCGCTGGGCACCAAAACCCATGAGGGAGTCACCCATAGGCATATATTTTTCTTTAAATATTTGGAGGTCACAGAAATTCATGTAATCTGCAAAAGGGGTTAGAATTATGGCAGTTATCTCTGCAAATTTATACATATGCTCTCATGTGAACACACCATCACCCTGCAGTTCCCCCCTGCTTTCCAGCTTCTGCACCTCACAAGAATCAGCACACAGCCAGATACATTTCCTGTGTCCCCATCCTGGCTGCCTCCATACACACAGACCCTTGACTCAGGCACATGCAGAGCCCAAAGTTGTTAAAGCCACTTAAGGGAGCTGGATGTCAGTACTGGATGACTCTGCATCTTATTTGGCACAGTGGCCAAGGCTGCCTCATGTGAAAATTCAGTGGTCTGGATTTGACAGTAGCCAAGTAAAATCTGCTTTAGCCTTTCACTCCATCCTTATCCTTTCCTCCACCAACTCCACACAGCTCTCCTCCTTCAGCATCACAAATACTGCCTCTTTAAAACTCTACATTTGCTGTTTGTTCCATAGGGAGAGGGAATTTGTGACATTGTGCAGTTTCTACTCTGCTCATTTGGCCCATTTGTACATAACATGTCCCAGAAATACGCTTCCCCCATGCCCTTAGTATGCAAACGTAATGTCCTTTTCTTCAGAAATCATATTCCTTCCTTTCCTCTTCTACATCTCCTCCCTTCCATATTGATTTTATTAATAAGTGTGTATATATTTTTGTGTGTGTATGATTTATGTATTAATGTACAATTTTCAAGCTCAAAAATCTAAATTTAAACAACCAACAAAGGGCCTAAATTTAAGAAAATATTAAAGCAGGTGCTATTATGTAGCTACATTGCTCTGTGGCCTTACTATTTTAAGGCAGATGACCAAAAATTGTTCTTAAAAGAAGTTTTAGAGAAATATGAGTATGTTGAAAGGCAATAGACCCTTGAAGAAGTGCCCAAATGTTAGTGCCCAAAGACTACCACAATTTTTAAGTGAAAGCTTGAAAATGGGCATATTTCAGCTCAGCTTGAAGAAAATGAGGACTAGGTCCGGGAATTGAAGGGCTGGGATATTAACCCTCCATGACCAAAGAGGGACTGGGTTGTTACCAGAACCCTCCAAACTACCCAGAAACTAGAGGTGGTGCAGGGCATCCTATCTGACAGGTATGTGAGGATTTCTTTTGTGATTTTGTCATCTCATCACAGTCTCTGGTTTTCCTTTTATACTAATGAACAGACATTAATCTGTCTTGCAAAACATGGATACCACCCTCTCAACTGAACTACAGTGATGGGCATTTTGAGCAGAGCTGATAGCAATTCCTGATGCAATTTGCCTCCCAACCAGAGATAGATGTTTAACCCTGTGCCTTGGACCCTGCAGAGAGGGAAGGGTGCTTATCTTGGAAGGAGGAGGAACTGTTCAAAATGGAGCCAAAAGAATAAAAACTAAATTGGCCCCAGGCAGGAACAATTAATAGATGCAAAGTCAGGCATTTCTCTGTATGTATGCATGTGTGCTTGTGCTGGGGGAGTTGCTAGAAGCCTGGGGAACAGTACACTGTGCAGATTTTAGAAAAGCTACAGGAACTGCAGAGCTAAGGGATGACAGCAGCAAGAAATGTCCTATTTCTATTTTTCATACAGGCAGAGACAAGCCACCAGAATCTCCCTTCCTGATTTAACAGTGAGGTTTGGGTAAATGTTTCATACATAGCATTCTCTGGGAAGCCTATCTGTGAACTCACAGTCCGTTAACTCAGGCTTTTGGCACATCACTCTTCCTCCTCTCTGTCAAAACTAGTACACACATAAATCCCCAGCCAGACAGAGGACAAAGGAATATCCTTCCCCAACCACATCAAACTCCCACGTATGCTTCCTTTAGCCTACCAGCATTTTGTGTCACCGTCTATGTACCTGCACAGAGACACATTCCCTGCCATATACTGATCCACTCATGTGTAATCTCCAACCATCAGGCGCGGTTCCCCAAAGGTGTTTATCTGCATTGTGCTCACAGTCCTCCTGTAAATGTCCTATAAAAAAATGCAGTATAACTCTGCTTTTACCTTCCCCATACCCTCCTCTGAACACAAACTTTTCAGATTTGCTCTCTCTATATATATAAATGTACCTTCTATGCTCCTCCTATTCCATCACTTCCTCTCAATGTCTATATGGACAGACATATTCTGTCCATATGTCTCAAACACTTCATGTGTACATCCTGTCATTCTTCACACCTCTACCACAGCTATTCCTCTCCTATGGCTCCAGGATTGAACTGTTGTGTTGTCCATTTCCCAGTGACAAGGGGTCTAGTTACAGGGTTATTGATTGGTTTTCATGCAGACAGATGGATCTGCCTTTGGTCTCCCCACCAAAATCCACCTCTATATGGGTTGATTGTCACTGCTCCAGGGATAGGATTTCACCAGGAGACCACCCTCCATGCAAACATCCTTCACCCAGGCCACAGATGGTAATAAATGGAGTCAGGCTGAGCCATAATAAAAGCAATTGAGTGGGTTACCTGTGCAGACATGAGATTTATACCTCCTCATATTTGATGTGATTGTTTTATTGAGTTCTCAGTGCAGTTAGGATGCCGTTTATTTATTTATTTATATGCCTACTTATCGGGGAAGAGGGGGGAGGCTCTCACAGTCTGGCTAGTGTTCAGCCTCCGTCTTGTCAGATATGAGCCCAAACAAGAGGGCTCTCCGGTTTTGCTGTGGCTTTTACCTAGACTTGGGCTTGGTGGGTGAGCCCTGGCCAGATGTCTCATTTCCTCCGACAAAGATGTTTGTTTCAGGATCCCTGAAACCTTGAGGACTGTCTGAATTATGAGCCTAGTAGAAGCTAAAGCAATGGTGTAAAGAAAGATGTGTGTATATAGAGATTTCCTAAAAGATCCTCTCAAAAGGAATTCCTATGTACGCTGTGCCTGTTTTGGACAATGGGCTGTGATCTATGCACAGAGCTTCTTTATGCTATTGCAATAGAAATAGTAAGCACTGGCGTTGCTTTGACTCTGTCATCACATGTGAGTGTTGAGAAATATTAGCAGGTGCAAATTGATTGGAAATGAATATTTGTAAGTGCACTCTGAGGAGTTTGGAAATGGAGTGATTAGATTTGTGATTTTCAGCTGAGTAGATAGCCATATAAGTACTACAAAATCAGCTCTCTGTTACTGGCACTAGAGAAAATTGGAGGCTAGTGCTGAATATCCTACTGTCTAGTATTTCATCACAAGCCTAACGGTATTTGTTGTGAGTTTGCCAGCTCCTCTAGTCGAGTGATAGCATGAGAACTTCAGTTCTCATTTAATAAAGTATGTTTCCAGTTCTTGGAGGGGCTTGAAAAGGGGCCTGTCAGCTCTCTGGAGACTCAAAGGGCTGCATTGTTAAGGTGTTTTTAAAGTTGTTTAATAGGAGTCAGATGTCCAAATCCCTTTTAAAATTTACGGTAGAAAAGAGAAAACAAATATAAACAAACCCACATTGTATTACAACTACTAGTGATTTTTATGCCAATTGCATGATTTAGGCACTGCCTTGGCATTTTTAAACAGTTGGGAGTGGTAAATATGGCCATGCATGTATGGGGTCGAATAGATTAATTGGGATTACAATGGAAAAATCATCATTCCTCTTAGCTCTCTGTTTAAAAAAATAATTGTTTGGGAGAAAAACTCAAACCTCTCTGATGCTTTCATGAGTAGTATTCATCATCTGAGCCATTTACACACAGATGGGATTTCCTAAAGCCCTAGTTAGCTGTGCGGATGTCAGACCAGTGACAAACACTTTTGGAAGCCTCTACCTTTGCATTTATAGAGACGCTCCCCAAAAGTGGGATCCCTGAATATTTTGCCAACTGTAAGTAGAGAGCCTAAACTCCATTTGAATTTCAACATGCCTGAATTTGAAGACCATGGAATATAAGCAAAGCTCAGCCTTGTCCAGCTGTTTAGAAGTCGTATCTTTTTATTCAAGTAATATGGAAATCTTTTGTTTGAATGGGCTTTAGGATCAAAAGCAGGTTTTCTAGGATATTTGATGTACAGCTGAAAACATGACTTTGTTTTGTATGCATCATGTCATCATATCATAAATGGTCCAGCTGGTCTGCTAGAGCATTATCTATCTCTTTAGCCAACACAAGATTATTTCTTATTGTATGTTTGCTTGTTATTAATGCCATCTATATATGCCATATATATTCCAAGAAATCAGGAATTCCTATGGGATGCAGTTCCACAACTTAATGGACCTCCCTATCAGGGGATACCTTCTGCTACCATTTAAATGTTTCCTTTCTTATTTCCCTCCCTTCACTCCTGGCAATGCTGCTTTGTTTAAACACTAATAATTCCTTTCCTGTTGGAGGAACTGTGTCCTTCAGATCACTGTATTGTTCTCACCACTTCATCATTGCTTGGCCAAGCCACTTATATTTTCTCCTCTTTTCTCCCAAAGTCAAATGAGTTTTTTTACATAATAGTGATTCTGGTAAATGAGGTTTAGCTCCATAAGACTCACTCACCCAGCACTGAAATGCAGCTACCTCTGTGGCAGAATGAAGCAATCATTCACTAGATGCAAAAGCTTGAAAACGTTTAACTTCCAACAAAAATCAAGCTTTCTGTACATCTATGCAAAAAAGAAGGGCTGGGATTTTCAGTTGATAAAGGTACCGATGTGGTTCTGAACTTCAAGGTTCACAGAACAGAGAGCTCAAAACTTCCCAGGCACAACCAATTTTACTTGCTAACTACCTCTGTTGAGCTAATATCTCTGCAATATGAAAACCAGAAAAAATGTGGCTAGCTTATTGTAGTTCCCACCATACAACCTTCCAGTGGCCAGATACGAGGAATAAGACAAAGAGAAATGCTGTGAGCATTCATTTACTCTTTCAGCTGCAGTAACATTGTCTGTAACCTCTGCTTTATGAGCCTGTCCTTTATTTGCAATGATAAAAAGAAGATAATGCCAGGTTTGTGTCTGATGGAAAAGAATCTGAATTTAAAGGAGCATATTCCCTGTAATGAAGCCCTGTGTGACCCGATTGCTTTCTTTGCTCAGCTGAGAGCAACTGGCAGTAGAGGTGTTCTACCTTGAGAGTGTGCCCTGATGCAGAAAACCGCATGGGAACCTTAAATTCAGCATCAACTATGGGAGAGGATTCCTGATAGCATCCTGAGTTTCTTCTGTGTGTGCTGGGAAGCGCCACATTATGAGGCCTGGTGAACGCTATTGGGTAGTGTCACACAAGTTTTCTTCACCCCTGCCTTACAACAGCAAACACATGGTCAGTCAGAGACTAATCCAGTCTAATGGATGGCCAGTCTAATCCCTGGCCTCTCTACTGAGAAAACTGACTCGTAGCTACTAAATACTGATGGTGGTGGTAGGTTTGTGTGACACGTACACACACACACACACACACTTGCCATTTAAAACTGTGTGATTCACCCTGTGTTGACTGTGGACCATGCAGCTGTCACTGGTTTTGGTCCCTATGAATGAGGTGCTATTAGATACTCTGTACTCTTCCAGCTTCTCCCTAGACTCGTTACCTGTCCCCCAAGAATTCCATTTTTTTCTGTGGGAAAGACAGGGTGAGATTCATAAGTGACTTTGGCCAGGATGTCCTTTGGGAAAATTCTCAAGGGAGGCTAGCAAGAGTGACTCAGAAAGCTGTTTGCATAACATTGATTTCTTCCGCATGTGACACAGCCCCTGCCCTAAATCACCTGCTTTTTGCCAGACTCAATTGATTGTCTTGAGATGTTACGTTTACCTGAATTGAGGTTCTGTTCAATTCTTGCATGGGCTAGAGCCTCAGCTGATGTAGAACAACCTTGGGTCCAGTTTTGAACCTTTTCTCATTACATGTTGAACTCCATGGGCATTTTTAGTGAAAAGTCACACTGAGTTTTACAAAGGTAGCTAAATGCGGTTATTTTTATTTTACAGCTGGCAAAGCAGCCTCATAAGGAGTCCGTGTGATCAGCCCAAGATCAACCAGAAAGTGGTAAGAGAAATCTGGTCTCCTAATATGCCATTCTTTGCCCTAAGCTACAGGCCTGCCCACAGCCACTGAATTGGCCACATGAGCAATAGCACTTCAATGTACAAGTATATTTCATCGATTATTACAACCTGAATCGGTGTGTGTGTGTCTTCCCACATGTGTTTTTAAAAAGCACATCATTATCGGAGACTTTAACTAGGAATCATTAGCCGATTGTTATATAATGAAACAGGAAACATCTCCCCAAACCAAGCACTTAACACTGGAAATTTAATGTATATCCAATATCTAAGTGAAGACCGAAAAACACCTAACAGCTTGACTGAGTTCATATATCCACTAAACTCTATTCTCTGCTGGGGGTATTAATTAGGGTTACTCTCAGGAACTCAGGGTCCGAATTGTATCAGTTCAGGTGACTGGCTTCCGTAATACTTTGGCTTTGGCATTCCTTGGATAAGGACTAACCAGGGCTCCCAAGGACAGAACCCAGCCACAGCAGAGCTGAGATAGGGGTGGAGGGGGAGTGGGGGGAGTTTGGCCTTCTGGGCCTGTAAAGAATTCATTAATTGAAGAGTAGCAGGAAATAATGCTTAAACTACAATTGCATCACTTGCTGCATAACCATGAGTGCATGTCGTGATGTGTTCCGTTCCGTTCCCACTAAAGTACCCCACCTAATTCAAAAGATTTTTGTGGGGTGATTATTATCTCAGGAAACCTGTGTTCTTAGACTAACTGTAAGTGCTGCAAAACAAAGGGAAAATTCTCACTGACATCTGCCTCTGAGTTCATACTTAGGAGACCACCGCAAGGCTCACAGCAGTGCCTAAGTCCAGTTGAAATATTCTAACCCAAAGTGACCAAAGATAACTCATTTACATTCATATGACAAATGGAAAAGTTTGACAGGGTGCTCAAGAAGAAAGGTGCTCAAGTGATTTAAAGTAAGCATGAATTGCTTACCAAGGAATTAAGAGCTTGTCATTTGTATGCTTCTCAGTTTCATGCACTATGTATATGTGTGTTTATATAGTGCATGTATGTGTGTATATGTGTGTGTACCTACACACACACAACAGGCTTATACTGTATTGTATCAAATGTATGAAGTGGGAACAGGAAAGCTCGCAGTGCAGAGATAACTCTTCCCTCTTGATCCTGTCAGTTCTGGTGCGCTTTGCTTATTAAGTAGTATACTCTCTAGACTTTTTTGCCATAATTAAAGGAAAATTACTGCATAGCAGAAGACTTACATTTTTTTCCTGGCTCTTGACAGGGTAGTTAAGTCATGGTTTTCACTAGAGTTTGCATCTAGCCTTTATCTGCCTGAGTTTGGTATGACCAAGTGTTTGATAAATCTCAATACTGAATTACATGCCTTCCCAAATGCTTCCTGATGTTCTCAGTGCAATACTGGCATATCAGTGCAACACAGGCACACAGAATTTATATTTTACAAAAATAATTAATAGAAAATAGATTTTTTAAATGTTTTAGGGAGACTCTAAAAGTGGAATTGAAATTGTGCTGTTTCGCAAGCACTTTCCCTAAAGCCTTTAGTAATGTTAGATGAATCTCCAGAAAGAAAATAAAATGTCATTAATCCACTTTCAGAGAATCTTAGAATAACCAAAAGTATTTTGTTAGTGTGTACAAGGGATATCCATTTTGAAGCACAATATTCACTGTCTGTCTAAGGACATAGGTAACTTGTATTTCCATAAATGACTCATTTAAGGTTTCAAGAAGTTAAACTGCTTGTGGATGGGCAGTAATAGTTCTGGACACTGGGCCAATGCAGATTTTGCTTTGGGAACTCCATATTTTGCAAAAACTAAGATGACAGATATTTCTAGAAGGTTGGGATTTTAAATTGTCATCTGTCCAAAACCGCTCAGGGACTTGGAGTGTTAGATTAACTCCAATTTGTTATCGTACTACTGGTAAGGGATGTGCTGTTACAAGAGGTTGACCGAATTCTATATGTCTATTTTGACAATGGGAGAGGAAAAAAATGCATATTTAAATTGTGAACTTAGACCCTCTTTGTGTTTTGTGGGTTTTGTGAGCTGGAGTCACAAAAGTCTCCGGAGTGATGAAGCTCATGCTACTCTCCACGGCACCAGGATTGGGCCCTTATATGCTTGCTATTTCCTATTCCACTGATTTTTTTCCTGGTTCACTGTCCTGTTCTTGCCTAGCACAGACTTGCAAATGTTACGACCTGTGATATGATGGGCTCACTTTCTCACAGATGTGAGTTTTGAGGAGCTCCATACAAAGCTGGGGCCTGAATTTTTAAAAGAATTGGAGACTTACTCATAGGAAGTCAAAATGTTCTTGTGTCTTGGTGACCACACACTCAAATTCCATCGCAGTATTAATCAAACATGGGGGGTCACCGCTGAGCCTCTTTCAATGTAATAACACTTAGTAGCTACGAAGTTCTTGTCCTTCTCAAAGCATTTCATAAGCACAGTCTGACATCTGTTCCCACCTGCTTCTGAGAAGGATCAGTTTTCAGTTACAGGGTGGGGAAACTGAGGTACAGAACCCCAAAGCCCTGCCACAAACTGGTAGCAATGATGGAAGCAAAACCTGCGCTCAGCCTTCTGCCTGGGACATCTCAACCTGGGCATGAGGCTGGGACTTCAGCAGCATTTGGCTGATGACATCCCCTGAGCTAGCTGAAGTAGGCACATGCATCGGGTCTGTAATATGCTCTTCCTCTGAAGAGCCCAGAGCCATTCCTCTGGACTTCTGTACCACCAGCTGAATTCCTCTCAGGGATAGCTGGCTGTCCTTCCACAGCTGCCTTTGTAAGGTGTCTGAATGTCAAACTGTTATTATTTCAATACCTAACTGAGAGAGTAACAGAGACCTGGAGGTTTTTTAGGAGGGTGTATAATTAGCCGATCAGTATTATGTTACCCTGTTCATAACTTAATAACCATTTTAATACAGATGGCACACACAGGGATAATTTCCTAGGGTAGCCTAGCAGTATATTACAGAGACAGTATGTCTGAGGGAATCTTTCTTAGCCAAGGTACATTCCACTAGCTAATTCTACCTGCTGTTTTCAAGATGATTTGGGATAATTCCATATCATTTGCAAAATATTAAAACCCATTTATATAGGATGCCAGATTTAGAAATACACAGTCTGAGTTATTAGACACATTTTGATAAATCTGCCATGAAAAGTGCAAGACAAAAAATACCGCTGTGTTTTCCTGACTATTTATTTTTTGCTTCCCTTGCTATAAAGACACCAGGTTTAAAAAAAAAAAAGATCTGGCTAAACTTGTTATATATCAAAAGGGCCAATATACTGACTTGTGCAGTTCTGTCTATACGGACACTACAAGAGCATGCACACATATTTACCTACACCCTATATACATTAATTTGAGTGGGAAGCACTTTATATTTGGGATTGCACACAAATTTTTGTGTGCTCGTGCTCTGTTGGTGAAGTATTCCGTGCCTACATATGTACCTTTTGCAAATACTCTTGTGTTACTCTGTTTCTGGAGGTTGTATTTCTGAGGGCATAGCCGAGGTATCTGTACATTACATTACACTAAACCAGCGTGATTACTTTTACTGTTTGTACAAGAGTGCTGTGTGTTGTCAGAATGTGAAGATCCGATGTATGCCGTGTTTGCATGTGCAGGCATGTGGACAGCCCTGCCATGTGTTAGTACCTGATTACAGCTATCACCGGCCTTTCTCTCTGGCATCGACCGTTTTTTTCCCCCCCTGTCATATGGTTATTTTTGTCACCTCAAACCTGAGGCCAAAACTCACTCCCTCCACCAGCAAAAGTCGCACCCTAGCATCTGGGGAAGGAGATGGGGGGAAATTGTTCGCCAGTGCTGAATCGATTCTGCTGCTTCCCAGCGCGCTGCGAGGACCGGGATCGGCCGGAGCCGCAGCACCGCAGGGAGCAGCGCTCCCCGCCGGGGGAAGGGGCCGCCGTGCCTGCCGAGCCATTCCCTCGGGATAGAGATGGGGTGTGAAACGGGGGAGAGGGTGCAAGGAAAGCCTTCCCCTTCCAGCGCTCAGCGGCTCGGGGCTGTAGGCACGGCTTGGCAGCGGGTAAGGGCAGCTGCTCGTTCAGAGCCCTGATACCACGGCAAGGTTGGCGGTCACTGACCGCTCGAGAGGGGTGTTAAAAGGGACAGGGGGAAACCTGGCTCCATCACCCGTCACCCCGAAATGCCCCTTGGCCTTGCGGCACCGCCGGTTGTTCGGCGGGGAAATTACTGCTCCCGCAGCACTGCTGCCCGCCCCGGCCCGGGCGGGAGCCGCAATCCGCAGCCCTGCGGCAGGAGCAGCGAGTCCCTGGGCAGAACTGCTTCTCAGCCGCCCAGGCCTGGGATCGGGACTCCTGGCGGGGCCAGGCAGCAGCCGGTGGGCCGGGGGCGGGGGCTGGCGGGCCATGTCCAGCGCTCCCGCTGGGGGCCGAGGGCTGGAGCAGTCTGGATCTAACCTGACCGAGAAAGGTTCGGGCTCTCTGCGCTGTTGACAGGGGGTTTATGGGGCCGTAAAGAGGCGATTGGGCCGCGAGCAGGGCTGCGGGATTGCCCTTACCTGTTTATGGAGGAGACACTGGGGACCGTGTCGTTGTCGCAGATGCCCTCGGCCAGTAACCTGTCCCGGATCTCCCAGGCGAACATTGTTGGGTTTTGTCTCTTGTACTCGGCGATTTTATCCACTACTTTGGGGGTCGCTACTTTGGGTTTGGACCCTCCGATCACGCCAGGCTTGATGCTCCCCGTCTCGTAATACCTGCACAAAGGACGGTCAGTGACCTGCCGTGCTCGGAACAGCCCCGCCGCCCCCGAGCACCCGGTGCCTGGCCGCCCCAAGGAGCGCCCCGCAGCCCCCGGTTCCGCTCCGCACCTTGGCTTCGGCCCGCCGGAGCGCGGTGTCGGGCCGCGGCGGCTCGGGGGACGCATGGCACAGCTCAGCGGGGTGCCCGGCCTCCTGGGCTGAAGCTGGGGAGGTCCCTTCTCTGCAAGGACCGCTACCGCTCTCCTTCCCTCCCCCCCCCCCCCACCTTTTTTCTCCCTCTTTTTTTCCCCTATGTGTGAGAAGCGAGGGGCACTGGGCTGTTTGCTGCCTCTCCCTTCTCCTGCCTTACACGCACACACTCGTTTCAGGCCCGGGCATCGGGAAACAAAACAGAAACCCTCTCTCTGATGCGGCTGGCCGGAGGCGAGGCGCACTGGCCGCGGGAACGAGCCGGGAGGCCGAGGAGGGAGCGCAAGCAGTGCCGGGCTCACACCTCCTCCCCTGCCAAGCTTTCCCGTCTCGGGGCGCTGGCAGGGCTGTGAGTCGGGGACACGGTTTATCCATCCCCAGCCCTCCCCGTGACCCTCGGCAGAGGGTGCCCGTAGCGGGCAGCTGCAGCCCATCTCTCCATATCCATCAGTTCTGCCCCCGGCTCTGGCCAGTCCTTGGCAGGCACACGCAGCGGCCGGGGCTCTGCCGCCTGCTGACACCGCTCTGCAGCCCAGCCGGAGGGCCCGGGCCGCCAGGCCCCCTCAGCCTGCTCTGCGGATATTTCACACCACATTTGGCGCCGATCGGTTACCGCGGGTGTTTATTTATTTATTTGCCCCGTTGTGTGTTTATTTACCCGTGTGTTTGCTAAGGCCGCTCGCGGCTTGTTGCGAGTTGGGGATTTTGTTGTTGTTGTGGCTTTTTTTTTTTCCCTCTTTCGTTTTTTTTCTCTCTCTTCCCCCCCCCACTCCACCCTCGTCCTTTCTCTTTTCCGCCTCCCGCCCACCCCTCGCAAATTGTCAGTCTTCCCAAGAGTTTCCAAACACAAACGGGAAGGGGGGAGCCCGTCTTTGGCGGCTGGAGGCGGGGGCCCTGCTCAGCCCCGGGCTCCCGCGGAGCGGAGGTGCTGGGGCTGCTCGGGAAGGGGAGGGAGGTCACAGCGGAGCGGGGAAGGGACGCACCGTTGCCGTCCCAGGGGAGGAGAAGGAGCTGACTCTATCCTTACCTGCCCAGGATCTTGCTGACACAACCGTGGCTGACCCGCAGCTGCCTGGAAATGTCACAGGGTCGCACCCCCTGGTGAGCCAGCTCCACTATCCTTTGTCTCACCACGTCAGGTAGGGGCCTGCCGTTCACAAACACCCCCCCGAGCTGGTTCACACCCCCGTGCCCTGCTGGGGAAAGAGAAATAAAAAAAACACAACAACCCACGCACACCAGAAACACACAGTTAGTCCTGGGCTCTTCACCACTCATAACTGCAAAATCTCCAGTCACTACAGATGGATGGGGATAATGGCAGGGGGTCGAAGGGGGGAACAGGACATGGGGGAGAGAGAGAAGAAGAGCAATAGGAAGAAAGAGAGAAGAGGAAAAACCAGGGAGAATAAGAAACAGAGAATGAGAAAAAAAAAAGATAACGAGAACAAGAAAGAGAGAATGAAAGACATAGAAAGAAGGAAATACAAAGAGAGAAGGCAAAGAAAAAAGAAGAAAGGAGAATGAGCAAGAGAGCAAGGGAAAGAAAGGAGGAAAGACGGGAAGGAAAGAGAAGGCAGGGTGGATTTCACGAGCCAGGGACTGTCCGCCGAACGCCGCCTCCCTCCCTCCCTGGGCGGGAGAGCCCGTGTCCCTCTCGCGGCCCCCGCCGGAGCGGCGGTTGCTTGGCCCGGAGCGGCGGGAGAGGGGGGTGAGCGCCCCGGCGGCTCCTCTCCCAAGGGCTGGGGAGAGGTGCGCGCCCCAACTCCCGAGCTCGGCTGCTCGGTGGCGCAGGCGGCCCCCGCCGCAGCCCCTGCTCTCTGCTCCCGGGCTTTTCCTCTCTCCTTTCATTTTCTTTCACGATTTTCTATCACGTTGTCAATTAGAGTTACTGGCGAACCCCGCCCTCCCTCACCCCGCGGCATGTCCCCCATGCACCGCGTCCTCTCCCGTTATTTTGGGATGCGAGTTGAAGGGATTCAGAGAGAGAAAGAGAAAGGGAAAGAAATGTAGGGAGTGGGAGGGAGAGAGAAAATATTTTGTGTCCCGCGGCCGGTGTTCGTTTACAGACCCTCACTCTGCTCACTCAGCTTGCGAGCTTGAAAGGAAAAATCCTCCAGTAAAAATAAATTATAATTCTAACAGACTAGTGCGGGTCTGTCTTTTTTCTTTTCTTTTTTTTCTTTTTCTTTATTTCTTTTTTTTTTTCTGTCACACAAACCTAATTCATAGAGAATTTAAAAAGTGCTCCATTTTCCTCTGTTCCCCCTTTCCAGGCAAAACCCCGCTTTCTTTCATCTAGAACTGCTATGATCGCTTTTTTTTCCGATCTGTCTTTCTCCATTTCGAGAAATGACTTGGGGGAAAAAAATAAGTGTGCACCTGCTCAGCGCGGGCAAGGGAACGGAGCGAGGGAATAAAGGGAAATACCTCCTGAGGGGGCTCGCCGGGACCACCACCGGGGCGGTCAGCGGTAGGGACGGCAGCCGCTCGCCCTGCCCGGGCGGGAGGGATGTATGAATGGATGGATGGATGCTCGCTCGCAGGCGGTGCAGCTTCGCTGGCACTGCTACCTGCGCGTCTCTATCTCCGAAGAGCCAGCTGATATAGCTGTGGAGCGCACACTGTATTAAAGCTTTCCTTTCACACAAACCTAACCTTCTGCATCTTCCTCGCTACGAGATCTTTGTTCATTTTGCAGTTTGCTGAAAAATGATCTGTTTGTATTTTCGCTCAGGTTTTTTTCTTTTTTTTTTTTTCTTTTTTTTTTTTTTTTTTTCTCCCCTGCTTCTGACACTGACTTATTGGCTCTGAACTTAGTGGAAACTCTCATTGCCCTGCGATCGATCCAAGTCCTTTTCTCACAAATAGAGTTTTTTCCATCTCCCCCACCCCTGCAGTAACACCTCCACATACACCCTCCCAGCTGCCTCTGCCGGGCGCCGGCTGTGTTCCCCGTCCTTTCCCCAGAAGCAGGGCTTATTCGCTGCACTCTTTTGTTAGTCTTTCTTAAAACACATTTAGGGATTCAGTGGGGAGGGGAGATATTTATCCTCCTGAAACCCGCAGGTGTATGTTGCCGTGTGTTTTCTTCATTTGCTCAGAACCCCTTCTGTACATGTTGCCTCTAAAGTTACAGGACAGCAATTTCTTCGGCAACTCCATGATAAATAATTCAAGGCACCTTTTATAACTCGCATTACAAAGTATTAAAAGGCAACAGATGCAAAAAAGATTAAAAATGAATAATTCACATTCTCGCAGCCCGGATATTTTTCACACGAGTTTGTTTTGCTCTGTCCCGTGGTTTTCTAAGGTTATTTCTATCGGAGCAGAGAGATATTTGTGTGTATTTATATGCCTGTGAGTGCCGATGTCTGTGCACACACACACCCTCTCCCGTACAGATGGTGTTCTGTGTGTGAGGAGCCCGCGCCTGCATGTATTTTAATTGCTCACTAATATCTCGGTCTGTCGCTCTCCAAATACACTTCATGGAACAAATCAAACATTGATTTTGTTATTAATTTTTTAAATCGGAACCCAAAATTGTTCACGAATCTCACCGGAGTTTTATTTTGAAAGCAGCGGCAGTGAGAAGCCTCTTTCGGCTGCATGTTCCGATCGTACCGGAGGCAGAATTACTGCCATCGCGGCTGGAAGCGGGTCGCACCGCTGGAAACTAAAAATCATGTCTAATGCACGAAGCTGTTTTCTGGTAAAGGTCATAGAAAATTAAACGCTACGTTTTAAGCATTGTATCCTGGAAATCATTCATTTGGAAACAGGAAGACAGTTGCCTACATCCTCGTCTGGGGATCTGAGGATGGGTTTGTGTTTCTGCGCCTTCCTTCTCACGGCAAAAATCGGGATTTTTTAAACTTCCAGCATTTCCATTTTTCGGTTGGGTTTGCTGCAGCGGGCAGGGCGTGTCCTCAAAAGTTTCGATGTCAAAAGTTACAAATTGCTCTTAATTATTCATTTCCTGACTCGAGAAGCTCTCTCTCAATCTCGGTTTTCTATTTGTATTTTTTTTTCTTTAATTTAAATCTCGGAAATATTTTCCCTCCTTGCGGTGAAATTAAAATCCCTGAAAATCCTTGTTACAGTCCCTGGCAAAGGAATCTTTTTGCTTTCCTCTGTCCCCCTTTTAGAGAAAGGTTCTTTAAAGTGAAAATATATCACGAATGCACTTCCCTCTCTGACAGGAATGCGTTTAAAATGCACACCGGGGATGTGGTAAATAAACCAGGAGGGACGATGACTTCTTGGGAGCCTCCGAAGCCTCCAGATCTCCCAGCCATACAATTATCCTGTTTTTCCCGCAGTCAAGCCTTTCACCAAACCAGACCAAAGCACGGAACCGCCACCGACCAACGCGCCATTAATTTGAACCTGACATCTCCCCTCTCTGTCACTGCATCCCAAAATCAAAGTGAACAGCATCGGATCGCGGAGTAACCGGGGGTCCAGGGCCGCGCAGGGCTGCGGGAAGCCCTGGCCCGCTGGGGCAGGGACAGCGACAGGGTCCGGCCCGGGGGCTGACAAGAGTCTGAATAAACTCGTGTTGGCTGAGGGGCGATGGGGAAAGTGCCGCTGCGGAGGAGAGGTCTGTTTCGGGGAGAGGGGGGTGTTTCTTACGCACACCCGCAGCACGGGGAGAGCCGCAGGTAGCCCTCTGGCCCGGGATGGGTGTCCCGGACACGGCCCCTGCCCCTGCACGGCGCGGCACGGAGCGCTGCTCCCGGCCCGGGCTGACCAGCACCATCGCTTGGCTGGCGAATGCCCGTCCTGCCTTCTCTCTAAGCCCGGGTTCGGCCAGGGGAGGGGAGGTTGGCGGTGAAGGGACGGACCTGGAGGAGGATTAGGTGAAGAAGAATGGTTGGGGAAGGAGTAATGGAGGCATGAGAAAAGGAAAGCAGCGGAAGGAGCCGGGCTCCAGTACTCACGGTGCATTGCTGAGAAGGGGTCTGCCTTGCAGTGCATATCCATGGGGAGGCAAAGGAAGGGGAAGAAATCGGCTGAAGCCGCCGTGTCGCCTCTAAAACTCAACTTCAATACTTAGGGGAGAAAAAAAATAACAAAAAAACCAAACAAACAAACAAAAAAAAACCAACAAAAACACACAAGGAGAGGAGAGGATGGGAGCGGTGGGGAGCGCTGGCCCCCCTGCCCGGCGGAGTGGGGCGAGAAGTACTTTCCGGGGTGCTTTGGGGCCGGGGCGGCGGAGTCAGCAGAGTCCGTGGGAGCAGGGGGCTGGCGGCGCCGGGGGGCAGGTGGGTGTCATGGCTGGGGGGGCCCGGAGCATCCCCGGCGGCGGGGAGGGGGTGCCGGGGCAAGGGCCGGCCGGCGGCCGGGCGGCAGAAGGCGCAGGAGGACGCGGC
The DNA here is from genome assembly GCF_012275295.1 of Melopsittacus undulatus. Lineage (NCBI taxonomy): Eukaryota > Metazoa > Chordata > Aves > Psittaciformes > Psittaculidae > Melopsittacus > Melopsittacus undulatus. The sequence goes on from NC_047530.1 coordinate 91,339,140, forward strand.
TCTCCCTCCTCCTCCCGCGGTCCGGGGCTAGTTCATTTAAGTTCAAAGCGGAGTAGCAATCCCCGGGAAAGCTGCGAGCGGCGGCGAGCCCCCTCCTCTCGGCCGGGCGGAGAATCCGGCGCCCGGCGGACTTTCGCCCGAGGTGGGAAGTGCTTGCGAAGAGCCGGGGCCGGAGACTGGAGCCTCCGCTCCCGGTGTGTGTCTCTCTAAAAGCCGCAGCGCCCTCAGCCCCCCGCCCGCCTCCCCGGAGATGGATGACTTGTCAGACAAAGGCAATAGATTCCGACACTCTCTGATTCGCCAGCGCGCCGAGCCGAGCGCGGCCAGGAGAGGAGAGGAGAGGGGATAGGAGAGAGGAGAGGGGAAAAGAGAAGAGAGGGGAGAGGAGGGCCGGGCCGGCGGCGCTCGGCGCGGGGGGGCGTCGCCTTCGGACCTGGCGGCGGGGGAACCCCGGCACCGCGCCCCGAGCTCCACGGGCCACGCGTGTCTGCTCGGCCCGCGAGAGAGGACCCGAGCCCCGCTTTGTGTCCCTTGTGGCTCTAGACCTTTAACTCCCGTGTTTAACACCCGCACACGCACGTACACGCACACACACGCGGCTCGGCAGTTTCGTGTCCCTTTTCACGCCCCGCTCTTTTCTACGGAGACCTTACTCGGGATGAAACGGGAGCGATACATACTAGGGCTTCGTGGTGTGCGGCTGGGGTGGGAGCCGGGTGGGAGAGAAAGGGAGTGAGGGGGGAGAGAGAAAACGGGGAGAGGGAGAGTAGGGAGAACTCGAGAGGGAAAGACATACAAGAAAAAGGAAAATAAATGGACGCCGGAGAGACCGAGAGAGGGAAAAGGAACGAAAGAGAGAGTGAGAGAGCTTTTCGCCTGTCTCTGACCCGGTAGCTTGGGCCCACTTCAGTCATGTCAAAGTTTCCCCTCGCATGCAGTTGGGGAAGTAACATCGAATCCAACCTCCCTCTCTCCATATCTCTGCTGCCCTTTTTTTACTTTTAGTGCTAGATCGGGATTTTAAAACTATTTCACAAATACGTCTACAGCTAAAATAGATGTGGCAGAGTAACAGAGAGTGTGGGAGCAGCTCCTTCAGAGGGTGATAACCGGGGGTAAAGACACGGGGTATAGAAATTGTCCTGAGCTTAGATTTGGTTTTCAGACTGAGAGTTTACCACCACCTGGAATATACTTTCCTCTTCTCCTCTTTTCCTCCTTCCCCATCCCTCTGCCTATCTGTCACCAGCCCCTTTGTTTTCTAACTGGTTTAAGTGAAGAATCTCCGAGACATCTTTATGAAATATTTTCCACTGTCTCATAAATCATTCTGGCACTTCAGCTGATGTTTTATCTATTCTCTCCCCCCTCCCTCCTCTCTCTTTCCCTTGTGTGCAAAAAGGATGATTTGGAAGAACAAAAAAGAATCCTTTTTGGTTTTGACGCCGCCGAGGGTTACATGTCACGAGGGGCAGCGCTCAGCTCCCAGGGCACAGCCGAAATGCAAGCGCAGCCCCTGACAGCTCTCCACGCAGGGTGACTTTTCCACGGGAGTAGGGCTTCTCCGCCGCTGCCAGGAGCCGCGTTCGCTGCCCCCCAGCTGGAGAAGCCACCTCGCCTCTCCTCGCTTCTCCACTCCCCGCCTTCCTCGGAACTCCCGCTGGACGCCAAGTTTGCGAGCGGCCGCGGGCAGCCCCGCCGCAGGGCCGGGTGCCCCATCATCGCCGTCGGCAGCTCGCCCACCGGTGTCCGCACCCAGCCCGCCCGCCCGCTCTCTTATCAGCCGTCCCCCGCCCGTTCCCCGCCAGCCCGGCGCAGGCCCCGAGCAGGGGCGGAGGGGCGGCCGGGCGCAGGTGCGGGGCGGTGGCGGTGCTCCCCATCGCGGCCCCTAGATGGCGCCCTCCGGTCGGCTTGGCGGCGGCGGGCGCTCGGCGGAGGCTGGGCCCACGCGAGCCCCAGCCCCGCGCACGCACCTGCCGGCGGGGCCCGGCGGCCGCTAGGTCCGGCAGCGGAACCGCTCCCTTGGCCGCTGGCACGGCGGCAGCTCCGGTACCCCCCGTGCCTGGAAACCGCCCTTCACAACTGCCCTCCGCAGACCGGGCTCGGTCGCTCCTCGCCCTGCAGCGCTTCCCCGCCTCCCACCCCAGGCAGCCCCGATCGCCCCGCGCCTTCTGGATCGGGCTGAGTCGAACAGCGACGGCAGAGTCCAGGCTGAGAGGGCGACAGCCCCAGCAGTGCCCAGTGGAAAATGTATCTCCCCGCGCCGTACCTGCCTCCCCCAACCGCCCCTGCTTCGAGGCAACTTCCTCGCTTCCTCCCGCCCTGGGCCCTCAGAAACACTCGGGAGTTCATTTTGTCATCCGCAGAGATGCTCTGGGCCTTTATAACTGTTGATTGTACGGCAAGGAGATAACAGCATGGCGGGGGGAGCCGGCAGACCACAAATCCCCTCCCCAGAATCTGTATTGCCGTAGTTTCCTCACTCCCTGTTGCACTTTCCCCATCTCAGTTAAGAGGAAAGCAGGAATGGCAGACTCGAGAAATACACAACGGGAGCGCTCTACAAGGCAAAGCTTGAGTCCCACAGCGCGGAGGGCACCCGTGAAAATGGGGAAGTCCCGAGCCTGGCAGAACAAGACCATTTTCTTGAGAAAGAAAGGGAGGGGGCAAAGGGAAGGGAAGGAAAAGGAAAGGACAGGAAAATTAAATGAAAGGGAAAAAAAGGAAAAAGAAGGAAAAAGAAGGAAAAGGAAGGAAAGAGCTCCCCGCTCGCCATCCCCTTCCCCCACCACACATACCACAGTATCACCTGGTGCCCCTTCCCACACCATACTTCCTGGAAGAATTGCTTTGTCAACATTTAAATCCACAGAACAATTTCTGTTTGCCTCGATTACAAACACAGGCCTTGCCCCGCGGCCCCAGGCTGGCCCGTGTGCCCGGCCCGACCAGGCAAGGCCGAGACCACGGGCCGAGACCTCCTCCCGCTGCCACGGCTCCACACGCAGCTCCCCAACCTGCCCCACTTCACCAGCCCTGGGTGCTTTTTTCCCTGGCCCACTTTAAACGGCTCTTTCTGTCTCCTTTTCTTTTCTTTTTTCTTTTCTTTTCTTTTCTTTTCTTTTCTTTTCTTTTCTTTTCTTTTCTTTTCTTTTCTTTTCTTTTCTTTTCTTTTCTTTTCTTTTCTTTTCTTTTCTTTTCTTTTCTTTTCTTTTCTTTTCTTTTCTTTTCTTTTCTTTTCTTTTTCTTTCCTTCTTTTTGCACTCTTTTTCGTTTTGCTTTCCTTTTCTTCTTTTTTTTCCTCTCTCCTTTTATTTCTTATACTCTTTCTCAAAGAGGATCTGAGGATCTGCCCCTTCTTCGCTATCCCAGCCTCCCCTCCTCAAGCTGGAAACATTTACACTTCAAAAGAGGCGGCCGCTCTCTGCGGAAATTTCAAGAAAAATAAACTTTCGGGGGAGTTGCGGCGATAGCCATCTCTCGATCTGCTTCATTAGGCGGCTTTCTCCAGCTGATCAAGCCGAAATCTTCTCCATTGATCCTATTTCCCACCCTCGGCCCCAGTACACATAACCGCGAGGTCCCCGAGGTGGGTTTGGTTCTCCCGCACCTCGCTGGGCTCCGGGGCGCTGGTCAAAGAACCACTGCTGGCGGCAGCCGCCTCCTCACCTCTGCTGCCCGCCGGGGAGGGAGCCCCGGGACTGTGCTGTCTGAGATCGTCCTTGGCTACAGAGCTAGGACATGCATTCACGTTGGCTCCCAGTTTCCCATGGGTTGTCTGTCTCTGGTGGCACTGGGAACCAGTTAAAGGCGAACTGCAGCTTGCTACGGGGCCAGAAGTTTTGTGGTTATATTTGTGTTTTGTATTTGTATAACAACACATTGAGGTGCCGCTACCTCCTCTCACACCGCCACTCTTTTTCCCCTTGCCAAGCGGGTGAGCGCTCGCAGCCTAAATGCTGGTAGTTTGGAGGGGATTTAGATCGTAATACTCCCCAGCACCATATTTATAGGATAAATCTGCACTGACCTTCTATATGTATTTTGCTGATCTGCGACAACTAATTTAACCTCGCCTGGGAAAGTCGGGGACGAAATCACTGGTTATAAAAAGATAAATAAACAAACAAACAAAATCCCCCCAAACCAAGCCCAGGGATGTGAGCATTTAAGGGAAGGAGTCAGCGTGTGTGTGAGAGGGGTCTGTGAGGAAAGGCACTCTTTGATAAAACCTTCCCGGGTAACTTTTGGGGTGCTTTGTCTGAGTACAGGGCGATTTCTGCCCTGTACATCCCACTGCCTCTCCCTAGGGAGAATCCAGGGGAAAGGGGTGTCCAAACCAGGATCACTCCTTGACTGTAGCGATTTCGAGGTCTGATCATCCCAGAGAGCAGAGGGTTGTGGGGCAGGGCCGAGGTGCGGGACAGCAGCGTGAAGATGAGGAAGCGGGGTCAAAGCTTCTTGGGCCGGGCACGGAGAGGGGAAGCAGACAGGGCCCTTCCGCCACTCGCTACTCCCCCAGCCGCTCTGCCCAGGAGACCAGGGATTGCTCTTGGTGGCCGAGTTTAACAAATAAACACAAAGTTAGGTTTTAAACGAACAATTAATAAGAAAGAGAGTGCAAAAAGAATAGAAGACCCCCATCCTTCCCCTCCCCCTGTGTCTCCGAGCCCCTCTCCCCCTTTCTCTCCCCCTCTAAGCACCTCTGGTCACGTTGGAGGATGAGTTTTTGGAGAGCTTCTGGTACAATATGGAGCACCACGGGCTGCAATTTCACACTCCACAGCACATTCCCCCTAAAGCTACTTTCTTTTTTTTCCCATCTAAGACCCCCTCATGTCTCCCCCTCTCTCTTTCTCTCGCTCTTTTGTGAGCCATGGGTGGGTTGCATGTCTGGGGGACGCCGGGGCCGTGAGGAGGCCGACGGACGGGCCCTGCCAGCGGGGCGGGGGCCGTGTGCGCCGGGGGGGCCGCTCTCCCCCTGCCCTGCCTGCTGCTGGCTTTTCCCTTCTCCGCATTTGTTTGCCCTGAATGGTAATAGCCCACGTGTGCTGCTCTTTATTCAGTCACCGACACTTTAACCTCTCCTCTTTACAAGAGAGCGTTTGCCACAAAAACGAGACAAGCCGGAGACCTTTTGCAGCCTCATTGAGGGGAAGGGGGGAAAAAAAAGGAGGGAAAAAAAAAGGAAGAAAGAAAGAGCGGGGAAAAGCCAACAATGTGAAGAGACACTTCTGCAACAAAGCTGCCTCTTAGAGCGCTGGGCCGAGTCTCCAGGCCTCCCGGGCCACAGGCACATGGGGACGGGGACAGCCTGGTGCAGGCCGCCCGAGCTCCCTTCCTGCCCGGGCAAGCCAAGGGGCAGCTGACACGGGGCTACCGGTGCCAGGCAGGGCCGCGGTTCAGCCCCTGTCCCCGGGCCGGGGAACCTTCGCTGCAAGCGGAGACCCGGGCCTGGCTCCCAGCGACCCGGCATCGCCCACTCGCCGCAAAACCCTCTCCACGTCTCTGTCCTTTTGTATGTCCCCCGGTCGCTGGGCCCCTCCGCGCCGCTGTCTGCCCATTGCTTTGCCCCGGAGCGATGGAGCCGGGGATGGGGGGTGGTGAGGGCAAGGGGGACCATACTGCTGCTCCTTGGGAGCAGAGGAGCTGGCCCAGATGTGAACCCTCCTGCCCCTCCCGTGCTGCGAGGCTGTGGCACTGGCGAGGCCCAGCTGCCTCTGCCTTTTGCCCTGGGCTGCCGCTGGGATAGAGCCCCCCCCCACCTTCTGCTGCCTCCTCCCCCTACACTGAAGATGTCTTTTTCTTTTTTTGTCCTATTCTAATTTCTCCATAAAACTCCCGATGAGTGAATTAGACGCTTATTAAAGTCTCCTTTTAATCAGCAGTAGTGGGAGACCCTCACTCCCTCCCTCCCTCTCTCTGCCCGTCCAAGGTTAGTTTGCCTCCGGGCGATTTGCAAATGTTAGGATTTACAGTTATCACACGCAAAAACATTTATATAACCCCTAACTATAATATACCCATAAAAACGGGAAGGGAGCGAAAACTGCTGCGGATCAGCGAAAAAACCCTATGGCTTGCCCATTACAGTCCCCTGAAAGGGTAATTCCAGCAGTCAGAGGGGCAAAGTGCGGTAATGACTGCCTGGGATTCGCATCTCCAAAACCTATCGCACAAAGGGACCTGCAGGGAGAAGGGCGGCCCCTGCGCTCCTTTCCCTTCGCACGGCCGGAGAGGGAAGTTGGGAGAGACTTCTCAAAAGCATTAGAAAGTGATAGATACGCCTCGAGTCTCACTTATTCTTCTTTCGCTCTTTTTCTCTTGCTTTCTCTCTTTCGTCTCCTCCCCTTCCACTTCTTCCTTCCTTCCTTCCTTCCTTCCTTCCTTCCTTCCTTCCTTCCTTCCTTCCTTCCTTCCTTCCTTCCTTCCCTCCTTCCCTCCCTCCCTCTTTCCTTTTTCCTTCCTTTCCTTTCCTTTCCTTTCCTTTCCTTTCCTTTCCTTTCCTTTCCTTTCCTTTTTCCTTCCTTTCCTTTCCTTTCCTTTCCTTTCCTTTCCTTTCCTTTCCTTTCCTTTCCTTTCCTTTCCTTTCCTTTCCTTTCCTTTCCTTTCCCTCTCTCCAACTTTCTCCCTTTCCCTCTTCCTTTCCCGTCTTATTTTCCATCCCAGCCAAGCTGAACCCGGACAATTTCCATACACGAATCCACCTTCCCAGAAGAAGTTGCCCCGGTCGCGTTTCTGACAGCGGTCCCCAAGGCCCGGTGAGAGCCCAGCCTCTGCCCCTCTTCCCCCCGCCACGGCCGGTTCTTCGGGCCGGGGGGATGCCCGGGGAGCCGGGTCGGGAAGGCAGGCTCGTTTCCACCGCTAAACAAAGGCTGGAAACACCAACAAAAGATCCCGCGCGGCCCCTTCGCCCGGAGCGAGAGCCGCAGGTGAGGGCCGGGGCTTGCTCGGCCGGGCGGGGGAGGCCGGCTTGGGAGGCACTACTTGAGGCCGGGGGGGGTGAGGGGTGGGTGTTGGCCTCTATGAGAGGCTTCAGGAGGAACACGTCCTAAGTTGGTGGGGAAACTTTCTCCCTCCTCCCCTCTTTCTGAAGTAAGCTGGAAAACTGGCGATTTCAGTTCTCTCTCCGCATGTCCCCTCTGCATAAAGGGGCTCATTCCTTCCCTTCCCTGTCTGGGAGCCGGGAAAGCCCAAGTTCGGCTTCTAATTAGAAAGAGTGGCAGGAAGGGTCATTCCTCTTTAACATCAGCAGTTAATGGCCTCGGAGTTTAGCGCATCTGAGGAAGAAGACGCAAGGGGAGAGGCTGGGGGATGGAGCTTGTGGGGAAACTGAGGGGTCTTTTAAGCATGGTGGAGGATCAGAAAGGGAGATTAAAGGAAGGGCGGAAAGGGAGAATTTTAACTTAAAAAGAGGATCTCTAAGGTGGAGGGGGCGGGGAAGGATTGCACTGTGAGCCGACACCACATTTTCCCTCCGGTTGCCTTGGCTGCCTCAGCCGGGAGGGTTCGGAGAGGAGCATAACCGGGGAGCAACTGCGAGGGACAGCGTCAGGCAGCAGAGGAGGAATGAGCGGAGCCGGCATAGAGGGATGGAGGGAGGGATGGGAGGAGGGAGGGAGCTCTTCCGAGCGGCGGAGCGCTTTTCCTGGCTGCCTGTCTCGCCTTCTCCCCTCTCGCACCTCGGTCCCTTCCCTCCTTCTCTCCTCTCTGAGGTTTGCAAACCCAACGTCACCAATCAATACGACCCCCGGCTCTGTGGGTGCGTGTGTGTGTGCGTGTGCGTGCTTGTGTGGGAGCGTGTTTGTTGATCCTGACCTGCCGGACTTCAAAAATCTGCCGCTTCCGACTCCCTCCCAGCCTGTAAGTTCAGAATTACAACCTTCTACATCTATGCAAACTTTTATTTGTCGGAGAATGCCTTTCTCTGGGAGAAAGAGGAATTGTCACCATGTGATCGGATAATTTCTGACACGCGGGGCTATACCCCTCCCCCAGCGTGGGGAAAAAATATCTCACGTGGATCTCTTTGAACTGTGCACAATCCATAACTTTGGCAATGTGTATGTACAGTGTTATTTCTGCAAGGCAGTTTTCCAGGGTTAGGGGAGGTGGTTGCATTCTGCTAAATGGATCCTTTGTGGTGAGTGCAGATTTATGCCCAGTTTTGATTTATAATTAAATTAGCTTCTAATTTGCAATATGTGTGTCTGTGTTTAAAATGTATCTAATCTGTGAAATTGAGGACGGGGGCACTTTAAATTAAAATCTACCTTTCGCCTCAAGGGTTTATTTATGAAGGGATAGCCGGGAGGACAGCGTGCAGCAGGAAAGCGGGGCTGTAATTTCCATTAGGAGATGTCAATCAATCCTTCTCAATACATCAATTAATAAATCCGATTGGTGCTGTAGGCTTCTCCCCCCCGGGCACTCTTTCTGGCCGGATGGGGAAGTGTGAAGGGAAAGTAAACTTTGGCAGGGAAGTCCCCGCTGGCATCGTCCGGCCCGGCCCCCCCCTTTCCTCCTCCTCCGGCCCTGCGCTGGGCTCCGGGACTGGCTCCAGCCTCGGCTCTGGGGCGGCAGGCGAAGCCGGCGGGACTCTCCCCGTCGGCTCTCAGGCTCTGGCAGAGGTAAACTAACACAACCTGGTGAGATATGGTCGTGCCAGAGGCACGGCACGGCACGGCGCGGCGGTGGGGGTGAGCACACGCGGTTAGAGCCGGGCCTGGGACCCGGGTCTTAGCTGATTTATATTTAAGCTTCGCTCTAAACGACAACCCCCTCCCCACACTCCGTCCCGCCCCATGCAGCCCTAACCCCGGCAGGAACTATCATGAGCTTGTTCGGTTGTTTTCTAGGGAACCGCAGCACCCAGCTTTCAGTTTTCACAATTAAAAAGGGACCGGGGGTGGGGATACTCCTCCAGCCTGACAGCTCCTCCTGGCTCTCTGCTGCTGGCGAGCACCCTGCACCTGCAGACCAGCGGGAACTGGGGGGGAAAGGGGATTTCATTATTACTATTTTTGTAGTTCTTAACGGTAAAATACAGGGATTCCGTGGTCTCCCTCTAATTTAGCAATTACACAGATTCTCCTTTCTTCTTACTGGTTGTTCAGACGAACACCAGCGCGGAGGGTAGGCGCTCGCCGAGGAAGCCCGGGGCCGACTACGGGACAAGGTGGCACCGGGGTCCTCCCATTGGGTCTCTGCCCTTAGAGTTTCCCAGACTCAGAAAAACCCGACAAACAAAACTAATGCAAGGTGTCGCCTCCCTGCCTTCTGAAACCCCGAGCGATGTGAAAAAGATGCTTGGAGGGACGGAGAGCATCTTCAAACTGCTCCGTAGCCATCATCATCATCATCATCAAGCCTGTCCGCTTGATTTAAACCCAGCACGAGAGGGAACACGCTGTCACTGAACGCTGTCTCCTCAGCCTCTTCTTCCCCCCAACCCCAGCCACACGGGTTTTACTCTCGGATCTGCGGCTGCCGCTGGAGGTCTAGGCGGCTCGGCACAAGCGCCTTGTGCGTGTCTGAGCGAGTGGGGCAGCGCTGGGCAAACACGGCTCTGCGAGGGGGGCACGGGCGGCCGGGGCTTGAGGGCCCAACTTCGGGAGGAACCAAGTGAAAAGAAGAGAGAGAGATTGAGAGAGTCTCCCAGGCAGCTTGATCCCATTAGCTCCGTCCTTGGGTTGCATATTTATACGGTCTAGGAGGTGAACAGATGGACTATCAATTTAATTCCATCTTCAACACCATCAGAGATTGATTTTCTACTCGCTTTTAATTTTGCCATAATTAATTAGATCATTACAACTGTTTTCTATTGATCTCCCTATTTAAACCTCAGATGCAAAGGGACTTCGGCAGATCCTTAAAAACACAGAAGGGAAAAGGAACAGAGGGGGTTGCAAACTTTGTGATGTTTTTTTTTCAGTTTCTACTTAGAAGATTTTTTGGTGCAGAACAGTGAAAAAAAAGCCGCTGTGCCTTTTTCTTTTAGGAAGCCTTTTTCGTTGCCTTTATATTTTTCCCTTATGCTTTGCTGAATCTTTGTAATATATATGTATTATATACATCATATATAATAGATTTAATTGATTCGATGATGAAAATATACTCTCACACGTGTACGTGTGTATATGCACCTACACACACAACGTATTTAATACTAAGATTTACGGAGGTGGTGCACACGCATTTATATATGAGGAATGTATCCACAGAAAAGAGAAGTGTTTTTCTGAGGGGCGGGTGTTTTCACTTGACTCCCCTGTGTGTCCCTAGTTGTGCACCTCAATCACCTCTAGATCGGGAATATTTCTCCCTGTTACTCCGCCAGAGCTGACAAAGGATAACCAGAGCTGCAAGCCGGGTGCCCAGAGCCGCCGGAGCCTTTATTTCCAAGCCTTCCCTTCAGCAAGCGCTTGGCAGCAGCACCGCTCTGTCCTGACACTCGGCGAGGCTTGCATTTTAAGCCTCCGTGTGCGTTTTGTCCCTCGAAATCCCCAAATTAAAAGCTCCGTTTCTATACGTAATTTGAGAGAACCAAACCGCGTAATTGTGCTTTTATACCGCGAGCGGCAGTGCCGCGGAAAACCAAACCTGTCCTCTCCGGCGGGGTTCGTTTGAAGCTTTGTTTGCAAATCATAAAATTGACGACGGGGAGAGGGGGTCGAGCCGGAGCCCCGGCCGCCGGCGGGCAGGGCTCGGGGCGCAGAGCCCCCGGCGCGGCCCTGGCCCCGCCGAGACTAGCCAGGCGAGGGCTGCCAGAGAGCCCCGCAGCGGGGCGGGGAGCGAAGGAGCCATCGGAGCGAGCAAAACTCCTCGGGGTGGGGAGGGAGGCGGTGGGAGAAGAGTTTAGGCGATCCCCTGAACTCTCCACTGACGGGAGGGAGCTCCGGGGATGGGGCAAATCGCCAAAACCGGAGCGTGAATCAGGCTGAGGGCGGGTGGCGGCGGCTTGCGCGGCCGGGCCGGGCGGCGGGGGGCGGCGAGGTAGAGCGGCCGGGGCGGCGGGGACAGGGGCCCGGGTCTCGGGCCAGCTCCCGCTCTCGTCTGGAGGCTCCGCTGAGGGTCCCTGCGAAGCTCGCACGGTGACCACGGTGGGGCCCGGCCCTTCGAGGGAGGCTGGAGGAGGCACCCGTTAGGAAGGGGGCTATTTAGCAGGTGAGATGGCAAGTGTTAGAGAGGGGAATCTGGCGAGGCGAGGAGGGTGTGTATGGAGGAGAGCAAAAGCAGGCTGCCTCCTGCCAAAGGAGGGAGTTGGGGGTGACGGTCTCATCCCTCCCTGCTGAATATTCAGCGCCCCCCGCCCCCCTTACCTGCTCTCCCTGAGCTCTGAGCCATGGCTCCGCTGCCTAATGGCCCGTCTCCCCGGGACGGCTGCAAACCAGCAGATCCACCGCGGCCTTTTCTTCGCTTCTCTCCTCCCCGCTTGGGTGTCTTGCTTTCCCCCGCTGACTTTCGAGATCTAGGCGCAACCACCCAAAACTAAACGGTTTAGATAACAACACACACACACCAGAGCACTACCACCACCAAAAAAAAAAAAAAAAAAAATAGCCAGCCACAGAGAAAGAAACGCCGCTCTACTGAGCCGGGACAGGCTAAAAGGAGGGGAAAATAAATAACAATCAAAGCAAATGCAGCGCGTTTGCAAAGCAAATGCTGCTTATAAAAGTGGAGAGGGACTCACCTGCTCCAGTGTACAGGGCTGTGCAGTCGGGGAGGAAGGGGGCTGGGGAGGGGGGGTCTTGGCGGGGGGGGCAGCGTCTGGACTTTGATTCTGCTTCCCCTTGCCCCCTCCCGCAAACTGGCTACCTGTAGGGAAGTCTTGTTGCAACAGCAGATTAATTTGTTGTCTTATTACCATAAAAATGTGCTCGGAGAGGGGGGACGCGGGACAGAGGAGGAACTTCCTCCAAGTTGAAAAGGGAGGCGGTGGGCTCTTGCTGCGGGGGAAGCGGGCCGGGGCGGGGGGGGATACCCTGGGGGGGTTCGCAGCCGCCGGGACCCGGCAGCCTCCGGGTGGGATGGTGAGGCCGGGGACTCTGGCGTTTACTTTTGAGGCGGCGGGGGGCAGTCCTGTGAAGTCTGCCCTGTGAGCGCCTGGCTTTGTGCTTCTGCAAGATTATCTATCTGCCCATCCATTTATCTGTTCACTCGTCTCTTCCTCGCTTCTACGGGCGCGTTTTGGTAAAGGCTTTGTGACAAAAAAAAATACATAAAACAAAGCTCCAAAGAAAAGAAGAAAAATTCCCAGTGCTAAAGACATCACTGAGCGAATATTTTTCTTTCTCTCTTTCTAACCCCCCTCTTCCATCTCCCCATTGATTGAAAGTCTCTCTCAGCTCCAACAAGGAGTCCCAGGAAAAATGAACCATTCTGCTATCGATTCTTCATTAAAATTACATTTCTGCATTTGCTAAATTGGTTTTAAAAACCTTCCCCTGTTATTATTGTCTTGTCAGAGCCGGCGGTGCTGGGCAAACAGTATTTAAAAGCTTGGGACCTCTCCAAGATGAGGCTGTTGGGGGGTTTGTTGGGCATGTGCTGGTTTTTCTAAAGTGTTTAGGAAAATGTTAACAACGCGGACTGGCGAAAAGGATGCCCCAGACAAGAGGAACATTGCGAAAATAAAGAAGGTGGAGGGAGCGCTTTCCTTTATAACACTTAAAAATCATCGATTGTCGCTTCAAGCAAGGGAAGAAAAAAAAAAAGTTTAATTTTAAATATTAAAATGGGACCGCAAGAGTCAATAATGGCAGCAAGGAGTATTTTTCTAAGACGTGGTCTCCAGCCCGCTCTGCAGCAGCCGCCGGATCTGTCTGGAGCGGCTCCTCGCCCCGCTGCAGCCCGAGCCCTGCTGCTGCCGCTTGGAAACCTGCTTCCACGGGGAGATGTTTGAATAAGTCCAGCTGACCCTCAGACGCTCACCGGCTTCCTCCCACCTAACCCCGAGAAACCCCACGGAATCCCCCTCCTCCCTCCCAAACCCGTGTGGGAAAAACCCAGGAGGGACTCTGGGAGATTTACTTCGAATTCTGCAAATCTCTCTCGAAAGAGCAGGGAAGCAGAAATGTCTTCCTGATGTGTTTATCCCCTAATCAGTTCATTAGTTATAAACAACATGACATTAGAAGTTAGGAGGCAGTTGATATTAATTTTTATTTAACTAGTTGATGTTTAATCCGTCACGCCAGGCTGCTTAGAGAGAGCTGCCTGACACAAACCAGTTAGAACTTCATACACCGCGATGATCGTCCCGGCACCGGGACAAACAAACGCCGGCTGGGGGGTGGGGGGTGAGGGCCCAGGAAGCGGAGGGAAAGGGGGAGAGGGGCAAGCCCAGAGAAGAGGGAAAAGCAGCAAAGGAAGCTGGAAAATTCCGCCCCCCTTTCCCCCCCGGAATAAAGACAGGGGAAGGGGGGAGGATCCACCAAAATACATAAGATGTGAATGGGCAGAGAGGGGGGAGGGTGAAAAATCTGGCCAGGAGGCTGAGCCGAGCGGGCCGGGAGGAGCAGGAGCCCGTGCCAGGCACCCCTGCGGGGACCGGGCAGGGACCGGCTGCGGGTCCCGCCCGGCGGGGGGGCAGAGCCGGGGGTCGCCGCAGAGGGAGTCCTCCTCTTAAAAGAGGGTCCCGTTGATTAGGACGGGGCTGGCCGAGGGGAACACATGGTGGGGCCGGGATAAACGGGAAGCGGGCTTCTCCCGCCTTGCCGGGGTGTAACAGTTCCTTTTGGTGTCAGTCTGCGACCCTTAACCAAAGAGCACAAGTGCTGCTGCAGATAGAAGGAGCGAACGATTAAGGAGGGAAGGCTTGTGGGTGCATTTGCGAACACACATCTCTTCCCACCTTAGAGCCGCGCTGAAGTGTTACCTGACTCGAGACTAGAATTACAGACTTTCCTGCAGTAGTTTTTTGTTTCTCCCTTGCAGCACACTGGTACCTTACAATTGGCTGTAGGTGCCTGTTTGGCTATACGGCATCTTTACATATGGCACTCTCTGCTCTTTATCCAGGGACCCCACCAGCATGTGGGACCCCCACCTTGCCTTTGCTTCCGAGGTGACCACAGCATTATCCCAACACCTCTCTGTCCTGTGACGGGACCCCCGGCGCTGCTCCCCCTGGGTGAGTGCTTCTGAACCCGTCACTGTTCCGAACGTATTAGTGTGAGCTGCTATAATTACACCCGCACGTATTTCACAATTAAAGCCTTTATTGGACAATCAGGAAGAAACTGGGCAGTAGCTGTATGCGTTGCTCGCCCTGAACGCCGGTTCCTCCATGCAGCTGTAGCCGTGTGGCTGTGACTACAGCGAAAGTGTTGCTGCCTACGACCCATATTTTAATATCAATTTCCATATTAATTAATCACCCCATCTATCTGCTGGATAAAGGAAATAGTTCGCATTCCGAAGAAAATTGCCTGCTTTCCTGCAGTTAATAGTTAACTTCGGAGTAGAAAGTTCCCAGGGAAATGGGGAGGCGGAGGAGCAAGGCAAGCCCCGGCCTCACCCCGCACCCCGGACACGGCACCCCCGAGGCAGCATTCTGCCCCTCCGACGCGGGCTCGGGGCTCCGCTGCCTCCCGAGTTTGGGGAAAGCAACCGGGACCAGGTGTTTTAAGGAATACACTCCAGATGGGGTTGGGGGATGCAGGAGGGAGGCAGGCTCTTTCCCCATAGACCGAGACAGAAAGTGACTGCAACAGGTAATAGGGCAGACAACAGCGACCAGGGAAGTAGGACACCTTTTAGGGGCGAGGGGAAACGCACGCTGCTTAGCTGTTTGGCTTGAAGTGGGGAGTGAGGAAGTAGGGGCCTTCCCCTTCTTTCGGTGTCTCTTCTCCCTTTCTCCGAGGCAGGGTGCGCTCAGAAGGACAGAGGGGGTATTAAAGAGACGACCTGCTGCGAGGAAGATCCACAGGCAGGGGCTCGGCCCCTGCGCTCCACCCGGCCGGCAGCCGAGCTCAGGCAGACCCGGCCTATTCCGAGGATTTCGGTGTGATCTCAGAAATGCGCGATGTCTCTCCCAGTGCCTTAGTGCTAGGGTACCTGGTGCCCTGTGGCGGTGATGGTGGAGCTGGGGAGAACAGAAGGGAGAGACACAGGAGAAGGAGCGGGCTTCCTTCGCCGGCTCGGGGTTCCCTGCAGAAGCTGTGGGATGGACAGGAACACCTCGAACCACGGAATTTGGAGGGATGCTGCTGGCACGGGCAGAGGCTTCCCCTATGGGGGCTGGGCTGGGGTAGAGCAGTGCTGTGGGAAGGGGGTTGCGAGGACTGTGTGGTGGGCGCAGAGCCTGGAAAGGCCGTGGCCGTCGCCTGACGGGACCCAATGGGCTGCCCGCGGGAGGCACCGCGTGGGCTCCCCCGCCTTCGGGTCTCTCCGGTGGGGTATCGAGGTGCTGGCAGGAGGAAGGGGAAGAAGGGCACGGGGCAGCCGTCAGAGCTGCCTCGTGGAGCTGCCGGCGGGACCAGGGCGGGACGCGGCGTTGAAAGGAACGGGCTGGGCGGGCGGGTCGGGGCCGGCCAGGGGCACCAAGGAGGGCATCTGCGTGCAGCCCGGTCCCCGGCACCGGCACGAAGGGAGCAGAGGGGGTGTTGTGTGTGTGCTCAGCCCCGCTGGCCCCAGGGTCCCGGCGTCCCCGCAGAGGGGCGGCCCCGGCTCTCTTCTAGTTCCCGGCGGGGCGGCCGGGCCGCGCGTCCCGCCAGAGGGGGCAGTGCAGATCGGCAGTGCCGGGCCCCGCCGGGAACGAGGCTTACGGGGCTCCGGCCTCGGCCCGGGCAGGGAGTTGTGCCCCAGCCGCAGCGGGGTACCGCAGTTCTAACCCATCGTTGCGCTGTGGTGAGGCTCACATTCAAGAGAGCTTCCCACGACGTTTACACGTTCCCGTCCCGTCTCCCCGGCCACGGGGCAAGGTCTCTTGGGGTTTGGGCTACCGCAGTCCCTGCGCTGGTCCGGCTCGGAGCCGAGGCAGGACGGCAGCAAGAGCGCTCTCCCGGGGTTCAGGTGACGTCGGTGGGGTCGCTTCTTCCTTCCCCGCGTAGTTCAACACAAGTTAGAGCGAGGAGGGGAGCCGGCAGCGAACGCCCCTTGTATGGGAACAATCCGGGTTAGCAAGGACCAGGGGCTGCTCCAGGTCTTGGGGATGTGGGGAACGAGGAGGAATAAGGGCACACAGGAGGGGGGACACCCGGTCGCCTTTGCCAGAACTGAAGGAAGGGAAGGGGAAAATGGAAAATCACGTTAAAAAGCCTAGAGCCTGGAGACACAGAGCAAGCCCTGTACTAAAAAAAAAGAAGGATGGAAGTAGGCGAGATGATGGAAATCAGGATGGGCAGACAGACCGACATTGATTTTTACTAATATTATCGAAAAAAAGTGTCGAATAAAGAAGGAGACGTCTAATTTGAAGATGAGAGGATGGATGGACAGAATAGAAATTAAAATTCAATGCAAAAAATATCAAGTATGAAAAAAGGGGAAAAGAAAATGAGGGGAAAAAACCCTTCGTACTGTTCATGGACAGAAAGAAGGGAATGAGGGGGAAAGGAAAGAAAAGAAAATGAAGAGGCAAGTAGAAGTAAAGAAATGAGAAAAGATGAAAATGGTTTTAAAGAGCTGTCAAACAGTTGGTAGACATCAGAATTAGAACAGAAAAGCAGAAACATTTATGGCAGCCCGCACCGAGGCGATTTCCCCATTGGCATTTTATGGAGCTCCTAAATCTCAACCTAGCGCTGTGCTGAACTGTAAGAATTATTTTCCCCGCACTTTTCTTTTCTAGGTTCACTTCCGTTTTCCACCGCGGGCCCCTCGGAGCAGGGGGAGCAGCGACCCTGGGCTCCGCACGCCGCTCGTACAGCAAGTGCCTCCCGCCGGGCCGCAGGCAGCAGGTTCACCCCTGTGCGCCCGGGGACGCGGCAGCTTCGGCCCTTCCGCCCCGCGGGTCCCGCGGCTCCCGGCGGGAAGGAGCAACAGTTCCCCGGCACGTCGAGGGACGGGAAGGAACCGCTCTTGGCCCGGAGCACAGCGTCCTCGGGCCGGGCAGGGAGAAGCCGCCCCGCGGCCAGGCCGCCAGGCTCCGCAGCTCTTGCCGGGCGGGAGCTGGGGAACGGCTACGGGAGCAACAAAAGAGAGACCTCAAGGTGCGCAGGAGTGAGGAAGCGAAGTGGCTGTCCCTTCCCGGGCAGCCTGTCCTCACACGCCGCCTCCACGTCGGTGGAAAACTCCAAACCTCGGTGGAAAACTCCGACGCTCCAGGCACTAATAATGATAAGAGGAACAATAATGACAGCAATGATAATGCTTTTCCTTATATTAAAATCTAGTAAATGAATGATCTCCTACACCCTGTACTTCCCTGGTCACCCGATCTCTGGAACCCGCTGAGTGTTCAGAGTGTTTCGGGGGGCGGGCAGGTTTGGGAGAGGAATATTGACGGGAAGAGTAAAAGCCGGGGAAGATGTAACTCGTGTGCCTTTCACCTTATCCCAGGAACACAGCCATTGTCCTTGTGACAAGAATCTCCGTTATGGTCTGGGAGCTGCGGAGAAAAGGGAAGTTTGCAGGTCTGTCTCCGCACGCCGCTGTGCCCCCCTCCTTCTGCCACCCTGGCAGCCCCCGGCCTCGAACCGGTTGATATAAAAGTGTGTGCGAGGGGGATAAAAGTTCCAGTCTCTCATGAGGGGAGAAGGCTGCAGGGGCAGAAGCAAGTTAATTTCCAGCCGATTTCTCATTACTCTTCTTAACGCCTATAAGGGAGAGAAAATTAGGCACACAGCACACGTTTTGGCTACTTCATAAAAAATGCAGATTTGAGAGATGATGTGAAATGTGCCCTCGAGTCAATGATTAAAGATAGCTGACTACAGTTTTTTTTTTTTTCTTTCCTATTTGGAGTTGAGATGAGGAATGCCCCTGAGGTCTGTAGGTCCAAGAAGAGTCCTTTAATAACTGACGGATTGGCCTGAGACTCCTTTTCCCTGCTTTCTTCCCCCACACCGTCGCACACTGCCGGCCGTCGGGGGAGAGATGTGATCGGGGCATTATCTCTCGAGCGGGACACGGTCCTGTCACTCCAGTGGGTGGGTGCAGAGGGCCGCGGCCGCCCCTGCCTTGTCCCACCCATGTCAGTAACTTTCCCTCCCCATCATCCCGTCAGCTGCTCAACTTTGCCTCCAAGCTGGCCAACGGACGCAGACTCTGGTTCAACAGCATCAAAGATTTGCAGTTAAAAATAACGGAGGGGGAGATGGGCAGCCTGGAAAGCTGGTTTTGGAAGTGGAAAGTGTTGCAGAAGGATGATGGCCAGGGACAGCTCTGGTAGCTGATTGCCAAGAGTTAGGTCTTCCCACAAGTTTCCTAAGAAAATTTTGTCATTGAGGAATGCCCATGGGAAAGGGGGACACATACACGTTTGACGAGTCCTGCCAGGGAGAGGTTTAAGGTCAGAAAAAAGGAAAATGTTCGGGAGAGTCCAGGTCTGTCCCATTTCCCTGCCTGGTGGCTCCAGGGCTGGGCTCCTCGATGAAAGCAGGAGCCATAGTACTGGGGTGGGGTGGAGGAGGACAGTCCCCTCCTGAAAAGCGCTTCAGTTCTGACTTTCTCAAAGGCATCCTTCCCTGCGGCCCCCTCTGCAAACTTGGGAGGAAAAGAAAATGGAAAGATGGGGGGGGGGGGGGGGGGAAGGGGGAAATAAAATCAAAGCTTTCCAGCCCGCTGGAAGAAGAAATGTGTATTTCTTTTCTCTAAACACTCCTAATTTTTCAACCCAATTGAAAATAATAAAATGTATAAAGAAAGCAGGGATGCAGTTTTCCAGAGCTCAGCTGCTGAATAACTCCTCATCAGCCGCACCGATTTCTTTGATTAATCCCGAGGTCTGAAGCAGAAGCAGTTCCAGTGTGATACCTTACACGCCAAGCTGCTTCTGCTTTCCTACTTTGTTAGACTCGTTTATGAGCATTTTTTTTTAACAATAATTTCAACTCTTTTCCCCCTTAATAAATCAATTTTTTGAAGCGGTACCTGCCCTCTAATTGCCCTGACTAAACGCCTTTCCTCCACCCCGGGGTCCCTACCCCTGCTCCCCAGCTGGAGGGTGGTGGTGGGCAGCAGGAGGGGGACCGGACCTCCTCCCCCCCCTAGCTCGTCGGTTCCCTTCTGCTCTGCAGCCAGGAGCTTGTAGTTGTCATTTCGTGTGCGAAACGGTGGAGACCCACATTCACTCTCTTAATGGGACTTAATGTAACTGTACACGATCCTTTATGCAACCATATATCTAACGAGTTCTCTATTTGCTAGACGTATTACCAATTCTGAGATTCCCTGCGTAACTATAACTATATATGTTACATTCACTACTACGCGCATACACCCGAAATAGATTCGTCTGTGGAGAGGAATACGCAGCAATATATACGAAATGTATAATACAAACCAGAATCTCTATATCAAAATGAAGAGGCTTTAATTTATCTATATTTTATTGCATATAACCATTTCTTTTGGAGACAGCTAGGGAGCATTTGATATGTGGGGAGATGTACCTGTGCAGAGATTTGAAAGGGAACGCTCCCGTTTGCTGCACAGCCTGTGTTTATGCACATATATCATATGTATCTCTCTTGCTCTCCCCTCTTGTGCATGTATAAAATATCACCGTGATGCTTTAGAAAAGCTGCGAGCTCTGCACAGTCCTTTACCACTTTGCCAGATGATGCTGTTTATAAACCCACACCGCTCTGCGAGGCGCTTTGCACCCTCCGCACTAGTTTACACTATCGAGTCATTTATCCAGCTTGGTTTTCTCCCGGAATTACCCGGCTCGGAGTCAACCAGAAGCACCAAATTCCTGCCCGCCTGATGGATGGGCAGTGTTGCCCTCTCCTTTCAGGGCGAGAGAAAAACAGCTCTGGCAAATACGAACGACCCCAGGGGCTGCTCCCCCCTTCGCCGGGCAGAACCGAGCCGCCCCCCATCGCTTCGCTGCCCCGCGAGTGGGGGAGATGCGGCCGCGGGTGGGAGCGGGGAGCAGGGCTGGAAGCCTGGGGAGCGGCGCTGCTTCCCGCGGTGGGGAGCGCCTGCCTCCCGCCCCGGGGTGCGTGTGCCTGTGCCTGCGTGTGATATTCCTGGGCTGGCTTTGGGCTGCTTCGCAGGAGGCGCTAATTAGAGTGTAACTGCCAGGTCATTGATTTCATGTTACTGGAGTTGTTGTTGTTGTTTGGGTTTTTCCTTCTTTTTTTTTTAATTTTTCCTTTTTTTTTTTTTTTTTTTTTTGTTTGTTTTCCCCATGGCATATCAGTCCAGATCACAGGCAGCAGGAGCTGGGTTGAGGATATCGGATCCTATGAGATCCCCCAAACCCCAGTGAACCTAAAACACGCACACTGCTGGCTTGGGAGTTTCAGCTTCCAGACCCGGGGATCTCCCTGTTTTCCCTTTGTTGCTTTGTTGTAAGTCTCCTTCTGCAGTCGAGATCTGAATGCAGGGAGCATTATCAATGACTTTTAAATAATAACAAAGGGGGAAAATAAAAATAATTAGCCCCGCCTCTTCTAGTTTCAATTACTCTAATTAAAAACCCGAAAGGCAATTCCTAGGCAATATCTAATAATAGAATTAGCAATCGGATCCATGATTTCACACGGGGATTTCTTGCAGGGGTACTGTGCGAGCTCTATTAATAATAATAAAAAATCCTGCTAACCCTCTTTTTAAAATTAATAACTCTGTAATTATAATAATTTTATGTGCCTTTTTATAAGAAGAGGTTAATGTTGCCACAGTCTGGGGATGGGAAGAATGAAGTGAAGCGAAATACTGCTGCTTAAACTGACACCTTCCTATTTTATTAGGAGACATTATTATTATCAGACATCTGCAGGTAGAGAATTAAAATTAAAATCGCTTTCAACAATTCAATACACTTTTTATCAGCCATCTATCTGAAAATCATGAACATTCATCATCGGAGGCATTCTCCCTGAAAACAAGAACCCATTCAAATTTTATACAAATTATCATATTTATCATAGTCTGAAACTCTGGAGTAACATCTCCACAAACTGTCTGCTAACTCCCCAGGGAACTGAATTCCACTCCGCAGTCGCTCAGAGCAATTCTCGCTCCCTCTCCCTCTCTCCCGGCCCTTTCACACTCTCTGCTTCCTCCGGCTCCGCAGCCCCCAGAACAGAGGGAGCGAGGGCGCAGAGAGAAGGGGGGGCAGGAGGATGCGGCGGCAAACAACACTAAAATAACACACAACAAGGCGAAATGCCATCCCCACCTCTTGCAAGGGAAATAAGTTTCGCCTGGTGTAGCGAGACTCGAAAGCCAACCGGCTCTGACTGCCGATTTTGGAAGGTGGCATCGCTTTGTCTTTAGGGTTGACGTCTTTGCATGAGAACATGATTATTAGGAGCAGCAGTAATAGTAATAATAAAAATAGTAGTAGTAATATCTGATTCCACTCCATTTTAATTTATTTATTTATTTAGCCGCTACCGGTGTTTTTCCTTGCAGAATGCAATCGGCGCAGGGAAATATATTGGCTGTTATTTATGTGAGCACTTGGTGCTAGTGACAAATGACACGAATCGGTGCTTCCTGTTTGCGGGTTTGGATGAGACAAATCGCTTCCCACGCTTTGCTAATGACAAAAAGTTCATCAGCGCTGAAGCAGGGGCTGGAGCCGCGCCTGGGTTTATCCCTGCTGATGATTGCGGTTCTCCGGGAGGGACCGACAGCGCAGAGGGGCTCTGCCCCTCACCGTGGGCTCTGGCCCTCGCCGTGGGGCGGCCCCAGCCCCCCCGGCCCTGGCCCCGCGCCCCTTCAGCACCGAGGAAAAAAAGTAGTTCCAATACAATGTTTGTTAACTAGGTTATCTAGGCTGTAGAAGATTTTAATGTTGAATTTTATAGCTTTACCACGCTCTACCGTCCTTGTGAATATTGTAATATTGCATTTTTTACAAGTTACTCTTCTGTTAATGTTCCAGCTAGTAACTTTTATAATCCTCCTCAATGAAATTTTTTTGTATTCTTCCGCACCGTTAACCTCAATGGCGGCACCTCAGCCCCTGGCAGGAGGCAAAGATGAAATGAATTCCTCTTTAATCAGAAATAATAATAATAAAAACACACACAAGGCTCCCTCTGCCTTTTATTTCAGCTTCCCTTTTCGGGGAGGGGGTGACCCTCAGGAGTCTCCATCCCTCTTGCCCCATGCTACAACCTGGGTGTGCTGCTGGCTGAATCGGACTTGGGCCACGGTGGTGCTTGCCCAGCCCTGGTCACCCCACTGAGGATAGAGGCCATGGCCTGAGCAGCCCTGTCCCTCAGCACCCCCAGCCTTTGCTGCTGCGGCCTTCTCAGAGCTACCCACTGAAGGGAAAGTTAGACACTTCCTTTCCTTTTTCTGTAATTCTGTCTGTGCAGTGACTGAGATGCTCCATGGAGCAGCATCCTTAGATCAAGTCCTGCTGGCCCCAGTCAGCTGAGCTCAGCTTGCTCCCTGGTTTCTGTTGACCTCAGCTGGGCTGGAGGAGCCCAAGTCCTATCTGTTTGTTTTGCTGAATGGTCTGCAGTGGATCTCAGAGTTACATATGCAGGAGATGGACTCAGATGGACTTGTAATGAATTATATCTCTTTAGATGTAAACAAGGCTAGAAATCACCATGCCACTCCAAACTCCCCAACCTCCAGATGCCCTTACAAATGGAATAGACTTGCAAGTGCAAATGATCAGTGCCCAGCAGAAAAAGGAATCATAACAGCAGTAATGAACTGAGTGCCCCTTAGCCCAGGGAGTGTATTTTGGAGAAGAATTGGATATTATTATTTCCCTTGGTCATTATTAGCATTTAAGAACTTTGTTCTCAGGCTCAGCCTGAGTCTTGCATGAGTGAAATACTGGAGGGTTTGAATAGCTATTGCAGGGCATAGATAAAAGCTGCCTCCATACCTTACTTATCTACCAGCTACCTCCCAGAAGCTGCCTGGACAGCTCTTGAGATATTGTCCCTGAGATTATCCTAATAGGAATTTCTCTCAGTCTCAGCTCCTGGAGTCAAGTGGTTCTATGCAACTCTCAGCTTTCATGTCTTTTAAAAGGTGTTTTCTTAACCTAAGGCAGTTGCAAGGAAAAGCTTAGCTCAGACTTTAGCAATCAAAAGAGAAGGGATGTAAAGTTTATTGCTAATTTGCTCATATCTCAAACTGTAACTGATTCATGATTGGTACAATGCATGAGGATGACAATGGGACTTGTATATTTTATGAATCAAACCAGCTTCCTGCTTAAAAAACACACAAGCTTTCTGGTCATTGGAGAGGATAAAGTTAATTTTCCTTTATTTGAAGTCTATGACTGGTCAATCACTTACTTCCTATAGTCCAGAGTTAAAGAATAACCTGAAACCAAAACACACATGCTGAAAGCAACTGTTTTGGGGTTTTTTTTATGCTTCAGTCATACTTTTTAGACAAGTATTATAACTTCATTGCTATTGCTTCTTCTTGGTTTTTGTTTTAAGGTGAACAAGTTAAATAGGTGCAAGTTCCTCTAAAAGAATCCCCCACAAAATAGTGCAGGGTTGGATTATTTTAACAGAAATGTTATTAGTTAACTAGTTGATACTCTGGTGTCACCCTGTAAGGCAAAGACATAACACAAACTAGTCTTTGCCCTAAAATCTTGATTTAGGAAAGAATTATTACTCTTCAAAGCACCTGAGAACCTCTTGTGATGCTTTTCAGAGTAAGTACAGAGCAGGTAAGTATGAAAAATGGATAATAGTATTTCCCTATTCCTGGTGAGAAGCAAAGGCAGAAGGAGATGGAAGACACAAAAGGAAAACAGCAGCAGAGCTGGGAACTAAGTCATTGCTAATTTAGTGAAGGACTATTAAATAAAATGTCTAAGCTGTCCCCTCAGGCCTGGCCAAAATCAAGAGCAAGTTTGATAATCTTGTTCGGAGACCAGCAGGTCACACCAGACTTCCTGAATCCTTTGCAGAGGTGCTCTGGTGGTCTCTGGATGCTCTTTCTCAGGGTGTCTCTGTAGAGCAGCATGGACTATACAGCACTCTGTTCTGAGCAGGGCTTGGATATTATGCCAATCACATCTTATTTGTACAAATCTGCCTTCTCCTGAGAAATGGGCCCTGAATGCCCCAATAGGGTTTAATGGCCCTGAGCAGCCTCACCTGGAACCTCCACATGCCCCACACCCACTGGCTGATGAGCTGTGTTCCAGGAGTTCCATTTAAGCTCAGGTGTGAGATTTGATTTGGCTATGCTGTAGGTGTACCTCTTCCTTAGGCTGGACTTCAGGATTGCATTGTAGGCAGCTCATGTCCTGGATGTCCCCTTTGCACTGCTCAGTGCTTGCTTTGCTTGGGTCTGTTGATGGAGCCTGCTGCTGACTCCTGGCTCTGCTTGCTGTGCTCAGGTGCTGTGCCACCCTGCCTCAGCACCATGTTCCTGCTTGGGGGCTGTCCTCAGCCTCAGCTCACCCTTCCTGGGCAGGGACAGCTGGCCCTTATTCCTCCTTGTGAGGTGCCTGTACATGTCCCATGGAGCTGCTGCAGCCCTTTGTGCTTTCTGTTGAAAATTACTCTTGTTTGTGAAAGCTGATGTTGCAGAGGCCCAGAGGCTCTGTTGAGGAATTATTTGGGGGTTTTGCTGCTGTTCATTCATATCCTTGCTGCAGTCAAGAAATCAGAAGGCTAGCTAAAAGCCTGTGCTCTCCAGTGTTTCTTGCCGTCAGAGCTCAATAAATACTTGCAAGATAAGAGTTTAATGTTTTGTGAGTAGGTGGCAGAGGGGCATCTGTCCCTCTTCTGCTGTCTGTGAAATCAGTATTTAAAAACCATATTCTAGGGTCAGTGAAAGCTTCTAGGTCGGACAAAACCTCATGGAGAGATTAAGAACAGTTCCTTTCCCCTTTTTCCCTCTTCAGCTTGTATGCTTTTTTTTGGGTCAAAACCTTTGCAGTCTCTGTGTATTCCTTATAGAGAACTTAAACTGTTATTCTCTCCTTTCCCATTTAATATTTATATATATATATATATATGTCAGTACCATTTATTCATGAAACCTGGGAGAATACTTTGAGAATGCATTGCTAGATGCCTTTCTGGGATGACCATATTTGCTTTCTCATGAGCCCGTATGCACAGAACCCTGTATGAAAATTTGCATTTCTTGACTCTAAACTTGGTGTTCTCTTAGCCTGGAGCAGTAGCCCCCGTATGTTGGCTATCAGCATGTAATGGAAAGTTAACTTGAACTCCTTAATTCTAACAACTGACTTATAGTGGGAAGGTTTTTCCCCTCATAATTGTTCTCCTTTTCCCCAAATCCACTGGTTTAGTTCTGAAAACATTTATACTCAGTTTGAAGCTAGCTCATGACTGCTGAAGCAATTTGGAAGCTGATCTGCCAAAATGTATTCTGTGTAAGTGCCAACAGTTTTGGACTTAGTGTCTTACACTTCTCAGGGGCTGGGTTAGGGCAGAGTTTCCCACTGGAAAGGTCAGAACTGATGAACTGGCAGCTTTGGAGAGAGGCAGGTATTCTTCTAAGCAGGTGAAAATTCAAATCAACACAAATCAGTGATTGTGTTGATGATGTAAATGTGTGTCAGAGACCATGTGGGCATGCCTGGTCTGGTGTTAAACTGGCTAGTTTGGGTATTGATTCTTCTAGTCCATAATAAGTCCAAGCTGGACTCTGAGCTTAATACCTGCTTCACTTGTCAGAAGGGTCTCACATTTGACACTGAGCTTTGCATTGTCATGTCTGTGTTGCTGCCTGTTTTGGCTCCACCACACTGTCACTCTCTGTGGAGGCTGGTGAGAACTGGATGCCCACTGGTGAGTCCAGAAAGGAAAGCCAGCTCTGATGCCAGGAAGCTGGTGGCACAGAGGTGTGTATCAGAAAAGTAAGTGTGGGTGGGAAAGGGGAGAAAGTAAAGCAGGCACTGCTCACTCATGCAAAACAGGCCCTACCACTGCAATTGGCTCTCATGCTTCATCGGGCATGGAGGAATTCGAATGTTGGCTATAAATTCTATGAAGTCAGAATCCCTCTGTACAGCTCCAGAACTATGGACTCCTGGTCCCTTGCCTGGGATCTGGTACTGCTGCAGGGCAAGTATCAGTGGTGGCACTGGAACTTACTCTATGCTGGGCACAGGGAACAGGGGAGAATTTTTTTCTCAAACTGGTTTGTGAGGAATCTTTCATGTGAATGATAGTAACAAATATCTGCAGTTTAAAACTGCTCCATATTTCTGTCATCATAATAACTGTGAAGAGACAAATCATTTGATCTTTACTAAAGAACAACTCTTCCTCTTACATAATTGTCAGCAATTAGTGTTTCAGTAAGGCTGCTTCACACACGCATACATGAATGTGATTTAAAAGTATCTCTTTTTGTGTGTTTGTGTTCTTTTGTAAACATGCTCAAATATGTATGTTGTATGCATATGTCTTGCATGTAAGTATGTCTTAGCACGTGTAAAGGGTATGGGACTTGCATACGGTATCTGTGCTGAGGTGTGTATGAATGCTTGGTTGATGAATGTATAGGGGAAGGAATGTACCCCTTTAAGAGACAGTATTCTCAAATTTGCACACACCTTTATATTGACATGACTATGCCTGGGAGGGAGGTGGGGAAGTGTGTTTCTGTATATCACAATATAGCTCTACCTATGTTATGCTACCTCTAGCATTTGGTGGATGCCTATACACAGGCTGTCTGGGGACTCTTGTATGTGAACACATACATGAGTGTTTGAGTCATGAGTGTGCATGTGTGGGGCATGCATGAATGTGTGAATCTGCACATGGTTGAACATATGTATGTGTGGGAAAGGGAGGGTCAGCAAGCTGCATGTCTTCTGCTGAGTACAAGCATAAAACTGCAGTACTGAGAGGACCTGGGCTGACAGTCTGGCTGGCAGTACCAGGCATGTTTGCAGAAGATGAAGCAGAATAGACAACACAAAAGTTATTTTTGTCTATCAGCTGAAGCATTATAGAGACATCAACAAGCTCTTGTCTCATGCCAGCTTAATTCCTAGTTAATCAGCAGTCTGCTTGGGCAAAGGAAGGAACTCGCATCAGGGGCTGATGATGAGCCAAACTTCCCAATACTGATTTGGGAGCCTGTGAGGAGCCCTCACTATTGCTCTGCCTGCATTTGGCTGCATAGCTACCCACTGGGCAGTG
This sequence comes from Melopsittacus undulatus, assembly GCF_012275295.1. Classification (NCBI taxonomy): domain Eukaryota; kingdom Metazoa; phylum Chordata; class Aves; order Psittaciformes; family Psittaculidae; genus Melopsittacus; species Melopsittacus undulatus. Next base: position 91,366,400 of record NC_047530.1, read on the forward strand.
CTGTGGGATAGCTGAATGCTTCATCAGCTGTGTCCTGGTGGGAACCACCCCTGCCTAGGGAATATGGGTTGGTCCTTTGGCTATCCCTCCCCAGATGGTCAGCAGAGGCTTATTCTTCATTATGTGTGATCAGATGCCTTATCCAAGTAAGTTTTAAGTAGCTTAAATAATTCCAAAGCTTCCATCCTCTCTCTTTGGGTCACTTCCACATAAACTGCAAGTTGACTCTTGCTTACTTCACTCCTCTTACATCTAATGAGATCTTCCTCTGTTTCTGGTGCACTGTAGAGATGCTGCTTCTTCTTTCCCTCACTCATGAGCTAAACCCCTATTTGCTTATTGGACTTGTACACTGTAGCTGAGGGCTAGCTTGCTGTCTTTTTGAACCTGTCTTTCCCATCTGCTTGCTGAAAAGCCACCTTTCTCCTTGTTTTTCTTCTGTCTGGTTTCTCCGATGCCACCATAGCCATGTGGGAGGCTACTTGCCTGCTCTGTGACTGGCATGTGTTTATCACAGACCTACAGCCAAACTAATTAAAGCTCTGATTGCACAGATCCTGGCAACCAGTCTGATAGTCACTTTCTGGGAGTGACTGGTCTGGTGTCTGTTATACAAATGTTCACAGAGAGTAACAGGAACCAGCAAATTCTTATCTCTGGCTGCTCAGGATTCAACCAAACAAGTTACCATGTAGTGAAATGAGCTTGGGCATGCCTTGAGTTGGCTATTTCAGGCAGTTTCTATTCATGTCCTTGTTCTGTGAAACTCCATATTGAGAGCAAAATCACTGAGGGCAAACACCCCACATTTTCTCCCCCCTCCCCAAAGGAAAAAAAAAACCCTAAGCTACTATTAATTTCCTAGGTATTAGAAAGCACCCATGGGCAGTTGTCATGGTATTGCTGGTGTTCATGCCCTGTCTGCTTTTGTATTGGGATTTTATCATGATTAAGTATAGTGTGATTCAATCATCAAGCACTCATGTAATTCCCAGCACATGAACTTGCCTTCAGCTTTGCTGGGTGGATTGATCCCTTATCCTTTTGGATGCTGAACAGGCTGAGGTTTATTTCATTCATGAAAGGGAAGTGATCAACAAATTGTGGGTGCTGTGGCCATAGCTGTGGTAGACCACCTTATATGTATTAGACCATAGGCATAAAATGAGTGAAGAGTCTTCACTTTGCCCTGACTTCACTGCTGAGCTGACAAATGAGAGACTTTGATACCATCCAGTATAGTGTTTGCTATGCTTTGCTCTGTATCATTAATAAACTTGTGAATTGGTCTGACATCAAACTCAGCTATTCCCTCCCCTGTGCTGATCATTACCATGTTACCTTACCTTTGTTTTACGGGCCATCAGCCAGGTTTCGGTCCACGTGATGGTGCTCTGTGCAAGCCCATCTGGTGTTGCTTTCCTACTAGGGCTTTGCCAGGCTCTTTTCTCAAGGCTACTGCAGTACTGCTGGACTTCCCACACTCCCCTTCTGTACTGATACAAGTTCATTTGTGTTCCAGACCTTTCCCAGTTCCCCTTGTGGACTGTCTGTCAGTAGTGTTTATGATTGCTACTGCTGTGGAGCCAGGTAGTTCAGCAGAGGCCAGCTTATCTGTGTGCAAGGTACTGTACAAAAACACGGAGCACATGCATCTGAAGACAGCTGGCGTAGGGCCATAACGTGGTTGAAGAAGAAAAGTTGAGAAGAGTTAAAAAGGCACTGAGAAGGGAGGTGGCTTGTGTTGCTTCCCTAGCACACTGACAAAGAGTTCCTTGTCTCTGCTAGAAGGCCAGGTTAAATAATTCTGAACACTTTTCTTACCTTGCTTTTTCCAACCAGCAGCTGCAGGATCAAAGACTGCTGCTGTCTGAAGCTCTTAAGCAATATATTGTTCACTCTGGGGTCTTCCCATGTAACCTCAGCTACTTTGGCCTGGAGAAAATGGAAAGCAGATCCTGAGAATACTTGTGATGGGAAGCAACTGGCCAAAGCCTCACACCAGGGAACAGCTGAGGCTGGCAGGAGGAATGGAAGAAGTGGCCTGGAAATGGGCTCCTGTTCTCTTCAACAGTGCTGTCTCTCTGCTGGGTATTGCTCCCGGCAGATCCAGGCTAGCCAACTTGTTTCCATGGCAGTCATCTGGGCTGCGTGTCCATGCTGCAGCCTAATGTCTACATCTCCTCTTGCAGTTCATAGTGCAGACTGCTGTGTGGTGTTATGGAGCAGTGTGCTAAGAGGCAGCTGCATTATTCTACATGGTCTTTTAGGGGCACGCCAGAGGGGTGGGTATAGATATACGGTGTCCTGCACTAAAATACTCCAGTTACCTGCCAGGATCAAATGGGACATGCTTTCCTGTTAGGCTTGAGGGAAACTGGTACAAATGAAACCTCAGCAGTGTGACTGGTGTGTGTCATTTACTGATTTTCTGAAGTTTGTTGTTATTGTTATTTTGGTTTCACTTCTCCTGCATCATCACCTACCCACCTAAGTACAGTGCTTTTTTGTTCTGCAGCACTCGCTCTCACTCCTTTTTGTTCTACCTGCCCAAGCTCAACTCTTGCCCCCATCCCTGCAAAATGTCTTATTGAATCTCTTCACCTAGAGCGCTGGATATTTGAGATGTCTATAGTCAGCAGAGCCAGAGATGTAGTCAAGGGAGGTTCATCAGACCTAAAATTCAAGTTACTCTCTGGAGCAGTTCTTGGGCTTACAGGCTGAGTCTGTGCCAGTGAAACACCTAGGATAGATGAGCTGGAGGGCTGTAGAAGACTTGAGAGAGACATGTCAGTGGGTCAGAAAAAGCCACAGAAGGGAGGTCAGAAGGTCTGAGCAGAGCTAATCAGATCTGTTTCCCAGAAATTCCTCACAGATCTCCCTGTTAGTTCCACAGTGGTAGATATGTTTATGGTCAGTGCTGAGCAAGTGATATTGAGCAAGTGCATATCCCATCCCTGTTCTGTCCTGCCTGGAGTCTCTAATAGCAATGACATGAAGAGTGAAGTGCCACAGAGGAAAACATAGCTCTGACTCTGGCACCCAGCAGACTGTGGCTATAGCTGCTGGAGAAAGAGTTGAGGTTGATAGGAAGGGTGGTGACATTTCTGCCTCTCTAGCCTCATACTAGGACTTGGCAAATGTGCCACGTATTGTGTTTGCTCATCTCTTCTTAAACTCATCACCTTCATTATAAATGACGCAGGAGATGTTTGTTTCCAAGAAGTGGGTGGGGAAGGCAGAAGAGACTTCTTTCAATGAGAATGGCAGGTGGGAAATGCCCCAGTGTATCAGCTTTGGTCCTGTCCATCTCTGTGTCAGATTGAAGGAAACCTGTAAACACACTCCAGCTTCTCTGACTGCATCTGAGTCACTCTGGGTTCTGCTCTGGGGAGTTGTTTACTGTTTGGGAAGTGGTCTTTCCAGTTCTCACTCTCTCCCTGCTGCATCCAGATATGGTCCAGGACTCACTTCCCTCCGTCAGCCCTAACAGTGATTAATAAGGACACACATTTCCTGGGTTTTGCACCCATTTTTCTTAAAGACTTGCCTGCCAGTGTGAGGAGACTGAGATTATAAACCACTGCTGGCATGTGAAGGGCCTGGGGGCAGCAAGTCTTGGAGAGGCTGTGATGCAGTTCCAAGCATGGAGAGAGCACAGGGCATCTTACAGAGACAAATTCTGCTGTCAGCTGTAGGCTTCCTGCAGCTGAAGTGAAACACTGGAATCTATGGTTCATTGTTATTCACACTGATACCTTCTCAGAGGTGACAATCTTAGCAGTAGCTGTTGTAATACTTCTGGCTCTTGTAAAGCATTTCTTCACTGTCTCAAAGATCAAGAAAAGCCAAGAAGTCAGAGCATCCTAGAAGATTTTCCATTGGACTTGAAAGTTTCTGCCTTTAATGGTTTCTGTGAGATGTAACCTGCCTTCTGTGAATCAAAGAGGCTAAGTGGATATCCTTCTGCTTGCCTTTCTCAAATGGATCATGGTCCAGGCAAGTTTTTCCTCATAATCATTGAGAGTCTGATGCACGTACAAAGCTCAATGCCAGCCTCACTATAAAAAGAAATCACTGACAGTAGCAGGGAGTTTTCTTGGGATTTTGGCTGCTGCCTGCCTGCAGTAATGTCCAATTGCTGAGCAATTTCCATTCACCTCCATAATAAAAGCAATGTCTGAATCACAAGTGTATTTTGCATTCTATCCTTTTCTTCCCAGCCCCATCTCACAGGAGAGTAAATGCCAGCACTGTCCTGCTCCCATCTTTAATGGCTTCTTGGAACACTTTGGTCTTTTGGCCATGTATGTAATATTTAGGCCTAAACTAAATCTAGGATAGGAATAGGCAGGAGGTTTGGATCCTGTCTGTGGCTTTGCTCAGTGTTGTAGAAGATAACAGCTGAACTTACTCTGTGTTATTACCCTTTCTTTAAGAGAGTAGTGACTGTCCCAAAGATGTTGTGACGGGACCTCCAAAAAGGTCTTGTTACTGCAATGTCAAAACCATGAAATCCATATAAGTAATTCCAGAAGTATTGTTGTAATGCTGCCAGTCAAGCACAGCCCTCTCCTAAAGAGAGGCAGCCCCATTCTATGAAGTTTTATGTTGAGGAAACAAAAATCAATGTGTTCTGCAGGGCCATCATCCTTAGAGAGATGCCTGGTTCTAACCAGATCTGATGCCTCATCTCTCTTGCTACAGGGATGACAGTTCTGGTTATCACTTGGTTTTGGGTCAGAATATTGAGATTTAACAGTCCCATTGTTTACCAGCATCTGCTGAATCTTTACAGTAAGGAAGAGACTTGGTGCCTCTGGACTTCTGTATTTTACATTCTACTTTGCTGTGGAGACGGGTGACTTGGCTCTCAAGCCTAGGGTTTGAGTAAGGGTTAAGATCAAGGCTTGGGAATCATGGGCACTGAAGTCCAATGCTTTCTGAGAACGTAAGCTGAGAGTAACATGAGGGGGAGTAAGCTGTTTTCTTGAGAAAACACTGAGTTGTTCTAATGTAACGTTACAATGATATTGAGGGTTATGGCTAATGGGAACAGAGTCTGTGAAAGTAGACCCTGCTCTGAGAAATCTGAAACAAAAAAATACATTTCAAATCAGTCACTGTAATCCTTTCTTATGGAAACTTCATTATTACTGCATTCAAATGAAAAAAAAAAAGAAAGGAAAAGCAGGTTCAGGACCTGTTTTTTAGCGTTCTGAAGTACTATGGAAATTCTGAAGTTCTGTGCTTCAAACTGTCTCCCTCTGATAGGACCCAGGACCTTGGTGCAGGGAAAGTAGCATGATCTCTTTCTATCAGCAGTTGATCTTCACTCCTGCCTTCCTCCTTCTCCTTGCCTGACATGCATGTGCTTTCAGCTGAGACACCTAGCAGCAGGATGTCTTGATGAACTAGAGCTCCTGGTGCTGCCCCAGGTCCTGTGGGGACTTAGCACTTAGCTGGAAGAGGCAGTGTTTTCAAGGACAGCCAGTCCTCAGCCTTTTAGATGAGCTCTACTCCAGCTGCCATGGGGCAAGTTCAGTCGCCAGTGCAGGGTGCAGAAAACAGCCAGGAAAAGAGGGAAGAATCACTGTTTCTTTCTGCAGCTGCAGCAGCCTGTGCATACATGAAGGAGAGACAGAAGAGAAAACGGAATGAAGGCAGAAAGTGGAGAGGATACCAGTTAATAACCTCTGAAACTGGGGTTAACCACGTTGCTTCCAGTGTTGGCCACATCCTGCTTACAGCCAGGCTTGTGTGAAGCTGGTGTGCTGGTGATAACAGCCAGAATGCACCAGCTCACAAACAAACAAGCAGAGAGAGGAATAAAGGAAGGCAGGAAGACAGATGCCCCTTGGGCAAACACTTGTTAAATTGACAAACTTGTAGAAAATGATTAAGGCTCTCGCTGTTCCTGGTCCAGAGGGGCCCTGAGCTGCTGCCTGGAGCTAAGATACAAAGGTAGTTCCTTGGGAGCCTACAGTGGACAGGACACAGAGGGAGGTGAAACAATTACTGCCTGTCTCTACGGTGCAGTCTCTTGTCAACTGTTATTTATGTTTCCCCAAATGTTGCAGTCTTTTTACAGGGAAAGCAGGCCCTGCCAATCTATGGCAAAATAATTGCAACCACCTTTCTCTCCCCCTCTCCCTCCCTCCTCTCTTTCTTTCCATGTCTTCTTCTCTTCATCTCTGATTTATCTTGGACTCCTTTGATAAAGAATTGTGTGTAACCTCTGCTGGGAGTTCAGATCACTCACAGACTGGTAGGGATGAGCACTCTTTTGTGCCTTGGACCCTGCTGTGACCCCTGCTGGAAGCCACCTTAAGACAAGAGACCCATGCCACTATGGCAGCACCCACTGAAGGCATTTTGTGCCGTGCTTTGTCTTCTCTCTATAAACTTGCCACTGAAGCAGTCTAAAAGTTCTTCCTTGTCTTTTGCAGCTGAAATATACTCCCACGAACTTCGTCAAATGATGTACGCACAGTGCCCTGCACTGACCTCCCTGGGATTAAGGGGAAAGAAAGGGTGGTTGAAGTATATTAAAGCTTACTTTCCACCCCTCTTGAGAGGCTGTCCATGCTGCTGCATGTGACACCTGTTGCCCTTGCATGTGATTTTCTTTGGAGGTCCCCATCTGGGAAGCAGAGTCAAGCCAAGGACCTTAGAGTGGGACAGTTTGCACTAATAACTGAAACAGCCAGGGCTGAGCCTGTAATTGCATAGTACAAAAGGGTGATACAGGGTTAAAAGTGCACTGAGGAGTTCCTGGAGATTATCAGGGATCTAGTGTCTTCCAGCAGCCCCTGGGGTTTAACAGAGCAGCTTACACTCTTCTCTGTCAGTGGTACCACACAGCCCAGACAACAGGGTCAATGGAAAGAAGCAGAGACTTTTGCCATCTCTTTTGGCCTTTCTGAGAGCAGGGATACTTTCAAAGAAAGCAATCAGCACTTGGGCATGATTTCAAACTTTGGGCTTCCCCTCACTGACTGTTCTGTCAACCTTCCCCCCTGCTTTCCTTCATTATATATATGCACAGAGTCTGTCAGGAAAGGGTTAAGTGCTGCTTACCCCAGCCAGCTTTGCGTATTTAAAGTGAGTAAAGGTTTAATTACCAAATGATGACAGTGTCATATGGTTTTGGTGATGGCGCGTGGCATTCGATGAATGCAGAAGAGGGGAGGATGTGAGAAAGACACTGAGTGGCAGTGGGGAAGCGAGGAAGCTAAAAATGCCAAAGACAGTAAAACATCTGTAATTTGCAATTCGCTAGTGTTCGCTGATTGCTCATGGATTAAAGATTAAAATCTATTCTCTGGCAGATGGGGGAGAGAGAGAGAGGAAATTCTTACGAGCATGTTTTGCATCTGCATTTCATTCTGCTCCTCTTTACAATAATCACGGATGAGGAAATAAACCCAGATCTGGGCTGGCAGGAGGCGGGGAAAGCTCACAATATAGGCAGGACTCAGTGTGTGCTTCAGGAAATGCCAAGCAGAGAGGAGAAGCTGACATCAGGGTTGCTCTTCTTGGTGCCTGGGACTCTGTTTTGGCTGCATGAGGATGAATGTTCCTGTGAGGCTCAGAAGAGCCAGAGCAAAGTCTTTCTTCTGGTTACCCCAATTCTGCGTTGGGGGTTTCTTTGATAGGAAGGGGACGTTAGCCATCTGTCCTGTCTCAAGGGATGACTGAGTCTGGCTACAGCGTCCATGATGTGATGTAAACGCTTGCAGGCAAACAATACAAGTAGAAATAATGTTTGCAAGTATAAATCATTTTTATAACTTCAGCTAATCAGAATCTGTCCCTTTTATGGGCATGATGAGCTCGCTCTCTCCCTCTCTCTCTCTTCCCTCTCTCATTCTGACTCTCACACAGGGTTTCTCAAGTGTGCAGGACATTAAAAGAAAAATGGATAATAAAACTGCAAATGCAGGGCCTGCTCCTTAGAGGGGCTGGGTACTCATGACTCTGGTTGGCTTCACTGGGATTAGCGTTCATGGTGAAGCCCATAATTTGAAAGGTACAAGGCAACCTTAGGACCTGCACACCCTGGCAGCCTCACGGAGGTTAGGGAGCTCTCCCACTACAGTGGCACAGATGCTGTTTCCTGCCCATGAAGTGCTGCTGGCTGACCTGCCTGAACTGCAGAAATTCTGTTCCTTGGAAGGAATAGGGATTGTATCAAGTGACCAGGATAGCAGGACGGTGTTCACTGCTCCTGGGCCCTGCTCCTGGCCCTGGCCCAATTCTTTGGGTAGTTCTGCTTGCCAGGGAAGGCAACTTCTCCCTGCAGCAGTATAAGACAGTATTGGTGAGGAACTGTAACTTAGTTCTGCTTCAGCTGCCCCCTGCTTCAGATGCTGTTGGCTTAGCTTCACCCACACTAACAGTGATTTTTGTAGGAGTAAAACTTTGTTGGATGTCTTTGGAGATATTGCACAACCGTGAAGATGGTACAACCTATCAATGAGAACAATCATTCTGCAGATAGTATGCCTTTATTATACAAGCATAACTATATGTAAATTAATTTTCATATACTCACCTCCTTCTTTATGTGCATACAGAGTCACCCTGAGATCCCAGTCCTTATCCAATGAAACCACGTCCTCCTGCCATTCAAGTATTACCATCATTTTTGGTGCGTAGAAATGGGGAGGTGAACATGCCAAATGGAATGTAGACTGGGATGGGTGCAGTTCAAATGGATATTTGTTGTGATAGTGGGAAAGGGAACTGGTTCAAATGTCTTTGGGGTCCCCCACATCACGTCCCTATTCCATTTCAATGTTCCTACCATAACTGTGACCTAGTTCCAAGTCCCCCATGCTGCCTTGGCTCTGTGGCCCACTGAAATAACCCCATGCGAATCCATAGCAACCAGGTAGTTTCCTAACCAGTACCCAGGTCTCTGTAAGGTCTAAAGACACACCTTGATAGGGGGAAGCTGTAGGTTCTGAGAGCTACTGGTGCACTTAATTGGCCTGACAAACCTCACCTGGGACCCACACCCTTCTGTCCATTGGGAGTTTTCATTTCATCTAAGGCCTAGCCTTTCACTCTTCTTTAACACGTGTTTTAGGCACACCCATCTTCAGGTCTGTCTTGCAGAAGTGTCTCAGACCACATTTAGCTTTGTCTTCAGTCCTATTGATAGCATCATCTCACAGTGCTCCTGACTGGGCTCCCCAGAAGTACCCTGAACTTAATTCAAGTCTTGTCCAGGGATGCTGATGGGCTCTGTTCTGGCAGTCTTGTTCAGAGTGCAGTTTTGCAATGTCTAATGAGAGCTGCTTCTACTATGGTTGCCTTTGGTTCTTGGCTTATCCTCTGACATGAAGCAGCTCTGTTCTTCATGCTCCATGTGGTTTTTCAACCTACTCTGACTGGAGTGCTGGGCTTGCTCTTTCTACCAGTTGTAACTATTGTAACTATGGTTCTTTTATTTAAACTGTCCTTTTCTGGTTAGTCAAAAAAGACATCCCCATAGGCCTGGTCAGTAGGAACATTTACCCCATTCCAGACATCTCCTGACAGTATTCATTTTCTATTTTCCATGTGTTTTCAGCCCTACTCCAACTGCTGTCTTGTGCTTTCTCCTTCTCTTACCCTTAGTTCAGACACAAACCCTATCCCTTCAGGTTCAAAGTGACCAGGTCTGGCTGGGCAGTGGCCGTGGGGCTCTGTTTACAGCTCTGCAGAAATTTTAGAGTTACAGTTGGATTCTGTTAGTGTTTAAGGGTGGGAGAAAGGTGGGAGAAAGGTAAAGCATAGGACAGTATTGCTGTGGGACTGTTAATGGGCTATCAAATATAAGCTGGAGGTACAAGAAAAACTTAGCTGGGATATGTATCTTGCCTGGGCAGTTCTTGGTACAGCTTGCTTACAGCTTAAGAGAAAACTCAGGGCTCAGAGTTGAGAGACTAAAAAAAGCTGAGCTGTAGTAGGATGGGGTTGGAAATGTTCTGCTGAAGGAAAGTGGATGGTGCCAACATATGTAATCTAATAGAGTCTGTTGGTTTTTTTTTGTCTGGGGAACAACTGGTAAGTGTTGAGGGAGTGTTTAAATCTTTACTAAAAAAATTAGGTTTATATTTACATTTGATAAATGGGAAGGAAGGTGCCATAGGGACAAAAGAGTACACACAGGAGGAGGAAAAAACTCTGTAGCTGTGGGCAAAAAAGGGAACCAGCATTTGATTGAGAAGAGGAAAGTGATCTCTTTGAATTGGGTCGCTGCTGTTGGACCACTGGGAAAGCCGTGTCTCTGTTTGCAAGTGATCTGTTCCACCAAGCGAAAAAGATGAGGCAGAGCAGAAGAAAAGCTGAAGAAAGATCAATGGGAGGAGGGGGACAGCATGGCAGATTTAATTAATTACTGCATATTAAAATGTTTGTTTACAGTAACAAACAGCTACAAGAGGTCTGATGTTAATTAATTTACAGCATTTTTCACCAGTCCCTTTGCCGTTGCTGGCAGTCAAGGAGGTAAGGCTGTGGCAGGTAAGATATTCTCTCTTTGGATTTACAGCAGCATCTCGGAGGTGAGCTGGGGAGGCAGCGCAGTTCTGACTGGCTGCCTCTGCACGGCGCAGGATTCGGGGAACCTCGTCCAGCAGTAAAAGGGCTGTTGTTTTCCAGCCTGGGCAAATGGTGCTCCAGTATAGCTTGGGAGCTGCTTGGGTACTGGTGGGGGCTTTGACAAGAAAGCCAGGCTTTTTGGGATGGGTTTTTGGTGTTGTCTTGGTCATGCTGCAGGGGCAAGGCATGCTGTGAGCTTGCAGCTAATTTGATTGCTGCGGGCCCTGCAGCTCCACAGGAATCTGGGCAGCCTCTGTGGTATTCAGGACTGTGTAAGGTTGGCATGCAGAGGATTGCTGTCTCCTCCAAATGTGAAAGATTCTGGGGTGGCACATGTCCTTCCCCAAAGGTGGATGTGGTCAGTCTTTATTGGCAGTTAACAATTTGTTCCAAGCTGGGATCATTTAGGTATTGATGGGTTAATAGCAGGGGAGAGCAAATTTGGAACAGAGTTTTGCAGTTGGAGGGAATATGCCTGATGCTGGGCATCTTTTTTTGAACAAACCAAAGTTCAGGCTCGAAGGAAATCCACATGTGTGTTTCTCCAGCCCAGTGTGGCTCCTCTGCCTGCCCACCTTAAGCTCTGATTTCCATCTTTACTTATATGGCTCTGGAGGGTAAAGGAGAGATGGTATTTGTTTTAGCACTGTTCCAGTGGTGCTGGAAGTGTGGCTAGATGCCTTCAAAGTGCGTGAGAAGGTCTATGGGAGCTGAGAAGGTGGGTCAGGTCCTAAGAGCAATGTGTGAGCTCTGCCAACAGAGGGGAAAACCTCTAGGGTTATTCATAAAGCTCTCTCTGTTGCTCTGAAACAGCTGGAGTGTTTAGCAAAGGTCTGAGAAAGCCCTTTCACACACTGCATAATGTGCTTATGGATGGGCAGGTAATTAAGCATGGAGAGAGCAAGGCTGAGCTTAAAACCTCTGATCCTGGTTTCACTGGTGTTAACACTAGCAAAGAAGCAGTACAGGAGGTCTGGATTTCACACCTGGCTGGTTCCTCAGGCTGATAGAGCTGTGCTCTCTGCTCCTGAAAAGAGCCCTTTGTAAATGCAGCTGTCTCATGCTCCTCTTGGTAGCTCTTTACAACCATGACACTGTTAACACCATGGAGAAGGTAAGTCTAATCTTACCTCACTCCTACCAGTGCTGAAGGCCTTCAGGCTGAAACCCCAGCTGGAATAAATCAGTCTTGTTTCCTAAACTTCACTGAACCTCAGTTGTGCCAGCTGTGGGAGACTGAGCTCTTGTCTTCCAGTGGCCTCAAGGCAAAAAAGTTCTCTCCCACTTTTGGAAGTGCCTCATCTGAGTTTCTCTGTGTGACTGCAGGTGGGCTTTGTTCTTATCTACTTGTGGACCTTTGCCATAATCCCATAATTGATCTTTGTATTAGCCCTGATATTGGCCCTGTCATTTTAATTGGCAGTTAACACTTGTAATTGGTCTTGACTGTATCCCTCAGGCAATTAGCTCTTGTTGCTGTAGTTCAGTTCCAAGTCCTTGATACCTGGTGTTAAGAGGTCCTAACACTGGCCTATGTAAACTGCCCTCAGCTGTTTGTAATTTGACCGCTATAACTTTGAACATGAGCCACTCTGCTCCCCCCGATCTCAACCATACCCTGATCTCAACATTAACACTCCTTGTAATTCTCCCTTTTACTGCCCTTTGCAATCAATCCCTGTAACAGGGGATCATAACAGTAATTGAATGATAATCAGCAGAAGACAGCACTCTAGCAGGGAGATGTGCTGGAGCACAGGACCTAGAAAAACTGGGTTAACTTTTCTTTTTCATGAAATGTTCAGACTGCTTTCTGTGTGTGTATGCAGGCAGTCTTAACTGAGTGAGTGCTTTTGTGCATCTCTGTCGTGGTATTACATAATTCCTACAACCCAAAGAGAGAATGCAGATTGTGGTGGGTCAGGAAGTGATAAGCAGTTTCTAGGTGCTAAGTGCGGCAGGGTGAGAGCAAGGTCTTCTTTTGGTTAGTGCCATGTTGTTTCAGAGCTAAGCCTGCAAGGCAGCAAAACCTTTGCTGAGGAATGATTTCTCAAACTGTTAATGGGCTGAACATGGCTGAACATCTGGGGAAGACACCGGAGCAGCTGCTGCTGCTCTTTAGCTTTCTCTCTGCTTTGCCTTTAACCAGGAAAGTGCCAACAGACGGCAACAAATGGGAAAAGTGGTGACTGTCAGGGAAGCATATCCCTGCGCTGTATGGAGAAGTCACACAGCCCTATGAACAAGATCACAGACCATAGCACAGTGGGTGCATGTTTGCAGCTGCTTGTTTCAATGAGGAGACTGCTAAGGCCCTATAAGAGTCCTGTAGACACATGTGGCTTTTTGTCCATCTGAAAATTTGTGTTGTGGCCGTTTGCTGTTTCCATGGTTAGTCCATGCTGCAGTATTAGGAGCACATAAATTTAGTGACCTCAGGTGTCTTACATAGGAATGAAAGTTCTTCAGAAGTTGAATCACTCCAGTAGAGATCTGAGCATGTTCCTTGTGCAAGGAATACTCAGACAAGGAGCTGTCTGTGGGAAGCCCTTCCTTTTCAGATCTATGAACTGGAAATGTTAAAGTTGTAACAGCTTGTACTCACTATGAAAAATACCACCAAGTTGGTGGCAAAGTGAAACACAGAAAGCTGCTTTGTTGTGGATGCTTTAGCATGGCTCTCCTGATGCTGTGATGTGGACAGAGGATTTGGAGTCCCTGATTTTAGTTCTGTGTGTTGTGTGAGCCAATCCAAACCATGCCACCTCTGCATCCAGCTTCCTCATTCTGTCTTGTCTGTTCATGGTGTGACAGATGTAGCATATGGGGCCCTGAGCTCCAGCTGGGCTCCAAGTACTATTGCAGTAGGTTTGTTGCAATACATGCTGACTAGGGACAGCGGAGTTATTCCATTTAGTTTCTGACACATGGTGGACAAAACAGGTCAGGAGGTGGCTGAATATCTCCATGTCAGCCATGCACCAGTGATTTTTATGGGGTGGTCAAATGCTGGAACAGGTTTTCCAGAGAGGTTGTGGAGTCTCTGTCATTGGGGGTACTTAAAACATGACTGGACACAGACCTGAGCAACCTCATCCTGTTGACCTTGATTTGAACAGGGTGGTTGAACTGGACAATATCCAGTCCCTTCCCACCTCATCCAGTCTGTGACTTTTGTGTTATGTAAGTCACAGAGGTGTAAAGAGATCCTGGAGGGTCCTTCTTCTGGTACAGGCACTGTGGAGCACAGCCCTGAAGCTATCTCCCAGCAACCTGAAAGTCTCTGACATGGGGAGCTGGGCAGCACTGTGGAGTTGTAGGTGTCTCTAGGACCTGTAACATGGTCTAGGAAGGATGCTGTACTTCAGAGAGGCCTTTAGGTGGACAGGTAGCAGCCATGGCTCTCCTCCCACCTGGACTGCAGATGCTGTGCTGTCTGGAGGGCCAGCACAGCCTCTTATCCTATGGGGTTTTTTTGTTAGTAACTGTATGTATGGATAATAGTGGCAGCTGTTCTTTGGGAGACCTGGGTTACTCCCTTCAACTAAAATAACACGGTTAAGTAACAGCCGAGAGATGCCAGAGCAGGGAGGAGACACACCGTTTCTCACGAGGGTTGTGGCTGCCAGCTCTGCATAGCTCCCACACCACTGTCTTGGAGCAGTGGTGTGTTTATTTTCTTTCTTAGTGTGTGTTGGTATTTCACTTTTTTCCTGACGGAGACAAATGATTTCTTTAGATCTGAATAATAAGTAAGTAAAATAGATGTGCATGTCGAGTTGGTAATTCTGACTCCATTTCAGGCACATTGAAAACTCAGTCTGGAAAGTTTGTGTCAATTTTGACTTACAGGGGTTGTAGTGGATTTTGTTACCCAGTCTTTGCCTTCTTTTGTTTTGCTCCTTAGGCTTCTAGTTCCTTCTAGACTGATTTAGCACAAATAGGATTGAGAGCCAACTCAGCCAGTGGCTAATGTGCCATGCATTGAAGATGCAGCTGGAAACCAGAAATGGGCAGAAAGGCCAGCCTCAAGGTCTCAGCTGGGAGGCTTCTTTAAGTAAAAGAGAAACCTTTCTCTTTAAGATCTCATTGACTCACTAGACGAGGAACAGAGGATTGAAGAAAAATGTGGGCTTCTATGGGCTCACCACATAATTACAAGACTTAGCAGTATTTTTGTCATCTGAGAGTGTATCCAGAATATACCTGGTCTCAGCCTCCTTTCATTGCAAATTGTTGAAGCAGGCACTATATGTCATTACTGATGAGTGCAGAATGTAGCAGAGTGGGGACTTTGGCCTTCCTGGGAGCCCCTAGGCACTGAGATCATACTTTGTAATGAATAACAGCATATGGATACGGGGTGATCTTGAACAGGGTCTGATTGCGCTCTCTTGCCTGTATCTCGTCTGTGAGGTTTTTATACAAAGTCAGTGAACTGCACTGATTTGCATTAGTGGAGTGTCTGGTCTGGTGCACTGACTCCGGGAACACTGCGCCTGATTTACACCACTGCAAATCTGATCATAGGCTAAGCAGGCGCAAATGTACATATTTGATGTAGACCTCTGCCTTCCCTCAGAGTGCTTTTGGAGTAGCTTGCCAGTATATTTTTGACTGTAAAGCCTCTAATTCTTCTGTGAAGAGCAAAGCAAATGTTATTTCACCAGGGGAACACAATGTCTCTCTTGATAGAGGCAGCCTGTATAAATCTGTGGTAATAATACCAATAATAATTATTATTATTGGGTAATCTCCTGTTCAGGATTCTGACTGCGCAGGCAGTTCCTCTGCATTTTGACAGCCTTGTGGCCAGTAAGAAAGCATTAAAAATGATGTAAGCATTTAGCATTTGTGAACTTAACTCTATAAACCTGATGGAGTGAAGAGAATCTTTTTGTTCTGTGCTGAGCTGAGAAATATTCTGGCACTCTGGACACCTGCCATCTTCCCTCTACTGCTTCTTCTACATCCTGCTGTGAATCTGCAGTATCTTCTGCAGTGGCAGCAGCTGGCAGGACTCCGGTGCCTTTACCCCCCTGACAGCTTTCTGTATTTGTGCAGCACCTTGCACTACATGGCCCAAGTTCCTGTGCAGAGCTCCTTAGGGCTCCAGCAGTGAATGTGGTAAATAATGACAATGAAATATGTCAACAGTGAACAACGCGACCCTGTAAATCATTGACAGCTAAAGCAAGTGTTTCCTCTTTGGAAAATACTCACCCTCATGTCTGTATTATTCTTTCATCTCTTTATTGTCTTTCCCATACTCGCATCAGACAGCAGCCAAACAAATCTATGGGGTAGATGTATCAGAGCAGATCCACAGTCTGAGTGGAGGTGCTGGGGTGTCAGGAGAGCCATGCTGATTTATGCCTTGTCCCTAGGACACCCTCCTGTAACACTAAACTGGGTGTATAATTCCTGTAATCACTCAGTAGGCATATTTCTGAGAATGAGATCTGAGCCAACAGCAGAAATCTAATTCAGGATCTCAGACGATCTTTCTTTCTTCTAACTGGTGGCCTTGGGCTCAGAGTGACTGACTCACACAAGGAAATGAGTGTGACCTGTACATTGTTACTGCTATGTGTGCACGTAAGGGCAATTGAGTTGGTTGATATCTGATGAAATCACTGATGACTTTTTGGTGACCTCTGATGGAAAGGTCACATTTCAGACCAGGACATTTTTTTCCTGCACAGTGGTCTGTCATAAACAACAGCACCTCATTTCCACATGCTGGCTCTGCAGGAAACAGCAGCATTCCAGCATTCCCAGACTTGCCTGTATAAAAGTTGGGACCTGAACCTTGAATTAGCTTAAATCACTGTAGCGCCTTGGGAATCAAGGGAGCTTTACTTATCTCCACCAGCTGGTTCCTGAATGTAAGGGCAGGCACTGAATACTGTGGGGTTTCAGTCTCACCCCCTGTACAGGGATACTGCTTATGCTAACTTTGGATCAACAGAACATTCTTACTGGTAGAGAATGTACAACTAGGATTCAACCCCTTTTTTCTTTTTCCAAGGCTTGAAAATGTTGGTCAAGAGTGCAACATACGTGATCTCTTTATGACTACGCATATCTGATTGGTCTGCAATTTACAGTAGCTAGTAGCAAGTGAAGAGAGTATTGCATCACATGCTACCTGGGCCAGCCCCAAAATACAACCACTGATGTTTAGGAAGAATCAGGGAGTAGTTGGAAAGATGAGTTAGGGGAAGACTGAAACCTGTCCCTTCTGGTTTCCCAAACTGGGTCTGTGTGCAAACTTGAAGGCTGTGGATCACACAATGCAGAAAATAGGTGAGGGTTGGAAATATCAGCCTTTGAGCTGCAGGATATAGAAGGAGCCAGAGAACCACACAGATGAGAATATATAACCTGCAGCCTATGGCCCATAGAGTGAGCAGTCATGCCCCCTGTGTTTGCTTGTCATATGGCTGACCTGTCTTTCACTTGGGAACTCTGTAGTATTAACAGAGTGTGTGTGTGCATATGTGTGTGTATATATATATGTATGTATTTAGGAGTTGCCCTACCAGTATTGTTTTCCATGATCTTACTGGACCATAATACCAGCACTTTCTCTGCTTTACTGTCAGCAAGGACCCAGTTATCCATACTGCTGTGTGTAGTATGTGATTGTTGAGCTGGGGCTGCTTGGCATATTTCAGAATTAGCCTGCTCTCTGGTCCTTGCTGAGGCTTCTCTCTGCATGCAGGATTAGGGAGGTGGTGAGGAAGAGCACTGACATGCCAATGATGACGAGGGATGAGCCTACAGTTGAGGGAAAGGATTAGGCTCAGTTGATTTCACAGCTGCTGTAGTCATTGGTGTTAGCAGAGGGTTTGCTTAATTCCATTACATGTTTTGGGTTGCATCATCATATGTTAAAGGCCAATTGAAGTAGCGTATGTGCTTTCCCACCAGCTAAATACTGGCTTTCACCTCATGCTGCTGCTCTGCACAGCACTGCTGCTATTGTATGTACTTCTACTTGTCTGCACCTCCCTTGTTGCCTAGGATGGATTGGCAGGACAGGATGTGGCTCTCCTACCTACCTGGACACTGCAGGATGAGCAATCACAAACCTCCAGTGGTGAAATGTGTTTTGAAGTGTCAGTGAATGGCTCTGAAAAGCCCCTTTCACATCCTGCACAAACAAATGAAGCTCCTTGTGCCATCAAAGTAAGATTGATAACTCCTCTGACATTTCATATTCAATATTCTGAATATTGAGAGGTGTGGGTTTCCCTTGAGACACCAACCTTTCTGCTTCTCTCCCCCTTGTCTCCAGAGAGCCTGCAGGAAGGCTGGGGGGAAGGGGGGAGATAAAGAAAAGGAAGACTTGGGGTGGAGAAAAAGAAGAAAAATGACACACAGGAGCTTTTTGTTTTTTTGACTTCATCAGCAGCGAGTCTCTCATTTCGTAGCCTGGTAAATGGGATTGTGCTGCTCAGCCACGATGAATGATCCTGTTTCCCTATCCCCCGCCCCAGCAGGGTCATCGAAATAGGCTTCAAAACTGAAATAAAAATGTTCATGTTTTTGTGGGCACTAGAACCTGTGATCTGCTTCAGCTGGGAACTTGTGAGAGGTCAGAGGTGGGAGGAGATAAAAATAAAGGGAGCTCAAACCAACCTGAAGCAGACTTTATTTTTTGTCTTTATAGTTTGCCATGAGGAGGCAATCCAGGTATTTGTCTATCCAGATAACCAGAGATTGCTTAAAGAATGAGAAGAGTGGAAAAGCTCAGTTTCTGATCACATGGGGCAGTGTTCAAGGCCAGGTTATATGGAGTCTTGGGTGACATGGTTTAGTGTGAGGCATCCCTGTCCAGGGCAGGAGGGTTGGAACCTGATGATCTTAAGGTCCTTTCCAACCCTAACTGTTCTATGATTCTATGATTTCTCTCCTCCCTGCTCCTTTTTACTACCTGAATTTGTGAAAGGAAGTATTAATGGTACCTGGAGCAGTTATGTATGCCCAGAAATGTAGTTCTGGACATATCTTTGCCAGGTGGGAGTTGTCCTAACTCAGTTAACTCTGGATGGGTTAGCTTTGATCAGATTTCTGCTCCAGCTGTGCAGATGCTAAACGAAAGTCCCTATATGGACCCTTTGTAATACTGTTTTCTGTCCTATTACTCCTGGAAAAGAAATATTCTGCATTTCATGGTGTAGCATGTTAATATCTCAGTTGATGTCACCCTGTATGACCTCTGTGTCTCATCAAATTCACCTCAGCAAGAACATGGATGAAAAAGCCTCATGTAGCTCTGCTCTGTCTCATTTTCTGCCTCAGCCAGCCAGATGATGTGGCCTAAATTCCAGCTAGTCAAGCTGAAAGAGGTGGACAGGTGTTTTCAAAGGTTTTAAATTTCCCAAAAGAAATGTGATGTGTAGCAATGAAATTTAGTCAGGATGGCCATGGTACTATCTTGGTCCACGTTGTGTCCGTGGATTCATAGTATATCAGTGAAGGAACCCTGTAATACTGAAGTTTATGATGGGCTTCTCTCCAAGATGCTATCTGACCTCCACTATTTCCCTGAAGGTCTCATGCAAGTGCGTGTGCTGGTAGTCCAGAGGGCAAGCCTATGAGCAGGGAACATGCAGAGACATCTCAGAGCAAGAGATGCTCTCTTGGCAGCTCAACAGAGTTTCCAGTGCTGCAGCTCAAAAGCTGCATGGTGCAGATTGTCTTCTCTGCTGCTGAGAGTTGTTTTGCAGTTGGAGCACAACTAACTTGCTCTGCAGTAGGTTAAGCTGGCCTAATCCCCTTAGCATAAAAGAAATATGTTGTCCAGGGAAGGGGGTGGACTGCAGCATCTCCCGTGCAGGAAAAACCTCCCTGTACAGGCTACGGCCTGGGGCAGTCAGTCTTTGCTTGCTCGTAGTAATTCACCGTCTCTCAAGGGACCCATTGAGCTTATTTAACAAAGGTCAGCTAAATTTTCTAGTATCCTGCTGTGAAAGCAGGATTAGCAGAAATCTTACTTACCCTTGGTGTCTAGCTACTTGACTGTTCAAACTGCCATGTTGGCATAAGTTCGAAATTGGTGTGGTTGCAGTGGACATTCTTAAAGCACCCACTGCATGATGACTTGTAAGAGGTTGCAGCTATACAGAGAGAGCTTGATTTGCTTCCTCACTTTTCCTGCCCTGATTTTCCATGGCTGAGGCCGCCTAGCTTTCTGAGTCACTCATGGTTTTCATCAGTCTGTATGATTATAGGCAATTTGGGCCAGTTCTGTGCTTAAAAAGGACTTGTTTTCAGAGGCACTAGAAACAACCATGTGTAGTTTCTGTTTGAGGGATGCTCCATGAATTGAGTTTGTCGGTTGCATTTTCAGTGCTGCTTTTCATGGCCCCCTGGCCCTATCTCACCTGGGGGTCTGTGGTGCTAGGTGCTGTGCAAAGCATGACAGAAGGCAGCAGTCTTCATTCTCAATGGATGTGGCTGGTTTGCAAGGATGGTATTCTGGTTTTCTCAAGCAGGGATCTGTTACAGCCTCTTCCTGCTCACTCCTATGAGATGCCTAATTTACCTGTCCCTTTCTCTTTAATTTTGCTGTTGAACCTGTGTATCCCATTTCTGGGATCTCCCAGTCACACCAAGGAACAGCATGTATTTCTAGCTCACCATGTGCAAGATCCATCTCTTACCCTCCTGCCCCAGGTCTGGCTGTATAAGCAGACTGTTGGCAGCTGCTGGAGTACTCAGCTGGTCTGCAGCCTTAATGGCAGCAGGAGCATTTCCACACACCACCTAGCCATCAGTGAGGTTATGGTACCTGCACTATGTCTTAGCTGAGGATAAGTAATGATGAAAAGCCTGGGAGCTTTTGCAGCTTCCGCAGGACATTGTTGGGGAGCTTGCAGCAGACCTTGAACTCCCAGTCTTCTGAAAGCAGCGGCAACAGTGTCTCAAGCACAAGGTCATCCTTCCCTTCACAGCAATGGCTGCAACAGCTGACTACAGATGGCTAAATGGTTTGTGGAGCAGACACAGAAGGCAGAGGGGATCAAGACAAAGCAAAGGGAGGTGACACTGGGTGCTGAGATGAAAACCTCCCAGCCCTATGCAGTTAAGGCTGGAGCAGCTCCATCCTTCCCAGACTTCTACATGCAGTCCCTGAGTGTAGCTGGAACTGTCAGTTCTGCTGATATGAATTGAAAGCAGCATGGCAAATGGTGTTTTCTAGCTGCTCTAGTTATCTCTCGAGAAGGAGACAAGCAGCTGCCTATGTGTGATTCTGATCATCCGTCTCAGACAGGAGGGCAACTGCAACTTCACCTGTTGGGTTTCCTTCTGTTGATGTGCCATGACACTCAAACCCAATGAGGCTGGGCACCATGAAAGCTTAATCCTGGCACAGCAAAGAGGCAAGTTACTACCTTCTGAGCACTAGTCACCTGCAAGGTTCTTCTTTTCAACCCTGAGACCTATTCCTGCTGTAAAGAGACTGATGATGTTTCTACCATGGAGGAAGGAGTAAAACTTTCTAATTTCCATGTGTGTCAAGATCTAAAAATAAATCAGTCTGCGTGTCATGGTTTAATGGTTCCCAGTCTCATCTATACCATGAAATACTGTGTAGGCTCTGAGCCAGATATGCTTTGTCTTTTGAAGGAAAATGCATCATGGTGGGTGTCACCCTTGTGTCATGTCCCACTGATGCCTCACATGTGGTGCCTGGGCTACATGTAAAAACCTGTCTTACTGTGATTCACTAGCCAAGAATGTTCTGTGCATCTTTGCTATTGCCAGCACTTTTATTTCTCCTCCAGTGCTCTCTCATCCTCCCTCTGTACAGGTGGCTTGTGTCATGTAAGGTCTTGATTTCAAGCATGGACCCATTCAATAGTGTGTGTTATCTGAAGGTGCAGCTTGTATGAAAATATGACACTCTGGTTTTATCATGATGAAAGTTAGGTCCTGTGTAACAGATATTGTTTTGTTATTGGCCATTGGCTCACCAGAGCCATGGCTTCTCCTCCCTGTCATCTCACATACCTTGTTCAAAAGATCACCTGTTATGAAAACATTTCCCTCAGTGGGAGAGGGAGATGAAGAATATGCAGCTCTGAAGATACAGCACAGATTCCACTACCCATAATTCTCACTGGTGTAATTTTTGGCTAGGGTGTACATAGACTGAGGTATGGGTTGTCTGAAGAGTTGGGCATAATACTGTGTACTTGCACCTCCCTAGGCACCTGGTCAGGAGGACTATGGCTTAGAAGAAGGAAGAACATCAGAACTTGGGGATAAGAAGGAACTGTGTCTGGGTTTCAGAGTCCTGTCTCCTACAGTGATGCTGTCAATCTGTGGTCAAATGTGTAGCCCAGAAGGGGTTGCAGAAGTCTTGATCTGTATACCCTAACTGCTCACAGATTCTTCCTTAATCCTCTGTGAAGCCTGCTATGCATCAGGCTTGAAGCCACAGCAGTGAGAATGGGAAAAGTCAAAGACTGGGCCAGACATCTAGTGGGTAAAAACACCCTGGTGGTCTCAGACCACACCTTGCTCTGCAGAATAAACTAAAAGCATCCCCACTCCCAGCAAAGCTGACCTAAAAAATATAAATAACATGTGAATATAAATTATCACTGACCCAATCTTCTCCACTGACCTTCCTACCTGTTCCAAGCCTTCCTGCCAGTGTGGACAACCCAAGGCTTGGACAGCGAACCAGCATGCTGCAAAAGCAGTGGGGGTTTTACAGTAAGAGATGTTCATCTACCCTTCAGTGTGCAGACAGTCTTTCCTCTATGATGAATTAGTCTGTTTCATGGCTCTGGTTGGAATACCTCCTGCAGCCCGTGGACTGTATTCATCTGTTTAGTAGCAGACAAAGAAAAGGAGATGCTCATGCAGCACCAGGAAAAAGAGAAAGCCAAAGGAAAAAAGAAAAGAAGAATAGGAGGCAGGAGGATTTTTTCCCCCTCCTTTTCTTATTCTTCCTGTGCTCTGCCTGTTCCTGTCAAAGCCGCTAGAAATTGTTACCGACAGATCGAGTGTCTTCCAGTTTCTGTGTCAAGGAGTTTTGCCGATTCTATGAACCATGCAAAAGAGGGGTCAGGCAAGAGAAGGAGAGAGCAAGAGAATGACCAATTCAGCAGAGCTCTGGCTTTATCACTGATCTGGTCAGGTTCACTGGGTTTTAACTCCATGAGCCAGTCAGGCTTAGAAACTCACACCTTTGTTGTCACCTTTCAAGAGGAGGGAGCAGGGCGGTGGGAATTCTCTGGGGTCATCAAGAGAGGCAGGCCAGGGATCAGCTCTCATAGAAGAGACTGCCTTGCCCTTGCCCTCTGCAACATCCCAAACACTTGGATGCTCTCTGTCAAGACTGATCACTGTTTATTACTGCACAGATTGGAATGGGGACAAAGGCATGTTGGAGGAGATTTTGGGTCCTGCTTGGCCTTGCCGTCCTGGCTTAGAGCACAGAGGACCACAAAGGGATAAAAAATTGCTAGCGGTCAGTACCATTGCAGTTTGGGTCTAGGTCAGAATGGAGGTCCAAAATCACGGAACTACCTTTGGTTCTACCATGTGTTTTCCCAGAGAGAACAAAGGCTGTATCTGTACACGTCTAAAAGGCCACCTCCTGACTGTCCCTATAAATGCTTTCTTTGTGGCCTGAGTACAGCTTGCCTCAGTCTGCTTGGCAATGAGCTCCTATGACTGGTGCTCTTGGACACAGAGGTTCCTGTGCTCAAAAGGATGCGATGCAGGCTGTGTGCAGCCAAGGAGGGACCTTGGAGTCTTGTACCTGGCAGTACAACTATATCCAGGGAATGTGATACTTACCATTCCTTTACCTGCATGTGAAAGTTATACTGGAGCTGATAGTATTGCTAGTTGTGTTAAAGGTGGCAACTGAAAGGTAAACAACAGTCACTACTACGGGGAACCAGGCTAAACAGACATCCCAGACTGGTGTAAGAGACAGCGCAAAATGTATTTGGAGACTTTGCTGAATCCTTTTCTGTGACCAAAAGTCAGGAACAGGAAGTCTTACAGCATTGAGATGCTTGGGCAATTTCTTCTCTAAGGAGAAGCAGCAACTGGAACCTGGTAGCTGTGAGGAATGGAGTGTCTTCAGTTGCGAACATGTTATTGCAACTGATAGTCATTTTGCTGGAGACTTTGGCCTGACTGAGCTTGGGATGATCTTTACTTAGTTGGAATAAAGTCTCTGCAGGTCCAGATTAGTTTGTTACAGCTAGCTATCTTGCTTCTGTTCACTGCTAAAGCATTGCTCTGACATGTTACTGGTTACATTGCTGCTGAATGGACAGGTCTTGAAAAAAGATCTCTCTGCCTTGAGGAGCAGGTTCCTGTATCATCATGGCTACCTGCAGAGTAGAGGTATAGATGCTGAAGTAGCATTGCTCAGTGGAAGCGGTTCTCCTGGTGCAGCCAGTAGGACTGCCAGCTCAGGAAGGATGTACCCAAGGGGCCCCCCAAAATGTGTGCTGAAGACCTGAGATCCCCCCAGCGCTGCGGTGCTGTGCACAACCATTTAGCTGTCCGAGCAGGAAGGCAGAATGATCAGCCAGCACCAGCTCTGGGGACCATGAGATTAGGAAATGATGTGCACAGTTTGGAGGTGGCTTTGGCAAGGACAGTGCTGAATGTGGAGATTCCAGAGGACATGTTCAAATAGCAGTGAGGCTGGTGCTGCTCTGCAGGCTGATGGAAACCATCTTTCTTGCTGATCACTGGCCTGTGCTATTCCATCACCCTGCAGAGAGAGCAAGATGTTGGCTGGGTGTAAGTCAGTTTAGAAACAAAATAGAGTGGCTTCAGCAGAATATTCCTGGAGTTTGGAAAGTGTAGGGAGATGAGGGGAATGTCAACTGACCTTGCTTTCACCACCAGCAGAAAGCACAGGGATGACAGGCGGCTTTCTGTGTGTGTGTTGGAGTTCTATGGCAGCTGCTGCTGCTTCCTGTGCTGGCAGGGAGGCCTGGGCACATGGTAAGTTTTGTACAGCCACAGGACAAAGAACAGCTTGTTTCCCAAAGAATTAGCAGTCTAAGGTTGCTGACACAGGTGGCATAAAAATGAGAGGAGAAATGTGGGTTTATGCCTCCTGGGCTCTAAACAGGTCATTGTTAGGGCTGAGCCTTCACCTTCTGCAAAGGATGGCATCTCTAGGGTTTCTGAGTTCCCTCCCTCAGAGGCACTTACCTGTGAAGGGTACAGGAACACAGGAGCAGTGGTAGTTGTGGACCTCCTAAAAGGTTCCAACGGATTTGATCTGCATCTCAGAGGGAAAAAGTGGTAATTTGATGGCTGAAGTTTCTTCTTTCCCTGAGTAGTAACTTGGCTTCATTGCTTCTGACATAGTGGCAATATGGCAGGAACATGCTGGGTGCTGGTAGGTAGGATCTCTTGGAAATATTATTGCTGGAGTTGGTTACAGTCCCAGCTCAGGGTCAGGTTTTGTTGCTGTAGGTGCTGTACAGTTTAACAGCAGCCTGGATCCTGCACTGTAGAGCTCTTGGGCAGAAAAGTGGGGAAAGAAGAGATTTAGCAGAGTGGGTCCAGGTCAGCAACAGAGTTAGAAAACAGTCCCAGCCCTCCTGACTCAGAAGCTTCTCATCTTTCTACAGGTTCATCTCCCTTGGCAATTAGTAACTCAGCTGTGGCTGGGTGAGAGAACCCTGGAGCAGGATGCTCACCAGAGAACTGTAGCTCGGTGTTCTTTAGGCTGTGTCATCTGAACAGAATTAACCGTATTATGTGTGCGGGGGTGGCCTAAAACATCAGCAGGAAGCAAAATAGTTATGGGCTATCTGCCGGTAACAACTTTTTTTCTCCAGTCCTGTTTCTTTCGCCTTTGTGTTCCTTAAGGCACCCTAGAAGGTGACAGACTGATGTTTCTCACTAAAGGAAAGCTTCTCTTGGGGTTTTGGAAGAGGTCTTTGTCTTGTCTCTGGCATTGCCTGGGCTGGCTATTGACAGCAGGAGGAAAGAAATGGGTTCAGTACTTGGAGTGGAAAGAGCAAATGTTTGAGGTGGGTTGTTAAATCCTCTGAGGATTTGTTAGGCTTAGGGGAATTTCAAGCAGTTTGTTCCCCTTCTTGCATGGCTGTCACGCTTGCTGTGGACTGTTTTCTCTTTTCTGCTGAGTCCCAACTGTGCTACAGAGTTTCAGAGGTATCCAGTGTCCTGACTACTGAATATGTAGAAACTGAGTAGACAAATACTGGATGTGATTAATTGTGGGCAGCAACAAAGGTAATTTGATGAGAAAAAGTTCCTTTAATTTTGCTTCATGTTTCAGAACAACTTGGGTTGTATTTTCCAGTTTTTATTTCGCCATCAGGAACGCCCAAAACGAAAGCTGAGATTACCATCTACTCATCTCCAATACTCTTCTCACTGACTCTATTACATGTGAGATCTGGTAACTCTGCAGGGAGAAAGAGAGCATGCCAGCAAACACCCCAAAGCAGACATGCCTTAAAGATGTTGTGCAAAGCACATAGATGCCAGTTCAATTCCAGTGTGACTGGTTTTGTGTTTTATGTGTTCTTTTCTCTTATCTTGATGCTCTGTTTTCGTGGGGTTGCCCAAAATTTTCAACTACACTCAACTTCAGAAATGCAAGCTTTGGGTTTCAGAAGATGTTGGTGAGCAATACAGGGAGGAAGCAGACAAGCAGGTGTTGGTGGGTGGCTTTCAAGGGTGGTGTCTTCTGAGCATGGGATCATGAGCAAGAGTGACATTGTTCATGGACAAGGTGCACGTGGATGGCCTGGAGCATTCACTGGCAGAACCAGCCTTGGCAGAATCATAGAATGGTTTGGGTTGGAAGGGACCTTAATGATTGTCTAGTTCCAAACCCGCTGCCATGGGCAGGGACACCTTCCATTAGGTGTTGTGTAGTCTGGATAAGTAGGACTGTAAGGAGTGTGCACACAGCAGTCATGTAGATGAGAGGTAGAGACCTATGGTGTGGTACTTATAAGCTAGGGGAACTTTTATTATATGGGCATTACAATTAGCAAAAGGGGTGTCTGTGCTGAAGGTGTGTGTGTGTGGAGGGGGTAGTCAGGGAGGGGAGAGAGCTGGCGGTGATGGGAAGGAAGGGAGGGTGCCCTGACCTCTCCTCATAGCCCTGACTGTGTCCCCATCTGAAGGTCTGGCATATCCACTCTCACTACTTAATGATAGTGACATTACCCATCCGCCCAGCATCGCGGGGCTTTTGTCTTCATTCAGGCAGAAATGAAGTTCTCCTGGGCGCACTTATCAATCACTGCAAAGCTCCAGCTGTTCCGGAGCCTTTGGATCGACTTCAACAGCCGTGCTTACAAATTGTCTCTGAATAGCACCGAGCTGAGACCCCCTTTTTTGTCATTGTCTTCCGACAAATGTTTTTTTTCGGCAGCCTTTCGCAGACGTTGCCGGCTGCCTTCTGCCGCGGTGATTGAAAACAGGCCTGTTTTGCATTCTCCTGCTGGAGTCCTGGGTTCAGGGAGCTGTCCCTGAGTGCCACTCCAGCGAGTGCTGTGCCAAAGACAATTACATGCATAGTTTTGCTGATTGCATTAAAATCATTAGAATGAAAGATTCTGAAATCGTACATTAAGGGGGGAAATTAGAAAAAGCTTCAGAGACAGACAGCAGCATCCCCAAAGTGAGGGCAATACAATTAGCTCAAATTGTGTTACATACACACAGAGTAGGAGTAGCTCCTGTAACAAATGACCTTATTATTGCTGCTCCCTCTCTCCCTCCATTCCTTTTTCTCTCCTTCACTCCCTTCTCATTCCCTCTTCCTTTTTCTGTCCTCTGAAACTTCTTTGGCCATTCTTCCCTTTGCCTTGCTTCTCTCCTCTTCTTTTTGTCTTGAAGAATGCTTGGGAAAGGTTGGTCATGGGATCCCTGGAGTGTAGTACTTTGCTTTCAGAGCTGCTTTGCAGGTCATTTAGGAGGAAGTAAGTGCAACCCCAGAAGTTAATTTTCAGCTGAGCAAGAAACTTTGCTCTCCTGGGGAACAAGGAAGTTCAAGACTCCAAAAGCTGTGTACATGCACCAGCCATCAAGAAGATCAAAGCATTCAGCTGTCTAGATATACTCTATAGCCAGTGCCAGGAAAGAGACTAGTAACTATGCCTGAGATAGGAAATATTCCTGCATACCACAAGTACCAGCACAGTGGGAGGGAGGTGCAGAAAGGTTAATTCTTGAGGGAAGAATGAAGCTTCTCCAGTGTCAACTCTGCGTTGTTGAAAAAAAATCACATTATGCCAGGGCTCTTGGGCCAGCCTGTTTATCAGCCTGTAACCATGCTAACAGAGCAGCTGGCCACCTAGGAGCGCCTTGCACTTCACAAGCATTGTATTTAAAGACAGCTGAAGGTAGGAGGAGGATTGGGCTCTTAGAGGTTTGGTGAGCAGTCACCAGTCTCTGAGGAAAAGGGGAAGAAGTGAATTGTTGAAAATCCTGGAAAAAGAGGCAACTGGGAGGAAGAGGACTTCCTGGGAAATGGAACAAGTCAGGTTGTAGCTTAGGAAAACTCCAAGGTGCTTGGGTCAGGGAGACAGCAAGCTCAAGGAACCAAAAAGACGTCTGTGTGGAAGAAGAATGTGAACTTTATGTGGTTGCTGGAGACTGGACATGCCACAGAGAACATTTACCATCCTGTCTAGACAATGCCAAGAAGCAGATGAAAGTCTGTGATCTGCCTTTGTGTGAGGATGGACTCCAAAACATGTCATATGTATTGATCATGGTCAACCAGGGAACCTGTGTCAGTTAGGGACTGAAATGCGTCTTCCTCAGCTGTCAGCCAGTGTCTTAACTGGGAAACCAGTTGTGTGCCAGTCTGCACCATTGCACTACAGCTTTGCTGGGACTTGAGGTAGTTATATACAGGCTGGGGTAGCTTTCTTATTTCCGGTGTCGAAGCTTACAGCAACCTGTGTCAGCTATGCCTGTGCATCAGCTCACCCTGTTTTGCTCCTAGTGCTTCCAGTCACACATGGTCTTTGTGTCTGCCTATAACATTTCTCACTGTAGACCTTGTGTCTACTTGTAGCTTCCCAGCAGCATGGACATATTATGCAGGCTCTGTTGAAATTTACATTGAAGCATCAAGCACAATGGCATACATGTGGCACTGAAGCAGCACCACTGGGCCAGGCTCTGCTTAGGGGTCTCTGGTTTGCTGTTTTGAGTTCTCAGTGGCATCCTGGGCTGTGCTCAGGTGGCCTAAATTCCACCCATGTTTCTGTGTCAGCTTCTATCAATTAGCTCTGGGTCTTCAGAGGAGCTGATGTCAGTAGGCATTTCTGTGCTAAGGAGTCTGAAGACAGCTATGCAGAGTCCTGGATATTTTTTGCTGGTGGGGTGATCTCCTTGTTTATGCCTGACTTTAGGCTCCAGTTCTGCTCTCCAAGATGTGTATGGTATTGTCTTTCCTCTCTGTTTACACTTCAGCCCAGGATCTTGTTCCTGACAAGGAGCTGCTGTAGTAGACTTAGGGCAAAACTGTAAGTAAAGGATAAGTGCTGTGATACTTCTTTGATCTACTTAGCTGCTTGCAGCAATCTGTGTCTCAGGGATACCTGAGCCCAAGGTGGTATTTTTGAATTCTTAATGCATTAATAATAATTGTTCAAAGCGCTTTATGTTGACAAGGTGTTGTACAAACTTCGCATAAGAAGATATGCTCACTTCCGTGAAGAGATTACAGTCTCAAATCAGACCCAACAGAGGGAAATAGGATGTCTACTCATGTACAGGATTATGAGGAGGAGGAAGGAGAGTAGGTTAGTGCGATAATGGGCCAGGGACCACAGTAAGTATAAAACATAGTAAGGGGAAAACAAAGGTAAGAGTGGGGAAAGGCAAGGATGCAGAGGATGTATCAGCAGAGTTAAGTTGGTGGAAGATTATGTTGCCTTCTGAATACAAATCAAATATATGAATGGACTCTGTGAGATATGTAGAGGAGACTAGGAGGTAAGAGGATGGGGGTGTTCCCCAAAAGGGAATAGATTTGATACAGTAGGGCAACGCAGACTGGAAACAAACATGGCAGAGATGGTCAAACCAGGTAGTAAAGGAAATTAAGCCAACACGACCTGTTACAGTTGGAGGAAAGGAAGTGCTGGGGTTAGTGGCACTAAGGAAGAGAGGGGTATGTATTTTAGATAAAGGGAACTGAGTTTTGGAAAGACAAGCAGTGATATGGGCTTGACCAGTATGAAGAGAGTAAAGGGATGAGAGACAGATGAGAGTGAGAAGTAGAAAAGATTGTCTTGCTCTGAAGTCAAAAAGGGATCTGGAGATGCTAAGTAGAGGAACAGAGTGAGCTGTGGGCCCCAAAGAGGACCTTGAGAATATCTGCCGAGAAGTGGGATACTGGGAAAGTGCAAATCTTCAGGGATTCAGCAGCAGCCAAGACTCCTCCCAGGAGGAGAAGACCTGTGCAGAGGCAGTTGTCCCTTATGGATATTTCTGCTGCTTTTATTTCAACTTAACTCACAGGAGGAACAGCCAAGAATCAGTGGGATTTAGCTCAGTTGCCATTACTCCCTTTCAAACACCTTCCTCCTTAGCTTCTTTTGCGGCCAGTTCTCTGCTTTCTTCTTAGCAGCTGTTAGGCTCTAAAGGGTGTTGTGAAATTTTTGGCATTGCAGATGCCAACAGCTGCCTTTGCCTACTGGTGCTACAGACTAACCTTGGCTCTTTCAGAGAAGAGTAGAAGATGTTTATTCACACCAGCCTCTCCCTGCAGGTTGGAGAGTCATGTGCAGTCTACTTATAGAAGCCAGCCTAAAAAAGGGCAAGGCGTAGGATTTAACCTCCGAGGTGAAGCAGCAGGAAGATCAGATTGTGTGGATGTAAGACTTGGGTATTTGAGACTCAGATATTAATATTCAGCAAATGATATATAGCAGAACTTAGCGCGATGCCATGAGAAGATGCTCTTTAAGTCTTCTCCACTGTCTGGCCTATGTCTTTTCTGTTACCACAATGTGCTCTCCAAATTCAGAGATCCTGTCTTGCAGATAGGTTTTTACGGTCTTTTTTGAGTCAATACACACCTCTCTGTAAGATACCTTCTTCCCATCAACATGAGAGAAGTTCTGGAAAGATCAGTCTCCCAGGGCAAAGTTGGGCTGCCTGAACATCTGTCTGCTCTGCAGAGATCCCACAGAGATCCCACAGGCTTAGGAAGGTGAGTGATTTCTTATTGCTTAGGAGTGAGGGGAAGATATGGAAGAGCACAGACTAGAGTGTGTTGAGGCCCACAAGGGCCTGACTTGATCAACAGGCTTTGGATCAGGCCTTTAATGACTGCTTGCATGTGGGCTGGGGTGAGTAGGCTGAGAAGGGATGTGGTCTACAGCAGGATCACTGCAAAGAAAGGATGATGCTTTACTGGGGGTGGAAAATGGAATTGTCACCGTGGAATGAATGAATTGTACAGTTTCTCTTTTGTAACCCAGGGAATAATTAAGATAGATGGGTAGATGAATTAGCTGTCCTGCAAGGTCAAAAGTGGATTGCCTTATTACTCTATTATTTCACTGTTGTGGAACTATCACCACTAACGCCTTTTTCATGATATTTTGTACATTGTACCAAAAAAAAAAAGGGAAAAAAGAAAAAAGGGGGGAGATACAAATTGATCGTTTGCCGGTGAAATCAGTCTTCGTCATCGCCAGCAGTGCTTGGATTAATGGGATTGAAGGCTGCTGGAGGTTCAGCCAGAGAGACGGGTGGAAAAACAAGAGAAATTGGTTTGCACCCCTGGGAATGGAATTGATGTGACTCGCATGGAGCTGCTGCGGCAGTGGTGGCTGCTCTGCTGCGATGCTGCTGGGTTTTGCTGTTTTTTTCTTTTTTTAGAAAAAAGGGAGATGGGAGAACAAAATAAATCCCTGGCTGGAATAGTGGGTCATTAAAACATGGATGGTAATCTTCTAGGGTGTTTGGGATGTCCAAAAGAGTATGTTTGCTATAAGCCTTTAGGGAACAATAGACCACAGTCTTTGTGAAACACAGCTGCTTTCTAGTAGCCTTCTGCTATTCCTGTGGGGCTTTAAAGATGAGGTTTGAGATGAGCCCTGGAAGCTGGACATTGCTCTGATTTCTGGAAAATACTCTTCAATCTACACAGTTGGTGATGGAGATCTTCCAAATGGGTAAAGACCATCGTATGGGCATAACTGAAGTAGAGCTCTGGAGAGAAGACCAGTGATAGACATGGTTGCAGAATGAGGGAAACAGGGGTGTATCAGTCTCTGTGTTTGACCTGACAGTCGTAGAAAGAAATATGAGGGAGAGGAAAACTTGCAGATTTTCCATCTGCAGTGCCAAGAGGTGGCTCAGAAATGAGTGCTTACTTCTGAGTTTCTTGCTTGGATTCTGGTAAATAAGGGTTTGGGAGAGGTCTGAACTGAAGGGAAGACAGCTTGTTTTCCTCACAAGATGTCACACTTGTGCGTGGCATTGTGGTTGTAAATGATCATGTCTTCCCCAAGCACCATGAATGGCAGCAGAGTGAATCCATGTCTTTGTGCAGTCAGTGTCAAGGGTGTTCCCTGTCTACATGTGTTCTCTTCTGTGTTCACCTAGTGTTAGCAGGTGATGGTGCAGGGTAGGTGCAGCACAAAACTATGAAGTGCTGGAATTAATGCTATGCTTGACTGCTGTTAAGCAGCAGGATGCATAGTGTTTATCTGAACAGATTAAAAGCACAGCTATTAAGAATGGCTTTCCAAATGTGGGGCTGGATCTGAGGAGAATGAAGTTAACACAAGAGTTCTACATGTGAACTGGAGATCTGGCAGATTGCTTTCGCAGCCAGAAATATTTGCCTTTTATCCTGCTCCCCTTTAGTCAGTGTTGATGAGGAAAATAATCTTTGAGATGAGTGAAACCCAGATTGTTTTTATTGCATGTGGTTGAAGACTCAAGATACAACACTACACAACTGTGTCCTCTTCATGGGGAGTCAAACTGAGACTGGAGATGGTTTTCCAACTCACGACTGGCTCTGGGACCATTTCCCATAACTGAGACTATCCACAATACAATAGTGTGCAGGACAAATTTCCTCTTCGCTTTACCCCTCCTCCTTTCCATGGCTACACTCTTGATTATGAGAGATGATGGCATGAAGTTGGCTATGAGCTCTAGGCCATTTATATAAGTCTTCTGCACTTGGAGAGCCCTCTGCTATTGATGGTTAAATTAACTTTTTCCAGTTTTACAAATCCAGAATAGCATAAAATTAGAACAAGTGTGACTAAGGCATAATATAGCTGTGAATTCATCTCAGACACGTTAATTCTGAAGTCTAAAGAAGGCAGTTTTTATCTCAGACAACTAGTGGGTGATGTTTGGGCAGGGCTTTGGCAGAAAGCCTGGACTCTGCACCTAAGATGTCTGTGGGACAGCCTGAGCTCTCTCATTCCTGTATGGAATTATCATTAGCTAAATCATCAGTGAGAATGGGAACAAAAAATTGACAAAGGAAGCATTTAAAATAAAATTCAGAAAGTGGGGTGAACATCCCAAAAACTCTCTCAACTTTTTCTACTCTGCTTTCTTCTGTGCTCAATATACAGACAGAAAATACTGGGGGAGGGGGAAACTCCTTTTCCAGCACTGTGCACAGTAGAGAAGCAAGACCTTGATGCAAAACATTACGGTGTTTGCATCAGGCAACTGGCTCCTAAGATAGTCAGGGTGAGTTGAGCCTATTTACTAGCAGGAAGAACAGCTGCTGCACAGGGCCATGACGTTTTCTGCTCTCAGATCTGCACTGTGGATCTTGCCTTCTGCTTTCCTGATGAGAGGTCCTTGCATGTCTGAGGGGGCAGGTCCATCTCCCGGAGCCATGTTCCGTGCAGGCCTGAGGAAAGCATGCTTTCTGAACTGTGAGTTGCTGTGCTGGGTAAGGAGATACTTTTAACCCTTGTGTGCTTTAGGTGAATCTCTTCTTGTTCCCAATCTGATTTGTGTATTGGATTTTCCAAAGCATCTGTTACTTCTTTTTTTTACCCAAACTACTCTTCTTTCCCTGCAGGGCATAAGGTGCACAAGTACCTTGGCAAAGTGTTAAGAGACTTCTGAGCTATACAAGCTGCACCTTGTAGTTCTAACTGTAGCTTATTGCGAACTGAAAAGTGAAACCGAGGAAGGTGTCTGCACAACATGAGGCTGGATCCTGACTCAAGGAGCTTGTTCCTTGTGATCATGAATAAGGAAGCATGTAAATGTGATGGACAAATACATGACCATAGGCTGTGTTAAGTACTGTGGTCCATGGTGTTTTGGAATGACCTCCGCCAGGAATGAGCAACACATAGGAAACCCTCTGCTCCAGTATCACAAGTCAATGGGACTGTAATGTGATTAAAGCAAACTACTACCTTGAGCTTCTTCTTAGTGGCAAAGTGATGGGGTGTCTCCTTGAGGAACACTCTTTGCTGCAGCTATTTGCAGGGTGGTTTGGCCACTTCTGGACAGTTCCCCACTACCAGTGACCCTATCTCTGCTTTGTTTTGGGTGATGAAAGAAGACAGCTGATTTGTCTCCCAAATGAGGATATGGTATGTGTTGGCATCACATCAGTCTCCGTGTCTTTCAGTTGCAATTAGGAACACCAGAGAAAGGGTTTGGGGACAGCTATGAGACTGTTTCACACGGTTTCATGTGTGTAGCAAAATAAAGGAGCGATTTTCATTGCTGTTTTTTGTAGTTCTGATGTATGATGACTTCTTTTGCCTCTTACCACTGTGTGACTATCATTCCAGGTGAATTTGTCTGAAAACTATATTTTTGACCAAAACCAGTGATGCGGCAAAACTTTAAACATTTGCTTCTAACATTTAGAAGCAAAATAAGCTTTCATTTTTCCTGTTACTTTGGTTATTTTAAGCTTTATTTTAAGTGCAATTTTAAAAATTATGTAGAGAAAATCTATTACCAAATTACAAGGACTAACTCGGAGCAAATCAGTACATTTCAGTTGCTGTGAAATGCTTTCTTTTTTAATTTTGCCAAGACTAAACTTAGACTGGTCCTTCTTCCCTCTTTTGCCCCATTTCCAATATACTAATTTTTTTGTAAGGGTGTGGTTTTACAGCTGAAACCTATGGGGGGAGACAGCAGGTAGCATCACAAAGTAGATCTGAATGAATCTAAGTGTTTCTTTACCTTCCTGTCCTCATTGCTGATAGAAGATCAATGTTTGGTGTCTGTAGCTTTACAACTGTATCTGTGAGGAATAAAGTTTTGCTTTGAAGCTGAGACTTTAATTTGTTTCAGCTGAATGTAATCAGGTATGCTTTACCTCTGGTGAAAATTGGTGCATTTACACCATGGTTGAGCTTTCTTCTTTAAAACAAGCTCTAAGTTTTCACCTCTTTATGCATTCACACATCTTACTGCATGTCTAAATTTGACCCATTGGTGACAGGAGCTGCTGCTATTGTTGTTATTATTATGGTCCTGCTAAATCAATGGGTATTAATTAAGTTAAAGCAGCATGAATGGAATAAAGTGAACAGAGAAGGTACTGAAAATACAGTTCTGAACTCACAGCTGCACCCTTGAAAGCTGAAGTAGGCACTTTATCTGCTAGGTTACAGGCTCTGCTTATCATCTGTGGGAAATTAAAGGTATTATTTTTACCATCGGAGGGCTCCCAGTTTACGTCATTTCTCCTTAGCCCACTGGCACTCACTGTAGACGTTGCTCATGCTCTGGTGGAAGAGCCTGAGTGGGCCCTGTGCACGTTCTCAAACAAGTGTTTTGCTGACTTGTTTATGCAGTCCTGGGAACTAGCCATGGATTTGTGTATATTGTACCAGCTACACACAATAAATAAATTAGGTCAATGTAACAGGACCATGAAGGGCAGGGGCAGCATCAGTGAATACCAATGGATAGCCATTCTGCCCCAAAGATTTTGGCCCTACAAGAGCAGGAGAAGCAGATATTGCAAATTCCGATGGGAGAAGGAGCTAATTGCTTAACATATTAGGAAGGTGTAAGAGAGTTCATTTGTTATGGACCACATCTCTGTAACTCTGGGAGTGTCAGTGAGTGAACGCATAGTCTAAGTTGGGATCTGCTGAGCAGTAAGCAGAGTGCATTATACTGTATAATGGCACTATTATCACATAAGGGATGGCTTAACCAGGATGGGGGGGTGGGAGGGACTGAGGAGCCCAGGCCTCTGCCCATACAGGAAGACAAAACAGGGAACATGCTCTAAGCCAGTGACAGAGACAAACCCCAGCCTAACCAGACAAACCCCAATCTCACTAGCAATGCCTCTGCTCCTTGACCACAAAGGCACCAAGACTGTTAACCCTGTGCCTCTCCATGTATCTGGGAATCCCAAAAGTCTTGCTGTTGCCTTCCACAGTGTGCTTAGGATAATTCTGAAATCCGGACCCAGAAATGCCAAAGCAGGGAAGTAATTTGCTTAGAGCCCTTTTTTTTTTATTTCTAAGGAAAAAATGTGATCATATGGAATGACCTGAAAACACTTGGATTTGGTTGCTTTTTCTCATGGGAAAAGCTTTGAAGAAGTCTAAAGATTGTACTTTCTCTTATTTTTTAATAAAATGCCTGTATTCCTTAATAAAAAGTACTGCTTCATAGAGAATGATAATTTTAATGCTTAACATTAAAAACCAAAACAAACACAAAACCACAAGAAGATAAAATATTTAATTTTTAATAAAGAGATACGTTTCTGGTTATGCAAATACAGACATACATGTTACAGCCTTTTGGTTAGGCCATTTTGGAAATAGTTTAGGACACAGCAAATTACTATTCTCCCCCTTTGCTTTTCAATTATTTTTTTTTGCAGTTAGTATTGATGCAAATGTCACTCATGTGCATGTATCAGTTCCAGGTGGTCTTAATGCTGTCTTGCTGCTCTTCTAATGTATGGCCTTGAATATAACAATCAGCTTCACTGTGATTTAGTTTCGTTAATTTGAAAGTGATTATCAGAAAAATTCAGCCTGGAATTCGCATTATGAGATCATCTGATCCATTTCCCTGCCCCTGGGCAAGATCTGTTCTGCCTCGGATGAGTATTTTCTAACTTTCTAACTAATACTGTATTATTAAAACCTTTCAGTGATGGAAATATCATGGCTTCCCTGCAGCAACCTGCTCCAGTGCTTCACTAGCCTCTAGCACTAGCTCAAAGCACTTTGTCCTCATGCCTAGTTGGATCTTGCTGCAGTTTAAGCCTGGTTCTCTTCTCCATGTTGACATGAAGAAGGGGTTATTGCCTTCCTTTTTGTCCATTTTTTTTAACCTACTAAGAAGATGTTTCTCTAAAGCCTTCCCATCTCTAGACTGAGTACTTCGTGTTCTTTCCAGCTTTTCAGTTCACGCGTTCCAGATCTTGGACTAATCTTACTTCTCTTCACAAATAGTTCTTATCTGCCAATATATCTCTTGAATGCTGGAATCCAGACCTAGATTTAATATTTCATCTGAAACCTGACCAACACAGTACCATGTATGATTATTTGTGGTCTTCTTTAAACTGTCAACGAGCTTGTTGGTTTTATTTTTCCAAAACAACTTTGCATTGGAACTCCTGTTCAGCTTGAGCTTTTTTGCCTCTGCTACTGTTCCTGATCCCATACTTGTAATATCAATTATTCTGCTTAAGTAAGGCAAATTGTTTGTGTCTGCATTCATTTATGTCCAAGGAAATGTTAAATAACTCCTTTGCACAGGAACTGAAGACTACACCTCTGCCATCCAGTTGGAATTTAAATAGCAAGGAACTGTCCTAAAAGAATTCAGTAGTGCCACACTGGTAGATGTGGCTGATCTTTCCAATTTATGGCAAGTGTTATTGACTGCAAAAATCGAAGGTCTGAGCCTAGGGCTTACCTGAGCAGTACTCACTAGAACTGCCCAGGGCCAGTCTGTTGTGAATAGAGTCAGCCCTTGAATACAGCCATGCCATTTCTGCCAACAGTGGATGGTCCTTGCAGGTCTCATATCCAAAAATCAACCTACTATGAGCTTCTTTATGAGCTAATAAAACCATAGAAGGTTACAGAGCAAGCTGGTCTATAGGCCACGTAGCATGATTAACAGCAGGCATTTAATTGATTCTGATGTCTTCAAAGATCAGCATTAGAATGGATCATTGCCTCCTGGCCCAGATTACAGTTGATGGCATACCATGTCATACCACCAAACTGTCTTGAAGGTGGTTTCTGGCCAGCACAGTATCATGCAACTGCATTGCTATGGCTTTTTGTGACACAAAACCAATAATAATTAAAAAAGTCAATGTGTGCCTTAGCTCACCAGCCGTATAGCTGCAGTTTGCCCTGGAAGGTGGCTCTTTCCAACAGGGCAACTCTGAAAATGCTGCAGGTCACTGTACCTATGTCCCAATTGTGGGGAAATGAATCAGATAGCTCTAATTTAATTTTTTGTCTTAGTAAAGAAGGGAGATGTTGTGAAACAGCCACAGCCTTTCATGTAAAAAAATACCTTATGCTTTGCTTAGCTTTTAAATGAAATGAAAACCAAAACCATCCAACCAAAAAACCCCCAAACTTTAAAATGGTTCTTTTCTTCCTTTTTCTCACATTCCTTTCGTTTTCCATGAAAAAGTAATTTTGGGGCAATCAAAGCCTTTACCTTTAACTAAAAAGAAAAAAAAAAGGACATCTTTTGTATTAGCCATGTTCAGGCCTTTGTCTGATGTTGATCCCCTTTTATGTAGAGAAGTAGTTTTGACTCATAGCCAGGAAGTAATGTTTGGAGGACACTGAACTTGGGTCCTTCAGCATTTTCAGAGCTACCTGTGTTTTCCAGTAGAAATGGTCTGCCAAATTGATTGTAGGGTTTCTGGAATTTTCTCCTTATTTTTAAATATCACCTGGTAGGAATGTGAGATGAAATATCTCCCATGAATCCAGTAGAAGACAAACCAAAGAGCTTTACAGCCTCTTGGTGCTCTCATTCACAATTCGGAGTAATTTACTATTGTGGTTCACTGTCCACCAGCTTTTATTACAGAGACTTGGTCTTGTTGGCTTTTGTGAGGTGTGTGTGTGTGGTCCTTTGTGAAGGTCCTATGCTGAATGTATTCACTTCTGCTTCTTGGCTTCTGAAGTTCCCATGGCCAGTTTTCTACTGGGAAGCCTGTTTGGATGGGGCTTACAGCCCTTGATGGGCACTGACTGACAGCTGAAGTGGCAGGTTGACTTCAGTGCAAATCCAATTTTCCCACTTTATTAGTGCTTCTTGAGTACTATTTTGCAGCAGTGAAGCCAGTGTGATTTACTGAGTGAATTTACACTTCAGTGATGTAGCAACAGCTATGGTAATGAGTGAAAGCCAGCTTAGATGAACAGCAGTGCCTGACACCTTCCCACCTGGCTGAAATTGCCATGAGGGCCACACGCTGTTTACATGGTATGTGGGAAAAGCCCAGGGCTCTGAGCATTTCTCTCCAGGATCATCACCTTCTAGGGAGTGTCTATAATGGTGATGTACCACTGGTAGTTTTGGGTGCCCTCTTTGACCGCTTTGGTCAGTATGTTGGGACTCCCATCTTTTCACTCTGCAGCTTGCTGAGCTGGGATCATCCCTTACTACTGGAGGAAAAAAAAACCAAAGTGAGCTTTTCCTTCCTGCTTTCCCTTTTTCCTACTGCTGTGTTCTGACAGCCAAGCTGACCTGTTTTCTTGACCACATTTTCTAGTGTTTAAAAAACAAAAAAAATATTTTGACTAAAATTTCTGGTTTCTGAAGACTTTTCTTTAAATATGTTTTTTTTATCCTAAGGGACTTGCATTTTTTTTAACAAATGCATTTTCAAAACATGGATCTACTGGTTCCTGTGTTAATTAGCAGAAACAGGCCTTTACAGTCTGGAGCTGATCTCTAAATGTGTTATTGCAAAACATGTTTTAAAATCAGTTCTTTTTCTGTTGAGGAAAAAAAACCCAACCCTTTGCTGACTGCATGTTTTACTTTTGAGTATTGTTTGGTTTTTTTGTTACCTAATGCTGAAATGTAAGAAGTCATCCCCTACCTTACAGTACTAGCTGCTGGGTGTATGATAAGGAAAAGCAACAAGCTGTCGGTCTTAGGGCCATTGACTGTCAGTAGTG
Source organism: Melopsittacus undulatus (assembly GCF_012275295.1). Taxonomy (NCBI): domain Eukaryota; kingdom Metazoa; phylum Chordata; class Aves; order Psittaciformes; family Psittaculidae; genus Melopsittacus; species Melopsittacus undulatus. The sequence goes on from NC_047530.1 coordinate 91,406,173, forward strand.
CTGGCTCATCCTCTGAGCTCGAAAATGGGGCGTACACTAAGTATGAACAAGGTCATACACCTTCTCCATCCCAAAGGGATGCTCTGGCTGCTGTGGAGGTAGAGATCACTTCTATTAGACCTGTTCCAGTCTGTGTCAGTGACTAGTAATTGGCCAAGCCGAGGCTGAACTATCTTCCATGTGCAGGACCCTTGTCCACAAGCCAGGCTGATGGCCTCCCTTGGACTGAGGTCAGAGGTGGGCCTTTGACCTAATGCTAGCTACCTGTGTTGCTCTGCACTGCAATGACTATGAAATGTTTTGCTTTTATCCAAACCTTGCAACATTTTGTAAATATGGTATTTTGGTTTCCTTGGAAGAAGTTTGGGAGTTCCGGCAACAGTCTGCTGGGACCTGAAGTTTTGTCTGTGTCCTTCTTCTGCTTTCTTCTTAGAGATCTGTGGGCATGACTTTCCAAGCAGTGCTGGGGCCCATTCTTTGTCCCTTGACTGCATGAATCTCAAACAGCTCCAAGACATTCAGCCCTTCTGTCTGGTGGAGTGTCATTTCCCCGTTTTACTGCAGTCTTGCCTTTTTCTTTGTTTTGCGTTTTCCCTTAAATCCTCCTTCAATGTGGTGTCAAATATTTCTTTAAAAACCCAGACATACCATGTTAGCCTGCCTCCCAGTCTAGTCCTGTAAGAGTCACAGGTATTTGCTGTGTCTTCTGCACACACCTGCATGATGCTGTGAGACCGCCTTTGTTAAAGAAATAGGGTTTCCTTGAGGGATTTGTGCATAGTAAGTGGGTTGTCAGCAGCCACCACACACATGTAAAGAACCTTGCATATGAATGTAGCTTTCTGCATCAGATTGAGGCTTCTTGCAAGGCTTAACCTTTCTTTTGAGGAACATTTATATGTTTTGTTTGATTTGAACATCCTTAATTTGCTCACACAGGCAGATGATTGATTCGTGAGCTGATGACTTTTTGTTACCACTGCATTTGGGTAGCACAGCATAGAGGTTAATATTTTAAGGAAAGTCCAGAATTGTGACTCTGGCCTTGACTAAATAAACATGGTGGTGCTGCTCCTAGGGGTACCACCAAAGACAAATCTCCATGGTCTGCAGGTCTTCAGCCCTTAAGTCTCACTCTGAGGACTGAATTTTGTCCTGCAGGCCATTCACTTCCTCCTCGGTCTTAATAATGTCCCATTCCTCTCATTTGAATTTACCCTCCCCTTTTTTGTGTCAGGTTAGCCTTGGTTATGTTGGATGAAACCTTGGGTGATACGGTTCAGTGTGAGGTGTCCCTGCCCATGGCAGGGGGGTTGGGACTAGACGATCTTGAGGTCCTTTCCAACCCAAACTATTCTATGATTCTATGGTTCTATGTTTAGATACTTTTCTTGGAGATTGGCCCATCCTATCTTTTTTTTTTTTTTAATACAGGTTCTTGTTTTCATGTCCAATTGCATCAACATCAAAATGTCCCCTATATTCTTCTCATAGACACTGGACCACACTTATGAGTTATGGAAAAGCAAGACAGAACTCCCCTGGGTCCGCACCTCCAATCAAGCTTCATAGCTATAGTGGCAAGAAGTAGAGCCCAGCTCCCCTGTCATCCGGACCACTGCCTTGATTGTTGTGAGCTACTCAGTGCCTCCTCTTTTGGGAAGCTTTTTTTTTTCTCCCTAATATTCCTTAAGAAATTACCAACCTACTCCCATCTGCCCAAGGTCTCCTCAAGTCCTTTGTTTTTTATTCCAGGACACTTGTACTGCATTTTCCTGTTCTTTATTCCTCTTGCTGCAAAGTCCTTGCCTCACCTAATTGCGTTATGGCTTGGATCCATCTGAATTCTTTCTTTGGGCACATTCCAACATGCTGCTGTCTTCCCTTTCTCAGTCTGATGCTTCATCTCTTTTATAACTTTTCATGAGCTTTGTGCAGCAGATGTGAGTTGGGGTCTCAGCCTTCCCCAATCCCCACCTCTCCTAAGGTTGCATTTTGGGATATCCACCAGCCTGGTATGCCTACTATGCATGCGCTTATTACATTATTTTGACTTTAGTATCTTAGGCAAAGTTATGGGGGCCATTAATATGGTGACTTAGCCTGGCAGTTTTGTCTAGCTGGTTTCTTTCCTGTTCCTGTTTTATCATCTTTACCCCACAAATCTGCATGGAAAGGGGCAGGACATTGTACAGGGAGGTGACAGAGAAGTACTGATGCTTGGCCTCTGGTGAAGGCCACTTGACCACCCCTCTTCCAGAAACGCGTGTGCCAGGCAATGTTGGCAGGGCCTCTTGTTTGGTTTCACTTGTTTGCCTTTTGTGGTGTTTTTGCAAAAAGCCAGCAGTAGCAGCAGCAGCAGCTGTACAGCAATGGCACAGCCGCTCTGTTCCTGGCCAAGAACCCTGTGAAATTAATCCACATCTTGCTGAAATCCTACCCTGCTTTCGGGTCACTGCCTCGTTCCAGCACTGCGGAAGGCAGGGATCCCACAATGATTTATTACCAGCCCCAACGCACATATTATTATGAAATGAGTTTATTACACTCTAAATCTCCTGTTAATGTGCTACTGTTTTAATCCCTTTATCCAATTTTCAGTCTCTCAGGCTTGGCTGCTGTTCACTTGCACAAAACTCTCCATTCTGAAGGTTTTATTGTACGATATCCATATCCATTTATCCTGCTTTAAGGCTGCAGTGCTGAGGCTCTGGTGAGGAGGGGGAGCATGTAAAGGGATGGGAGAGGCAGGAGGGGATGGGCCAGGGGCTGTGTAGGGGAAGAGGAAGAGAACAGTCTGGCTTAGCCTGGAAGGGTATAAAAAAAAAGAGTTGAAGTGGGTAGAGGAAGACAGTGCAGGGCTAAGGGAAAAAGGAACAGAGCTGATTTTAAGGGGAACAGCAAAGACAGCTACTGCATGAAGGAATGAGGGAGCAAAGTGAAGGCACTTTGGTAAATCATATTATAAGTGGGTAAGAGAGGAAGGAGGCATAGCCTCTGCTTTGAGACCACTGTGAACCAAACAGCTCTAGACATGAAGAAAGAGAGGGCAGAAACAGAAAAGACAGAAGATGAAGGGAAAGGATAAAAGGAAGCAAGTGTGGAGGGATGGCAGAGGAGGAGCATGAGGCTAAGTGGGAGGGTGTGAGGGAGGAGACCCAGGGGAAAAGGGCTATTTGAGAACCAGGATGGAAAGAGCATGAGTGCACACCAAAAAGGTTTGAGCAAGAGGGCAGTGAGAGGAAATCACATTCCTGATTTCCCCCATCAATGGTCACAGACCTGCTCTAGAATGGACAAGAGAAAGGTCTCATGGGGGAGACCTTTCTATGGGTCAGATTGGTGTAGCCATGGGTAGCTGTCCCACAAGGATCAAGGATCACCATTTCACCCTTTATGCCTCCATACTCAGCCTTCCTTCTCTCCAGCCTGGGCTCTCCCAGGGGCTGTTCCAGCCAGCCGTTTGGAGATGGCCTGCTGAAGGGATAAAGTGATTCTTGGCATTTCAGATCATTAGCTGGAGGGAATTTACTCTGCAGTGCTGTGGCAGGTGATGAGTAGTCAGTACTTCCACTCCACCCTCAGACCAGACAGGGGCATGGCTGCACTAGACTTGAGACAAGAAAAGGGGTCTCATAGCAGATCCCTAGAGACAGCCCTCCATTCCACTGTGACAAGTACTACAGTAGACCCTACTTTCCTTTACTCTGGATGAGGATCTGACCTAGAGACATACCCAGAACCTAGTGAAAGTCTGTAGACAGACTTATGCTTACTCAGCTCTGCTGTTGGCTCCAGGTACATGTGCACTGAAAAAGAAGTTTCCCAAGCCATAAAGTGGGATTGCATCCCCCAGCTGGTGATGGGAAGCTTCAGAGGTTGGGTTCCATGCCTGGCTCTGCTGTTGATTTGCTGTAGCACCTAGGGACTTTCAACATCTCCATGTGTCCAGCTTCAGGATGAGTACAATGACCCTACCCCATCTGGTCTATTTATAGGTAGAAAGAAATAGGTTGATGCATGTGGGCTGGTACTCTGTGGCCACCGACAGTGGTTTGCAGGAACCTGGGGGGAGAATGCTATTGTGAGAGATATTTTCTTGTACCTAACTCCCTAGGTTACATTAAAAATCACAGCCACAAAGCATGGTGATAAGTGCCTGCACTGGAATGTTCCTCTGCTGGTTTATGCCACCTTGTTGTACAGATCTATAACGTACTATGCACTGCCCAGTAAATACTTGTGCAAAAATCTGTGTGACATTTTGCACAGAAGAATATATAGCTGCTTGCAAGGTCATTGAGCTTGCTTCTGATGAAGTGCAAATCTTTATGGCTTTCTCCCCAGCACATTTCATTGTACTTATAAAACAAAATAAGAATAAAATGTATGCACAAATTTTGAAAATGAAGATACAGGAGAAGGGAATGCAGCTAAATAAAACTCCCCCAAACTTCTCTGGGAGGAGTGGAAAAATCCCCAAACTTTAAGCCAGAATAGAGGTAAAGAGATTTGCTTAAAATAACACAAGCTCCTGTGATGGAACTGCTGAGTAGCTAATGTCCTTGGCTTTTTTAGCTAGCCAGTTATTTAAAATAGCTCCTGCCTATAGTGTTTGCTTTATGGTGTTCTTCTCCTTCCTTCCACCTAGTCTCTTTCATTTTCTCCAGAGAGATATTTTGTCAGATATATTGAGAGTATGAGAGACAGAGATTAAACGAGATGGTTAGGAGGCTAATGCTTTTGGTCCATAAGAGGGATTCAGAAGCTGAAGAGGCTTTTTGTAGTTCAGCCCATGCTGGAGAGTTGGACTTGTTGCATCTCTGGTGTGCACACAGGATTAGTTGAGGGAAGGGAGTGTGAACTGAGAGTTAGAGTAGAAGGTCTCAAAGGGTCTGCCAGTCTGGACTGGGTTTTAGTCCCAGCCCTCCTTCCAGTCTCACCACCTTGGTCAAGTCAAAGACCTGTTCTATGTCTGGGCTTCCCTTCTAAACAAGGGGACAATGGCTTGATGGAGGATACTGGGTAGGTCACTCTGGAACACTTGGAGAGGAGGAGGTATGCTACCAGCCAATATTCATTTGGATCTTGTCACCAGTGTAGGCTTTAGGTCTTTCATAGGCAGCAAAAGCCTTCCTGTGACCTTGGTGGGATTTCTGCTGGGTCCCACCCTGTGTTTCATGCAGGACTGCTGGGCTGGGGTCATGTGAAGAATTAGAGAAGGCTTAGGAAGTAGAGAAAGCAGGAAACCAGCGCCTTGGTTTCCATCCAGCCCAGCTGAAGCCAGTGACCGTAGTCAGGGACCCTGCCAGGATTTCACCAGGCCCCAGGTCCCAGCTGGCTTCATGGTGGCCTTTTCTGAGCTCTGCCACTGAGCCCAGCAGGTAGCCCTTACCTTGCTAGCCTTCCCTGCCCTCCTCTTCCTCACCCCTCCTGCTCCCCACTCTACCCCTTGCCCACCTGGCTGTCTGCCTTGCTCCTCCAACTCCCTTCCACATTTCCCTCTTCTCCCATGCCCCGTTCCTCCTTTTCTTTCACTCTTCCCATGACTCCATCTCCTGCTTCCTTTTTGTCTCACATGCTCCCCCTCTCCTGTTACCCTCCCACATCCTTAGAGCCTCCCCCCACACTCCTGAGCTCTCCCTCTCATGTCGAGGACTTGCCTCTACTCTCTGACACAGGAGCCTGTATCAGTTCCAAGGCTCCTGCTGTCAGCTGGGGAATAGATAAAGATAAATGATATTATGTTAAATTCCACTTAATGACAAATTTTTAATTTTCTGAACATGGTCATTTTCTGGCTAGTGAATCAAGTGTAGGGAGCTAATTACATGAAGATCTGAACAAAAATAACTCCTAATTTTCAAGGATAATGGAAGAGAAATGTTGGAGATTAATGGCACTATTTATCTTTTTTAAATTTCTATCTTTCTCTGTGATAGCACTGCTCCCCAAGGAAAATATTCATAAAATGAAATTGAAGTCGTAACTTAATAGGTTATTAAAATTTTTGAGTGCATATCACTTTCCTTCCGCCGCACTGTAAATTTAAATTGAAGTTTGCGGCTCCTCGAGTCACCAGTGGAGTTTTTTTTATGATGGCACAATAGAGGGAAACATGCATCTTTGTCAGGAGGTATTTGCTATTCTAATTTTATGGCAGGCCGGATTATCAGAAAGGAATGTCAGAGCACGGGGAAGCTGACAACACTACAGCCTTCAGCCATGTGTTTCCATTAACGCCCAAAGCCGTCCAGGGGTTTCTCTGGACTGTTATTTTCCATTTCAGTCTTTTATCTTGATTTAAAGTGAGGGCGCCGAAAATTCGGCTCCTGTCATTTTTCTCACTCTCTCTCTTTTTCTCACTTTCTCCCTTCCCACTCCTTTTTCTTTTTTTCTTTCCCTGCCTCTGCTCACTGCCTCTCTTCCATCTTTTCTTCTTCTTCCTTCCCCAGCCCCCCTTTTTGTTTTTAAGCCTCCCCCCAGTCTCTGGTGGGAGATTCTCTCTCTGTGTCCCCATCTCTCCCCCCACATCTGTGCTCCTTTGGGTGTAAAGCTCCAGGGAGCAATGCCTGGGGATGGGGGCAGGGAGGATATTTTTCCTTGGTTCTCTAGGAAAGGGGCTGCCTTAAAGCTCTGTCTAGGAGCATGGCACACAGGGCTTCCTGGGCAGTGCATCATGCCATGGTTTTACTCAAGTATAAATTTGATGCCTATCTTGGCTTTGGCAGATGCCAGTGCCAGGAATAAGGTGCTTTGTGGTGTCAGATTCTGCTACCTCAGCAGGAGGCAGCTGAAGCAATGGGAATGGGCAGCTCATGAGGGAATATTCAATCTTTTTCCATTGGTTTGCTGGGTGGCCTGAGCCACCTCACCTCACTTCATCTGCCTATGATACCATGGGGCAGAGCCTTTTGCCTTGTGCCTGCTTCTGGAGTTACCAGCCGCTGCTCAACTCCCCTGCAAGTTGAGGCACTCTTCAGCAGGGTTTCAATACACCAAGTATGTGGCTGCTCAGACATGGGAAGCTCTGCTGGTGCATGTTGTCTCCGTGGAGGTGTCCCTCAACAGCACGTGCCAGGCTTGACCTATTCCTCTTTGGCCCTATTACTTCTCTTTCTCCAGAAAGAACACATTCACCTCTGAGGCTCTGAAGGTTTTAAACCAGAGACGGCACAAAGCCAAGACTCCTCTTAAATGAAGGTTCATCTCTCCCTCAATCACCAGCCCAGTACAGTGCCTCCTGGTTGAAGTAGATGAACCTGGGCTTGGACTGCAGGCATCCACTTTGGGCTTTTTCTGAATAGGAAGGGGACAAGGTGTTTCAGCTGCTTCTAGTCTATGCACATGTGGGACTTTTTGTGCTCTTTGTGCAGGTGGAAGGTTTGGGTTGGTTTTGTTCAGCATGTCTAGAGCCAATGACAGTAAATTACAAGACTTGCTTTGGTGTAATGTTATTTTTATTGCTTTCTGGGGTTTTTTAATCTGTTAAGTTTTATTCCACTAAAGGACAGCTGAAACTCTGCTTTCTGACACCTCCCCCTCCAAATCCATTTCCTTAAAGTGAATATTTTCTATCTGTCGTAACTCTAGATGATGGAGTTTGAAGAGGAGCAGCAAGTATTAAAAGACACAGAACAAAGCTATGAAAGTGTGCATCTGCAGCAGGCATTCCAGTTTTTGCTAAGGTCTAAACGGACTGTGACAGCAGTGTTCTCTCTACAGGCCTTACTCAGATCTCAGGGCTGTGTGTACTGTGAGTGCTTGGGAGCCAGGATGTTGGAATGCCCAGTGTGGCAGTGCTGCCAAGGAACGGAAAATGCCAGCACCTCTGGAGATGGCTGCCTGTGTGGATTACAGGGCACACAGCAGCTCAGTTTTTCTCCTTGGGATCTGGTTTTGTAGCTGTAGCCATCCCAGGCTCCTACCTTGAAGGGAACTGGACATGTACCAAGCCATTCTGGAAATGTTCTCTGAAGGCACGATCACAGTGGAACCAGTGTCTGCTGGACAGATGTCACCATCATGCCTGGTGCCCAGCCTGCATGGGAATATACATTGATTCCCCCATCCCTTCCACTCCATCCATGGACAGTGACACTCACTCAGCCCATGTTTTCTTTACCAGATCAAATACCCACAGTCTCCTCTGTTCACTTTGAAGTGCCACGTTTAGTGGGAGTGAGGCAGTATCAGTTCCTGCTGGCCTCACTGCTCTTGGCCACAAAGTAGGTAATTTTTTTGGAGGGCAACAGTGAGGAAGGTGCTGCAGAAGAGCAAGGAGTGTTCTGGAGGTGTGCCAAGAAGCAGAAAGCTGGAGGCTTGGCACAGCTGGCAGCAGAGGACATGCTTCCTCTCTGCTCTGTGGATCTGGCCAGGTCCTGACACTACTCCATGCTGCATGGCATGCTCTGTTAATCCAAGGCAAGAGGAGCTCTACGGTTCAGGTATTTTCTTAGCAGCTCACCTCTGCACCCAAGAGAACTCCTGTCTCCTGGGTGTACAAGGAGTACACCAGCCCTGCTCTGCTGTGCACCTGCCAGCTGGACCATCAGTGCCTCTCTGCACTGCTACATCCTGCTCTCCTTGCTCAGCACCAGAGGTGGGCTTTCAGGAAGAGCTCTAGACAGCATTCCCACAGATCCTGACTGCTGTCAGAAACAGGGACTAGGGGAGGTTTTAGCAGGGTCTGCTTTTGCCCTGTGACTCAATGTGCTGGGTATGTGTCCCTTAGCAGAGGTCTCATGCTTGTCTTGAAGGTGAGTGGTGATTTGCAGTTTGGAGATGGAATGCTGTGCGGATCCTTCTGGATGGAGTGTCTGTTCTGTGATGCCTGTGAATAGTTTGCATTTGATGAGTTTCCCCCCTACTGTTCCTGTGTTCCTAAGCTGGTGGCAGGTGTCAGAGTGTACCAAGGAAGACAGGCAGCCTGGTGCTTAGGGGATCCTGCTTTGCCTCTCTCCAGTTCTCAGTCACATCTCTGGGAGGTTTTGTAAATGGCTGCCAGGCTTCTCCCCTGCCTCTGTTTCCTTGTCTGTGTGATGAGGATAAAGAATGCTTTTCAGAGGCACATGAGGCTTTTACCTCTCGATCTCTGTCTGACATTCAGAGTCCTGTGGACCATGATGGAGACATGCTAAACTGAAGTTAAAACCTTCGGTGTTAACATGTGTCCTCCTTTTCCTCGCCCCCACCTTCTTTGTTGGTGTAAGCAGCTTTGGAAAACATGGGTCCTTTAGGGATGAGGAATGAAATAAATGCTTTTATTTTATTTCAGCTTCTCTTATTTTGCTTGCCCATAAGGATTCTGAGTAACAAATGAAACACGACTGCTATCTGTATGACTGATCTATTTGTATAATTCTGTCTATGGACTCAAACCCCAGAAGACACATACAAGGAGGGAGGGTGTAGGTGGGAGAGAAGCTATTTATCCCTGATAGAAACTTTTGTGTTGGCGTTGATGACAGCTCTTTGCCAATATATAGGGAAGGCCAGGACTTAGCCACTGGAGATGCAAAACCTCCTGAGGAGCAGGGTGGTGGCAAAATGGAAGTGGAACACATTGGGGAGAGTGGTTTTAGTCCCTGGGAAAGCACGAGTGGATCAGATACTCTGCTGGGCTGGCACAGGAAGATGCTGGTGAGACAGTCGGTAAAGCGAGGAAGGCCACGAGGTCCCTGCTGGTGTAAATCAAGATAACTCCATTGTACCACAGTGTAAATCAGCAACATACCCTTTGTCATTGCTGGGCCAGCCAGTCTTGCCTAAGCAGACACTGGTGGCTATATGAGCTGGTGCCTTGAAGCTTATTCTCACTGCCTTCCTCACCTCCTGTACTTGATGTGATCTTATTAGATTGATACATAGATGTGAGCTCGCCAGGCTATGGTAAAGCAGCCCTGACCCTGGGAGGGAGAGGAGCATCCTACCTCCCTTTGCCAGACAACGAGGCCAGTCAGCCCTCTGTAATTGAGCTTTAATAGACTCCGAGAGGGGTGTAGCTCTCCCGGGAATAGCCTCAGCTGGCAGCCCAGGGGGGACAGTGCCTATTGAAAACAGCTTTAGTGACGGGGAACGGTCCTCGCTCCGTGCCGACAGATGAAGCAGAAGAATCATCAACAGGAAACATTGGATGCTCAGCCAGTGCATGAGGGAGATGGAAAACCTGCATGTGGAAGTCTGAGGTATCAGAGTAAGGGTGTACGCTAGCATTATTTGGTGCTTGATTTCTGAGGCCCTGTCTCTTTCCTCTCTGTTTCTTGTGCATTTTCTATGTGCTCTGATCACTTGTGCCTGCTTTCCTCCATCCCCTGGCATATTCACACTCTAGGATATTGTTTTTCTGTCCACAATGAAATATTTCTTAAGGTCCCTCCATCTCAGTGAGAAAGTGAATTCTCCCTGAAGGCTGAACTTCATGCCATGGGACTGTTTCCTGATGGATAGATAGGAGATTCTTTAGCTGGAGATGTGGAGGAGGCTCAGGAGATGGACAAGCCAGACATCAGCACCGCTGACCTCTCCCAGTTGAACTCACCATTTGACTAAGACAAGGCACATGATCCTTCTCTTGTATCTTTAAAAGAAAGATAGCCTATGATGTTTCCAATGCACCTGACAGCCACTTTTGTTTTCTAGTGGAGCTGGAGGCAAAGTGCTGAAGCCAAGTTGAGCCTGGAACCCAGCAACCATGCCTCTGGGTCCTTTGCCCCCAGCACAGAGTGACACCCTTGTATGAATGTTGTCCCTTCTTTTTGCAGGCTCTTTAATTGGAAGAATAAAGTTTCTTCATCTGAGGATCAGTAAGATCCAGAGAAGTGATACGAGTTTATCTTGCCACTGACACTGGTTGTCTCTCAAGTTTAAGACTTCTCAGATGAATTAGCAGATGATTAGCAGATGAATTCTTATTAGACATGGCTGTTGTTACCAGATTTCATGTGATGTTCCATGCACTGAGAGCAGCTTCTATGGGGTTTTATGACTTAGCACATATATAATGTTCTTGGCACATGTTCTATAAAGAGCACTGCCTGTGTAATCACATGTACCATTGTGCTTCTATACCACTGTCACATGAGTTCACCCTGATTTGCAGGAGTGCGCTCACATATATTCTGCAGAAGTGTTTTTGTTGGCTCAGAGGTCACGTGTGCTCATCTGGTTTGTGTCTTTTACCTGAAAGCACATCCACTCCTGAGTGAATTCCACAATCAGCACAAGCAAGCCTGGGTTCAGCTTGGGAAGATGTGTGAGTATTTGAACAGTAATGAAGTAAAGGTGCATGTGAGTTTTTTTTTAGGCTGGATCATATGGGCAATGGATGAAATAAATGCATAGATTAGGAATACTCAGCACATACCATCTGCAGTCCTTAAAACATCTATATACTCTATATCTATATGATGGAAATTGGATCTAGGTGGGAAATAATTTCTTTTTTTTCTATGAGAATTTGTAAAATACCAATACTTCTCCAAAATGGGATAAGAAGAAAAATATGTAATGCTTTCCCAAAGGAATAATTTGATTCTCATCCTGACCCTAATTCCTTCCCTCTATGCCCAAAATTTTGTATTGGATCAAATGAAATATTTTGTTCCCAATGCAACTTTTCACCATTTGAAAGTCCATTTTAAGCCTAAATAGTCTAGAACTTAAAAATTAAAAGTAATTTTCAATCATAAAGCAAATGTTTTGGTTTAGAAAATGTCAGAGATGGATGTTGCCATGGCTCCACAACTTTTGTTGTGTTCTTCCCCCTCCCCTGAAATTGCTTCAGGGAGAGTTGTTAGAAATTGAGCCATTCTTGTGATTTTGACGGATCAATGTTTTGGAAAGTAAGAGGCTTTCATAGAAAACTTGAACAAGGCTCCAGAGAATAAAAAAAACGTTAGTATTGCCAGTTCTGGAGACACCTTTTTTTCCACATCATCCCAACATCGTGTGGCCAGATGAATGTGAGCTTTAAGCTCAGGAAAAGAAAGAAATCTCTTTCTAAATCTTGTAGAAAAGCATGTAAACTGAAGTCCCATAGACCAGGTCCTCTGAAGGCATGTGAATCCTCCTGCACGTGGCCCTATCCCTGCTGAAGGTGTCATGTTTTTTAAACCAATCTCATGATTTTGGAATGGGGAGATGATCTGATTCATCATTTTTAAGTGCTTAGTTTTAACAATACTGCATTATTCCCAGATAGCAGATGGGGAAATGGAGAAATGTGGTGAATTGCCAGCAGCAGAGCCAGAAATAGAACCCAGATGTCCTGGTCTTGTGTCGAAGCTCCCTGGTCTCTCCAGGAGGGCAATGAGCAGGCTGCAGTGCAGGGGGATCTTCCTCCCAGTAAAAAGCAAAGCCCTGATGGGCAGGGTGAATGCCCCCCAGTCATTGATGGGTTGTGAAGCACTGGAGTTCGATCCGTCTGTCTGTCTGTCAGCACAGCCCTGCACTGGTGCAGAGAGAAGGCAGAGTGGTCCAGTGGGTCCCTGCCAGCTTTGTTGTCTGTGTCCCTGTGCTGTGACATGTGGTGCTGCCGTTTCATTGCACGGAGTGGGCAGGTCAGCTCACGTGTGCCTTTTCCACCTCGCTGCATGTACTGCACAGGTCAGCTCGCCTGTGGTTTAGCGTGGCTGTGGGAAGCTGCCGGCTCCTGTGCTTAGCTGCCTTCAGGCCTAGCTAAGCTGAGGCAGTGTCTGGCTCCCCAGCCACAATCTCTCGTTAGAAAGAAATTAAAAGCCACTCAATTTTGGCTAATATCCCTCTGTAGGCCTTTAACTCCACCTGTGACTAACCCATTCATAATAGCTCTGTTTTAGTGGCTTGGGTTGATGTATCCTCGATTAATTTGGGAGGAGAGTGGCAGGGCCATATCTCTTTGTCTCCCCCTCTCTTACTCCCTGTCCTGCAGTCTGTCTTCTCCCACTCTTTCATCTCTGCTATAATTTCTTCCATTCATTCACCCTCTTCTCCCCTCCCAGATGCCTACCCCCCTGCCCCTTACTTTTTGATGTTTTCTTCCCCAACTCCTGTTTGTCTGTCTTTCCCCTTTGTTCTCCTCATGTCCTTTAACCTTCCTCCTCTGTCTGTTTCCTCCTTCTCTTTTTCTCTTGGCTGGCATTGCTTCCTTTTCCCTTTTCAGCTTTCCCTTCTCTTCTGCTTTTTCTCCCTCATTTGGACCCTTTTCTCTGATCCTCTCCCCTCTGCACTTCTCTCCCCAGCTCTCCCGTTGCTGCCTCTTCCTCCTTCCCCAGGTTTCAGATGCTCATGCGATTTCTCTCCCTCTTTGTTTCAGGCACCCCCACCCCCTCCCCACTCTCGATTATTATTAATGATAAAGGCTAAAACATCACATCAGTAATTTCTGAGTGAGTTTTGCAATGAAGCTGGGGCCTTATCAGCCCCTCCCGAGTGCCACAAATTTTACTTTTGCAATTTCACGCCTTTGGTTATTATCACGCTGCTTCGTCCCTGCTCTGCCTCACGCTTTCCCTCCCCCCCTCCTCTGGAGAGAGTACTTAAACTTGTTTTCATTCCCTTATTCTTTATTTTTTTAATGTCCACTCTCTCTGGAGCCAGTAATGTTCTTCCTCTTTTTTCCTCTCCCATTTTCTGTTAATTCTGTGCCATCTGCCTTAGCATCTGTTAAAAATAAAATTTCCCTCACAATGAGAAGCCCTCCCTGCCTTGCCTCCATCCCCTCCCCCACAGCCTCAGCCCCCCTACTTTTCCTACCAGGGTTGTTGGAGGCTGCTGCTCTCCCTCTTGGGGTACCTCTTCATCCCTCTTCCCAGCTCCCTGCCTGCTTTCCTGGGCTGGTTCAGCAGCATCTGCTGGGCAATGGGGTGGAGGCAGGAGGAGAAGGGATGAAGAACAAGGTGCTGGGTGCAGCTGAATTACTCTAACCCCACACGTGTGCACATGTGTTTGAGTGCACGTGTGTGAATGGTCTCCTAGATGTGTTTCTGTGAGGCTGGCAGGGTATGACTAGCGCCAGCATGGTGGATCAGCCCTGGGCCAAAGGATGAGTTGTCTCCTTGAGTCTGATATGTGGGGCCACCCTGGGAACAGGAGAGGGTTTGGCTGTTGTGTGATGTACCAGCTCTCCACCATCCATGCTCAGCAAGTGAAGGCTGTTTTGACCAGAGCTGTAGTCAGGTATGGATTTGCCTGCTGTGGAGCAAAGCTTCTGCCAGCCTGATTGACATGAGCATGAAGGAAATTTCCTGATCCAGAAAGAAGGAGGCTTTGTTGATGTTTTTTTTTTTTTTTTTTCAAAGTGATTTCCTTTTGCAGGCCGCTGGGATTTCTCACTTTCATCAAGGTCCTGGCTTTGAGTCTGATATGCATGTTCCTCTGGCACAGTGCCTTGGAGGGGCTCCAGCTGGTACTTCACCTGGGCAAGTTTAGAGGCATAAGGAGATAGAGTCTCTGATCCCCATTAAAAGTTTCTATTGTGATTTGATGCCTTGGTTTCCACAGCAGGAGGTTGGATCATGGAGTCTGTGGGACTTGTGTGCTGGGCTTAGGGAACTGCCTTGTATCAGGGCTCACTTGTCCCTGGTCTAGATCAGGCCAGAGTCTGAAGAAGAATCTGGCTCTTCCATGCTACCCACCCTGACTCTGTTGTCCCTTGGGACATATGCCACTTTCAGTATCAGGCTCTTCCTCTGGTCAGCCAGGGTGTTTAAAGAGTGTTTGGAGCACAGTGTTTTGGGAGATGGTTAACTCATGACATATGGCATCAGTATTTGCAAAACTACTGACATCAGGCCTCTGTTCACAGGCCCCTTCCTGAGAATTTCACTCTTCAGGGGCCTTCAGCTTCTCGTCTCCTGTGATGTAGGTGAAGTTCTGAAACCAACATGGCTTGACACCCTTTCTGCAAAATCTACCATGTGCTCATGATCTCTGAGACACGGCCTTGAGACTTTCTCATTTGAGCATGCCAGAAGAAGTGTGTTTGCATGCTGTCGTGCATGCATTTATCTGACTCTGTGTTTTGATTAAGAGCTTGCACCCAGATGTTGAGGGTATGTGTATGAGCCATCAGGTATATCTATGTCCAGCTGTAGATGCCTTCAGTGATGAACTTGCCTTTGCAGCTCTGGAAGTGTGTGTATACCTCTGAATCCATGAGTGGCCAGTGGGTGCATCTGTGTGTGGAAGCTCTGGATGAGCTCTGTGTACATCTGAGCGTGTGTCTACAGCATATCCATGAGTGGGAGCGTAGGTGAGCCTGGATCCTTTGGCGGGTGCCTTTGTATGCCAGTGGGTGTGAGAAAGGAGGGTGCAAGGCCACCTGCCTCCTCGGCACATGCCTGCTCTGAGACAGAGGTGTGAGCAAGCAAAGTGCTCGCGGAGGGAGACCTCGGAGAGTTTACATGGAGCAAATCCCACCCTCTGTCTCCCTGCAGCGCCTCCATTAACAGCCACACTGAAGGGGCTCAGAAGCAGCGTGATTCTGCTCCAGCACAATAACCTCTGCGGCTTTGATAACAACAAGCCCCCTTAAGCCCTCTTCCTCCCCCCAGCTCCCCTTTTCTCTCCCCTGCTCCCTTTGAGCCCTGCCGACAATAGACAGGCCTGCTGCAGTGCTGCCCACAGCCCGGGCAGGCACACAAAGCCGCCGAGAGCTTACAGGAATTCTTTGGCAGGCTGCTGGTTGCTGCGGAGAAGAAGAAGGGCCCTTCATACTCGGAAGCTGTCTCATTGCCCCTGGCCCTATTCTCTTCCCGTGTTTGATAGACACTGAGCCACGGTAATCTCTCTCTGCCCCGAGGGGAACAACAGCTTTTGTGAAACAGATTTTTACAAACTGTTTTGACCCCACATCCCCGGCCCCCCCTTTGCCTCCCCCCTTCCCTCCCCTCCAGTTCACTGGCTGTATCAGTGTCACATAATTAAATCAGCTTTCCTGTTTGCCTCTGCTTCCTGCTAATTGTTTGCTCACAGCTAGGATTAGCAAGTCAGGGTTATTTTTCACATATCCTCACACAGGTTTTTCTGCTGCAGGAGGCCACTTCATGGTTCTTGGCCTCCTTACTAGCCTGCTCCTCATGCACTAGGGACAAACAGCTCTGTGGGCCTTGGAGGTGCAGGGAGGTTGCTGGGCTTCCCAAGAGGCTGCCTGGCAGTTCTGAAGGCTGGAGAGGGGGCAGAATCTGTCTCAGGATTTTTGTCACCCTCTTTTGCAAAGCAGTCAGAAGGTTTTCCATGAGAAGCAGTTTGAGAGTGGGGATGACCCCACTGGACACTTGGTGAGCCTAACACCCATTCTGCAGATCAAGTTGCATCTCAGGAGCCGGTCAAATGAGGAGTTCCTCAAATGGAGGCTCATGATAATCCCTTTGGGAACTGCTGAGCCACACCATTTTAATGGCATTAGCATGAGGGGTAAGCCTAAAGCAAATACTTGGTGTCACTATTGCAAGTGCATCACAGTGTAAGAAGTTATCTCCTGTTAGCTAAGCCCACGTAGCTGCTTGGGAGCCCCATTTGCAGCCTGCCCCATCTAGGAGGCAAAGTGAACTAGCTTACACCACCTTTATGGTGTCTCTTCACTCTGCAGTTCACAGAGGCTAAAAATGGGCTGCAGAGCTCAGCTAACAGATTGCAAATGATTAAGGTGTAGTTACATTATCCTTTGTAGGCCTGGGCTTACATCTTCAAACCTGATCAAAACACTTGCATAAAACATCTCATTTTGGAAGAAGGAAAATAATTATTTGGTTCAGCTAAATAGGGCAGAAAGTAGCTTTTTGCAACAGGCACTTGGAAAAGTTCACTTTCATTGTCAGGAGGAGGGAACAGAGTCTGTACAACACTGTACTCTTCTCAGTCCTGCAGAACTGCTGGTGTGGCCTTCATCTTTCTCTATTGGAAAAACTTTATACTGAAATCCCTTAAATGTTGAAGAAAAGTTTGCACCAAGGTAGCCACAGGATTCTTGTTTTCACTCACATTTTATTTTTCTTAGGGTTAAAAATTCCTTTCCCAGTGCTACCAATTAGTCTTTCTAATCACTCCTTGATGGCATGGGCTAAATCTGAAGTAGCTTTAAGTATAAACTTAACTGCTAATTCCTTTTTACTCCATTCTAAACAGACCCAAACACTTTTAGCTGGACATTTAATGGCTCTTGACTAACTGATGGAGTGGTCTTGAAGACAGGATCTTTTTTTTTTCCCCTGTAAGAACAGAAGTTAAAACAATAACAACTGCTAAAATAACAGTCTTGTATCCTGCAAAAAACCTCTCTAGGTGCTTCACACTGAAGGCTTTACCTGCAAAGAAAACCTCTTTCTCTCATACAGAGCTTTTGACTTTTACAGCTACTTTCAGACTCCAGACTGCTTGGGTGAGTAACCCTGGCCCTTGGTATTTTCCAGCCACTCTGAACAGAAATGCTCAACCTTTCCTGCTGTGCCATGTTTTCTGTTGGCAGATTTCCTCCTTCTTCTTAATACTTTTATGTCCCCCTCGATTTAGTAGAGATGTAGTAGTTTCCATGCAGGAAAATGGATTTAGTAAGAATGGCTTGAACAGGAAGATGGCTAATACACCAAGCCCTGTGTGACAAATTCTTTTTTTGCCAGGCTCCCAACACTGCACTGCACTGAAAGCGTACCACTTAGATGCAGTTTGTGAAGGTACAGCTGAAACTTTGCCTGGTCCCTGTACACAGTGAAGGATGTACATTGCCCCTGGCCTCCTGGAAAGCATGCTGGGACTCAGGTTCAAAACTGGCTTTCCTGTCTTCCCTTTCCCTGGCCAGAGGATCCTCTTCTTCTCCAGGAGGACCTGGGAATGTGGACCTGTGTGTATCAGCCATCAAGAAACTTAGCTGCAGCACTAGACCATAAGCTGACCACTGTTTCCTGTTAGCAAAGTGGCCAGGGCTTGGCATATGGTAAAGCTCTGCTATTCTATTCCTCATCCCTTGTTTAGATTCCCCCATCCAACTTTTCTGCTAGTATAGTGTTAGATGGAACCCTGAGTAAATGAATCTGTTTTGGGTGGTTGCTAATTAATTGGCTAATTATTAGGCTGACTGATGGTTTAGTTGATGATGCAGTGGTTGCTGGTAGCTTCATCATATGGGTAAATGCATCCTTCATGTGTTTCCTAGGGAATGGAGTGAATACAAGGCTGGGAGCCAGGAGTTTCTTCTAGCTCTTCCTTTTCTCTGGCTGGGTTTCATAGACTAGGACAAAGCTCCGTGCCTCAGTTTCCCTAGCTGTAAGTTGGAGGTAAGCATTCACAGCTCATTGGGGTCTTATGGACATTAATTAGTTCCTGCTTGTTAAGGGTTATTTGAAAATGTAAAATGCAATTATCTGATTGCCCAAGTAACAGGCTGGTTTTCTGGTTGGCAGCATGGCTAGCAAATTGGTGAGTTACTTAACTAGCTTAGTTAATGACCTGGTGCCATTTACAATGGGAACAAAATGATGTTAGGACGTTTCCTTTCAGCAATACAGAGCTAAGTAATTTTTTTTCTCCCTGAGATAATGAATGGCGGCAACACCTTTCTTAAACGTGATAATTCCAGGTCAAAAATCAGCGCAAAGTTAGATTACAATTTACAGTTCTGTTTCGGAATTGGTTATCATTCAGGTTTAAGGGTAAGCCTGAATAAACTACGGCCGAGACGAGTTTTGACACCGTAACAAGCCGCCTGTTGTGCGGCTCGGGGTGGCGATTGCCGCGGTGACGGATGCCGCTGTAGGAGCCGGCCACCGACGCAGCCGGCCCGGGGCTGCTCTCCGCGGTGCTGAAGGCGCCAGTCGGCTCACCGGCCACGACTGCTGCTGCCGGTTTAAGCCTCTTGAGTCACGATGGAGACAGAAAGTACCAGCTGCTGGTAGGATCTGTCCAGATTTCTCATTATCATCCCCTGTTCCTTATGGTTTTGTCAGATGTTAACCACGCGGGCTGAGATCTTCCAGGCTAGGTGTTTGCTCAGTTGAAGTTTTACACTTATTAACTAATTTATATCTTTGGAGAACATTTAATTTTAAATAATGTCATATTATTTGTTTCTCTAAGCTGAACCAGCATCCCCTGCTCTGGATCACAGATTTTGGATTTTGATGAGGACTGAGAAATGGTGAATGCTCCATCCCTGGCAGTATTCAAGGCCAGGCTGGACAGAGCCTTGGGCAACATGGTCTAGTGTGAGGCATCCCTGCCATGGCAGGGGGTTGGAACTTGATGATCTTTAGGTCCTTTCCAACCCTAACCATTCTATGATTCTATGATTCAGCAGATCTTTAGCCTATACCTCTGCTCCCAAGGAAAGATCAGAGTTATCTAAGCAATTCTGACAGACGTTTGTCTAATCCATTCCTAGAAATCTTCAGTGAAGTCAGCCTTTTCTCTGCAGTCAAATCTATTGCAGTACTTACTCCTCTAACATTCTTGCCAATATTAGAGGTAAATCTTGGCTTTGGTTGCAGTTTAAGCCCATAACTTCTTTTTGTGTCAGTGACATGAAAAAAAAGTGTATTCTTTCCCTCTTTCACCTAACAGTAAACTGGTGCCATGTTTCTCCTCAATCTTTTTTCTTTTTTCAACTGAGCAGTTCTAGTTCTTTTGGTCTTCCATCACATCTTCATAGATGTCCCCTATTCCTGAGGACTCAGAGTCTTGAGTAAATTTGTGTGTTGCTTAAATTACCCCATATGGAAAGCAGCCCACCAAAGGAGGCTTTTCTGGGATAGATTGTAGTGGGAAGAGTAATTCACATGTCTTGCAAAGGACACTGCCATTCATAATCCTGGTGTGGTAGCTGCTTTTTTATTTTTTTCCTGAAAAGCTTGACATAGTTGACTCATGTATGTGATTCATCATCACTCCAAGACACATTTCTGCAAATCTGCTGCTTCCTAAATTGTGTTTGCACAGCCAATTATTCTTGACAGTATGGTGCCTGGTCTTTTTTCTTTTGGTCTGGTTTGGGGGGGGGGGGGGAATGGCAGTATGTAGTTTTATTACATTTGTTACATTTCTTGCGAGTTAAGGATGTTTCCTTTCCCCTCTTCCACAGGACAAAATAGTAACAAATATTTATTTTTTTATTATATATTTATTTATTTGCACTGTGGTCAGCATTACTGTGATGAAGATCTGATCACTTCTGCCATGCACCTCTGTCTGTATTCCTTATAGATAAGTCTTTAGTTACAAACGTTTAAAATAGTATTCCCATCACCTTCACTGCTCAACCTGGATGTGCGTAGGAGTGGAGCAGAATGAGAGAGATTTGACCATATGGCCTCTGCCTCTACTTACTGTACCTGCAGTGAGCCAGGGTCTGGTGAAGAAATGCTCATTGCATGGTTATTGAAAAGGGAGTTCCAAAGAGATGTTGGATTAATCACTTTTTCCCAGTAATGATTCACTAATTTTTAGTGTCATGCTTCCCCCTGCTTTATCTTGAGGTGTGGCTCCAAGTCACAGATGTCATTGCTGAATATAATGGGAATTGTGGTTCTTGCAGAGTGCAATGAAAACATAAAGGGTTTCCAAAACAAATCAAATGCCTGTGGATCTCAATTCAGGTGTGCATCAGTTTCTTGTCTCTAGAATGGAAATAAGTCCCTTTTTTTTTGAATATAAGCAGGTTCAACTCAGAAAAGCACTCAACCACTCTTGTAATGAACATCAGAAAAAAAAAACAAACCCACAGGAGAAAGAAATGTGCAGTTTTTTCTTCAGAAAAAGGTTTGTGCCCTGAATATAATATTTGTGTCATGAACAGCACCTATCAGTGAACAAAGAGGAAATAAATTTAGGGCAAAGCCACTTATTAAGGGGACATCATCCTAAACCCTAGATTAAGAACCCATTTCCTTGGAAATACAGTTGAGATTGCATAATTGAAGCTGATACCATAATGCAATGTGTATTTAGGGGCTTTAACACTACAAGGCAGTTTTAGTTCTGGCATCACATTCTTTTGGTTCCTTGGCTTTGTGCTTCAGGCAGGATCTGTTAATGCTGTAGGCAGCGATGTGTGTGTGTGTGCACAGTGGAAGAGATGCTACACTTACTTGCCAGAAAAACTAATTTGGACTCCACTGGAGCTGTGAAATGCTGCTTACCCTCTCATATTATGGGAATATCTGGAGAGTGGGGGGAATAGTCTCAAGAAGTCCTGTGTGGTTTATTATTTTTCAGATTTTGACAAAAGGCAAAATGAATTGAAATGTAACCTTTGAATAACACAAAAGGGAGAAGTGTTTTAATGCTTGTTGTCCCCTTCCCTTCTCCTTCTTCCAGTTCTGGAGCCAATTTAGAGCTGGTTGGATACATTCACGTGATGAAAATGGCCAGCAAAAAAAATCTGATTTTCCCTTCTCCCCAGAAATCATCTCCACTCTGGAGTGCTGCTGGTAGCTGTGGTGTGCGTCACAAGCTTGGTGGAGTCTGTTTTTCACCCACAATAGGAAATGCCTTTTTCTAAATACAGGCTGAGGGAATATATTTTTCTCATGAGCCCTTTGTTAGCTAAGGGCTAATTAATTTGGGCTGTTGAGATCCTCTGTAACACGTTTGTGACTGCTGAAGATGAGCAGTGTAGCTGATCTCAGTGCTGGGGGAGTTGTGAAGTGAGATGGGAGTGAAGTGAAAGGCGGGGGAGGTGAGGAAAAAGGAGTTGGGAACAATCTGAGAAAAGATAAGGAAAAAGGGAGCAGAGCACATCTGACATGTGGCTCAGGTCCCTAATGGTAGTATTGGCTAATCTAAATGCTCACTGTTGGCATGCAAAGCTGTGATCAAACTCCTCCCTGTTTTCAGCAGGAATAGAAAACGTAGGACAAGAACATCTCTGGACTCTGGGAGCATCAGAACAGAAGGGGATGGTGTATATTGCTTTTTACCTTTCACAGATGCCCATGTGGTCTTCTGTAATGCCAAGAACAAGTTAAATCTCGCTAATCTGCTTCTGGAGTGAACTCAAAGATATGTTTGATTGAGCTTGACAGGCATGACCCTCATTCTTCCTTGAAAAGCAGTCATGTCTTTACGACTGGGCCGTACTGGGCGAACACAGCCAAGGGTGACAGAAGTGCACAGAAATGCTCTTACTATTTCAGAGGGAAATTTGCCTCCCCTTTCAGCCAGATCTTACCATTATCCTAACTGCTTTTTCAGCTGTGTTAACCCTGCTGCTATGTGCGCTGGAAGTGACCATGCAGTCGTCTGCTTTCACCTTCCCCAAGTTCTTTTCTCAGCTATGGTCACCCAGGAACCATCTGCCCATTCTTTATTCCTAGTCTTGATTTTCTCTAGCTCTCTTCATCTGGGTTTATTGTAATGAAAGGGCTTGACTGTGCAAGTAGACTTTTGAAAATAGCCTTCATTATGGTCTGAAATGTTTCAAGTGAATATTTTTTCCTTTTTACTGTGAGTGCTTATTTGCTGTGCAACATGTAATAGAAGTATTGATTGTGATGATCTACCTGACTCCCTGATGAACAGAGATGGTCAAAAAACGTCAAAGAAAAGCAGAAATGACATTGCTGCATTTATGGAAATA
This sequence comes from Melopsittacus undulatus, assembly GCF_012275295.1. Classification (NCBI taxonomy): domain Eukaryota; kingdom Metazoa; phylum Chordata; class Aves; order Psittaciformes; family Psittaculidae; genus Melopsittacus; species Melopsittacus undulatus. The sequence continues at coordinate 91,428,719 of NC_047530.1, forward strand.
TTACCACTCTCCCAACCCCTCTACTCATGAAGTCTAGCTGTGTATCATACCAAACAGTTGGTTGTGCAGGAGGAAGCTATCTTGTTGCTATGATATAGTAATTTCTCCCTGCATTTGTGTGTTGCAAGATCTTGTGGTCTCTTACTGTCTTACCCTGCATTGCCCTGAAAAAGCTGATCCTAACCACAAACCAGCCAAGGCAGCGTCCCTAGTGCATGAACATGGAGAAGACTGTTCTTTCAAAAGCCACTGAACATTTCACCTCTATTCAGAGAATTCTTGGTGATCTATAGTCAATGTCAAAGCTGTGATCAGAATGAAGTGTCTTCATCCAAAAGCCATGGAAACTTCATCCCAATCCTGCCATCTGTTTGATCTGTTATGCTGAAGAGTAACTACACAGCCAGAGATTGGGTCCTGTGTTAGAATAAGAAGGTCTTTATTCCAAAAGAGGTACCATTCACATCTTATTGCAAGATAAATGACACCCCCGTCTTATAATGGGAACTGCTGGTGAAGATGGCCAAGTTGGTTTGGCACCTTCCATGAAGAGGTGAGGATGGACTCTGTTTTTTGTGCCTCAGAAAGCCTAGATTTTTTCAGTTGTCAGCCACAGACATGTGCTCAGAACATGATTGCCAGAACAAGCTGGAGAGAAAGCAAGCCTTTAAAAATCTCTTACGGAGATGAGTTCTTTCTGTTTCTACAAATATGGCCACTTCCAGCTTTCCATTGGGATCCTAGAACTGCTAAGTGGCATTTGTCCACCAGAGGGCATGTGGGCCATTTTCTCCTCCTGAGCACAAAAAAAGGGAAAGAGAAAGGTTTCCAAAGCACACGCCCTTCCAAAATGGGACCTTGCACCGACTGCCTTGGCCGTTGCCATTGCAGCTGGGATGTAGAGGAACGGTGCATGGACAACTGAGCTGGCAGTGGTAGGGCTGATGTGATTCTGTGCCACTCTGCAGAGCCATCTCAGTGTGATGTGAGGTTCTGCCTGTATGAAGGGTTAAATGTAAGTCTTTATAGTGCCATGACTTTAGGGTTCCCTAGATTTGCATTTCAGACCCCTGTATACACACACATATGTATATGCATACATGAAACACATGCACATGTACACACCCACATTTGCTCACACAGGCATCTGTATCCATACAGGCCTATACTCTATAGCTTGCAAAGTAAATTAGACTTAAATGACTCTTTGGAAACAAAATAAATCAAATAGCATAATAGTACCATCTTTTTATCTCATTTGTTCCCATACAATTAGTAGTTTTACTGCCATGTTGTGACAGGTGACTGTGTTTGACCTTTGCCGCTTGGGTGGTTGGCTGGTGCTCAAACTAATGAAGACCCTTAATGGATTGGCTTTTGTGAGGCTGTGAGCAGTGGGGTTAAAGAGAAAATGGTGCCTTAGACAGAGTCCAGAGAAGATCCTTCAATTAAACCTGAAGTCTATTAGCAAAGAAATATTGAGGAGGTTGAGAGTTAGCAATGATTTAACCAACGAGTCTTCCTTGTGAGTCGTTAAAAAAAGAAATCTCCCTGGTTATTTATTGTGGAGTGTGTGGTTGGACTCCCATCCTCTTGGATGAGAGGATGGAAGCAGAGCCATTGGATTGAAGAGGCTGGGGCTGCAGGGCTTCTGTCCCAGGTTTGTTAGGCCCTTTGGCTCCCACAGAGCCAAGCTTGCCTTAGACAAAAGAGTGAGGAAAAATTGAGCAATGGCAGGAGCAAATGAAGAATGATGCTGGGGAAGATGAAACCAAGTCTATGTGATATATAGGACTTTTTGGAAGGTAATTGTTTTTCATGATGTAAATAAATTATAATGAAAGAAATGGAGAACAGGCAGCTTCTGGGCAATGAGTCAGAGGGCAGTGCTGAGCTGTAGAGTGTGAGTAATAAACAAGAGTGGAGGGAGCCTGCTTGAGAGTCCAGTATAGGACAGGCAGAGCCTGGCCAGAGCAGCACAAATGGAAACGACAAGGAGTGTTAGGTGCAGGGAGCCAAGGGATGACTGAGCTGGGAGAGCACTGGAAGGCCTGATTACAGCAAGGGCCACAGGGCCATTCTCCTGCTGTGTTAGGCACTTCAACAAAAATCCTGCACGTGGCAGATGCAACCTGCCTGCTGCTCCATTGGATCTCCTCCTGCCCCCAGTGGCTAATGAGCTGGCTCCTGTCCCTTTCCATTAGTTTCAATGTCAGAACATCAACATTTCCCATTCCTCCCAGGCAGGCTTCCTTCCTTTTGTTTTCAAGAGTTGCTTAACTTTGAGCCTGCGTATCATCTTGCAGCAGTGTCCATGGTCTTGAGGAGAGCTGGGGCTGCCCCTCACTGCTCCTTTGAGTGATACACTGTCCCACAGTTGAGTGGTGGGAGATGGGGAGGATCTGACGAAGGAAAGCATGAAGCTGGTTGTCCTGAGTAGAGAGACCTGCCTTCTTACTAGTCAGCCAACAGCATCTAGCTGCTATTGGGATGTCCTAGAGATTGCTGACATAGCTGAGGCTTTCATATCCCCACATTTCCCCTGCCTCCATGCACAATGTACTAAACCTCAAAGAATTCAGCATGTCAGTCAGGCAGAAAAAGGCTGAGACAGGACAGAAGGGAATACTGTCCTGGGCTCCTGATGTACTTCCTTCACACTGGCCCATGATGGGCCAGCATCTTGGTGACTACCTCTTTCTTCTCTTGCTTGGCCTTCACCCTTGTAGAAGGGTGTAGGGAGAAAGCAGTTTGCTCTGAGCAAGTGTATTTGCTCTGTGCTTCTCCCCATTAGACTGAGGTGATACTTTTTAAACATGTAGTGTTTTTTCAGTTCTTTCTGCTCCTGCTGCTTCTTCACAGTGCAAAGTCCTTTCCTGATGGAACCTCAAGTGACTGTATATGGGGTCAAAGCTGAGCAGTCATGCTTGGATTGGAACTGCACTCAACACAACACTAAACTGGGCACTCCCCTTTAATGGGATGATGAACTACCTTTTGGAGGTAAAAAGTGAAGAAAAGTGGAAAGCAAAGACAGATGCCAAGATGCCTCAATAGATGTGAAATTCTACTCTCTTTGGGGCCTGTGATTGTGCCCCAGAGGGGTGAAGGCAATAAAAAAGGAGGGAACTAGGCCCAAACTGCTTGCTGCTTACACAGAGGCAACTGTATTTGCCAGGTCTGCAACCTTTTCTGGCTACAGAAAAATCAGTGGTTTCACTCCAGCTGAGTCATCATATAGATTTGAAACATCTCAAGTGTCTTGTGCCCAGCTATTACTTTTCCTGATTCATGCCACCTCAATCCCTCAAATAAGACTCCAGAACTGAACACCCTGCTCCAAAGGTCCTCAAGCACCAAGAGCTGGACTCAAGGACTTCCTGAGTCTTCATTTGTTCTTCCTGTATTTATATATGCATGCACGTACATAGCTACCTACTTACCTACCTATATTTTTCACTTCCTCTCCATGGAGCAATTCCTTCCTTTCACTCACACAGCCCCTCTTCCTCTCTTTTTCTTCTCTCACTCTCAGACACGTGCCTCCCCCTCTCCTACCTCCCCCTACTTTGGGGATAATTTAACATGTTACACACTAACTTTCCAGTAATGGCACTCCGGCTTTTTGAAATTCTGCTTCCCTGGTTTATAGCTGGGCCTCTAATGGTTATCTCGCAGCCCTGCCTCTGGCAATCATGTAAGGAATAAATAGAAGCTGACACAGTAATTTACTTAAATCTTCTCCACACTTTTGCAGCATTTTCCTCCAGAGGATACCCCCGAAACAACAATTATTTGAAATGTCACGCGTTCCTGCCCCTAGGCTACCGACAAATGAACATTAAATCTATTAACAACAAAAAAAATTAAATGTTTACTTTTCTGCGAAGGTAAAGGAGAAGCTGGAGAGAGGGAGGGATGTCTCCAATAAATTTCTTCTCAATAATAAAGAGGTGTAGTTAATGTTCTCTCTAAGCAGAGTCAGCTTGAAGCCCACATCCGTGAGGACAGAGATGTGATGCCACAGTACCGCCACGCAGCCTTGCCAGGGCAGCTCCAATAGCCTCATTTTTTCAGGCCAGGGAGCTCAGGTTTAGGTTGGTATTTTTGCACATTAAAAAAGATGTGGAGTGGTCCAGAAGCTGGCAACAGGGTGGTTCCAGCTTTCAGCCCATCTGGCTTCTAGTGAGTGCTATGGGGACTGGAGTGCTGGGGGATGAAGCATTACCCCTTTAGCAGAGAGGTTAAAAGTATAGCTCATCTGTGCTACAGAAAGGAAAACTGAGTGTTTTGGAGCTCTGCCCCAATATCCTGTAGAAAGTGTAAGCTGGAGGTGAGTCCCAGCTTCTCCTCTTTTCTGTCCTGTGCTCCTGCCCTGCAACTTTGCTGAACACAGGGAAGCATGGGTACTGGGTGTGGGTCCAAGTGCAGGTGGACTAGGAACTGCATGTGGGCCCTGATGAAAGATGGTAGGAATATGGAAAGTCACTTGAATCTACTTGTGGTGGATGGGAATTCCCATAGGGATCTGCGTAAAACAGGCTTAGGGACCAGGCCTAAAGAACAGGGAACCATTTGCCATTCTGAAGGTGAGGAAGTTCAGTCTAGAGCAGGTTAGAGGTTCACTAAGATACAGTAGCAAAACCAGAGAGAAGTATTCCAGCTGTACCCAGATTACTTCATGCTGTCTTTAAAAGACTGTCCTACTGCTTGAACTTTCCAACTCACATAGACTTTGGGAAACATTCCCTTGTCCATTTGCCCTCTGACTTTGAAATCTTTTGTCCATTTGAGTTTAGCAAATGGTTGGGATTTAGAGGAATAAAAAGGAAAATTTCTCATCTGATGCTGAATGCTGCAGACTCCATAGAAAAAATTTGCTCCTCCATTCTACATTTTCCCTTCTTTTCAGCAGAGAAGCTTGGGTGTAGACCTCAAACATCTTGGAGAGAGTGACACCTCTGACATGCTGTATGAAACCAGGGATTGATATAGAGTGTTAACAGAGACCTGTTTTCCACCCTTTGAAGAAGGACACATTCCTTTGTGTAAAATGGCCAGGTAAAGCATGCCAGGATTTGTCTCCTTTTTTCCCAATACGGGGGGACCCCACTTTCTTGGCACTGGCTCTGACCCTCAAAGCCAGACAGTGGGGGAGACATCAAGTAAGTCTTCTCTGCTCAAGTCCCAGTAGAGCTTACTGCCCCTGTGCAAATCCATTTCTTCACTGCTCTTTGGTGTAAATGATCTGTCTATCTGCTAAGGTGGTCAATGATAGTGGATGTTCAGTCAGGCATCTACAATAATAGACTGCTCTTGAACTTTGAATCATTGGGAGATAGTGCTCCTGGGATAGTGGCTGCTTGGGAGAAGGCCCTCACATTAGCTTCCAGAGTCCTGCTACACAGGCCTATTGCAGGGTAGTTTATACAGCCAGGGTATTCAGACCAGGGACAGAGTTTCTGAGTCCCATGGTTCCCCTTGATGTTTTGTTGCTACCTGTTATGATTCTTTAGGGAACAGGAAGAAAGATTGTCTTCCAAGTGATATATGTGTGTCTGGAAGGAGTGAGTTTGTTCTCTACTGACAGTCATGTTGAAATCCAAGGGTATTTCAGAAGAGAAAACTAGCTCATCCAAGAAATCAGACTTTAGCTCTGAAGAAGCAGCTGCTTTGGACTTCACTCAGGCCTGGTACAAATTCTTTGCCTGTTGTCTTGCACTGCCATGACTTTGTACAGAGAGTGTGTCCTTTCTCATCCAGAGAGAGAGGGGTTTATGTGGGGCTTTTCTGGGTATTTCCCAGAAAACAATCTATCCCTTTAATGGAAAGGGTTGTCTTCTTCCCCACTCTGGTCCAGCTAAGTGCTTAAGGTTTAATGGTGCATGAAGAGCAAGGTAGATGTTTACATCCATGACTGGACAGCTCCACAACATACATGCTTTGTATGGGAAACCACACAGTTAATGATGTACAAAGCACAGGATTCTGACTTGATCTTAGTACACACCTCAAATGTAGATTCTGGAATATGCTCTGCAGGTGAAGTCCAGCTCAGTATTGCAATGGACTGATTTAAATAGTTCCACTGCCAGACAAAATTCTAAGCACCATAGCATGTTTATCAGTTATCATAGCACATAGAAACACATTTCTGTGGTTTAGTATGCTGGGATGGACTCTTAGATAGTATATAGTATCAATACGAATAAGTGTCTGCCATTACAAATTGCAGGGCCTCAAATGCCCATTACACTATTGCTAAAAAAGAAATGAAAAAATAAAAGTAAGGCAGCAGGAAATTGGGAAGAGGATTCACCAGACTACTTTGCATTAAGCTTTATTAAACTTCCTCCTGTAACATCTTCACTTTGATCTCTCCTCTGCCCAGTTTCAGATCCCAGCTCCTGATTTCCACCAAGGAAGGTTTGCAGGGAAGCTGGGTGCCTGCACTTTTTTTTTTAAGCCTTAAACGTTCTTGTGCTCTCAATTCCGGATAATGCTGGATCCCTTTTATCCAGCCCCTCCTCTTACCCTTTCAAGTGAAAAGGAGACTCCTTCCCCCCCCCATCAAAGTTAAAGAGAGGCTTTACAGAGGAGGGCTCAGCACGCTGGGGCTCTTGAGCCTGTGTTTAATCTCTTTTCCCGTTCCTGTGTGCCTCTGTGGCTTCCCTGCCAGTTTCTTTGTTGCCGAGTTTCTCATTTCCTTTTATTTGTGTGTGCGGGAGGTTGCCAGGCTCACTGGAATGCAGCTGAAATCATCCTGGGGGGACGCGCCTTGTCCCCCGCCCCGGGTTTTACATAGAATCATAGAATAGTTAGGGTTGGAAAGGACCTTAAGATCATCTAGTTCCAATCCCCCTGCCATGGGCAGGGACACCTCACACTAAACCATATCACCCAAGGCTTCATCCAACCTGGTCTTGAACACTGCCTCATCCTGCGCTCACCCACCCTGGGGAGCTGGAGCGGGCTTGCTTGGCTGTGGGCAGCAGGTGAGCCAGGGAAGCAGCAGGGCATGACTGGTGCCCACGTTGCTGCTGCAGCTGACTCACGCAGGGATGATGTGTCCAACACCATGCAGGGAGTGGAGGAAGAAGGAGGTCAAGGGGGAAGGGACTGCAAGAGAGCACCTTGACCTATGGGCTGCTATCCTGCCTGGGGAAGGAGCAGAGATGTGTGCAGCTTTTGGCAGGGGAGGGAGACCTCGTCTGTCTCAGCTCCTGCCTAGCCTCAGGTGACCTCAGTGCTGTGCCTCAACTAGCACTATGGCTTCCCTGCTCCTCTAAGTGATGCTGAGCTGAAGGTGTGGCCTTTGTATGCTGGGATTTGCTCCTAGGAACAATACAGGCTATATTAGGCTCCAGAGGGAGAGAGCTTGAATTGGACTCTGTCCTGGGTTCAGCAGTAGCAGTCAATTTTTCTCCTTGGTAGCTGGTACGGCACTGTTTTGACTTTCGGGCTGGAAACGGTGCTGATAGTACCTATGTTTGTAGTTTCTGCTCAAATGTTTGGTTTGTCCAAGGACTTTCTGAGTCTCATGCTCTGCCAAGGAGGAGGGGAGGCCGGGAGGAAGCAGAGACAGGACACCTGACCCAGGCTAGCCAAAGAGGTATTCCATACCATAGCACATCATGCCCAGAATGTAACCGAGAGTTACCCAGAAGGGCTAGTGGTCTGGGGGGATGGAGGAGGTATCGGTTTGGTGCTTGGTTGGGCAGGGTGGGGTGAGTTATGGGTCGGTGGCTGGTGAGATGTTGTATTCTCTTCACTTGTTATTTCCTTTATCATTATTATTGTTAGTAGTAGTAGAGATTTGTGTTATACCTTAGTTATTAAACTGTTCTTATCTCAACCTGTGGGAGCTACATTCTTTGGATTCTCCTTCCTAACTCTCCAGGAGTTGGGGGAGCAAGGGGGGGGGAGTGAGGGCATGAGCTGTGCAGCTTGGTTTAAACCACGACAGACTCATTCACTGAGGGCTGTGAATGCTGCTCTAGAGTTTGACATGGCTCCAAGGAATGAATTGGTCTTAACAAGTGTCAATAGAGGCAGAGTCTGTGTTCATGTTACCTGCCATTCCTTCATCATGAAGGTACTTCAGTGGAGGACCCATCTCCCAGGAAACCTGTAAAGGGAATGTCCTGGGTGGAATGAGACATGGCAGAAGCACAGATTCACTGGTGCAGTTTGTCTCAGCTTTCCGTATATCTTGTCTCTCTCACCAGAATGGAGAGAAAGATGACATTGCCACCCCTTCGAGGCCGTATGGGTGCAGTGTGGCACATGGAGTGTCCTGCCTTCAGCTGGAATAGAGTTAATTTTCTTCCTAGTAGTACCATACATTTCTCACAGAAGTAGTCTTGGTGAACTGTAACTCTGACAGGATCCCATGAAATCAGCATTAACATCCTGTTTGCTAGTCTGCAGAAACCAAAGAACAGGGAAAAGGATGATGAGACTATGCCCAAAGCTGGGCAGCTTAGGAACTGCCACCTTTGAAATTGCTCCACAGACTCTAGAAATTCCCTGTACTCCCCCGTGGAAGTACAACACTGTCTTTTCACCATTGTCTCTTGACACCAGAGGTAGCCAGCAAAGGAACAATCTCTTTCAGGTTTCCTGGTCCTTGCTGAGCTTCATCTGAACTCCTGGTAAAGCTTGGTAAAGGTATTGTCAGGGCTATGAGTACATTGATAGGCCTTAATCGTTCTGACAGGTCTCACCTGGGACCTCCACATATGGGCTTGGGCTCTATTTAAGTTTGCCCTTGGGTGTTCAGTCTCTGACTATGTAATATTGGAGGAATGTCTGTCTGTGGATCAGCCACTGGTGTACCTGCTATGGGTCTTGTAAATCCAGACCCCAATGTGTGCATTGATTTCCCAGCTTGACCTTGGTCCTGCCTTGTTTGGTATGTGACATGCTGAAACTAGGGGTTCCTCACCAGAGATACAGTGATGATAAGAGCTTTGTCCTGGCATGGTCTCCAGCAACAAGGATGTTCTTTTTTGTTTCTTCTGAAGGCCTAGCTTGGGGCATGCAAAACTTGCAGCCTGTAGTGCTTCAATATTTCCATGCTGTTTTCCTTTGGTCTTCATTCTCCTTGTTTCCTTTGTATCAGACATGTTCTGTGGGAGAAGGGTGGTCTTTCCAGGTGGTGAAATCTGGAGAAGACTCTCAGGTCAGACTAACCCACATGCTAGGTCATGTCTGTTGAGATATTGTTTGTGGTGTTTTGGTTTATTATTTTTAATGGCAGGTTTTGCTGGTTTTGTTCTGTATTGGAAGTATTCTGAAAAAACACTGAAATGGTTTTTTGGCTTGAGAAAAAAGTCTGTGGGAAGAAGTGAGGGCTTCACTATTTGAGAGAATTGTGAAATTGAGTGGGACACTTGCTTAAAGTTAGTTTCAAACCCCCATAGACATATGTACACTACAGGTAAGTCAAGACAGGTAGGTGGAGACTCCCTACTATATGTGGATATTTATGAATAAAGAGATCAATGTATGTATTTTTAAATATGTTTTCCCTGCCTTTTGATTTTTGGCTCAGTGGGGCCTGCTAATAGGTTACCTTTGGCTTGTCCTGTATTGTAAAGGAAGAATGTGTTATCTGGCTTCTGAAAGCCTCAACAAACCCATAATCTGCGACTGTGACTGGTTACTGCTGTACTACACAGACCAGAACTGTTAAGCTCACAGACCCTCTGGCTATCAGCCAGCATGTCACTGCACCAGTATCTGCCAAATCTCCCTGCTGCTTTGTTCAAGGAGCATTTGTGCTGCCATTGTCTCTGTTCCCTCTGGACAGGCCCATGGGGTTGTGCAACTCTGGGTTGTGTACTATCTACCTGGGTGTAATTGGATGTAATTGTAATTTGTAATTGTTGCACCTAGAACAGTCTGTCAACCTGCAACCCCAAAACTCCTGCAGGAGACCCAGAGATTGCATCATGTACCAAGGGGAAAACTGACTGGTAAATACATGGCAGTGAGCAGGGAAGAGTGTCACTTGCTGTAAATACCCTTCTATGCTTTGTTGTGGTGCTGCTATTTCAGCCCAGTGTTTAAGTATCTTTGCAGAGAACTGTTTACGCTTCAAAAAATTATTCCCCCCTCCCTGTTCTCCAATGAAGTCAGGGTACTTCCTGACTGTACCTGGAAGTTCCTGAATCGCTTTTATAGAGGATTCCTCCAATATTTCCAATACTTTTTAAAATGAAAGACATGCTTTCTTAACTAAGACATTGTGAAGATGGCTTCTGATAAATCTGGTGTCATATGCTTGTGTTAGAAACACTTTTATTCAAGCATTTCCCAAGCAGTTTCAGCTTTTACTAGATGTACTTTATTTTTTTCTTATTTTATCAACCTCAAATCTTTTCATTCTTGGTTTTCTTCACCAGGATGAACTACTATAGGATGGCAGAGCAGAAGGAAAGCACGTAATCTAACCACTCTGAATCTCCCCTGCTGCTGCTTGGCATCCGCACATGCTGTGTATTGCAAGAGAAGAGCCAGACCTGGAAGCAATCTGCTGAGGGTTTCAGATTCTCTCTGTTCCTTTCTTCCAGTCCATTAGGCCAGAAAGAGAATGGTAGTCAACAAGTTTTTCATTTGGAAGTGTAGTCCTGGGATTTCCTCAGATTTTCACCCCAGCTTGAGCTGAAAACCAGTTTCCAACTATCAGTCATTCTTGGCTAAACCTCTGTTCTGATTTTTCAGAGCTGATTTTCATCTGCTGCCCCCATTATAATACCTCCTTTGCCCTCATTCTAGATGTGGTTAGATCAGGCACCAACACAGGTCAGGTTCTTACTCGTGCTAGTCACTACTTTCTGGACACAACTTGGTCCTGATCTGTGACCTAATTATGCCTTGAAAAGGGAGGAGTTTTTGCAGGGGATTGGCCTGGGCCTATTTCTGATCAATATTTTAGTGATTTTAATAATAAAATGGAAACCAACCAGAGAGGTAGCAAGCAGGAAGGAGGTTGCAAGTCTGTTGAAGGACAGGGTTGTAACTCAAAGTAGCTTGATACGCTGGAGAAATAAACTAGAATTAGGCAAGTACTATGCAGTAGATGCAAAAGGCCTGTGTGACTAAGGAATGGAGGAGCTGGTGCACTGCCTAGGAAGGAAGGGAGATCTCAGATTGAGAGTGAGTCAGTAATGTTGCACTCTTGCAGTAAGGAAATATTTGAGTCTGGAGTGTGTCAGTGTCAGTGTCACTGCTCAGACCCAAGAGGTCTCTGCAGCTCTCTGGTGTACTGCAGTGGAGTCTTGTCTGGTGTTGAAGGCTGCCATCGAGCTGGAAACAAGAGTCTGAGAAAAGGTTAAGGAACTGCTTTATGGGAATGTAGAGAAGGCTATGGGTGTAAAATACTTGGTTTCCCACTGTATAAATGAATGATACCAAGAAACAGGTAAATAACCATTTTCTGTGCCCAACTACTAATAAGCAGGAAAAGATATCCCTAGAATGGAGGGAGACTGTGTAGTAAAAGACCTTGCTAACTCATGGAGCATAGAAGCACCAGTAGAGATTACCACACAGCTGCTGAGATCTTGGCTGGAGATGTTTCAGAGCATGTCAGCGAAGGATGGTTTGGATGTATTTGTCTCAACAGGGAGGTACCTGGGTTATTGTGTTGCTTTTCCCCAGCTTATGTTTATGCATTTCTCTCCATCCTTCTCATCTGCCTGAAAACTGACAGGGCAGTGAGAACTTCAAAGGAATTTGTACTTTGAGGTTTTTCCTTTTTGCCAGTGGAAAACCTCCAGAATCAATGAAAACACATAGCAGATGCTGTGTACTCTCCCAAAAGAAAGCAAAGCTAACTAGCTATCTGATCCTAAATGCTTTGAAATTTCCTGGTTGGAAGATGATTGATTATCAAACAATTATTACACGGTGCAACAGAGATCACAGCTTCTCTCTGGTGCTGGAAACTAAGGGTTAAACTGGCACCTCCTCAGGGAGCGATCCTTTGGGACAGGTATCCCCAGCAGAGGGGCAGAGCAGTATACATATGGCGCTTCCACCAGCGCCAGCTCCTGTGTTCCAGCCCCTGCCACTGGCAGCTCGGAGCTCATTCCCTCCCTCCACAGCCCTGGCGTGTGTGTGGCTCATTAGCAGCAGCCTGGCAGTCAGGAGAGTCTGCTATGGCAGCAGCTGCTTTTCCAGAGCTGTCCCATGTGCAGCGCAGCACAGGGGCTGTTTGCCAAGGTGAGGCACTCCCTGCAACTGGCTGAGATGGAGCCTGTGGGAGAGGAGGGTGGTCTTCAAATGCAACCAACTGGAGCAAACTTTGCTTCCTTGCACTCCTGCCTGCCCTGCTAGTCACCCTGCTCCCCAGTGTATATGCAGCCAAGTACCAGGAAGCAGATGAAGGAAGAGCCATCTGGCTTCTACCAAGCTCATTCCCAGGCTGGAGCTGAGGGAGCTGCTGGAACAAAGGATGACATTGCTTGGGAGCACCTGGACTAGGAAGTTTGTGAGTACTGTAGAAGTCTTAAGCTTGCTTCTGCCAACTTCATTGGCTTCCCAGCAGCATGCTTCCAAAGTTGCAGAGCTCATGTGTGTTCCCTAATAGCTTACCTGTGGGCTCTAGCCCCTCTCCCTGTCTAGGGAACTTCTGGACTTGTGTGAACCACAGCCCATTTTTCCCCACCTCAGCCAACACTGCTGCCCTTGTGGTAGGACCATATGGGCCACAGTTATGGGTAAGACACCATTCTTTGACATGGATAAAACAGCCAGACTCTGTGGTGCCAGCTGAGACTTTCCTGGCTCAGGTTCTGCTTCGTTCCATGCTAGCTCCACATAGTCAGGCTGTGTTGGGCTAGTCACCAGGGAATATGGGCTGGCAGAGATGAATAGAGGATGTGAACAGTTCCCTTGGTGCCCTTTTCCCTCAGTCTTGTTTCCCTCTCAGCAGGGGGAAGCAGTCTCTGCGTGGTCCTCTGCCGATTGCATCGGGGAAAGTCATTAAAAAGAATTAAAAAGGAAACAGAAAGAGAGGGAAGAGGGGAAAAAAGATTAACTGAACAGCCCCAAACAGTTACAAACTCAAACAAAAGAACAATGGGATCTTCCTGCTCAAAGCCCTGGGCCACCCTCACCCAAGAGCAAAGGACAGCAGTGCTCCAGCAGCTTACTCGGTGAAGGCAGAAAGGCTTTGGATGTGTTTTTGTTAGGACATTGGTGACATGGGTTGTGGGGCTGGTTGTGGAAGGTATCATCTGATTGTTCAGGTTAAAAAATTAAAAAAACCCACCAGAATTAGATTAGTTGGACAAGTTTGACTCCTTCATCTGCTGAAATAGGCAATGGCTCTGTATCCTGGCTTTTGGAGAAGTAACAGAGTGTAAGATACCAGAGTGTAAGCAGTGTCTCCCTTCCACTTTGCTCTGGGAAAGCATCAGCCTCTGCTAGCAGCCACTCTAGCTAGGGAGCAAAAGAGTGGGATGGAGCTCCTGATTCAGCCTGTCCTGTCTCCCAGCATCATTTGAGCTCCAAGGCTGTGGATGTGTCTGGTCTGGGAAGATCTGGTTTATAATCCAAATTCAGTGCCACAAAGATTTTTCCCAAACTAGCAGCCTAAGTTTTGAGTCTATCTTGAGATGTGCTTTCAGATGGCAGCTCTTTCAGATGTCTCTTTCATATGACAGCCACTCATTGGGTCTGAATTGTGACTGGAAATGAGAAGTCATCTCTTAAAGGCTTGATCTTTGAATTCTGGATGAGTGCTTGCAACCTAGTCTGTAAAACACTATGGAGGGGTGTCCCAGGATCCTCACCATCTTCACTTCCCTCGGCTGCATCTTCAACACCAGCCTGTTCCTGCCTGAACATATCTTTTCAGGGCTCTGGGCAAAGGCAGAAACTAAGATAGCAGTGAGATAATTTTTGCTGCAGTCAGAGCAGCCTTAAGATTGGCAATGGACATGGTGATGGGAGAGCACGGCAGAGCACTGACTCTGAAGACTGGCTGTAGAGTCTCATTCTGAAGTCTTACAGGCCACACACTTGCCTGGGTCTGACACAGTCCCTGGTTCAGGTTCCTTCTCAAACCACCACAGAAACAGCAGCATTTCCTCTGGGTTTATTTCTGCATGTTGGAGCTTGGCTTCAAATGAATTGGATTTTCTCACACAAGTATTTGCTCCAAGAAAGTTCCAGGACCAATTTCCTATTAGCCCTCTTCGCTAAGAGTTTCATTGAGGTAGTGTGCAGCTGCCGATGTTCCTGTGCATTGGTTACCAAGGCTTAGGCTACAACTGTTACAGTAATCCTTAAACCTAGCATGGTGGCTCCCCATAAACATCATGGATATGCTTGTATACGTCTCACCTGGCATACCACAAGCTGAGGTAGAACCTGAAGGGTTTCTGCTAACACGAGGGAGGTTTGGATCATATACTGAAATAAGTTTAGCTGCTGTGCAAGGTATGCTTTTCATTGGTGGTGCATTTAATAGCTTATATTAACTAATTTACATGTATATTCTGGCTTCTGCTGTATGTTAACATGGCTCTCTGCATTTATATGCCTAAATGTATTCTGGGTAGAAATGTATCTCTTGTTAAAACTTACAGTTTTATCTTTATACAGATTACTGGTATTGGGTTGAAATGTTGTCACTTTGATCCACTTGCATCAGGCTAATCCTGTGGTAATGCCTGGTCCCCAGACCTGGGTGAGGTAAGTGTATCTAGCGATGTGTTTCTGGGGTATGTTGTGAGGGCTTGCATTGTTATGTTGTGTGCTGGGTGTATCCCCAGGGTGCTTCTGTGGGGTGTTCTGAGGCATTCACTCTGAGCGTCACCATGGGGACGAGCAGGGGGATGGAACACAATTTGTATTTCTTAGTGCTGTGTGATTGTACTCTCACAGCACCTCAGAGTGAAGGTGCATGGTGAGCTACACACCTCTGTCCTGTGTGGTTCTGTATGACAACAATATGCACGCACACATGCTCTGTCACATACAGGCACACACCCTCCAGGCTCCAGTGCGTGTAGGAGAGTGTGTGTGTGTGTGAATGCTATTTAAATAAAAAAGAAAGGAAGTGAATCAGGGTCGTTTCCATTTTAATTGTAAAACAGATAAGCACTAAACACTTTGAAAAAGTAAATGACTTGAGAATAATTACTATCTATTACTCTGCATCCCAGGGGGGCAGTTGGAGGAGCCCAGATGGCTACAAAAATGGGATTTAGCAGAAAATTGAAGACATTATTCACCGTAACACATTATCAATTACCTTCATATCAATTACAATAACCTTACATTAGAAGAAGGGCCAGGAGACTATCTTCAGCCCCCAGCCTGAATAGTAATTGCACTACCCCTATGGATGTTGTGTGTGTGTGTTAGAGGGTGGGGGGCACCACTGGGTTGTGCAGGGGTTCTGGCAGCTCCCACTGCTTGTAGGGGAGAGGATAATAATAGCTCAGGGTAGTTTCCCCTTCCCTCCCTACAGTCACCTCATGGAAGGTTTTTCTCTGTCCTGTTTGTGTGGTCTAATAGCTCGAAGGGCAGACAATGTGGCTCTTCCCAAGAAATTCTGCTTGGCTTGTCATTTGGGAAGTTCAGAGTCTCTGTGCAGAGACTGCTGTTTTGCACCAGTGTCTACTTTCGTCTTCCCCCTCTCAGCCATTTCAGCCAAGCTGCTCAGTTTATGAATGGGAGCTGATATGCAATCTGACGTCCTTTTGTAGGACCTATGTTTCCTGGTGTAGCAATCTGACTCCCTCCCATCCTGTGCAGGAGGTTGTATCTGCTCCCTCTGCCAGATCCAGATGAGGCACCAGCTTGTGCTCCCTGTAAACACTCACAGAGAGGTTACCCAAGGCCTTGGGTGGGATATAGAGATGAACCAGTGAAAATCAATTTTTAAAGCAAAATATCTCCCCTCTTCCTTTTCTCCAGGGATGGTGGAAGGTTAGAGTAGTACCAAGTAGGTACTTGGGAAGAGCAGTACCAAGGCTGCTTCAGCAGGCTGGTAGCATGAAGGTAGGACTAAGGACATCTTGTGGCCTGTGGCTGTCTCTTGTTGCCAGCTGGGATAGCCCTTGGAACCGGGGGTAGGTCAGTGCTTCTGGCTGTAGCTGGCTAATGATGGCTTGCGATGATGCCATTCTGAAATTGCACCTCCTGGATCTGGGTTTGACTGGACTCACCCAAGCATTTACTCATGCAGCACCAAGATCTAGCTGTTGTAGTCCCATTCTCTGCTGCAATCCAAACAGGACTGCAAAATCCTGCAATCCAGACTGCCACAGTGTCCCGGCCTGTGTGCAAAAGTGCATGTGGAAGACAAGCATTCAGACACATCAGGGCACTTATGAGTTAAACTATTGGTGACACTCCCTCCAGCCTCCCCCCTTTCCCAAATATGCAGTGGAGTGTCCAGTGGGTTAGTGCAGAGAGGACTAATTGCTATTAAAAGGCTTTAATCTGGGAGATTAGTGCTGGCTCCAGGCTGTGTTTGCACACGAAGGAGACGTTTCCGATGAGATGAACTAGAATTTGTCCCTGCTGTTTTGTTGATAGAAAATCATCTTCCCCTTGGTTTTTTCTCTTTATCTCTGTCTCTCTTGCTTTCTTGCTCTCTCTGATCATTTGCGTTTGTATCCTCCTTTAAGTTGAGCTGAGAGCTTTATTGTCTTTGAGAGCAACAGTCCTCTTTGACCTTTGGGGTCAGTTGTCTTTGGACATACGTAAAGGCATGTGTGAATGTATGTGTAGATGTGATCAGTTCCCTGCTTCAGAGAGTCTTTCAGAAAACAGATCCTGATCAAGAGAAGTAATAATAGTATATTTTCCAGTTGCTTGCTGCTGAGTCTCTTGTGGGTCAATGAGGGGCCTACAGAACCCTTCCTATAACATGAATCAGCCCAGACCCCTTATCCTGGGCAAAAGCTTGATCCAGGGAGCACGAGGAAGAGGTGTTGCAGGCTGAACACCCTACAGAAGTAATTAGTGGGAGGTAATTAAATGATTACATATATATGGGAAGGTATGGAGCATTACTGGACCTCTGGCATGACCCAGGAAATGTCACTATTGACTTTGATGAACACTGGATCAAGCTCAATGGAAATTACTTTGATAACATGCCAGATGTGTCCAGAGAGCCTGTCCATGAAGGAGACACATTTGACCTGGGAGCATAGAAATCTTTGTGTTACACTTGCTGGAGGATCGAAAAGCAGAGGTGCTTATTCTGAATTCGTTAGCAGAAATCCAAGAGAGTCTCTCAGGTCTGACTATATAGACAAATAATCCCTGCTGCTCATACTGTCCAGCTGGCATTTTCACAGCTTCCTCAGGACGTTAAGTACCAATGTCCCTCTGGCAAGCACAAAGGAATAAATGGACAGTGTTTACATATAACTTGAGTGGAAGGAACTGACGCCATTGTATTCCAAAGAGAAGTATCTGTGAAAACCTCAGGAGAAAAGGAGGACTCAGGTAGAACCACAAAGTTGCATGGTCCTTCTGGCCTTGAGGGTGCCCAGACAAAATCTAGGAAAGAGAAATGGTAAGGAGGAATGAGTGTCCTCAAATCAATGAGGCCAACAATAAAGAGCAGTTGGGTACGGGGGAGAATATTGGTCCAGGATCTGGGTCTTCCATGCAAAGAAGTCAAGTCAAAGAGGAAGCACTTTATTTGCAAAGTGTCATGCATAATTTTTCTGTGCTCTGTCTGAACGCTGTGGGCATTGCTCTTTGCAAGATGCTGCTGGAAACTTCCATAAGATTGCACCATGATTATTTTCACCATAAGTAGGTATTTTTAGGTGGCATAAGCAGACACTGGGAGCAGAGAAGGGAAAATTAAGTCATATCTGTGTTCCAGGGACAGTGTGGATTTCCAAAGGCAGATGTGGAGCTTGTTGAAGGCAGTTGTGGAGCCCGTTCCTTGGCAGAGTGGTATGGTGGTATGTTGTACTTTGTTTATTTTTTACAGCACCTGGATCGGTTATGAAATGTCACAGTATGGTCCTCTTAGGAAAGCTTTGTTGTGGGGTGGAATTTTATATAAAGGTATTAATTTCTTTTCTTCCCTCTCTGCCCCTGCCTGAAAATCTAAACTGTTACCGTCAGCCAGCAGAAGGATAGACCTACTGCTCATGTAAATTGCTCTAGTTCTGTTGTTTGCCCTTGTTCTCTCAAGTTTGCAAATGATAGTGGTGTAACCAACATAAGGATCTGGCCTCTAGCATGTGTTTGTCCCATCTGCTGTCCAGCATGTTCATTTTCATGGAAGACACAAACTTGCACGGACTGTGATTTTAAGGAGGGGCCCTTTCTCTTTTCAAGGGCCAACTGTGAAGCCTCAGGGGCCTGGTTCTGAAAGGCAGTCAATGCCAAGATCAGGACTTGGGAGCTTGGGTTCTGGCAATTGCTGGCTTCTGGTCCCATAGTGACAAGACCATAGGGAAGGAAGCATGTGTTAGACATTTGTGTAAAAGTAGCTATGATGTTAAAGATTTTTGGGTAGAAACATCCTTGGGGGAAAGGGCCAGGCTTGCAAAAAGGACCCAGTTGAAATAAACCTCGAAAAATCCTGAGAGGGGTTAGAAATGGTGGGACAGGGAGTATATTTCCACTGCAGCTGTCAACCAAAATAAAAATAATGATTTATTTTAAAAAAAGCGACAGGTAGGAGGTATCTGTTGCTTTATCTGATCCTCTTTATCCTTCCTATTTCAATAGGAACAGAAGTATGCCAGGTAATGGTTTAAGTGATTCTTCTTCCCCCTATTGAATGCTGCAAATATTTACAATTATTAATAGCCAGGCTTCTTAACATGACTGGAGGTCTTGAAAGTCTTGTGTTTTCAGTGCAAGATTGGAAAATCCTCAGATTTTCTAAATGCTCAGATATGATCTTAAAAAGGAAAAAGGAAAAAAGAAAAAAAAGCCAAACCAAAAATCATAAAAGTATTTTGAAACTGTCCTTTAGTTGGATTCTATCTCAACTATTGTTTATTCCTGTTAATGTTTGTTAGGATACATTTCTTGATTGTTACTGCTCTCATGCAAGTGGCTCATTGTACATTTAGATGTTAGTGTTAGTAACTCTTCAGTTTTTCTTGCATGTTTCATGAAAACTACTGAGTTTCTGAAATTCCTTGCTCCTTAGAATCAGGTAAGCATATGACAATGTCAGCTGTGCTTTCATTTTGTTATCTTTTCAATGTTTCTATGTCCAAGGTGGGCATTAAATCAGACTAAATAGCCTGAGAAGCTTAAAATTGTCAACCAAATCAAGAAGCTTAAAGAAGGTACTCAGGATGTATGATATTACAAACTGTTTTAATGACTTTCACTGAACCTTCTAGTTTTAACACATATAGCACACCATTTTTGAACTTCTTATGTTGGAAATATCACCCATAGGCTTCAGGTCACTTACAAATACCCATGGAAACTGATTTTTTATTGTATCCACCTCACTGCATGATTGGAGCCCCAGGGGTCTGCATATAGGGCACCTGGAAGGAGTTGACCCCTTGGTGTGTGAAGAAGTGTTTGGAGCTCTCCACGTGCTGAACCTCTTCAACCAGAGTGTAAAACTTCCACTTGACTTCAAAGGAGTTTGAGTCCTGTCCCACATCCGGGAGTGCAGGTCCAGTCATGTATGTGACTTGCACAAAAGTGCCCTCAAAACTGTGGGAACACATGTTTTTTTTTTTTTTTGGGAGGGAACTGCACAGATATTTAGAGAAAGCAGGAGAAGTGATGAATGGTGCAGGACCAGACTGGGGACAAGAGACTTAGGAAAGGCAGGTGGGACATCTGTAAAGGACCATTGCAGGAGTCAGATTCCCAAAAAAGAGAGATTCTGATGCAGGCATTGGAATGGGAAAGATCAGCGGATGCAAGGCAGCAGGGAGCTCACTGAAAAACTAACTAATCTCTTTTCTCCAAGCTGGAGGTAGCCAAGGATGGAGCTTACCTCTTCTAGTCTGCCAGTGGCTTTAGAAATTTTAAGGCAACCTAAATTAAACCTGGCCCCTGATGGGTCTTCTGCCTTCCTAAATCCAATTAGCCAATCATGACTTTTCACTTAACTGCAATGTCTTTAATTGGATCAAAATAACAACAGGAAGCATAGAAAATTACAGGAATTTACTTAGCATGCAGGGCGGAGCCTTGTGGCTGGGATCATCATTATCTCTAGCACTAGTTGTAGAGTTCATCGGAAGTGTAAAATCTTCACGAACAGTTCTCAATATCATGCATAGATATTTTTTCATCTTTGTTTAAGCTACAGACATCCACATAGAAAGCTATAGTAGGTGTGGTGGCACAGCTTGCTGGTTGTCTGCATGTGCACTCTAGCCAGCAAAATTTGACTGCATGCAATACCTCCTTTGCACTTGATGGTGTGAAGGGGCTTTTGGACAAATGAAATGCCTTTGAATGGCCTCCAAATCTTTAAAGTTGGGCACAGGCTATGCAGAACTGAGGCCTTTGGGCAGCAGTTTTCTTTTGGACTGCCATTCAGAAGTGCTGGGGCTGTACTGAAACACAATAGCTCCAAAATGTGCATTCTTGTCATGTTACTGGACATGGGGTAGCACCACCAGATGAGCTTTAAAAGCCAAATCCCAGCGTAGCAAGGCAACAGTGACAATGCATTAGCACCAGCACAGGATTTGGCACTGACAGAGATGATCTAGCAATGCTACTAATAAGATATACACTTCTTCTAAACAGATGTGTCATTGGATTGCTCACTGGGATGTGGGAAAGAGGGGATATGGCTGGCATTTGCAACATTTTTTGAGCATGATTTGGAATGGGATTCTGGAGATCAAAACATATATAAGAAATTCCAGGTTAGTGATTTCTTTTTTCTGCTGTATTTTACTGGTTGGGGTTGATGATGTGCAGAGTAAGATGAATACAGAGCCAAGCAAAACAGAATAAACAGGAGGAAAAAGGCAACTCTTTTCTGGCTTTCCATACAATGTAAGGGACTTCCTTTCTATCCGAGGAAGTTTCATCATGCAAACCACACTCTATGCATGCTGATGCCACTTCCTATCCAAAGGATGCATTGCAGCCTCAGTGATTGTTGATCTGGATTTACATGACCCAACAGGGATCAGATTTTTGCCCACTGGGAGCTGTCAATGAATGCAAAGTGTGACGTAGTGCTTATCTGGCATGCACACGAGAGACCCTGCTGCAAATCAGGAATGACTTCACTAAATCCGGTGGAGCTGAACAACCATAAATGAGCAGAATGAAGACCACACATTATCCTGGGCTAGCATGCTATCTTTAGCAGGCCCTAATGAATTCAGCTGCAGCATGTAGTCATTAATCCCAGTGGAAAGAGCAGCTCACCATTACATGACCTGGGATTTCAAGAGTTTGCTATTAATGCACCAGGCTGCTGTCCTAATGCAGAGCCCTCCATGGCTTGAGGCCTGGGGAAAAATGTGCATTATTCCAGACCCAGCCAAAATCACAGCAAAGCTCTTTCAGCACCTTCCAGCCTGGGTAAGAAGGGCTGGTAAGAAGTGGGGAAAGGCCAGGGTAATAGATGGCACACAGGGCCCTGAAATTGTTTATGATGCAAATATGTTTAAAAGCACCGCATTGCCTCCTCTGGGAAAAGGAGCTTAAAATTGAAGTCTAATGATAAAAAATGATTGTTAATGAGTTGTCTAAACATAATAGATGGAAAGAATTAAAAGCCTAGAATAAACAGGGTTTCATTAAAGCACAATAAAGAAAGAACACAAATTTCATATCTTGGAATAAATGGGCCCTTGTGGTCTCGCTGGGAGTGGAGGGTGCTGATGTGGGTGCATGAGCTGTGGAGCTAAGTCCTCTCCTATCCAGGTGCTCT
This sequence comes from Melopsittacus undulatus, assembly GCF_012275295.1. Taxonomy (NCBI): domain Eukaryota; kingdom Metazoa; phylum Chordata; class Aves; order Psittaciformes; family Psittaculidae; genus Melopsittacus; species Melopsittacus undulatus. The sequence goes on from NC_047530.1 coordinate 91,450,605, forward strand.
CCTCAGGTATGTGGCTCTGGCTGCTGGCTGGCACTTGCTGGTGGGAGCAGCTTTGTGGTGGCTTCTTAGGGCTCCACTTCTCCACAGCTTACGCACATGCCTGACCTGCAGCACATGAGGAATTCACTGTTCCACCAGCACTCCTCAGGGGCTTGAAAGCAGGCTCTTGCTCAAGTGTCCTGCTTAAGCACCTCTTAGTGCTGTCAGCACTTTGAGATGGAGAGGGAGACAGGTTTTGTTCAGAGGTGTTTACAACCCTTCCTTACAGCAGCAAATATTAGCTTCAGGCTGCACAGGACCCCCTGGGGGTTTTCCACTGTTCCTAAGTGTGTCTGCAAAAGTAACTGAGAAAGGCAAGTTCAAACCAGCTGTACAACTATCTACAGACAGGTTTTTCAGCCCTTCAGACACTGATCTTTTATGCTTTTTATTTTAGGAGCTCACAGATAAAGTTGAAAATCAGTCCCCTAGAAAGGTGTGTTACTGAGAATGTGAAATCTCACAAATGGTTCATCAGAGTGTTAGATGCCAAGAGCACACACCATATTTCATCTCAGTGTGCGGCAGATGGCATATTGTGGATAGATTTTTAGACCAAGATTTTATTAAGGACATGTGAAGAGATGATCGATAATTCCTTGGTGCGTTTGTTTCCTAGACTGTCTCTATTTGACATGGTGACATTATTTTTGTCATTTGTGTGGGGTGGGAAACTGAAATTTCAAACTTGTTTTCAGGCTTTAGAGCAGATTTCTACTTCAGGTTTAATTTTAAACTATCCCTTAGATGAGAGCAGTGTTCTGCAAGGCCCTTTTAGATTCTGGGAGTCTAACTTAGCATTTAGAATTTGTCATTAAAAGGAAACATGGGGCAATAGGCAAAACCTGAAAAGATGTTGCAAGAAGCATGTCAAGATTTCCTCAGAAAAACTGTTTGAAAAAATAATTAAAAGGTTGTTTGTTTTTTTTTTTTCCTCTAGGAATTAAAAAAAATTATAAACCTCAAGACTTTGTCCTCAATCTCCCCCATTTTCTGTTTGCTGGCTTGCAGATCTTGTTTGTGTTTGAGGAAGGACTGTATGTTCAGCAGAGTGTATGTGAGAGCAGGATGCTTTGCAGTGGTGTGTCTGTGTTTTGGAGTGTGTCCATGTCCAAGTGTAATGTACTTATCTTTATTGATGTGCTTTATGATGGGTGGATTACAGATCTGACAGGTTCTTTCTATGCATTTGTGGAGCTGCATCAGGCTCGGCACTAGACGACTCCAGTCCTGACAGTAACCCTAGAACAACCCCAACATTCAGCAGGAGCTTGCTCCTGCCCCCTTCATTCATACTAATTTGTACTTTACTCCATGACTGGTTTGCCTGAAGCTGCTGGGAATACTTGTGAACTGTGCAACACAAATACAGGACAAACAAGGCTTGAAAAATCCAGGCAAAAATTGGAGCTGTGCAGTGTTGGAGTTCAGCAGTGTTTCCACTGGGAAAATTATGTCCTTGCGACGCAGGGTGTCTCTCTTTTTCTTGATTAAAAATCTGAACTTTTCTTTTTGAAAGATGGTGTTTGGAAGTTTCTGTTGAAACTGGAAAATTATCATGTTTTCAGTATGGATTTAAGATTTTTTTTAAGGACAACCTAGAAAAAGTATCCCTCTTCTCTCCAAATCAAGGAAATCAAAGTTACAAGTGAAGTGAGATTTTTGATAGGAAAAAGAATGTTTCTTAACATTTTTATTAACTAGAATTAGCACTAGTATTATTTTTGCCTCCCTTTTTTTTTGTATTAATACAGGTATCTGCTTGTGCACTTAGGCTTAATGTAGAACAGCCTGCCTTTCTGAGGGCATTTGTTCTTAGTTGGGTGTGTGAGAATCTGGGGTCCTGCTGTTGCCAGTGCTAAACACAGCTGTGCAAAGGCACTGAAAAAGATGGCATGAACCTCTAGCTGTGTTTGCATTGAACACTGTATGTGACCATGTGGGGAAAAGGCACATCCATGTGGATATGTTGTTAGTCCTTCACAGAGAGGAGGTCTGGAAGGTGACAGTCCTGCTTCTTGGCAGCTGCTGAATGACTTTCACAATGAAGTTTCTTTCCAGCACAGCGAGAGAAGGACGAAAGCTTCCAAATGCTTCTTGTGCAGCTGAATGACAGCAAAATTCAGGCTGAGGGTTCATATCTGAGCTTCTTGGAACAATTGTATTCCCAAGAAAAACTTGATCCAGATGGATCCAGTTGCCCAAATAGGTCAGTTTTGGTAAAACTTTGTTTAACTGAATTAAACATTCTGACTGTCTCTAGTGAGGGGAATCAAAATGACAGCTTGAGCTCTGGCTTGGGGAGTCTGATGCCTGGCATCATGAACAAGCAAAATCCACTCTGTGATTTCAGACACAGGAATGTATGAGGCACAGGATCTACCTGGATGTCTGTGTTTATTGAGCCTGCATCCACAGGAGTGTGTCTTACTGGCTGAGCTGTGTGTGTCTTAAGAGTCTGCATTTGCGTGTGTTAATCAGTCCGGGTGGGTTTGTCTCGATATACCTGTGCTCTGTGTGCTTAAGCAGTGTGGGTGCAAGCAGTGTTGTTGGTTTAACAGCCGGCATGCAGATCTGGGAGAATTATAGAATCACAGAATGGTTGATGTGGGAAGGAGGACTTCTTGTCCAACCCCCCTGCTCCAGCTGGGCCACCCAGAGCCAGTTGCCCAGGACCATACCCAGGCATCCCTGCTGGCCTTCCCGGCTGTGGTTGCAACCACAAGGAAAGTTACAAGGCTCAGTTAGGCAGCACTGGCCCTGTCAGTAAATAATGGTGCATTTCAGGCTTTTTGGTTTTTTTTTTTTTTTTTTTCCCTGGATTTGACTCCATAGAGAATCAGCCAGACTGTGCTGAGCTGGTCTCATCTGCACCCAACCTGGAGAGCAGCTTTATCTTGCCTTGTAAAACTGCAGAGCTCTGTGACAAAAGAGTTAATCTCTGCCTTTGTTTCTCTTCCTCTCTCTCTTCTCTCTTGCAGTGGGACTGAAAGGCAAGATGAGAGCAGATCCATCAGTGTCAGCTGCTTTCAGCACATCAGCACTTTTGGGGGGTTTATTGGGGACTAGCCCATCAGCAGTGCGTCCAAACTTCAAACATGCTGCAGACAGGCCCCTCCTCCTGTGCAGCAGCCAGGCTGTCTGGGGAAGGAGCACCGGGACCCTAGTGCCACTGGCCAGGGACTGGGTGATAAATGACTGCATGAGGCATCTCCATGGCTAGTGAAGTCCAGAGGGTAGGCCAGAGCCAAGCTTCTGGAGAGGCAGCAATGAAACCATATTAATTCCTGGGCATGCGTCCACGTGTGTCTGTGTGTCTGTACTGTTTGAAATAATACACTTGATACAAACACACATGCTTCACTTCCAGCACACAGAGTAACATGGAAGAGGGGTGAAAGAGAGAAAATAACCTGATTGACAGGTTAATGAAGCAGCTCATAATAGCAAAGTATATTATAACCTTAGAAACAGCTTGTAAATACCCACTTGCTTTACATGTATAAACATACTCCCATGCCTAGCTCTGTGAATATACACATTTGCCAATATATGAAATGTACGTGCCTGTTTATATGCGTATCTAAAAGGTGCAGGAATGAGAAATCAATGCTCTGCAGTGAAATCAAAGAATAAATGGGAGCTGGAAAAAATTAAGCTTCATTAGCCTAGCAGCCATATATATCTCCTGATTTTTATTTTACTCCTAGGGCTAGGAGCCTTCCAAAGCAGTGGATGGCCTTAGGAGCCCACATCTTACTGACCTGCACTCCCAAGCCCTCTTGCTACTCTTGAAAACTCCATCTGTGGGTTATTTTTTTTTCTTTATTTATTTGTTTTTTTTTTAATCCCAGGGTCTTGGGCTTCAGCCCAGCTCATAAGGCTGGGAAGTCACGTTAGCCTGAGGAGAGCGGAGTTTGAACCCATATCTAATCCAGGGTTTTGACTAATTCCTCATTGCTTTGGTATGTCACTCTTTGAAAAGCTTAGATATATTAGTTACTAGGCAGATACTTGGATGTCTTTGTTTCCTTCTGTATTGTATATATTCATGGGAATATCCTAATGTACTCTGGAGTAGGGCAATGACTTACACAACAATACCTTCTCTCTTTTGTGGGACCTATTGGCAAATATAAATAGTGACATACTGAGCTCTTGTGGATGGACAACAGCCCCAGGAGCTGAAAAATCAAGTTAAGCATGACTTTTAGCTTTAAAGGACCTTTAGCTTTTCATGGCTCTGCTTTTACTTGTAAGCCTTAATTTTACAGTAAGACAGTTCCCCTGAGTTCTTTTCCTAGCTTCTCTTAGAGAAAAGAAGAAGATTAAGAGATCCCTCATATACACAAAGGAGTGTGTAATTTACCAATTCCCAGTAAAAGCCAAGCAGCATTTCTAAGTGTCATGACTGTGGATGAAAAAATTCAAAGATCCAAGTGTACTGGGAAGGATTGGAACCAGCAGGTTGATAGAACCCAACCTACACAATGGAAAGCTGACTTATCACATTGAAGTTTGGCTCAGACTTGAGCTCTTCCAAAAATCTTCAGCAAATTCCTGTCTAAGAGTATGCAGTCAAGTCCCTGGCCTCAGTTCTTCTCAAAAGAGTTGTGCCAGTATTATCTTCCCTGATGTGAATCCCAAGCTGAAAGCACTTAAGAAGTGGGATATGTGCAGGGACTGCTGATGTGACATATATGGCACCATGCAAGGTGCATAGATACACATATGTATCCTGGGCAGTGTGCAAGTGACCATACCTGCAAGTGTCCAGCCACACATGCTTGTGCTTTTCTACAACCATAAGGGAACCTTTTATTATAAACCAACTAGCACTGTCTTGGTCTAGCTCTTGACCAGAGTTCTTGATGAGCTTGTGATCTGAGGAGCTTACAGGCAAAACAGTCAAGCCAAGTATTTCCCTGTTAGTCTTAAAGCTGTGGAACAGAGGTGACTTGTCCCTGATCGCATGCAACACTGAAGGCAGAGCTGGGAATGGGGCTCAGATGTCCAGCATGGTAAGATCCTGCTTTCCATTTCTGTCAAGACTGGCCAATTATGCTAAAGCAATACTGGGTGAATATTTGCATGGAAGCAAACAGATGTGTATCTGAGCCTTTAGGAGCATCACAGCTCTGTAACCAGGAATCCTCTGGCAATTTGAGCCACTGTCAAACAGTGAACAAGAGAACTGTTCTGCCTAGTATCCTGTCCTTCTCTAAGCTCCCCCTTTCTTGGTCCCCTAGGATTAGGATCTGTAGTTGCTCTCCACAAACATATTAACCCTTCTGTGGAAGATGGAGGAGAACAAGTTAACTTAAGCCAGGATAGGAGATTAGGGGTGACAGAAATTTTATTTGTAGCCTGGAGAATTGGTGTCCTTGCATCATGGACTTCTCCTTAATTCTCCACCAGAGATGACTGTCAGGTTTGAGTTGACTGATGCTGCTTGTGGAATTTTCTCTTTGCCCCAGAGACAAGACTGGGGGTGGGAGTTAGGGGGCAATTAATTTCATGTGGGAGGAGTAGGTGAGGGATGGAGCTGGCAAGGTCTCTCTGTCTTTGGTGGTAAGGAGGAGAAGGCTATGCACAGTAGTACAGCTGTCTTCTACCAGCCAGCCAGATCCGGGAGGCCTTCCCAGTCAGAGCAGCAAGCCCAGCTTTGCTGCTGTCAGAACTGCTGAGAGCAGAAGCTGGGGATGGGTGAATCCAAATATCCAGATAGCATGGATATTGGCTGGAAATGATCCACCATATCCGGGTGGCTGCCTTTGTGTGATATTCATGCTTGTCAGAAAATTAATTATTCCATTCACTAGTCTCTCTGAGCAGGCAGGATTACCTCTCAATACCTGGAGCTCCTCCTGGGGGTAGTGTGTGTGTTTGTAAGCATGTCTCTCTGCATGCCTGCTTACTGAGAGGATGTGTGTGTGGTGGACATAGATATGTACAGACAGCAAGAGATTGTATATTACTGTAGGCACAGAGAAGGAGTCACATGAATGATGCAGAAATAAGAAAGATGCCTTGCTCTGTGCATCTGTGTTAGAGGGTGTCCTTGGGGATACTTTCTGCATACCAGAGAGAGGGGTATTTTCCTCCAGGTAAGGTTAGCTGTGTGTGGGAGCAGAGAGGGGTATTTTCCTCCAGGCAAGGTTAGCTGTGTGTGGGAGCAGAGGTGTGGGTAGGTGGCCATGCATTCCTTGTCTTTGCCTTTATGTGTGTAAGAAACACACACATGGCCTAGGCTGTGTCCCCATGCTTTTTAGATCTGCCTTTGGAAAGGTTGATGTGTTTGATGCAAGCCTAAATCTGCCTATGGTTTCCTGTGTACTTGTGCTGAGAGCAGGGGAAAAAGTTCATGCATATGCACTGCTTGTTGAAACACTGCATGTGTTGAAAAATCTGGGGTCAGCTGACTTTGCAATAGTACCTGTCATTTTGGATGCATTTGATTTTGACAATGGCCCTCCTAAACTCAGCTCCAGTTTTTGTCTTCCTGCTTTTGCAGCTGATCAGCCCCATGTACTTCAGCGGGTAACTTACATCTGGAAGTGAGCAGAATCAGGTCTGGTGATATTTAAAAGTAAAACCATTTAACTGAAGTCTGAAAGTTTTCCTGGGATCCTCTAACTCACAGGAGTTTTTATCCCATATGGAGCAGCATGGTCTGTACATGTTCTGGGGTTGGAGTTTTCCAACTGCAGCAGCAAGGAGTGATCTTCCCTAGAAACCAAAGCTACTTAATTGTGGCTTGACTCTAAGAGCACCCTGATTGGCTCTGCTAGGCAGCACAGCACTGAGTTTCAGGCTTGGGGTATTCTTGGGAATTTGTATCATTAATTGAGAGCTTATTAATGGCAAACACAGGATGACATTTTACATGGTTTAGTTATGTTCTGAGTCATTGGTACAATGCAGCCTCAGCCACAAGGCAAGGAAGCTCCTGCCGTAACTGATAAGAGAAGGAATAACAGCTCAGTTCCCACTAACTGATGCTGCGGTGACAGGAACAGCCCTTGCAAATGTCTGATCAACTCCAATCTGGTGTTCGCTCATCCTGGGGTTAAGGAAGTCTCAGAGGAAAGCAGACTTACTCACTGAGGTAATAACCATTCTGGTTTATTATCAGTGGGCTAGGAGAGGCACTCCTGTAAGCCGCAACCAAGGATCTACAGCCTCTTTTGTCTGGGAGGAAGCACAGGCTGTACAAAAACCCTGAATATCTCCATCAATCCTCCTAGTTCTCTCTTCTCTGCTGCTACGTGTGCATCCATCCCATCCTGCCTGCCAGAACTCCCTGGGTCTTTCCCAGGAACACTGAGGGTATTTGAACTTAGTGTTGTCACAGGTGGCATTTGCTTGTGTTGCTGAGGTTCCTCAAGGAGGCACTCATTCTGCATAAGCTCTGCTTTTGTCCACAGAAAGAGGGACAAGAGTTTGGAGACTTCCTGCCAAAGCTTGGCCTTAGGTTGGGAAAACCACCCTGTGTGACAGAAGAAGTAAGGGGGATGATGGTGGGAAGCCACTCACCTTCTGGGTTTGTAGAAATAGCAGTGCATATCCCCCTTCACAAGGCAAAGCTCACATGTGGGTGCCAAGCAGACTGTTCCTTGTCTAAGGCTTATGGAGCTAAGGATCTGCACAGACTGATGAGAACATCTCTTGAGGACCTCCACAGATCTGTTAGATCTACAGATCTGTGGGACAGAGGTGGTCTGTCACCCATAATACTCAGTGCTGCAGTCCCACTCTGCAGGTATTAGCTTCATCAATGGCTGAGGATGGGTATAAAGTCCTTACTGCAACTGCTGAGAGCTGTATAAGGGAACATAGATAGCAGAGTTCCTCTGCATTCCCTTGTTCGGCAGCAGAATTATTTCCACAAAGGCATTGCAGGCTCTGGGAGGAGATTATAGGCCAAGCACTTAAACTCTTCCTCCCTGGATTAGCAAGAGCCCCACAGCTGTGGATTGTCTGATGCCAGCAAATAAACCAGATGGACGACATGGATGGAGGTAGGCCAAGCTGGGATGGAAACCACAGTGTGCCTTCCTGTCTTTATGGGCTTCTGGAAGATGAAGTAGCACAAGCTGGAAAGAGCCTTCAGCTGCAAAGCTCCCTGTATTGAGGTAATGGGAAATGGGATCTGCTGGTTTTTGTGAGGCTTCAGCTGTGGCTGGTGGAATCTCCTCTGGTGCTGCAGGAAGAGCCCTGGGTACCTACAGGAATGTGGGATGTTTCCAGGCTCCGCTGGAGAATAGAATCCAGATCTGCAGCTGTAGAGAGCAGTGGGCTTGGGAATTAAAATCCAGCATTCATAGTGAGAGGTATCATGGATTGCATGCATGCTAGAGGATATGACTGCTGTTGCCCATTCTGGTTAGCAGGTTGCAGGAAGCTGAAGCCCACCCAGTCTGCAAACTATGACGAGTCAGTGCTGCTGGGCAATGTATGCTGCTTTTGCAAGGGGCCAGACCTGACTGTTCCTCCAGCACTTTATGGCTAAGATCTGTTACCTAGCTGATGGCAAGGCCTAGAACTTGGATCAGGCTCTCACAGTGCTAGATGCTGTATATACAGGTCTATTGAGCTTCATGTCCAAAAAGAGCTTTTTCTCATGATTAACAGGACATCATTTTATGGATGGGCTGTCACAAAAGGCTGTGAGAAAACTACAGGTGTTTCACTTCTCCACCTGTCCAGGATCCCCAGAACCTGTCTTCCTTCAAAACCCAAGGTAAGGTAACCTATCCTTGTTTCTGCATCTCTCCATTGACCATTTAGGCACCCAAACTTAGTGCTCCCAAATAACAAGTGATTTAAATGACTCGTGGATCTCTTGAGTTTGGAGGGTACAGAAAATTCTACAGGACTTTGTACGAATAAAAGACATGCCTGCAATGACACAAGGAGTCCATATCAGTGCTGAGAACTTAATTTGGCTCTGCCCTAGTCTTATGCCTTAGCCACATGACTGGCTTTTCCCAACAGACTAGTTGGGATGCTTCAAAAGGTAGGGGCAATATGTCTAACTCTAGAGTATGCCTGCAGCGTGCTTTGGGGTACTTTGAGTTGGGGTATTCCAGCTTTACTAGGAGATGAGTATCTTGCCACCATGAAACATGAGTTGCCAGAGTCTGTCTCAAAATAAAGGCCTGAACCTCAGTTCAGTGCCTCTTCAAGCCAGGCCAAGCTGCCTGCAAGTCTGTTTTGGAAGGGATTACTGAACACTCCCCTCAGCGTGCTGGAAAATCACCACTGCTGGTAACAGGTACTGTCCAGACACTTCACATAGTGTTTATGGGGCTCAGTGTGGAGGGGTGGATCCAGGGTGTGCTTGCCAGGCTCTTTATGGTTGTGGGGGAGCGTACCCTTTCTAGGTGTGATCCTCACCATTGCCATTTGTCCTTCTTTCTCTATTCTACCATCCCCGAAGCAGCCTGGATTGGTTATAGCCCACATGTTACAGTGGCCAACCTGCAAAGAGAGAGCCAGAAAAAGTTAATGTGGAGTTCTGGTCTACTCCCAGGATGCATTTGGGCTGCAGCCCATAATGATATGTATAATTGCAAAGGCCTGCCAAAAAAAGCAGGCTGGATTTAATTGAGTCAACACACTGCTATTAATAATAAAATGGCAAAGACTTTGCTATTAATCACTTGTGCTGGCTTTATCACAGGCAGTCTCGGCTATCTGGCTACCAAACAAGACCTTTAAAAAAAATGGTGCAGTGGAAAACTTACTAGTGGGAATACACCTGCTAACAAAATAAACCTTGTAAACAAAATGTTCCTTGCAGAATAGCGCACTTTCTGAAGGGGCAGCCTATCAGAGAGGCAAATGGGATTATGTCAAATGCCTGTGTCCTGCAGCAAAGTCCTCCTTTATAGGAATAGATCACTGGCAGATACACTTAGCAACTGGGGCATCTTTGGAAAAGGTTATGCTTGGTAAAGGACTTTGTATGGGGTGGGAATTCAGGGGGAAATGAATCCTCCAAAGAGAAACATGATTGCTGCAGGAATATGGCGCACCCAGAGAGGTATGCATCTGTTACTAGTAAATGGAAAATGCACTTCTACTGAGGTACTGAACAAAAAGGGAAATGCAAAATAAATACCCTGCATGACACTTAAATTGCAGCTCTCCTTGAGGAGGACTGCAAAAACTGTGGTATATCAGGATGGATGTCTGGTTGTGGAGCTCTGTACCCCAAAGTGCATGCTGCTAGCACTGCCTGCAACACCACAGAAGGTTTGGTCTTCTGAGGGGCCACTGAGGCCCAGGAGTGCTCTCTTTCCTTTGATGTGACTTGGCCATGCTGTGAGGAAGAGGTTGAGTGGGGCTTCAGCCCTTTCACACACGCACTGTGTTTGCTTACATGAGCAGCTCATGTTCCCTGTAGCCTTCTTGATGTACTGCACCCCAGTGCCAGGGGTTGGTACTGTTTTCTTATGGCAGTGCCGTAAAAGCATGCTGCATTTTTAAACACTCCCCCAGCCAAGGTTGTTACTTAGCAAACACGGTAATGACAGTTTTCACTTCTGCATCTGAGTAGAGCTGCTTGCTATGACTACGTCTGGGAAGTGATCATGTAGAAAAAGGTCTGAAACCCAGGCGGAAGGGAATAGGCTTGAAAAATGTGCCTCTGAGCAGGGAATGTGATGTGTCTATAGGCAAAGCCAAAGGATATAGAGCAGGTAGAGAAACAAATAAAACAAATATATTAGGTGCTTTTAGTGTAAGACGTTGTGAGGCTTAAAAAAATTACTTGCAGATGGTTGGAAGGGGAGAATCTGCTGCCTTCCACATCTGAGAATACCAAAGGAATGGATCTTTTATTCTCTTGAAAGTTTTCCTGCACAAAGGGATAAATTTAGTGTGCACCAATGCAAAAAATCTGTGTGCGTCTTGCACCAAATAGTCAAACTAAGCAAATGATTTAATAGGCTAAAAGACCTTTCTTTCTGCTATGAATTAACAAGGTCCATAAATGACTGCAAATGTTATCCCTCAGAAAGAAAGAGAAAAAAAGTCGAGAGAAAGCAAGAACAAAAAAACCTAGGAAAAAAAATTATCCACTTCCTGCTGTTTTCCTTTCCTTCCCATAAAGTGTCTTATCCTCAGAGAAATTCACTTCATTGTTAGAAATAGCCGAAATTGGCTTGCAACTAGTAAAGATGCCAAGAATTTGCACCTTGCTCTGTGACCTAAAGCAAAAATGACATGAACATTGACAAATTTGACAAGGAAATTTGTGCAAAAAACAACTTCTATTTGGCTAGCCAAGCAGCAAATATGTCGGATGATATGCTTTATTAAGCAATCCATTTTTCAGCAATAGCTGCACCATCTGCAAAGGTTAGTGTGCATCAGGCTTTCCACAGAATTTCATCTGCGTCTGCAGCTAGGTGCAACACACGACCACATTTTTCATGTACATACAATTTTGGATGCAAATAGAATACTTGATGAAAGAGGTGACCTTCCGGACTGACTTCCCCCATGCAGTAAAGTCACAGGCACAGAAGCAGCTGAGAGAAACATATCTCTGCCTGGAGGGAGGAGGGGGGAGTGGGATTGAAGAAGGAGGGGGAAAGGGAGAAATAAAAAGAGGAGAAAACTTCAGGAAAAAGTGTTTCCCAAAGAAATGGTTTGGCACATCACGTAGCAGAGGCTCCGCACCCGTACCAGTCAAAGGGGAACAGAAACAGTTGTGTTGGGTAGTTCCAGTTTTCTTCTGGATGGTATCCATCTCTCCATCTTCTAGTTTTTCTCTTGTTAGCTTGTGTAGTTCCTGCTACTACACTATCTAAATATACTTGTCTTTCATTGCTTCCTCTATTATGGTTTGCATTCCAGACTTGTCATCTCTTAGGAATGGGCTATTTGCCTTTTTGCTACTACTGCCCCTGCTTGGGGCTGCTGGATCTCCTTCTAAGTATCTTTGTCTGTGTGGGATGTATTTTCTAAACCCAAGGAGGGAAATCATTGCTTTCAAACATTAGTTAGACAAATCCATTTTCTGTCCTTTTTGTTCCTAGGTTTTTTTTTTTCCTTAAAGGCATGATGGCCCTGCCTCTGTATTTTCCTGTATTGTTTTCTAGTGGATTAATATGGTCCTTTTGTGTCCTGCCTGCCCTACATTAGGTGGAATCAGCTTTTCTCTAGTCCCCAGTCTTCTTCCCCAAGTGTATGCTGTACACATGGCTCCCTACGCCTCATTGGTGGTTGCTGGTTATAAATTCATGTTCTCAATCCCTACTCTGCTTAGCTGAAGCTGGATGCCATCCCAGTGCCTTGCAACTGTCCCTGGTCCAGTGGAAAGTTTAATCTGCCAGTTCATGGTGTGTCGTCCTATGGGGAGAATTCAGTTCAGTGCTGCTCCACACTGCACAGAGAGAAGCTCATTAGCAGGACATGGTAGTGTCTGATGACACTGTGGTCCAAGAAGGCCTCATTAGGCACAAAATGTTTTCTGCGGCTCTCTGAGATTTCCTAGTAACTTAAGGAATTCAGACATAGTTACAGTGGGGGCACAGATGAAATGGGGAGCAGAGATGTGCTCTCCAAGGGCCATCTCCCTTGTGTGTCTTTTGGAGGAGCAGTTATCGGATGAAGCCTTTGACTCCTTGTACATAGTCTTGGATGCTAGCTGCAAAGCTGCAGGTAGGACTGGCTGGGCCTGGCAGGCACACTCTTCCCTCGTTGGCTGCTAAGTGGTGTTAAGTGATGAATGTTAAACTTAACAAGGGGACTTACAGATTTACGTAAGGATTTTACTGCCTGCCAGGTATAAATGATGGAACAGCTTTGATCTTTAGGGGGATCAGCACTGGAAGTGATTTAAACTAAAGTTAATAAAACTGCTTAAAACTGTACTCTGTAGTCCCACAGGCTGAAGGAGCCCTGGTGGTCACTTGACTGCTCTATGTAAAAATTGTTCACATTTATGAGGGAGATCAAATCCCACTGGTGTTAACTGTGTTTCCAGCTGAATAATAAATGGTATCTTCCAAGAGTTCTGCAAGTCCTTCCCTGCGTATGCTGCAGGTCCCACAACCTGCTGGAGCTACCAAGCTGTTGTCCACAGATGCAAAAAAATGGTGGACTCTTGGTACTTCCATGATTTTCATAGGCTTTTCTCATTCTTTTATCACTTCATAATCTCTAAACCAGGTCTGATCCCTTTGCTCTTTCGTAGCATGTCACAAACTAGTGCTGTGATTTTTTATTTTGCCATGAAACAGGACTTTTGGTGTATTTTAACTTTGGAATTTGCTGGCCAGCAGGGACAAGTAAATGCCATAAACGTCAAAATTTCATTGGCTTCATGGCGGACTTTGCCACCAGTGACCTTTAGAAAGGGGATGTTGCATTGCAGTTTTTATGAATGGTCCTGTGTAATGTCTTCTTTCATTGCAAGGCATATTGAGAAAGTTCTCCACAAAAGTGAAAATTCTGATTTTGAATGGTGGGTCTATTTTTGTCTCCCAGGAATCTCAGCTGCCCCTTATGGTATTTCCATTGTGCATTTCCATAACGTCCCAGATGAAACAGTGTGAGCTGCAGTGGGCAAGGTGCTCGGACACTGGTGCAAACAGCACTGTGTAACCTGTGCTGATTCAGGAGAAGTGAAGAAGTGGCTGTTCAGTAACTATGAGAGAAGGAGATGGCACCCTGGTATCAGCCCAGCTCATTAGGTTTACAAGTGAGACCAAATTCTATCAGTGAATTGTGTTCACAGCTAATAAGCAAACAGGCTTCATGGCAGGGGTATTGTACTGTCAACTGAAGTCACTGGGCTCTCCCTCCAGACACACACAAATGGAAGTCATCTTGCTATTGCTATAGGGTTTTTTAACTCTCCTGCCATTTCTTAGAAACTATTTAACAACTACTAGAATGTCTTCTGTCTGCTTGGTAACAAAACAAGTAGCCTTTCATGGGCCTCTCTAGAAATCAATGATTGGCAGCCACTGAAACTGAATTAGCAGTAACTCAGCACTGGTAGAAAAAATACTTTTTTTGTTTTTTATTTCAGGCCTGTGCACTGCTAGTGAGGAAACTCCGCAGTGCAAATCATTGATGAGGCTGTGAACTTAGAAGGATACAGAAAGAGATGGGCTGTTTCAGGTGGATCACGAGGAAATCCTTGTTTATAAAGGTACAGTCAAGTCTGCGGTGGGATTCACTCTGCAGAGGAGCCAGCTGGAAGCTGACAGTGTGACTGGGAGGAAGTTGCATGAAAATCTTGTTTCTTGTACCTTGTTGCATAATTACCTCTTGTAGAGTTGGGGTTTTTTTCTGAATTACAGTCACTGTTGAAGACAGGTTATGGGCTTAGGCAGACCACTGGCTGGACAGGCTGGTATTTCCTGCATTCTTACTTCCATGGATCCTCTAATAGCTCAGCTGCCGGGCTTTGTCCTGCTATTGTGTTTCACCGCAAGGATCGTCTGTGATTGTCACAGGATTTCTGCTACACAGCTAGACAGCTTCTAGTGGTATTTTCAGAGCCCCCTGATATGCTCCTCACACTCCTGTAGTGTTTTCTAAATCCCCTGGGGGCTGAGGGTCATCTCCCACTTTACATGGGATAAATTGATAATGACACAATGAAATCAGTCATGATGAAATGGCTCCATTTTTATTACATTGAGAAGGGATTTTGGATCCATGTTTCTGTTGCAGTGTCTCAGGAGCCACCCTTACACCACAGTGGTGTTTTGGCAAAGATTTCCAGTGGTGTTTTGAAGTCTTCTATCCCATCCCATAAACTTGACACTAGATTCAGCAGGCTATGTTCAGAGGTTTGCGGTGTGTTCCCAGAAAAGTTCTCCATACTGTGTCTTGTAGCAGCCTGTCTGTTTGCCGTGGCTGGATTCTTGTGAGGCCACAACTGTTGTGTTAGAGAATGAGGAAAGTGATACACATACTAGATGATCAACTGTGGCTGGAATTTGTTCCTCACCCACTGGTCAGTGTGGGTGAAGAGGTAATTTGGGAAGCATCACATGATTTATGGTTATTTGCTTGTGGCTCCTAATGGCTGTTTTTCCTCTTACTGTCTCATCTGACTAAGGGCTAGTTTCCAGTAGCTTTTTTACTCCCTTGGAAAAGATGCTGTATGTCCCTGGAAGTCTGGGGAAATCAGGCACATTGTGCCCTGAGAATCCTTTGAGCCTGAACCTCTGCTCTCAGCTTATTTCTGCTGCCTGGTATCTTGCCCATGCTGCAGTGTGGAGAAGAGCACTAAAGTACTCAGGCAAAATAAATCAATGGGTGTCTGCTGATTTACGCCACTGGAAGATTGGGCCCAGGTCAGATAGAGAGCAGAGAACCCTCCAACAGAGTCTCTTTAAAAGAAACCACAGGCAGGTATTTCAGCCCAGTTAGCTGGGCATTCAATTATGGCTTTTGCTACAGAGTAAAACCAGTTTTTCCAAAGAACACTGGTAGCAGCCTCTTAAAAAAGGAGTTGTGGCCCCTCCCCGGTGACCTTTCCTTGTCAAATGCTGCATGCTGTGATGTTCCTACACAATAGGGAACACTCTGGTCTCTGTGTACTTGGCAAAGGAAGAAATAGCTTTTTTAATCTCATTGCATGAATTATTGGCAAAACGTTTGAAGTGGCTCCAAGATTCCTCTCTGACTGACTTGCATTTTCTCAGGAGATTTGTGTAGTTCGGGAGTTTGGAACGTGTAACTGAATAACTCAGAGAAAGCATTTGCTACCTTTTGAAAGGCTGCTGTGTCCTTGCAGAAGAAAACACTTCATCTGCTGCATCAACATCCCTTTGCAGAGGGCAAGCCCTCTTGGGCGTGACATGCTGTGTCCCCTCAAAGGATACGTACCCTTGTGCTGCCCTGCCTGCCCCTGGGCGCAGGTATTGCCTGGAGGCAGTGCCTTCTGCAGACACTGCTGAGGCATTGCCCGGAGCCAAACTGAGGACATGGGAGCAAGGCTCTGCTGTGCCAGGCCTTGGGCAAACATTAGCATGTGCCAGTGCTTGCCCTGAATAGCCTACAGAGATGGGGCATGGAAACACAGGCAGCAGCATGGGGTCATGTATCAAGGAAGTGCCAGAGCCGGGATTAGGACCTGTGCTCCTGCTGCTGCAGCCTTGTCAACCCTAAGGCACAAGAAGGGCCACCTTGTATTGATAGCTAGCCCTTTTCTCTGTGTGCCACTGCCTTGGGCTT